>NC_138780.1:89606911-90859411 GCF_965119305.1 Pelophylax lessonae
ATTTTCTCTCTACCCACCCTTGCCTCCTTCTCCGCGCAGCTCTCGATTCCCCCCTCTCTTTCGCACCCTCCATGTCATATTCCGCTCCAGGAGCTCCATCACAGCTCCTTGCTGTCGCTGGGAGGATGTTTTCTCCTCCGCTCGCCCCTTCCACCGTCATTTTTTCTCTACCCACCCTTGCCTCCTTTTCCGCGCAGCTCTCGATTCCCCCCTCTCTTTCGCACCCTCCATGTCATATTCCGCTCCAGGAGTTCCATCATAGCTCCTCACTGTCGCTGGGAGGATGTTTTCTCCTCCGCTCGCCCCTTCCACCGTCATTTTCTCTCTACCCACCCTTGCCTCCTTTTCCGCGCAGCTCTCGATTCCCCCCTCTCTTTCGCACCCTCCATGTCATATTCCGCTCCAGGAGCTCCATCATAGCTCCTCGCTGTCGCTGGGAGGATGTTTTCTCCTCCGCTCGCCCCTTCCACCGTCATTTTTTCTCTACCCACCCTTGCCTACTTTTCCGCGCAGCTCTCGATTCCCCCCTCTCTTTCGCACCCTCCATGTCATATTCCGCTCCAGGAGCTCCATCATAGCTCCTTGCTGTCGCTGGGAGGATGTTTTCTCCTCCGCTCGCCCCTTCCACCGTCATTTTCTCTCTACCCACCCTTGCCTCCTTTTCCGCGCAGCTCTCGATTCCCCCCTCTCTTTCGCACCCTCCATGTCATATTCCGCTCCAGGAGTTCCATCATAGCTCCTCACTGTCGCTGGGAGGATGTTTTCTCCTCCGCTCGCCCCTTCCACCGTCATTTTCTCTCTACCCACCCTTGCCTCCTTTTCCGCGCAGCTCTCGATTCCCCCCTCTCTTTCACACCCTCCATGTCATATTCCGCTCCAGGAGTTCCATCATAGCTCCTCACTGTCGCTGGGAGGATGTTTTCTCCTCCGCTCGCCCCTTCCACCGTCATTTTCTCTCTACCCACCCTTGCCTCCTTTTCCGCGCAGCTCTCGATTCCCCCCTCTCTTTCGCACCCTCCATGTCATATTCCGCTCCAGGAGTTCCATCATAGCTCCTCACTGTCGCTGGGAGGATGTTTTCTCCTCCGCTCGCCCCTTCCACCGTCATTTTCTCTCTACCCACCCTTGCCTCCTTTTCCGCGCAGCTCTCGATTCCCCCCTCTCTTTCGCACCCTCCATGTCATATTCCGCTCCAGGAGCTCCATCATAGCTCCTCACTGTCGCTGGGAGGATGTTTTCTCCTCCGCTCGCCCCTTCCACCGTCATTTTCTCTCTACCCACCCTTGCCTCCTTCTCCGCGCAGCTCTCGATTCCCCCCTCTCTTTCGCACCCTCCATGTCATATTCCGCTCCAGGAGCTCCATCATAGCTAATCGCTGTCGCTGGGAGGATGTTTTCTCCTCCGCTCGCCCCTTCCACCGTCATTTTCTCTCTACCCACCCTTGCCTCCTTTTCCGCGCAGCTCTCGATTCCCCCCTCTCTTTCGCACCCTCCATGTCATATTCCGCTCCAGGAGTTCCATCATAGCTCCTCACTGTCGCTGGGAGGATGTTTTCTCCTCCGCTCGCCCCTTCCACCGTCATTTTCTCTCTACCCACCCTTGCCTCCTTTTCCGCGCAGCTCTCGATTCCCCCCTCTCTTTCGCACCCTCCATGTCATATTCCGCTCCAGGAGCTCCATCATAGCTCCTTGCTGTCGCTGGGAGGATGTTTTCTCCTCCGCTCGCCCCTTCCACCGTCATTTTCTCTCTACCCACCCTTGCCTCCTTTTCCGCGCAGCTCTCGATTCCCCCCTCTCTTTCACACCCTCCATGTCATATTCCGCTCCAGGAGTTCCATCATAGCTCCTCACTGTCGCTGGGAGGATGTTTTCTCCTCCGCTCGCCCCTTCCACCGTCATTTTCTCTCTACCCACCCTTGCCTCCTTTTCCGCGCAGCTCTCGATTCCCCCCTCTCTTTCGCACCCTCCATGTCATATTCCGCTCCAGGAGTTCCATCATAGCTCCTCACTGTCGCTGGGAGGATGTTTTCTCCTCCGCTCGCCCCTTCCACCGTCATTTTCTCTCTACCCACCCTTGCCTCCTTTTCCGCGCAGCTCTCGATTCCCCCCTCTCTTTCGCACCCTCCATGTCATATTCCGCTCCAGGAGCTCCATCATAGCTCCTCACTGTCGCTGGGAGGATGTTTTCTCCTCCGCTCGCCCCTTCCACCGTCATTTTCTCTCTACCCACCCTTGCCTCCTTCTCCGCGCAGCTCTCGATTCCCCCCTCTCTTTCGCACCCTCCATGTCATATTCCGCTCCAGGAGCTCCATCATAGCTAATCGCTGTCGCTGGGAGGATGTTTTCTCCTCCGCTCGCCCCTTCCACCGTCATTTTCTCTCTACCCACCCTTGCCTCCTTTTCCGCGCAGCTCTCGATTCCCCCCTCTCTTTCGCACCCTCCATGTCATATTCCGCTCCAGGAGTTCCATCATAGCTCCTCACTGTCGCTGGGAGGATGTTTTCTCCTCCGCTCGCCCCTTCCACCGTCATTTTCTCTCTACCCACCCTTGCCTCCTTTTCCGCGCAGCTCTCGATTCCCCCCTCTCTTTCGCACCCTCCATGTCATATTCCGCTCCAGGAGCTCCATCATAGCTCCTTGCTGTCGCTGGGAGGATGTTTTCTCCTCCGCTCGCCCCTTCCACCGTCATTTTCTCTCTACCCACCCTTGCCTCCTTTTCCGCGCAGCTCTCGATTCCCCCCTCTCTTTCGCACCCTCCATGTCATATTCCGCTCCAGGAGTTCCATCATAGCTCCTCACTGTCGCTGGGAGGATGTTTTCTCCTCCGCTCGCCCCTTCCACCGTCATTTTCTCTCTACCCACCCTTGCCTCCTTTTCCGCGCAGCTCCCGATTCCCCCCTCTCTTTCGCACCCTCCATGTCATATTCCGCTCCAGGAGCTCCATCATAGCTCCTCACTGTCGCTGGGAGGATGTTTTCTCCTCCGCTCGCCCCTTTCACCGTCATTTTCTCTCTACCCACCCTTGCCTCCTTCTCCGCGCAGCTCTCGATTCCCCCCTCTCTTTCGCACCCTCCATGTCATATTCCGCTCCAGGAGCTCCATCATAGCTAATCGCTGTCGCTGGGAGGATGTTTTCTCCTCCGCTCGCCCCTTCCACCGTCATTTTCTCTCTACCCACCCTTGCCTCCTTTTCCGCGCAGCTCTCGATTCCCCCCTCTCTTTCGCACCCTCCATGTCATATTCCGCTCCAGGAGTTCCATCATAGCTCCTCACTGTCGCTGGGAGGATGTTTTCTCCTCCGCTCGCCCCTTCCACCGTCATTTTCTCTCTACCCACCCTTGCCTCCTTTTCCGCGCAGCTCTCGATTCCCCCCTCTCTTTCGCACCCTCCATGTCATATTCCGCTCCAGGAGCTCCATCATAGCTCCTTGCTGTCGCTGGGAGGATGTTTTCTCCTCCGCTCGCCCCTTCCACCGTCATTTTCTCTCTACCCACCCTTGCCTCCTTTTCCGCGCAGCTCTCGATTCCCCCCTCTCTTTCGCACCCTCCATGTCATATTCCGCTCCAGGAGTTCCATCATAGCTCCTCACTGTCGCTGGGAGGATGTTTTCTCCTCCGCTCGCCCCTTCCACCGTCATTTTCTCTCTACCCACCCTTGCCTCCTTTTCCGCGCAGCTCTCGATTCCCCCCTCTCTTTCGCACCCTCCATGTCATATTCCGCTCCAGGAGTTCCATCATAGCTCCTCACTGTCGCTGGGAGGAAGTTTTCTCCTCCGCTCGCCCCTTCCACCGTCATTTTCTCTCTACCCACCCTTGCCTCCTTTTCCGCGCAGCTCTCAATTCCCCCCTCTCTTTCGCACCCTCCATGTCATATTCCGCTCCAGGAGTTCCATCATAGCTCCTCACTGTCGCTGGGAGGATGTTTTCTCCTCCGCTCGCCCCTTCCACCGTCATTTTCTCTCTACCCACCCTTGCCTCCTTTTCCGCGCAGCTCTCGATTCCCCCCTCTCTTTCACACCCTCCATGTCATATTCCGCTCCAGGAGTTCCATCATAGCTCCTCACTGTCGCTGGGAGGATGTTTTCTCCTCCGCTCGCCCCTTCCACCGTCATTTTCTCTCTACCCACCCTTGCCTCCTTTTCCGCGCAGCTCTCGATTCCCCCCTCTCTTTCGCACCCTCCATGTCATATTCCGCTCCAGGAGTTCCATCATAGCTCCTCACTGTCGCTGGGAGGATGTTTTCTCCTCCGCTCGCCCCTTCCACCGTCATTTTCTCTCTACCCACCCTTGCCTCCTTTTCCGCGCAGCTCTCGATTCCCCCCTCTCTTTCGCACCCTCCATGTCATATTCCGCTCCAGGAGCTCCATCATAGCTCCTCACTGTCGCTGGGAGGATGTTTTCTCCTCCGCTCGCCCCTTCCACCGTCATTTTCTCTCTACCCACCCTTGCCTCCTTCTCCGCGCAGCTCTCGATTCCCCCCTCTCTTTCGCACCCTCCATGTCATATTCCGCTCCAGGAGCTCCATCATAGCTAATCGCTGTCGCTGGGAGGATGTTTTCTCCTCCGCTCGCCCCTTCCACCGTCATTTTCTCTCTACCCACCCTTGCCTCCTTTTCCGCGCAGCTCTCGATTCCCCCCTCTCTTTCGCACCCTCCATGTCATATTCCGCTCCAGGAGTTCCATCATAGCTCCTCACTGTCGCTGGGAGGATGTTTTCTCCTCCGCTCGCCCCTTCCACCGTCATTTTCTCTCTACCCACCCTTGCCTCCTTTTCCGCGCAGCTCTCGATTCCCCCCTCTCTTTCGCACCCTCCATGTCATATTCCGCTCCAGGAGCTCCATCATAGCTCCTTGCTGTCGCTGGGAGGATGTTTTCTCCTCCGCTCGCCCCTTCCACCGTCATTTTCTCTCTACCCACCCTTGCCTCCTTTTCCGCGCAGCTCTCGATTCCCCCCTCTCTTTCACACCCTCCATGTCATATTCCGCTCCAGGAGTTCCATCATAGCTCCTCACTGTCGCTGGGAGGATGTTTTCTCCTCCGCTCGCCCCTTCCACCGTCATTTTCTCTCTACCCACCCTTGCCTCCTTTTCCGCGCAGCTCTCGATTCCCCCCTCTCTTTCGCACCCTCCATGTCATATTCCGCTCCAGGAGTTCCATCATAGCTCCTCACTGTCGCTGGGAGGATGTTTTCTCCTCCGCTCGCCCCTTCCACCGTCATTTTCTCTCTACCCACCCTTGCCTCCTTTTCCGCGCAGCTCTCGATTCCCCCCTCTCTTTCGCACCCTCCATGTCATATTCCGCTCCAGGAGCTCCATCATAGCTCCTCACTGTCGCTGGGAGGATGTTTTCTCCTCCGCTCGCCCCTTCCACCGTCATTTTCTCTCTACCCACCCTTGCCTCCTTCTCCGCGCAGCTCTCGATTCCCCCCTCTCTTTCGCACCCTCCATGTCATATTCCGCTCCAGGAGCTCCATCATAGCTAATCGCTGTCGCTGGGAGGATGTTTTCTCCTCCGCTCGCCCCTTCCACCGTCATTTTCTCTCTACCCACCCTTGCCTCCTTTTCCGCGCAGCTCTCGATTCCCCCCTCTCTTTCGCACCCTCCATGTCATATTCCGCTCCAGGAGTTCCATCATAGCTCCTCACTGTCGCTGGGAGGATGTTTTCTCCTCCGCTCGCCCCTTCCACCGTCATTTTCTCTCTACCCACCCTTGCCTCCTTTTCCGCGCAGCTCTCGATTCCCCCCTCTCTTTCGCACCCTCCATGTCATATTCCGCTCCAGGAGCTCCATCATAGCTCCTTGCTGTCGCTGGGAGGATGTTTTCTCCTCCGCTCGCCCCTTCCACCGTCATTTTCTCTCTACCCACCCTTGCCTCCTTTTCCGCGCAGCTCTCGATTCCCCCCTCTCTTTCGCACCCTCCATGTCATATTCCGCTCCAGGAGTTCCATCATAGCTCCTCACTGTCGCTGGGAGGATGTTTTCTCCTCCGCTCGCCCCTTCCACCGTCATTTTCTCTCTACCCACCCTTGCCTCCTTTTCCGCGCAGCTCTCGATTCCCCCCTCTCTTTCGCACCCTCCATGTCATATTCCGCTCCAGGAGCTCCATCATAGCTCCTCACTGTCGCTGGGAGGATGTTTTCTCCTCCGCTCGCCCCTTTCACCGTCATTTTCTCTCTACCCACCCTTGCCTCCTTCTCCGCGCAGCTCTCGATTCCCCCCTCTCTTTCGCACCCTCCATGTCATATTCCGCTCCAGGAGCTCCATCATAGCTAATCGCTGTCGCTGGGAGGATGTTTTCTCCTCCGCTCGCCCCTTCCACCGTCATTTTCTCTCTACCCACCCTTGCCTCCTTTTCCGCGCAGCTCTCGATTCCCCCCTCTCTTTCGCACCCTCCATGTCATATTCCGCTCCAGGAGTTCCATCATAGCTCCTCACTGTCGCTGGGAGGATGTTTTCTCCTCCGCTCGCCCCTTCCACCGTCATTTTCTCTCTACCCACCCTTGCCTCCTTTTCCGCGCAGCTCTCGATTCCCCCCTCTCTTTCGCACCCTCCATGTCATATTCCGCTCCAGGAGCTCCATCATAGCTCCTTGCTGTCGCTGGGAGGATGTTTTCTCCTCCGCTCGCCCCTTCCACCGTCATTTTCTCTCTACCCACCCTTGCCTCCTTTTCCGCGCAGCTCTCGATTCCCCCCTCTCTTTCGCACCCTCCATGTCATATTCCGCTCCAGGAGTTCCATCATAGCTCCTCACTGTCGCTGGGAGGATGTTTTCTCCTCCGCTCGCCCCTTCCACCGTCATTTTCTCTCTACCCACCCTTGCCTCCTTTTCCGCGCAGCTCTCGATTCCCCCCTCTCTTTCGCACCCTCCATGTCATATTCCGCTCCAGGAGCTCCATCATAGCTCCTCACTGTCGCTGGGAGGATGTTTTCTCCTCCGCTCGCCCCTTTCACCGTCATTTTCTCTCTACCCACCCTTGCCTCCTTCTCCGCGCAGCTCTCGATTCCCCCCTCTCTTTCGCACCCTCCATGTCATATTCCGCTCCAGGAGCTCCATCATAGCTAATCGCTGTCGCTGGGAGGATGTTTTCTCCTCCGCTCGCCCCTTCCACCGTCATTTTCTCTCTACCCACCCTTGCCTCCTTTTCCGCGCAGCTCTCGATTCCCCCCTCTCTTTCGCACCCTCCATGTCATATTCCGCTCCAGGAGTTCCATCATAGCTCCTCACTGTCGCTGGGAGGATGTTTTCTCCTCCGCTCGCCCCTTCCACCGTCATTTTCTCTCTACCCACCCTTGCCTCCTTTTCCGCGCAGCTCTCAATTCCCCCCTCTCTTTCGCACCCTCCATGTCATATTCCGCTCCAGGAGCTCCATCATAGCTCCTTGCTGTCGCTGGGAGGATGTTTTCTCCTCCGCTCGCCCCTTCCACCGTCATTTTCTCTCTACCCACCCTTGCCTCCTTTTCCGCGCAGCTCTCGATTCCCCCCTCTCTTTCGCACCCTCCATGTCATATTCCGCTCCAGGAGTTCCATCATAGCTCCTCACTGTCGCTGGGAGGATGTTTTCTCCTCCGCTCGCCCCTTCCACCGTCATTTTCTCTCTACCCACCCTTGCCTCCTTTTCCGCGCAGCTCTCGATTCCCCCCTCTCTTTCGCACCCTCCATGTCATATTCCGCTCCAGGAGTTCCATCATAGCTCCTCACTGTCGCTGGGAGGATGTTTTCTCCTCCGCTCGCCCCTTCCACCGTCATTTTCTCTCTACCCACCCTTGCCTCCTTTTCCGCGCAGCTCTCGATTCCCCCCTCTCTTTCGCACCCTCCATGTCATATTCCGCTCCAGGAGTTCCATCATAGCTCCTCACTGTCGCTGGGAGGATGTTTTCTCCTCCGCTCGCCCCTTCCACCGTCATTTTCTCTCTACCCACCCTTACCTCCTTTTCCGCGCAACTCTCGATTCCCCCCTCTCTTTCGCACCCTCCATGTCATATTCCGCTCCAGGAGCTCCATCATAGCTCCTTGCTGTCGCTGGGAGGATGTTTTCTCCTCCGCTCGCCCCTTCCACCGTCATTTTCTCTCTACCCACCCTTGCCTCCTTTTCCGCGCAGCTCTCGATTCCCCCCTCTCTTTCACACCCTCCATGTCATATTCCGCTCCAGGAGTTCCATCATAGCTCCTCACTGTCGCTGGGAGGATGTTTTCTCCTCCGCTCGCCCCTTCCACCGTCATTTTCTCTCTACCCACCCTTGCCTCCTTTTCCGCGCAGCTCTCGATTCCCCCCTCTCTTTCGCACCCTCCATGTCATATTCCGCTCCAGGAGTTCCATCATAGCTCCTCACTGTCGCTGGGAGGATGTTTTCTCCTCCGCTCGCCCCTTCCACCGTCATTTTCTCTCTATCCACCCTTGCCTCCTTTTCCGCGCAGCTCTCGATTCCCCCCTCTCTTTCGCACCCTCCATGTCATATTCCGCTCCAGGAGTTCCATCATAGCTCCTCACTGTCGCTGGGAGGATGTTTTCTCCTCCGCTCGCCCCTTCCACCGTCATTTTCTCTCTACCCACCCTTGCCTCCTTTTCCGCGCAGCTCTCGATTCCCCCCTCTCTTTCGCACCCTCCATGTCATATTCCGCTCCAGGAGCTCCATCATAGCTCCTTGCTGTCGCTGGGAGGATGTTCTCTCCTCCGCTCGCCCCTTCCACCGTCATTTTCTCTCTACCCACCCTTGCCTCCTTTTCCGCGCAGCTCTCGATTCCCCCTCTCTTTCGCACCCTCCATGTCATATTCCGCTCCAGGAGTTCCATCATAGCTCCTCACTGTCGCTGGGAGGATGTTTTCTCCTCCGCTCGCCCCTTCCACCGTCATTTTCTCTCTACCCACCCTTGCCTCCTTTTCCGCGCAGCTCTCGATTCCCCCCTCTCTTTCGCACCCTCCATGTCATATTCCGCTCCAGGAGTTCCATCATAGCTCCTCACTGTCGCTGGGAGGATGTTTTCTCCTCCGCTCGCCCCTTCCACCGTCATTTTCTCTCTACCCACCCTTGCCTCCTTTTCCGCGCAGCTCTCGATTCCCCCCTCTCTTTCGCACCCTCCATGTCATATTCCGCTCCAGGAGCTCCATCATAGCTCCTTGCTGTCGCTGGGAGGATGTTTTCTCCTCCGCTCGCCCCTTCCACCGTTATTTTCTCTCTACCCACCCTTGCCTCCTTTTCCGCGCAGCTCTCGATTCCCCCCTCTCTTTCACACCCTCCATGTCATATTCCGCTCCAGGAGTTCCATCATAGCTCCTCACTGTCGCTGGGAGGATGTTTTCTCCTCCGCTCGCCCCTTCCACCGTCATTTTCTCTCTACCCACCCTTGCCTCCTTTTCCGCGCAGCTCTCGATTCCCCCCTCTCTTTCGCACCCTCCGTGTCATATTCCGCTCCAGGAGTTCCATCATAGCTCCTCACTGTCGCTGGGAGGATGTTTTCTCCTCCGCTCGCCCCTTCCACCGTCATTTTCTCTCTACCCACCCTTGCCTCCTTTTCCGCGCAGCTCTCGATTCCCCCCTCTCTTTCGCACCCTCCATGTCATATTCCGCTCCAGGAGTTCCATCATAGCTCCTCACTGTCGCTGGGAGGATGTTTTCTCCTCCGCTCGCCCCTTCCACCGTCATTTTCTCTCTACCCACCCTTGCCTCCTTTTCCGCGCAGCTCTCGATTCCCCCCTCTCTTTCGCACCCTCCATGTCATATTCCGCTCCAGGAGCTCCATCATAGCTCCTTGCTGTCGCTGGGAGGATGTTCTCTCCTCCGCTCGCCCCTTCCACCGTCATTTTCTCTCTACCCACCCTTGCCTCCTTTTCCGCGCAGCTCTCGATTCCCCCCTCTCTTTCGCACCCTCCATGTCATATTCCGCTCCAGGAGTTCCATCATAGCTCCTCACTGTCGCTGGGAGGATGTTTTCTCCTCCGCTCGCCCCTTCCACCGTCATTTTCTCTCTACCCACCCTTGCCTCCTTTTCCGCGCAGCTCTCGATTCCCCCCTCTCTTTCGCACCCTCCATGTCATATTCCGCTCCAGGAGCTCCATCATAGCTCCTCACTGTCGCTGGGAGGATGTTTTCTCCTCCGCTCGCCCCTTCCACCGTCATTTTCTCTCTACCCACCCTTGCCTCCTTCTCCGCGCAGCTCTCGATTCCCCCCTCTCTTTCGCACCCTCCATGTCATATTCCGCTCCAGGAGCTCCATCATAGCTAATCGCTGTCGCTGGGAGGATGTTTTCTCCTCCGCTCGCCCCTTCCACCGTCATTTTCTCTCTACCCACCCTTGCCTCCTTTTCCGCGCAGCTCTCGATTCCCCCCTCTCTTTCGCACCCTCCATGTCATATTCCGCTCCAGGAGTTCCATCATAGCTCCTCACTGTCGCTGGGAGGATGTTTTCTCCTCCGCTCGCCCCTTCCACCGTCATTTTCTCTCTACCCACCCTTGCCTCCTTTTCCGCGCAGCTCTCGATTCCCCCCTCTCTTTCGCACCCTCCATGTCATATTCCGCTCCAGGAGCTCCATCATAGCTCCTTGCTGTCGCTGGGAGGATGTTTTCTCCTCCGCTCGCCCCTTCCACCGTCATTTTCTCTCTACCCACCCTTGCCTCCTTTTCCGCGCAGCTCTCGATTCCCCCCTCTCTTTCGCACCCTCCATGTCATATTCCGCTCCAGGAGTTCCATCATAGCTCCTCACTGTCGCTGGGAGGATGTTTTCTCCTCCGCTCGCCCCTTCCACCGTCATTTTCTCTCTACCCACCCTTGCCTCCTTTTCCGCGCAGCTCTCAATTCCCCCCTCTCTTTCGCACCCTCCATGTCATATTCCGCTCCAGGAGCTCCATCATAGCTCCTTGCTGTCGCTGGGAGGATGTTTTCTCCTCCGCTCGCCCCTTCCACCGTCATTTTCTCTCTACCCACCCTTGCCTCCTTTTCCGCGCAGCTCTCGATTCCCCCCTCTCTTTCGCACCCTCCATGTCATATTCCGCTCCAGGAGTTCCATCATAGCTCCTCACTGTCGCTGGGAGGATGTTTTCTCCTCCGCTCGCCCCTTCCACCGTCATTTTCTCTCTACCCACCCTTGCCTCCTTTTCCGCGCAGCTCTCGATTCCCCCCTCTCTTTCGCACCCTCCATGTCATATTCCGCTCCAGGAGTTCCATCATAGCTCCTCACTGTCGCTGGGAGGATGTTTTCTCCTCCGCTCGCCCCTTCCACCGTCATTTTCTCTCTACCCACCCTTGCCTCCTTTTCCGCGCAGCTCTCGATTCCCCCCTCTCTTTCGCACCCTCCATGTCATATTCCGCTCCAGGAGTTCCATCATAGCTCCTCACTGTCGCTGGGAGGATGTTTTCTCCTCCGCTCGCCCCTTCCACCGTCATTTTCTCTCTACCCACCCTTGCCTCCTTTTCCGCGCAGCTCTCGATTCCCCCCTCTCTTTCGCACCCTCCATGTCATATTCCGCTCCAGGAGTTCCATCATAGCTCCTCACTGTCGCTGGGAGGATGTTTTCTCCTCCGCTCGCCCCTTCCACCGTCATTTTCTCTCTACCCACCCTTGCCTCCTTTTCCGCGCAGCTCTCGATTCCCCCCTCTCTTTCGCACCCTCCATGTCATATTCCGCTCCAGGAGTTCCATCATAGCTCCTCACTGTCGCTGGGAGGATGTTTTCTCCTCCGCTCGCCCCTTCCACCGTCATTTTCTCTCTACCCACCCTTGCCTCCTTTTCCGCGCAGCTCTCGATTCCCCCCTCTCTTTCACACCCTCCATGTCATATTCCGCTCCAGGAGTTCCATCATAGCTCCTCACTGTCGCTGGGAGGATGTTTTCTCCTCCGCTCGCCCCTTCCACCGTCATTTTCTCTCTACCCACCCTTGCCTCCTTTTCCGCGCAGCTCTCGATTCCCCCCTCTCTTTCGCACCCTCCATGTCATATTCCGCTCCAGGAGTTCCATCATAGCTCCTCACTGTCGCTGGGAGGATGTTTTCTCCTCCGCTCGCCCCTTCCACCGTCATTTTCTCTCTACCCACCCTTGCCTCCTTTTCCGCGCAGCTCTCGATTCCCCCCTCTCTTTCGCACCCTCCATGTCATATTCCGCTCCAGGAGTTCCATCATAGCTCCTCACTGTCGCTGGGAGGATGTTTTCTCCTCCGCTCGCCCCTTCCACCGTCATTTTCTCTCTACCCACCCTTGCCTCCTTTTCCGCGCAGCTCTCGATTCCCCCCTCTCTTTCGCACCCTCCATGTCATATTCCGCTCCAGGAGCTCCATCATAGCTCCTTGCTGTCGCTGGGAGGATGTTCTCTCCTCCGCTCGCCCCTTCCACCGTCATTTTCTCTCTACCCACCCTTGCCTCCTTTTCCGCGCAGCTCTCGATTCCCCCCTCTCTTTCGCACCCTCCATGTCATATTCCGCTCCAGGAGTTCCATCATAGCTCCTCACTGTCGCTGGGAGGATGTTTTCTCCTCCGCTCGCCCCTTCCACCGTCATTTTCTCTCTACCCACCCTTGCCTCCTTGTCCGCGCAGCTCTCGATTCCCCCCTCTCTTTCGCACCCTCCATGTCATATTCCGCTCCAGGAGTTCCATCACAGCTCCTCACTGTCGCTGGGAGGATGTTTTCTCCTCCGCTCGCCCCTTCCACCGTCATTTTCTCTCTACCCACCCTTGCCTCCTTTTCCGCGCAGCTCTCGATTCCCCCCTCTCTTTCGCACCCTCCATGTCATATTCCGCTCCAGGAGTTCCATCATAGCTCCTCACTGTCGCTGGGAGGATGTTTTCTCCTCCGCTCGCCCCTTCCACCGTCATTTTTTCTCTACCCACCCTTGCCTCCTTTTCCGCGCAGCTCTCGATTCCCCCCTCTCTTTCGCACCCTCCATGTCATATTCCGCTCCAGGAGCTCCATCATAGCTCCTTGCTGTCGCTGGGAGGATGTTTTCTCCTCCGCTCGCCCCTTCCACCGTCATTTTCTCTCTACCCACCCTTGCCTCCTTTTCCACGCAGCTGTCGATTCCCCCTCTCTTTCGCACCCTCCATGTCATATTCCGCTCCAGGAGTTCCATCATAGCTCCTCACTGTCGCTGGGAGGAAGTTTTCTCCTCCGCTCGCCCCTTCCACCGTCATTTTCTCTCTACCCACCCTTGCCTCCTTTTCCGCGCAGCTCTCGATTCCCCCCTCTCTTTCGCACCCTCCATGTCATATTCCGCTCCAGGAGCTCCATCATAGCTCCTCGCTGTCGCTGGGAGGATGTTTTCTCCTCCGCTCGCCCCTTCCACCGTCATTTTCTCTCTACCCACCCTTGCCTACTTTTCCGCGCAGCTCTCGATTCCCCCCTCTCTTTCGCACCCTCAATGTCATATTCCGCTCCAGGAGTTCCATCATAGCTCCTCACTGTCGCTGGGAGGATGTTTTCTCCTCCGCTCGCCCCTTCCACCGTCATTTTCTCTCTACCCACCCTTGCCTCCTTTTCCGCGCAGCTCTCGATTCCCCCCTCTCTTTCGCACCCTCCATGTCATATTCCGCTCCAGGAGTTCCATCATAGCTCCTCACTGTCGCTGGGAGGAAGTTTTCTCCTCCGCTCGCCCCTTCCACCGTCATTTTCTCTCTACCCACCCTTGCCTCCTTTTCCGCGCAGCTCTCGATTCCCCCCTCTCTTTCGCACCCTCCATGTCATATTCCGCTCCAGGAGCTCCATCATAGCTCCTTGCTGTCGCTGGGAGGATGTTTTCTCCTCCGCTCGCCCCTTCCACCGTCATTTTCTCTCTACCCACCCTTGCCTCCTTTTCCGCGCAGCTCTCGATTCCCCCCTCTCTTTCGCACCCTCCATGTCATATTCCGCTCCAGGAGTTCCATCATAGCTCCTCACTGTCGCTGGGAGGATGTTTTCTCCTCCGCTCGCCCCTTCCACCATCATTTTCTCTCTACCCACCCTTGCCTCCTTTTCCGCGCAGCTCTCGATTCCCTCCTCTCTTTCGCACCCTCCATGTCATATTCCGCTCCAGGAGTTCCATCATAGCTCCTCACTGTCGCTGGGAGGAAGTTTTCTCCTCCGCTCGCCCCTTCCACCGTCATTTTCTCTCTACCCACCCTTGCCTCCTTTTCCGCGCAGCTCTCGATTCCCCCCTCTCTTTCGCACCCTCCATGTCATATTCCGCTCCAGGAGCTCCATCATAGCTCCTTGCTGTCGCTGGGAGGATGTTTTCTCCTCCGCTCGCCCCTTCCACCGTCATTTTCTCTCTACCCACCCTTGCCTCCTTTTCCGCGCAGCTCTCGATTCCCCCCTCTCTTTCGCACCCTCCATGTCATATTCCGCTCCAGGAGTTCCATCATAGCTCCTCACTGTCGCTGGGAGGATGTTTTCTCCTCCGCTCGCCCCTTCCACCGTCATTTTCTCTCTACCCACCCTTGCCTCCTTCTCCGCGCAGCTCTCGATTCCCCCCTCTCTTTCGCACCCTCCATGTCATATTCCGCCCCAGGAGCTCCATCATAGCTAATCGCTGTCGCTGGGAGGATGTTTTCTCCTCCGCTCGCCCCTTCCACCGTCATTTTCTCTCTACCCACCCTTGCCTCCTTTTCCGCGCAGCTCTCGATTCCCCCCTCTCTTTCGCACCCTCCATGTCATATTCCGCTCCAGGAGTTCCATCATAGCTCCTCACTGTCGCTGGGAGGATGTTTTCTCCTCCGCTCGCCCCTTCCACCGTCATTTTCTCTCTACCCACCCTTGCCTCCTTTTCCGCGCAGCTCTCGATTCCCCCCTCTCTTTCGCACCCTCCATGTCATATTCCGCTCCAGGAGTTCCATCATAGCTCCTCACTGTCGCTGGGAGGATGTTTTCTCCTCCGCTCGCCCCTTCCACCGTCATTTTCTCTCTACCCAACCTTGCCTCCTTCTCCGCGCAGCTCTCGATTCCCCCCTCTCTTTCGCACCCTCCATGTCATATTCCGCTCCAGGAGCTCCATCATAGCTCCTCGCTGTCGCTGGGAGGATGTTTTCTCCTCCGCTCGCCCCTTCCACCGTCATTTTCTCTCTACCCACCCTTGCCTCCTTTTCCGTGCAGCTCTCGATTCCCCCCTCTCTTTCGCACCCTCCATGTCATATTCCGCTCCAGGAGTTCCATCATAGCTCCTCACTGTCGCTGGGAGGATGTTTTCTCCTCCGCTCGCCTCTTCCACCGTCATTTTCTCTCTACCCACCCTTGCCTCCTTTTCCGCGCAGCTCTCGATTCCCCCCTCTCTTTCACACCCTCCATGTCATATTCCGCTCCAGGAGTTCCATCATAGCTCCTCACTGTCGCTGGGAGGAAGTTTTCTCCTCCGCTCGCCCCTTCCACCGTCATTTTCTCTCTACCCACCCTTGCCTCCTTTTCCGCGCAGCTCTCGATTCCCCCCTCTCTTTCGCACCCTCCATGTCATATTCCGCTCCAGGAGCTCCATCATAGCTCCTTGCTGTCGCTGGGAGGATGTTTTCTCCTCCGCTCGCCCCTTCCACCGTCATTTTCTCTCTACCCACCCTTGCCTCCTTTTCCGCGCAGCTCTCGATTCCCCCCTCTCTTTCGCACCCTCCATGTCATATTCCGCTCCAGGAGTTCCATCATAGCTCCTTACTGTCGCTGGGAGGATGTTTTCTCCTCCGCTCGCCCCTTCCACCGTCATTTTCTCTCTACCCACCCTTGCCTCCTTTTCCGCGCAGCTCTCGATTCCCCCCTCTCTTTCGCACCCTCCATGTCATATTCCGCTCCAGGAGCTCCATCATAGCTCCTCGCTGTCGCTGGGAGGATGTTTTCTCCTCCGCTCGCCCCTTCCACCGTCATTTTCTCTCTACCCACCCTTGCCTCCTTTTCCGCGCAGCTCTCGATTCCTCCCTCTCTTTCGCACCCTCAATGTCATATTCCGCTCCAGGAGTTCCATCATAGCTCCTCACTGTCGCTGGGAGGATGTTTTCTCCTCCGCTCGCCCCTTCCACCGTCATTTTCTCTCTACCCACCCTTGCCTCCTTTTCCGCGCAGCTCTCGATTCCCCCCTCTCTTTCGCACCCTCCATGTCATATTCCGCTCCAGGAGTTCCATCATAGCTCCTCACTGTCGCTGGGAGGAAGTTTTCTCCTCCGCTCGCCCCTTCCACCGTCATTTTCTCTCTACCCACCCTTGCCTCCTTTTCCGCGCAGCTCTCGATTCCCCCCTCTCTTTCGCACCCTCCATGTCATATTCCGCTCCAGGAGCTCCATCATAGCTCCTTGCTGTCGCTGGGAGGATGTTTTCTCCTCCGCTCGCCCCTTCCACCGTCATTTTCTCTCTACCCACCCTTGCCTCCTTTTCCGCGCAGCTCTCGATTCCCCCCTCTCTTTCGCACCCTCCATGTCATATTCCGCTCCAGGAGTTCCATCATAGCTCCTCACTGTCGCTGGGAGGATGTTTTCTCCTCCGCTCGCCCCTTCCACCGTCATTTTCTCTCTACCCACCCTTGCCTCCTTCTCCGCGCAGCTCTCGATTACCCCCTCTCTTTCGCACCCTCCATGTCATATTCCGCTCCAGGAGCTCCATCATAGCTCCTCGCTGTCGCTGGGAGGATGTTTTCTCCTCCGCTCGCCCCTTCCACCGTCATTTTCTCTCTACCCACCCTTGCCTCCTTTTCCGCGCAGCTCTCGATTCCCCCCTCTCTTTCGCACCCTCCATGTCATATTCCGCTCCAGGAGTTCCATCATAGCTCCTCACTGTCGCTGGGAGGATGTTTTCTCCTCCGCTCGCCTCTTCCACCGTCATTTTCTCTCTACCCACCCTTGCCTCCTTTTCCGCGCAGCTCTCGATTCCCCCCTCTCTTTCGCACCCTCCATGTCATATTCCGCTCCAGGAGTTCCATCATAGCTCCTCACTGTCGCTGGGAGGAAGTTTTCTCCTCCGCTCGCCCCTTCCACCGTCATTTTCTCTCTACCCACCCTTGCCTCCTTTTCCGCGCAGCTCTCGATTCCCCCCTCTCTTTCGCACCCTCCATGTCATATTCCGCTCCAGGAGCTCCATCATAGCTCCTTGCTGTCGCTGGGAGGATGTTTTCTCCTCCGCTCGCCCCTTCCACCGTCATTTTCTCTCTACCCACCCTTGCCTCCTTTTCCGCGCAGCTCTCGATTCCCCCCTCTCTTTCGCACCCTCCATGTCATATTCCGCTCCAGGAGCTCCATCATAGCTCCTTGCTGTCGCTGGGAGGATGTTTTCTCCTCCGCTCGCCCCTTCCACCGTCATTTTCTCTCTACCCACCCTTGCCTCCTTTTCCGCGCAGCTCTCGATTCCCCCCTCTCTTTCGCACCCTCCATGTCATATTCCGCTCCAGGAGCTCCATCATAGCTCCTTGCTGTCGCTGGGAGGATGTTTTCTCCTCCGCTCGCCCCTTCCACCGTCATTTTCTCTCTACCCACCCTTGCCTCCTTTTCCGCGCAGCTCTCGATTCCCCCCTCTCTTTCGCACCCTCCATGTCATATTCCGCTCCAGGAGCTCCATCATAGCTCCTCGCTGTCGCTGGGAGGATGTTTTCTCCTCCGCTCGCCCCTTCCACCGTCATTTTCTCTCTACCCACCCTTGCCTCCTTTTCCGCGCAGCTCTCGATTCCCCCCTCTCTTTCGCACCCTCAATGTCATATTCCACTCCAGGAGTTCCATCATAGCTCCTCACTGTCGCTGGGAGGATGTTTTCTCCTCCGCTCGCCCCTTCCACCGTCATTTTCTCTCTACCCACCCTTGCCTCCTTTTCCGCGCAGCTCTCGATTCCCCCCTCTCTTTCGCACCCTCCATGTCATATTCCGCTCCAGGAGTTCCATCATAGCTCCTCACTGTCGCTGGGAGGAAGTTTTCTCCTCCGCTCGCCCCTTCCACCGTCATTTTCTCTCTACCCACCCTTGCCTCCTTTTCCGCGCAGCTCTCGATTCCCCCCTCTCTTTCGCACCCTCAATGTCATATTCCGCTCCAGGAGTTCCATCATAGCTCCTCACTGTCGCTGGGAGGATGTTTTCTCCTCCGCTCGCCCCTTCCACCGTCATTTTCTCTCTACCCACCCTTGCCTCCTTTTCCGCGCAGCTCTCGATTCCCCCCTCTCTTTCGCACCCTCCATGTCATATTCCGCTCCAGGAGTTCCATCATAGCTCCTCACTGTCGCTGGGAGGAAGTTTTCTCCTCCGCTCGCCCCTTCCACCGTCATTTTCTCTCTACCCACCCTTGCCTCCTTTTCCGCGCAGCTCTCGATTCCCCCCTCTCTTTCGCACCCTCCATGTCATATTCCGCTCCAGGAGCTCCATCATAGCTCCTTGCTGTCGCTGGGAGGATGTTTTCTCCTCCGCTCGCCCCTTCCACCGTCATTTTCTCTCTACCCACCCTTGCCTCCTTTTCCGCGCAGCTCTCGATTCCCCCCTCTCTTTCGCACCCTCCATGTCATATTCCGCTCCAGGAGTTCCATCATAGCTCCTCACTGTCGCTGGGAGGATGTTTTCTCCTCCGCTCGCCCCTTCCACCGTCATTTTCTCTCTACCCACCCTTGCCTCCTTTTCCGCGCAGCTCTCGATTCCCCCCTCTCTTTCGCACCCTCCATGTCATATTCCGCTCCAGGAGCTCCATCATAGCTCCTTGCTGTCGCTGGGAGGATGTTTTCTCCTCCGCTCGCCCCTTCCACCGTCATTTTCTCTCTACCCACCCTTGCCTCCTTTTCCGCGCAGCTCTCGATTCCCCCCTCTCTTTCGCACCCTCCATGTCATATTCCGCTCCAGGAGTTCCATCATAGCTCCTCACTGTCGCTGGGAGGATGTTTTCTCCTCCGCTCGCCCCTTCCACCGTCATTTTCTCTCTACCCACCCTTGCCTCCTTTTCCGCGCAGCTCTCGATTCCCCCCTCTCTTTCGCACCCTCCATGTCATATTCCGCTCCAGGAGTTCCATCATAGCTCCTCACTGTCGCTGGGAGGATGTTTTCTCCTCCGCTCGCCCCTTCCACCGTCATTTTCTCTCTACCCACCCTTGCCTCCTTTTCCGCGCAGCTCTCGATTCCCCCCTCTCTTTCGCACCCTCCATGTCATATTCCGCTCCAGGAGTTCCATCATAGCTCCTCACTGTCGCTGGGAGGATGTTTTCTCCTCCGCTCGCCCCTTCCACCGTCATTTTCTCTCTACCCACCCTTGCCTCCTTTTCCGCGCAGCTCTCAATTCCCCCCTCTCTTTCGCACCCTCCATGTCATATTCCGCTCCAGGAGCTCCATCATAGCTCCTTGCTGTCGCTGGGAGGATGTTTTCTCCTCCGCTCGCCCCTTCCACCGTCATTTTCTCTCTACCCACCCTTGCCTCCTTTTCCGCGCAGCTCTCGATTCCCCCCTCTCTTTCGCACCCTCCATGTCATATTCCGCTCCAGGAGTTCCATCATAGCTCCTCACTGTCGCTGGGAGGATGTTTTCTCCTCCGCTCGCCCCTTCCACCGTCATTTTCTCTCTACCCACCCTTGCCTCCTTTTCCGCGCAGCTCTCGATTCCCCCCTCTCTTTCGCACCCTCCATGTCATATTCCGCTCCAGGAGTTCCATCATAGCTCCTCACTGTCGCTGGGAGGATGTTTTCTCCTCCGCTCGCCCCTTCCACCGTCATTTTCTCTCTACCCACCCTTTCCTCCTTTTCCGCGCAGCTCTCGATTCCCCCCTCTCTTTCGCACCCTCCATGTCATATTCCGCTCCAGGAGTTCCATCATAGCTCCTCACTGTCGCTGGGAGGATGTTTTCTCCTCCGCTCGCCCCTTCCACCATCATTTTCTCTCTACCCACCCTTGCCTCCTTTTCCGCGCAGCTCTCGATTCCCCCCTCTCTTTCGCACCCTCCATGTCATATTCCGCTCCAGGAGTTCCATCATAGCTCCTCACTGTCGCTGGGAGGAAGTTTTCTCCTCCGCTCGCCCCTTCCACCGTCATTTTCTCTCTACCCACCCTTGCCTCCTTTTCCGCGCAGCTCTCGATTCCCCCCTCTCTTTCGCACCCTCCATGTCATATTCCGCTCCAGGAGCTCCATCATAGCTCCTTGCTGTCGCTGGGAGGATGTTTTCTCCTCCGCTCGCCCCTTCCACCGTCATTTTCTCTCTACCCACCCTTGCCTCCTTTTCCGCGCAGCTCTCGATTCCCCCCTCTCTTTCGCACCCTCCATGTCATATTCCGCTCCAGGAGTTCCATCATAGCTCCTCACTGTCGCTGGGAGGATGTTTTCTCCTCCGCTCGCCCCTTCCACCGTCATTTTCTCTCTACCCACCCTTGCCTCCTTCTCCGCGCAGCTCTCGATTCCCCCCTCTCTTTCGCACCCTCCATGTCATATTCCGCTCCAGGAGCTCCATCATAGCTAATCGCTGTCGCTGGGAGGATGTTTTCTCCTCCGCTCGCCCCTTCCACCGTCATTTTCTCTCTACCCACCCTTGCCTCCTTTTCCGCGCAGCTCTCGATTCCCCCCTCTCTTTCGCACCCTCCATGTCATATTCCGCTCCAGGAGTTCCATCATAGCTCCTCACTGTCGCTGGGAGGATGTTTTCTCCTCCGCTCGCCCCTTCCACCGTCATTTTCTCTCTACCCACCCTTGCCTCCTTTTCCGCGCAGCTCTCGATTCCCCCCTCTCTTTCGCACCCTCCATGTCATATTCCGCTCCAGGAGTTCCATCATAGCTCCTCACTGTCGCTGGGAGGATGTTTTCTCCTCCGCTCGCCCCTTCCACCGTCATTTTCTCTCTACCCACCCTTGCCTCCTTTTCCGCGCAGCTCTCGATTCCCCCCTCTCTTTCGCACCCTCCATGTCATATTCCGCTCCAGGAGCTCCATCATAGCTCCTTGCTGTCGCTGGGAGGATGTTTTCTCCTCCGCTCGCCCCTTCCACCGTCATTTTCTCTCTACCCACCCTTGCCTCCTTTTCCGCGCAGCTCTCGATTCCCCCCTCTCTTTCGCACCCTCCATGTCATATTCCGCTCCAGGAGTTCCATCATAGCTCCTCACTGTCGCTGGGAGGATGTTTTCTCCTCCGCTCGCCCCTTCCACCGTCATTTTCTCTCTACCCACCCTTGCCTCCTTTTCCGCGCAGCTCTCGATTCCCCCCTCTCTTTCGCACCCTCCATGTCATATTCCGCTCCAGGAGCTCCATCATAGCTCCTCGCTGTCGCTGGGAGGATGTTTTCTCCTCCGCTCGCCCCTTCCACCGTCATTTTCTCTCTACCCACCCTTGCCTCCTTTTCCGCTCAGCTCTCGATTCCCCCCTCTCTTTCGCACCCTCCATGTCATATTCCGCTCCAGGAGTTCCATCATAGCTCCTCACTGTCGCTGGGAGGATGTTTTCTCCTCCGCTCGCCCCTTCCACCATCATTTTCTCTCTACCCCCCCTTGCCTCCTTTTCCGCGCAGCTCTCGATTCCCCCCTCTCTTTCGCACCCTCCATGTCATATTCCGCTCCAGGAGTTCCATCATAGCTCCTCACTGTCGCTGGGAGGATGTTTTCTCCTCCGCTCGCCCCTTCCACCGTCATTTTCTCTCTACCCACCCTTGCCTCCTTTTCCGCGCAGCTCTCGATTCCCCCCTCTCTTTCGCACCCTCCATGTCATATTCCGCTCCAGGAGCTCCATCATAGCTCCTTGCTGTCGCTGGGAGGATGTTTTCTCCTCCGCTCGCCCCTTCCACCGTCATTTTCTCTCTACCCACCCTTGCCTCCTTTTCCGCGCAGCTCTCGATTCCCCCCTCTCTTTCGCACCCTCCATGTCATATTCCGCTCCAGGAGTTCCATCATAGCTCCTCACTGTCGCTGGGAGGATGTTTTCTCCTCCGCTCGCCCCTTCCACCGTCATTTTTTCTCTACCCACCCTTGCCTCCTTCTCCGCGCAGCTCTCGATTCCCCCCTCTCTTTCGCACCCTCCATGTCATATTCCGCTCCAGGAGCTCCATCATAGCTCCTCGCTGTCGCTGGGAGGATGTTTTCTCCTCCGCTCGCCCCTTCCACCGTCATTTTCTCTCTACCCACCCTTGCCTCCTTTTCCGCGCAGCTCTCGATTCCCCCCTCTCTTTCGCACCCTCCATGTCATATTCCGCTCCAGGAGCTCCATCATAGCTCCTTGCTGTCGCTGGGAGGATGTTTTCTCCTCCGCTCGCCCCTTCCACCGTCATTTTCTCTCTACCCACCCTTGCCTCCTTTTCCGCGCAGCTCTCGATTCCCCCCTCTCTTTCGCACCCTCCATGTCATATTCCGCTCCAGGAGTTCCATCATAGCTCCTCACTGTCGCTGGGAGGATGTTTTCTCCTCCGCTCGCCCCTTCCACCGTCATTTTCTCTCTACCCACCCTTGCCTCCTTCTCCGCGCAGCTCTCGATTCCCCCCTCTCTTTTGCACCCTCCATGTCATATTCCGCTCCAGGAGCTCCATCATAGCTCCTCGCTGTCGCTGGGAGGATGTTTTCTCCTCCGCTCGCCCCTTCCACCATCATTTTCTCTCTACCCACCCTTGCCTCCTTTTCCGCGCAGCTCTCGATTCCCCCCTCTCTTTCGCACCCTCCATGTCATATTCCGCTCCAGGAGTTCCATCATAGCTCCTCACTGTCGCTGGGAGGAAGTTTTCTCCTCCGCTCGCCCCTTCCACCGTCATTTTCTCTCTACCCACCCTTGCCTCCTTTTCCGCGCAGCTCTCGATTCCCCCCTCTCTTTCGCACCCTCCATGTCATATTCCGCTCCAGGAGCTCCATCATAGCTCCTTGCTGTCGCTGGGAGGATGTTTTCTCCTCCGCTCGCCCCTTCCACCGTCATTTTCTCTCTACCCACCCTTGCCTCCTTTTCCGCGCAGCTCTCGATTCCCCCCTCTCTTTCGCACCCTCCATGTCATATTCCGCTCCAGGAGTTCCATCATAGCTCCTCACTGTCGCTGGGAGGATGTTTTCTCCTCCGCTCGCCCCTTCCACCGTCATTTTCTCTCTACCCACCCTTGCCTCCTTCTCCGCGCAGCTCTCGATTCCCCCCTCTCTTTCGCACCCTCCATGTCATATTCCGCTCCAGGAGCTCCATCATAGCTAATCGCTGTCGCTGGGAGGATGTTTTCTCCTCCGCTCGCCCCTTCCACCGTCATTTTCTCTCTACCCACCCTTGCCTCCTTTTCCGCGCAGCTCTCGATTCCCCCCTCTCTTTCGCACCCTCCATGTCATATTCCGCTCCAGGAGTTCCATCATAGCTCCTCACTGTCGCTGGGAGGATGTTTTCTCCTCCGCTCGCCCCTTCCACCGTCATTTTCTCTCTACCCACCCTTGCCTCCTTTTCCGCGCAGCTCTCGATTCCCCCCTCTCTTTCGCACCCTCCATGTCATATTCCGCTCCAGGAGCTCCATCATAGCTCCTCGCTGTCGCTGGGAGGATGTTTTCTCCTCCGCTCGCCCCTTCCACCGTCATTTTCTCTCTACCCACCCTTGCCTCCTTTTCCGCGCAGCTCTCGATTCCCCCCTCTCTTTCGCACCCTCCATGTCATATTCCGCTCCAGGAGCTCCATCATAGCTCCTCGCTGTCGCTGGGAGGATGTTTTCTCCTCCGCTCGCCCCTTCCACCAGCATTTTCTCTCTACCCACCCTTGCCTCCTTTTCCGCGCAGCTCTCGATTCCTCCCTCTCTTTCGCACCCTCCATGTCATATTCCGCTCCAGGAGTTCCATCATAGCTCCTCACTGTCGCTGGGAGGATGTTTTCTCCTCCGCTCGCCCCTTCCACTGTCATTTTCTCTCTACCCACCCTTGCCTCCTTTTCCGCGCAGCTCTCGATTCCCCCCTCTCTTTCGCACCCTCCATGTCATATTCCGCTCCAGGAGCTCCATCATAGCTCCTTGCTGTCGCTGGGAGGATGTTTTCTCCTCCGCTCGCCCCTTCCACCGTCATTTTCTCTCTACCCACCCTTGCCTCCTTTTCCGCGCAGCTCTCGATTCCCCCCTCTCTTTCGCACCCTCCATGTCATATTCCGCTCCAGGAGTTCCATCATAGCTCCTCACTGTCGCTGGGAGGATGTTTTCTCCTCCGCTCGCCCCTTCCACCGTCATTTTCTCTCTACCCACCCTTGCCTCCTTTTCCGCGCAGCTCTCGATTCCCCCCTCTCTTTCGCACCCTCCATGTCATATTCCGCTCCAGGAGCTCCATCATAGCTCCTCGCTGTCGCTGGGAGGATGTTTTCTCCTCCGCTCGCCCCTTCCACCGTCATTTTCTCTCTACCCACCCTTGCCTCCTTTTCCGCGCAGCTCTCGATTCCCCCCTCTCTTTCGCACCCTCCATGTCATATTCCGCTCCAGGAGTTCCATCATAGCTCCTCACTGTCGCTGGGAGGATGTTTTCTCCTCCGCTCGCCCCTTCCACCATCATTTTCTCTCTACCCCCCCTTGCCTCCTTTTCCGCGCAGCTCTCGATTCCCCCCTCTCTTTCGCACCCTCCATGTCATATTCCGCTCCAGGAGTTCCATCATAGCTCCTCACTGTCGCTGGGAGGATGTTTTCTCCTCCGCTCGCCCCTTCCACCGTCATTTTCTCTCTACCCACCCTTGCCTCCTTTTCCGCGCAGCTCTCGATTCCCCCCTCTCTTTCGCACCCTCCATGTCATATTCCGCTCCAGGAGCTCCATCATAGCTCCTTGCTGTCGCTGGGAGGATGTTTTCTCCTCCGCTCGCCCCTTCCACCGTCATTTTCTCCCTACCCACCCTTGCCTCCTTTTCCGCGCAGCTCTCGATTCCCCCCTCTCTTTCGCACCCTCCATGTCATATTCCGCTCCAGGAGTTCCATCATAGCTCCTCACTGTCGCTGGGAGGATGTTTTCTCCTCCGCTCGCCCCTTCCACCGTCATTTTTTCTCTACCCACCCTTGCCTCCTTCTCCGCGCAGCTCTCGATTCCCCCCTCTCTTTCGCACCCTCCATGTCATATTCCGCTCCAGGAGCTCCATCATAGCTCCTCGCTGTCGCTGGGAGGATGTTTTCTCCTCCGCTCGCCCCTTCCACCGTCATTTTCTCTCTACCCACCCTTGCCTCCTTTTCCGCGCAGCTCTCGTTACCCCCCTCTCTTTCGCACCCTCCATGTCATATTCCGCTCCAGGAGCTCCATCATAGCTCCTTGCTGTCGCTGGGAGGATGTTTTCTCCTCCGCTCGCCCCTTCCACCGTCATTTTCTCTCTACCCACCCTTGCCTCCTTTTCCGCGCAGCTCTCGATTCCCCCCTCTCTTTCGCACCCTCCATGTCATATTCCGCTCCAGGAGTTCCATCATAGCTCCTCACTGTCGCTGGGAGGATGTTTTCTCCTCCGCTCGCCCCTTCCACCGTCATTTTCTCTCTACCCACCCTTGCCTCCTTCTCCGCGCAGCTCTCGATTCCCCCCTCTCTTTCGCACCCTCCATGTCATATTCCGCTCCAGGAGCTCCATCATAGCTCCTCGCTGTCGCTGGGAGGATGTTTTCTCCTCCGCTCGCCCCTTCCACCGTCATTTTCTCTCTACCCACCCTTGCCTCCTTTTCCGCGCAGCTCTCGATTCCCCCCTCTCTTTCGCACCCTCCATGTCATATTCCGCTCCAGGAGTTCCATCATAGCTCCTCACTGTCGCTGGGAGGATGTTTTCTCCTCCGCTCGCCCCTTCCACCGTCATTTTCTCTCTACCCACCCTTGCCTCCTTTTCCGCGCAGCTCTCTATTCCCCCCTCTCTTTCGCACCCTCCATGTCATATTCCGCTCCAGGAGTTCCATCATAGCTCCTCACTGTCGCTCTGAGGATGTTTTCTCCTCCGCTCGCCCCTTCCACCGTCATTTTCTCTCTACCCACCCTTGCCTCCTTTTCCGCGCAGCTCTCGATTCCCCCCTCTCTTTCGCACCCTCCATGTCATATTCCGCTCCGGGAGTTCCATCATAGCTCCTCACTGTCGCTGGGAGGATGTTTTCTCCTCCGCTCGCCCCTTCCACCATCATTTTCTCTCTACCCACCCTTGCCTCCTTTTCCGCGCAGCTCTCGATTCCCCCCTCTCTTTCGCACCCTCCATGTCATATTCCGCTCCAGGAGTTCCATCATAGCTCCTCACTGTCGCTGGGAGGAAGTTTTCTCCTCCGCTTGCCCCTTCCACCGTCATTTTCTCTCTACCCACCCTTGCCTCCTTTTCCGCGCAGCTCTCGATTCCCCCCTCTCTTTCGCACCCTCCATGTCATATTCCGCTCCAGGAGCTCCATCATAGCTCCTTGCTGTCGCTGGGAGGATGTTTTCTCCTCTGCTCGCCCCTTCCACCGTCATTTTCTCTCTACCCACCCTTGCCTCCTTTTCCGCGCAGCTCTCGATTCCCCCCTCTCTTTCGCACCCTCCATGTCATATTCCGCTCCAGGAGTTCCATCATAGCTCCTCACTGTCGCTGGGTGGATGTTTTCTCCTCCGCTCGCCCCTTCCACCGTCATTTTCTCTCTACCCACCCTTGCCTCCTTTTCCGCGCAGCTCTCGATTCCCCCCTCTCTTTCGCACCCTCCATGTCATATTCCGCTCCAGGAGCTCCATCATAGCTCCTCGCTGTCGCTGGGAGGATGTTTTCTCCTCCGCTCGCCCCTTCCACCATCATTTTCTCTCTACCCACCCTTGCCTCCTTTTCCGCGCAGCTCTCGATTCCCCCCTCTCTTTCGCACCCTCAATGTCATATTCCGCTCCAGGAGTTCCATCATAGCTCCTCACTGTCGCTGGGAGGATGTTTTCTCCTCCGCTCGCCCCTTCCACCGTCATTTTCTCTCTACCCACCCTTGCCTCCTTTTCCGCGCAGCTCTCGATTCCCCCCTCTCTTTCGCACCCTCCATGTCATATTCCGCTCCAGGAGTTCCATCATAGCTCCTCACTGTCGCTGGGAGGAAGTTTTCTCCTCCGCTCGCCCCTTCCACCGTCATTTTCTCTCTACCCACCCTTGCCTCCTTTTCCGCGCAGCTCTCGATTCCCCCCTCTCTTTCGCACCCTCCATGTCATATTCCGCTCCAGGAGCTCCATCATAGCTCCTTGCTGTCGCTGGGAGGATGTTTTCTCCTCCGCTCGCCCCTTCCACCGTCATTTTCTCTCTACCCACCCTTGCCTCCTTTTCCGCGCAGCTCTCGATTCCCCCCTCTCTTTCGCACCCTCCATGTCATATTCCGCTCCAGGAGTTCCATCATAGCTCCTCACTGTCGCTGGGAGGATGTTTTCTCCTCCGCTCGCCCCTTCCACCGTCATTTTCTCTCTACCCACCCTTGCCTCCTTCTCCGCGCAGCTCTCGATTCCCCCCTCTCTTTCGCACCCTCCATGTCATATTCTGCTCCAGGAGCTCCATCATAGCTCCTCGCTGTCGCTGGGAGGATGTTTTCTCCTCCGCTCGCCCCTTCCACCGTCATTTTCTCTCTACCCACCCTTGCCTCCTTCTCCGCGCAGCTCTCGATTCCCCCCTCTCTTTCGCACCCTCCATGTCATATTCCGCTCCAGGAGCTCCATCATAGCTCCTTGCTGTCGCTGGGAGGATGTTTTCTCCTCCGCTCGCCCCTTCCACCATCATTTTCTCTCTACCCACCCTTGCCTCCTTCTCCGCGCAGCTCTCGATTCCCCCCTCTCTTTCGCACCCTCCATGTCATATTCCGCTCCAGGAGCTCCATCATAGCTCCTCGCTGTCGCTGGGAGGATGTTTTCTCCTCCGCTCGCCCCTTCCACCGTCATTTTCTCTCTACCCACCCTTGCCTCCTTTTCCGCGCAGCTCTCGATTCCCCCCTCTCTTTCGCACCCTCCATGTCATATTCCGCTCCAGGAGCTCCATCATAGCTCCTCGCTGTCGCTGGGAGGATGTTTTCTCCTCCGCTCGCCCCATCCACCGTCATTTTCTTTCTACCCACCCTTGCCTCCTTTTCCACGCAGCTCTCGATTCCCCCCTCTCTTTCGCACCCTCCATGTCATATTCCGCTCCAGGAGCTCCATCATAGCTCCTCGCTGTTGCTGGGAGGATGTTTTCTCCTCCGCTCGCCCCTTCCACCGTCATTTTCTCTCTACCCACCCTTGCCTCCTTCTCCGCGCAGCTCTCGATTCCCCCCTCTCTTTCGCACCCTCCATGTCATATTCTGCTCCAGGAGCTCCATCATAGCTCCTCGCTGTCGCTGGGAGGATGTTTTCTCCTCCGCTCGCCCCTTCCACCGTCATTTTCTCTCTACCCACCCTTGCCTCCTTTTCCGCGCAGCTCTCGATTCCCCCCTCTCTTTCGCACCCTCCATGTCATATTCCGCTCCAGGAGCTCCATCATAGCTCCTCGCTGTCGCTGGGAGGATGTTTTCTCCTCCGCTCGCCCCATCCACCGTCATTTTCTTTCTACCCACCCTTGCCTCCTTTTCCACGCAGCTCTCGATTCCCCCCTCTCTTTCGCACCCTCCATGTCATATTCCGCTCCAGGAGCTCCATCATAGCTCCTCGCTGTTGCTGGGAGGATGTTTTCTCCTCCGCTCGCCCCTTCCACCGTCATTTTCTCTCTACCCACCCTTGCCTCCTTCTCCGCACAGCTCTCGATTCCCCCCTCTCTTTCGCACCCTTCATGTCATATTCCGCTCCAGGAGCTCCATCATAGCTCCTCGCTGTCGCTGGGAGGATGTTTTCTCCTCTGCTCGCCCCTTCCACCCCTCATTTTCTCTCTACCCACCCTTTCCTCCTTTTCCGCGCAGCTCTCGATTCCCCCTCTCTTTCGCACCCTCCATGTCATATTCCGCTCCAGGAGCTCCATCATAGCTCCTCGCTGTCGCTGGGAGGATGTTTTCTCCTCCGCTCGCCCCTTCCACCGTCATTTTCTTTCTACCCACCCTTGCCTCCTTTTCCACGCAGCTCTCGATTCCCCCCTCTCTTTCGCACCCTCCATGTCATATTCCGCTCCAGGAGCTCCATCATAGCTCCTCGCTGTTGCTGGGAGGATGTTTTCTCCTCCGCTCGCCCCTTCCACCGTCATTTTCTCTCTACCCACCCTTGCCTCCTTCTCCGCACAGCTCTCGATTCCCCCCTCTCTTTCGCACCCTCCATGTCATATTCCGCTCCAGGAGCTCCATCATAGCTCCTCACTGTCGCTGGGAGGATGTTTTCTCCTCTGCTCGCCCCTTCCACCGTCATTTTCTCTCTACCCACCCTTGCCTCCTTTTCCGCGCAGCTCTCGATTCCCCCCTCTCTTTCGCACCCTCCATGTCATATTCCGCTCCAGGAGTTCCATCATAGCTCCTCACTGTCGCTGGGAGGATGTTTTCTCCTCCGCTCGCCCCTTCCACCGTCATTTTCTCTCTACCCACCCTTGCCTCCTTTTCCGCGCAGCTCTCGATTCCCCCCTCTCTTTCGCACCCTCCATGTCATATTCCGCTCCAGGAGTTCCATCATAGCTCCTCACTGTCGCTGGGAGGATGCTTTCTCCTCCGCTCGCCCCTTCCACCGTCATTTTCTCTCTACCCATCCTTGCCTCCTTTTCCGCGCAGCTCTCGATTCCCCCCTCTCTTTCGCACCCTCCATGTCATATTCCGCTCCAGGAGTTCCATCATAGCTCCTCACTGTCGCTGGGAGGAAGTTTTCTCCTCCGCTTGCCCCTTCCACCGTCATTTTCTCTCTACCCACCCTTGCCTCCTTTTCCGCGCAGCTCTCGATTCCCCCCTCTCTTTCGCACCCTCCATGTCATATTCCGCTCCAGGAGCTCCATCATAGCTCCTTGCTGTCACTGGGAGGATGTTTTCTCCTCCGCTCGCCCCTTCCACCGTCATTTTCTCTCTACCCACCCTTGCCTCCTTTTCCGCGCAGCTCTCGATTCCCCCCTCTCTTTCGCACCCTCCATGTCATATTCCGCTCCAGTAGTTCCATCATAGCTCCTCACTGTCGCTGGGAGGATGTTTTCTCCTCCGCTCGCCCCTTCCACCGTCATTTTCTCTCTACCCACCCTTGCCTCCTTTTCCGCGCAGCTCTCGATTCCCCCCTCTCTTTCGCACCCTCCATGTCATATTCCGCTCCAGGAGTTCCATCATAGCTCCTCACTGTCGCTGGGAGGATGTTTTCTCCTCCGCTCGCCCCTTCCACCGTCATTTTCTCTCTACCCACCCTTGCCTCCTTTTCCGCGCAGCTCTCGATTCCCCCCTCTCTTTCGCACCCTCCATGTCATATTCCGCTCCAGGAGCTCCATCATAGCTCCTCGCTGTCGCTGGGAGGATGTTTTCTCCTCCGCTCGCCCCTTCCACCGTCATTTTCTCTCTACCCACCCTTGCCTCCTTTTCCGCGCAGCTCTCGATTCCCCCCTCTCTTTCGCACCCTCCATGTCATATTCCGCTCCGGGAGTTCCATCATAGCTCCTCACTGTCGCTGGGAGGATGTTTTCTCCTCCGCTCGCCCCTTCCACCATCATTTTCTCTCTACCCACCCTTGCCTCCTTTTCCGCGCAGCTCTCGATTCCCCCCTCTCTTTCGCACCCTCCATGTCATATTCCGCTCCAGGAGTTCCATCATAGCTCCTCACTGTCGCTGGGAGGATGTTTTCTCCTCCGCTCGCCCCTTCCACCGTCATTTTCTCTCTACCCACCCTTGCCTCCTTTTCCGCGCAGCTCTCGATTCCCCCCTCTCTTTCGCACCCTCCATGTCATATTCCGCTCCAGGAGCTCCATCATAGCTCCTTGCTGTCGCTGGGAGGATGTTTTCTCCTCCGCTCGCCCCTTCCACCGTCATTTTCTCTCTACCCACCCTTGCCTCCTTTTCCGCGCAGCTCTCGATTCCCCCCTCTCTTTCGCACCCTCCATGTCATATTCCGCTCCAGGAGTTCCATCATAGCTCCTCACTGTCGCTGGGAGGATGTTTTCTCCTCCGCTCGCCCCTTCCACCGTCATTTTCTCTCTACCCACCCTTGCCTCCTTTTCCGCGCAGCTCTCGATTCCCCCCTCTCTTTCGCACCCTCCATGTCATATTCCGCTCCAGGAGCTCCATCATAGCTCCTTGCTGTCGCTGGGAGGACGTTTTCTCCTCCGTTTGCCCCTTCCACCGTCATTTTCTCTCTACCCACCCTTGCCTCCTTTTCCGCGCAGCTCTCGATTCCCCCCTCTCTTTCGCACCATCCATGTCATATTCCGCTCCAGGAGTTCCATCATAGCTCCTCACTGTCGCTGGGAGGATGTTTTCTCCTCCGCTCGCCCCTTCCACCGTCATTTTCTCTCTACCCACCCTTGCCTCCTTTTCCGCGCAGCTCTCGATTCCCCCCTCTCTTTCGCACCCTCCATGTCATATTCCGCTCCAGGAGTTCCATCATAGCTCCTCACTGTCGCTGGGAGGAAGTTTTCTCCTCCGCTTGCCCCTTCCACCGTCATTTTCTCTCTACCCACCCTTGCCTCCTTTTCCGCGCAGCTCTCGATTCCCCCCTCTCTTTCACACCCTCCATGTCATATTCCGCTCCAGGAGCTCCATCATAGCTCCTTGCTGTCGCTGGGAGGATGTTTTCTCCTCCGCTCGCCCCTTCCACCGTCATTTTCTCTCTACCCACCCTTGCCTCCTTTTCCGCGCAGCTCTCGATTCCCCCCTCTCTTTCGCACCCTCCATGTCATATTCCGCTCCAGGAGTTCCATCATAGCTCCTCACTGTCGCTGGGAGGATGTTTTCTCCTCCGCTCGCCCCTTCCACCGTCATTTTCTCTCTACCCACCCTTGCCTCCTTTTCCGCGCAGCTCTCGATTCCCCCCTCTCTTTCGCACCCTCCATGTCATATTCCGCTCCAGGAGCTCCATCATAGCTCCTCGCTGTCGCTGGGAGGATGTTTTCTCCTCCGCTCGCCCCTTACACCGTCATTTTCTCTCTACCCACCCTTGCCTCCTTTTCCGCGCAGCTCTCGATTCCCCCCTCTCTTTCGCACCCTCCATGTCATATTCCGCTCCAGGAGCTCCATCATAGCTCCTCGCTGTTGCTGGGAGGATGTTTTCTCCTCCGCTCGCCCCTTCCACCGTCATTTTCTCTCTACCCACCCTTGCCTCCTTCTCCGCACAGCTCTCGATTCCCCCCTCTCTTTCGCACCCTCCATGTCATATTCCGCTCCAGGAGCTCCATCATAGCTCCTCGCTGTCGCTGGGAGGATGTTTTCTCCTCTGCTCGCCCCTTCCACCGTCATTTTCTCTCTACCCACCCTTTCCTCCTTTTCCGCGCAGCTCTCGATTCCCCCTCTCTTTCGCACCCTCCATGTCATATTCCGCTCCAGGAGCTCCATCATAGCTCCTCGCTGTCGCTGGGAGGATGTTTTCTCCTCCGCTCGCCCCTTCCACCGTCATTTTCTTTCTACCCACCCTTGCCTCCTTTTCCACGCAGCTCTCGATTCCCCCCTCTCTTTCGCACCCTCCATGTCATATTCCGCTCCAGGAGCTCCATCATAGCTCCTCGCTGTTGCTGGGAGGATGTTTTCTCCTCCGCTCGCCCCTTCCACCGTCATTTTCTCTCTACCCACCCTTGCCTCCTTCTCCGCACAGCTCTCGATTCCCCCCTCTCTTTCGCACCCTCCATGTCATATTCCGCTCCAGGAGCTCCATCATAGCTCCTCGCTGTCGCTGGGAGGATGTTTTCTCCTCTGCTCGCCCCTTCCACCGTCATTTTCTCTCTACCCACCCTTTCCTCCTTTTCCGCGCAGCTCTCGATTCCCCACTCTCTTTCGCACCCTCCATGTCATATTCCGCTCCAGGAGCTCCATCATAGCTCCTTGCTGTCGCTGGGAGGACGTTTTCTCCTCCGCTCGCCCCTTCCACCGTCATTTTCTCTCTACCCACCCTTGCCTCCTTTTCCGCGCAGCTCTCGATTCCCCCCTCTCTTTCGCACCCTCCATGTCATATTCCGCTCCAGGAGTTCCATCATAGCTCCTCACTGTCGCTGGGAGGATGCTTTCTCCTCCGCTCGCCCCTTCCACCGTCATTTTCTCTCTACCCACCCTTGCCTCCTTTTCCGCGCAGCTCTCGATTCCCCCCTCTCTTTCGCACCCTCCATGTCATATTCCGCTCCAGGAGTTCCATCATAGCTCCTCACTGTCGCTGGGAGGAAGTTTTCTCCTCCGCTTGCCCCTTCCACCGTCATTTTCTCTCTACCCACCCTTGCCTCCTTTTCCGCGCAGCTCTCGATTCCCCCCTCTCTTTCGCACCCTCCATGTCATATTCCGCTCCAGGAGCTCCATCATAGCTCCTTGCTGTCACTGGGAGGATGTTTTCTCCTCCGCTCGCCCCTTCCACCGTCATTTTCTCTCTACCCACCCTTGCCTCCTTTTCCGCGCAGCTCTCGATTCCCCCCTCTCTTTCGCACCCTCCATGTCATATTCCGCTCCAGGAGTTCCATCATAGCTCCTCACTGTCGCTGGGAGGATGTTTTCTCCTCCGCTCGCCCCTTCCACCGTCATTTTCTCTCTACCCACCCTTGCCTCCTTTTCCGCGCAGCTCTCTATTCCCCCCTCTCTTTCGCACCCTCCATGTCATATTCCGCTCCAGGAGTTCCATCATAGCTCCTCACTGTCGCTGGGAGGATGTTTTCTCCTCCGCTCGCCCCTTCCACCGTCATTTTCTCTCTACCCACCCTTGCCTCCTTTTCCGCGCAGCTCTCGATTCCCCCCTCTCTTTCGCACCCTCCATGTCATATTCCGCTCCAGGAGCTCCATCATAGCTCCTTGCTGTCGCTGGGAGGACGTTTTCTCCTCCGTTTGCCCCTTCCACCGTCATTTTCTCTCTACCCACCCTTGCCTCCTTTTCCGCGCAGCTCTCGATTCCCCCCTCTCTTTCGCACCATCCATGTCATATTCCGCTCCAGGAGTTCCATCATAGCTCCTCACTGTCGCTGGGAGGATGTTTTCTCCTCCGCTCGCCCCTTCCACCGTCATTTTCTCTCTACCCACCCTTGCCTCCTTTTCCGCGCAGCTCTCGATTCCCCCCTCTCTTTCGCACCCTCCATGTCATATTCCGCTCCAGGAGTTCCATCATAGCTCCTCACTGTCGCTGGGAGGAAGTTTTCTCCTCCGCTTGCCCCTTCCACCGTCATTTTCTCTCTACCCACCCTTGCCTCCTTTTCCGCGCAGCTCTCGATTCCCCCCTCTCTTTCACACCCTCCATGTCATATTCCGCTCCAGGAGCTCCATCATAGCTCCTTGCTGTCGCTGGGAGGATGTTTTCTCCTCCGCTCGCCCCTTCCACCGTCATTTTCTCTCTACCCACCCTTGCCTCCTTTTCCGCGCAGCTCTCGATTCCCCCCTCTCTTTCGCACCCTCCATGTCATATTCCGCTCCAGGAGTTCCATCATAGCTCCTCACTGTCGCTGGGAGGATGTTTTCTCCTCCGCTCGCCCCTTCCACCGTCATTTTCTCTCTACCCACCCTTGCCTCCTTTTCCGCGCAGCTCTCGATTCCCCCCTCTCTTTCGCACCCTCCATGTCATATTCCGCTCCAGGAGCTCCATCATAGCTCCTCGCTGTCGCTGGGAGGATGTTTTCTCCTCCGCTCGCCCCTTACACCGTCATTTTCTCTCTACCCACCCTTGCCTCCTTTTCCGCGCAGCTCTCGATTCCCCCCTCTCTTTCGCACCCTCCATGTCATATTCCGCTCCAGGAGCTCCATCATAGCTCCTCGCTGTTGCTGGGAGGATGTTTTCTCCTCCGCTCGCCCCTTCCACCGTCATTTTCTCTCTACCCACCCTTGCCTCCTTCTCCGCACAGCTCTCGATTCCCCCCTCTCTTTCGCACCCTCCATGTCATATTCCGCTCCAGGAGCTCCATCATAGCTCCTCGCTGTCGCTGGGAGGATGTTTTCTCCTCTGCTCGCCCCTTCCACCGTCATTTTCTCTCTACCCACCCTTTCCTCCTTTTCCGCGCAGCTCTCGATTCCCCCTCTCTTTCGCACCCTCCATGTCATATTCCGCTCCAGGAGCTCCATCATAGCTCCTCGCTGTCGCTGGGAGGATGTTTTCTCCTCCGCTCGCCCCTTCCACCGTCATTTTCTTTCTACCCACCCTTGCCTCCTTTTCCACGCAGCTCTCGATTCCCCCCTCTCTTTCGCACCCTCCATGTCATATTCCGCTCCAGGAGCTCCATCATAGCTCCTCGCTGTTGCTGGGAGGATGTTTTCTCCTCCGCTCGCCCCTTCCACCGTCATTTTCTCTCTACCCACCCTTGCCTCCTTCTCCGCACAGCTCTCGATTCCCCCCTCTCTTTCGCACCCTCCATGTCATATTCCGCTCCAGGAGCTCCATCATAGCTCCTCGCTGTCGCTGGGAGGATGTTTTCTCCTCTGCTCGCCCCTTCCACCGTCATTTTCTCTCTACCCACCCTTTCCTCCTTTTCCGCGCAGCTCTCGATTCCCCACTCTCTTTCGCACCCTCCATGTCATATTCCGCTCCAGGAGCTCCATCATAGCTCCTTGCTGTCGCTGGGAGGACGTTTTCTCCTCCGCTCGCCCCTTCCACCGTCATTTTCTCTCTACCCACCCTTGCCTCCTTTTCCGCGCAGCTCTCGATTCCCCCCTCTCTTTCGCACCCTCCATGTCATATTCCGCTCCAGGAGTTCCATCATAGCTCCTCACTGTCGCTGGGAGGATGCTTTCTCCTCCGCTCGCCCCTTCCACCGTCATTTTCTCTCTACCCACCCTTGCCTCCTTTTCCGCGCAGCTCTCGATTCCCCCCTCTCTTTCGCACCCTCCATGTCATATTCCGCTCCAGGAGTTCCATCATAGCTCCTCACTGTCGCTGGGAGGAAGTTTTCTCCTCCGCTTGCCCCTTCCACCGTCATTTTCTCTCTACCCACCCTTGCCTCCTTTTCCGCGCAGCTCTCGATTCCCCCCTCTCTTTCGCACCCTCCATGTCATATTCCGCTCCAGGAGCTCCATCATAGCTCCTTGCTGTCACTGGGAGGATGTTTTCTCCTCCGCTCGCCCCTTCCACCGTCATTTTCTCTCTACCCACCCTTGCCTCCTTTTCCGCGCAGCTCTCGATTCCCCCCTCTCTTTCGCACCCTCCATGTCATATTCCGCTCCAGGAGTTCCATCATAGCTCCTCACTGTCGCTGGGAGGATGTTTTCTCCTCCGCTCGCCCCTTCCACCGTCATTTTCTCTCTACCCACCCTTGCCTCCTTTTCCGCGCAGCTCTCTATTCCCCCCTCTCTTTCGCACCCTCCATGTCATATTCCGCTCCAGGAGTTCCATCATAGCTCCTCACTGTCGCTGGGAGGATGTTTTCTCCTCCGCTCGCCCCTTCCACCGTCATTTTCTCTCTACCCACCCTTGCCTCCTTTTCCGCGCAGCTCTCGATTCCCCCCTCTCTTTCGCACCCTCCATGTCATATTCCGCTCCAGGAGCTCCATCATAGCTCCTCGCTGTCGCTGGGAGGATGTTTTCTCCTCCGCTCGCCCCTTCCACCATCATTTTCTCTCTACCCACCCTTGCCTCCTTTTCCGCGCAGCTCTCGATTCCCCCCTCTCTTTCGCACCCTCCATGTCATATTCCGCTCCAGGAGTTCCATCATAGCTCCTCACTGTCGCTGGGAGGATGCTTTCTCCTCCGCTCGCCCCTTCCACCGTCATTTTCTCTCTACCCACCCTTGCCTCCTTTTCCGCGCAGCTCTCGATTCCCCCCTCTCTTTCGCACCCTCCATGTCATATTCCGCTCCAGGAGTTCCATCATAGCTCCTCACTGTCGCTGGGAGGAAGTTTTCTCCTCCGCTTGCCCCTTCCACCGTCATTTTCTCTCTACCCACCCTTGCCTCCTTTTCCGCGCAGCTCTCGATTCCCCCCTCTCTTTCGCACCCTCCATGTCATATTCCGCTCCAGGAGCTCCATCATAGCTCCTTGCTGTCACTGGGAGGATGTTTTCTCCTCCGCTCGCCCCTTCCACCGTCATTTTCTCTCTACCCACCCTTGCCTCCTTTTCCGCGCAGCTCTCGATTCCCCCCTCTCTTTCGCACCCTCCATGTCATATTCCGCTCCAGGAGTTCCATCATAGCTCCTCACTGTCGCTGGGAGGATGTTTTCTCCTCCGCTCGCCCCTTCCACCGTCATTTTCTCTCTACCCACCCTTGCCTCCTTTTCCGCGCAGCTCTCTATTCCCCCCTCTCTTTCGCACCCTCCATGTCATATTCCGCTCCAGGAGTTCCATCATAGCTCCTCACTGTCGCTGGGAGGATGTTTTCTCCTCCGCTCGCCCCTTCCACCGTCATTTTCTCTCTACCCACCCTTGCCTCCTTTTCCGCGCAGCTCTCGATTCCCCCCTCTCTTTCGCACCCTCCATGTCATATTCCGCTCCGGGAGTTCCATCATAGCTCCTCACTGTCGCTGGGAGGATGTTTTCTCCTCCGCTCGCCCCTTCCACCATCATTTTCTCTCTACCCACCCTTGCCTCCTTTTCCGCGCAGCTCTCGATTCCCCCCTCTCTTTCGCACCCTCCATGTCATATTCCGCTCCAGGAGTTCCATCATAGCTCCTCACTGTCGCTGGGAGGATGTTTTCTCCTCCGCTCGCCCCTTCCACCGTCATTTTCTCTCTACCCACCCTTGCCTCCTTTTCCGCGCAGCTCTCGATTCCCCCCTCTCTTTCGCACCCTCCATGTCATATTCCGCTCCAGGAGCTCCATCATAGCTCCTTGCTGTCGCTGGGAGGATGTTTTCTCCTCCGCTCGCCCCTTCCACCGTCATTTTCTCTCTACCCACCCTTGCCTCCTTTTCCGCGCAGCTCTCGATTCCCCCCTCTCTTTCGCACCCTCCATGTCATATTCCGCTCCAGGAGTTCCATCATAGCTCCTCACTGTCGCTGGGAGGATGTTTTCTCCTCCGCTCGCCCCTTCCACCGTCATTTTCTCTCTACCCACCCTTGCCTCCTTTTCCGCGCAGCTCTCGATTCCCCCCTCTCTTTCGCACCCTCCATGTCATATTCCGCTCCAGGAGCTCCATCATAGCTCCTTGCTGTCGCTGGGAGGACGTTTTCTCCTCCGTTTGCCCCTTCCACCGTCATTTTCTCTCTACCCACCCTTGCCTCCTTTTCCGCGCAGCTCTCGATTCCCCCCTCTCTTTCGCACCCTCCATGTCATATTCCGCTCCAGGAGTTCCATCATAGCTCCTCACTGTCGCTGGGAGGATGTTTTCTCCTCCGCTCGCCCCTTCCACCGTCATTTTCTCTCTACCCACCCTTGCCTCCTTTTCCGCGCAGCTCTCGATTCCCCCCTCTCTTTCGCACCCTCCATGTCATATTCCGCTCCAGGAGTTCCATCATAGCTCCTCACTGTCGCTGGGAGGAAGTTTTCTCCTCCGCTTGCCCCTTCCACCGTCATTTTCTCTCTACCCACCCTTGCCTCCTTTTCCGCGCAGCTCTCGATTCCCCCCTCTCTTTCACACCCTCCATGTCATATTCCGCTCCAGGAGCTCCATCATAGCTCCTTGCTGTCGCTGGGAGGATGTTTTCTCCTCCGCTCGCCCCTTCCACCGTCATTTTCTCTCTACCCACCCTTGCCTCCTTTTCCGCGCAGCTCTCGATTCCCCCCTCTCTTTCGCACCCTCCATGTCATATTCCGCTCCAGGAGTTCCATCATAGCTCCTCACTGTCGCTGGGAGGATGTTTTCTCCTCCGCTCGCCCCTTCCACCGTCATTTTCTCTCTACCCACCCTTGCCTCCTTTTCCGCGCAGCTCTCGATTCCCCCCTCTCTTTCGCACCCTCCATGTCATATTCCGCTCCAGGAGCTCCATCATAGCTCCTCGCTGTCGCTGGGAGGATGTTTTCTCCTCCGCTCGCCCCTTACACCGTCATTTTCTCTCTACCCACCCTTGCCTCCTTTTCCGCGCAGCTCTCGATTCCCCCCTCTCTTTCGCACCCTCCATGTCATATTCCGCTCCAGGAGTTCCATCATAGCTCCTCACTGTCGCTGGGAGGATGTTTTCTCCTCCGCTCGCCCCTTCCACCATCATTTTCTCTCTACCCACCCTTGCCTCCTTTTCCGCGCAGCTCTCGATTCCCCCCTCTCTTTTGCACCCTCCATGTCATATTCCGCTCCAGGAGTTCCATCATAGCTCCTCACTGTCGCTGGGAGGATGTTTTCTCCTCCGCTCGCCCCTTCCACCATCATTTTCTCTCTACCCACCCTTGCCTCCTTTTCCGCGCAGCTCTCGATTCCCCCCTCTCTTTTGCACCCTCCATGTCATATTCCGCTCCAGGAGTTCCATCATAGCTCCTCACTGTCGCTGGGAGGATGTTTTCTCCTCCGCTCGCCCCTTCCACCGTCATTTTCTCTCTACCCACCCTTGCCTCCTTTTCCGCGCAGCTCTCGATTCCCCCCTCTCTTTCGCACCCTCCATGTCATATTCCGCTCCAGGAGTTCCATCATAGCTCCTCACTGTCGCTGGGAGGATGTTTTCTCCTCCGCTCGCCCCTTCCACCGTCATTTTCTCTCTACCCACCCTTGCCTCCTTTTCCGCGCAGCTCTCGATTCCCCCCTCTCTTTCGCACCCTCCATGTCATATTCCGCTCCAGGAGCTCCATCATAGCTCCTCGCTGTCGCTGGGAGGATGTTTTCTCCTCCGCTCGCCCCTTACACCGTCATTTTCTCTCTACCCACCCTTGCCTCCTTTTCCGCGCAGCTCTCGATTCCCCCCTCTCTTTCGCACCCTCCATGTCATATTCCGCTCCAGGAGTTCCATCATAGCTCCTCACTGTCGCTGGGAGGATGTTTTCTCCTCCGCTCGCCCCTTCCACCATCATTTTCTCTCTACCCACCCTTGCCTCCTTTTCCGCGCAGCTCTCGATTCCCCCCTCTCTTTCGCACCCTCCATGTCATATTCCGCTCCAGGAGTTCCATCATAGCTCCTCACTGTCGCTGGGAGGATGTTTTCTCCTCCGCTCGCCCCTTCCACCGTCATTTTCTCTCTACCCACCCTTGCCTCCTTTTCCGCGCAGCTCTCGATTCCCCCCTCTCTTTCGCACCCTCCATGTCATATTCCGCTCCAGGAGCTCCATCATAGCTCCTTGCTGTCGCTGGGAGGATGTTTTCTCCTCCGCTCGCCCCTTCCACCGTCATTTTCTCTCTACCCACCCTTGCCTCCTTTTCCGCGCAGCTCTCGATTCCCCCCTCTCTTTCGCACCCTCCATGTCATATTCCGCTCCAGGAGTTCCATCATAGCTCCTCACTGTCGCTGGGAGGATGTTTTCTCCTCCGCTCGCCCCTTCCACCGTCATTTTCTCTCTACCCACCCTTGCCTCCTTCTCCGCGCAGCTCTCGATTCCCCCCTCTCTTTCGCACCCTCCATGTCATATTCCGCTCCAGGAGCTCCATCATAGCTCCTCGCTGTCGCTGGGAGGATGTTTTCTCCTCCGCTCGCCCCTTCCACCGTCATTTTCTCTCTACCCACCCTTGCCTCCTTTTCCGCGCAGCTCTCGATTCCCCCCTCTCTTTCGCACCCTCCATGTCATATTCCGCTCCAGGAGCTCCATCATAGCTCCTTGCTGTCGCTGGGAGGATGTTTTCTCCTCCGCTCGCCCCTTCCACCGTCATTTTCTCTCTACCCACCCTTGCCTCCTTTTCCGCGCAGCTCTCGATTCCCCCCTCTCTTTCGCACCCTCCATGTCATATTCCGCTCCAGGAGTTCCATCATAGCTCCTCACTGTCGCTGGGAGGATGTTTTCTCCTCCGCTCGCCCCTTCCACCGTCATTTTCTCTCTACCCACCCTTGCCTCCTTCTCCGCGCAGCTCTCGATTCCCCCCTCTCTTTCGCACCCTCCATGTCATATTCCGCTCCAGGAGCTCCATCATAGCTCCTCGCTGTCGCTGGGAGGATGTTTTCTCCTCCGCTCGCCCCTTCCACCGTCATTTTCTCTCTACCCACCCTTGCCTCCTTTTCCGCGCAGCTCTCGATTCCCCCCTCTCTTTCGCACCCTCCATGTCATATTCCGCTCCAGGAGCTCCATCATAGCTCCTTGCTGTCGCTGGGAGGATGTTTTCTCCTCCGCTCGCCCCTTCCACCGTCATTTTCTCTCTACCCACCCTTGCCTCCTTTTCCGCGCAGCTCTCGATTCCCCCCTCTCTTTCGCACCCTCCATGTCATATTCCGCTCCAGGAGTTCCATCATAGCTCCTCACTGTCGCTGGGAGGATGTTTTCTCCTCCGCTCGCCCCTTCCACCATCATTTTCTCTCTACCCACCCTTGCCTCCTTTTCCGCGCAGCTCTCGATTCCCCCCTCTCTTTCGCACCCTCCATGTCATATTCCGCTCCAGGAGTTCCATCATAGCTCCTCACTGTCGCTGGGAGGAAGTTTTCTCCTCCGCTCGCCCCTTCCACCGTCATTTTCTCTCTACCCACCCTTGCCTCCTTTTCCGCGCAGCTCTCGATTCCCCCCTCTCTTTCGCACCCTCCATGTCATATTCCGCTCCAGGAGTTCCATCATAGCTCCTCACTGTCGCTGGGAGGAAGTTTTCTCCTCCGCTTGCCCTTTCCACCGTCATTTTCTCTCTACCCACCCTTGCCTCCTTTTCCGCGCAGCTCTCGATTCCCCCCTCTCTTTCACACCCTCCATGTCATATTCCGCTCCAGGAGCTCCATCATAGCTCCTTGCTGTCGCTGGGAGGATGTTTTCTCCTCCGCTCGCCCCTTCCACCGTCATTTTCTCTCTACCCACCCTTGCCTCCTTTTCCGCGCAGCTCTCGATTCCCCCCTCTCTTTCGCACCCTCCATGTCATATTCCGCTCCAGGAGTTCCATCATAGCTCCTCACTGTCGCTGGGAGGATGTTTTCTCCTCCGCTCGCCCCTTCCACCGTCATTTTCTCTCTACCCACCCTTGCCTCCTTTTCCGCGCAGCTCTCGATTCCCCCCTCTCTTTCGCACCCTCCATGTCATATTCCGCTCCAGGAGCTCCATCATAGCTCCTCGCTGTCGCTGGGAGGATGTTTTCTCCTCCGCTCGCCCCTTCCACCGTCATTTTCTCTCTACCCACCCTTGCCTCCTTTTCCGCGCAGCTCTCGATTCCCCCCTCTCTTTCGCACCCTCAATGTCATATTCCGCTCCAGGAGTTCCATCATAGCTCCTCACTGTCGCTGGGAGGATGTTTTCTCCTCCGCTCGCCCCTTCCACCGTCATTTTCTCTCTACCCACCCTTGCCTCCTTTTCCGCGCAGCTCTCGATTCCCCCCTCTCTTTCGCACCCTCCATGTCATATTCCGCTCCAGGAGCTCCATCATAGCTCCTTGCTGTCGCTGGGAGGATGTTTTCTCCTCCGCTCGCCCCTTCCACCGTCATTTTCTCTCTACCCACCCTTGCCTCCTTTTCCGCGCAGCTCTCGATTCCCCCCTCTCTTTCGCACCCTCCATGTCATATTCCGCTCCAGGAGTTCCATCATAGCTCCTCACTGTCGCTGGGAGGATGTTTTCTCCTCCGCTCGCCCCTTCCACCATCATTTTCTCTCTACCCACCCTTGCCTCCTTCTCCGCGCAGCTCTCGATTCCCCCCTCTCTTTCGCACCCTCCATGTCATATTCCGCTCCAGGAGCTCCATCATAGCTCCTCGCTGTCGCTGGGAGGATGTTTTCTCCTCCGCTCGCCCCTTCCACCGTCATTTTCTCTCTACCCACCCTTGCCTCCTTTTCCGCGCAGCTCTCGATTCCCCCCTCTCTTTCGCACCCTCCATGTCATATTCCGCTCCAGGAGCTCCATCATAGCTCCTTGCTGTCGCTGGGAGGATGTTTTCTCCTCCGCTCGCCCCTTCCACCGTCATTTTCTCTCTACCCACCCTTGCCTCCTTTTCCGCGCAGCTCTCGATTCCCCCCTCTCTTTCGCACCCTCCATGTCATATTCCGCTCCAGGAGTTCCATCATAGCTCCTCACTGTCGCTGGGAGGATGTTTTCTCCTCCGCTCGCCCCTTCCACCGTCATTTCCTCTCTACCCACCCTTGCCTCCTTCTCCGCGCAGCTCTCGATTCCCCCCTCTCTGTCGCACCCTCCATGTCATATTCCGCTCCAGGAGCTCCATCATAGCTCCTCGCTGTCGCTGGGAGGATGTTTTCTCCTCCGCTCGCCCCTTCCACCGTCATTTTCTCTCTACCCACCCTTGCCTCCTTTTCCGCGCAGCTCTCGATTCCCCCCTCTCTTTCGCACCCTCCATGTCATATTCCGCTCCAGGAGCTCCATCATAGCTCCTTGCTGTCGCTGGGAGGATGTTTTCTCCTCCGCTCGCCCCTTCCACCGTCATTTTCTCTCTACCCACCCTTGCCTCCTTTTCCGCGCAGCTCTCGATTCCCCCCTCTCTTTCGCACCCTCCATGTCATATTCCGCTCCAGGAGTTCCATCATAGCTCCTCACTGTCGCTGGGAGGATGTTTTCTCCTCCGCTCGCCCCTTCCACCATCATTTTCTCTCTACCCACCCTTGCCTCCTTTTCCGCGCAGCTCTCGATTCCCCCCTCTCTTTCGCACCCTCCATGTCATATTCCGCTCCAGGAGTTCCATCATAGCTCCTCACTGTCGCTGGGAGGAAGTTTTCTCCTCCGCTCGCCCCTTCCACCGTCATTTTCTCTCTACCCACCCTTGCCTCCTTTTCCGCGCAGCTCTCGATTCCCCCCTCTCTTTCACACCCTCCATGTCATATTCCGCTCCAGGAGTTCCATCATAGCTCCTCACTGTCGCTGGGAGGAAGTTTTCTCCTCCGCTTGCCCTTTCCACCGTCATTTTCTCTCTACCCACCCTTGCCTCCTTTTCCGCGCAGCTCTCGATTCCCCCCTCTCTTTTGCACCCTCCATGTCATATTCCGCTCCAGGAGCTCCATCATAGCTCCTTGCTGTCGCTGGGAGGATGTTTTCTCCTCCGCTCGCCCCTTCCACCGTCATTTTCTCTCTACCCACCCTTGCCTCCTTTTCCGCGCAGCTCTCGATTCCCCCCTCTCTTTCGCACCCTCCATGTCATATTCCGCTCCAGGAGTTACATCATAGCTCCTCACTGTCGCTGGGAGGATGTTTTCTCCTCCGCTCGCCCCTTCCACCGTCATTTTCTCTCTACCCACCCTTGCCTCCTTTTCCGCGCAGCTCTCGATTCCCCCCTCTCTTTCGCACCCTCCATGTCATATTCCGCTCCAGGAGCTCCATCATAGCTCCTCGCTGTCGCTGGGAGGATGTTTTCTCCTCCGCTCGCCCCTTCCACCGTCATTTTCTCTCTACCCACCCTTGCCTCCTTTTCCGCGCAGCTCTCGATTCCCCCCTCTCTTTCGCACCCTCAATGTCATATTCCGCTCCAGGAGTTCCATCATAGCTCCTCACTGTCGCTGGGAGGATGTTTTCTCCTCCGCTCGCCCCTTCCACCGTCATTTTCTCTCTACCCACCCTTGCCTCCTTTTCCGCGCAGCTCTCGATTCCCCCCTCTCTTTCGCAACGTCCATGTCATATTCCGCTCCAGGAGTTCCATCATAGCTCCTCACTGTTGCTGGGAGGAAGTTTTCTCCTCCGCTCGCCCCTTCCACCATCATTTTCTCTCTACCCACCCTTGCCTCCTTTTCCGCGCAGCTCTCGATTCCCCCCTCTCTTTCGCACCCTCCATGTCATATTCCGCTCCAGGAGTTCCATCATAGCTCCTCACTGTCGCTGGGAGGAAGTTTTCTCCTCCGCTCGCCCCTTCCACCGTCATTTTCTCTCTACCCACCCTTGCCTCCTTTTCCGCGCAGCTCTCGATTCCCCCCTCTCTTTCGCACCCTCCATGTCATATTCCGCTCCAGGAGTTCCATCATAGCTCTTCACTGTCGCTGGGAGGAAGTTTTCTCCTCCGCTTGCCCTTTCCACCGTCATTTTCTCTCTACCCACCCTTGCCTCCTTTTCCGCGCAGCTCTCGATTCCCCCCTCTCTTTTGCACCCTCCATGTCATATTCCGCTCCAGGAGCTCCATCATAGCTCCTTGCTGTCGCTGGGAGGATGTTTTCTCCTCCGCTCGCCCCTTCCACCGTCATTTTCTCTCTACCCACCCTTGCCTCCTTTTCCGCGCAGCTCTCGATTCCCCCCTCTCTTTCGCACCCTCCATGTCATATTCCGCTCCAGGAGTTCCATCATAGCTCCTCACTGTCGCTGGGAGGATGTTTTCTCCTCCGCTCGCCCCTTCCACCGTCATTTTCTCTCTACCCACCCTTGCCTCCTTTTCCGCGCAGCTCTCGATTCCCCCCTCTCTTTCGCACCCTCCATGTCATATTCCGCTCCAGGAGCTCCATCATAGCTCCTCGCTGTCGCTGGGAGGATGTTTTCTCCTCCGCTCGCCCCTTCCACCGTCATTTTCTCTCTACCCACCCTTGCCTCCTTTTCCGCGCAGCTCTCGATTCCCCCCTCTCTTTCGCACCCTCAATGTCATATTCCGCTCCAGGAGTTCCATCATAGCTCCTCACTGTCGCTGGGAGGATGTTTTCTCCTCCGCTCGCCCCTTCCACCGTCATTTTCTCTCTACCCACCCTTGCCTCCTTTTCCGCGCAGCTCTCGATTCCCCCCTCTCTTTCGCACCCTCCATGTCATATTCCGCTCCAGGAGTTCCATCATAGCTCCTCACTGTTGCTGGGAGGAAGTTTTCTCCTCCGCTCGCCCCTTCCACCGTCATTTTCTCTCTACCCACCCTTGCCTCCTTTTCCGCGCAGCTCTCGATTCCCCCCTCTCTTTCGCACCCTCCATGTCATATTCCGCTCCAGGAGTTCCATCATAGCTCCTCACTGTCGCTGGGAGGATGCTTTCTCCTCCGCTCGCCCCTTCCACCGTCATTTTCTCTCTACCCACCCTTGCCTCCTTTTCCGCGCAGCTCTCGATTCCCCCCTCTCTTTCGCACCCTCCATGTCATATTCCGCTCCAGGAGTTCCATCATAGCTCCTCACTGTCGCTGGGAGGAAGTTTTCTCCTCCGCTTGCCCCTTCCACCGTCATTTTCTCTCTACCCACCCTTGCCTCCTTTTCCGCGCAGCTCTCGATTCCCCCCTCTCTTTCGCACCCTCCATGTCATATTCCGCTCCAGGAGCTCCATCATAGCTCCTTGCTGTCACTGGGAGGATGTTTTCTCCTCCGCTCGCCCCTTCCACCGTCATTTTCTCTCTACCCACCCTTGCCTCCTTTTCCGCGCAGCTCTCGATTCCCCCCTCTCTTTCGCACCCTCCATGTCATATTCCGCTCCAGGAGTTCCATCATAGCTCCTCACTGTCGCTGGGAGGATGTTTTCTCCTCCGCTCGCCCCTTCCACCGTCATTTTCTCTCTACCCACCCTTGCCTCCTTTTCCGCGCAGCTCTCTATTCCCCCCTCTCTTTCGCACCCTCCATGTCATATTCCGCTCCAGGAGTTCCATCATAGCTCCTCACTGTCGCTGGGAGGATGTTTTCTCCTCCGCTCGCCCCTTCCACCGTCATTTTCTCTCTACCCACCCTTGCCTCCTTTTCCGCGCAGCTCTCGATTCCCCCCTCTCTTTCGCACCCTCCATGTCATATTCCGCTCCGGGAGTTCCATCATAGCTCCTCACTGTCGCTGGGAGGATGTTTTCTCCTCCGCTCGCCCCTTCCACCATCATTTTCTCTCTACCCACCCTTGCCTCCTTTTCCGCGCAGCTCTCGATTCCCCCCTCTCTTTCGCACCCTCCATGTCATATTCCGCTCCAGGAGTTCCATCATAGCTCCTCACTGTCGCTGGGAGGATGTTTTCTCCTCCGCTCGCCCCTTCCACCGTCATTTTCTCTCTACCCACCCTTGCCTCCTTTTCCACGCAGCTCTCGATTCCCCCCTCTCTTTCGCACCCTCCATGTCATATTCCGCTCCAGGAGCTCCATCATAGCTCCTTGCTGTCGCTGGGAGGATGTTTTCTCCTCCGCTCGCCCCTTCCACCGTCATTTTCTCTCTACCCACCCTTGCCTCCTTTTCCGCGCAGCTCTCGATTCCCCCCTCTCTTTCGCACCCTCCATGTCATATTCCGCTCCAGGAGTTCCATCATAGCTCCTCACTGTCGCTGGGAGGATGTTTTCTCCTCCGCTCGCCCCTTCCACCGTCATTTTCTCTCTACCCACCCTTGCCTCCTTTTCCGCGCAGCTCTCGATTCCCCCCTCTCTTTCACACCCTCCATGTCATATTCCGCTCCAGGAGCTCCATCATAGCTCCTTGCTGTCGCTGGGAGGATGTTTTCTCCTCCGCTCGCCCCTTCCACCGTCATTTTCTCTCTACCCACCCTTGCCTCCTTTTCCGCGCAGCTCTCGATTCCCCCCTCTCTTTCGCACCCTCCATGTCATATTCCGCTCCAGGAGTTCCATCATAGCTCCTCACTGTCGCTGGGAGGATGTTTTCTCCTCCGCTCGCCCCTTCCACCGTCATTTTCTCTCTACCCACCCTTGCCTCCTTTTCCGCGCAGCTCTCGATTCCCCCCTCTCTTTCGCACCCTCCATGTCATATTCCGCTCCAGGAGCTCCATCATAGCTCCTCGCTGTCGCTGGGAGGATGTTTTCTCCTCCGCTCGCCCCTTACACCGTCATTTTCTCTCTACCCACCCTTGCCTCCTTTTCCGCGCAGCTCTCGATTCCCCCCTCTCTTTCGCACCCTCCATGTCATATTCCGCTCCAGGAGTTCCATCATAGCTCCTCACTGTCGCTGGGAGGATGTTTTCTCCTCCGCTCGCCCCTTCCACCATCATTTTCTCTCTACCCACCCTTGCCTCCTTTTCCGCGCAGCTCTCGATTCCCCCCTCTCTTTTGCACCCTCCATGTCATATTCCGCTCCAGGAGTTCCATCATAGCTCCTCACTGTCGCTGGGAGGATGTTTTCTCCTCCGCTCGCCCCTTCCACCGTCATTTTCTCTCTACCCACCCTTGCCTCCTTTTCCGCGCAGCTCTCGATTCCCCCCTCTCTTTCGCACCCTCCATGTCATATTCCGCTCCAGGAGCTCCATCATAGCTCCTTGCTGTCGCTGGGAGGATGTTTTCTCCTCCGCTCGCCCCTTCCACCGTCATTTTCTCTCTACCCACCCTTGCCTCCTTTTCCGCGCAGCTCTCGATTCCCCCCTCTCTTTCGCACCCTCCATGTCATATTCCGCTCCAGGAGTTCCATCATAGCTCCTCACTGTCGCTGGGAGGATGTTTTCTCCTCCGCTCGCCCCTTCCACCGTCATTTTCTCTCTACCCACCCTTGCCTCCTTCTCCGCGCAGCTCTCGATTCCCCCCTCTCTTTCGCACCCTCCATGTCATATTCCGCTCCAGGAGCTCCATCATAGCTCCTCGCTGTCGCTGGGAGGATGTTTTCTCCTCCGCTCGCCCCTTCCACCGTCATTTTCTCTCTACCCACCCTTGCCTCCTTTTCCGCGCAGCTCTCGATTCCCCCCTCTCTTTCGCACCCTCCATGTCATATTCCGCTCCAGGAGCTCCATCATAGCTCCTTGCTGTCGCTGGGAGGATGTTTTCTCCTCCGCTCGCCCCTTCCACCGTCATTTTCTCTCTACCCACCCTTGCCTCCTTTTCCGCGCAGCTCTCGATTCCCCCCTCTCTTTCGCACCCTCCATGTCATATTCCGCTCCAGGAGTTCCATCATAGCTCCTCACTGTCGCTGGGAGGATGTTTTCTCCTCCGCTCGCCCCTTCCACCATCATTTTCTCTCTACCCACCCTTGCCTCCTTTTCCGCGCAGCTCTCGATTCCCCCCTCTCTTTCGCACCCTCCATGTCATATTCCGCTCCAGGAGTTCCATCATAGCTCCTCACTGTCGCTGGGAGGAAGTTTTCTCCTCCGCTCGCCCCTTCCACCGTCATTTTCTCTCTACCCACCCTTGCCTCCTTTTCCGCGCAGCTCTCGATTCCCCCCTCTCTTTCGCACCCTCCATGTCATATTCCGCTCCAGGAGTTCCATCATAGCTCCTCACTGTCGCTGGGAGGAAGTTTTCTCCTCCGCTTGCCCTTTCCACCGTCATTTTCTCTCTACCCACCCTTGCCTCCTTTTCCGCGCAGCTCTCGATTCCCCCCTCTCTTTCGCACCCTCCATGTCATATTCCGCTCCAGGAGCTCCATCATAGCTCCTTGCTGTCGCTGGGAGGATGTTTTCTCCTCCGCTCGCCCCTTCCACCGTCATTTTCTCTCTACCCACCCTTGCCTCCTTTTCCGCGCAGCTCTCGATTCCCCCCTCTCTTTCGCACCCTCCATGTCATATTCCGCTCCAGGAGTTCCATCATAGCTCCTCACTGTCGCTGGGAGGATGTTTTCTCCTCCGCTCGCCCCTTCCACCGTCATTTTCTCTCTACCCACCCTTGCCTCCTTTTCCGCGCAGCTCTCGATTCCCCCCTCTCTTTCGCACCCTCCATGTCATATTCCGCTCCAGGAGCTCCATCATAGCTCCTCGCTGTCGCTGGGAGGATGTTTTCTCCTCCGCTCGCCCCTTCCACCGTCATTTTCTCTCTACCCACCCTTGCCTCCTTTTCCGCGCAGCTCTCGATTCCCCCCTCTCTTTCGCACCCTCAATGTCATATTCCGCTCCAGGAGTTCCATCATAGCTCCTCACTGTCGCTGGGAGGATGTTTTCTCCTCCGCTCGCCCCTTCCACCGTCATTTTCTCTCTACCCACCCTTGCCTCCTTTTCCGCGCAGCTCTCGATTCCCCCCTCTCTTTCGCACCCTCCATGTCATATTCCGCTCCAGGAGCTCCATCATAGCTCCTTGCTGTCGCTGGGAGGATGTTTTCTCCTCCGCTCGCCCCTTCCACCGTCATTTTCTCTCTACCCACCCTTGCCTCCTTTTCCGCGCAGCTCTCGATTCCCCCCTCTCTTTCGCACCCTCCATGTCATATTCCGCTCCAGGAGTTCCATCATAGCTCCTCACTGTCGCTGGGAGGATGTTTTCTCCTCCGCTCGCCCCTTCCACCATCATTTTCTCTCTACCCACCCTTGCCTCCTTCTCCGCGCAGCTCTCGATTCCCCCCTCTCTTTCGCACCCTCCATGTCATATTCCGCTCCAGGAGCTCCATCATAGCTCCTCGCTGTCGCTGGGAGGATGTTTTCTCCTCTGCTCGCCCCTTCCACCGTCATTTTCTCTCTACCCACCCTTGCCTCCTTTTCCGCGCAGCTCTCGATTCCCCCCTCTCTTTCGCACCCTCCATGTCATATTCCGCTCCAGGAGCTCCATCATAGCTCCTTGCTGTCGCTGGGAGGATGTTTTCTCCTCCGCTCGCCCCTTCCACCGTCATTTTCTCTCTACCCACCCTTGCCTCCTTTTCCGCGCAGCTCTCGATTCCCCCCTCTCTTTCGCACCCTCCATGTCATATTCCGCTCCAGGAGTTCCATCATAGCTCCTCACTGTCGCTGGGAGGATGTTTTCTCCTCCGCTCGCCCCTTCCACCGTCATTTCCTCTCTACCCACCCTTGCCTCCTTCTCCGCGCAGCTCTCGATTCCCCCCTCTCTTTCGCACCCTCCATGTCATATTCCGCTCCAGGAGCTCCATCATAGCTCCTCGCTGTCGCTGGGAGGATGTTTTCTCCTCCGCTCGCCCCTTCCACCGTCATTTTCTCTCTACCCACCCTTGCCTCCTTTTCCGCGCAGCTCTCGATTCCCCCCTCTCTTTCGCACCCTCCATGTCATATTCCGCTCCAGGAGCTCCATCATAGCTCCTTGCTGTCGCTGGGAGGATGTTTTCTCCTCCGCTCGCCCCTTCCACCATCATTTTCTCTCTACCCACCCTTGCCTCCTTTTCCGCGCAGCTCTCGATTCCCCCCTCTCTTTCGCACCCTCCATGTCATATTCCGCTCCAGGAGTTCCATCATAGCTCCTCACTGTCGCTGGGAGGATGTTTTCTCCTCCGCTCGCCCCTTCCACCATCATTTTCTCTCTACCCACCCTTGCCTCCTTTTCCGCGCAGCTCTCGATTCCCCCCTCTCTTTCGCACCCTCCATGTCATATTCCGCTCCAGGAGTTCCATCATAGCTCCTCACTGTCGCTGGGAGGAAGTTTTCTCCTCCGCTCGCCCCTTCCACCGTCATTTTCTCTCTACCCACCCTTGCCTCCTTTTCCGCGCAGCTCTCGATTCCCCCCTCTCTTTCACACCCTCCATGTCATATTCCGCTCCAGGAGTTCCATCATAGCTCCTCACTGTCGCTGGGAGGAAGTTTTCTCCTCCGCTTGCCCTTTCCACCGTCATTTTCTCTCTACCCACCCTTGCCTCCTTTTCCGCGCAGCTCTCGATTCCCCCCTCTCTTTTGCACCCTCCATGTCATATTCCGCTCCAGGAGCTCCATCATAGCTCCTTGCTGTCGCTGGGAGGATGTTTTCTCCTCCGCTCGCCCCTTCCACCGTCATTTTCTCTCTACCCACCTTTGCCTCCTTTTCCGCGCAGCTCTCGATTCCCCCCTCTCTTTCGCACCCTCCATGTCATATTCCGCTCCAGGAGTTACATCATAGCTCCTCACTGTCGCTGGGAGGATGTTTTCTCCTCCGCTCGCCCCTTCCACCGTCATTTTCTCTCTACCCACCCTTGCCTCCTTTTCCGCGCAGCTCTCGATTCCCCCCTCTCTTTCGCACCCTCCATGTCATATTCCGCTCCAGGAGCTCCATCATAGCTCCTCGCTGTCGCTGGGAGGATGTTTTCTCCTCCGCTCGCCCCTTCCACCGTCATTTTCTCTCTACCCACCCTTGCCTCCTTTTCCGCGCAGCTCTCGATTCCCCCCTCTCTTTCGCACCCTCAATGTCATATTCCGCTCCAGGAGTTCCATCATAGCTCCTCACTGTCGCTGGGAGGATGTTTTCTCCTCCGCTCGCCCCTTCCACCGTCATTTTCTCTCTACCCACCCTTGCCTCCTTTTCCGCGCAGCTCTCGATTCCCCCCTCTCTTTCGCACCCTCCATGTCATATTCCGCTCCAGGAGTTCCATCATAGCTCCTCACTGTTGCTGGGAGGAAGTTTTCTCCTCCGCTCGCCCCTTCCACCATCATTTTCTCTCTACCCACCCTTGCCTCCTTTTCCGCGCAGCTCTCGATTCCCCCCTCTCTTTCGCACCCTCCATGTCATATTCCGCTCCAGGAGTTCCATCATAGCTCCTCACTGTCGCTGGGAGGAAGTTTTCTCCTCCGCTCGCCCCTTCCACCGTCATTTTCTCTCTACCCACCCTTGCCTCCTTTTCCGCGCAGCTCTCGATTCCCCCCTCTCTTTCACACCCTCCATGTCATATTCCGCTCCAGGAGTTCCATCATAGCTCTTCACTGTCGCTGGGAGGAAGTTTTCTCCTCCGCTTGCCCTTTCCACCGTCATTTTCTCTCTACCCACCCTTGCCTCCTTTTCCGCGCAGCTCTCGATTCCCCCCTCTCTTTTGCACCCTCCATGTCATATTCCGCTCCAGGAGCTCCATCATAGCTCCTTGCTGTCGCTGGGAGGATGTTTTCTCCTCCGCTCGCCCCTTCCACCGTCATTTTCTCTCTACCCACCCTTGCCTCCTTTTCCGCGCAGCTCTCGATTCCCCCCTCTCTTTCGCACCCTCCATGTCATATTCCGCTCCAGGAGTTCCATCATAGCTCCTCACTGTCGCTGGGAGGATGTTTTCTCCTCCGCTCGCCCCTTCCACCGTCATTTTCTCTCTACCCACCCTTGCCTCCTTTTCCGCGCAGCTCTCGATTCCCCCCTCTCTTTCGCACCCTCCATGTCATATTCCGCTCCAGGAGCTCCATCATAGCTCCTCGCTGTCGCTGGGAGGATGTTTTCTCCTCCGCTCGCCCCTTCCACCGTCATTTTCTCTCTACCCACCCTTGCCTCCTTTTCCGCGCAGCTCTCGATTCCCCCCTCTCTTTCGCACCCTCAATGTCATATTCCGCTCCAGGAGTTCCATCATAGCTCCTCACTGTCGCTGGGAGGATGTTTTCTCCTCCGCTCGCCCCTTCCACCGTCATTTTCTCTCTACCCACCCTTGCCTCCTTTTCCGCGCAGCTCTCGATTCCCCCCTCTCTTTCGCACCCTCCATGTCATATTCCGCTCCAGGAGTTCCATCATAGCTCCTCACTGTTGCTGGGAGGAAGTTTTCTCCTCCGCTCGCCCCTTCCACCGTCATTTTCTCTCTACCCACCCTTGCCTCCTTTTCCGCGCAGCTCTCGATTCCCCCCTCTCTTTCGCACCCTCCATGTCATATTCCGCTCCAGGAGCTCCATCATAGCTCCTCGCTGTCGCTGGGAGGATGTTTTCTCCTCCGCTCGCCCCTTCCACCGTCATTTTCTCTCTACCCACCCTTGCCTCCTTTTCCGCGCAGCTCTCGATTCCCCCCTCTCTTTCGCACCCTCAATGTCATATTCCGCTCCAGGAGTTCCATCATAGCTCCTCACTGTCGCTGGGAGGATGTTTTCTCCTCCGCTCGCCCCTTCCACCGTCATTTTCTCTCTACCCACCCTTGCCTCCTTTTCCGCGCAGCTCTCGATTCCCCCCTCTCTTTCGCACCCTCCATGTCATATTCCGCTCCAGGAGTTCCATCACAGCTCCTCACTGTCGCTGGGAGGAAGTTTTCTCCTCCGCTCGCCCCTTCCACCGTCATTTTCTCTCTACCCACCTGCTCCTTTTCCGCGCAGCTCTCCCATATTCCGCTCCAGGAGCTTAGCTCCTTGCTGTCGCTGGGAGGATGTTTTCTCCTCCGCTCGCCCCTTCCACCGTCATTTTCTCTCTACCCACCCTTGCCTCCTTTTCCGCGCAGCTCTCGATTCCCCCCTCTCTTTCGCACCCTCCATGTCATATTCCGCTCCAGGAGTTCCATCATAGCTCCTCACTGTCGCTGGGAGGATGTTTTCTCCTCCGCTCGCCCCTTCCACCGTCATTTTCTCTCTACCCACCCTTGCCTCCTTTTCCGCGCAGCTCTCGATTCCCCCCTCTCTTTCGCACCCTCCATGTCATATTCCGCTCCAGGAGTTCCATCATAGCTCCTCACTGTCGCTGGGAGGAAGTTTTCTCCTCCGCTCGCCCCTTCCACCGTCATTTTCTCTCTACCCACCCTTGCCTCCTTTTCCGCGCAGCTCTCGATTCCCCCCTCTCTTTCGCACCCTCCATGTCATATTCCGCTCCAGGAGCTCCATCATAGCTCCTCGTTGTCGCTGGGAGGATGTTTTCTCCTCCGCTCGCCCCTTCCACCGTCATTTTCTCTCTACCCACCCTTGCCTCCTTTTCCGCGCAGCTCTCGATTCCCCCCTCTCTTTCGCACCCTCCATGTCATATTCCGCTCCAGGAGCTCCATCATAGCTCCTTGCTGTCGCTGGGAGGATGTTTTCTCCTCCGCTCGCCCCTTCCACCGTCATTTTCTCTCTACCCACCCTTGCCTCCTTTTCCGCGCAGCTCTCGATTCCCCCCTCTCTTTCGCACCCTCCATGTCATATTCCGCTCCAGGAGTTCCATCATAGCTCCTCACTGTCGCTGGGAGGATGTTTTCTCCTCCGCTCGCCCCTTCCACCGTCATTTTCTCTCTACCCACCCTTGCCTCCTTTTCCGCGCAGCTCTCGATTCCCCCCTCTCTTTCGCACCCTCAATGTCATATTCCGCTCCAGGAGTTCCATCATAGCTCCTCACTGTCGCTGGGAGGATGTTTTCTCCTCCGCTCGCCCCTTCCACCGTCATTTTCTCTCTACCCACCCTTGCCTCCTTTTCCGCGCAGCTCTCGATTCCCCCCTCTCTTTCGCACCCTCCATGTCATATTCCGCTCCAGGAGTTCCATCATAGCTCCTCACTGTCGCTGGGAGGATGTTTTCTCCTCCGCTCGCCCCTTCCACCGTCATTTTCTCTCTACCCACCCTTGCCTCCTTTTCCGCGCAGCTCTCGATTCCCCCCTCTCTTTCGCACCCTCCATGTCATATTCCGCTCCAGGAGTTCCATCATAGCTCCTCACTGTCGCTGGGAGGAAGTTTTCTCCTCCGCTCGCCCCTTCCACCGTCATTTTCTCTCTACCCACCCTTGCCTCCTTTTCCGCGCAGCTCTCGATTCCCCCCTCTCTTTCGCACCCTCCATGTCATATTCCGCTCCAGGAGCTCCATCATAGCTCCTCGCTGTCGCTGGGAGGATGTTTTCTCCTCCGCTCGCCCCTTCCACCGTCATTTTCTCTCTACCCACCCTTGCCTCCTTTTCCGCGCAGCTCTCGATTCCCCCCTCTCTTTCGCACCCTCCATGTCATATTCCGCTCCAGGAGTTCCATCATAGCTCCTCACTGTCGCTGGGAGGAAGTTTTCTCCTCCACTCGCCCCTTCCACCGTCATTTTCTCTCTACCCACCCTTGCCTCCTTTTCCGCGCAGCTCTCGATTCCCCCCTCTCTTTCGCACCCTCCATGTCATATTCCGCTCCAGGAGCTCCATCATAGCTCCTTGCTGTCGCTGGGAGGATGTTTTCTCCTCCGCTCGCCCCTTCCACCGTCATTTTCTCTCTACCCACCCTTGCCTCCTTTTCCGCGCAGCTCTCGATTCCCCCCTCTCTTTCGCACCCTCCATGTCATATTCCGCTCCAGGAGTTCCATCATAGCTCCTCACTGTCGCTGGGAGGATGTTTTCTCCTCCGCTCGCCCCTTCCACCATCATTTTCTCTCTACCCACCCTTGCCTCCTTTTCCGCGCAGCTCTCGATTCCCCCCTCTCTTTCGCACCCTCCATGTCATATTCCGCTCCAGGAGTTCCATCATAGCTCCTCACTGTCGCTGGGAGGATGTTTTCTCCTCCGCTCGCCCCTTCCACCGTCATTTTCTCTCTACCCACCCTTGCCTCCTTTTCCGCGCAGCTCTCGATTCCCCCCTCTCTTTCGCACCCTCCATGTCATATTCCGCTCCAGGAGCTCCATCATAGCTCCTCGCTGTCGCTGGGAGGATGTTTTCTCCTCCGCTCGCCCCTTCCACCGTCATTTTCTCTCTACCCACCCTTGCCTCCTTTTCCGCGCAGCTCTCGATTCCCCCCTCTCTTTCGCACCCTCCATGTCATATTCCGCTCCAGGAGTTCCATCATAGCTCCTCACTGTTGCTGGGAGGAAGTTTTCTCCTCCGCTCGCCCCTTCCACCGTCATTTTCTCTCTACCCACCCTTGCCTCCTTTTCCGCGCAGCTCTCGATTCCCCCCTCTCTTTCGCACCCTCCATGTCATATTCCGCTCCAGGAGCTCCATCATAGCTCCTCGCTGTCGCTGGGAGGATGTTTTCTCCTCCGCTCGCCCCTTCCACCGTCATTTTCTCTCTACCCACCCTTGCCTCCTTTTCCGCGCAGCTCTCGATTCCCCCCTCTCTTTCGCACCCTCAATGTCATATTCCGCTCCAGGAGTTCCATCATAGCTCCTCACTGTCGCTGGGAGGATGTTTTCTCCTCCGCTCGCCCCTTCCACCGTCATTTTCTCTCTACCCACCCTTGCCTCCTTTTCCGCGCAGCTCTCGATTCCCCCCTCTCTTTCGCACCCTCCATGTCATATTCCGCTCCAGGAGTTCCATCACAGCTCCTCACTGTCGCTGGGAGGAAGTTTTCTCCTCCGCTCGCCCCTTCCACCGTCATTTTCTCTCTACCCACCCTTGCCTCCTTTTCCGCGCAGCTCTCGATTCCCCCCTCTCTTTCGCACCCTCCATGTCATATTCCGCTCCAGGAGCTCCATCATAGCTCCTTGCTGTCGCTGGGAGGATGTTTTCTCCTCCGCTCGCCCCTTCCACCGTCATTTTCTCTCTACCCACCCTTGCCTCCTTTTCCGCGCAGCTCTCGATTCCCCCCTCTCTTTCGCACCCTCCATGTCATATTCCGCTCCAGGAGTTCCATCATAGCTCCTCACTGTCGCTGGGAGGATGTTTTCTCCTCCGCTCGCCCCTTCCACCGTCATTTTCTCTCTACCCACCCTTGCCTCCTTTTCCGCGCAGCTCTCGATTCCCCCCTCTCTTTCGCACCCTCCATGTCATATTCCGCTCCAGGAGTTCCATCATAGCTCCTCACTGTCGCTGGGAGGAAGTTTTCTCCTCCGCTCGCCCCTTCCACCGTCATTTTCTCTCTACCCACCCTTGCCTCCTTTTCCGCGCAGCTCTCGATTCCCCCCTCTCTTTCGCACCCTCCATGTCATATTCCGCTCCAGGAGCTCCATCATAGCTCCTCGCTGTCGCTGGGAGGATGTTTTCTCCTCCGCTCGCCCCTTCCACCGTCATTTTCTCTCTACCCACCCTTGCCTCCTTTTCCGCGCAGCTCTCGATTCCCCCCTCTCTTTCGCACCCTCCATGTCATATTCCGCTCCAGGAGCTCCATCATAGCTCCTTGCTGTCGCTGGGAGGATGTTTTCTCCTCCGCTCGCCCCTTCCACCGTCATTTTCTCTCTACCCACCCTTGCCTCCTTTTCCGCGCAGCTCTCGATTCCCCCCTCTCTTTCGCACCCTCCATGTCATATTCCGCTCCAGGAGTTCCATCATAGCTCCTCACTGTCGCTGGGAGGATGTTTTCTCCTCCGCTCGCCCCTTCCACCGTCATTTTCTCTCTACCCACCCTTGCCTCCTTTTCCGCGCAGCTCTCGATTCCCCCCTCTCTTTCGCACCCTCCATGTCATATTCCGCTCCAGGAGCTCCATCATAGCTCCTTGCTGTCGCTGGGAGGATGTTTTCTCCTCCGCTCGCCCCTTCCACCGTCATTTTCTCTCTACCCACCCTTGCCTCCTTTTCCGCGCAGCTCTCGATTCCCCCCTCTCTTTCGCACCCTCCATGTCATATTCCGCTCCAGGAGTTCCATCATAGCTCCTCACTGTCGCTGGGAGGATGTTTTCTCCTCCGCTCGCCCCTTCCACCGTCATTTCCTCTCCACCCACCCTTGCCTCCTTCTCCGCGCAGCTCTCGATTCCCCCCTCTCTTTCGCACCCTCCATGTCATATTCCGCTCCAGGAGCTCCATCATAGCTCCTCGCTGTCGCTGGGAGGATGTTTTCTCCTCCGCTCGCCCCTTCCACCGTCATTTTCTCTCTACCCACCCTTGCCTCCTTTTCCGCGCAGCTCTCGATTCCCCCCTCTCTTTCGCACCCTCCATGTCATATTCCGCTCCAGGAGCTCCATCATAGCTCCTTGCTGTCGCTGGGAGGATGTTTTCTCCTCCGCTCGCCCCTTCCACCGTCATTTTCTCTCTACCCACCCTTGCCTCCTTTTCCGCGCAGCTCTCGATTCCCCCCTCTCTTTCGCACCCTCCATGTCATATTCCGCTCCAGGAGTTCCATCATAGCTCCTCACTGTCGCTGGGAGGATGTTTTCTCCTCCGCTCGCCCCTTCCACCATCATTTTCTCTCTACCCACCCTTGCCTCCTTTTCCGCGCAGCTCTCGATTCCCCCCTCTCTTTCGCACCCTCCATGTCATATTCCGCTCCAGGAGTTCCATCATAGCTCCTCACTGTCGCTGGGAGGAAGTTTTCTCCTCCGCTCGCCCCTTCCACCGTCATTTTCTCTCTACCCACCCTTGCCTCCTTTTCCGCGCAGCTCTCGATTCCCCCCTCTCTTTCACACCCTCCATGTCATATTCCGCTCCAGGAGTTCCATCATAGCTCCTCACTGTCGCTGGGAGGAAGTTTTCTCCTCCGCTTGCCCTTTCCACCGTCATTTTCTCTCTACCCACCCTTGCCTCCTTTTCCGCGCAGCTCTCGATTCCCCCCTCTCTTTTGCACCCTCCATGTCATATTCCGCTCCAGGAGCTCCATCATAGCTCCTTGCTGTCGCTGGGAGGATGTTTTCTCCTCCGCTCGCCCCTTCCACCGTCATTTTCTCTCTACCCACCCTTGCCTCCTTTTCCGCGCAGCTCTCGATTCCCCCCTCTCTTTCGCACCCTCCATGTCATATTCCGCTCCAGGAGTTACATCATAGCTCCTCACTGTCGCTGGGAGGATGTTTTCTCCTCCGCTCGCCCCTTCCACCGTCATTTTCTCTCTACCCACCCTTGCCTCCTTTTCCGCGCAGCTCTCGATTCCCCCCTCTCTTTCGCACCCTCCATGTCATATTCCGCTCCAGGAGCTCCATCATAGCTCCTCGCTGTCGCTGGGAGGATGTTTTCTCCTCCGCTCGCCCCTTCCACCGTCATTTTCTCTCTACCCACCCTTGCCTCCTTTTCCGCGCAGCTCTCGATTCCCCCCTCTCTTTCGCACCCTCAATGTCATATTCCGCTCCAGGAGTTCCATCATAGCTCCTCACTGTCGCTGGGAGGATGTTTTCTCCTCCGCTCGCCCCTTCCACCGTCATTTTCTCTCTACCCACCCTTGCCTCCTTTTCCGCGCAGCTCTCGATTCCCCCCTCTCTTTCGCACCCTCCATGTCATATTCCGCTCCAGGAGTTCCATCATAGCTCCTCACTGTTGCTGGGAGGAAGTTTTCTCCTCCGCTCGCCCCTTCCACCATCATTTTCTCTCTACCCACCCTTGCCTCCTTTTCCGCGCAGCTCTCGATTCCCCCCTCTCTTTCGCACCCTCCATGTCATATTCCGCTCCAGGAGTTCCATCATAGCTCCTCACTGTCGCTGGGAGGAAGTTTTCTCCTCCGCTCGCCCCTTCCACCGTCATTTTCTCTCTACCCACCCTTGCCTCCTTTTCCGCGCAGCTCTCGATTCCCCCCTCTCTTTCGCACCCTCCATGTCATATTCCGCTCCAGGAGTTCCATCATAGCTCTTCACTGTCGCTGGGAGGATGTTTTCTCCTCCGCTCGCCCCTTCCACCGTCATTTTCTCTCTACCCACCCTTGCCTCCTTTTCCGCGCAGCTCTCGATTCCCCCCTCTCTTTCGCACCCTCCATGTCATATTCCGCTCCAGGAGCTCCATCATAGCTCCTCGCTGTCGCTGGGAGGATGTTTTCTCCTCCGCTCGCCCCTTCCACCGTCATTTTCTCTCTACCCACCCTTGCCTCCTTTTCCGCGCAGCTCTCGATTCCCCCCTCTCTTTCGCACCCTCAATGTCATATTCCGCTCCAGGAGTTCCATCATAGCTCCTCACTGTCGCTGGGAGGATGTTTTCTCCTCCGCTCGCCCCTTCCACCGTCATTTTCTCTCTACCCACCCTTGCCTCCTTTTCCGCGCAGCTCTCGATTCCCCCCTCTCTTTCGCACCCTCCATGTCATATTCCGCTCCAGGAGTTCCATCATAGCTCCTCACTGTTGCTGGGAGGAAGTTTTCTCCTCCGCTCGCCCCTTCCACCGTCATTTTCTCTCTACCCACCCTTGCCTCCTTTTCCGCGCAGCTCTCGATTCCCCCCTCTCTTTCGCACCCTCCATGTCATATTCCGCTCCAGGAGCTCCATCATAGCTCCTCGCTGTCGCTGGGAGGATGTTTTCTCCTCCGCTCGCCCCTTCCACCGTCATTTTCTCTCTACCCACCCTTGCCTCCTTTTCCGCGCAGCTCTCGATTCCCCCCTCTCTTTCGCACCCTCAATGTCATATTCCGCTCCAGGAGTTCCATCATAGCTCCTCACTGTCGCTGGGAGGATGTTTTCTCCTCCGCTCGCCCCTTCCACCGTCATTTTCTCTCTACCCACCCTTGCCTCCTTTTCCGCGCAGCTCTCGATTCCCCCCTCTCTTTCGCACCCTCCATGTCATATTCCGCTCCAGGAGTTCCATCACAGCTCCTCACTGTCGCTGGGAGGAAGTTTTCTCCTCCGCTCGCCCCTTCCACCGTCATTTTCTCTCTACCCACCCTTGCCTCCTTTTCCGCGCAGCTCTCGATTCCCCCCTCTCTTTCGCACCCTCCATGTCATATTCCGCTCCAGGAGCTCCATCATAGCTCCTTGCTGTCGCTGGGAGGATGTTTTCTCCTCCGCTCGCCCCTTCCACCGTCATTTTCTCTCTACCCACCCTTGCCTCCTTTTCCGCGCAGCTCTCGATTCCCCCCTCTCTTTCGCACCCTCCATGTCATATTCCGCTCCAGGAGTTCCATCATAGCTCCTCACTGTCGCTGGGAGGATGTTTTCTCCTCCGCTCGCCCCTTCCACCGTCATTTTCTCTCTACCCACCCTTGCCTCCTTTTCCGCGCAGCTCTCGATTCCCCCCTCTCTTTCGCACCCTCCATGTCATATTCCGCTCCAGGAGTTCCATCATAGCTCCTCACTGTCGCTGGGAGGAAGTTTTCTCCTCCGCTCGCCCCTTCCACCGTCATTTTCTCTCTACCCACCCTTGCCTCCTTTTCCGCGCAGCTCTCGATTCCCCCCTCTCTTTCGCACCCTCCATGTCATATTCCGCTCCAGGAGCTCCATCATAGCTCCTCGTTGTCGCTGGGAGGATGTTTTCTCCTCCGCTCGCCCCTTCCACCGTCATTTTCTCTCTACCCACCCTTGCCTCCTTTTCCGCGCAGCTCTCAATTCCCCCCTCTCTTTCGCACCCTCCATGTCATATTCCGCTCCAGGAGCTCCATCATAGCTCCTTGCTGTCGCTGGGAGGATGTTTTCTCCTCCGCTCGCCCCTTCCACCGTCATTTTCTCTCTACCCACCCTTGCCTCCTTTTCCGCGCAGCTCTCGATTCCCCCCTCTCTTTCGCACCCTCCATGTCATATTCCGCTCCAGGAGTTCCATCATAGCTCCTCACTGTCGCTGGGAGGATGTTTTCTCCTCCGCTCGCCCCTTCCACCGTCATTTTCTCTCTACCCACCCTTGCCTCCTTTTCCGCGCAGCTCTCGATTCCCCCCTCTCTTTCGCACCCTCAATGTCATATTCCGCTCCAGGAGTTCCATCATAGCTCCTCACTGTCGCTGGGAGGATGTTTTCTCCTCCGCTCGCCCCTTCCACCGTCATTTTCTCTCTACCCACCCTTGCCTCCTTTTCCGCGCAGCTCTCGATTCCCCCCTCTCTTTCGCACCCTCCATGTCATATTCCGCTCCAGGAGTTCCATCATAGCTCCTCACTGTCGCTGGGAGGATGTTTTCTCCTCCGCTCGCCCCTTCCACCGTCATTTTCTCTCTACCCACCCTTGCCTCCTTTTCCGCGCAGCTCTCGATTCCCCCCTCTCTTTCGCACCCTCCATGTCATATTCCGCTCCAGGAGTTCCATCATAGCTCCTCACTGTCGCTGGGAGGAAGTTTTCTCCTCCGCTCGCCCCTTCCACCGTCATTTTCTCTCTACCCACCCTTGCCTCCTTTTCCGCGCAGCTCTCGATTCCCCCCTCTCTTTCGCACCCTCCATGTCATATTCCGCTCCAGGAGCTCCATCATAGCTCCTCGCTGTCGCTGGGAGGATGTTTTCTCCTCCGCTCGCCCCTTCCACCGTCATTTTCTCTCTACCCACCCTTGCCTCCTTTTCCGCGCAGCTCTCGATTCCCCCCTCTCTTTCGCACCCTCCATGTCATATTCCGCTCCAGGAGTTCCATCATAGCTCCTCACTGTCGCTGGGAGGAAGTTTTCTCCTCCACTCGCCCCTTCCACCGTCATTTTCTCTCTACCCACCCTTGCCTCCTTTTCCGCGCAGCTCTCGATTCCCCCCTCTCTTTCGCACCCTCCATGTCATATTCCGCTCCAGGAGCTCCATCATAGCTCCTTGCTGTCGCTGGGAGGATGTTTTCTCCTCCGCTCGCCCCTTCCACCGTCATTTTCTCTCTACCCACCCTTGCCTCCTTTTCCGCGCAGCTCTCGATTCCCCCCTCTCTTTCGCACCCTCCATGTCATATTCCGCTCCAGGAGTTCCATCATAGCTCCTCACTGTCGCTGGGAGGATGTTTTCTCCTCCGCTCGCCCCTTCCACCATCATTTTCTCTCTACCCACCCTTGCCTCCTTTTCCGCGCAGCTCTCGATTCCCCCCTCTCTTTCGCACCCTCCATGTCATATTCCGCTCCAGGAGTTCCATCATAGCTCCTCACTGTCGCTGGGAGGATGTTTTCTCCTCCGCTCGCCCCTTCCACCGTCATTTTCTCTCTACCCACCCTTGCCTCCTTTTCCGCGCAGCTCTCGATTCCCCCCTCTCTTTCGCACCCTCCATGTCATATTCCGCTCCAGGAGCTCCATCATAGCTCCTCGCTGTCGCTGGGAGGATGTTTTCTCCTCCGCTCGCCCCTTCCACCGTCATTTTCTCTCTACCCACCCTTGCCTCCTTTTCCGCGCAGCTCTCGATTCCCCCCTCTCTTTCGCACCCTCAATGTCATATTCCGCTCCAGGAGTTCCATCATAGCTCCTCACTGTCGCTGGGAGGATGTTTTCTCCTCCGCTCGCCCCTTCCACCGTCATTTTCTCTCTACCCACCCTTGCCTCCTTTTCCGCGCAGCTCTCGATTCCCCCCTCTCTTTCGCACCCTCCATGTCATATTCCGCTCCAGGAGTTCCATCATAGCTCCTCACTGTTGCTGGGAGGAAGTTTTCTCCTCCGCTCGCCCCTTCCACCGTCATTTTCTCTCTACCCACCCTTGCCTCCTTTTCTGCGCAGCTCTCGATTCCCCCCTCTCTTTCGCACCCTCCATGTCATATTCCGCTCCAGGAGCTCCATCATAGCTCCTCGCTGTCGCTGGGAGGATGTTTTCTCCTCCGCTCGCCCCTTCCACCGTCATTTTCTCTCTACCCACCCTTGCCTCCTTTTCCGCGCAGCTCTCGATTCCCCCCTCTCTTTCGCACCCTCAATGTCATATTCCGCTCCAGGAGTTCCATCATAGCTCCTCACTGTCGCTGGGAGGATGTTTTCTCCTCCGCTCGCCCCTTCCACCGTCATTTTCTCTCTACCCACCCTTGCCTCCTTTTCCGCGCAGCTCTCGATTCCCCCCTCTCTTTCGCACCCTCCATGTCATATTCCGCTCCAGGAGTTCCATCACAGCTCCTCACTGTCGCTGGGAGGAAGTTTTCTCCTCCGCTCGCCCCTTCCACCGTCATTTTCTCTCTACCCACCCTTGCCTCCTTTTCCGCGCAGCTCTCGATTCCCCCCTCTCTTTCGCACCCTCCATGTCATATTCCGCTCCAGGAGCTCCATCATAGCTCCTTGCTGTCGCTGGGAGGATGTTTTCTCCTCCGCTCGCCCCTTCCACCGTCATTTTCTCTCTACCCACCCTTGCCTCCTTTTCCGCGCAGCTCTCGATTCCCCCCTCTCTTTCGCACCCTCCATGTCATATTCCGCTCCAGGAGTTCCATCATAGCTCCTCACTGTCGCTGGGAGGATGTTTTCTCCTCCGCTCGCCCCTTCCACCGTCATTTTCTCTCTACCCACCCTTGCCTCCTTTTCCGCGCAGCTCTCGATTCCCCCCTCTCTTTCGCACCCTCCATGTCATATTCCGCTCCAGGAGTTCCATCATAGCTCCTCACTGTCGCTGGGAGGAAGTTTTCTCCTCCGCTCGCCCCTTCCACCGTCATTTTCTCTCTACCCACCCTTGCCTCCTTTTCCGCGCAGCTCTCGATTCCCCCCTCTCTTTCGCACCCTCCATGTCATATTCCGCTCCAGGAGCTCCATCATAGCTCCTTGCTGTCGCTGGGAGGATGTTTTCTCCTCCGCTCGCCCCTTCCACCGTCATTTTCTCTCTACCCACCCTTGCCTCCTTTTCCGCGCAGCTCTCGATTCCCCCCTCTCTTTCGCACCCTCCATGTCATATTCCGCTCCAGGAGTTCCATCATAGCTCCTCACTGTCGCTGGGAGGATGTTTTCTCCTCCGCTCGCCCCTTCCACCGTCATTTTCTCTCTACCCACCCTTGCCTCCTTTTCCGCGCAGCTCTCGATTCCCCCCTCTCTTTCGCACCCTCAATGTCATATTCCGCTCCAGGAGTTCCATCATAGCTCCTCACTGTCGCTGGGAGGATGTTTTCTCCTCCGCTCGCCCCTTCCACCGTCATTTTCTCTCTACCCACCCTTGCCTCCTTTTCCGCGCAGCTCTCGATTCCCCCCTCTCTTTCGCACCCTCCATGTCATATTCCGCTCCAGGAGTTCCATCATAGCTCCTCACTGTCGCTGGGAGGATGTTTTCTCCTCCGCTCGCCCCTTCCACCGTCATTTTCTCTCTACCCACCCTTGCCTCCTTTTCCGCGCAGCTCTCGATTCCCCCCTCTCTTTCGCACCCTCCATGTCATATTCCGCTCCAGGAGTTCCATCATAGCTCCTCACTGTCGCTGGGAGGAAGTTTTCTCCTCCGCTCGCCCCTTCCACCGTCATTTTCTCTCTACCCACCCTTGCCTCCTTTTCCGCGCAGCTCTCGATTCCCCCCTCTCTTTCGCACCCTCCATGTCATATTCCGCTCCAGGAGCTCCATCATAGCTCCTCGCTGTCGCTGGGAGGATGTTTTCTCCTCCGCTCGCCCCTTCCACCGTCATTTTCTCTCTACCCACCCTTGCCTCCTTTTCCGCGCAGCTCTCGATTCCCCCCTCTCTTTCGCACCCTCCATGTCATATTCCGCTCCAGGAGTTCCATCATAGCTCCTCACTGTCGCTGGGAGGAAGTTTTCTCCTCCACTCGCCCCTTCCACCGTCATTTTCTCTCTACCCACCCTTGCCTCCTTTTCCGCGCAGCTCTCGATTCCCCCCTCTCTTTCGCACCCTCCATGTCATATTCCGCTCCAGGAGCTCCATCATAGCTCCTTGCTGTCGCTGGGAGGATGTTTTCTCCTCCGCTCGCCCCTTCCACCGTCATTTTCTCTCTACCCACCCTTGCCTCCTTTTCCGCGCAGCTCTCGATTCCCCCCTCTCTTTCGCACCCTCCATGTCATATTCCGCTCCAGGAGTTCCATCATAGCTCCTCACTGTCGCTGGGAGGATGTTTTCTCCTCCGCTCGCCCCTTCCACCATCATTTTCTCTCTACCCACCCTTGCCTCCTTTTCCGCGCAGCTCTCGATTCCCCCCTCTCTTTCGCACCCTCCATGTCATATTCCGCTCCAGGAGTTCCATCATAGCTCCTCACTGTCGCTGGGAGGATGTTTTCTCCTCCGCTCGCCCCTTCCACCGTCATTTTCTCTCTACCCACCCTTGCCTCCTTTTCCGCGCAGCTCTCGATTCCCCCCTCTCTTTCGCACCCTCCATGTCATATTCCGCTCCAGGAGCTCCATCATAGCTCCTTGCTGTCGCTGGGAGGATGTTTTCTCCTCCGCTCGCCCCTTCCACCGTCATTTTCTCTCTACCCACCCTTGCCTCCTTTTCCGCGCAGCTCTCGATTCCCCCCTCTCTTTCGCACCCTCCATGTCATATTCCGCTCCAGGAGTTCCATCACAGCTCCTCACTGTCGCTGGGAGGAAGTTTTCTCCTCCGCTCGCCCCTTCCACCGTCATTTTCTCTCTACCCACCCTTGCCTCCTTTTCCGCGCAGCTCTCGATTCCCCCCTCTCTTTCGCACCCTCCATGTCATATTCCGCTCCAGGAGCTCCATCATAGCTCCTTGCTGTCGCTGGGAGGATGTTTTCTCCTCCGCTCGCCCCTTCCACCGTCATTTTCTCTCTACCCACCCTTGCCTCCTTTTCCGCGCAGCTCTCGATTCCCCCCTCTCTTTCGCACCCTCCATGTCATATTCCGCTCCAGGAGTTCCATCATAGCTCCTCACTGTCGCTGGGAGGATGTTTTCTCCTCCGCTCGCCCCTTCCACCGTCATTTTCTCTCTACCCACCCTTGCCTCCTTTTCCGCGCAGCTCTCGATTCCCCCCTCTCTTTCGCACCCTCCATGTCATATTCCGCTCCAGGAGTTCCATCATAGCTCCTCACTGTCGCTGGGAGGAAGTTTTCTCCTCCGCTCGCCCCTTCCACCGTCATTTTCTCTCTACCCACCCTTGCCTCCTTTTCCGCGCAGCTCTCGATTCCCCCCTCTCTTTCGCACCCTCCATGTCATATTCCGCTCCAGGAGCTCCATCATAGCTCCTCGCTGTCGCTGGGAGGATGTTTTCTCCTCCGCTCGCCCCTTCCACCGTCATTTTCTCTCTACCCACCCTTGCCTCCTTTTCCGCGCAGCTCTCGATTCCCCCCTCTCTTTCGCACCCTCCATGTCATATTCCGCTCCAGGAGCTCCATCATAGCTCCTTGCTGTCGCTGGGAGGATGTTTTCTCCTCCGCTCGCCCCTTCCACCGTCATTTTCTCTCTACCCACCCTTGCCTCCTTTTCCACGCAGCTCTCGATTCCCCCCTCTCTTTCGCACCCTCCATGTCATATTCCGCTCCAGGAGTTCCATCATAGCTCCTCACTGTCGCTGGGAGGATGTTTTCTCCTCCGCTCGCCCCTTCCACCGTCATTTTCTCTCTACCCACCCTTGCCTCCTTTTCCGCGCAGCTCTCGATTCCCCCCTCTCTTTCGCACCCTCAATGTCATATTCCGCTCCAGGAGTTCCATCATAGCTCCTCACTGTCGCTGGGAGGATGTTTTCTCCTCCGCTCGCCCCTTCCACCGTCATTTTCTCTCTACCCACCCTTGCCTCCTTTTCCGCGCAGCTCTCGATTCCCCCCTCTCTTTCGCACCCTCCATGTCATATTCCGCTCCAGGAGTTCCATCATAGCTCCTCACTGTCGCTGGGAGGATGTTTTCTCCTCCGCTCGCCCCTTCCACCGTCATTTTCTCTCTACCCACCCTTGCCTCCTTTTCCGCGCAGCTCTCGATTCCCCCCTCTCTTTCGCACCCTCCATGTCATATTCCGCTCCAGGAGTTCCATCATAGCTCCTCACTGTCGCTGGGAGGAAGTTTTCTCCTCCGCTCGCCCCTTCCACCGTCATTTTCTCTCTACCCACCCTTGCCTCCTTTTCCGCGCAGCTCTCGATTCCCCCCTCTCTTTCGCACCCTCCATGTCATATTCCGCTCCAGGAGCTCCATCATAGCTCCTCGCTGTCGCTGGGAGGATGTTTTCTCCTCCGCTCGCCCCTTCCACCGTCATTTTCTCTCTACCCACCCTTGCCTCCTTTTCCGCGCAGCTCTCGATTCCCCCCTCTCTTTCGCACCCTCCATGTCATATTCCGCTCCAGGAGTTCCATCATAGCTCCTCACTGTCGCTGGGAGGAAGTTTTCTCCTCCGCTCGCCCCTTCCACCGTCATTTTCTCTCTACCCACCCTTGCCTCCTTTTCCGCGCAGCTCTCGATTCCCCCCTCTCTTTCGCACCCTCCATGTCATATTCCGCTCCAGGAGCTCCATCATAGCTCCTTGCTGTCGCTGGGAGGATGTTTTCTCCTCCGCTCGCCCCTTCCACCGTCATTTTCTCTCTACCCACCCTTGCCTCCTTTTCCGCGCAGCTCTCGATTCCCCCCTCTCTTTCGCACCCTCCATGTCATATTCCGCTCCAGGAGTTCCATCATAGCTCCTCACTGTCGCTGGGAGGATGTTTTCTCCTCCGCTCGCCCCTTCCACCATCATTTTCTCTCTACCCACCCTTGCCTCCTTTTCCGCGCAGCTCTCGATTCCCCCCTCTCTTTCGCACCCTCCATGTCATATTCCGCTCCAGGAGTTCCATCATAGCTCCTCACTGTCGCTGGGAGGATGTTTTCTCCTCCGCTCGCCCCTTCCACCGTCATTTTCTCTCTACCCACCCTTGCCTCCTTTTCCGCGCAGCTCTCGATTCCCCCCTCTCTTTCGCACCCTCCATGTCATATTCCGCTCCAGGAGCTCCATCATAGCTCCTTGCTGTCGCTGGGAGGATGTTTTCTCCTCCGCTCGCCCCTTCCACCGTCATTTTCTCTCTACCCACCCTTGCCTCCTTTTCCGCGCAGCTCTCGATTCCCCCCTCTCTTTCGCACCCTCCATGTCATATTCCGCTCCAGGAGTTCCATCATAGCTCCTCACTGTCGCTGGGAGGATGTTTTCTCCTCCGCTCGCCCCTTCCACCGTCATTTTCTCTCTACCCACCCTTGCCTCCTTCTCCGCGCAGCTCTCGATTCCCCCCTCTCTTTCGCACCCTCCATGTCATATTCCGCTCCAGGAGCTCCATCATAGCTCCTCGCTGTCGCTGGGAGGATGTTTTCTCCTCCGCTCGCCCCTTCCACCGTCATTTTCTCTCTACCCACCCTTGCCTCCTTTTCCGCGCAGCTCTCGATTCCCCCCTCTCTTTCGCACCCTCCATGTCATATTCCGCTCCAGGAGCTCCATCATAGCTCCTTGCTGTCGCTGGGAGGATGTTTTCTCCTCCGCTCGCCCCTTCCACCGTCATTTTCTCTCTACCCACCCTTGCCTCCTTTTCCGCGCAGCTCTCGATTCCCCCCTCTCTTTCGCACCCTCCATGTCATATTCCGCTCCAGGAGTTCCATCATAGCTCCTCACTGTCGCTGGGAGGATGTTTTCTCCTCCGCTCGCCCCTTCCACCGTCATTTTCTCTCTACCCACCCTTGCCTCCTTTTCCGCGCAGCTCTCGATTCCCCCCTCTCTTTCGCACCCTCCATGTCATATTCCGCTCCAGGAGCTCCATCATAGCTCCTCGCTGTCGCTGGGAGGATGTTTTCTCCTCCGCTCGCCCCTTCCACCGTCATTTTCTCTCTACCCACCCTTGCCTCCTTTTCCGCGCAGCTCTCGATTCCCCCCTCTCTTTCGCACCCTCAATGTCATATTCCGCTCCAGGAGTTCCATCATAGCTCCTCACTGTCGCTGGGAGGATGTTTTCTCCTCCGCTCGCCCCTTCCACCGTCATTTTCTCTCTACCCACCCTTGCCTCCTTTTCCGCGCAGCTCTCGATTCCCCCCTCTCTTTCGCACCCTCCATGTCATATTCCGCTCCAGGAGTTCCATCATAGCTCCTCACTGTCGCTGGGAGGAAGTTTTCTCCTCCGCTCGCCCCTTCCACCGTCATTTTCTCTCTACCCACCCTTGCCTCCTTTTCCGCGCAGCTCTCGATTCCCCCCTCTCTTTCGCACCCTCCATGTCATATTCCGCTCCAGGAGCTCCATCATAGCTCCTCGCTGTCGCTGGGAGGATGTTTTCTCCTCCGCTCGCCCCTTCCACCGTCATTTTCTCTCTACCCACCCTTGCCTCCTTTTCCGCGCAGCTCTCGATTCCCCCCTCTCTTTCGCACCCTCCATGTCATATTCCGCTCCAGGAGTTCCATCATAGCTCCTCACTGTCGCTGGGAGGATGTTTTCTCCTCCGCTCGCCCCTTCCACCGTCATTTTCTCTCTACCCAACCTTGCCTCCTTTTCCGCGCAGCTCTCGATTCCCCCCTCTCTTTCGCACCCTCCATGTCATATTCCGCTCCAGGAGTTCCATCATAGCTCCTCACTGTCGCTGGGAGGAAGTTTTCTCCTCCGCTCGCCCCTTCCACCGTCATTTTCTCTCTACCCACCCTTGCCTCCTTTTCCGCGCAGCTCTCGATTCCCCCCTCTCTTTCGCACCCTCCATGTCATATTCCGCTCCAGGAGCTCCATCATAGCTCCTCGCTGTCGCTGGGAGGATGTTTTCTCCTCCGCTCGCCCCTTCCACCGTCATTTTCTCTCTACCCACCCTTGCCTCCTTTTCCGCGCAGCTCTCGATTCCCCCCTCTCTTTCGCACCCTCCATGTCATATTCCGCTCCAGGAGTTCCATCATAGCTCCTCACTGTCGCTGGGAGGAAGTTTTCTCCTCCGCTCGCCCCTTCCACCGTCATTTTCTCTCTACCCACCCTTGCCTCCTTTTCCGCGCAGCTCTCGATTCCCCCCTCTCTTTCGCACCCTCCATGTCATATTCCGCTCCAGGAGCTCCATCATAGCTCCTTGCTGTCGCTGGGAGGATGTTTTCTCCTCCGCTCGCCCCTTCCACCGTCATTTTCTCTCTACCCACCCTTGCCTCCTTTTCCGCGCAGCTCTCGATTCCCCCCTCTCTTTCGCACCCTCCATGTCATATTCCGCTCCAGGAGTTCCATCATAGCTCCTCACTGTCGCTGGGAGGATGTTTTCTCCTCCGCTCGCCCCTTCCACCGTCATTTTCTCTCTACCCACCCTTGCCTCCTTTTCCGCGCAGCTCTCGATTCCCCCCTCTCTTTCGCACCCTCCATGTCATATTCCGCTCCAGGAGTTCCATCATAGCTCCTCACTGTCGCTGGGAGGAAGTTTTCTCCTCCGCTCGCCCCTTCCACCGTCATTTTCTCTCTACCCACCCTTGCCTCCTTTTCCGCGCAGCTCTCGATTCCCCCCTCTCTTTCGCACCCTCCATGTCATATTCCGCTCCAGGAGCTCCATCATAGCTCCTCGCTGTCGCTGGGAGGATGTTTTCTCCTCCGCTCGCCCCTTCCACCGTCATTTTCTCTCTACCCACCCTTGCCTCCTTTTCCGCGCAGCTCTCGATTCCCCCCTCTCTTTCGCACCCTCCATGTCATATTCCGCTCCAGGAGTTCCATCATAGCTCCTCACTGTCGCTGGGAGGAAGTTTTCTCCTCCGCTCGCCCCTTCCACCGTCATTTTCTCTCTACCCACCCTTGCCTCCTTTTCCGCGCAGCTCTCGATTCCCCCCTCTCTTTCGCACCCTCCATGTCATATTCCGCTCCAGGAGCTCCATCATAGCTCCTTGCTGTCGCTGGGAGGATGTTTTCTCCTCCGCTCGCCCCTTCCACCGTCATTTTCTCTCTACCCACCCTTGCCTCCTTTTCCGCGCAGCTCTCGATTCCCCCCTCTCTTTCGCACCCTCCATGTCATATTCCGCTCCAGGAGTTCCATCATAGCTCCTCACTGTCGCTGGGAGGATGTTTTCTCCTCCGCTCGCCCCTTCCACCGTCATTTTCTCTCTACCCACCCTTGCCTCCTTCTCCGCGCAGCTCTCGATTCCCCCCTCTCTTTCGCACCCTCCATGTCATATTCCACTCCAGGAGTTCCATCATAGCTCCTCACTGTCGCTGGGAGGAAGTTTTCTCCTCCGCTCGCCCCTTCCACCGTCATTTTCTCTCTACCCACCCTTGCCTCCTTTTCCGCGCAGCTCTCGATTCCCCCCTCTCTTTCGCACCCTCCATGTCATATTCCGCTCCAGGAGCTCCATCATAGCTCCTTGCTGTCGCTGGGAGGATGTTTTCTCCTCCGCTCGCCCCTTCCACCGTCATTTTCTCTCTACCCACCCTTGCCTCCTTTTCCGCGCAGCTCTCGATTCCCCCCTCTCTTTCGCACCCTCCATGTCATATTCCGCTCCAGGAGCTCCATCATAGCTCCTCGCTGTCGCTGGGAGGATGTTTTCTCCTCCGCTCGCCCCTTCCACCGTCATTTTCTCTCTACCCACCCTTGCCTCCTTTTCCGCGCAGCTCTCGATTCCCCCCTCTCTTTCGCACCCTCCATGTCATATTCCGCTCCAGGAGCTCCATCATAGCTCCTTGCTGTCGCTGGGAGGATGTTTTCTCCTCCGCTCGCCCCTTCCACCGTCATTTTCTCTCTACCCACCCTTGCCTCCTTTTCCGCGCAGCTCTCGATTCCCCCCTCTCTTTCGCACCCTCCATGTCATATTCCACTCCAGGAGTTCCATCATAGCTCCTCACTGTCGCTGGGAGGATGTTTTCTCCTCCGCTCGCCCCTTCCACCGTCATTTTCTCTCTACCCACCCTTGCCTCCTTTTCCGCGCAGCTCTCGATTCCCCCCTCTCTTTCGCACCCTCCATGTCATATTCCGCTCCAGGAGCTCCATCATAGCTCCTCGCTGTCGCTGGGAGGATGTTTTCTCCTCCGCTCGCCCCTTCCACCGTCATTTTCTCTCTACCCACCCTTGCCTCCTTTTCCGCGCAGCTCTCGATTCCCCCCTCTCTTTCGCACCCTCAATGTCATATTCCGCTCCAGGAGTTCCATCATAGCTCCTCACTGTCGCTGGGAGGATGTTTTCTCCTCCGCTCGCCCCTTCCACCGTCATTTTCTCTCTACCCACCCTTGCCTCCTTTTCCGCGCAGCTCTCGATTCCCCCCTCTCTTTCGCACCCTCCATGTCATATTCCGCTCCAGGAGTTCCATCATAGCTCCTCACTGTCGCTGGGAGGAAGTTTTCTCCTCCGCTCGCCCCTTCCACCGTCATTTTCTCTCTACCCACCCTTGCCTCCTTTTCCGCGCAGCTCTCGATTCCCCCCTCTCTTTCGCACCCTCCATGTCATATTCCGCTCCAGGAGCTCCATCATAGCTCCTCGCTGTCGCTGGGAGGATGTTTTCTCCTCCGCTCGCCCCTTCCACCGTCATTTTCTCTCTACCCACCCTTGCCTCCTTTTCCGCGCAGCTCTCGATTCCCCCCTCTCTTTCGCACCCTCCATGTCATATTCCGCTCCAGGAGTTCCATCATAGCTCCTCACTGTCGCTGGGAGGATGTTTTCTCCTCCGCTCGCCCCTTCCACCGTCATTTTCTCTCTACCCACCCTTGCCTCCTTTTCCGCGCAGCTCTCGATTCCCCCCTCTCTTTCGCACCCTCCATGTCATATTCCGCTCCAGGAGTTCCATCATAGCTCCTCACTGTCGCTGGGAGGAAGTTTTCTCCTCCGCTCGCCCCTTCCACCGTCATTTTCTCTCTACCCACCCTTGCCTCCTTTTCCGCGCAGCTCTCGATTCCCCCCTCTCTTTCGCACCCTCCATGTCATATTCCGCTCCAGGAGCTCCATCATAGCTCCTCGCTGTCGCTGGGAGGATATTTTCTCCTCCGCTCGCCCCTTCCACCGTCATTTTCTCTCTACCCACCCTTGCCTCCTTTTCCGCGCAGCTCTCGATTCCCCCCTCTCTTTCGCACCCTCCATGTCATATTCCGCTCCAGGAGTTCCATCATAGCTCCTCACTGTCGCTGGGAGGAAGTTTTCTCCTCCGCTCGCCCCTTCCACCGTCATTTTCTCTCTACCCACCCTTGCCTCCTTTTCCGCGCAGCTCTCGATTCCCCCCTCTCTTTCGCACCCTCCATGTCATATTCCGCTCCAGGAGCTCCATCATAGCTCCTTGCTGTCGCTGGGAGGATGTTTTCTCCTCCGCTCGCCCCTTCCACCGTCATTTTCTCTCTACCCACCCTTGCCTCCTTTTCCGCGCAGCTCTCGATTCCCCCCTCTCTTTCGCACCCTCCATGTCATATTCCGCTCCAGGAGTTCCATCATAGCTCCTCACTGTCGCTGGGAGGATGTTTTCTCCTCCGCTCGCCCCTTCCACCATCATTTTCTCTCTACCCACCCTTGCCTCCTTTTCCGCGCAGCTCTCGATTCCCCCCTCTCTTTCGCACCCTCCATGTCATATTCCGCTCCAGGAGTTCCATCATAGCTCCTCACTGTCGCTGGGAGGATGTTTTCTCTTCCGCTCGCCCCTTCCACCGTCATTTTCTCTCTACCCACCCTTGCCTCCTTTTCCGCGCAGCTCTCGATTCCCCCCTCTCTTTCGCACCCTCCATGTCATATTCCGCTCCAGGAGCTCCATCATAGCTCCTTGCTGTCGCTGGGAGGATGTTTTCTCCTCCGCTCGCCCCTTCCACCGTCATTTTCTCTCTACCCACCCTTGCCTCCTTTTCCGCGCAGCTCTCGATTCCCCCCTCTCTTTCGCACCCTCCATGTCATATTCCGCTCCAGGAGTTCCATCATAGCTCCTCACTGTCGCTGGGAGGATGTTTTCTCCTCCGCTCGCCCCTTCCACCGTCATTTTCTCTCTACCCACCCTTGCCTCCTTCTCCGCGCAGCTCTCGATTCCCCCCTCTCTTTCGCACCCTCCATGTCATATTCCGCTCCAGGAGCTCCATCATAGCTCCTCGCTGTCGCTGGGAGGATGTTTTCTCCTCCGCTCGCCCCTTCCACCGTCATTTTCTCTCTACCCACCCTTGCCTCCTTTTCCGCGCAGCTCTCGATTCCCCCCTCTCTTTCGCACCCTCCATGTCATATTCCGCTCCAGGAGCTCCATCATAGCTCCTTGCTGTCGCTGGGAGGATGTTTTCTCCTCCGCTCGCCCCTTCCACCGTCATTTTCTCTCTACCCACCCTTGCCTCCTTTTCCGCGCAGCTCTCGATTCCCCCCTCTCTTTCGCACCCTCCATGTCATATTCCGCTCCAGGAGTTCCATCATAGCTCCTCACTGTCGCTGGGAGGATGTTTTCTCCTCCGCTCGCCCCTTCCACCGTCATTTTCTCTCTACCCACCCTTGCCTCCTTTTCCGCGCAGCTCTCGATTCCCCCCTCTCTTTCGCACCCTCCATGTCATATTCCGCTCCAGGAGCTCCATCATAGCTCCTCGCTGTCGCTGGGAGGATGTTTTCTCCTCCGCTCGCCCCTTCCACCGTCATTTTCTCTCTACCCACCCTTGCCTCCTTTTCCGCGCAGCTCTCGATTCCCCCCTCTCTTTCGCACCCTCAATGTCATATTCCGCTCCAGGAGTTCCATCATAGCTCCTCACTGTCGCTGGGAGGATGTTTTCTCCTCCGCTCGCCCCTTCCACCGTCATTTTCTCTCTACCCACCCTTGCCTCCTTTTCCGCGCAGCTCTCGATTCCCCCCTCTCTTTCGCACCCTCCATGTCATATTCCGCTCCAGGAGTTCCATCATAGCTCCTCACTGTCGCTGGGAGGAAGTTTTCTCCTCCGCTCGCCCCTTCCACCGTCATTTTCTCTCTACCCACCCTTGCCTCCTTTTCCGCGCAGCTCTCGATTCCCCCCTCTCTTTCGCACCCTCCATGTCATATTCCGCTCCAGGAGCTCCATCATAGCTCCTCGCTGTCGCTGGGAGGATGTTTTCTCCTCCGCTCGCCCCTTCCACCGTCATTTTCTCTCTACCCACCCTTGCCTCCTTTTCCGCGCAGCTCTCGATTCCCCCCTCTCTTTCGCACCCTCAATGTCATATTCCGCTCCAGGAGTTCCATCATAGCTCCTCACTGTCGCTGGGAGGATGTTTTCTCCTCCGCTCGCCCCTTCCACCATCATTTTCTCTCTACCCACCCTTGCCTCCTTTTCCGCGCAGCTCTCGATTCCCCCCTCTCTTTCGCACCCTCCATGTCATATTCCGCTCCAGGAGTTCCATCATAGCTCCTCACTGTCGCTGGGAGGATGTTTTCTCCTCCGCTCGCCCCTTCCACCGTCATTTTCTCTCTACCCACCCTTGCCTCCTTTTCCGCGCAGCTCTCGATTCCCCCCTCTATTTCGCACCCTCCATGTCATATTCCGCTCCAGGAGCTCCATCATAGCTCCTTGCTGTCGCTGGGAGGATGTTTTCTCCTCCGCTCGCCCCTTCCACCGTCATTTTCTCTCTACCCACCCTTGCCTCCTTTTCCGCGCAGCTCTCGATTCCCCCCTCTCTTTCGCACCCTCCATGTCATATTCCGCTCCAGGAGTTCCATCATAGCTCCTCACTGTCGCTGGGAGGATGTTTTCTCCTCCGCTCGCCCCTTCCACCGTCATTTTCTCTCTACCCACCCTTGCCTCCTTCTCCGCGCAGCTCTCGATTCCCCCCTCTCTTTCGCACCCTCCATGTCATATTCCGCTCCAGGAGCTCCATCATAGCTCCTCGCTGTCGCTGGGAGGATGTTTTCTCCTCCGCTCGCCCCTTCCACCGTCATTTTCTCTCTACCCACCCTTGCCTCCTTTTCCGCGCAGCTCTCGATTCCCCCCTCTCTTTCGCACCCTCCATGTCATATTCCGCTCCAGGAGCTCCATCATAGCTCCTTGCTGTCGCTGGGAGGATGTTTTCTCCTCCGCTCGCCCCTTCCACCGTCATTTTCTCTCTACCCACCCTTGCCTCCTTTTCCGCGCAGCTCTCGATTCCCCCCTCTCTTTCGCACCCTCCATGTCATATTCCGCTCCAGGAGTTCCATCATAGCTCCTCACTGTCGCTGGGAGGATGTTTTCTCCTCCGCTCGCCCCTTCCACCGTCATTTTCTCTCTACCCACCCTTGCCTCCTTTTCCGCGCAGCTCTCGATTCCCCCCTCTCTTTCGCACCCTCCATGTCATATTCCGCTCCAGGAGCTCCATCATAGCTCCTCGCTGTCGCTGGGAGGATGTTTTCTCCTCCGCTCGCCCCTTCCACCGTCATTTTCTCTCTACCCACCCTTGCCTCCTTTTCCGCGCAGCTCTCGATTCCCCCCTCTCTTTCGCACCCTCAATGTCATATTCCGCTCCAGGAGTTCCATCATAGCTCCTCACTGTCGCTGGGAGGATGTTTTCTCCTCCGCTCGCCCCTTCCACCGTCATTTTCTCTCTACCCACCCTTGCCTCCTTTTCCGCGCAGCTCTCGATTCCCCCCTCTCTTTCGCACCCTCCATGTCATATTCCGCTCCAGGAGTTCCATCATAGCTCCTCACTGTCGCTGGGAGGAAGTTTTCTCCTCCGCTCGCCCCTTCCACCGTCATTTTCTCTCTACCCACCCTTGCCTCCTTTTCCGCGCAGCTCTCGATTCCCCCCTCTCTTTCGCACCCTCCATGTCATATTCCGCTCCAGGAGCTCCATCATAGCTCCTCGCTGTCGCTGGGAGGATGTTTTCTCCTCCGCTCGCCCCTTCCACCGTCATTTTCTCTCTACCCACCCTTGCCTCCTTTTCCGCGCAGCTCTCGATTCCCCCCTCTCTTTCGCACCCTCAATGTCATATTCCGCTCCAGGAGTTCCATCATAGCTCCTCACTGTCGCTGGGAGGATGTTTTCTCCTCCGCTCGCCCCTTCCACCGTCATTTTCTCTCTACCCACCCTTGCCTCCTTTTCCGCGCAGCTCTCGATTCCCCCCTCTCTTTCGCACCCTCCATGTCATATTCCGCTCCAGGAGTTCCATCACAGCTCCTCACTGTCGCTGGGAGGAAGTTTTCTCCTCCGCTCGCCCCTTCCACCGTCATTTTCTCTCTACCCACCCTTGCCTCCTTTTCCGCGCAGCTCTCGATTCCCCCCTCTCTTTCGCACCCTCCATGTCATATTCCGCTCCAGGAGCTCCATCATAGCTCCTTGCTGTCGCTGGGAGGATGTTTTCTCCTCCGCTCGCCCCTTCCACCGTCATTTTCTCTCTACCCACCCTTGCCTCCTTTTCCGCGCAGCTCTCGATTCCCCCCTCTCTTTCGCACCCTCCATGTCATATTCCGCTCCAGGAGTTCCATCATAGCTCCTCACTGTCGCTGGGAGGATGTTTTCTCCTCCGCTCGCCCCTTCCACCGTCATTTTCTCTCTACCCACCCTTGCCTCCTTTTCCGCGCAGCTCTCGATTCCCCCCTCTCTTTCGCACCCTCCATGTCATATTCCGCTCCAGGAGTTCCATCATAGCTCCTCACTGTCGCTGGGAGGAAGTTTTCTCCTCCGCTCGCCCCTTCCACCGTCATTTTCTCTCTACCCACCCTTGCCTCCTTTTCCGCGCAGCTCTCGATTCCCCCCTCTCTTTCGCACCCTCCATGTCATATTCCGCTCCAGGAGCTCCATCATAGCTCCTCGCTGTCGCTGGGAGGATGTTTTCTCCTCCGCTCGCCCCTTCCACCGTCATTTTCTCTCTACCCACCCTTGCCTCCTTTTCCGCGCAGCTCTCGATTCCCCCCTCTCTTTCGCACCCTCCATGTCATATTCCGCTCCAGGAGCTCCATCATAGCTCCTTGCTGTCGCTGGGAGGATGTTTTCTCCTCCGCTCGCCCCTTCCACCGTCATTTTCTCTCTACCCACCCTTGCCTCCTTTTCCACGCAGCTCTCGATTCCCCCCTCTCTTTCGCACCCTCCATGTCATATTCCGCTCCAGGAGTTCCATCATAGCTCCTCACTGTCGCTGGGAGGATGTTTTCTCCTCCGCTCGCCCCTTCCACCGTCATTTTCTCTCTACCCACCCTTGCCTCCTTTTCCGCGCAGCTCTCGATTCCCCCCTCTCTTTCGCACCCTCCATGTCATATTCCGCTCCAGGAGTTCCATCATAGCTCCTCACTGTCGCTGGGAGGAAGTTTTCTCCTCCGCTCGCCCCTTCCACCGTCATTTTCTCTCTACCCACCCTTGCCTCCTTTTCCGCGCAGCTCTCGATTCCCCCCTCTCTTTCGCACCCTCCATGTCATATTCCGCTCCAGGAGCTCCATCATAGCTCCTCGCTGTCGCTGGGAGGATGTTTTCTCCTCCGCTCGCCCCTTCCACCGTCATTTTCTCTCTACCCACCCTTGCCTCCTTTTCCGCGCAGCTCTCGATTCCCCCCTCTCTTTCGCACCCTCCATGTCATATTCCGCTCCAGGAGTTCCATCATAGCTCCTCACTGTCGCTGGGAGGAAGCTTTCTCCTCCGCTCGCCCCTTCCACCGTCATTTTCTCTCTACCCACCCTTGCCTCCTTTTCCGCGCAGCTCTCGATTCCCCCCTCTCTTTCGCACCCTCCATGTCATATTCCGCTCCAGGAGCTCCATCATAGCTCCTTGCTGTCGCTGGGAGGATGTTTTCTCCTCCGCTCGCCCCTTCCACCGTCATTTTCTCTCTACCCACCCTTGCCTCCTTTTCCGCGCAGCTCTCGATTCCCCCCTCTCTTTCGCACCCTCCATGTCATATTCCGCTCCAGGAGTTCCATCATAGCTCCTCACTGTCGCTGGGAGGATGTTTTCTCCTCCGCTCGCCCCTTCCACCGTCATTTTCTCTCTACCCACCCTTGCCTCCTTCTCCGCGCAGCTCTCGATTCCCCCCTCTCTTTCGCACCCTCCATGTCATATTCCGCTCCAGGAGCTCCATCATAGCTCCTCGCTGTCGCTGGGAGGATGTTTTCTCCTCCGCTCGCCCCTTCCACCGTCATTTTCTCTCTACCCACCCTTGCCTCCTTTTCCGCGCAGCTCTCGATTCCCCCCTCTCTTTCGCACCCTCCATGTCATATTCCGCTCCAGGAGCTCCATCATAGCTCCTTGCTGTCGCTGGGAGGATGTTTTCTCCTCCGCTCGCCCCTTCCACCGTCATTTTCTCTCTACCCACCCTTGCCTCCTTTTCCGCGCAGCTCTCGATTCCCCCCTCTCTTTCGCACCCTCCATGTCATATTCCGCTCCAGGAGTTCCATCATAGCTCCTCACTGTCGCTGGGAGGATGTTTTCTCCTCCGCTCGCCCCTTCCACCGTCATTTTCTCTCTACCCACCCTTGCCTCCTTCTCCGCGCAGCTCTCGATTCCCCCCTCTCTTTCGCACCCTCCATGTCATATTCCGCTCCAGGAGCTCCATCATAGCTCCTCGCTGTCGTTGGGAGGATGTTTTCTCCTCCGCTCGCCCCTTCCACCGTCATTTTCTCTCTACCCACCCTTGCCTCCTTTTCCGCGCAGCTCTCGATTCCCCCCTCTCTTTCGCACCCTCCATGTCATATTCCGCTCCAGGAGCTCCATCATAGCTCCTTGCTGTCGCTGGGAGGATGTTTTCTCCTCCGCTCGCCCCTTCCACCGTCATTTTCTCTCTACCCACCCTTGCCTCCTTTTCCGCGCAGCTCTCGATTCCCCCCTCTCTTTCGCACCCTCCATGTCATATTCCGCTCCAGGAGTTCCATCATAGCTCCTCACTGTCGCTGGGAGGATGTTTTCTCCTCCGCTCGCCCCTTCCACCATCATTTTCTCTCTACCCACCCTTGCCTCCTTTTCCGCGCAGCTCTCGATTCCCCCCTCTCTTTCGCACCCTCCATGTCATATTTCGCTCCAGGAGTTCCATCATAGCTCCTCACTGTCGCTGGGAGGAAGTTTTCTCCTCCGCTCGCCCCTTCCACCGTCATTTTCTCTCTACCCACCCTTGCCTCCTTTTCCGCGCAGCTCTCGATTCCCCCCTCTCTTTCGCACCCTCCATGTCATATTCCGCTCCAGGAGTTCCATCATAGCTCCTCACTGTCGCTGGGAGGATGTTTTCTCCTCCGCTCGCCCCTTCCACCGTCATTTTCTCTCTACCCACCCTTGCCTCCTTCTCCGCGCAGCTCTCGATTCCCCCCTCTCTTTCGCACCCTCCATGTCATATTCCGCTCCAGGAGCTCCATCATAGCTCTTCGCTGTCGCTGGGAGGATGTTTTCTCCTCCGCTCGCCCCTTCCACCGTCATTTTCTCTCTACCCACCCTTTCCTCCTTTTCCGCGCAGCTCTCGATTCCCCCCTCTCTTTCGCACCCTCCATGTCATATTCCGCTCCATGAGCTCCATCATAGCTCCTCGCTGTCGCTGGGAGGATGTTTTCTCCTCCGCTCGCCCCTTCCACCGTCATTTTCTCTCTACCCACCCTTGCCTCCTTTTCCGCGCAGCTCTCGATTCCCCCCTCTCTTTCGCACCCTCCATGTCATATTCCGCTCCAGGAGCTCCATCATAGCTCCTCGCTGTCGCTGGGAGGATGTTTTCTCCTCCGCTCGCCCCTTCCACCGTCATTTTCTCTCTACCCACCCTTGCCTCCTTCTCCGCGCAGCTCTCAATTCCCCCCTCTCTTTCGCACCCTCCATGTCATATTCCGCTCCAGGAGCTCCATCATAGCTCCTCGCTGTCGCTGGGAGGATGTTTTCTCCTCCGCTCGCCCCTTCCACCGTCATTTTCTCTCTACCCACCCTTGCCTCCTTTTCCGCGTAGCTCTCGATTCCCCCCTCTCTTTCGCACCCTCCATGTCATATTCCGCTCCAGGAGTTCCATCATAGCTCCTCACTGTCGCTGGGAGGATGTTTTCTCCTCCGCTCGCCCCTTCCACCGTCATTTTCTCTCTACCCACCCTTGCCTCCTTTTCCGCGCAGCTCTCGATTCCCCCCTCTCTTTCGCACCCTCCATGTCATATTCCGCTCCAGGAGTTCCATCATAGCTCCTCACTGTCGCTGGGAGGAAGTTTTCTCCTCCGCTTGCCCCTTCCACCGTCATTTTCTCTCTACCCACCCTTGCCTCCTTTTCCGCGCAGCTCTCGATTCCCCCCTCTCTTTCGCACCCTCCATGTCATATTCCGCTCCAGGAGCTCCATCATAGCTCCTTGCTGTCGCTGGGGGGATGTTTTCTCCTCCGCTCGCCCCTTCCACCGTCATTTTCTCTCTACCCACCCTTGCCTCCTTTTCCGCGCAGCTCTCGATTCCCCCCTCTCTTTCGCACCCTCCATGTCATATTCCGCTCCAGGAGTTCCATCATAGCTCCTCACTGTCGCTGGGAGGAAGTTTTCTCCTCCGCTCGCCCCTTCCACCGTCATTTTCTCTCTACCCACCCTTGCCTCCTTTTCCGCGCAGCTCTCGATTCCCCCCTCTCTTTCGCACCCTCCATGTCATATTCCGCTCCAGGAGCTCCATCATAGCTCCTCGCTGTCGCTGGGAGGATGTTTTCTCCTCCGCTCGCCCCTTCCACCGTCATTTTCTCTCTACCCACCCTTGCCTCCTTTTCCGCGCAGCTCTCGATTCCCCCCTCTCTTTCGCACCCTCAATGTCATATTCCGCTCCAGGAGTTCCATCATAGCTCCTCACTGTCGCTGGGAGGATGTTTTCTCCTCCGCTCGCCCCTTCCACCATCATTTTCTCTCTACCCACCCTTGCCTCCTTTTCCGCGCAGCTCTCGATTCCCCCCTCTCTTTCGCACCCTCCATGTCATATTCCGCTCCAGGAGTTCCATCATAGCTCCTCACTGTCGCTGGGAGGATGTTTTCTCCTCCGCTCGCCCCTTCCACCGTCATTTTCTCTCTACCCACCCTTGCCTCCTTTTCCGCGCAGCTCTCGATTCCCCCCTCTCTTTCGCACCCTCCATGTCATATTCCGCTCCAGGAGCTCCATCATAGCTCCTTGCTGTCGCTGGGAGGATGTTTTCTCCTCTGCTCGCCCCTTCCACCGTCATTTTCTCTCTACCCACCCTTGCCTCCTTTTCCGCGCAGCTCTCGATTCCCCCCTCTCTTTCGCACCCTCCATGTCATATTCCGCTCCAGGAGTTCCATCATAGCTCCTCACTGTCGCTGGGAGGATGTTTTCTCCTCCGCTCGCCCCTTCCACCGTCATTTTCTCTCTACCCACCCTTGCCTCCTTCTCCGCGCAGCTCTCGATTCCCCCCTCTCTTTCGCACCCTCCATGTCATATTCCGCTCCAGGAGCTCCATCATAGCTCCTCGCTGTCGCTGGGAGGATGTTTTCTCCTCCGCTCGCCCCTTCCACCGTCATTTTCTCTCTACCCACCCTTGCCTCCTTTTCCGCGCAGCTCTCGATTCCCCCCTCTCTTTCGCACCCTCCATGTCATATTCCGCTCCAGGAGCTCCATCATAGCTCCTTGCTGTCGCTGGGAGGATGTTTTCTCCTCCGCTCGCCCCTTCCACCGTCATTTTCTCTCTACCCACCCTTGCCTCCTTTTCCGCGCAGCTCTCGATTCCCCCCTCTCTTTCGCACCCTCCATGTCATATTCCGCTCCAGGAGTTCCATCATAGCTCCTCACTGTCGCTGGGAGGATGTTTTCTCCTCCGCTCGCCCCTTCCACCGTCATTTTCTCTCTACCCACCCTTGCCTCCTTTTCCGCGCAGCTCTCGATTCCCCCCTCTCTTTCGCACCCTCCATGTCATATTCCGCTCCAGGAGCTCCATCATAGCTCCTCGCTGTCGCTGGGAGGATGTTTTCTCCTCCGCTCGCCCCTTCCACCGTCATTTTCTCTCTACCCACCCTTGCCTCCTTTTCCGCGCAGCTCTCGATTCCCCCCTCTCTTTCGCACCCTCAATGTCATATTCCGCTCCAGGAGTTCCATCATAGCTCCTCACTGTCGCTGGGAGGATGTTTTCTCCTCCGCTCGCCCCTTCCACCGTCATTTTCTCTCTACCCACCCTTGCCTCCTTTTCCGCGCAGCTCTCGATTCCCCCCTCTCTTTCGCACCCTCCATGTCATATTCCGCTCCAGGAGTTCCATCATAGCTCCTCACTGTCGCTGGGAGGAAGTTTTCTCCTCCGCTCGCCCCTTCCACCGTCATTTTCTCTCTACCCACCCTTGCCTCCTTTTCCGCGCAGCTCTCGATTCCCCCCTCTCTTTCGCACCCTCCATGTCATATTCCGCTCCAGGAGCTCCATCATAGCTCCTCGCTGTCGCTGGGAGGATGTTTTCTCCTCCGCTCGCCCCTTCCACCGTCATTTTCTCTCTACCCACCCTTGCCTCCTTTTCCGCGCAGCTCTCGATTCCCCCCTCTCTTTCGCACCCTCCATGTCATATTCCGCTCCAGGAGTTCCATCATAGCTCCTCACTGTCGCTGGGAGGAAGTTTTCTCCTCCGCTCGCCCCTTCCACCGTCATTTTCTCTCTACCCACCCTTGCCTCCTTTTCCGCGCAGCTCTCGATTCCCCCCTCTCTTTCGCACCCTCCATGTCATATTCCGCTCCAGGAGCTCCATCATAGCTCCTTGCTGTCGCTGGGAGGATGTTTTCTCCTCCGCTCGCCCCTTCCACCGTCATTTTCTCTCTACCCACCCTTGCCTCCTTTTCCGCGCAGCTCTCGATTCCCCCCTCTCTTTCGCACCCTCCATGTCATATTCCGCTCCAGGAGTTCCATCATAGCTCCTCACTGTCGCTGGGAGGATGTTTTCTCCTCCGCTCGCCCCTTCCACCATCATTTTCTCTCTACCCACCCTTGCCTCCTTTTCCGCGCAGCTCTCGATTCCCCCCTCTCTTTCGCACCCTCCATGTCATATTCCGCTCCAGGAGTTCCATCATAGCTCCTCACTGTCGCTGGGAGGATGTTTTCTCCTCCGCTCGCCCCTTCCACCGTCATTTTCTCTCTACCCACCCTTGCCTCCTTTTCCGCGCAGCTCTCGATTCCCCCCTCTCTTTCGCACCCTCCATGTCATATTCCGCTCCAGGAGCTCCATCATAGCTCCTTGCTGTCGCTGGGAGGATGTTTTCTCCTCCGCTCGCCCCTTCCACCGTCATTTTCTCTCTACCCACCCTTGCCTCCTTTTCCGCGCAGCTCTCGATTCCCCCCTCTCTTTCGCACCCTCCATGTCATATTCCGCTCCAGGAGTTCCATCATAGCTCCTCACTGTCGCTGGGAGGATGTTTTCTCCTCCGCTCGCCCCTTCCACCGTCATTTTCTCTCTACCCACCCTTGCCTCCTTCTCCGCGCAGCTCTCGATTCCCCCCTCTCTTTCGCACCCTCCATGTCATATTCCGCTCCAGGAGCTCCATCATAGCTCCTCGCTGTCGCTGGGAGGATGTTTTCTCCTCCGCTCGCCCCTTCCACCGTCATTTTCTCTCTACCCACCCTTGCCTCCTTTTCCGCGCAGCTCTCGATTCCCCCCTCTCTTTCGCACCCTCCATGTCATATTCCGCTCCAGGAGCTCCATCATAGCTCCTTGCTGTCGCTGGGAGGATGTTTTCTCCTCCGCTCGCCCCTTCCACCGTCATTTTCTCTCTACCCACCCTTGCCTCCTTTTCCGCGCAGCTCTCGATTCCCCCCTCTCTTTCGCACCCTCCATGTCATATTCCGCTCCAGGAGTTCCATCATAGCTCCTCACTGTCGCTGGGAGGATGTTTTCTCCTCCGCTCGCCCCTTCCACCGTCATTTTCTCTCTACCCACCCTTGCCTCCTTCTCCGCGCAGCTCTCGATTCCCCCCTCTCTTTCGCACCCTCCATGTCATATTCCGCTCCAGGAGCTCCATCATAGCTCCTCGCTGTCGCTGGGAGGATGTTTTCTCCTCCGCTCGCCCCTTCCACCGTCATTTTCTCTCTACCCACCCTTGCCTCCTTTTCCGCGCAGCTCTCGATTCCCCCCTCTCTTTCGCACCCTCCATGTCATATTCCGCTCCAGGAGCTCCATCATAGCTCCTTGCTGTCGCTGGGAGGATGTTTTCTCCTCCGCTCGCCCCTTCCACCGTCATTTTCTCTCTACCCACCCTTGCCTCCTTTTCCGCGCAGCTCTCGATTCCCCCCTCTCTTTCGCACCCTCCATGTCATATTCCGCTCCAGGAGTTCCATCATAGCTCCTCACTGTCGCTGGGAGGATGTTTTCTCCTCCGCTCGCCCCTTCCACCATCATTTTCTCTCTACCCACCCTTGCCTCCTTTTCCGCGCAGCTCTCGATTCCCCCCTCTCTCTCGCACCCTCCATGTCATATTTCGCTCCAGGAGTTCCATCATAGCTCCTCACTGTCGCTGGGAGGAAGTTTTCTCCTCCGCTCGCCCCTTCCACCGTCATTTTCTCTCTACCCACCCTTGCCTCCTTTTCCGCGCAGCTCTCGATTCCCCCCTCTCTTTCGCACCCTCCATGTCATATTCCGCTCCAGGAGTTCCATCATAGCTCCTCACTGTCGCTGGGAGGATGTTTTCTCCTCCGCTCGCCCCTTCCACCGTCATTTTCTCTCTACCCACCCTTGCCTCCTTCTCCGCGCAGCTCTCGATTCCCCCCTCTCTTTCGCACCCTCCATGTCATATTCCGCTCCAGGAGCTCCATCATAGCTCTTCGCTGTCGCTGGGAGGATGTTTTCTCCTCTGCTCGCCCCTTCCACCGTCATTTTCTCTCTACCCACCCTTTCCTCCTTTTCCGCGCAGCTCTCGATTCCCCCCTCTCTTTCGCACCCTCCATGTCATATTCCGCTCCATGAGCTCCATCATAGCTCCTCGCTGTCGCTGGGAGGATGTTTTCTCCTCCGCTCGCCCCTTCCACCGTCATTTTCTCTCTACCCACCCTTGCCTCCTTTTCCGCGCAGCTCTCGATTCCCCCCTCTCTTTCGCACCCTCCATGTCATATTCCGCTCCAGGAGCTCCATCATAGCTCCTCGCTGTCGCTGGGAGGATGTTTTCTCCTCCGCTCGCCCCTTCCACCGTCATTTTCTCTCTACCCACCCTTGCCTCCTTCTCCGCGCAGCTCTCAATTCCCCCCTCTCTTTCGCACCCTCCATGTCATATTCCGCTCCAGGAGCTCCATCATAGCTCCTCGCTGTCGCTGGGAGGATGTTTTCTCCTCCGCTCGCCCCTTCCACCGTCATTTTCTCTCTACCCACCCTTGCCTCCTTTTCCGCGTAGCTCTCGATTCCCCCCTCTCTTTCGCACCCTCCATGTCATATTCCGCTCCAGGAGTTCCATCATAGCTCCTCACTGTCGCTGGGAGGATGTTTTCTCCTCCGCTCGCCCCTTCCACCGTCATTTTCTCTCTACCCACCCTTGCCTCCTTTTCCGCGCAGCTCTCGATTCCCCCCTCTCTTTCGCACCCTCCATGTCATATTCCGCTCCAGGAGTTCCATCATAGCTCCTCACTGTCGCTGGGAGGAAGTTTTCTCCTCCGCTTGCCCCTTCCACCGTCATTTTCTCTCTACCCACCCTTGCCTCCTTTTCCGCGCAGCTCTCGATTCCCCCCTCTCTTTCGCACCCTCCATGTCATATTCCGCTCCAGGAGCTCCATCATAGCTCCTTGCTGTCGCTGGGAGGATGTTTTCTCCTCCGCTCGCCCCTTCCACCGTCATTTTCTCTCTACCCACCCTTGCCTCCTTTTCCGCGCAGCTCTCGATTCCCCCCTCTCTTTCGCACCCTCCATGTCATATTCCGCTCCAGGAGTTCCATCATAGCTCCTCACTGTCGCTGGGAGGATGTTTTCTCCTCCGCTCGCCCCTTCCACCGTCATTTTCTCTCTACCCACCCTTGCCTCCTTTTCCGCGCAGCTCTCGATTCCCCCCTCTCTTTCGCACCCTCCATGTCATATTCCGCTCCAGGAGCTCCATCATAGCTCCTTGCTGTCGCTGGGAGGATGTTTTCTCCTCCGCTCGCCCCTTCCACCGTCATTTTCTCTCTACCCACCCTTGCCTCCTTTTCCGCGCAGCTCTCGATTCCCCCCTCTCTTTCGCACCCTCCATGTCATATTCCGCTCCAGGAGTCCCATCATAACTCCTCGCTGTCGCTGGGAGGATGTTTTCTCCTCCGCTCGCCCCTTCCACCGTCATTTTCTCTCTACCCACCCTTGCCTCCTTTTCCGCGCAGCTCTCGATTCCCCCCTCTCTTTCGCACCCTCAATGTCATATTCCGCTCCAGGAGTTCCATCATAGCTCCTCACTGTCGCTGGGAGGATGTTTTCTCCTCCGCTCGCCCCTTCCACCGTCATTTTCTCTCTACCCACCCTTGCCTCCTTTTCCGCGCAGCTCTCGATTCCCCCCTCTCTTTCGCACCCTCCATGTCATATTCCGCTCCAGGAGCTCCATCATAGCTCCTCGCTGTCGCTGGGAGGATGTTTTCTCCTCCGCTCGCCCCTTCCACCGTCATTTTCTCTCTACCCACCCTTGCCTCCTTTTCCGCGCAGCTCTCGATTCCCCCCTCTCTTTCGCACCCTCAATGTCATATTCCGCTCCAGGAGTTCCATCATAGCTCCTCACTGTCGCTGGGAGGATGTTTTCTCCTCCGCTCGCCCCTTCCACCGTCATTTTCTCTCTACCCACCCTTGCCTCCTTTTCCGCGCAGCTCTCGATTCCCCCCTCTCTTTCGCACCCTCCATGTCATATTCCGCTCCAGGAGTTCCATCATAGCTCCTCACTGTCGCTGGGAGGAAGTTTTCTCCTCCGCTCGCCCCTTCCACCGTCATTTTCTCTCTACCCACCCTTGCCTCCTTTTCCGCGCAGCTCTCGATTCCCCCCTCTCTTTCGCACCCTCCATGTCATATTCCGCTCCAGGAGCTCCATCATAGCTCCTTGCTGTCGCTGGGAGGATGTTTTCTCCTCCGCTCGCCCCTTCCACCGTCATTTTCTCTCTACCCACCCTTGCCTCCTTTTCCGCGCAGCTCTCGATTCCCCCCTCTCTTTCGCACCCTCCATGTCATATTCCGCTCCAGGAGCTCCATCATAGCTCCTCGCTGTCGCTGGGAGGATGTTTTCTCCTCCGCTCGCCTCTTCCATCGTCATTTTCTCTCTACCCACCCTTGCCTCCTTTTCCGCGCAGCTCTCGATTCCCCCCTCTCTTTCGCACCCTCAATGTCATATTCCGCTCCAGGAGTTCCATCATAGCTCCTCACTGTCGCTGGGAGGATGTTTTCTCCTCCGCTCGCCCCTTCCACCGTCATTTTCTCTCTACCCACCCTTGCCTCCTTTTCCGCGCAGCTCTCGATTCCCCCCTCTCTTTCGCACCCTCCATGTCATATTCCGCTCCAGGAGTTCCATCATAGCTCCTCACTGTCGCTGGGAGGAAGTTTTCTCTTCCGCTCGCCCCTTCCACCGTCATTTTCTCTCTACCCACCCTTGCCTCCTTTTCCGCGCAGCTCTCGATTCCCCCCTCTCTTTCGCACCCTCCATGTCATATTCCGCTCCAGGAGCTCCATCATAGCTCCTTGCTGTCGCTGGGAGGATGTTTTCTCCTCCGCTCGCCCCTTCCACCGTCATTTTCTCTCTACCCACCCTTGCCTCCTTTTCCGCGCAGCTCTCGATTCCCCCCTCTCTTTCGCACCCTCCATGTCATATTCCGCTCCAGGAGCTCCATCATAGCTCCTCGCTGTCGCTGGGAGGATGTTTTCTCCTCCGCTCGCCCCTTCCACCGTCATTTTCTCTCTACCCACCCTTGCCTTCTTTTCCGCGTAGCTCTCGATTCCCCCCTCTCTTTCGCACCCTCCATGTCATATTCCGCTCCAGGAGTTCCATCATAGCTCCTCACTGTCGCTGGGAGGATGTTTTCTCCTCCGCTCGCCCCTTCCACCGTCATTTTCTCTCTACCCACCCTTGCCTCCTTTTCCGCGCAGCTCTCGATTCCCCCCTCTCTTTCGCACCCTCCATGTCATATTCCGCTCCAGGAGTTCCATCATAGCTCTTCACTGTCGCTGGGAGGATGTTTTCTCCTCCGCTCGCCCCTTCCACCGTCATTTTCTCTCTACCCACCCTTGCCTCCTTTTCCGCGCAGCTCTCGATTCCCCCCTCTCTTTCGCACCCTCCATGTCATATTCCGCTCCAGGAGCTCCATCATATCTCCTCGCTGTCGCTGGGAGGATGTTTTCTCCTCCGCTCGCCCCTTCCACCGTCATTTTCTCTCTACCCACCCTTGCCTCCTTTTCCGCGCAGCTCTCGATTCCCCCCTCTCTTTCGCACCCTCAATGTCATATTCCGCTCCAGGAGTTCCATCATAGCTCCTCACTGTCGCTGGGAGGATGTTTTCTCCTCCGCTCGCCCCTTCCACCGTCATTTTCTCTCTACCCACCCTTGCCTCCTTTTCCGCGCAGCTCTCGATTCCCCCCTCTCTTTCGCACCCTCCATGTCATTTTCCGCTCCAGGAGTTCCATCATAGCTCCTCACTGTCGCTGGGAGGAAGTTTTCTCCTCCGCTCGCCCCTTCCACCGTCATTTTCTCTCTACCCACCCTTGCCTCCTTTTCCGCGCAGCTCTCGATTCCCCCCTCTCTTTCGCACCCTCCATGTCATATTCCGCTCCAGGAGCTCCATCATAGCTCCTTGCTGTCGCTGGGAGGATGTTTTCTCCTCCGCTCGCCCCTTCCACCGTCATTTTCTCTCTACCCACCCTTGCCTCCTTTTCCGCGCAGCTCTCGATTCCCCCCTCTCTTTCGCACCCTCCATGTCATATTCCGCTCCAGGAGTTCCATCATAGCTCCTCACTGTCGCTGGGAGGATGTTTTCTCCTCCGCTCGCCCCTTCCACCATCATTTTCTCTCTACCCACCCTTGCCCCCTTTTCCGCGCAGCTCTCGATTCCCCCCTCTCTTTCGCACCCTCCATGTCATATTCCGCTCCAGGAGTTCCATCATAGCTCCTCACTGTCGCTGGGAGGATGTTTTCTCCTACGCTCGCCCCTTCCACCGTCATTTTCTCTCTACCCACCCTTGCCTCCTTCTCCGCGCAGCTCTCGATTCCCCCCTCTCTTTCGCACCCTCCATGTCATATTCTGCTCCAGGAGCTCCATCATAGCTCCTCGCTGTCGCTGGGAGGATGTTTTCTCCTCCGCTCGCCCCTTCCACCGTCATTTTCTCTCTACCCACCCTTGCCTCCTTCTCCGCGCAGCTCTCGATTCCCCCCTCTCTTTCGCACCCTCCATGTCATATTCCGCTCCAGGAGCTCCATCATAGCTCCTCGCTGTCGCTGGGAGGATGTTTTCTCCTCCGCTCGCCCCTTCCACCGTCATTTTCTCTCTACCCACCCTTGCCTCCTTTTCCGCGCAGCTCTCGATTCCCCCCTCTCTTTCGCACCCTCCATGTCATATTCCGCTCCAGGAGCTCCATCATAGCTCCTCGCTGTCGCTGGGAGGATGTTTTCTCCTCCGCTCGCCCCTTCCACCGTCATTTTCTTTCTACCCACCCTTGCCTCCTTTTCCACGCAGCTCTCGATTCCCCCCTCTCTTTCGCACCCTCCATGTCATATTCCGCTCCAGGAGCTCCATCATAGCTCCTCGCTGTTGCTGGGAGGATGTTTTCTCCTCCGCTCGCCCCTTCCACCGTCATTTTCTCTCTACCCACCCTTGCCTCCTTCTCCGCACAGCTCTCGATTCCCCCCTCTCTTTCGCACCCTCCATGTCATATTCCGCTCCAGGAGCTCCATCATAGCTCCTCGCTGTCGCTGGGAGGATGTTTTCTCCTCTGCTCGCCCCTTCCACCGTCATTTTCTCTCTACCCACCCTTTCCTCCTTTTCCGCGCAGCTCTCGATTCCCCCCTCTCTTTCGCACCCTCCATGTCATATTCCGCTCCAGGAGCTCCATCATAGCTCCTCGCTGTAGCTGGGAGGATGTTTTCTCCTCCGCTCGCCCCTTCCACCGTCATTTTCTTTCTACCCACCCTTGCCTCCTTTTCCACGCAGCTCTCGATTCCCCCCTCTCTTTCGCACCCTCCATGTCATATTCCGCTCCAGGAGCTCCATCATAGCTCCTCGCTGTTGCTGGGAGGATGTTTTCTCCTCCGCTCGCCCTTCCACCGTCATTTTCTCTCTACCCACCCTTGCCTCCTTCTCCGCACAGCTCTCGATTCCCCCCTCTCTTTCGCACCCTCCATGTCATATTCCGCTCCAGGAGCTCCATCATAGCTCCTCGCTGTCGCTGGGAGGATGTTTTCTCCTCCGCTCGCCCCTTCCACCGTCATTTTCTCTCTACCCACCCTTGCCTCCTTTTCCGCGTAGCTCTCGATTCCCCCCTCTCTTTCGCACCCTCCATGTCATATTCCGCTCCAGGAGTTCCATCATAGCTCCTCACTGTCGCTGGGAGGATGTTTTCTCCTCCGCTCGCCCCTTCCACCGTCATTTTCTCTCTACCCACCCTTGCCTCCTTTTCCGCGCAGCTCTCGATTCCCCCCTCTCTTTCGCACCCTCCATGTCATATTCCGCTCCAGGAGTTCCATCATAGCTCTTCACTGTCGCTGGGAGGATGTTTTCTCCTCCGCTCGCCCCTTCCACCGTCATTTTCTCTCTACCCACCCTTGCCTCCTTTTCCGCGCAGCTCTCGATTCCCCCCTCTCTTTCGCACCCTCCATGTCATATTCCGCTCCAGGAGCTCCATCATAGCTCCTCGCTGTCGCTGGGAGGATGTTTTCTCCTCCGCTCGCCCCTTCCACCGTCATTTTCTCTCTACCCACCCTTGCCTCCTTTTCCGCGCAGCTCTCGATTCCCCCCTCTCTTTCGCACCCTCAATGTCATATTCCGCTCCAGGAGTTCCATCATAGCTCCTCACTGTCGCTGGGAGGATGTTTTCTCCTCCGCTCGCCCCTTCCACCGTCATTTTCTCTCTACCCACCCTTGCCTCCTTTTCCGCGCAGCTCTCGATTCCCCCCTCTCTTTCGCACCCTCCATGTCATATTCCGCTCCAGGAGTTCCATCATAGCTCCTCACTGTCGCTGGGAGGAAGTTTTCTCCTCCGCTCGCCCCTTCCACCGTCATTTTCTCTCTACCCACCCTTGCCTCCTTTTCCGCGCAGCTCTCGATTCCCCCCTCTCTTTCGCACCCTCCATGTCATATTCCGCTCCAGGAGCTCCATCATAGCTCCTTGCTGTCGCTGGGAGGATGTTTTCTCCTCCGCTCGCCCCTTCCACCGTCATTTTCTCTCTACCCACCCTTGCCTCCTTTTCCGCGCAGCTCTCGATTCCCCCCTCTCTTTCGCACCCTCCATGTCATATTCCGCTCCAGGAGTTCCATCATAGCTCCTCACTGTCGCTGGGAGGATGTTTTCTCCTCCGCTCGCCCCTTCCACCATCATTTTCTCTCTACCCACCCTTGCCCCCTTTTCCGCGCAGCTCTCGATTCCCCCCTCTCTTTCGCACCCTCCATGTCATATTCCGCTCCAGGAGTTCCATCATAGCTCCTCACTGTCGCTGGGAGGATGTTTTCTCCTACGCTCGCCCCTTCCACCGTCATTTTCTCTCTACCCACCCTTGCCTCCTTCTCCGCGCAGCTCTCGATTCCCCCCTCTCTTTCGCACCCTCCATGTCATATTCTGCTCCAGGAGCTCCATCATAGCTCCTCGCTGTCGCTGGGAGGATGTTTTCTCCTCCGCTCGCCCCTTCCACCGTCATTTTCTCTCTACCCACCCTTGCCTCCTTCTCCGCGCAGCTCTCGATTCCCCCCTCTCTTTCGCACCCTCCATGTCATATTCCGCTCCAGGAGCTCCATCATAGCTCCTCGCTGTCGCTGGGAGGATGTTTTCTCCTCCGCTCGCCCCTTCCACCGTCATTTTCTCTCTACCCACCCTTGCCTCCTTTTCCGCGCAGCTCTCGATTCCCCCCTCTCTTTCGCACCCTCCATGTCATATTCCGCTCCAGGAGCTCCATCATAGCTCCTCGCTGTCGCTGGGAGGATGTTTTCTCCTCCGCTCGCCCCTTCCACCGTCATTTTCTTTCTACCCACCCTTGCCTCCTTTTCCACGCAGCTCTCGATTCCCCCCTCTCTTTCGCACCCTCCATGTCATATTCCGCTCCAGGAGCTCCATCATAGCTCCTCGCTGTTGCTGGGAGGATGTTTTCTCCTCCGCTCGCCCCTTCCACCGTCATTTTCTCTCTACCCACCCTTGCCTCCTTCTCCGCACAGCTCTCGATTCCCCCCTCTCTTTCGCACCCTCCATGTCATATTCCGCTCCAGGAGCTCCATCATAGCTCCTCGCTGTCGCTGGGAGGATGTTTTCTCCTCTGCTCGCCCCTTCCACCGTCATTTTCTCTCTACCCACCCTTTCCTCCTTTTCCGCGCAGCTCTCGATTCCCCCCTCTCTTTCGCACCCTCCATGTCATATTCCGCTCCAGGAGCTCCATCATAGCTCCTCGCTGTAGCTGGGAGGATGTTTTCTCCTCCGCTCGCCCCTTCCACCGTCATTTTCTTTCTACCCACCCTTGCCTCCTTTTCCACGCAGCTCTCGATTGCCCCCTCTCTTTCGCACCCTCCATGTCATATTCCGCTCCAGGAGTTCCATCATAGCTCCTCACTGTCGCTGGGAGGATGTTTTCTCCTCCGCTCGCCCCTTCCACCGTCATTTTCTCTCTACCCACCCTCGCCTCCTTTTCCGCGCAGCTCTCGATTCCCCCCTCTCTTTCGCACCCTCCATGTCATATTCCGCTCCAGGAGCTCCATCATAGCTCCTCGCTGTCGCTGGGAGGATGTTTTCTCCTCTGCTCGCCCCTTCCACCGTCATTTTCTCTCTACCCACCCTTTCCTCCTTTTCCGCGCAGCTCTCGATTCCCCCCTCTCTTTCGCACCCTCCATGTCATATTCCGCTCCAGGAGCTCCATCATAGCTCCTCGCTGTCGCTGGGAGGATGTTTTCTCCTCCGCTCGCCCCTTCCACCGTCATTTTCTCTCTACCCACCCTTTCCTCCTTTTCCGCGCAGCTCTCGATTCCCCCCTCTCTTTCGCACCCTCCATGTCATATTCCGCTCCAGGAGCTCCATCATAGCTCCTCGCTGTCGCTGGGAGGATGTTTTCTCCTCCGCTCGCCCCTTCCACCGTCATTTTCTCTCTACCCACCCTTGCCTCCTTTTCCGCGCAGCTCTCGATTCCCCCCTCTCTTGCGCACCCTCCATGTCATATTCCGCTCCAGGAGCTCCATCATAGCTCCTCGCTGTCGCTGGGAGGATGTTTTCTCCTCCGCTCGCCCCTTCCACCGTCATTTTCTCTCTACCCACCCTTTCCTCCTTTTCCGCGCAGCTCTCGATTCCCCCCTCTCTTTCGCACCCTCCATGTCATATTCCGCTCCAGGAGCTCCATCATAGCTCCTCGCTGTCGCTGGGAGGATGTTTTCTCCTCCGCTCGCCCCTTCCACCGTCATTTTCTCTCTACCCACCCTTGCCTCCTTTTCCGCGCAGCTCTCGATTCCCCCCTCTCTTGCGCACCCTCCATGTCATATTCCGCTCCAGGAGCTCCATCATAGCTCCTCGCTGTCGCTGGGAGGATGTTTTCTCCTCCGCTCGCCCCTTCCACCGTCATTTTCTTTCTACCCACCCTTGCCTCCTTTTCCACGCAGCTCTCGATTGCCCCCTCTCTTTCGCACCCTCCATGTCATATTCCGCTCCAGGAGTTCCATCATAGCTCCTCACTGTCGCTGGGAGGATGTTTTCTCCTCCGCTCGCCCCTTCCACCGTCATTTTCTCTCTACCCACCCTCGCCTCCTTTTCCGCGCAGCTCTCGATTCCCCCCTCTCTTTCGCACCCTCCATGTCATATTCCGCTCCAGGAGCTCCATCATAGCTCCTCGCTGTCGCTGGGAGGATGTTTTCTCCTCTGCTCGCCCCTTCCACCGTCATTTTCTCTCTACCCACCCTTTCCTCCTTTTCCGCGCAGCTCTCGATTCCCCCCTCTCTTTCGCACCCTCCATGTCATATTCCGCTCCAGGAGCTCCATCATAGCTCCTCGCTGTCGCTGGGAGGATGTTTTCTCCTCCGCTCGCCCCTTCCACCGTCATTTTCTCTCTACCCACCCTTTCCTCCTTTTCCGCGCAGCTCTCGATTCCCCCCTCTCTTTCGCACCCTCCATGTCATATTCCGCTCCAGGAGCTCCATCATAGCTCCTCGCTGTCGCTGGGAGGATGTTTTCTCCTCCGCTCGCCCCTTCCACCGTCATTTTCTCTCTACCCACCCTTGCCTCCTTTTCCGCGCCGCTCTCGATTCCCCCCTCTCTTGCGCACCCTCCATGTCATATTCCGCTCCAGGAGCTCCATCATAGCTCCTCGCTGTCGCTGGGAGGATGTTTTCTCCTCCGCTCGCCCCTTCCACCGTCATTTTCTCTCTACCCACCCTTTCCTCCTTTTCCGCGCAGCTCTCGATTCCCCCCTCTCTTTCGCACCCTCCATGTCATATTCCGCTCCAGGAGCTCCATCATAGCTCCTCGCTGTCGCTGGGAGGATGTTTTCTCCTCCGCTCGCCCCTTCCACCGTCATTTTCTCTCTACCCACCCTTGCCTCCTTTTCCGCGCAGCTCTCGATTCCCCCCTCTCTTTCGCACCCTCCATGTCATATTCCGCTCCAGGAGCTCCATCATAGCTCCTCGCTGTCGCTGGGAGGATGTTTTCTCCTCCGCTCGCCCCTTCCACCGTCATTTTCTCTCTACCCACCCTTGCCTCCTTCTCCGCACAGCTCTCAATTCCCCCCTCTCTTTCGCACCCTCCATGTCATATTCCGCTCCAGGAGCTCCATCATAGCTCCTCGCTGTCGCTGGGAGGATGTTTTCTCCTCCGCTCGCCCCTTCCACCGTCATTTTATCTCTACCCACCCTTGCCTCCTTCTCCGCGCAGCTCTCGATTCCCCCCTCTCTTTCGAACCCTCCATGTCATATTCCGCTCCAGGAGCTCCATCATAGCTCCTCGCTGTCGCTGGGAGGATGTTTTCTCCTCTGCTCGCCCCTTCCACCGTCATTTTCTCTCTACCCACCCTTTCCTCCTTTTCCGCGCAGCTCTCGATTCCCCCCTCTCTTTCGCACCCTCCATGTCATATTCCGCTCCAGGAGCTCCATCATAGCTCCTCGCTGTCGCTGGGAGGATGTTTTCTCCTCCGCTCGCCCCTTCCACCGTCATTTTCTTTCTACCCACCCTTGCCTCCTTTTCCACGCAGCTCTCGATTCCCCCCTCTCTTTCGCACCCTCCATGTCATGTTCCGCTCCAGGAGCTCCATCATAGCTCCTCGCTGTCGCTGGGAGGATGTTTTCTCCTCTGCTCGCCCCTTCCACCGTCATTTTCTCTCTACCCACCCTTTCCTCCTTTTCCGCGCAGCTCTCGATTCCCCCCTCTCTTTCGCACCCTCCATGTCATATTCCGCTCCAGGAGTTCCATCATAGCTCCTCACTGTCGCTGGGAGGAAGTTTTCTCCTCCGCTCGCCCCTTCCACCGTCATTTTCTCTCTACCCACCCTTGCCTCCTTTTCCGCGCAGCTCTCGATTCCCCCCTCTCTTTCGCACCCTCCATGTCATATTCCGCTCCAGGAGCTCCATCATAGCTCCTTGCTGTCGCTGGGAGGACGTTTTCTCCTCCGCTCGCCCCTTCCACCGTCATTTTCTCTCTACCCACCCTTGCCTCCTTTTCCGCGCAGCTCTCTATTCCCCCCTCTCTTTCGCACCCTCCATGTCATATTCCGCTCCAGGAGTTCCATCATAGCTCCTCACTGTCGCTGGGAGGATGTTTTCTCCTCCGCTCGCCCCTTCCACCGTCATTTTCTCTCTACCCACCCTTGCCTCCTTTTCCGCGCAGCTCTCGATTCCCCCCTCTCTTTCGCACCCTCCATGTCATATTCCGCTCCAGGAGTTCCATCATAGCTCCTCACTGTCGCTGGGAGGAAGTTTTCTCCTCCGCTTGCCCCTTCCACCGTCATTTTCTCTCTACCCACCCTTGCCTCCTTTTCCGCGCAGCTCTCGATTCCCCCCTCTCTTTCGCACCCTCCATGTCATATTCCGCTCCAGGAGCTCCATCATAGCTCCTTGCTGTCGCTGGGAGGATGTTTTCTCCTCCGCTCGCCCCTTCCACCGTCATTTTCTCTCTACCCACCCTTGCCTCCTTTTCCGCGCAGCTCTCGATTCCCCCCTCTCTTTCGCACCCTCCATGTCATATTCCGCTCCAGGAGTTCCATCATAGCTCCTCACTGTCGCTGGGAGGATGTTTTCTCCTCCGCTCGCCCCTTCCACCGTCATTTTCTCTCTACCCACCCTTGCCTCCTTTTCCGCGCAGCTCTCGATTCCCCCCTCTCTTTCGCACCCTCCATGTCATATTCCGCTCCAGGAGCTCCATCATAGCTCCTCGCTGTCGCTGGGAGGATGTTTTCTCCTCCGCTCGCCCCTTCCACCGTCATTTTCTCTCTACCCACCCTTGCCTCCTTTTCCGCGCAGCTCTCGATTCCCCCCTCTCTTTCGCACCCTCAATGTCATATTCCGCTCCAGGAGATCCATCATAGCTCCTCGCTGTCGCTGGGAGGATGTTTTCTCCTCCGCTCGCCCCTTCCACCGTCATTTTCTCTCTACCCACCCTTGCCTCCTTCTCCGCACAGCTCTCGATTCCCCCCTCTCTTTCGCACCCTCCATGTCATATTCCGCTCCAGGAGCTCCATCATAGTTCCTCGCTGTCGCTGGGAGGATGTTTTCTCCTCTGCTCGCCCCTTCCACCGTCATTTTCTCTCTACCCACCCTTTCCTCCTTTTCCGCGCAGCTCTCGATTCCCCCCTCTCTTTCGCACCCTCCATGTCATATTCCGCTCCAGGAGCTCCATCATAGCTCCTCGCTGTCGCTGGGAGGATGTTTTCTCCTCCGCTCGCCCCTTCCACCGTCATTTTCTTTCTACCCACCCTTGCCTCCTTTTCCACGCAGCTCTCGATTCCCCCCTCTCTTTCGCACCCTCCATGTCATATTCCGCTCCAGGAGCTCCATCATAGCTCCTCGCTGTTGCTGGGAGGATGTTTTCTCCTCCGCTCGCCCCTTCCACCGTCATTTTCTCTCTACCCACCCTTGCCTCCTTCTCCGCACAGCTCTCGATTCCCCCCTCTCTTGCGCACCCTCCATGTCATATTCCGCTCCAGGAGCTCCATCATAGCTCCTCGCTGTTGCTGGGAGGATGTTTTCTCCTCCGCTCGCCCCTTCCACCGTCATTTTCTCTCTACCCACCCTTGCCTCCTTTTCCGCGCAGCTCTCGATTCCACCCTCTCTTTCGCACCCTCCATGTCATATTCCGCTCCAGGAGTTCCATCATAGCTCCTCACTGTCGCTGGGAGGATGTTTTCTCCTCCGCTCGCCCCTTCCACCGTCATTTTCTCTCTACCCACCCTTGCCTCCTTCTCCGCGCAGCTCTCGATTCCCCCCTCTCTTTCGCACCCTCCATGTCATATTCCGCTCCAGGAGCTCCATCATAGCTCTTCGCTGTCGCTGGGAGGATGTTTTCTCCTCCGCTCGCCCCTTCCACCGTCATTTTCTCTCTACCCACCCTTTCCTCCTTTTCCGCGCAGCTCTCGATTCCCCCCTCTCTTTCGCACCCTCCATGTCATATTCCGCTCCAGGAGCTCCATCATAGCTCCTCGCTGTTGCTGGGAGGATGTTTTCTCCTCCGCTCGCCCCTTCCACCGTCATTTTCTCTCTACCCACCCTTGCCTCCTTTTCCGCGCAGCTCTCGATTCCCCCCTCTCTTTCGCACCCTCCATGTCATATTCCGCTCCAGGAGCTCCATCATAGCTCCTCGCTGTCGCTGGGAGGATGTTTTCTCCTCCGCTCGCCCCTTCCACCGTCATTTTCTCTCTACCCACCCTTGCCTCCTTCTCCGCGCAGCTCTCAATTCCCCCCTCTCTTTCGCACCCTCCATGTCATATTCCGCTCCAGGAGCTCCATCATAGCTCCTCGCTGTCGCTGGGAGGATGTTTTCTCCTCCGCTCGCCCCTTCCACCATCATTTTATCTCTACCCACCCTTGCCTCCTTCTCCGCGCAGCTCTCGATTCCCCCCTCTCTTTCGAACCCTCCATGTCATATTCCGCTCCAGGAGCTCCATCATAGCTCCTCGCTGTCGCTGGGAGGATGTTTTCTCCTCTGCTCGCCCCTTCCACCGTCATTTTCTCTCTACCCACCCTTTCCTCCTTTTCCGCGCAGCTCTCGATTCCCCCCTCTCTTTCGCACCCTCCATGTCATATTCCGCTCCAGGAGCTCCATCATAGCTCCTCGCTGTCGCTGGGAGGATGTTTTCTCCTCCGCTCGCCCCTTCCACCGTCATTTTCTTTCTACCCACCCTTGCCTCCTTTTCCACGCAGCTCTCGATTCCCCCCTCTCTTTCGCACCCTCCATGTCATGTTCCGCTCCAGGAGCTCCATCATAGCTCCTCGCTGTCGCTGGGAGGATGTTTTCTCCTCTGCTCGCCCCTTCCACCGTCATTTTCTCTCTACCCACCCTTTCCTCCTTTTCCGCGCAGCTCTCGATTCCCCCCTCTCTTTCGCACCCTCCATGTCATATTCCGCTCCAGGAGTTCCATCATAGCTCCTCACTGTCGCTGGGAGGAAGTTTTCTCCTCCGCTCGCCCCTTCCACCGTCATTTTCTCTCTACCCACCCTTGCCTCCTTATCCGCGCAGCTCTCGATTCCCCCCTCTCTTTCGCACCCTCCATGTCATATTCCGCTCCAGGAGCTCCATCATAGCTCCTTGCTGTCGCTGGGAGGACGTTTTCTCCTCCGCTCGCCCCTTCCACCGTCATTTTCTCTCTACCCACCCTTGCCTCCTTTTCCGCGCAGCTCTCTATTCCCCCCTCTCTTTCGCACCCTCCATGTCATATTCCGCTCCAGGAGTTCCATCATAGCTCCTCACTGTCGCTGGGAGGATGTTTTCTCCTCCGCTCGCCCCTTCCACCGTCATTTTCTCTCTACCCACCCTTGCCTCCTTTTCCGCGCAGCTCTCGATTCCCCCCTCTCTTTCGCACCCTCCATGTCATATTCCGCTCCAGGAGTTCCATGATAGCTCCTCACTGTCGCTGGGAGGAAGTTTTCTCCTCCGCTTGCCCCTTCCACCGTCATTTTCTCTCTACCCACCCTTGCCTCCTTTTCCGCGCAGCTCTCGATTCCCCCCTCTCTTTCGCACCCTCCATGTCATATTCCGCTCCAGGAGCTCCATCATAGCTCCTTGCTGTCGCTGGGAGGATGTTTTCTCCTCCGCTCGCCCCTTCCACCGTCATTTTCTCTCTACCCACCCTTGCCTCTTTTTCCGCGCAGCTCTCGATTCCCCCCTCTCTTTCGCACCCTCCATGTCATATTCCGCTCCAGGAGTTCCATCATAGCTCCTCACTGTCGCTGGGAGGATGTTTTCTCCTCCGCTCGCCCCTTCCACCGTCATTTTCTCTCTACCCACCCTTGCCTCCTTTTCCGCGCAGCTCTCGATTCCCCCCTCTCTTTCGCACCCTCCATGTCATATTCCGCTCCAGGAGCTCCATCATAGCTCCTCGCTGTCGCTGGGAGGATGTTTTCTCCTCCGCTCGCCCCTTCCACCGTCATTTTCTCTCTACCCACCCTTGCCTCCTTTTCCGCGCAGCTCTCGATTCCCCCCTCTCTTTCGCACCCTCAATGTCATATTCCGCTCCAGGAGATCCATCATAGCTCCTCGCTGTCGCTGGGAGGATGTTTTCTCCTCCGCTCGCCCCTTCCACCGTCATTTTCTCTCTACCCACCCTTGCCTCCTTCTCCGCACAGCTCTCGATTCCCCCCTCTCTTTCGCACCCTCCATGTCATATTCCGCTCCAGGAGCTCCATCATAGTTCCTCGCTGTCGCTGGGAGGATGTTTTCTCCTCTGCTCGCCCCTTCCACCGTCATTTTCTCTCTACCCACCCTTTCCTCCTTTTCCGCGCAGCTCTCGATTCCCCCCTCTCTTTCGCACCCTCCATGTCATATTCCGCTCCAGGAGCTCCATCATAGCTCCTCGCTGTCGCTGGGAGGATGTTTTCTCCTCCGCTCGCCCCTTCCACCGTCATTTTCTTTCTACCCACCCTTGCCTCCTTTTCCACGCAGCTCTCGATTCCCCCCTCTCTTTCGCACCCTCCATGTCATATTCCGCTCCAGGAGCTCCATCATAGCTCCTCGCTGTTGCTGGGAGGATGTTTTCTCCTCCGCTCGCCCCTTCCACCGTCATTTTCTCTCTACCCACCCTTGCCTCCTTCTCCGCACAGCTCTCGATTCCCCCCTCTCTTTCGCACCCTCCATGTCATATTCCGCTCCAGGAGCTCCATCATAGCTCCTCGCTGTCGCTGGGAGGATGTTTTCTCCTCTGCTCGCCCCTTCCACCGTCATTTTCTCTCTACCCACCCTTTCCTCCTTTTCCGCGCAGCTCTCGATTCCCCCCTCTCTTGCGCACCCTCCATGTCATATTCCGCTCCAGGAGCTCCATCATAGCTCCTCGCTGTCGCTGGGAGGATGTTTTCTCCTCCGCTCGCCCCTTCCACCGTCATTTTCTCTCTACCCACCCTTGCCTCCTTTTCCGCGCAGCTCTCGATTCCACCCTCTCTTTCGCACCCTCCATGTCATATTCCGCTCCAGGAGTTCCATCATAGCTCCTCACTGTCGCTGGGAGGATGTTTTCTCCTCCGCTCGCCCCTTCCACCGTCATTTTCTCTCTACCCACCCTTGCCTCCTTCTCCGCGCAGCTCTCGATTCCCCCCTCTCTTTCGCACCCTCCATGTCATATTCCGCTCCAGGAGCTCCATCATAGCTCTTCGCTGTCGCTGGGAGGATGTTTTCTCCTCCGCTCGCCCCTTCCACCGTCATTTTCTCTCTACCCACCCTTGCCTCCTTTTCCGCGCAGCTCTCGATTCCCCCCTCTCTTTCGCACCCTCCATGTCATATTCCGCTCCAGGAGCTCCATCATAGCTCCTCGCTGTCGCTGGGAGGATGTTTTCTCCTCCGCTCGCCCCTTCCACCGTCATTTTCTCTCTACCCACCCTTGCCTCCTTCTCCGCGCAGCTCTCAATTCCCCCCTCTCTTTCGCACCCTCCATGTCATATTCCGCTCCAGGAGCTCCATCATAGCTCCTTGCTGTCGCTGGGAGGATGTTTTCTCCTCTGCTCGCCCCTTCCACCGTCATTTTCTCTCTACCCACCCTTTCCTCCTTTTCCGCGCAGCTCTCGATTCCCCCCTCTCTTTCGCACCCTCCATGTCATATTCCGCTCCAGGAGTTCCATCATAGCTCCTCACTGTCGCTGGGAGGAAGTTTTCTCCTCCGCTCGCCCCTTCCACCGTCATTTTCTCTCTACCCACCCTTGCCTCCTTTTCCGCGCAGCTCTCGATTCCCCCCTCTCTTTCGCACCCTCCATGTCATATTCCGCTCCAGGAGCTCCATCATAGCTCCTCGCTGTCGCTGGGAGGATGTTTTCTCCTCCGCTCGCCCCTTCCACCGTCATTTTCTCTCTACCCACCCTTGCCTCCTTTTCCGCGCAGCTCTCGATTCCCCCCTCTCTTTCGCACCCTCCATGTCATATTCCGCTCCAGGAGTTCCATCATAGCTCCTCACTGTCGCTGGGAGGAAGTTTTCTCCTCCGCTCGCCCCTTCCACCGTCATTTTCTCTCTACCCACCCTTGCCTCCTTTTCCGCGCAGCTCTCGATTCCCCCCTCTCTTTCGCACCCTCCATGTCATATTCCGCTCCAGGAGTTCCATCATAGCTCCTCACTGTCGCTGGGAGGATGTTTTCTCCTCCGCTCGCCCCTTCCACCGTCATTTTCTCTCTACCCACCCTTGCCTCCTTCTCCGCGCAGCTCTCGATTCCCCCCTCTCTTTCGAACCCTCCATGTCATATTCCGCTCCAGGAGCTCCATCATAGCTCCTCGCTGTCGCTGGGAGGATGTTTCCTCCTCTGCTCGCCCCTTCCACCGTCATTTTCTCTCTACCCACCCTTTCCTCCTTTTCCGCGCAGCTCTCGATTCCCCCCTCTCTTTCGCACCCTCCATGTCATATTCCGCTCCAGGAGCTCCATCATAGCTCCTCGCTGTCGCTGGGAGGATGTTTTCTCCTCCGCTCGCCCCTTCCACCGTCATTTTCTTTCTACCCACCCTTGCCTCCTTTTCCACGCAGCTCTCGATTCCCCCCTCTCTTTCGCACCCTCCATGTCATATTCCGCTCCAGGAGCTCCATCATAGCTCCTCGCTGTCGCTGGGAGGATGTTTTTTCCTCTGCTCGCCCCTTCCACCGTCATTTTCTCTCTACCCACCCTTTCCTCCTTTTCCGCGCAGCTCTCGATTCCCCCCTCTCTTTCGCACCCTCCATGTCATATTCCGCTCCAGGAGTTCCATCATAGCTCCTCACTGTCGCTGGGAGGAAGTTTTCTCCTCCGCTCGCCCCTTCCACCGTCATTTTCTCTCTACCCACCCTTGCCTCCTTTTCCGCGCAGCTCTCGATTCCCCCCTCTCTTTCGCACCCTCCATGTCATATTCCGCTCCAGGAGCTCCATCATAGCTCCTCGCTGTCGCTGGGAGGATGTTTTCTCCTCCGCTCGCCCCTTCCACCGTCATTTTCTCTCTACCCACCCTTGCCTCCTTTTCCGCGCAGCTCTCGATTCCCCCCTCTCTTTCGCACCCTCCATGTCATATTCCGCTCCAGGAGTTCCATCATAGCTCCTCACTGTCGCTGGGAGGAAGTTTTCTCCTCCGCTCGCCCCTTCCACCGTCATTTTCTCTCTACCCACCCTTGCCTCCTTTTCCGCGCAGCTCTCGATTCCCCCCTCTCTTTCGCACCCTCTATGTCATATTCCGCTCCAGGAGCTCCATCATAGCTCCTCGCTGTCGCTGGGAGGATGTTTTCTCCTCCGCTCGCCCCTTCCACCGTCATTTTCTCTCTACCCACCCTTGCCTCCTTTTCCGCGCAGCTCTCGATTCCCCCCTCTCTTTCGCACCCTCAATGTCATATTCCGCTCCAGGAGTTCCATCATAGCTCCTCACTGTCGCTGGGAGGATGTTTTCTCCTCCGCTCGCCCCTTCCACCGTCATTTTCTCTCTACCCACCCTTGCCTCCTTTTCCGCGCAGCTCTCGATTCCCCCCTCTCTTTCGCACCCTCCATGTCATATTCCGCTCCAGGAGTTCCATCATAGCTCCTCACTGTCGCTGGGAGGAAGTTTTCTCCTCCGCTCGCCCCTTCCACCGTCATTTTCTCTCTACCCACCCTTGCCTCCTTTTCCGCGCAGCTCTCGATTCCCCCCTCTCTTTCGCACCCTCCATGTCATATTCCGCTCCAGGAGCTCCATCATAGCTCCTTGCTGTCGCTGGGAGGATGTTTTCTCCTCCGCTCGCCCCTTCCACCGTCATTTTCTCTCTACCCACCCTTGCCTCCTTTTCCGCGCAGCTCTCGATTCCCCCCTCTCTTTCGCACCCTCCATGTCATATTCCGCTCCAGGAGTTCCATCATAGCTCCTCACTGTCGCTGGGAGGATGTTTTCTCCTCCGCTCGCCCCTTCCACCATCACTTTCTCTCTACCCACCCTTGCCTCCTTTTCCGCGCAGCTCTCGATTCCCCCCTCTCTTTCGCACCCTCCATGTCATATTCCGCTCCAGGAGTTCCATCATAGCTCCTCACTGTCGCTGGGAGGATATTTTCTCCTCCGCTCGCCCCTTCCACCGTCATTTTCTCTCTACCCACCCTTGCCTCCTTTTCCGCGCAGCTCTCGATTCCCCCCTCTCTTTCGCACCCTCCATGTCATATTCCGCTCCAGGAGCTCCATCATAGCTCCTTGCTGTCGCTGGGAGGATGTTTTCTCCTCCGCTCGCCCCTTCCACCGTCATTTTCTCTCTACCCACCCTTGCCTCCTTTTCCGCGCAGCTCTCGATTCCCCCCTCTCTTTCGCACCCTCCATGTCATATTCCGCTCCAGGAGTTCCATCATAGCTCCTCACTGTCGCTGGGAGGATGTTTTCTCCTCCGCTCGCCCCTTCCACCGTCATTTTCTCTCTACCCACCCTTGCCTCCTTCTCCGCGCAGCTCTCGATTCCCCCCTCTCTTTCGCACCCTCCATATCATATTCCGCTCCAGGAGCTCCATCATAGCTCCTCGCTGTCGCTGGGAGGATGTTTTCTCCTCCGCTCGCCCCTTCCACCGTCATTTTCTCTCTACCCACCCTTGCCTTCTTTTCCGCGCAGCTCTCTATTCCCCCCTCTCTTTCGCACCCTCCATGTCATATTCCGCTCCAGGAGTTCCATCATAGCTCCTCACTGTCGCTGGGAGGAAGTTTTCTCCTCCGCTCGCCCCTTCCACCGTCATTTTCTCTCTACCCACCCTTGCCTCCTTCTCCGCGCAGCTCTCGATTCCCCCCTCTCTTTCGCACCCTCCATGTCATATTCCGCTCCAGGAGCTCCATCATAGCTAATCGCTGTCGCTGGGAGGATGTTTTCTCCTCCGCTCGCCCCTTCCACCGTCATTTTCTCTCTACCCACCCTTGCCTCCTTTTCCGCGCAGCTCTCGATTCCCCCCTCTCTTTCGCACCCTCCATGTCATATTCCGCTCCAGGAGTTCCATCATAGCTCCTCACTGTCGCTGGGAGGATGTTTTCTCCTCCGCTCGCCCCTTCCACCGTCATTTTCTCTCTACCCACCCTTGCCTCCTTTTCCGCGCAGCTCTCGATTCCCCCCTCTCTTTCGCACCCTCCATGTCATATTCCGCTCCAGGAGTTCCATCATAGCTCCTCACTGTCGCTGGGAGGAAGTTTTCTCCTCCGCTCGCCCCTTCCACCGTCATTTTCTCTCTACCCACCCTTGCCTCCTTTTCCGCGCAGCTCTCGATTCCCCCCTCTCTTTCGCACCCTCCATGTCATATTCCGCTCCAGGAGCTCCATCATAGCTCCTTGCTGTCGCTGGGAGGATGTTTTCTCCTCCGCTCGCCCCTTCCACCGTCATTTTCTCTCTACCCACCCTTGCCTCCTTTTCCGCGCAGCTCTCGATTCCCCCCTCTCTTTCGCACCCTCCATGTCATATTCCGCTCCAGGAGTTCCATCATAGCTCCTCACTGTCGCTGGGAGGATGTTTTCTCCTCCGCTCGCCCCTTCCACCGTCATTTTCTCTCTACCCACCCTTGCCTCCTTTTCCGCGCAGCTCTCGATTCCCCCCTCTCTTTCGCACCCTCCATGTCATATTCCGCTCCAGGAGTTCCATCATAGCTCCTCACTGTCGCTGGGAGGAAGTTTTCTCTTCCGCTCGCCCCTTCCACCGTCATTTTCTCTCTACCCACCCTTGCCTCCTTTTCCGCGCAGCTCTCGATTCCCCCCTCTCTTTCGCACCCTCCATGTCATATTCCGCTCCAGGAGCTCCATCATAGCTCCTTGCTGTCGCTGGGAGGATGTTTTCTCCTCCGCTCGCCCCTTCCACCGTCATTTTCTCTCTACCCACCCTTGCCTCCTTTTCCGCGCAGCTCTCGATTCCCCCCTCTCTTTCGCACCCTCCATGTCATATTCCGCTCCAGGAGTTCCATCATAGCTCCTCACTGTCGCTGGGAGGATGTTTTCTCCTCCGCTCGCCCCTTCCACCATCACTTTCTCTCTACCCACCCTTGCCTCCTTTTCCGCGCAGCTCTCGATTCCCCCCTCTCTTTCGCACCCTCCATGTCATATTCCGCTCCAGGAGTTCCATCATAGCTCCTCACTGTCGCTGGGAGGATATTTTCTCCTCCGCTCGCCCCTTCCACCGTCATTTTCTCTCTACCCACCCTTGCCTCCTTTTCCGCGCAGCTCTCGATTCCCCCCTCTCTTTCGCACCCTCCATGTCATATTCCGCTCCAGGAGCTCCATCATAGCTCCTTGCTGTCGCTGGGAGGATGTTTTCTCCTCCGCTCGCCCCTTCCACCGTCATTTTCTCTCTACCCACCCTTGCCTCCTTTTCCGCGCAGCTCTCGATTCCCCCCTCTCTTTCGCACCCTCCATGTCATATTCCGCTCCAGGAGTTCCATCATAGCTCCTCACTGTCGCTGGGAGGATGTTTTCTCCTCCGCTCGCCCCTTCCACCGTCATTTTCTCTCTACCCACCCTTGCCTCCTTCTCCGCGCAGCTCTCGATTCCCCCCTCTCTTTCGCACCCTCCATATCATATTTCGCTCCAGGAGCTCCATCATAGCTCCTCGCTGTCGCTGGGAGGATGTTTTCTCCTCCGCTCGCCCCTTCCACCGTCATTTTCTCTCTACCCACCCTTGCCTTCTTTTCCGCGCAGCTCTCTATTCCCCCCTCTCTTTCGCACCCTCCATGTCATATTCCGCTCCAGGAGTTCCATCATAGCTCCTCACTGTCGCTGGGAGGAAGTTTTCTCCTCCGCTCGCCCCTTCCACCGTCATTTTCTCTCTACCCACCCTTGCCTCCTTCTCCGCGCAGCTCTCGATTCCCCCCTCTCTTTCGCACCCTCCATGTCATATTCCGTTCCAGGAGCTCCATCATAGCTAATCGCTGTCGCTGGGAGGATGTTTTCTCCTCCGCTCGCCCCTTCCACCGTCATTTTCTCTCTACCCACCCTTGCCTCCTTTTCCGCGCAGCTCTCGATTCCCCCCTCTCTTTCGCACCCTCCATGTCATATTCCGCTCCAGGAGTTCCATCATAGCTCCTCACTGTCGCTGGGAGGATGTTTTCTCCTCCGCTCGCCCCTTCCACCGTCATTTTCTCTCTACCCACCCTTGCCTCCTTTTCCGCGCAGCTCTCGATTCCCCCCTCTCTTTCGCACCCTCCATGTCATATTCCGCTCCAGGAGCTCCATCATAGCTCCTTGCTGTCGCTGGGAGGATGTTTTCTCCTCCGCTCGCCCCTTCCACCGTCATTTTCTCTCTACCCACCCTTGCCTCCTTTTCCGCGCAGCTCTCGATTCCCCCCTCTCTTTCGCACCCTCCATGTCATATTCCGCTCCAGGAGTTCCATCATAGCTCCTCACTGTCGCTGGGAGGATGTTTTCTCCTCCGCTCGCCCCTTCCACCGTCATTTTCTCTCTACCCACCCTTGCCTCCTTCTCCGCGCAGCTCTCGATTCCCTCCTCTCTCTCGCACCCTCCATATTACATCCAGCTCCAGGAGCTTCATCATAGCTCCTCGCTGTCGCTGGGAGGATGTTTTCTCCTCCGCTCGCCCCTTCCACCGTCATTTTCTCTCTACCCACCCTTGCCTCCTTCTCTGCGCAGCTCTCGATTCCCCCCTCTCTTTCGCACCCTCCATGTCATATTCCGCTCCAGGAGCTCCATCATAGCTCCTCGCTGTCGCTGGGAGGATGTTTTCTCCTCCGCTCGCCCCTTCCACCGTCATTTTCTCTCTACCCACCCTTGCCTCCTTCTCCGCGCAGCTCTCGATTCCCTCCTCTCTCTCGCACCCTCCATATTACATCCAGCTCCAGGAGCTCCATCATAGCTCCTCGCTGTCGCTGGGAGGATGTTTTCTCCTCTGCTCGCCGCTTCCGCCGTCATTTTCTCTCCACCCACCCTTGCCTCCTTCTCCGCGCCGCTCTCGATTCCCCCCTCTCTTTCGCACCCTCCATGTCATATTCCGCTCCAGGAGCTCCATCATAGCTCCTCGCTGTCGCTGGGAGGATGTTTTCTCCTCCGCTCGCCCCTTCCACCGTCATTTTCTCTCTACCCACCCTTGCCTCCTTCTCCGCGCAGCTCTCGATTCCCCCCTCTCTTTCGCACCCTCCATGTCATATTCCGCTCCAGGAGCTCCATCATAGCTCCTCGCTGTCGCTGGGAGGATGTTTTCTCCTCCGCTCGCCCCTTCCACCGTCATTTTCTCTCTACCCACCCTTGCCTCCTTTTCCGCGCAGCTCTCGATTCCCCCCTCTCTTTCGCACCCTCCATGTCATATTCCGCTCCAGGAGTTCCATCATAGCTCCTCACTGTCGCTGGGAGGATGTTTTCTCCTCCGCTCGCCCCTTCCACCGTCATTTTCTCTCTACCCACCCTTGCCTCCTTCTCCGCGCAGCTCTCGATTCCCCCCTCTCTTTCGCACCCTCCATGTCATATTCCGATCCAGGAGCTCCATCATAGCTCCTCGCTGTCGCTGGGAGGATGTTTTCTCCTCCGCTCGCCCCTTCCACCGTCATTTTCTCTCTACCCACCCTTGCCTCCTTTTCCGCGCAGCTCTCGATTCCCCCCTCTCTTTCGCACCCTCCATGTCATATTCCGCTCCAGGAGCTCCATCATAGCTCCTTGCTGTCGATGGGAGGATGTTTTCTCCTCCGCTCGCCCCTTCCACCGTCATTTTCTCTCTACCCACCCTTGCCTCCTTTTCCGCGCAGCTCTCGATTCCCCCCTCTCTTTCGCACCCTCCATGTCATATTCCGCTCCAGGAGTTCCATCATAGCTCCTCACTGTCGCTGGGAGGATGTTTTCTCCTCCGCTCGCCCCTTCCACCGTCATTTTCTCTCTACCCACCCTTGCCTCCTTCTCCGCGCAGCTCTCGATTCCCCCCTCTCTTTCGCACCCTCCATGTCATATTCCGCTCCAGGAGCTCCATCATAGCTCCTCGCTGTCGCTGGGAGGATGTTTTCTCCTCCGCTCGCCCCTTCCACCGTCATTTTCTCTCTACCCACCCTTGCCTCCTTTTCCGCGCAGCTCTCGATTCCCCCCTCTCTTTCGCACCCTCCATGTCATATTCCGCTCCAGGAGCTCCATCATAGCTCCTTGCTGTCGCTGGGAGGATGTTTTCTCCTCCGCTCGCCCCTTCCACCGTCATTTTCTCTCTACCCACCCTTGCCTCCTTTTCCGCGCAGCTCTCGATTCCCCCCTCTCTTTCGCACCCTCCATGTCATATTCCGCTCCAGGAGTTCCATCATAGCTCCTCACTGTCGCTGGGAGGATGTTTTCTCCTCCGCTCGCCCCTTCCACCATCATTTTCTCTCTACCCACCCTTGCCTCCTTTTCCGCGCAGCTCTCGATTCCCCCCTCTCTTTCGCACCCTCCATGTCAGATTCCGCTCCAGGAGTTCCATCATAGCTCCTCACTGTCGCTGGGAGGAAGTTTTCTCCTCCGCTCGCCCCTTCCACCGTCATTTTCTCTCTACCCACCCTTGCCTCCTTTTCCGCGCAGCTCTCGATTCCCCCCTCTCTTTCGCACCCTCCATGTCATATTCCACTCCAGGAGTTCCATCATAGCTCCTCACTGTCGCTGGGAGGAAGTTTTCTCCTCCGCTTGCCCCTTCCACCGTCATTTTCTCTCTACCCACCCTTGCCTCCTTTTCCGCGCAGCTCTCGATTCCCCCCTCTCTTTCGCACCCTCCATGTCATATTCCGCTCCAGGAGCTCCATCATAGCTCCTTGCTGTCGCTGGGAGGATGTTTTCTCCTCCGCTCGCCCCTTCCACCGTCATTTTCTCTCTACCCACCCTTGCCTCCTTTTCCGCGCAGCTCTCGATTCCCCCCTCTCTTTCGAACCCTCCATGTCATATTCCGCTCAAGGAGCTCCATCATAGCTCCTCGCTGTCGCTGGGAGGATGTTTTCTCCTCTGCTCGCCCCTTCCACCGTCATTTTCTCTCTACCCACCCTTTCCTCCTTTTCCGCGCAGCTCTCGATTCCCCCCTCTCTTTCGCACCCTCCATGTCATATTCCGCTCCAGGAGTTCCATCATAGCTCCTCACTGTCGCTGGGAGGATGTTTTCTCCTCCGCTCGCCCCTTCCACCATCATTTTCTCTCTACCCACCCTTGCCTCCTTTTCCGCGCAGCTCTCGATTCCCCCCTCTCTTTCGCACCCTCCATGTCATATTCCGCTCCAGGAGTTCCATCATAGCTCCTCACTGTCGCTGGGAGGAAGTTTTCTCCTCCGCTCGCCCCTTCCACCGTCATTTTCTCTCTACCCACCCTTGCCTCCTTCTCCGCGCAGCTCTCGATTCCCCCCTCTCTTTCGCACCCTCCATGTCATATTCCGCTCCAGGAGCTCCATCATAGCTAATCGCTGTCGCTGGGAGGATGTTTTCTCCTCCGCTCGCCCCTTCCACCGTCATTTTCTCTCTACCCACCCTTGCCTCCTTTTCCGCGCAGCTCTCGATTCCCCCCTCTCTTTCGCACCCTCCATGTCATATTCCGCTCCAGGAGTTCCATCATAGCTCCTCACTGTCGCTGGGAGGATGTTTTCTCCTCCGCTCGCCCCTTCCACCGTCATTTTCTCTCTACCCACCCTTGCCTCCTTTTCCACGCAGCTCTCGATTCCCCCCTCTCTTTCGCACCCTCCATGTCATATTCCACTCCAGGAGCTCCATCATAGCTCCTTGCTGTCGCTGGGAGGATGTTTTCTCCTCCGCTCGCCCCTTCCACCGTCATTTTCTCTCTACCCACCCTTGCCTCCTTTTCCGCGCAGCTCTCGATTCCCCCCTCTCTTTCGCACCCTCCATGTCATATTCCGCTCCAGGAGTTCCATCATAGCTCCTCACTGTCACTGGGAGGATGTTTTCTCCTCCGCTCGCCCCTTCCACCGTCATTTTCTCTCTACCCACCCTTGCCTCCTTCTCCGCGCAGCTCTCGATTCCCTCCTCTCTCTCGCACCCTCCATATTACATCCAGCTCCAGGAGCTTCATCATAGCTCCTCGCTGTCGCTGGGAGGATGTTTTCTCCTCCGCTCGCCCCTTCCACCGTCATTTTCTCTCTACCCACCCTTGCCTCCTTCTCTGCGCAGCTCTCGATTCCCCCCTCTCTTTCGCACCCTCCATGTCATATTCCGCTCCAGGAGCTCCATCATAGCTCCTCGCTGTCGCTGGGAGGATGTTTTCTCCTCCGCTCGCCCCTTCCACCGTCATTTTCTCTCTACCCACCCTTGCCTCCTTCTCCTCGCAGCTCTCGATTCCCTCCTCTCTCTCGCACCCTCCATATTACATCCAGCTCCTGGAGCTCCATCATAGCTCCTCGCTGTCGCTGGGAGGATGTTTTCTCCTCTGCTCGCCGCTTCCGCCGTCATTTTCTCTCCACCCACCCTTGCCTCCTTCTCCGCGCCGCTCTCGATTCCCCCCTCTCTTTCGCACCCTCCATGTCATATTCCGCTCCAGGAGCTCCATCATAGCTCCTCGCTGTCGCTGGGAGGATGTTTTCTCCTCCGCTCGCCCCTTCCACCGTCATTTTCTCTCTACCCACCCTTGCCTCCTTCTCCGCGCAGCTCTCGATTCCCCCCTCTCTTTCGCACCCTCCATGTCATATTCCGCTCCAGGAGCTCCATCATAGCTCCTCGCTGTCGCTGGGAGGATGTTTTCTCCTCCGCTCGCCCCTTCCACCGTCATTTTCTCTCTACCCACCCTTGCCTCCTTCTCCGCGCAGCTCTCGATTCCCCCCTCTCTTTCGCACCCTCCATGTCATATTCCGATCCAGGAGCTCCATCATAGCTCCTCGCTGTCGCTGGGAGGATGTTTTCACCTCCGCTCGCCCCTTCCACCGTCATTTTCTCTCTACCCACCCTTGCCTCCTTTTCCGCGCAGCTCTCGATTCCCCCCTCTCTTTCGCACCCTCCATGTCATATTCCGCTCCAGGAGCTCCATCATAGCTCCTTGCTGTCGCTGGGAGGATGTTTTCTCCTCCGCTCGCCCCTTCCACCGTCATTTTCTCTCTACCCACCCTTGCCTCCTTTTCCGCGCAGCTCTCGATTCCCCCCTCTCTTTCGCACCCTCCATGTCATATTCCGCTCCAGGAGTTCCATCATAGCTCCTCACTGTCGCTGGGAGGATGTTTTCTCCTCCGCTCGCCCCTTCCACCGTCATTTTCTCTCTACCCACCCTTGCCTCCTTCTCCGCGCAGCTCTCGATTCCCCCCTCTCTTTCGCACCCTCCATGTCATATTCCGCTCCAGGAGCTCCATCATAGCTCCTCGCTGTCGCTGGGAGGATGTTTTCTCCTCCGCTCGCCCCTTCCACCGTCATTTTCTCTCTACCCACCCTTGCCTCCTTTTCCGCGCAGCTCTCGATTCCCCCCTCTCTTTCGCACCCTCCATGTCATATTCCGCTCCAGGAGCTCCATCATAGCTCCTCGCTGTCGCTGGGAGGATGTTTTCTCCTCCGCTCGCCCCTTCCACCGTCATTTTCTCTCTACCCACCCTTGCCTCCTTCTCCGCGCAGCTCTCGATTCCCCCCTCTCTTTCGCACCCTCCATGTCATATTCCGCTCCAGGAGCTCCATCATAGCTCCTCGCTGTCGCTGGGAGGATGTTTTCTCCTCCGCTCGCCCCTTCCACCGTCATTTTCTCTCTACCCACCCTTGCCTCCTTCTCCGCGCAGCTCTCGATTCCCCCCTCTCTTTCGCACCCTCCATGTCATATTCCGATCCAGGAGCTCCATCATAGCTCCTCGCTGTCGCTGGGAGGATGTTTTCACCTCCGCTCGCCCCTTCCACCGTCATTTTCTCTCTACCCACCCTTGCCTCCTTTTCCGCGCAGCTCTCGATTCCCCCCTCTCTTTCGCACCCTCCATGTCATATTCCGCTCCAGGAGCTCCATCATAGCTCCTTGCTGTCGCTGGGAGGATGTTTTCTCCTCCGCTCGCCCCTTCCACCGTCATTTTCTCTCTACCCACCCTTGCCTCCTTTTCCGCGCAGCTCTCGATTCCCCCCTCTCTTTCGCACCCTCCATGTCATATTCCGCTCCAGGAGTTCCATCATAGCTCCTCACTGTCGCTGGGAGGATGTTTTCTCCTCCGCTCGCCCCTTCCACCGTCATTTTCTCTCTACCCACCCTTGCCTCCTTCTCCGCGCAGCTCTCGATTCCCCCCTCTCTTTCGCACCCTCCATGTCATATTCCGCTCCAGGAGCTCCATCATAGCTCCTCGCTGTCGCTGGGAGGATGTTTTCTCCTCCGCTCGCCCCTTCCACCGTCATTTTCTCTCTACCCACCCTTGCCTCCTTTTCCGCGCAGCTCTCGATTCCCCCCTCTCTTTCGCACCCTCCATGTCATATTCCGCTCCAGGAGCTCCATCATAGCTCCTTGCTGTCGCTGGGAGGATGTTTTCTCCTCCGCTCGCCCCTTCCACCGTCATTTTCTCTCTACCCACCCTTGCCTCCTTTTCCGCGCAGCTCTCGATTCCCCCCTCTCTTTCGCACCCTCCATGTCATATTCCGCTCCAGGAGTTCCATCATAGCTCCTCACTGTCGCTGGGAGGATGTTTTCTCCTCCGCTCGCCCCTTCCACCATCATTTTCTCTCTACCCACCCTTGCCTCCTTTTCCGCGCAGCTCTCGATTCCCCCCTCTCTTTCGCACCCTCCATGTCATATTCCGCTCCAGGAGTTCCATCATAGCTCCTCACTGTCGCTGGGAGGAAGTTTTCTCCTCCGCTCGCCCCTTCCACCGTCATTTTCTCTCTACCCACCCTTGCCTCCTTTTCCGCGCAGCTCTCGATTCCCCCCTCTCTTTCGCACCCTCCATGTCATATTCCACTCCAGGAGTTCCATCATAGCTCCTCACTGTCGCTGGGAGGAAGTTTTCTCCTCCGCTTGCCCCTTCCACCGTCATTTTCTCTCTACCCACCCTTGCCTCCTTTTCCGCGCAGCTCTCGATTCCCCCCTCTCTTTCGCACCCTCCATGTCATATTCCGCTCCAGGAGCTCCATCATAGCTCCTTGCTGTCGCTGGGAGGATGTTTTCTCCTCCGCTCGCCCCTTCCACCGTCATTTTCTCTCTACCCACCCTTGCCTCCTTTTCCGCGCAGCTCTCGATTCCCCCCTCTCTTTCGCACCCTCCATGTCATATTCCGCTCCAGGAGTTCCATCATAGCTCCTCACTGTCGCTGGGAGGATGTTTTCTCCTCCGCTCGCCCCTTCCACCGTCATTTTTTCTCTACCCACCCTTGCCTCCTTTTCCGCGCAGCTCTCGATTCCCCCCTCTCTTTCGCACCCTCCATGTCATATTCCGCTCCAGGAGCTCCATCATAGCTCCTCGCTGTCGCTGGGAGGATGTTTTCTCCTCCGCTCGCCCCTTCCACCGTCATTTTCTCTCTACCCACCCTTGCCTCCTTTTCCGCGCAGCTCTCGATTCCCCCCTCTCTTTCACACCCTCCATGTCATATTTCGCTCCAGGAGTTCCATCATAGCTCCTCACTGTCGCTGGGAGGATGTTTTCTCCTCCGCTCGCCCCTTCCACCATCATTTTCTCTCTACCCCCCCTTGCCTCCTTTTCCGCGCAGCTCTCGATTCCCCCCTCTCTTTCGCACCCTCCATGTCATATTCCGCTCCAGGAGTTCCATCATAGCTCCTCACTGTCGCTGGGAGGATGTTTTCTCCTCCGCTCGCCCCTTCCACCGTCATTTTCTCTCTACCCACCCTTGCCTCCTTTTCCGCGCAGCTCTCGATTCCCCCCTCTCTTGCGCACCCTCCATGTCATATTCCGCTCCAGGAGCTCCATCATAGCTCCTCGCTGTCGCTGGGAGGATGTTTTCTCCTCCGCTCGCCCCTTCCACCGTCATTTTATCTCTACCCACCCTTGCCTCCTTCTCCGCGCAGCTCTCGATTCCCCCCTCTCTTTCGAACCCTCCATGTCATATTCCGCTCCAGGAGCTCCATCATAGCTCCTCGCTGTCGCTGGGAGGATGTTTTCTCCTCTGCTCGCCCCTTCCACCGTCATTTTCTCTCTACCCACCCTTTCCTCCTTTTCCGCGCAGCTCTCGATTCCCCCCTCTCTTTCGCACCCTCCATGTCATATTCCGCTCCAGGAGCTCCATCATAGCTCCTCGCTGTCGCTGGGAGGATGTTTTCTCCTCCGCTCGCCCCTTCCACCGTCATTTTCTTTCTACCCACCCTTGCCTCCTTTTCCACGCAGCTCTCGATTCCCCCCTCTCTTTCGCACCCTCCATGTCATATTCCGCTCCAGGAGCTCCATCATAGCTCCTCGCTGTCGCTGGGAGGATGTTTTCTCCTCTGCTCGCCCCTTCCACCGTCATTTTCTCTCTACCCACCCTTTCCTCCTTTTCCGCGCAGCTCTCGATTCCCCCCTCTCTTTCGCACCCTCCATGTCATATTCCGCTCCAGGAGTTCCATCATAGCTCCTCACTGTCGCTGGGAGGAAGTTTTCTCCTCCGCTCGCCCCTTCCACCGTCATTTTCTCTCTACCCACCCTTGCCTCCTTTTCCGCGCAGCTCTCGATTCCCCCCTCTCTTTCGCACCCTCCATGTCATATTCCGCTCCAGGAGCTCCATCATAGCTCCTTGCTGTCGCTGGGAGGACGTTTTCTCCTCCGCTCGCCCCTTCCACCGTCATTTTCTCTCTACCCACCCTTGCCTCCTTCTCCGCGCAGCTCTCGATTCCCCCCTCTCTTTCGCACCCTCCATGTCATATTCCGATCCAGGAGCTCCATCATAGCTCCTCGCTGTCGCTGGGAGGATGTTTTCTCCTCCGCTCGCCCCTTCCACCGTCATTTTCTCTCTACCCACCCTTGCCTCCTTTTCCGCGCAGCTCTCGATTCCCCCCTCTCTTTCGCACCCTCCATGTCATATTCCGCTCCAGGAGCTCCATCATAGCTCCTTGCTGTCGCTGGGAGGATGTTTTCTCCTCCGCTCGCCCCTTCCACCGTCATTTTCTCTCTACCCACCCTTGCCTCCTTTTCCGCGCAGCTCTCGATTCCCCCCTCTCTTTCGCACCCTCCATGTCATATTCCGCTCCAGGAGTTCCATCATAGCTCCTCACTGTCGCTGGGAGGATGTTTTCTCCTCCGCTCGCCCCTTCCACCGTCATTTTCTCTCTACCCACCCTTGCCTCCTTCTCCGCGCAGCTCTCGATTCCCCCCTCTCTTTCGCACCCTCCATGTCATATTCCGCTCCAGGAGCTCCATCATAGCTCCTCGCTGTCGCTGGGAGGAAGTTTTCTCCTCCGCTCGCCCCTTCCACCGTCATTTTCTCTCTACCCACCCTTGCCTCCTTTACCGCGCAGCTCTCGATTCCCCCCTCTCTTTCGCACCCTCCATGTCATATTCCGCTCCAGGAGCTCCATCATAGCTCCTTGCTGTCGCTGGGAGGACGTTTTCTCCTCCGCTCGCCCCTTCCACCGTCATTTTCTCTCTACCCACCCTTGCCTCCTTCTCCGCGCAGCTCTCGATTCCCCCCTCTCTTTCGCACCCTCCATGTCATATTCCGAACCAGGAGCTCCATCATAGCTCCTCGCTGTCGCTGGGAGGATGTTTTCTCCTCCGCTCGCCCCTTCCACCGTCATTTTCTCTCTACCCACCCTTGCCTCCTTTTCCGCGCAGCTCTCGATTCCCCCCTCTCTTTCGCACCCTCCATGTCATATTCCGCTCCAGGAGCTCCATCATAGCTCCTTGCTGTCGCTGGGAGGATGTTTTCTCCTCCGCTCGCCCCTTCCACCGTCATTTTCTCTCTACCCACCCTTGCCTCCTTTTCCGTGCAGCTCTCGATTCCCCCCTCTCTTTCGCACCCTCCATGTCATATTCCGCTCCAGGAGTTCCATCATAGCTCCTCACTGTCGCTGGGAGGATGTTTTCTCCTCCGCTCGCCCCTTCCACCGTCATTTTCTCTCTACCCACCCTTGCCTCCTTCTCCGCGCAGCTCTCGATTCCCCCCTCTCTTTCGCACCCTCCATGTCATATTCCGCTCCAGGAGCTCCATCATAGCTCCTCGCTGTCGCTGGGAGGATGTTTTCTCCTCCGCTCGCCCCTTCCACCGTCATTTTCTCTCTACCCACCCTTGCCTCCTTTTCCGCGCAGCTCTCGATTCCCCCCTCTCTTTCGCACCCTCCATGTCATATTCCGCTCCAGGAGCTCCATCATAGCTCCTTGCTGTCGCTGGGAGGATGTTTTCTCCTCCGCTCGCCCCTTCCACCGTCATTTTCTCTCTACCCACCCTTGCCTCCTTTTCCGCGCAGCTCTCGATTCCCCCCTCTCTTTCGCACCCTCCATGTCATATTCCGCTCCAGGAGTTCCATCATAGCTCCTCACTGTCGCTGGGAGGATGTTTTCTCCTCCGCTTGCCCCTTCCACCATCATTTTCTCTCTACCCACCCTTGCCTCCTTTTCCGCGCAGCTCTCGATTCCCCCCTCTCTTTCGCACCCTCCATGTCATATTCCGCTCCAGGAGTTCCATCATAGCTCCTCACTGTCGCTGGGAGGAAGTTTTCTCCTCCGCTCGCCCCTTCCACCGTCATTTTCTCTCTACCCACCCTTGCCTCCTTTTCCGCGCAGCTCTCGATTCCCCCCTCTCTTTCGCACCCTCCATGTCATATTCCACTCCAGGAGTTCCATCATAGCTCCTCACTGTCGCTGGGAGGAAGTTTTCTCCTCCGCTTGCCCCTTCCACCGTCATTTTCTCTCTACCCAACCTTGCCTCCTTTTCCGCGCAGCTCTCGATTCCCCCCTCTCTTTCGCACCCTCCATGTCATATTCCGCTCCAGGAGCTCCATCATAGCTCCTTGCTGTCGCTGGGAGGATGTTTTCTCCTCCGCTCGCCCCTTCCACCGTCATTTTCTCTCTACCCACCCTTGCCTCCTTTTCCGCGCAGCTCTCGATTCCCCCCTCTCTTTCGAACCCTCCATGTCATATTCCGCTCAAGGAGCTCCATCATAGCTCCTCGCTGTCGCTGGGAGGATGTTTTCTCCTCTGCTCGCCCCTTCCACCGTCATTTTCTCTCTACCCACCCTTTCCTCCTTTTCCGCGCAGCTCTCGATTCCCCCCTCTCTTTCGCACCCTCCATGTCATATTCCGCTCCAGGAGCTCCATCATAGCTCCTCGCTGTCGCTGGGAGGATGTTTTCTCCTCCGCTCGCCCCTTCCACCGTCATTTTCTTTCTACCCACCCTTGCCTCCTTTTCCACACAGCTCTCGATTCCCCCCTCTCTTTCGCACCCTCCATGTCATATTCCGCTCCAGGAGCTCCATCATAGCTCCTCGCTGTTGCCGGGAGGATGTTTTCTCCTCCGCTCGCCCCTTCCACCGTCATTTTCTCTCTACCCACCCTTGCCTCCTTCTCCGCGCAGCTCTCGATTCCCCCCTCTCTTTCGCACCCTCCATGTCATATTCCGCTCCAGGAGCTCCATCATAGCTCCTCGCTGTCGCTGGGAGGATTTTTTCTCCTCTGCTCGCCCCTTCCACCGTCATTTTCTCTCTACCCACCCTTTCCTCCTTTTCCGCGCAGCTCTCGATTCCCCCCTCTCTTGCGCACCCTCCATGTCATATTCCGCTCCAGGAGCTCCATCATAGCTCCTCACTGTCGCTGGGAGGAAGTTTTCTCCTCCGCTTGCCCCTTCCACCGTCATTTTCTCTCTACCCACCCTTGCCTCCTTTTCCGCGCAGCTCTCGATTTCCCCCTCTCTTTCGCACCCTCCATGTCATATTCCGCTCCAGGAGCTCCATCATAGCTCCTTGCTGTCGCTGGGAGGATGTTTTCTCCTCCGCTCGCCCCTTCCACCGTCATTTTCTCTCTACCCACCCTTGCCTCCTTTTCCGCGCAGCTCTCGATTCCCCCCTCTCTTTCGCACCCTCCATGTCATATTCCGCTCCAGGAGTTCCATCATAGCTCCTCACTGTCGCTGGGAGGATGTTTTCTCCTCCGCTCGCCCCTTCCACCGTCATTTTTTCTCTACCCACCCTTGCCTCCTTTTCCGCGCAGCTCTCGATTCCCCCCTCTCTTTCGCACCCTCCATGTCATATTCCGCTCCAGGAGCTCCATCATAGCTCCTCGCTGTCGCTGGGAGGATGTTTTCTCCTCCGCTCGCCCCTTCCACCGTCATTTTCTCTCTACCCACCCTTGCCTCCTTTTCCGCGCAGCTCTCGATTCCCCCCTCTCTTTCGCACCCTCCATGTCATATTCCGCTCCAGGAGTTCCATCATAGCTCCTCACTGTCGCTGGGAGGATGTTTTCTCCTCCGCTCGCCCCTTCCACCATCATTTTCTCTCTACCCCCCCTTGCCTCCTTTTCCGCGCAGCTCTCGATTCCCCCCTCTCTTTCGCACCCTCCATGTCATATTCCGCTCCAGGAGTTCCATCATAGCTCCTCACTGTCGCTGGGAGGATGTTTTCTCCTCCGCTCGCCCCTTCCACCGTCATTTTCTCTCTACCCACCCTTGCCTCCTTTTCCGCGCAGCTCTCGATTCCCCCCTCTCTTGCGCACCCTCCATGTCATATTCCGCTCCAGGAGCTCCATCATAGCTCCTCGCTGTCGCTGGGAGGATGTTTTCTCCTCCGCTCGCCCCTTCCACCGTCATTTTCTCTCTACCCACCCTTTCCTCCTTTTCCGCGCAGCTCTCGATTCCCCCCTCTCTTTCGCACCCTCCATGTCATATTCCGCTCCAGGAGCTCCATCATAGCTCCTCGCTGTCGCTGGGAGGATGTTTTCTCCTCCGCTCGCCCCTTCCACCGTCATTTTCTCTCTACCCACCCTTGCCTCCTTTTCCGCGCAGCTCTCGATTCCCCCCTCTCTTTCGCACCCTCCATGTCATATTCTGCTCCAGGAGCTCCATCATAGCTCCTCGCTGTCGCTGGGAGGATGTTTTCTCCTCCGCTCGCCCCTTCCACCGTCATTTTCTCTCTACCCACCCTTGCCTCCTTCTCCGCGCAGCTCTCAATTCCCCCCTCTCTTTCGCACCCTCCATGTCATATTCCGCTCCAGGAGCTCCATCATAGCTCCTCGCTGTCGCTGGGAGGATGTTTTCTCCTCCGCTCGCCCCTTCCACCGTCATTTTCTCTCTACCCACCCTTGCCTCCTTCTCCGCGCAGCTCTCGATTCCCCCCTCTCTTTCGCACCCTCCATGTCATATTCCGCTCCAGGAGTTCCATCATAGCTCCTCGCTGTCGCTGGGAGGATGTTTTCTCCTCCGCTCGCCCCTTCCACCGTCATTTTCTCTCTACCCACCCTTGCCTCCTTTTCCGCGCAGCTCTCGATTCCCCCCTCTCTTTCGCACCCTCCATGTCATATTCCGCTCCAGGAGCTCCATCATAGCTCCTCGCTGTCGCTGGGAGGATGTTTTCTCCTCCGCTCGCCCCTTCCACCGTCATTTTCTCTCTACCCACCCTTGCCTCCTTCTCCGCGCAGCACTCAATTCCCCCCTCTCTTTCGCACCCTCCATGTCATATTCCGCTCCAGGAGCTCCATCATAGCTCCTCGCTGTCGCTGGGAGGATGTTTTCTCCTCCGCTCGCCCCTTCCACCGTCATTTTATCTCTACCCACCCTTGCCTCCTTCTCCGCGCAGCTCTCGATTCCCCCCTCTCTTTCGAACCCTCCATGTCATATTCCGCTCCAGGAGCTCCATCATAGCTCCTCGCTGTCGCTGGGAGGATGTTTTCTCCTCTGCTCGCCCCTTCCACCGTCATTTTCTCTCTACCCACCCTTTCCTCCTTTTCCGCGCAGCTCTCGATTCCCCCCTCTCTTTCGCACCCTCCATGTCATATTCCGCTCCAGGAGCTCCATCATAGCTCCTCGCTGTCGCTGGGAGGATGTTTTCTCCTCCGCTCGCCCCTTCCACCGTCATTTTCTTTCTACCCACCCTTGCCTCCTTTTCCACGCAGCTCTCGATTCCCCCCTCTCTTTCGCACCCTCCATGTCATATTCCGCTCCAGGAGCTCCATCATAGCTCCTCGCTGTCGCTGGGAGGATGTTTTCTCCTCTGCTCGCCCCTTCCACCGTCATTTTCTCTCTACCCACCCTTTCCTCCTTTTCCGCGCAGCTCTCGATTCCCCCCTCTCTTTCGCACCCTCCATGTCATATTCCGCTCCAGGAGTTCCATCATAGCTCCTCACTGTCGCTGGGAGGAAGTTTTCTCCTCCGCTCGCCCCTTCCACCGTCATTTTCTCTCTACCCACCCTTGCCTCCTTTTCCGCGCAGCTCTCGATTCCCCCCTCTCTTTCGCACCCTCCATGTCATATTCCGCTCCAGGAGCTCCATCATAGCTCCTTGCTGTCGCTGGGAGGACGTTTTCTCCTCCGCTCGCCCCTTCCACCGTCATTTTCTCTCTACCCACCCTTGCCTCCTTCTCCGCGCAGCTCTCGATTCCCCCCTCTCTTTCGCACCCTCCATGTCATATTCCGATCCAGGAGCTCCATCATAGCTCCTCGCTGTCGCTGGGAGGATGTTTTCTCCTCCGCTCGCCCCTTCCACCGTCATTTTCTCTCTACCCACCCTTGCCTCCTTTTCCGCGCAGCTCTCGATTCCCCCCTCTCTTTCGCACCCTCCATGTCATATTCCGCTCCAGGAGCTCCATCATAGCTCCTTGCTGTCGCTGGGAGGATGTTTTCTCCTCCGCTCGCCCCTTCCACCGTCATTTTCTCTCTACCCACCCTTGCCTCCTTTTCCGCGCAGCTCTCGATTCCCCCCTCTCTTTCGCACCCTCCATGTCATATTCCGCTCCAGGAGTTCCATCATAGCTCCTCACTGTCGCTGGGAGGATGTTTTCTCCTCCGCTCGCCCCTTCCACCGTCATTTTCTCTCTACCCACCCTTGCCTCCTTCTCCGCGCAGCTCTCGATTCCCCCCTCTCTTTCGCACCCTCCATGTCATATTCCGCTCCAGGAGCTCCATCATAGCTCCTCGCTGTCGCTGGGAGGAAGTTTTCTCCTCCGCTCGCCCCTTCCACCGTCATTTTCTCTCTACCCACCCTTGCCTCCTTTACCGCGCAGCTCTCGATTCCCCCCTCTCTTTCGCACCCTCCATGTCATATTCCGCTCCAGGAGCTCCATCATAGCTCCTTGCTGTCGCTGGGAGGACGTTTTCTCCTCCGCTCGCCCCTTCCACCGTCATTTTCTCTCTACCCACCCTTGCCTCCTTCTCCGCGCAGCTCTCGATTCCCCCCTCTCTTTCGCACCCTCCATGTCATATTCCGAACCAGGAGCTCCATCATAGCTCCTCGCTGTCGCTGGGAGGATGTTTTCTCCTCCGCTCGCCCCTTCCACCGTCATTTTCTCTCTACCCACCCTTGCCTCCTTTTCCGCGCAGCTCTCGATTCCCCCCTCTCTTTCGCACCCTCCATGTCATATTCCGCTCCAGGAGCTCCATCATAGCTCCTTGCTGTCGCTGGGAGGATGTTTTCTCCTCCGCTCGCCCCTTCCACCGTCATTTTCTCTCTACCCACCCTTGCCTCCTTTTCCGTGCAGCTCTCGATTCCCCCCTCTCTTTCGCACCCTCCATGTCATATTCCGCTCCAGGAGTTCCATCATAGCTCCTCACTGTCGCTGGGAGGATGTTTTCTCCTCCGCTCGCCCCTTCCACCGTCATTTTCTCTCTACCCACCCTTGCCTCCTTCTCCGCGCAGCTCTCGATTCCCCCCTCTCTTTCGCACCCTCCATGTCATATTCCGCTCCAGGAGCTCCATCATAGCTCCTCGCTGTCGCTGGGAGGATGTTTTCTCCTCCGCTCGCCCCTTCCACCGTCATTTTCTCTCTACCCACCCTTGCCTCCTTTTCCGCGCAGCTCTCGATTCCCCCCTCTCTTTCGCACCCTCCATGTCATATTCCGCTCCAGGAGCTCCATCATAGCTCCTTGCTGTCGCTGGGAGGATGTTTTCTCCTCCGCTCGCCCCTTCCACCGTCATTTTCTCTCTACCCACCCTTGCCTCCTTTTCCGCGCAGCTCTCGATTCCCCCCTCTCTTTCGCACCCTCCATGTCATATTCCGCTCCAGGAGTTCCATCATAGCTCCTCACTGTCGCTGGGAGGAAGTTTTCTCCTCCGCTTGCCCCTTCCACCGTCATTTTCTCTCTACCCACCCTTGCCTCCTTTTCCGCGCAGCTCTCGATTCCCCCCTCTCTTTCGCACCCTCCATGTCATATTCCGCTCCAGGAGCTCCATCATAGCTCCTTGCTGTCGCTGGGAGGATGTTTTCTCCTCCGCTCGCCCCTTCCACCGTCATTTTCTCTCTACCCACCCTTGCCTCCTTTTCCGCGCAGCTCTCGATTCCCCCCTCTCTTTCGCACCCTCCATGTCATATTCCGCTCCAGGAGTTCCATCATAGCTCCTCACTGTCGCTGGGAGGATGTTTTCTCCTCCGCTCGCCCCTTCCACCGTCATTTTCTCTCTACCCACCCTTGCCTCCTTTTCCGCGCAGCTCTCGATTCCCCCCTCTCTTTCGCACCCTCCATGTCATATTCCTCTCCAGGAGCTCCATCATAGCTCCTCGCTGTCGCTGGGAGGATGTTTTCTCCTCCGCTCGCCCCTTCCACCGTCATTTTCTCTCTACCCACCCTTGCCTCCTTTTCCGCGCAGCTCTCGATTCCCCCCTCTCTTTCGCACCCTCAATGTCATATTCCGCTCCAGGAGATCCATCAGAGCTCCTCACTGTCGCTGGGAGGATGTTTTCTCCTCCGCTCGCCCCTTCCACCGTCATTTTCTCTCTACCCACCCTTGCCTCCTTCTCCGCACAGCTCTCGATTCCCCCCTCTCTTTCGCACCCTCCATGTCATATTCCGCTCCAGGAGCTCCATCATAGTTCCTCGCTGTCGCTGGGAGGATGTTTTCTCCTCTGCTCGCCCCTTCCACCGTCATTTTCTCTCTACCCACCCTTTCCTCCTTTTCCGCGCAGCTCTCGATTCCCCCCTCTCTTTCGCACCCTCCATGTCATATTCCGCTCCAGGAGCTCCATCATAGCTCCTCGCTGTCGCTGGGAGGATGTTTTCTCCTCCGCTCGCCCCTTCCACCGTCATTTTCTTTCTACCCACCCTTGCCTCCTTTTCCACGCAGCTCTCGATTCCCCCCTCTCTTTCGCACCCTCCATGTCATATTCCGCTCCAGGAGCTCCATCATAGCTCCTCGCTGTTGCTGGGAGGATGTTTTCTCCTCCGCTCGCCCCTTCCACCGTCATTTTCTCTCTACCCACCCTTGCCTCCTTCTCCGCACAGCTCTCGATTCCCCCCTCTCTTTCGCACCCTCCATGTCATATTCCGCTCCAGGAGCTCCATCATAGCTCCTCGCTGTCGCTGGGAGGATGTTTTCTCCTCTGCTCGCCCCTTCCACCGTCATTTTCTCTCTACCCACCCTTTCCTCCTTTTCTGCGCAGCTCTCGATTCCCCCCTCTCTTTCGCACCCTCCATGTCATATTCCGCTCCAGGAGCTCCATCATAGCTCCTCGCTGTCGCTGGGAGGATGTTTTCTCCTCCGCTCGCCCCTTCCACCGTCATTTTCTCTCTACCCACCCTTGCCTCCTTTTCCGCGCAGCTCTCGATTCCCCCCTCTCTTTCGCACCCTCCATGTCATATTCCGCTCCAGGAGCTCCATCATAGCTCCTCGCTGTCGCTGGGAGGATGTTTTCTCCTCCGCTCGCCCCTTCCACCGTCATTTTCTCTCTACCCACCCTTGCCTCCTTCTCCGCGCAGCTCTCAATTCCCCCCTCTCTTTCGCACCCTCCATGTCATATTCCGCTCCAGGAGCTCCATCATAGCTCCTCGCTGTCGCTGGGAGGATGTTTTCTCCTCCGCTCGCCCCTTCCACCGTCATTTTATCTCTACCCACCCTTGCCTCCTTCTCCGCGCAGCTCTCGATTCCCCCCTCTCTTTCGAACCCTCCATGTCATATTCCGCTCCAGGAGCTCCATCATAGCTCCTCGCTGTCGCTGGGAGGATGTTTTCTCCTCTGCTCGCCCCTTCCACCGTCATTTTCTCTCTACCCACCCTTTCCTCCTTTTCCGCGCAGCTCTCGATTCCCCCCTCTCTTTCGCACCCTCCATGTCATATTCCGCTCCAGGAGCTCCATCATAGCTCCTCGCTGTCGCTGGGAGGATGTTTTCTCCTCCGCTCGCCCCTTCCACCGTCATTTTCTTTCTACCCACCCTTGCCTCCTTTTCCACGCAGCTCTCGATTCCCCCCTCTCTTTCGCACCCTCCATGTCATATTCCGCTCCAGGAGCTCCATCATAGCTCCTCGCTGTTGCTGGGAGGATGTTTTCTCCTCCGCTCGCCCCTTCCACCGTCATTTTCTCTCTACCCACCCTTGCCTCCTTCTCCGCACAGCTCTCGATTCCCCCCTCTCTTTCGCACCCTCCATGTCATATTCCGCTCCAGGAGCTCCATCATAGCTCCTCGCTGTCGCTGGGAGGATGTTTTCTCCTCTGCTCGCCCCTTCCACCGTCATTTTCTCTCTACCCACCCTTTCCTCCTTTTCCGCGCAGCTCTCGATTCCCCCCTCTCTTGCGCACCCTCCATGTCATATTCCGCTCCAGGAGCTCCATCATAGCTCCTCGCTGTCGCTGGGAGGATGTTTTCTCCTCCGCTCGCCCCTTCCACCGTCATTTTCTCTCTACCCACCCTTGCCTCCTTTTCCGCGCAGCTCTCGATTCCACCCTCTCTTTCGCACCCTCCATGTCATATTCCGCTCCAGGAGTTCCATCATAGCTCCTCACTGTCGCTGGGAGGATGTTTTCTCCTCCGCTCGCCCCTTCCACCGTCATTTTCTCTCTACCCACCCTTGCCTCCTTCTCCGCGCAGCTCTCGATTCCCCCCTCTCTTTCGCACCCTCCATGTCATATTCCGCTCCAGGAGCTCCATCATAGCTCTTCGCTGTCGCTGGGAGGATGTTTTCTCCTCCGCTCGCCCCTTCCACCGTCATTTTCTCTCTACCCACCCTTTCCTCCTTTTCCGCGCAGCTCTCGATTCCCCCCTATCTTTCGCACCCTCCATGTCATATTCCGCTCCAGGAGCTCCATCATAGCTCCTCGCTGTCGCTGGGAGGATGTTTTCTCCTCCGCTCGCCCCTTCCACCGTCATTTTCTCTCTACCCACCCTTGCCTCCTTCTCCGCGCAGCTCTCAATTCCCCCCTCTCTTTCGCACCCTCCATGTCATATTCCGCTCCAGGAGCTCCATCATAGCTCCTCGCTGTCGCTGGGAGGATGTTTTCTCCTCTGCTCGCCCCTTCCACCGTCATTTTCTCTCTACCCACCCTTTCCTCCTTTTCCGCGCAGCTCTCGATTCCCCCCTCTCTTTCGCACCCTCCATGTCATATTCCGCTCCAGGAGTTCCATCATAGCTCCTCACTGTCGCTGGGAGGAAGTTTTCTCCTCCGCTCGCCCCTTCCACCGTCATTTTCTCTCTACCCACCCTTGCCTCCTTTTCCGCGCAGCTCTCGATTCCCCCCTCTCTTTCGCACCCTCCATGTCATATTCCGCTCCAGGAGCTCCATCCTGTCGCTGGGAGGATGTTTTCTCCTCTGCTCGCCCCTTCCACCGTCATTTTCTCTCTACCCACCCTTTCCTCCTTTTCCGCGCAGCTCTCGATTCCCCCCTCTCTTTCGCACCCTCCATGTCATATTCCGCTCCAGGAGTTCCATCATAGCTCCTCACTGTCGCTGGGAGGAAGTTTTCTCCTCCGCTCGCCCCTTCCACCGTCATTTTCTCTCTACCCACCCTTGCCTCCTTTTCCGCGCAGCTCTCGATTCCCCCCTCTCTTTCGCACCCTCCATGTCATATTCCGCTCCAGGAGCTCCATCATAGCTCCTCGCTGTCGCTGGGAGGATGTTTTCTCCTCCGCTCGCCCCTTCCACCGTCATTTTCTCTCTACCCACCCTTGCCTCCTTTTCCGCGCAGCTCTCGATTCCCCCCTCTCTTTCGCACCCTCCATGTCATATTCCGCTCCAGGAGTTCCATCATAGCTCCTCACTGTCGCTGGGAGGAAGTTTTCTCCTCCGCTCGCCCCTTCCACCGTCATTTTCTCTCTACCCACCCTTGCCTCCTTTTCCGCGCAGCTCTCGATTCCCCCCTCTCTTTCGCACCCTCCATGTCATATTCCGCTCCAGGAGTTCCATCATAGCTCCTCACTGTCGCTGGGAGGATGTTTTCTCCTCCGCTCGCCCCTTCCACCGTCATTTTCTCTCTACCCACCCTTGCCTCCTTCTCCGCGCAGCTCTCGATTCCCCCCTCTCTTTCGCACCCTCCATGTCATATTCCGCTCCAGGAGCTCCATCATAGCTCTTCGCTGTCGCTGGGAGGATGTTTTCTCCTCCGCTCGCCCCTTCCACCGTCATTTTCTCTCTACCCACCCTTTCCTCCTTTTCCGCGCAGCTCTCGATTCCCCCCTATCTTTCGCACCCTCCATGTCATATTCCGCTCCAGGAGCTCCATCATAGCTCCTCGCTGTCGCTGGGAGGATGTTTTCTCCTCCGCTCGCCCCTTCCACCGTCATTTTCTCTCTACCCACCCTTGCCTCCTTTTCCGCGCAGCTCTCGATTCCCCCCTCTCTTTCGCACATTCCATGTCATATTCCGCTCCAGGAGCTCCATCATAGCTCCTCGCTGTCGCTGGGAGGATGTTTTCTCCTCCGCTCGCCCCTTCCACCGTCATTTTCTCTCTACCCACCCTTGCCTCCTTCTCCGCGCAGCTCTCAATTCCCCCCTCTCTTTCGCACCCTCCATGTCATATTCCGCTCCAGGAGCTCCATCATAGCTCCTCGCTGTCGCTGGGAGGATGTTTTCTCCTCCGCTCACCCCTTCCACCGTCATTTTCTCTCTACCCACCCTTGCCTCCTTCTCCGCGCAGCTCTCGATTCCCCCCTCTCTTTCGAACCCTCCATGTCATATTCCGCTCCAGGAGCTCCATCATAGCTCCTCGCTGTCGCTGGGAGGATGTTTTCTCCTCTGCTCGCCCCTTCCACCGTCATTTTCTCTCTACCCACCCTTTCCTCCTTTTCCGCGCAGCTCTCGATTCCCCCCTCTCTTTCGCACCCTCCATGTCATATTCCGCTCCAGGAGCTCCATCATAGCTCCTCGCTGTCGCTGGGAGGATGTTTTCTCCTCCGCTCGCCCCTTCCACCGTCATTTTCTTTCTACCCACCCTTGCCTCCTTCTCCGCACAGCTCTCGATTCCCCCCTCTCTTTCGCACCCTCCATGTCATATTCCGCTCCAGGAGCTCCATCATAGCTCCTCGCTGTCGCTGGGAGGATGTTTTCTCCTCTGCTCGCCCCTTCCACCGTCATTTTCTCTCTACCCACCCTTTCCTCCTTTTCCACGCAGCTCTCGATTCCCCCCTCTCTTGCGCACCCTCCATGTCATATTCCGCTCCAGGAGCTCCATCATAGCTCCTCGCTGTCGCTGGGAGGATGTTTTCTCCTCCGCTCGCCCCTTCCACCGTCATTTTCTCTCTACCCACCCTTGCCTCCTTTTCCGCGCAGCTCTCGATTCCCCCCTCTCTTTCGCACCCTCCATGTCATATTCCGCTCCAGGAGCTCCATCATAGCTCCTCGCTGTCGCTGGGAGGATGTTTTCTCCTCCGCTCGCCCCTTCCACCGTCATTTTCTCTCTACCCACCCTTGCCTCCTTCTCCGCGCAGCTCTCAATTCCCCCCTCTCTTTCGCACCCTCCATGTCATATTCCGCTCCAGGAGCTCCATCATAGCTCCTCGCTGTCGCTGGGAGGATGTTTTCTCCTCTGCTCGCCCCTTCCACCGTCATTTTCTCTCTACCCACCCTTTCCTCCTTTTCCGCGCAGCTCTCGATTCCCCCCTCTCTTTCGCACCCTCCATGTCATATTCCGCTCCAGGAGTTCCATCATAGCTCCTCACTGTCGCTGGGAGGAAGTTTTCTCCTCCGCTCGCCCCTTCCACCGTCATTTTCTCTCTACCCACCCTTGCCTCCTTTTCCGCGCAGCTCTCGATTCCCCCCTCTCTTTCGCACCCTCCATGTCATATTCCGCTCCAGGAGCTCCATCATAGCTCCTCGCTGTCGCTGGGAGGATGTTTTCTCCTCCGCTCGCCCCTTCCACCGTCATTTTCTCTCTACCCACCCTTGCCTCCTTTTCCGCGCAGCTCTCGATTCCCCCCTCTCTTTCGCACCCTCCATGTCATATTCCGCTCCAGGAGTTCCATCATAGCTCCTCACTGTCGCTGGGAGGAAGTTTTCTCCTCCGCTCGCCCCTTCCACCGTCATTTTCTCTCTACCCACCCTTGCCTCCTTTTCCGCGCAGCTCTCGATTCCCCCCTCTCTTTCGCACCCTCCATGTCATATTCCGCTCCAGGAGTTCCATCATAGCTCGTCACTGTCGCTGGGAGGATGTTTTCTCCTCCACTCGCCCCTTCCACCGTCATTTTCTCTCTACCCACCCTTGCCTCCTTCTCCGCGCAGCTCTCGATTCCCCCCTCTCTTTCGCACCCTCCATGTCATATTCCGCTCCAGGAGCTCCATCATAGCTCTTCGCTGTCGCTGGGAGGATGTTTTCTCCTCCGCTCGCCCCTTCCACCGTCATTTTCTCTCTACCCACCCTTTCCTCCTTTTCCGCGCAGCTCTCGATTCCCCCCTATCTTTCGCACCCTCCATGTCATATTCCGCTCCAGGAGTTCCATCATAGCTCCTCACTGTCGCTGGGAGGATGTTTTCTCCTCCACTCGCCCCTTCCACCGTCATTTTCTCTCTACCCACCCTTGCCTCCTTCTCCGCGCAGCTCTCGATTCCCCCCTCTCTTTCGCACCCTCCATGTCATATTTCGCTCCAGGAGCTCCATCATAGCTCTTCGCTGTCGCTGGGAGGATGTTTTCTCCTCCGCTCGCCCCTTCCACCGTCATTTTCTCTCTACCCACCCTTTCCTCCTTTTCCGCGCAGCTCTCGATTCCCCCCTATCTTTCGCACCCTCCATGTCATATTCCGCTCCAGGAGCTCCATCATAGCTCCTCGCTGTCGCTGGGAGGATGTTTTCTCCTCCGCTCGCCCCTTCCACCGTCATTTTCTCTCTACCCACCCTTGCCTCCTTTTCCGCGCAGCTCTCGATTCCCCCCTCTCTTTCGCACCCTCCATGTCATATTCTGCTCCAGGAGCTCCATCATAGCTCCTCGCTGTCGCTGGGAGGATGTTTTCTCCTCCGCTCGCCCCTTCCACCGTCATTTTCTCTCTACCCACCCTTGCCTCCTTCTCCGCGCAGCTCTCAATTCCCCCCTCTCTTTCGCACCCTCCATGTCATATTCCGCTCCAGGAGCTCCATCATAGCTCCTCGCTGTCGCTGGGAGGATGTTTTCTCCTCCGCTCGCCCCTTCCACCGTCATTTTCTCTCTACCCACCCTTGCCTCCTTCTCCGCGCAGCTCTCGATTCCCCCCTCTCTTTCGAACCCTCCATGTCATATTCCGCTCCAGGAGCTCCATCATAGCTCCTCGCTGTTGCTGGGAGGATGTTTTCTCCTCTGCTCGCCCCTTCCACCGTCATTTTCTCTCTACCCACCCTTTCCTCCTTTTCCGCGCAGCTCTCGATTCCCCCCTCTCTTTCGCACCCTCCATGTCATATTCCGCTCCAGGAGCTCCATCATAGCTCCTCGCTGTCGCTGGGAGGATGTTTTCTCCTCCGCTCGCCCCTTCCACCGTCATTTTCTTTCTACCCACCCTTGCCTCCTTTTCCACGCAGCTCTCGATTCCCCCCTCTCTTTCGCACCCTCCATGTCATATTCCGCTCCAGGAGCTCCATCATAGCTCCTCGCTGTCGCTGGGAGGATGTTTTCTCCTCTGCTCGCCCCTTCCACCGTCATTTTCTCTCTACCCACCCTTTCCTCCTTTTCCGCGCAGCTCTCGATTCCCCCCTCTCTTTCGCACCCTCCATGTCATATTCCGCTCCAGGAGTTCCATCATAGCTCCTCACTGTCGCTGGGAGGAAGTTTTCTCCTCCGCTCGCCCCTTCCACCGTCATTTTCTCTCTACCCACCCTTGCCTCCTTTTCCGCGCAGCTCTCGATTCCCCCCTCTCTTTCGCACCCTCCATGTCATATTCCGCTCCAGGAGCTCCATCATAGCTCCTCGCTGTCGCTGGGAGGATGTTTTCTCCTCCGCTCGCCCCTTCCACCGTCATTTTCTCTCTACCCACCCTTGCCTCCTTTTCCGCGCAGCTCTCGATTCCCCCCTCTCTTTCGCACCCTCCATGTCATATTCCGCTCCAGGAGTTCCATCATAGCTCTTCGCTGTCGCTGGGAGGATGTTTTCTCCTCCGCTCGCCCCTTCCACCGTCATTTTCTCTCTACCCACCCTTTCCTCCTTTTCCGCGCAGCTCTCGATTCCCCCCTATCTTTCGCACCCTCCATGTCATATTCCGCTCCAGGAGTTCCATCATAGCTCCTCACTGTCGCTGGGAGGATGTTTTCTCCTCCACTCGCCCCTTCCACCGTCATTTTCTCTCTACCCACCCTTGCCTCCTTCTCCGCGCAGCTCTCGATTCCCCCCTCTCTTTCGCACCCTCCATGTCATATTCCGCTCCAGGAGCTCCATCATAGCTCTTCGCTGTCGCTGGGAGGATGTTTTCTCCTCCGCTCGCCCCTTCCACCGTCATTTTCTCTCTACCCACCCTTTCCTCCTTTTCCGCGCAGCTCTCGATTCCCCCCTATCTTTCGCACCCTCCATGTCATATTCCGCTCCAGGAGCTCCATCATAGCTCCTCGCTGTCGCTGGGAGGATGTTTTCTCCTCCGCTCGCCCCTTCCACCGTCATTTTCTCTCTACCCACCCTTGCCTCCTTTTCCGCGCAGCTCTCGATTCCCCCCTCTCTTTCGCACCCTCCATGTCATATTCTGCTCCAGGAGCTCCATCATAGCTCCTCGCTGTCGCTGGGAGGATGTTTTCTCCTCCGCTCGCCCCTTCCACCGTCATTTTCTCTCTACCCACCCTTGCCTCCTTCTCCGCGCAGCTCTCAATTCCCCCCTCTCTTTCGCACCCTCCATGTCATATTCCGCTCCAGGAGCTCCATCATAGCTCCTCGCTGTCGCTGGGAGGATGTTTTCTCCTCCGCTCGCCCCTTCCACCGTCATTTTCTCTCTACCCACCCTTGCCTCCTTCTCCGCGCAGCTCTCGATTCCCCCCTCTCTTTCGAACCCTCCATGTCATATTCCGCTCCAGGAGCTCCATCATAGCTCCTCGCTGTTGCTGGGAGGATGTTTTCTCCTCTGCTCGCCCCTTCCACCGTCATTTTCTCTCTACCCACCCTTTCCTCCTTTTCCGCGCAGCTCCCTATTCCCCCCTCTCTTTCGCACCCTCCATGTCATATTCCGCTCCAGGAGCTCCATCATAGCTCCTCGCTGTCGCTGGGAGGATGTTTTCTCCTCCGCTCGCCCCTTCCACCGTCATTTTCTTTCTACCCACCCTTGCCTCCTTTTCCACGCAGCTCTCGATTCCCCCCTCTCTTTCGCACCCTCCATGTCATATTCCGCTCCAGGAGCTCCATCATAGCTCCTCGCTGTCGCTGGGAGGATGTTTTCTCCTCTGCTCGCCCCTTCCACCGTCATTTTCTCTCTACCCACCCTTTCCTCCTTTTCCGCGCAGCTCTCGATTCCCCCCTCTCTTTCGCACCCTCCATGTCATATTCCGCTCCAGGAGTTCCATCATAGCTCCTCACTGTCGCTGGGAGGAAGATTTCTCCTCCGCTCGCCCCTTCCACCGTCATTTTCTCTCTACCCACCCTTGCCTCCTTTTCCGCGCAGCTCTCGATTCCCCCCTCTCTTTCGCACCCTCCATGTCATATTCCGCTCCAGGAGCTCCATCATAGCTCCTCGCTGTCGCTGGGAGGATGTTTTCTCCTCCGCTCGCCCCTTCCACCGTCATTTTCTCTCTACCCACCCTTGCCTCCTTTTCCGCGCAGCTCTCGATTCCCCCCTCTCTTTCGCACCCTCCATGTCATATTCCGCTCCAGGAGTTCCATCATAGCTCCTCACTGTCGCTGGGAGGAAGTTTTCTCCTCCGCTCGCCCCTTCCACCGTCATTTTCTCTCTACCCACCCTTGCCTCCTTTTCCGCGCAGCTCTCGATTCCCCCCTCTCTTTCGCACCCTCAATGTCATATTCCGCTCCAGGAGTTCCATCATAGCTCCTCACTGTCGCTGGGAGGATGTTTTCTCCTCCGCTCGCCCCTTCCACCGTCATTTTCTCTCTACCCACCCTTGCCTCCTTTTCCGCGCAGCTCTCGATTCCCCCCTCTCTTTCGCACCCTCCATGTCATATTCCGCTCCAGGAGTTCCATCATAGCTCCTCACTGTCGCTGGGAGGAAGTTTTCTCCTCCGCTCGCCCCTTCCACCGTCATTTTCTCTCTACCCACCCTTGCCTCCTTTTCCGCGCAGCTCTCGATTCCCCCCTCTCTTTCGCACCCTCCATGTCATATTCCGCTCCAGGAGCTCCATCATAGCTCCTTGCTGTCGCTGGGAGGATGTTTTCTCCTCCGCTCGCCCCTTCCACCGTCATTTTCTCTCTACCCACCCTTGCCTCCTTTTCCGCGCAGCTCTCGATTCCCCCCTCTCTTTCGCACCCTCCATGTCATATTCCGCTCCAGGAGTTCCATCATAGCTCCTCACTGTCGCTGGGAGGATGTTTTCTCCTCCGCTCGCCCCTTCCACCATCATTTTCTCTCTACCCACCCTTGCCTCCTTTTCCGCGCAGCTCTCGATTCCCCCCTCTCTTTCGCACCCTCCATGTCATATTCCGCTCCAGGAGTTCCATCATAGCTCCTCACTGTCGCTGGGAGGATATTTTCTCCTCCGCTCGCCCCTTCCACCGTCATTTTCTCTCTACCCACCCTTGCCTCCTTTTCCGCGCAGCTCTCGATTCCCCCCTCTCTTTCGCACCCTCCATGTCATATTCCGCTCCAGGAGCTCCATCATAGCTCCTTGCTGTCGCTGGGAGGATGTTTTCTCCTCCGCTCGCCCCTTCCACCGTCATTTTCTCTCTACCCACCCTTGCCTCCTTTTCCGCGCAGCTCTCGATTCCCCCCTCTCTTTCGCACCCTCCATGTCATATTCCGCTCCAGGAGTTCCATCATAGCTCCTCACTGTCGCTGGGAGGATGTTTTCTCCTCCGCTCGCCCCTTCCACCGTCATTTTCTCTCTACCCACCCTTGCCTCCTTCTCGCGCAGCTCTCGATTCCCCCCTCTCTTTCGCACCCTCCATATCATATTCCGCTCCAGGAGCTCCATCATAGCTCCTCGCTGTCGCTGGGAGGATGTTTTCTCCTCCGCTCGCCCCTTCCACCGTCATTTTCTCTCTACCCACCCTTGCCTTCTTTTCCGCGCAGCTCTCGATTCCCCCCTCTCTTTCGCACCCTCCATGTCATATTCCGCTCCAGGAGCTCCATCATAGCTCCTTGCTGTCGCTGGGAGGATGTTTTCTCCTCCGCTCGCCCCTTCCACCGTCATTTTCTCTCTACCCACCCTTGCCTCCTTTTCCGCGCAGCTCTCGATTCCCCCCTCTCTTTCGCACCCTCCATGTCATATTCCGCTCCAGGAGTTCCATCATAGCTCCTCACTGTCGCTGGGAGGATGTTTTCTCCTCCGCTCGCCCCTTCCACCGTCATTTTCTCTCTACCCACCCTTGCCTCCTTCTCCGCGCAGCTCTCGATTCCCCCCTCTCTTTCGCACCCTCCATGTCATATTCCGCTCCAGGAGCTCCATCATAGCTCCTCGCTGTCGCTGGGAGGATGTTTTCTCCTCCGCTCGCCCCTTCCACCGTCATTTTCTCTCTACCCACCCTTGCCTCCTTTTCCGCGCAGCTCTCGATTCCCCCCTCTCTTTCGCACCCTCCATGTCATATTCCGCTCCAGGAGCTCCATCATAGCTCCTTGCTGTCGCTGGGAGGATGTTTTCTCCTCCGCTCGCCCCTTCCACCGTCATTTTCTCTCTACCCACCCTTGCCTCCTTTTCCGCGCAGCTCTCGATTCCCCCCTCTCTTTTGCACCCTCCATGTCATATTCCGCTCCAGGAGTTCCATCATAGCTCCTCACTGTCGCTGGGAGGATGTTTTCTCCTCCGCTCGCCCCTTCCACCATCATTTTCTCTCTACCCACCCTTGCCTCCTTTTCCGCGCAGCTCTCGATTCCCCCCTCTCTTTCGCACCCTCCATGTCATATTCCGCTCCAGGAGTTCCATCATAGCTCCTCACTGTCGCTGGGAGGAAGTTTTCTCCTCCGCTCGCCCCTTCCACCGTCATTTTCTCTCTATCCACCCTTGCCTCCTTATCCGCGCAGCTCTCGATTCCCCCCTCTCTTTCGCACCCTCCATGTCATATTCCGCTCCAGGAGCTCCATCATAGCTAATCGCTGTCGCTGGGAGGATGTTTTCTCCTCCGCTCGCCCCTTCCACCGTCATTTTCTCTCTACCCACCCTTGCCTCCTTTTCCGCGCAGCTCTCGATTCCCCCCTCTCTTTCGCACCCTCCATGTCATATTCCGCTCCAGGAGTTCCATCATAGCTCCTCACTGTCGCTGGGAGGATGTTTTCTCCTCCGCTCGCCCCTTCCACCGTCATTTTCTCTCTACCCACCCTTGCCTCCTTCTCCGCGCAGCTCTCGATTCCCTCCTCTCTCTCGCACCCTCCATATTACATCCAGCTCCAGGAGCTCCATCATAGCTCCTCGCTGTCGCTGGGAGGATGTTTTCTCCTCTGCTCGCCGCTTCCGCCGTCATTTTCTCTCCACCCACCCTTGCCTCCTTCTCCGCGCCGCTCTCGATTCCCCCCTCTCTTTCGCACCCTCCATGTCATATTCCGCTCCAGGAGCTCCATCATAGCTCCTCGCTGTCGCTGGGAGGATGTTTTCTCCTCCGCTCGCCCCTTCCACCGTCATTTTCTCTCTACCCACCCTTGCCTCCTTCTCCGCGCAGCTCTCGATTCCCCCCTCTCTTTCGCACCCTCCATGTCATATTCCGCTCCAGGAGCTCCATCATAGCTCCTCGCTGTCGCTGGGAGGATGTTTTCTCCTCCGCTCGCCCCTTCCACCGTCATTTTCTCTCTACCCACCCTTGCCTCCTTCTCCGCGCAGCTCTCAATTCCCCCCTCTCTTTCGCACCCTCCATGTCATATTCCGCTCCAGGAGCTCCATCATAGCTCCTCGCTGTCGCTCGGAGGATGTTTTCTCCTCCGCTCGCCCCTTCCACCGTCATTTTCTCTCTACCCACCCTTGCCTCCTTCTCCGCGCAGCTCTCGATTCCCCCCTCTCTTTCGAACCCTCCATGTCATATTCCGCTCCAGGAGCTCCATCATAGCTCCTCGCTGTCGCTGGGAGGATGTTTTCTCCTCTGCTCGCCCCTTCCACCGTCATTTTCTCGCTACCCACCCTTTCCTCCTTTTCCGCGCAGCTCTCGATTCCCCCCTCTCTTTCGCACCCTCCATGTCATATTCCGCTCCAGGAGCTCCATCATAGCTCCTCGCTGTCGCTGGGAAAATGTTTTCTCCTCCGCTCGCCCCTTCCACCGTCATTTTCTCTCTACCCACCCTTGCCTCCTTCTCCGCGCAGCTCTCGATTCCCTCCTCTCTCTCGCACCCTCCATATTACATCCAGCTCCAGGAGCTCCATCATAGCTCTTCGCTGTCGCTGGGAGGATGTTTTCTCCTCCGCTCGCCCCTTCCACCGTCATTTTCTCTCTACCCACCCTTGCCTCCTTCTCCGCGCAGCTCTCGATTCCCTCCTCTCTCTCGCACCCTCCATATTACATCCAGCTCCAGGAGCTCCATCATAGCTCTTCGCTGTCGCTGGGAGGATGTTTTCTCCTCCACTCGCCCCTTCCACCGTCATTTTCTCTCTACCCACCCTTGCCTCCTTCTCCGCGCTGCTCTCGATTCCCTCCTCTCTCTCGCACCCTCCATATTACATCCAGCTCCAGGAGCTCCATCATAGCTCCTCGCTGTCGCTGGGAGGATGTTTTCTCCTCCGCTCGCCCCTTCCACCGTCATTTTCTCTCTACCCACCCTTGCCTCCTTCTCCGCGCAGCTCTCGATTCCCTCCTCTCTCTCGCACCCTCCATATTACATCCAGCTCCAGGAGCTCCATCATAGCTCCTCGCTGTCGCTGGGAGGATGTTTTCTCCTCTGCTCGCCGCTTCCGCCGTCATTTTCTCTCCACCCACCCTTGCCTCCTTCTCCGCGCCGCTCTCGATTCCCCCCTCTCTTTCGCACCCTCCATGCCATATTCTGCTCCAGGAGCTCCATCATAGCTCCTCGCTGTCGCTGGGAGGATGTTTTCTCCTCCGCTCGCCCCTTCCACCGTCATTTTCTCTCTACCCACCCTTGCCTCCTTCTCCGCGCAGCTCTCGATTCCCCCCTCTCTTTCGCACCCTCCATGTCATATTCCGCTCCAGGAGCTCCATCATAGCTCCTCGCTGTCGCTGGGAGGATGTTTTCTCCTCCGCTCGCCCCTTCCACCGTCATTTTCTCTCTACCCACCCTTTCCTCCTTTTCCGCGCAGCTCTCGATTCCCCCCTCTCTTTCGCACCCTCCATGTCATATTCCGCTCCAGGAGCTCCATCATAGCTCCTCGCTGTCGCTGGGAGGATGTTTTCTCCTCCGCTCGCCCCTTCCACCGTCATTTTCTCTCTACCCACCCTTGCCTCCTTTTCCGCGCAGCTCTCGATTCCCCCCTCTCTTTCGCACCCTCCATGTCATATTCCGCTCCAGGAGTTCCATCATAGCTCCTCACTGTCGCTGGGAGGAAGTTTTCTCCTCCGCTCGCCCCTTCCACCGTCATTTTCTCTCTACCCACCCTTGCCTCCTTTTCCGCGCAGCTCTCGATTCCCCCCTCTCTTTCGCACCCTCCATGTCATATTCCGCTCCAGGAGTTCCATCATAGCTCGTCACTGTCGCTGGGAGGATGTTTTCTCCTCCACTCGCCCCTTCCACCGTCATTTTCTCTCTACCCACCCTTGCCTCCTTCTCCGCGCAGCTCTCGATTCCCCCCTCTCTTTCGCACCCTCCATGTCATATTCCGCTCCAGGAGCTCCATCATAGCTCTTCGCTGTCGCTGGGAGGATGTTTTCTCCTCCGCTCGCCCCTTCCACCGTCATTTTCTCTCTACCCACCCTTTCCTCCTTTTCCGCGCAGCTCTCGATTCCCCCCTATCTTTCGCACCCTCCATGTCATATTCCGCTCCAGGAGTTCCATCATAGCTCCTCACTGTCGCTGGGAGGATGTTTTCTCCTCCACTCGCCCCTTCCACCGTCATTTTCTCTCTACCCACCCTTGCCTCCTTCTCCGCGCAGCTCTCGATTCCCCCCTCTCTTTCGCACCCTCCATGTCATATTCCGCTCCAGGAGCTCCATCATAGCTCTTCGCTGTCGCTGGGAGGATGTTTTCTCCTCCGCTCGCCCCTTCCACCGTCATTTTCTCTCTACCCACCCTTTCCTCCTTTTCCGCGCAGCTCTCGATTCCCCCCTATCTTTCGCACCCTCCATGTCATATTCCGCTCCAGGAGCTCCATCATAGCTCCTCGCTGTCGCTGGGAGGATGTTTTCTCCTCCGCTCGCCCCTTCCACCGTCATTTTCTCTCTACCCACCCTTGCCTCCTTTTCCGCGCAGCTCTCGATTCCCCCCTCTCTTTCGCACCCTCCATGTCATATTCTGCTCCAGGAGCTCCATCATAGCTCCTCGCTGTCGCTGGGAGGATGTTTTCTCCTCCGCTCGCCCCTTCCACCGTCATTTTCTCTCTACCCACCCTTGCCTCCTTCTCCGCGCAGCTCTCAATTCCCCCCTCTCTTTCGCACCCTCCATGTCATATTCCGCTCCAGGAGCTCCATCATAGCTCCTCGCTGTCGCTGGGAGGATGTTTTCTCCTCCGCTCGCCCCTTCCACCGTCATTTTCTCTCTACCCACCCTTGCCTCCTTCTCCGCGCAGCTCTCGATTCCCCCCTCTCTTTCGAACCCTCCATGTCATATTCCGCTCCAGGAGCTCCATCATAGCTCCTCGCTGTTGCTGGGAGGATGTTTTCTCCTCTGCTCGCCCCTTCCACCGTCATTTTCTCTCTACCCACCCTTTCCTCCTTTTCCGCGCAGCTCTCGATTCCCCCCTCTCTTTCGCACCCTCCATGTCATATTCCGCTCCAGGAGCTCCATCATAGCTCCTCGCTGTCGCTGGGAGGATGTTTTCTCCTCCGCTCGCCCCTTCCACCGTCATTTTCTTTCTACCCACCCTTGCCTCCTTTTCCACGCAGCTCTCGATTCCCCCCTCTCTTTCGCACCCTCCATGTCATATTCCGCTCCAGGAGCTCCATCATAGCTCCTCGCTGTCGCTGGGAGGATGTTTTCTCCTCTGCTCGCCCCTTCCACCGTCATTTTCTCTCTACCCACCCTTTCCTCCTTTTCCGCGCAGCTCTCGATTCCCCCCTCTCTTTCGCACCCTCCATGTCATATTCCGCTCCAGGAGTTCCATCATAGCTCCTCACTGTCGCTGGGAGGAAGTTTTCTCCTCCGCTCGCCCCTTCCACCGTCATTTTCTCTCTACCCACCCTTGCCTCCTTTTCCGCGCAGCTCTCGATTCCCCCCTCTCTTTCGCACCCTCCATGTCATATTCCGCTCCAGGAGCTCCATCATAGCTCCTCGCTGTCGCTGGGAGGATGTTTTCTCCTCCGCTCGCCCCTTCCACCGTCATTTTCTCTCTACCCACCCTTGCCTCCTTTTCCGCGCAGCTCTCGATTCCCCCCTCTCTTTCGCACCCTCCATGTCATATTCCGCTCCAGGAGTTCCATCATAGCTCTTCGCTGTCGCTGGGAGGATGTTTTCTCCTCCGCTCGCCCCTTCCACCGTCATTTTCTCTCTACCCACCCTTTCCTCCTTTTCCGCGCAGCTCTCGATTCCCCCCTATCTTTCGCACCCTCCATGTCATATTCCGCTCCAGGAGTTCCATCATAGCTCCTCACTGTCGCTGGGAGGATGTTTTCTCCTCCACTCGCCCCTTCCACCGTCATTTTCTCTCTACCCACCCTTGCCTCCTTCTCCGCGCAGCTCTCGATTCCCCCCTCTCTTTCGCACCCTCCATGTCATATTCCGCTCCAGGAGCTCCATCATAGCTCTTCGCTGTCGCTGGGAGGATGTTTTCTCCTCCGCTCGCCCCTTCCACCGTCATTTTCTCTCTACCCACCCTTTCCTCCTTTTCCGCGCAGCTCTCGATTCCCCCCTATCTTTCGCACCCTCCATGTCATATTCCGCTCCAGGAGCTCCATCATAGCTCCTCGCTGTCGCTGGGAGGATGTTTTCTCCTCCGCTCGCCCCTTCCACCGTCATTTTCTCTCTACCCACCCTTGCCTCCTTTTCCGCGCAGCTCTCGATTCCCCCCTCTCTTTCGCACCCTCCATGTCATATTCTGCTCCAGGAGCTCCATCATAGCTCCTCGCTGTCGCTGGGAGGATGTTTTCTCCTCCGCTCGCCCCTTCCACCGTCATTTTCTCTCTACCCACCCTTGCCTCCTTCTCCGCGCAGCTCTCAATTCCCCCCTCTCTTTCGCACCCTCCATGTCATATTCCGCTCCAGGAGCTCCATCATAGCTCCTCGCTGTCGCTGGGAGGATGTTTTCTCCTCCGCTCGCCCCTTCCACCGTCATTTTCTCTCTACCCACCCTTGCCTCCTTCTCCGCGCAGCTCTCGATTCCCCCCTCTCTTTCGAACCCTCCATGTCATATTCCGCTCCAGGAGCTCCATCATAGCTCCTCGCTGTTGCTGGGAGGATGTTTTCTCCTCTGCTCGCCCCTTCCACCGTCATTTTCTCTCTACCCACCCTTTCCTCCTTTTCCGCGCAGCTCTCGATTCCCCCCTCTCTTTCGCACCCTCCATGTCATATTCCGCTCCAGGAGCTCCATCATAGCTCCTCGCTGTCGCTGGGAGGATGTTTTCTCCTCCGCTCGCCCCTTCCACCGTCATTTTCTTTCTACCCACCCTTGCCTCCTTTTCCACGCAGCTCTCGATTCCCCCCTCTCTTTCGCACCCTCCATGTCATATTCCGCTCCAGGAGCTCCATCATAGCTCCTCGCTGTCGCTGGGAGGATGTTTTCTCCTCTGCTCGCCCCTTCCACCGTCATTTTCTCTCTACCCACCCTTTCCTCCTTTTCCGCGCAGCTCTCGATTCCCCCCTCTCTTTCGCACCCTCCATGTCATATTCCGCTCCAGGAGTTCCATCATAGCTCCTCACTGTCGCTGGGAGGAAGTTTTCTCCTCCGCTCGCCCCTTCCACCGTCATTTTCTCTCTACCCACCCTTGCCTCCTTTTCCGCGCAGCTCTCGATTCCCCCCTCTCTTTCGCACCCTCCATGTCATATTCCGCTCCAGGAGCTCCATCATAGCTCCTCGCTGTCGCTGGGAGGATGTTTTCTCCTCCGCTCGCCCCTTCCACCGTCATTTTCTCTCTACCCACCCTTGCCTCCTTTTCCGCGCAGCTCTCGATTCCCCCCTCTCTTTCGCACCCTCCATGTCATATTCCGCTCCAGGAGTTCCATCATAGCTCCTCACTGTCGCTGGGAGGAAGTTTTCTCCTCCGCTCGCCCCTTCCACCGTCATTTTCTCTCTACCCACCCTTGCCTCCTTTTCCGCGCAGCTCTCGATTCCCCCCTCTCTTTCGCACCCTCAATGTCATATTCCGCTCCAGGAGTTCCATCATAGCTCCTCACTGTCGCTGGGAGGATGTTTTCTCCTCCGCTCGCCCCTTCCACCGTCATTTTCTCTCTACCCACCCTTGCCTCCTTTTCCGCGCAGCTCTCGATTCCCCCCTCTCTTTCGCACCCTCCATGTCATATTCCGCTCCAGGAGTTCCATCATAGCTCCTCACTGTCGCTGGGAGGAAGTTTTCTCCTCCGCTCGCCCCTTCCACCGTCATTTTCTCTCTACCCACCCTTGCCTCCTTTTCCGCGCAGCTCTCGATTCCCCCCTCTCTTTCGCACCCTCCATGTCATATTCCGCTCCAGGAGCTCCATCATAGCTCCTTGCTGTCGCTGGGAGGATGTTTTCTCCTCCGCTCGCCCCTTCCACCGTCATTTTCTCTCTACCCACCCTTGCCTCCTTTTCCGCGCAGCTCTCGATTCCCCCCTCTCTTTCGCACCCTCCATGTCATATTCCGCTCCAGGAGTTCCATCATAGCTCCTCACTGTCGCTGGGAGGATGTTTTCTCCTCCGCTCGCCCCTTCCACCATCATTTTCTCTCTACCCACCCTTGCCTCCTTTTCCGCGCAGCTCTCGATTCCCCCCTCTCTTTCGCACCCTCCATGTCATATTCCGCTCCAGGAGTTCCATCATAGCTCCTCACTGTCGCTGGGAGGATATTTTCTCCTCCGCTCGCCCCTTCCACCGTCATTTTCTCTCTACCCACCCTTGCCTCCTTTTCCGCGCAGCTCTCGATTCCCCCCTCTCTTTCGCACCCTCCATGTCATATTCCGCTCCAGGAGCTCCATCATAGCTCCTTGCTGTCGCTGGGAGGATGTTTTCTCCTCCGCTCGCCCCTTCCACCGTCATTTTCTCTCTACCCACCCTTGCCTCCTTTTCCGCGCAGCTCTCGATTCCCCCCTCTCTTTCGCACCCTCCATGTCATATTCCGCTCCAGGAGTTCCATCATAGCTCCTCACTGTCGCTGGGAGGATGTTTTCTCCTCCGCTCGCCCCTTCCACCGTCATTTTCTCTCTACCCACCCTTGCCTCCTTCTCGCGCAGCTCTCGATTCCCCCCTCTCTTTCGCACCCTCCATATCATATTCCGCTCCAGGAGCTCCATCATAGCTCCTCGCTGTCGCTGGGAGGATGTTTTCTCCTCCGCTCGCCCCTTCCACCGTCATTTTCTCTCTACCCACCCTTGCCTTCTTTTCCGCGCAGCTCTCGATTCCCCCCTCTCTTTCGCACCCTCCATGTCATATTCCGCTCCAGGAGCTCCATCATAGCTCCTTGCTGTCGCTGGGAGGATGTTTTCTCCTCCGCTCGCCCCTTCCACCGTCATTTTCTCTCTACCCACCCTTGCCTCCTTTTCCGCGCAGCTCTCGATTCCCCCCTCTCTTTCGCACCCTCCATGTCATATTCCGCTCCAGGAGTTCCATCATAGCTCCTCACTGTCGCTGGGAGGATGTTTTCTCCTCCGCTCGCCCCTTCCACCGTCATTTTCTCTCTACCCACCCTTGCCTCCTTCTCCGCGCAGCTCTCGATTCCCCCCTCTCTTTCGCACCCTCCATGTCATATTCCGCTCCAGGAGCTCCATCATAGCTCCTCGCTGTCGCTGGGAGGATGTTTTCTCCTCCGCTCGCCCCTTCCACCGTCATTTTCTCTCTACCCACCCTTGCCTCCTTTTCCGCGCAGCTCTCGATTCCCCCCTCTCTTTCGCACCCTCCATGTCATATTCCGCTCCAGGAGCTCCATCATAGCTCCTTGCTGTCGCTGGGAGGATGTTTTCTCCTCCGCTCGCCCCTTCCACCGTCATTTTCTCTCTACCCACCCTTGCCTCCTTTTCCGCGCAGCTCTCGATTCCCCCCTCTCTTTTGCACCCTCCATGTCATATTCCGCTCCAGGAGTTCCATCATAGCTCCTCACTGTCGCTAGGAGGATGTTTTCTCCTCCGCTCGCCCCTTCCACCATCATTTTCTCTCTACCCACCCTTGCCTCCTTTTCCGCGCAGCTCTCGATTCCCCCCTCTCTTTCGCACCCTCCATGTCATATTCCGCTCCAGGAGTTCCATCATAGCTCCTCACTGTCGCTGGGAGGAAGTTTTCTCCTCCGCTCGCCCCTTCCACCGTCATTTTCTCTCTACCCACCCTTGCCTCCTTATCCGCGCAGCTCTCGATTCCCCCCTCTCTTTCGCACCCTCCATGTCATATTCCGCTCCAGGAGCTCCATCATAGCTAATCGCTGTCGCTGGGAGGATGTTTTCTCCTCCGCTCGCCCCTTCCACCGTCATTTTCTCTCTACCCACCCTTGCCTCCTTTTCCGCGCAGCTCTCGATTCCCCCCTCTCTTTCGCACCCTCCATGTCATATTCCGCTCCAGGAGTTCCATCATAGCTCCTCACTGTCGCTGGGAGGATGTTTTCTCCTCCGCTCGCCCCTTCCACCGTCATTTTCTCTCTACCCACCCTTGCCTCCTTCTCCGCGCAGCTCTCGATTCCCTCCTCTCTCTCGCACCCTCCATATTACATCCAGCTCCAGGAGCTCCATCATAGCTCCTCGCTGTCGCTGGGAGGATGTTTTCTCCTCTGCTCGCCGCTTCCGCCGTCATTTTCTCTCCACCCACCCTTGCCTCCTTCTCCGCGCCGCTCTCGATTCCCCCCTCTCTTTCGCACCCTCCATGTCATATTCCGCTCCAGGAGCTCCATCATAGCTCCTCGCTGTCGCTGGGAGGATGTTTTCTCCTCCGCTCGCCCCTTCCACCGTCATTTTCTCTCTACCCACCCTTGCCTCCTTCTCCGCGCAGCTCTCGATTCCCCCCTCTCTTTCGCACCCTCCATGTCATATTCCGCTCCAGGAGCTCCATCATAGCTCCTCGCTGTCGCTGGGAGGATGTTTTCTCCTCCGCTCGCCCCTTCCACCGTCATTTTCTCTCTACCCACCCTTGCCTCCTTCTCCGCGCAGCTCTCAATTCCCCCCTCTCTTTCGCACCCTCCATGTCATATTCCGCTCCAGGAGCTCCATCATAGCTCCTCGCTGTCGCTCGGAGGATGTTTTCTCCTCCGCTCGCCCCTTCCACCGTCATTTTCTCTCTACCCACCCTTGCCTCCTTCTCCGCGCAGCTCTCGATTCCCCCCTCTCTTTCGAACCCTCCATGTCATATTCCGCTCCAGGAGCTCCATCATAGCTCCTCGCTGTCGCTGGGAGGATGTTTTCTCCTCTGCTCGCCCCTTCCACCGTCATTTTCTCGCTACCCACCCTTTCCTCCTTTTCCGCGCAGCTCTCGATTCCCCCCTCTCTTTCGCACCCTCCATGTCATATTCCGCTCCAGGAGCTCCATCATAGCTCCTCGCTGTCGCTGGGAAAATGTTTTCTCCTCCGCTCGCCCCTTCCACCGTCATTTTCTCTCTACCCACCCTTGCCTCCTTCTCCGCGCAGCTCTCGATTCCCTCCTCTCTCTCGCACCCTCCATATTACATCCAGCTCCAGGAGCTCCATCATAGCTCTTCGCTGTCGCTGGGAGGATGTTTTCTCCTCCGCTCGCCCCTTCCACCGTCATTTTCTCTCTACCCACCCTTGCCTCCTTCTCCGCGCAGCTCTCGATTCCCTCCTCTCTCTCGCACCCTCCATATTACATCCAGCTCCAGGAGCTCCATCATAGCTCTTCGCTGTCGCTGGGAGGATGTTTTCTCCTCCGCTCGCCCCTTCCACCGTCATTTTCTCTCTACCCACCCTTGCCTCCTTCTCCGCGCAGCTCTCGATTCCCCCCTCTCTTTCGAACCCTCCATGTCATATTCCGCTCCAGGAGCTCCATCATAGCTCCTCGCTGTCGCTGGGAGGATGTTTTCTCCTCTGCTCGCCCCTTCCACCGTCATTTTCTCGCTACCCACCCTTTCCTCCTTTTCCGCGCAGCTCTCGATTCCCCCCTCTCTTTCGCACCCTCCATGTCATATTCCGCTCCAGGAGCTCCATCATAGCTCCTCGCTGTCGCTGGGAAAATGTTTTCTCCTCCGCTCGCCCCTTCCACCGTCATTTTCTCTCTACCCACCCTTGCCTCCTTCTCCGCGCAGCTCTCGATTCCCTCCTCTCTCTCGCACCCTCCATATTACATCCAGCTCCAGGAGCTCCATCATAGCTCTTCGCTGTCGCTGGGAGGATGTTTTCTCCTCCGCTCGCCCCTTCCACCGTCATTTTCTCTCTACCCACCCTTGCCTCCTTCTCCGCGCAGCTCTCGATTCCCTCCTCTCTCTCGCACCCTCCATATTACATCCAGCTCCAGGAGCTCCATCATAGCTCTTCGCTGTCGCTGGGAGGATGTTTTCTCCTCCACTCGCCCCTTCCACCGTCATTTTCTCTCTACCCACCCTTGCCTCCTTCTCCGCGCTGCTCTCGATTCCCTCCTCTCTCTCGCACCCTCCATATTACATCCAGCTCCAGTAGCTCCATCATAGCTCCTCGCTGTCGCTGGGAGGATGTTTTCTCCTCTGCTCGCCGCTTCCGCCGTCATTTTCTCTCCACCCACCCTTGCCTCCTTCTCCGCGCCGCTCTCGATTCCCCCCTCTCTTTCGCACCCTCCATGCCATATTCTGCTCCAGGAGCTCCATCATAGCTCCTCGCTGTCGCTGGGAGGATGTTTTCTCCTCCGCTCGCCCCTTCCACCGTCATTTTCTCTCTACCCACCCTTGCCTCCTTCTCCGCGCAGCTCTCGATTCCCCCCTCTCTTTCGCACCCTCCATGTCATATTCCGCTCCAGGAGCTCCATCATAGCTCCTCGCTGTCGCTGGGAGGATGTTTTCTCCTCCGCTCGCCCCTTCCACCGTCATTTTCTCTCTACCCACCCTTTCCTCCTTTTCCGCGCAGCTCTCGATTCCCCCCTCTCTTTCGCACCCTCCATGTCATATTCCGCTCCAGGAGCTCCATCATAGCTCCTCGCTGTCGCTGGGAGGATGTTTTCTCCTCTGCTCGCCCCTTCCACCGTCATTTTCTCTCTACCCACCCTTTCCTCCTTTTCCGCGCAGCTCTCGATTCCCCCCTCTCTTTCGCACCCTCCATGTCATATTCCGCTCCAGGAGCTCCATCATAGCTCCTCGCTGTCGCTGGGAGGATGTTTTCTCCTCCGCTCGCCCCTTCCACCGTCATTTTCTTTCTACCCACCCTTGCCTCCTTTTCCACCCAGCTCTCGATTCCCCCCTCTCTTTCGCACCCTCTATGTCATATTCCGCTCCAGGAGCTCCATCATAGCTCCTCGCTGTTGCTGGGAGGATGTTTTCTCCTCCGCTCGCCCCTTCCACCGTCATTTTCTCTCTACCCACCCTTGCCTCCTTCTCCGCGCAGCTCTCGATTCCCCCCTCTCTTTCGCACCCTCCATGTCATATTCCGCTCCAGGAGCTCCATCATAGCTCCTCGCTGTCGCTGGGAGGATTTTTTCTCCTCTGCTCGCCCCTTCCACCGTCATTTTCTCTCTACCCACCCTTTCCTCCTTTTCCGCGCAGCTCTCGATTCCCCCCTCTCTTGCGCACCCTCCATGTCATATTCCGCTCCAGGAGCTCCATCATAGCTCCTCGCTGTCGCTGGGAGGATGTTTTCTCCTCCGCTCGCCCCTTCCACCGTCATTTTCTCTCTACCCACCCTTGCCTCCTTTTCCGCGCAGCTCTCGATTCCCCCCTCTCTTTCGCACCCTCCATGTCATATTCCGCTCCAGGAGTTCCATCATAGCTCCTCACTGTCGCTGGGAGGATGTTTTCTCCTCCACTCGCCCCTTCCACCGTCATTTTCTCTCTACCCACCCTTGCCTCCTTCTCCGCGCTGCTCTCGATTCCCTCCTCTCTCTCGCACCCTCCATATTACATCCAGCTCCAGGAGCTCCATCATAGCTCCTCGCTGTCGCTGGGAGGATGTTTTCTCCTCTGCTCGCCGCTTCCGCCGTCATTTTCTCTCCACCCACCCTTGCCTCCTTCTCCGCGCCGCTCTCGATTCCCCCCTCTCTTTCGCACCCTCCATGTCATATTCTGCTCCAGGAGCTCCATCATAGCTCCTCGCTGTCGCTGGGAGGATGTTTTCTCCTCCGCTCGCCCCTTCCACCGTCATTTTCTCTCTACCCACCCTTGCCTCCTTTTCCACACAGCTCTCGATTCCCCCCTCTCTTTCGCACCCTCCATGTCATATTCCGCTCCAGGAGCTCCATCATAGCTCCTCGCTGTTGCTGGGAGGATGTTTTCTCCTCCGCTCGCCCCTTCCACCGTCATTTTCTCTCTATCCACCCTTGCCTCCTTCTCCGCGCAGCTCTCGATTCCCCCCTCTCTTTCGCACCCTCCATGTCATATTCCGCTCCAGGAGTTCCATCATAGCTCCTCACTGTCGCTGGGAGGATGTTTTCTCCTCCGCTCGCCCCTTCCACCGTCATTTTCTCTCTATCCACCCTTGCCTCCTTCTCCGCGCAGCTCTCGATTCCCCCCTCTCTTTCGCACCCTCCATGTCATATTCCGCTCCAGGAGCTCCATCATAGCTCCTCGCTGTTGCTGGGAGGATGTTTTCTCCTCCGCTCGCCCCTTCCACCATCATTTTCTCTCTACCCCCCCTTGCCTCCTTTTCCGCGCAGCTCTCGATTCCCCCCTCTCTTTCGCACCCTCCATGTCATATTCCGCTCCAGGAGTTCCATCATAGCTCCTCACTGTCGCTGGGAGGATGTTTTCTCCTCCGCTCGCCCCTTCCACCGTCATTTTCTCTCTACCCACCCTTGCCTCCTTTTCCGCGCAGCTCTCGATTCCCCCCTCTCTTTCGCACCCTCCATGTCATATTCCGCTCCAGGAGCTCCATCATAGCTCCTTGCTGTCGCTGGGAGGATGTTTTCTCCTCCGCTCGCCCCTTCCACCGTCATTTTCTCTCTACCCACCCTTGCCTCCTTTTCCGCGCAGCTCTCGATTCCCCCCTCTCTTTCGCACCCTCCATGTCATATTCCGCTCCAGGAGTTCCATCATAGCTCCTCACTGTCGCTGGGAGGATGTTTTCTCCTCCGCTCGCCCCTTCCACCGTCATTTTCTCTCTACCCACCCTTGCCTCCTTCTCCGCGCACCTCTCGATTCCCCCCTCTCTTTCGCACCCTCCATGTCATATTCCGATCCAGGAGCTCCATCATAGCTCCTCGCTGTCGCTGGGAGGATGTTTTCTCCTCCGCTCGCCCCTTCCACCGTCATTTTCTCTCTACCCACCCTTGCCTCCTTTTCCGCGCAGCTCTCGATTCCCCCCTCTCTTTCGCACCCTCCATGTCATATTCCGCTCCAGGAGCTCCATCATAGCTCCTTGCTGTCGCTGGGAGGATGTTTTCTCCTCCGCTCGCCCCTTCCACCGTCATTTTCTCTCTACCCACCCTTGCCTCCTTTTCCGCGCAGCTCTCGATTCCCCCCTCTCTTTCGCACCCTCCATGTCATATTCCGCTCCAGGAGTTCCATCATAGCTCCTCACTGTCGCTGGGAGGATGTTTTCTCCTCCGCTCGCCCCTTCCACCGTCATTTTCTCTCTACCCACCCTTGCCTCCTTCTCCGCGCAGCTCTCGATTCCCCCCTCTCTTTCGCACCCTCCATGTCATATTCCGCTCCAGGAGCTCCATCATAGCTCCTCGCTGTCGCTGGGAGGATGTTTTCTCCTCCGCTCGCCCCTTCCACCGTCATTTTCTCTCTACCCACCCTTGCCTCCTTTTCCGCGCAGCTCTCGATTCCCCCCTCTCTTTCGCACCCTCCATGTCATATTCCGCTCCAGGAGTTCCATCATAGCTCCTCACTGTCGCTGGGAGGAAGTTTTCTCCTCCGCTCGCCCCTTCCACCGTCATTTTCTCTCTACCCACCCTTGCCTCCTTTTCCGCGCAGCTCTCGATTCCCCCCTCTCTTTCGCACCCTCCATGTCATATTCCACTCCAGGAGTTCCATCATAGCTCCTCACTGTCGCTGGGAGGAAGTTTTCTCCTCCGCTTGCCCCTTCCACCGTCATTTTCTCTCTACCCACCCTTGCCTCCTTTTCCGCGCAGCTCTCGATTCCCCCCTCTCTTTCGCACCCTCCATGTCATATTCCGCTCCAGGAGCTCCATCATAGCTCCTTGCTGTCGCTGGGAGGATGTTTTCTCCTCCGCTCGCCCCTTCCACCGTCATTTTCTCTCTACCCACCCTTGCCTCCTTTTCCGCGCAGCTCTCGATTCCCCCCTCTCTTTCGAACCCTCCATGTCATATTCCGCTCAAGGAGCTCCATCATAGCTCCTCGCTGTCGCTGGGAGGATGTTTTCTCCTCTGCTCGCCCCTTCCACCGTCATTTTCTCTCTACCCACCCTTTCCTCCTTTTCCGCGCAGCTCTCGATTCCCCCCTCTCTTTCGCACCCTCCATGTCATATTCCGCTCCAGGAGCTCCATCATAGCTCCTCGCTGTCGCTGGGAGGATGTTTTCTCCTCCGCTCGCCCCTTCCACCGTCATTTTCTTTCTACCCACCCTTGCCTCCTTTTCCACACAGCTCTCGATTCCCCCCTCTCTTTCGCACCCTCCATGTCATATTCCGCTCCAGGAGCTCCATCATAGCTCCTTGCTGTCGCTGGGAGGATGTTTTCTCCTCCGCTCGCCCCTTCCACCGTCATTTTCTCTCTACCCACCCTTGCCTCCTTTTCCGCGCAGCTCTCGATTCCCCCCTCTCTTTCGCACCCTCCATGTCATATTCCGCTCCAGGAGTTCCATCATAGCTCCTCACTGTCGCTGGGAGGATGTTTTCTCCTCCGCTCGCCCCTTCCACCGTCATTTTCTCTCTACCCACCCTTGCCTCCTTCTCCGCGCAGCTCTCGATTCCCCCCTCTCTTTCGCACCCTCCATGTCATATTCCGCTCCAGGAGCTCCATCATAGCTCCTCGCTGTCGCTGGGAGGATGTTTTCTCCTCCGCTCGCCCCTTCCACCGTCATTTTCTCTCTACCCACCCTTGCCTCCTTTTCCGCGCAGCTCTCGATTCCCCCCTCTCTTTCGCACCCTCCATGTCATATTCCGCTCCAGGAGCTCCATCATAGCTCCTTGCTGTCGCTGGGAGGATGTTTTCTCCTCCGCTCGCCCCTTCCACCGTCATTTTCTCTCTACCCACCCTTGCCTCCTTTTCCGCGCAGCTCTCGATTCCCCCCTCTCTTTCGCACCCTCCATGTCATATTCCGCTCCAGGAGTTCCATCATAGCTCCTCACTGTCGCTGGGAGGATGTTTTCTCCTCCGCTCGCCCCTTCCACCGTCATTTTCTCTCTACCCACCCTTGCCTCCTTCTTCGCGCAGCTCTCGATTCCCCCCTCTCTTTCGCACCCTCCATGTCATATTCCGCTCCAGGAGCTCCATCATAGCTCCTCGCTGTCGCTGGGAGGATGTTTTCTCCTCCGCTCGCCCCTTCCACCGTCATTTTCTCTCTACCCACCCTTGCCTCCTTTTCCGCGCAGCTCTCGATTCCCCCCTCTCTTTCGCACCCTCCATGTCATATTCCGCTCCAGGAGCTCCATCATAGCTCCTTGCTGTCCCTGGGAGGATGTTTTCTCCTCCGCTCGCCCCTTCCACCGTCATTTTCTCTCTACCCACCCTTGCCTCCTTTTCCGCGCAGCTCTCGATTCCCCCCTCTCTTTCGCACCCTCCATGTCATATTCCGCTCCAGGAGTTCCATCATAGCTCCTCACTGTCGCTGGGAGGATGTTTTCTCCTCCGCTCGCCCCTTCCACCATCATTTTCTCTCTACCCACCCTTGCCTCCTTTTCCGCGCAGCTCTCGATTCCCCCCTCTCTTTCGCACCCTCCATGTCATATTCCGCTCCAGGAGTTCCATCATAGCTCCTCACTGTCGCTGGGAGGAAGTTTTCTCCTCCGCTCGCCCCTTCCACCGTCATTTTCTCTCTACCCACCCTTGCCTCCTTTTCCGCGCAGCTTTCGATTCCCCCCTCTCTTTCGCACCCTCCATGTCATATTCCGCTCCAGGAGTTCCATCATAGCTCCTCACTGTCGCTGAGAGGAAGTTTTCTCCTCCGCTTGCCCCTTCCACCGTCATTTTCTCTCTACCCACCCTTGCCTCCTTTTCCGCGCAGCTCTCGATTCCCCCCTCTCTTTCGCACCCTCCATGTCATATTCCGCTCCAGGAGCTCCATCATAGCTCCTTGCTGTCGCTGGGAGGATGTTTTCTCCTCCGCTCGCCCCTTCCACCGTCATTTTCTCTCTACCCACCCTTGCCTCCTTTTCCGCGCAGCTCTCGATTCCCCCCTCTCTTTCGCACCCTCCATGTCATATTCCGCTCCAGGAGTTCCATCATAGCTCCTCACTGTCGCTGGGAGGATGTTTTCTCCTCCGCTCGCCCCTTCCACCGTCATTTTCTCTCTACCCACCCTTGCCTCCTTTTCCGCGCAGCTCTCGATTCCCCCCTCTCTTTCGCACCCTCCATGTCATATTCCGCTCCAGGAGCTCCATCATAGCTCCTCGCTGTCGCTGGGAGGATGTTTTCTCCTCCGCTCGCCCCTTCCACCGTCATTTTCTCTCTACCCACCCTTGCCTCCTTTTCCGCGCAGCTCTCGATTCCCCCCTCTCTTTCGCACCCTCCATGTCATATTCCGCTCCAGGAGTTCCATCATAGCTCCTCACTGTCGCTGGGAGGAAGTTTTCTCCTCCGCTCGCCCCTTCCACCGTCATTTTCTCTCTACCCACCCTTGCCTCCTTTTCCGCGCAGCTCTCGATTCCCCCCTCTCTTTCGCACCCTCCATGTCATATTCCGCTCCAGGAGTTCCATCATAGCTCCTCACTGTCGCTGGGAGGATGTTTTCTCCTCCACTCGCCCCTTCCACCGTCATTTTCTCTCTACCCACCCTTGCCTCCTTCTCCGCGCAGCTCTCGATTCCCCCCTCTCTTTCGCACCCTCCATGTCATATTCCGCTCCAGGAGCTCCATCATAGCTCTTCGCTGTCGCTGGGAGGATGTTTTCTCCTCCGCTCGCCCCTTCCACCGTCATTTTCTCTCTACCCACCCTTTCCTCCTTTTCCGCGCAGCTCTCGATTCCCCCCTATCTTTCGCACCCTCCATGTCATATTCCGCTCCAGGAGTTCCATCATAGCTCCTCACTGTCGCTGGGAGGATGTTTTCTCCTCCACTCGCCCCTTCCACCGTCATTTTCTCTCTACCCACCCTTGCCTCCTTCTCCGCGCAGCTCTCGATTCCCCCCTCTCTTTCGCACCCTCCATGTCATATTCCGCTCCAGGAGCTCCATCATAGCTCTTCGCTGTCGCTGGGAGGATGTTTTCTCCTCCGCTCGCCCCTTCCACCGTCATTTTCTCTCTACCCACCCTTTCCTCCTTTTCCGCGCAGCTCTCGATTCCCCCCTATCTTTCGCACCCTCCATGTCATATTCCGCTCCAGGAGCTCCATCATAGCTCCTCGCTGTCGCTGGGAGGATGTTTTCTCCTCCGCTCGCCCCTTCCACCGTCATTTTCTCTCTACCCACCCTTGCCTCCTTTTCCGCGCAGCTCTCGATTCCCCCCTCTCTTTCGCACCCTCCATGTCATATTCCGCTCCAGGAGCTCCATCATAGCTCCTCGCTGTCGCTGGGAGGATGTTTTCTCCTCCGCTCGCCCCTTCCACCGTCATTTTCTCTCTACCCACCCTTGCCTCCTTCTCCGCGCAGCTCTCAATTCCCCCCTCTCTTTCGCACCCTCCATGTCATATTCCGCTCCAGGAGCTCCATCATAGCTCCTCGCTGTCGCTGGGAGGATGTTTTCTCCTCCGCTCGCCCCTTCCACCGTCATTTTCTCTCTACCCACCCTTGCCTCCTTCTCCGCGCAGCTCTCGATTCCCCCCTCTCTTTCGAACCCTCCATGTCATATTCCGCTCCAGGAGCTCCATCATAGCTCCTCGCTGTTGCTGGGAGGATGTTTTCTCCTCTGCTCGCCCCTTCCACCGTCATTTTCTCTCTACCCACCCTTTCCTCCTTTTCCGCGCAGCTCTCGATTCCCCCCTCTCTTTCGCACCCTCCATGTCATATTCCGCTCCAGGAGCTCCATCATAGCTCCTCGCTGTCGCTGGGAGGATGTTTTCTCCTCCGCTCGCCCCTTCCACCGTCATTTTCTTTCTACCCACCCTTGCCTCCTTTTCCACGCAGCTCTCGATTCCCCCCTCTCTTTCGCACCCTCCATGTCATATTCCGCTCCAGGAGCTCCATCATAGCTCCTCGCTGTCGCTGGGAGGATGTTTTCTCCTCTGCTCGCCCCTTCCACCGTCATTTTCTCTCTACCCACCCTTTCCTCCTTTTCCGCGCAGCTCTCGATTCCCCCCTCTCTTTCGCACCCTCCATGTCATATTCCGCTCCAGGAGTTCCATCATAGCTCCTCACTGTCGCTGGGAGGAAGTTTTCTCCTCCGCTCGCCCCTTCCACCGTCATTTTCTCTCTACCCACCCTTGCCTCCTTTTCCGCGCAGCTCTCGATTCCCCCCTCTCTTTCGCACCCTCCATGTCATATTCCGCTCCAGGAGCTCCATCATAGCTCCTTGCTGTCGCTGGGAGGATGTTTTCTCCTCCGCTCGCCCCTTCCACCGTCATTTTCTCTCTACCCACCCTTGCCTCCTTTTCCGCGCAGCTCTCGATTCCCCCCTCTCTTTCGCACCCTCCATGTCATATTCCGCTCCAGGAGTTCCATCATAGCTCCTCACTGTCGCTGGGAGGATGTTTTCTCCTCCGCTCGCCCCTTCCACCATCATTTTCTCTCTACCCACCCTTGCCTCCTTTTCCGCGCAGCTCTCGATTCCCCCCTCTCTTTCGCACCCTCCATGTCATATTCCGCTCCAGGAGTTCCATCATAGCTCCTCACTGTCGCTGGGAGGATATTTTCTCCTCCGCTCGCCCCTTCCACCGTCATTTTCTCTCTACCCACCCTTGCCTCCTTTTCCGCGCAGCTCTCGATTCCCCCCTCTCTTTCGCACCCTCCATGTCATATTCCGCTCCAGGAGCTCCATCATAGCTCCTTGCTGTCGCTGGGAGGATGTTTTCTCCTCCGCTCGCCCCTTCCACCGTCATTTTCTCTCTACCCACCCTTGCCTCCTTCTCCGCGCAGCTCTCGATTCCCCCCTCTCTTTCGCACCCTCCATGTCATATTCCGCTCCAGGAGCTCCATCATAGCTCCTCGCTGTCGCTGGGAGGATGTTTTCTCCTCCGCTCGCCCCTTCCACCGTCATTTTCTCTCTACCCACCCTTGCCTCCTTTTCCGCGCAGCTCTCGATTCACCCCTCTCTTTCGCACCCTCCATGTCATATTCCGCTCCAGGAGCTCCATCATAGCTCCTCGCTGTCGCTGGGAGGATGTTTTCTCCTCCGCTCGCCCCATCCACCGTCATTTTCTTTCTACCCACCCTTGCCTCCTTTTCCACGCAGCTCTCGATTCCCCCCTCTCTTTCGCACCCTCCATGTCATATTCCGCTCCAGGAGCTCCATCATAGCTCCTCGCTGTTGCTGGGAGGATGTTTTCTCCTCCGCTCGCCCCTTCCACCGTCATTTTCTCTCTACCCACCCTTGCCTCCTTTTCCGCGCAGCTCTCGATTCCCCCCTCTCTTTCGCACCCTCAATGTCATATTCCGCTCCAGGAGTTCCATCATAGCTCCTCACTGTCGCTGGGAGGATGTTTTCTCCTCCGCTCGCCCCTTCCACCGTCATTTTCTCTCTACCCACCCTTGCCTCCTTCTCCGCGCAGCTCTCGATTCCCTCCTCTCTCTCGCACCCTCCATATTACATCCAGCTCCAGGAGCTCCATCATAGCTCCTCGCTGTCGCTGGGAGGATGTTTTCTCCTCCGCTCGCCCCTTCCACCGTCATTTTCTCTCTACCCACCCTTGCCTCCTTCTCCGCGCAGCTCTCGCTTCCCTCCTCTCTCTCGCACCCTCCATATTACATCCAGCTCCAGGAGCTCCATCATAGCTCCTCGCTGTCGCTGGGAGGATGTTTTCTCCTCCGCTCGCCCCTTCCAATGTCATTTTCTCTCTACCCACCCTTGCCTCCTTTTCCGCGCAGCTCTCGATTCCCCCCTCTCTTTCGCACCCTCCATGTCATATTCCGCTCCAGGAGCTCCATCATAGCTCCTTGCTGTCGCTGGGAGGATGTTTTCTCCTCCGCTCGCCCCTTCCACCGTCATTTTCTCTCTACCCACCCTTGCCTCCTTCTGCGCGCAGCTCTCGATTCCCCCCTCTTTTTCGCACCCTCCATGTCATATTCCGCTCCAGGAGCTCCATCATAGCTCCTCGCTGTCGCTGGGAGGATGTTTTCTCCTCCGCTCGCCCCTTCCACCGTCATTTTCTCTCTACCCACCCTTGCCTCCTTTTCCGCGCAGCTCTCGATTCCCCCCTCTCTTTCGCACCCTCCATGTCATATTCCGCTCCAGGAGTTCCATCATAGCTCCTCACTGTCGCTGGGAGGATGTTTTCTCCTCCGCTCGCCCCTTCCACCGTCATTTTCTCTCTACCCACCCTTGCCTCCTTTTCCGCGCAGCTCTCGATTCCCCCCTCTCTTTCGCACCCTCCATGTCATATTCCGCTCCAGGAGTTCCATCATAGCTCCTCACTGTCGCTGGGAGGAAGTTTTCTCCTCCGCTCGCCCCTTCCACCGTCATTTTCTCTCTACCCACCCTTGCCTCCTTTTCCGCGCAGCTCTCGATTCCCCCCTCTCTTTCGCACCCTCCATGTCATATTCCGCTCCAGGAGCTCCATCATAGCTCCTTGCTGTCGCTGGGAGGATGTTTTCTCCTCCGCTCGCCCCTTCCACCGTCATTTTCTCTCTACCCACCCTTGCCTCCTTTTCCGCGCAGCTCTCGATTCCCCCCTCTCTTTCGCACCCTCCATGTCATATTCCGCTCCAGGAGCTCCATCATAGCTCCTTGCTGTCGCTGGGAGGATGTTTTCTCCTCCGCTCGCCCCTTCCACCGTCATTTTCTCTCTACCCACCCTTGCCTCCTTCTCCGCGCAGCTCTCGATTCCCCCCTCTCTTTCGCACCCTCCATGTCATATTCCGCTCCAGGAGCTCCATCATAGCTCCTTGCTGTCGCTGGGAGGATGTTTTCTCCTCCGCTCGCCCCTTCCACCGTCATTTTCTCTCTACCCACCCTTGCCTCCTTCTCCGCGAAGCTCTCGATTCCCCCCTTTCTCTCGCACCCTCCATATTACATCCAGCTCCAGGAGCTCCATCATAGCTCCTCGCTGTCGCTGGGAGGATGTTTTCTCCTCCGCTCGCCCCTTCCACCGTCATTTTCTCTCTACCCACCCTTGCCTCCTTTTCCGCGCAGCTCTCGATTCCCCCCTCTCTTTCGCACCCTCCATGTCATATTCCGCTCCAGGAGTTCCATCATAGCTCCTCACTGTCGCTGGGAGGATGTTTTCTCCTCCGCTCGCCCCTTCCACCGTCATTTTCTCTCTACCCACCCTTGCCTCCTTTTCCGCGCAGCTCTCGATTCCCCCCTCTCTTTCGCACCCTCCATGTCATATTCCGCTCCAGGAGTTCCATCATAGCTCCTCACTGTCGCTGGGAGGATGTTTTCTCCTCTGCTCGCCGCTTCCGCCGTCATTTTCTCTCCACCCACCCTTGCCTCCTTCTCCGTGCCGCTCTCGATTCCACCCTCTCTCTCGCACCCACCATGTTATATCCCGCTCCAGGAGCTCCATCATAGCTCCTCCCTGTCGCTGGGAGGATGTTTTCTCCTCTGCTCGCCCCTTCCACCGTCATTTTCTCTCTACCCACCCTTGCCTCCTTTTCCGCGCTGCTCTCGATTCCCCCCTCTCTTTCGCACCCTCCATGTCAAATTCCGCTCCAGGAGTTCCATCATAGCTCCTCACTGTCACTGGGAGGATGTTTTCTCCTCCGCTCGCCCCTTCCACCGTCATTTTCTCTCTACCCACCCTTGCCTCCTTCTCCGCGCAGCTCTCGATTCCCCCCTCTCTCTCGCACCCTCCATATTACATCCAGCTCCAGGAGCTCCATCATAGCTCCTCGCTGTCGCTGGGAGGATGTTTTCTCCTCCGCTCGCCCCTTCCACCGTCATTTTCTCTCTACCCACCCTTGCCTCCTTTTCCGCGCAGCTCTCGATTCCCCCCTCTCTTTCGCACCCTCCATGTCATATTCCGCTCCAGGAGTTCCATCATAGCTCCTCACTGTCGCTGGGAAGATGTTTTCTCCTCCGCTCGCCCCTTCCACCGTCATTTTCTCTCTACCCACCCTTGCCTCCTTTTCCGCGCAGCTCTTGATTCCCCCCTCTCTTTCGCACCCTCCATGTCATATTCCGCTCCAGGAGTTCCATCATAGCTCCTCACTGTCGCTGGGAGGATGTTTTCTCCTCCGCTCGCCCCTTCCACCGTCATTTTCTCTCTACCCACCCTTGCCTCCTTTTCCGCGCAGCTCTCGATTCCCCCCTCTCTTTCGCACCCTCCATGTCATATTCCGCTCCAGGAGTTCCATCATAGCTCCTCACTGTCGCTGGGAGGAAGTTTTCTCCTCCGCTCGCCCCTTCCACCGTCATTTTCTCTCTACCCACCCTTGCCTCCTTTTCCGCGCAGCTCTCGATTCCCCCCTCTCTTTCACACCCTCCATGTCATATTCCGCTCCAGGAGCTCCATCATAGCTCCTTGCTGTCGCTGGGAGGATGTTTTCTCCTCCGCTCGCCCCTTCCACCGTCATTTTCTCTCTACCCACCCTTGCCTCCTTTTCCGCGCAGCTCTCGATTCCCCCCTCTCTTTCGCACCCTCCATGTCATATTCCGCTCCAGGAGCTCCATCATAGCTCCTTGCTGTCGCTGGGAGGATGTTTTCTCCTCCGCTCGCCCCTTCCACCGTCATTTTCTCTCTACCCACCCTTGCCTCCTTCTTCGCGCAGCTCTCGATTCCCCCCTTTTTCTCGCACCCTCCATATTACATCCAGCTCCAGGAGCTCCATCATAGCTCCTCGCTGTCGCTGGGAGGATGTTTTCTCCTCCGCTCGCCCCTTCCACCGTCATTTTCTCTCTACCCACCCTTGCCTCCTTTTCCGCGCAGCTCTCGATTCCACCCTCTCTTTCGCACCCTCCATGTCATATTCCGCTCCAGGAGTTCCATCATAGCTCCTCACTGTCGCTGGGAGGATGTTTTCTCCTCCGCTCGCCCCTTCCACCGTCATTTTCTCTCTACCCACCCTTGCCTCCTTCTCCGCGCAGCTCTCGATTCCCCCCTCTCTTTCGCACCCTCCATGTCATATTCCGCTCCAGGAGCTCCATCATAGCTCCTCGCTGTCGCTGGGAGGATGTTTTCTCCTCCGCTCGCCCCTTCCACCGTCATTTTCTCTCTACCCACCCTTGCCTCCTTTTCTGCGCAGCTCTCGATTCCCCCCTCTCTTTCGCACCCTCCATGTCATATTCCGCTCCAGGAGTTCCATCATAGCTCCTCACTGTCGCTGGGAGGATGTTTTCTCCTCCGCTCGCCCCTTCCACCGTCATTTTCTCTCTACCCACCCTTGCCTCCTTTTCCGCGCAGCTCTCGATTCCCCCCTCTCTTCCGCACCCTCCATGTCATATTCCGCTCCAGGAGTTCCATCATAGCTCCTAACTGTCGCTGGGAGGATGTTTTCTCCTCCGCTCGCCCCTTCCACCGTCATTTTCTCTCTACCCACCCTTGCCTCCTTCTCCGCGCAGCTCTCGATTCCCCCCTCTCTTTCGCACCCTCCATGTCATATTCTGCTCCAGGAGCTCCTTCATAGCTCCTCGCTGTCGCTGGGAGGATGTTTTCTCCTCCGCTCGCCCCTTCCACCGTCATTTTCTCTCTACCCACCCTTGCCTCCTTCTCCGCGCAGCTCTCGATTCCCTCCTCTCTCTCGCACCCTCCATATTACATCCAGCTCCAGGAGCTCCATCATAGCTCCTCGCTGTCGCTGGGAGGATGTTTTCTCCTCTGCTCGCCGCTTCCACCGTCATTTTCTCTCCACCCACCCTTGCCTCCTTCTCCGCGCCGCTCTCGATTCCCCCCTCTCTCTCGCACCCACCATGTCATATCCCGCTCCAGGAGCTCCATCATAGCTCCTCGCTGTCGCTGAGAGGATGTTTTCTCCTCCGCTCGCCCCTTCCACCGTCATTTTCTCTCTACCCACCCTTGCCTCCTTCTCCGCGCAGCTCTAGATTCCCCCCTCTCTCTCGCACCCTCCATATTACATCCAGCTCCAGGAGCTCCATAATAGCTCCTCGCTGTCGCTGGGAGGATGTTTTCTCCTCCGCTCGCCCCTTCCACCGTCATTTTCTCTCTACCCACCCTTGCCTCCTTCTCCACGCAGCTCTCGATTCCCCCCTCTCTTTCGCACCCTCCATGTTGTATTCCGCTCCAGGAGCTCCATCATAGCTCCTCGCTGTCGGTGGGAGGATGTTTTCTCCTCCGCTCGCCCCTTCCACCGTCATTTTCTCTCTACCCACCCTTGCCTCCTTTTCCGCGCAGCTCTCGATTCCCCCCTCTCTTTCGCACCCTCCATGTCATATTCCGCTCCAGGAGTTCCATCATAGCTCCTCACTGTCGCTGGGAGGATGTTTTCTCCTCCGCTCGCCCCTTCCACCGTCATTTTCTCTCTACCCACCCTTGCCTCCTTTTCCGCGCAGCTCTTGATTCCCCCCTCTCTTTCGCACCCTCCATGTCATATTCCGCTCCAGGAGTTCCATCATAGCTCCTCACTGTCGCTGGGAGGATGTTTTCTCCTCCGCTCGCCCCTTCCACCGTCATTTTCTCTCTACCCACCCTTGCCTCCTTTTCCGCGCAGCTCTCGATTCCCCCCTCTCTTTCGCACCCTCCATGTCATATTCCGCTCCAGGAGTTCCATCATAGCTCCTCACTGTCGCTGGGAGGAAGTTTTCTCCTCCGCTCGCCCCTTCCACCGTCATTTTCTCTCTACCCACCCTTGCCTCCTTTTCCGCGCAGCTCTCGATTCCCCCCTCTCTTTCGCACCCTCCATGTCATATTCCGCTCCAGGAGCTCCATCATAGCTCCTTGCTGTCGCTGGGAGGATGTTTTCTCCTCCGCTCGCCCCTTCCACCGTCATTTTCTCTCTACCCACCCTTGCCTCCTTCTCCGCGCAGCTCTCGATTCCCCCCTCTCTTTCGCACCCTCCATGTCATATTCCGCTCCAGGAGCTCCATCATAGCTCCTTGCTGTCGCTGGGAGGATGTTTTCTCCTCCGCTCGCCCCTTCCACCGTCATTTTCTCTCTACCCACCCTTGCCTCCTTCTCCGCGCAGCTCTCGATTCCCCCCTTTCTCTCGCACCCTCCATATTACATCCAGCTCCAGGAGCTCCATCATAGCTCCTCGCTGTCGCTGGGAGGATGTTTTCTCCTCCGCTCGCCCCTTCCACCGTCATTTTCTCTCTACCCACCCTTGCCTCCTTTTCCGCGCAGCTCTCGATTCCCCCCTCTCTTTCGCACCCTCCATGTCATATTCCGCTCCAGGAGTTCCATCATAGCTCCTCACTGTCGCTGGGAGGATGTTTTCTCCTCCGCTCGCCCCTTCCACCGTCATTTTCTCTCTACCCACCCTTGCCTCCTTCTCCGCGCAGCTCTCGATTCCCCCCTCTCTTTCGCACCCTTCATGTCATATTCCGCTCCAGGAGCTCCATCATAGCTCCTCGCTGTCGCTGGGAGGATGTTTTCTCCTCCGCTCGCCCCTTCCACCGTCATTTTCTCTCTACCCATCCTTGCCTCCTTTTCTGCGCAGCTCTCGATTCCCCCCTCTCTTTCGCACCCTCCATGTCATATTCCGCTCCAGGAGTTCCATCATAGCTCCTCACTGTCGCTGGGAGGATGTTTTCTCCTCCGCTCGCCCCTTCCACCGTCATTTTCTCTCTACCCACCCTTGCCTCCTTTTCCGCGCAGCTCTCGATTCCCCCCTCTCTTCCGCACCCTCCACGTCATATTCCGCTCCAGGAGTTCCATCATAGCTCCTAACTGTCGCTGGGAGGATGTTTTCTCCTCCGCTCGCCCCTTCCACCATCATTTTCTCTCTACCCACCCTTGCCTCCTTCTCCGCGCAGCTCTCGATTCCCCCCTCTCTTTCGCACCCTCCATGTCATATTCTGCTCCAGGAGCTCCTTCATAGCTCCTCGCTGTCGCTGGGAGGATGTTTTCTCCTCCGCTCGCCCCTTCCACCGTCATTTTCTCTCTACCCACCCTTGCCTCCTTCTCCGCGCAGCTCTCGATTCCCTCCTCTCTCTCGCACCCTCCATATTACATCCAGCTCCAGGAGCTCCATCATAGCTCCTCGCTGTCGCTGGGAGGATGTTTTCTCCTCCGCTCGCCCCTTCCACCATCATTTTCTCTCTACCCACCCTTGCCTCCTTCTCCGCGCAGCTCTCGATTCCCCCCTCTCTTTCGCACCCTCCATGTCATATTCTGCTCCAGGAGCTCCTTCATAGCTCCTCGCTGTCGCTGGGAGGATGTTTTCTCCTCCGCTCGCCCCTTCCACCGTCATTTTCTCTCTACCCACCCTTGCCTCCTTCTCCGCGCAGCTCTCGATTCCCTCCTCTCTCTCGCACCCTCCATATTACATCCAGCTCCAGGAGCTCCATCATAGCTCCTCGCTGTCGCTGGGAGGATGTTTTCTCCTCTGCTCGCCGCTTCCACCGTCATTTTCTCTCCACCCACCCTTGCCTCCTTCTCCGCGCCGCTCTCGATTCCCCCCTCTCTCTCGCACCCACCATGTCATATCCCGCTCCAGGAGCTCCATCATAGCTCCTCGCTGTCGCTGAGAGGATGTTTTCTCCTCCGCTCGCCCCTTCCACCGTCATTTTCTCTCTACCCACCCTTGCCTCCTTCTCCGCGCAGCTCTAGATTCCCCCCTCTCTCTCGCACCCTCCATATTACATCCAGCTCCAGGAGCTCCATCATAGCTCCTCGCTGTCGCTGGGAGGATGTTTTCTCCTCCGCTCGCCCCTTCCACCGTCATTTTCTCTCTACCCACCCTTGCCTCCTTCTCCACGCAGCTCTCGATTCCCCCCTCTCTTTCGCACCCTCCATGTCATATTCCGCTCCAGGAGCTCCATCATAGCTCCTCGCTGTCGGTGGGAGGATGTTTTCTCCTCCGCTCGCCCCTTCCACCGTCATTTTCTCTCTACCCACCCTTGCCTCCTTTTCCGCGCAGCTCTCGATTCCCCCCTCTCTTTCGCACCCTCCATGTCATATTCCGCTCCAGGAGTTCCATCATAGCTCCTCACTGTCGCTGGGAGGATGTTTTCTCCTCCGCTCGCCCCTTCCACCGTCATTTTCTCTCTACCCACCCTTGCCTCCTTTTCCGCGCAGCTCTTGATTCCCCCCTCTCTTTCGCACCCTCCATGTCATATTCCGCTCCAGGAGTTCCATCATAGCTCCTCACTGTCGCTGGGAGGATGTTTTCTCCTCCGCTCGCCCCTTCCACTGTCATTTTCTCTCTACCCACCCTTGCCTCCTTTTCCGCGCAGCTCTCGATTCCCCCCTCTCTTTCGCACCCTCCATGTCATATTCCGCTCCAGGAGTTCCATCATAGCTCCTCACTGTCGCTGGGAGGAAGTTTTCTCCTCCGCTCGCCCCTTCCACCGTCATTTTCTCTCTACCCACCCTTGCCTCCTTTTCCGCGCAGCTCTCGATTCCCCCCTCTCTTTCGCACCCTCCATGTCATATTCCGCTCCAGGAGCTCCATCATAGCTCCTTGCTGTCGCTGGGAGGATGTTTTCTCCTCCGCTCGCCCCTTCCACCGTCATTTTCTCTCTACCCACCCTTGCCTCCTTTTCCGCGCAGCTCTCGATTCCCCCCTCTCTTTCGCACCCTCCATGTCATATTCCGCTCCAGGAGCTCCATCATAGCTCCTTGCTGTCGCTGGGAGGATGTTTTCTCCTCCGCTCGCCCCTTCCACCGTCATTTTCTCTCTACCCACCCTTGCCTCCTTCTCCGCGCAGCTCTCGATTCCCCCCTCTCTTTCGCACCCTCCATGTCATATTCCGCTCCAGGAGCTCCATCATAGCTCCTTGCTGTCGCTGGGAGGATGTTTTCTCCTCCGCTCGCCCCTTCCACCGTCATTTTCTCTCTACCCACCCTTGCCTCCTTCTCCGCGCAGCTCTCGATTCCCCCCTTTCTCTCGCACCCTCCATATTACATCCAGCTCCAGGAGCTCCATCATAGCTCCTCGCTGTCGCTGGGAGGATGTTTTCTCCTCCGCTCGCCCCTTCCACCGTCATTTTCTCTCTACCCACCCTTGCCTCCTTTTCCGCGCAGCTCTCGATTCCCCCCTCTCTTTCGCACCCTCCATGTCATATTCCGCTCCAGGAGTTCCATCATAGCTCCTCACTGTCGCTGGGAGGATGTTTTCTCCTCCGCTCGCCCCTTCCACCGTCATTTTCTCTCTACCCACCCTTGCCTCCTTTTCCGCGCAGCTCTCGATTCCCCCCTCTCTTTCGCACCCTCCATGTCATATTCCGCTCCAGGAGTTCCATCATAGCTCCTCACTGTCGCTGGGAGGGTGTTTTCTCCTCTGCTCGCCGCTTCCGCCGTCATTTTCTCTCCACCCACCCTTGCCTCCTTCTCCGCGCCGCTCTCGATTCCACCCTCTCTCTCGCACCCACCATGTTATATCCCGCTCCAGGAGCTCCATCATAGCTCCTCCCTGTCGCTGGGAGGATGTTTTCTCCTCTGCTCGCCCCTTCCACCGTCATTTTCTACCTACCCACCCTTGCCTCCTTTTCCGCGCTGCTCTCGATTCCCCCCTCTCTTTCGCACCCTCCATGTCAAATTCCGCTCCAGGAGTTCCATCATAGCTCCTCACTGTCACTGGGAGGATGTTTTCTCCTCCGCTCGCCCCTTCCACCGTCATTTTCTCTCTACCCACCCTTGCCTCCTTCTCCGCGCAGCTCTCGATTCCCCCCTCTCTCTCGCACCCTCCATATTACATCCAGCTCCAGGAGCTCCATCATAGCTCCTCGCTATCGCTGGGAGGATGTTTTCTCCTCCGCTCGCCCCTTCCACCGTCATTTTCTCTCTACCCACCCTTGCCTCCTTTTCTGCGCAGCTCTCGATTCCCCCCTCTCTTTCGCACCCTCCATGTCATATTCCGCTCCAGGAGTTCCATCATAGCTCCTCACTGTCGCTGGGAAGATGTTTTCTCCTCCGCTCGCCCCTTCCACCGTCATTTTCTCTCTACCCACCCTTGCCTCCTTTTCCGCGCAGCTCTTGATTCCCCCCTCTCTTTCGCACCCTCCATGTCATATTCCGCTCCAGGAGTTCCATCATAGCTCCTCACTGTTGCTGGGAGGATGTTTTCTCCTCCGCTCGCCCCTTCCACCGTCATTTTCTCTCTACCCACCCTTGCCTCCTTTTCCGCGCAGCTCTCGATTCCCCCCTCTCTTTCGCACCCTCCATGTCATATTCCGCTCCAGGAGTTCCATCATAGCTCCTCACTGTCGCTGGGAGGAAGTTTTCTCCTCCGCTCGCCCCTTCCACCGTCATTTTCTCTCTACCCACCCTTGCCTCCTTTTCCGCGCAGCTCTCGATTCCCCCCTCTCTTTCGCACCCTCCATGTCATATTCCGCTCCAGGAGCTCCATCATAGCTCCTTGCTGTCGCTGGGAGGATGTTTTCTCCTCCGCTCGCCCCTTCCACCGTCATTTTCTCTCTACCCACCCTTGCCTCCTTTTCCGCGCAGCTCTCGATTCCCCCCTCTCTTTCGCACCCTCCATGTCATATTCCGCTCCAGGAGCTCCATCATAGCTCCTTGCTGTCGCTGGGAGGATGTTTTCTCCTCCGCTCGCCCCTTCCACCGTCATTTTCTCTCTACCCACCCTTGCCTCCTTCTCCGCGCAGCTCTCGATTCCCCCCTCTCTTTCGCACCCTCCATGTCATATTCCGCTCCAGGAGCTCCATCATAGCTCCTTGCTGTCGCTGGGAGGATGTTTTCTCCTCCGCTCGCCCCTTCCACCGTCATTTTCTCTCTACCCACCCTTGCCTCCTTCTCCGCGCAGCTCTCGATTCCCCCCTTTCTCTCGCACCCTCCATATTACATCCAGCTCCAGGAGCTCCATCATAGCTCCTCGCTGTCGCTGGGAGGATGTTTTCTCCTCCGCTCGCCCCTTCCACCGTCATTTTCTCTCTACCCACCCTTGCCTCCTTTTCCGCGCAGCTCTCGATTCCCCCCTCTCTTTCGCACCCTCCATGTCATATTCCGCTCCAGGAGTTCCATCATAGCTCCTCACTGTCGCTGGGAGGATGTTTTCTCCTCCGCTCGCCCCTTCCACCGTCATTTTCTCTCTACCCACCCTTGCCTCCTTCTCCGCGCAGCTCTCGATTCCCCCCTCTCTTTCGCACCCTCCATGTCATATTCCGCTCCAGGAGCTCCATCATAGCTCCTCGCTGTCGCTGGGAGGATGTTTTCTCCTCCGCTCGCCCCTTCCACCGTCATTTTCTCTCTACCCACCCTTGCCTCCTTTTCTGCGCAGCTCTCGATTCCCCCCTCTCTTTCGCACCCTCCATGTCATATTCCGCTCCAGGAGTTCCATCATAGCTCCTCACTGTCGCTGGGAGGATGTTTTCTCCTCCGCTCGCCCCTTCCACCGTCATTTTCTCTCTACCCACCCTTGCCTCCTTTTCCGCGCAGCTCTCGATTCCCCCCTCTCTTCCGCACCCTCCATGTCATATTCCGCTCCAGGAGTTCCATCATAGCTCCTAACTGTCGCTTGGAGGATGTTTTCTCCTCCGCTCGCCCCTTCCACCGTCATTTTCTCTCTACCCACCCTTGCCTCCTTCTCCGCGCAGCTCTCGATTCCCCCCTCTCTTTCGCACCCTCCATGTCATATTCTGCTCCAGGAGCTCCTTCATAGCTCCTCGCTGTCGCTGGGAGGATGTTTTCTCCTCCGCTCGCCCCTTCCACCGTCATTTTCTCTCTACCCACCCTTGCCTCCTTCTCCGCGCAGCTCTCGATTCCCTCCTCTCTCTCGCACCCTCCATATTACATCCAGCTCCAGGAGCTCCATCATAGCTCCTCGCTGTCGCTGGTAGGATGTTTTCTCCTCTGCTCGCCGCTTCCACCGTCATTTTCTCTCCACCCACCCTTGCCTCCTTCTCCGCGCCGCTCTCGATTCCCCCCTCTCTCTCGCACCCACCATGTCATATCCCGCTCCAGGAGCTCCATCATAGCTCCTCGCTGTCGCTGAGAGGATGTTTTCTCCTCCGCTCGCCCCTTCCACCGTCATTTTCTCTCTACCCACCCTTGCCTCCTTCTCCGCGCAGCTCTAGATTCCCCCCTCTCTCTCGCACCCTCCATATTACATCCAGCTCCAGGAGCTCCATCATAGCTCCTCGCTGTCGCTGGGAGGATGTTTTCTCCTCCGCTCGCCCCTTCCACCGTCATTTTCTCTCTACCCACCCTTGCCTCCTTCTCCACGCAGCTCTCGATTCCCCCCTCTCTTTCGCACCCTCCATGTCATATTCCGCTCCAGGAGCTCCATCATAGCTCCTCGCTGTCGGTGGGAGGATGTTTTCTCCTCCGCTCGCCCCTTCCACCGTCATTTTCTCTCTACCCACCCTTGCCTCCTTCTCCGCGCAGCTCTCGATTCCCCCCTCTCTTTCGCACCCTCCATATTACATCCAGCTCCAGGAGCTCCATCATAGCTCCTCGCTGTCGCTGGGAGGATGTTTTCTCCTCCGCTCGCCCCTTCCACCGTCATTTTCTCTCTACCCACCCTTGCCTCCTTTTCCGCGCAGCTCTCGATTCCCCCCTCTCTTTTGCACCCTCCATGTCATATTCCGCTCCAGGAGTTCCATCATAGCTCCTCACTGTCGCTGGGAGGATGTTTTCTCCTCTGCTCGCCCCTTCCACCGTCATTTTCTCTCTACCCACCCTTGCCTCCTTCTCCGCGCAGCTCTCGATTCCCCCCTCTCTTTCGCACCCTCCATGTCATATCCCGCTCCAGGAGCTCCATTATAGCTCCTGACTGTCGCTGGGAGGATGTTTTCTCCTCCGCTCGCCCCTTCCACCGTCATTTTCTCTCTACCCACCCTTGCCTCCTTCTCCGCGCAGCTCTCGATTCCCCCCTCTCTTTCGCACCCTCCATGTCATATTCCGCTCCAGGAGCTCCATCATAGCTCCTCGCTGTCGCTGGGAGGATGTTTTCTCCTCCGCTCGCCCCTTCCACCGTCATTTTCTCTCTACCCACCCTTGCCTCCTTCTCCGCGCAGCTCTCGATTCCCCCCTCTCTTTCGCACCCTCCATGTCATATTCCGCTCCAGGAGCTCCATCATAGCTCCTCGCTGTCGCTGGGAGGATGTTTTCTCCTCCGCTCGCCCCTTCCACCGTCATTTTCTCTCTACCCACCCTTGCCTCCTTCTCCGCGCAGCTCTCGATTCACCCCTCTCTTTCGCACCCTCCATGTCATATTCCGCTCCAGGAGCTCCATCATAGCTCCTCGCTGTCGCTGGGAGGATGTTTTCTCCTCCGCTCGCCCCTTCCACCGTCATTTTCTCTCTACCCACCCTTGCCTCCTTCTCCGCGCAGCTCTCGATTCCCTCCTCTCTCTCGCACCCTCCATATTACATCCAGCTCCAGGAGCTCCATCATAGCTCCTCGCTGTCGCTGGGAGGATGTTTTCTCCTCCGCTCGCCCCTTCCACCGTCATTTTCTCTCTACCCACCCTTGCCTCCTTTTCCGCGCAGCTCTCGATTCCCCCCTCTCTTTCGCACCCTCCATGTCATATTCTGCTCCAGGAGTTCCATCATAGCTCCTCACTGTCGCTGGGAGGATGTTTTCTCCTACGCTCGCCCCTTCCACCGTCATTTTCTCTCTACCCACCCTTGCCTCCTTCTCTGCGCAGCTCTCGATTCCCCCCTCTCTTTCGCACCCTCCATATTACATCCATCTCCAGGAGCTCCATCATAGCTCCTCGCTGTCGCTGGGAGGATGTTTTCTCCTCTGCTCGCCGCTTCCACCGTCATTTTCTCTCCACCCACCCTTGCCTCCTTCTCCGCGCCGCTCTCGATTCCCCCCTCTCTCTCGCACCCACCATGTCATATTCCGCTCCAGGAGTTCCATCGTAGCTCCTCACTGTCGCTGGGAGGATGTTTTCTCCTCCGCTCGCCCCTTCCACCGTCATTTTCTCTCTACCCACCCTTGCCTCCTTCTCCGCGCAGCTCTCGATTCCCCCCTCTCTTTCGCACCCTCCATGTCATATTCCGCTCCAGGAGTTCCATCGTAGCTCCTCACTGTCGCTGGGAGGATGTTTTCTCCTCCGCTCGCCCCTTCCACCGTCATTTTCTCTCTACCCACCCTTGCCTCCTTCTCCGCGCAGCTCTCGATTCCCCCCTCTCTTTCGCACCCTCCATGTCATATTCCGCTCCAGGAGCTCCATCATAGCTCCTCGCTGTCGCTGGGAGGATGTTTTCTCCTCCGCTCGCCCCTTCCACCGTCATTTTCTCTCTACCCACCCTTGCCTCCTTCTCCGCGCAGCTCTCGATTCCCCCCTCTCTTTCGCACCCTCCATGTCATATTCCGCTCCAGGAGCTCCATCATAGCTCCTCGCTGTCGCTGGGAGGATGTTTTCTCCTCCGCTTGCCCCTTCCACCGTCATTTTCTCTCTACCCACCCTTGCCTCCTTTTCCGCGCAGCTCTCGATTCCACCCTCTCTTTCGCACCCTCCATGTCATATTCCGCTCCAGGAGCTCCATCATAGCTCCTCGCTGTCGCTGGGAGGATGTTTTCTCCTCCGCTCGCCCCTTCCACCGTCATTTTCTCTCTACCCACCCTTGCCTCCTTCTCCGCACAGCTCTCGATTCCCCCCTCTCTCTCGCACCCTCCATATTACATCCAGCTCCAGGAGCTCCATCATAGCTCCTCGCTGTCGCTGGGAGGATGTTTTCTCCTCCGCTCGCCCCTTCCACCGTCATTTTCTCTCTACCCACCCTTGCCTCCTTTTCCGCGCAGCTCTCGATTCCCCCCTCTCTTTCGCACCCTCCATGTCATATTCCGCTCCAGGAGTTCCATCATAGCTCCTCACTGTCGCTGGGAGGATGTTTTCTCCTCCGCTCGCCACTTCCACCGTCATTTTCTCTCTACCCACCCTTGCCTCCTTTTCCGTGCAGCTCTCGATTCCCCCTTCTCTTTCGCACCCTCCATGTCATATTCCGCTCCAGGAGTTCCATCATAGCTCCTCACTGTCGCTGGGAGGAAGTTTTCTCCTCCGCTCGCCCCTTCCACCGTCATTTTCTCTCTACCCACCCTTGCCTCCTTTTCTGCGCAGCTCTCGATTCCCCCCTCTCTTTCGCACCCTCCATGTCATATTCCGCTCCAGGAGCTCCATCATAGCTCCTCGCTGTTGCTGGGAGGATGTTTTCTCCTCCGCTCGCCCCTTCCACCGTCATTTTCTCTCTACCCACCCTTGCCTCCTTTTCCGCGCAGCTCTCGATTCCCCCCTCTCTTTCGCACCCTCCATGTCATATTCCGCTCCAGGAGTTCCATCATAGCTCCTCACTGTCGCTGGGAGGATGTTTTCTCCTCCGCTCGCCCCTTCCACCGTCATTTTCTCTCTACCCACCCTTGCCACCCTTCTCCGCGCAGCTCTCGATTCCCCCCTCTCTTTCGCACCCTCCATGTCATATTCTGCTCCAGGAACTCCATCATAGCTCCTCGCTGTCGCTGGGAGGATGTTTTCTCCTCCGCTCGCCCCTTCCACCGTCATTTTCTCCCTACCCACCCTTGCCTCCTTCTCCGCGCAGCTCTCGATTCCCTCCTCTCTCTCGCACCCTCCATATTACATCCAGCTCCAGGAGCTCCATCATAGCTCCTCGCTGTCGCTGGGAGGATGTTTTCTCCTCCGCTCGCCCCTTCCACCGTCATTTTCTCTCTACCCACCCTTGCCTCCTTCTCCGCGCAGCTCTCGATTCCCCCCTCTCTTTCGCACCCTCCATGTCATATTCCGCTCCAGGAGCTCCATCATAGCTCCTCGCTGTCGCTGGGAGGATGTTTTCTCCTCCGCTCGCCCCTTCCACCGTCATTTTCTCTCTACCCACCCTTGCCTCCTTCTCCGCGCAGCTCTCGATTCCCCCCTCTCTCTCGCACCCTCCATATTACATCCAGCTCCAGGAGCTCCATCATAGCTCCTCGCTGTCGCTGGGAGGATGTTTTCTCCTCCGCTCGCCCCTTCCACCGTCATTTTCTCTCTACCCACCCTTGCCTCCTTTTCCGCGCAGCTCTCGATTCCCCCCTCTCTTTCGCACCCTCCATGTCATATTCCGCTCCAGGAGTTCCATCATAGCTCCTCGCTGTCGCTGGGAGGATGTTTTCTCCTCTGCTCGCCCCTTCCACCGTCATTTTCTCTCTACCCACCCTTGCCTCCTTCTCCGCGCAGCTCTCGATTCCCCCCTCTCTTTCGCACCCTCCATGTCATATTCCGCTCCAGGAGCTCCATCATAGCTCCTCGCTGTCTCTGGGAGGATGTTTTCTCCTCCGCTCGCCCCTTCCACCGTCATTTTCTCTCTACCCACCCTTGCCTCCTTCTCCGCGCAGCTCTCGATTCCCCCCTCTCTTTCGCACCCTCCATGTCATATTCCGCTCAAGGAGCTCCATCATAGCTCCTCGCTGTCGCTGGGAGGATGTTTTCTCCTCCGCTCGCCCCTTCCACCGTCATTTTCTCTCTACCCACCCTTGCCTCCTTTTCCGCGCAGCTCTCGATTCCCCCCTCTCTTTCGCACCCTCCATGTCATATTCCGCTCCAGGAGTTCCATCATAGCTCCTCACTGTCGCTGGGAGGATGTTTTCTCCTCCGCTCGCCCCTTCCACCGTCATTTTCTCTCTACCCACCCTTGCCTCCTTCTCCGCGCAGCTCTCGATTCCCCCCTCTCTTTCGCACCCTCCATGTCATATTCCGCTCCAGGAGTTCCATCATAGCTCCTCACTGTCGCTGGGAGGATGTTTTCTCCTCCGCTCGCCCCTTCCACCGTCATTTTCTCTCTACCCACCCATGCCTCCTTCTCCGCGCAGCTCTCGATTCCCCCCTCTCTTTCGCACCCTCCATGTCATATTCCGCTCCAGGAGCTCCATCATAGCTCCTCGCTGTCGCTGGGAGGATGTTTTCTCCTCCGCTCGCCCCTTCCACCGTCATTTTCTCTCTACCCACCCTTGCCTCCTTTTCCGCGCAGCTCTCGATTCCCCCCTCTCTTTCGCACCCTCCATGTCATATTCCGCTCCAGGAGTTCCATCATAGCTCCTCACTGTCGCTGGGAGGAAGTTTTCTCCTCCGCTCGCCCCTTCCACCGTCATTTTCTCTCTACCCACCCTTGCCTCCTTTTCCGCGCAGCTCTCGATTCCCCCCTCTCTTTCGCACCCTCCATGTCATAATCCGCTCCGGGAGCTCCATCATAGCTCCTTGCTGTCGCTGGGAGGATGTTTTCTCCTCCGCTCGCCTCTTCCACCGTCATTTTCTCTCTACCCACCCTTGCCTCCTTTTCCGCGCAGCTCTCGATTCCCCCCTCTCTTTCGCACCCTCCATGTCATATTCCGCTCCAGGAGTTCCATCATAGCTCCTCACTGTCGCTGGGAGGATGTTTTCTCCTCCGCTCGCCCCTTCCACCGTCATATACTCTCTACCCACCCTTGCCTCCTTTTCCGCGCAGCTCTCGATTCCCCCCTCTCTTTCGCACCCTCCATGTCATATTCCGCTCCAGGAGTTCCATCATAGCTCCTCACTGTCGCTGGGAGGATGTTTTCTCCTCCGCTCGCCCCTTCCACCGTCATTTTCTCTCTACCCACCCTTGCCTCCTTTTCCGCGCAGCTCTCGATTCCCCCCTCTCTTTCGCACCCTCCATGTCATATTCCGCTCCAGGAGCTCCATCATAGCTCCTTGCTGTCGCTGGGAGGATGTTTTCTCCTCCGCTCGCCCCTTCCACCGTCATTTTCTCTCTACCCACCCTTGCCTCCTTCTCCGCGCAGCTCTCGATTCCTCCCTCTCTCTCGCACCCTCCATATTACATCCAGCTCCAGGAGCTCCATCATAGCTCCTCGCTGTCGCTGGGAGGATGTTTTCTCCTCCGCTCGCCCCTTCCACCGTCATTTTCTCTCTACCCACCCTTGCCTCCTTCTCCGTGCAGCTCTCGATTCCCCCCTCTCTTTCGCACCCTCCATGTCATATTCCGCTCCAGGAGCTCCATCATAGCTCCTCGCTGTCGCTGGGAGGATGTTTTCTCCTCCGCTCGCCCCTTCCACTGTCATTTTCTCTCTACCCACCCTTGCCTCCTTCTCCGCGCAGCTCTCGATTCCTCCCTCTCTCTCGCACCCTCCATATTACATCCAGCTCCAGGAGCTCCATCATAGCTCCTCGCTGTCGCTGGGAGGATGTTTTCTCCTCCGCTCGCCCCTTCCACCGTCATTTTCTCTCTACCCACCCTTGCCTCCTTCTCCGTGCAGCTCTCGATTCCCCCCTCTCTTTCGCACCCTCCATGTCATATTCCGCTCCAGGAGCTCCATCATAGCTCCTCGCTGTCGCTGGGAGGATGTTTTCTCCTCCGCTCGCCCCTTCCACCGTCATTTTCTCTCTACCCACCCTTGCCTCCTTTTCCGTGCAGCTCTCGATTCCCCCCTCTCTTTCGCACCCTCCATGTCATATTCCGCTCCAGGAGTTCCATCATAGCTCCTCACTGTCGCTGGGAGGATGTTTTCTCCTCCGCTCGCCCCTTCCACCGTCATTTTCTCTCTACCCACCCTTGCCTTCTTCTCCGCGCAGCTCTCGATTCCCCCCTCTCTTTCGCACCCTCCATGTCAAATTTCGCTCCAGGAGCTCCATCATAGCTCCTCGCTGTCGCTGGGAGGATGTTTTCTCCTCCGCTCGCCCCTTCCACCGTCATTTTCTCTCTACCCACCCTTGCCTCCTTTTCCGCGCAGCTCTCGATTCCCCCCTCTCTTTCGCACCCTCCATGTCATATTCCGCTCCAGGAGTTCCATCATAGCTCCTCACTGTCGCTGGGAGGATGTTTTCTCCTCCGCTCGCCCCTTCCACCGTCATTTTCTCTCTACCCACCCTTGCCTCCTTCTCCGCGCAGCTCTCGATTCCCCCCTCTCTTTCGCACCCTCCATGTCATATTCCGCTCCAGGAGTTCCATCATAGCTCCTCACTGTCGCTGGGAGGATGTTTTCTCCTCCGCTCGCCCCTTCCACCGTCATATACTCTCTACCCACCCTTGCCTCCTTTTCCGCGCAGCTCTCGATTCCCCCCTCTCTTTCGCACCCTCCATGTCATATTCCGCTCCAGGAGTTCCATCATAGCTCCTCACTGTCGCTGGGAGGATGTTTTCTCCTCCGCTCGCCCCTTCCACCGTCATTTTCTCTCTACCCACCCTTGCCTCCTTTTCCGCGCAGCTCTCGATTCCCCCCTCTCTTTCGCACCCTCCATGTCATATTCCGCTCCAGGAGCTCCATCATAGCTCCTTGCTGTCGCTGGGAGGATGTTTTCTCCTCCGCTCGCCCCTTCCACCGTCATTTTCTCTCTACCCACCCTTGCCTCCTTCTCCGCGCAGCTCTCGATTCCTCCCTCTCTCTCGCACCCTCCATATTACATCCAGCTCCAGGAGCTCCATCATAGCTCCTCGCTGTCGCTGGGAGGATGTTTTCTCCTCCGCTCGCCCCTTCCACCGTCATTTTCTCTCTACCCACCCTTGCCTCCTTCTCCGTGCAGCTCTCGATTCCCCCCTCTCTTTCGCACCCTCCATGTCATATTCCGCTCCAGGAGCTCCATCATAGCTCCTCGCTGTCGCTGGGAGGATGTTTTCTCCTCCGCTCGCCCCTTCCACTGTCATTTTCTCTCTACCCACCCTTGCCTCCTTCTCCGCGCAGCTCTCGATTCCTCCCTCTCTCTCGCACCCTCCATATTACATCCAGCTCCAGGAGCTCCATCATAGCTCCTCGCTGTCGCTGGGAGGATGTTTTCTCCTCCGCTCGCCCCTTCCACCGTCATTTTCTCTCTACCCACCCTTGCCTCCTTCTCCGTGCAGCTCTCGATTCCCCCCTCTCTTTCGCACCCTCCATGTCATATTCCGCTCCAGGAGCTCCATCATAGCTCCTCGCTGTCGCTGGGAGGATGTTTTCTCCTCCGCTCGCCCCTTCCACCGTCATTTTCTCTCTACCCACCCTTGCCTCCTTTTCCGTGCAGCTCTCGATTCCCCCCTCTCTTTCGCACCCTCCATGTCATATTCCGCTCCAGGAGTTCCATCATAGCTCCTCACTGTCGCTGGGAGGATGTTTTCTCCTCCGCTCGCCCCTTCCACCGTCATTTTCTCTCTACCCACCCTTGCCTTCTTCTCCGCGCAGCTCTCGATTCCCCCCTCTCTTTCGCACCCTCCATGTCAAATTTCGCTCCAGGAGCTCCATCATAGCTCCTCGCTGTCGCTGGGAGGATGTTTTCTCCTCCGCTCGCCCCTTCCACCGTCATTTTCTCTCTACCCACCCTTGCCTCCTTTTCCGCGCAGCTCTCGATTCCCCCCTCTCTTTCGCACCCTCCATGTCATATTCCGCTCCAGGAGTTCCATCATAGCTCCTCACTGTCGCTGGGAGGATGTTTTCTCCTCCGCTCGCCCCTTCCACCGTCATTTTCTCTCTACCCACCCTTGCCTCCTTTTCCGCGCAGCTCTCGATTCCCCCCTCTCTTTCGCACCCTCCATGTCATATTCCGCTCCAGGAGTTCCATCATAGCTCCTCACTGTCGCTGGGAGGATGTTTTCTCCTCCGCTCGCCCCTTCCACCGTCATTTTCTCTCTACCCACCCTTGCCTCCTTCTCCGCGCAGCTCTCGATTCCCCCCTCTCTTTCGCACCCTCCATGTCATATTCCGCTCCAGGAGTTCCATCATAGCTCCTCACTGTCGCTGGGAGGATGTTTTCTCCTCCGCTCGCCCCTTCCACCGTCATTTTCTCTCTACCCACCCATGCCTCCTTCTCCGCGCAGCTCTCGATTCCCCCCTCTCTTTCGCACCCTCCATGTCATATTCCGCTCCAGGAGCTCCATCATAGCTCCTCGCTGTCGCTGGGAGGATGTTTTCTCCTCCGCTCGCCCCTTCCACCGTCATTTTCTCTCTACCCACCCTTGCCTCCTTTTCCGCGCAGCTCTCGATTCCCCCCTCTTTTTCGCACCCTCCATGTCATATTCCGCTCCAGGAGTTCCATCATAGCTCCTCACTGTCGCTGGGAGGAAGTTTTCTCCTCCGCTCGCCCCTTCCACCGTCATTTTCTCTCTACCCACCCTTGCCTCCTTTTCCGCGCAGCTCTCGATTCCCCCCTCTCTTTCGCACCCTCCATGTCATAATCCGCTCCAGGAGCTCCATCATAGCTCCTTGCTGTCGCTGGGAGGATGTTTTCTCCTCCGCTCGCCCCTTCCACCGTCATTTTCTCTCTACCCACCCTTGCCTCCTTTTCCGCGCAGCTCTCGATTCCCCCCTCTCTTTCGCACCCTCCATGTCATATTCCGCTCCAGGAGTTCCATCATAGCTCCTCACTGTCGCTGGGAGGATGTTTTCTCCTCCGCTCGCCCCTTCCACCGTCATTTTCTCTCTACCCACCCTTGCCTCCTTTTCCGCGCAGCTCTCGATTCCCCCCTCTCTTTCGCACCCTCCATGTCATATTCCGCTCCAGGAGTTCCATCATAGCTCCTCACTGTCGCTGGGAGGATGTTTTCTCCTCCGCTCGCCCCTTCCACCGTCATTTTCTCTCTACCCACCCTTGCCTCCTTTTCCGCGCAGCTCTCGATTCCCCCCTCTCTTTCGCACCCTCCATGTCATATTCCGCTCCAGGAGCTCCATCATAGCTCCTTGCTGTCGCTGGGAGGATGTTTTCTCCTCCGCTCGCCCCTTCCACCGTCATTTTCTCTCTACCCACCCTTGCCTCCTTTTCCGCGCAGCTCTCGATTCCCCCCTCTCTTTCGCACCCTCCATGTCATATTCCGCTCCAGGAGTTCCATCATAGCTCCTCACTGTCGCTGGGAGGATGTTTTCTCCTCCGCTCGCCCCTTCCACCGTCATTTTCTCTCTACCCACCCTTGCCTCCTTCTCCACGCAGCTCTCGATTCCCCCCTCTCTTTCGCACCCTCCATGTCATATTCCGCTCCAGGAGTTCCATCATAGCTCCTCACTGTCGCTGGGAGGATGTTTTCTCCTCCGCTCGCCCCTTCCACCGTCATTTTCTCTCTACCCACCCTTGCCTCCTTCTCCGCGCAGCTCTCGATTCCCCCCTCTCTTTCGCACCCTCCATGTCATATTCCGCTCAAGGAGCTCCATCATAGCTCCTCGCTGTCGCTGGGAGGATGTTTTCTCCTCCGCTCGCCCCTTCCACCGTCATTTTCTCTCTACCCACCCTTGCCTCCTTTTCCGCGCAGCTCTCGATTCCCCCCTCTCTTTCGCACCCTCCATGTCATATTCCGCTCCAGGAGTTCCATCATAGCTCCTCACTGTCGCTGGGAGGAAGTTTTCTCCTCCGCTCGCCCCTTCCACCGTCATTTTCTCTCTACCCACCCTTGCCTCCTTTTCCGCGCAGCTCTCGATTCCCCCCTCTCTTTCGCACCCTCCATGTCATATTCCGCTCCAGGAGTTCCATCATAGCTCCTCACTGTCGCTGGGAGGATGTTTTCTCCTCCGCTCGCCCCTTCCACCGTCATTTTCTCTCTACCCACCCTTGCCTCCTTTTCCGCGCAGCTCTCGATTCCCCCCTCTCTTTCGCACCCTCCATGTCATATTCCGCTCCAGGAGCTCCATCATAGCTCCTTGCTGTCGCTGGGAGGATGTTTTCTCCTCCGCTCGCCCCTTCCACCGTCATTTTCTCTCTACCCACCCTTGCCTCCTTTTCCGCGCAGCTCTCGATTCCCCCCTCTCTTTCGCACCCTCCATGTCATATTCCGCTCCAGGAGTTCCATCATAGCTCCTCACTGTCGCTGGGAGGATGTTTTCTCCTCCGCTCGCCCCTTCCACCGTCATTTTCTCTCTACCCACCCTTGCCTCCTTCTCCACGCAGCTCTCGATTCCCCCCTCTCTTTCGCACCCTCCATGTCATATTCCGCTCCAGGAGTTCCATCATAGCTCCTCACTGTCGCTGGGAGGATGTTTTCTCCTCCGCTCGCCCCTTCCACCGTCATTTTCTCTCTACCCACCCTTGCCTCCTTCTCCGCGCAGCTCTCGATTCCCCCCTCTCTTTCGCACCCTCCATGTCATATTCCGCTCAAGGAGCTCCATCATAGCTCCTCGCTGTCGCTGGGAGGATGTTTTCTCCTCCGCTCGCCCCTTCCACCGTCATTTTCTCTCTACCCACCCTTGCCTCCTTTTCCGCGCAGCTCTCGATTCCCCCCTCTCTTTCGCACCCTCCATGTCATATTCCGCTCCAGGAGCTCCATCATAGCTCCTTGCTGTCGCTGGGAGGATGTTTTCTCCTCCGCTCGCCCCTTCCACCGTCATTTTCTCTCTACCCACCCTTGCCTCCTTTTCCGCGCAGCTCTCGATTCCCCCCTCTCTTTCGCACCCTCCATGTCATATTCCGCTCCAGGAGTTCCATCATAGCTCCTCACTGTCGCTGGGAGGATGTTTTCTCCTCCGCTCGCCCCTTCCACCGTCATTTTCTCTCTACCCACCCTTGCCTCCTTCTCCACGCAGCTCTCGATTCCCCCCTCTCTTTCGCACCCTCCATGTCATATTCCGCTCCAGGAGTTCCATCATAGCTCCTCACTGTCGCTGGGAGGATGTTTTCTCCTCCGCTCGCCCCTTCCACCGTCATTTTCTCTCTACCCACCCTTGCCTCCTTCTCCGCGCAGCTCTCGATTCCCCCCTCTCTTTCGCACCCTCCATGTCATATTCCGCTCAAGGAGCTCCATCATAGCTCCTCGCTGTCGCTGGGAGGATGTTTTCTCCTCCGCTCGCCCCTTCCACCGTCATTTTCTCTCTACCCACCCTTGCCTCCTTTTCCGCGCAGCTCTCGATTCCCCCCTCTCTTTCGCACCCTCCATGTCATATTCCGCTCCAGGAGTTCCATCATAGCTCCTCACTGTCGCTGGGAGGAAGTTTTCTCCTCCGCTCGCCCCTTCCACCGTCATTTTCTCTCTACCCACCCTTGCCTCCTTTTCCGCGCAGCTCTCGATTCCCCCCTCTCTTTCGCACCCTCCATGTCATATTCCGCTCCAGGAGTTCCATCATAGCTCCTCACTGTCGCTGGGAGGATGTTTTCTCCTCCGCTCGCCCCTTCCACCGTCATTTTCTCTCTACCCACCCTTGCCTCCTTTTCCGCGCAGCTCTCGATTCCCCCCTCTCTTTCGCACCCTCCATGTCATATTCCGCTCCAGGAGCTCCATCATAGCTCCTTGCTGTCGCTGGGAGGATGTTTTCTCCTCCGCTCGCCCCTTCCACCGTCATTTTCTCTCTACCCACCCTTGCCTCCTTTTCCGCGCAGCTCTCGATTCCCCCCTCTCTTTCGCACCCTCCATGTCATATTCCGCTCCAGGAGTTCCATCATAGCTCCTCACTGTCGCTGGGAGGATGTTTTCTCCTCCGCTCGCCCCTTCCACCGTCATTTTCTCTCTACCCACCCTTGCCTCCTTCTCCACGCAGCTCTCGATTCCCCCCTCTCTTTCGCACCCTCCATGTCATATTCCGCTCCAGGAGTTCCATCATAGCTCCTCACTGTCGCTGGGAGGATGTTTTCTCCTCCGCTCGCCCCTTCCACCGTCATTTTCTCTCTACCCACCCTTGCCTCCTTCTCCGCGCAGCTCTCGATTCCCCCCTCTCTTTCGCACCCTCCATGTCATATTCCGCTCAAGGAGCTCCATCATAGCTCCTCGCTGTCGCTGGGAGGATGTTTTCTCCTCCGCTCGCCCCTTCCACCGTCATTTTCTCTCTACCCACCCTTGCCTCCTTTTCCGCGCAGCTCTCGATTCCCCCCTCTCTTTCGCACCCTCCATGTCATATTCCGCTCCAGGAGTTCCATCATAGCTCCTCACTGTCGCTGGGAGGAAGTTTTCTCCTCCGCTCGCCCCTTCCACCGTCATTTTCTCTCTACCCACCCTTGCCTCCTTTTCCGCGCAGCTCTCGATTCCCCCCTCTCTTTCGCACCCTCCATGTCATATTCCGCTCCAGGAGCTCCATCATAGCTCCTTGCTGTCGCTGGGAGGATGTTTTCTCCTCCGCTCGCCCCTTCCACCGTCATTTTCTCTCTACCCACCCTTGCCTCCTTTTCCGTGCAGCTCTCGATTCCCCCCTCTCTTTCGCACCCTCCATGTCATATTCCGCTCCAGGAGTTCCTTCATAGCTCCTCACTGTCGCTGGGAGGATGTTTTCTCCTCCGCTCGCCCCTTCCACCGTCATTTTCTCTCTACCCACCCTTGCCTCCTTCTCCGCGCAGCTCTCGATTCCCCCCTCTCTTTCGCACCCTCCATGTCATATTCCGCTCCAGGAGTTCCTTCATAGCTCCTCACTGTCGCTGGGAGGATGTTTTCTCCTCCGCTCGCCCCTTCCACCGTCATTTTCTCTCTACCCACCCTTGCCTCCTTCTCCGCGCAGCTCTCGATTCCCCCCTCTCTTTCGCACCCTCCATGTCATATTCCGCTCCAGGAGTTCCATCATAGCTCCTCACTGTCGCTGGGAGGATGTTTTCTCCTCCGCTCGCCCCTTCCACCGTCATTTTCTCTCTACCCACCCTTGCCTCCTTCTCCGCGCAGCTCTCGATTCCCCCCTCTCTTTCGCACCCTCCATGTCATATTCCGCTCCAGGAGCTCCATCATAGCTCCTCGCTGTCGCTGGGAGGATGTTTTCTCCTCCGCTCGCCCCTTCCACCGTCATTTTCTCTCTACCCACCCTTGCCTCCATTTCCACGCAGCTCTCGATTCCCCCCTCTCTTTCGCACCCTCCATGTCATATTCCGCTCCAGGAGTTCCATCATAGCTCCTCACTGTCGCTGGGAGGAAGTTTTCTCCTCCGCTCGCCCCTTCCACCGTCATTTTCTCTCTACCCACCCTTGCCTCCTTTTCCGCGCAGCTCTCGATTCCCCCCTCTCTTTCGCACCCTCCATGTCATATTCCGCTCCAGGAGCTCCATCATAGCTCCTTGCTGTCGCTGGGAGGATGTTTTCTCCTCCGCTCGCCCCTTCCACCGTCATTTTCTCTCTACCCACCCTTGCCTCCTTTTCCGCGCAGCTCTCGATTCCATCCTCTCTTTCGCACCCTCCATGTCATATTCCGCTCCAGGAGTTCCATCATAGCTCCTCACTGTCGCTGGGAGGATGTTTTCTCCTCCGCTCGCCCCTTCCACCGTCATTTTCTCTCTACACACCCTTGCCTCCTTCTCCGCGCAGCTCTCGATTCCCTTCTCTCTTTCGCACCCTCCATGTCATATTCCGCTCCAGGAGCTCCATCATAGCTCCTCGCTGTCGCTGGGAGGATGTTTTCTCCTCCGCTCGCCCCTTCCACCGTCATTTTCTCTCTACCCACCCTTGCCTCCTTTTCCGCGCAGCTCTCGATTCCCGCCTCTCTTTCGCACCCTCCATGTCATATTCCGCTCCAGGAGTTCCATCATAGCTCCTCACTGTCGCTGGGAGGATGTTTTCTCCTCTGCTCGCCCCTTCCACCGTCATTTTCTCTCTACCCACCCTTGCCTCCTTTTCCGCGCAGCTCTCGATTCCCCCCTCTCTTTCGCACCCTCCATGTCATATTCCGCTCCAGGAGTTCCATCATAGCTCCTCACTGTCGCTGGGAGGAAGTTTTCTCCTCCGCTCGCCCCTTCCACCGTCATTTTCTCTCTACCCACCCTTGCCTCCTTTTCCGCGCAGCTCTCGATTCCCCCCTCTCTTTCGCACCCTCCATGTCATATTCTGCTCCAGGAGTTCCATCATAGCTCCTCACTGTCGCTGGGAGGATGTTTTCTCCTCCGCTCGCCACTTCCACCGTCATTTTCTCTCTACCCACCCTTGCCTCCTTCTCCGCGCAGCTCTCGATTCCCCCCTCTCTTTCGCACCCTCCATGTCATATTCCGCTCCAGGAGTTCCATCATAGCTCCTCACTGTCGCTGGGAGGATGTTTTCTCCTCCGCTCGCCCCTTCCACCGTCATTTTCTCTCTACCCACCCTTGCCTCCTTCTCCGCGCAGCTCTCGATTCCCCCCTCTCTTTCGCACCCTCCATGTCATATTCCGCTCCAGGAGCTCCATCATAGCTCCTCGCTGTCGCTGGGAGGATGTTTTCTCCTCCGCTCGCCCCTTCCACCGTCATTTTCTCTCTACCCACCCTTGCCTCCTTCTCCGCGCAGCTCTCGATTCCCCCTTCTCTTTCGCACCCTCCATGTCATATTCCGCTCCAGGAGCTCCATCATAGCTCCTTGCTGTCGCTGGGAGGATGTTTTCTCCTCCGCTCGCCCCTTCCACCGTCATTTTCTCTCTACCCACCCTTGCCTCCTTCTCCGCGCAGCTCTCGATTCCCCCCTCTCTTTCGCACCCTCCATGTCATATTCCGCTCCAGGAGCTCCATCATAGCTCCTCGCTGTCGCTGGGAGGATGTTTTCTCCTCCGCTCGCCCCTTCCACCGTCATTTTCTCTCTACCCACCCTTGCCTCCTTTTCCGCGCAGCTCTCGATTCCCCCCTCTCTTTCGCACCCTCCATGTCATATTCCGCTCCAGTAGCTCCGTCATAGCTCCTCGCTGTCGCTGGGAGGATGTTTTCTCCTCCGCTCGCCCCTTCCACCGTCATTTTCTCTCTACCCACCCTTGCCTCCTTCTCCGCGCAGCTCTCGATTCCCCCCTCTCTTTCGCACCCTCCATGTCATATTCCGCTCCAGGAGCTCCATCATAGCTCCTCGCTGTCGCTGGGAGGATGTTTTCTCCTTCGCTCGCCCCTTCCACCGTCATTTTCTCTCTACCCACCCTTGCCTCCTTTTCCGCGCAGCTCTCGATTCCCCCCTCTCTTTCGCACCCTCCATGTCATATTCCGCTCCAGGAGTTCCATCATAGCTCCTCACTGTCGCTGGGAGGAAGTTTTCTCCTCCGCTCGCCCCTTCCACCGTCATTTTCTCTCTACCCACCCTTGCCTCCTTTTCCGCGCAGCTCTCGATTCCCCCCTCTCTTTCGCACCCTCCATGTCATATTCCGCTCCAGGAGTTCCATCATAGCTCCTCACTGTCGCTGGGAGGATGTTTTCTCCTCCGCTCGCCCCTTCCACCGTCATTTTCTCTCTACCCACCCTTGCCTCCTTCTCCGCGCAGCTCTCGATTCCCCCCTCTCTTTCGCACCCTCCATGTCATATTCCGCTCCAGGAGTTCCATCATAGCTCCTCACTGTCGCTGGGAGGATGTTTTCTCCTCCGCTCGCCCCTTCCACCGTCATTTTCTCTCTACCCACCCTTGCCTCCTTCTCCGCGCAGCTCTCGATTCCCCCCTCTCTTTCGCACCCTCCATGTCATATTCCGCTCCAGGAGCTCCATCATAGCTCTTTGCTGTCGCTGGGAGGATGTTTTCTCCTCCGCTCGCCCCTTCCACCGTCATTTTCTCTCTACCCACCCTTGCCTCCTTCTCCGCGCAGCTCTCGATTCCCCCCTCTCTTTCGCACCCTCCATGTCATATTCCGCTCCAGGAGCTCCATCATAGCTCCTTGCTGTCGCTGGGAGGATGTTTTCTCCTCCGCTCGCCCCTTCCACCGTCATTTTCTCTCTACCCACCCTTGCCTCCTTCTCCGCGCAGCTCTCGATTCCCCCCTCTCTTTCGCACCCTCCATGTCATATTCCACTCCAGGAGCTCCATCATAGCTCCTCGCTGTCGCTGGGAGGATGTTTTCTCCTCCGCTCGCCCCTTCCACCGTCATTTTCTCTCTACCCACCCTTGCCTCCTTTTCCGCGCAGCTCTTGATTCCCCCCTCTCTTTCGCACCCTCCATGTCATATTCCGCTCCAGGAGCTCCATCATAGCTCCTCGCTGTCGCTGGGAGGATGTTTTCTCCTCCGCTCGCCCCTTCCACCGTCATTTTCTCTCTACCCACCCTTGCCTCCTTCTCCGCGCAGCTCTCGATTCCCCCTCTCTCTCTCGCACCCTCCATATTACATCCAGCTCCAGGAGCTCCATCATAGCTCCTCGCTGTCGCTGGGAGGATGTTTTCTCCTCCGCTCGCCCCTTCCACCGTCATTTTCTCTCTACCCATCCTTGCATCCTTCTCCGCGCAGCTCTCGATTCCCCCCTCTCTTTCGCACCCTCCATGTCATATTCCGCTCCAGGAGTTCCATCATAGCTCCTCACTGTCGCTGGGAGGATGTTTTCTCCTCCGCTCGCCCCTTCCACCGTCATTTTCTCTCTACCCACCCTTTCCTCCTTCTCCGCGCAGCTCTCGATTCCCCCCTCTCTTTCGCACCCTCCATGTCATATTCCGCTCCAGGAGCTCCATCATAGCTCCTCGCTGTCGCTGGGAGGATGTTTTCTCCTCCGCTCGCCCCTTCCACCGTCATTTTCTCTCTACCCACCCTTGCCTCCTTCTCCGCGCAGCTCTCGATTCCCCCCTCTCTTTCGCACCCTCCATGTCATATTCCGCTCCAGGAGCTCCATCATAGCTCCTTGCTGTCGCTGGGAGGATGTTTTCTCCTCCGCTCGCCCCTTCCACCGTCATTTTCTCTCTACCCACCCTTGCCTCCTTCTCCGCGCAGCTCTCGATTCCCCCCTCTCTTTCGCACCCTCCATGTCATATTCCGCTCCAGGAGCTCCATCATAGCTCCTCGCTGTCGCTGGGAGGATGTTTTCTCCTCCGCTCGCCCCTTCCACCGTCATTTTCTCTCTACCCACCCTTGCCTCCTTTTCCGCGCAGCTCTCGATTCCCCCCTCTCTTTCGCACCCTCCATGTCATATTCCGCTCCAGGAGTTCCATCATAGCTCCTCACTGTCGCTGGGAGGATGTTTTCTCCTCCGCTCGCCCCTTCCACCGTCATTTTCTCTCTACCCACCCTTGCCTCCTTTTCCGCGCAGCTCTCGATTCCCCCCTCTCTTCCGCACCCTCCATGTCATATTCCGCTCCAGGAGTTCCATCATAGCTCCTCACTGTCGCTGGGAGGATGTTTTCTCCTCCGCTCGCCCCTTCCACCGTCATTTTCTCTCTACCCACCCTTGCCTCCTTTTCCGCGAAGCTCTCGATTCCCCCCTCTCTTTCGCACCCTCCATGTCATATTCCGCTCCAGGAGTTCCATCATAGCTCCTCACTGTCGCTGGGAGGATGTTTTCTCCTCCGCTCGCCCCTTCCACCGTCATTTTCTCTCCACCCACCCTTGCCTCCTTCTCCGCGCCGCTCTCGATTCCCCCCTCTCTCTCGCACCCACCATGTCATATCCCGCTCCAGGAGCTCCATCATAGCTCCTCGCTGTCGCTGGGAGGATGTTTTCTCCTCCGCTCGCCCCTTCCACCGTCATTTTCTCTCTACCCACCCTTGCCTCCTTCTCCGCGCAGCTCTCGATTCCCCCCTCTCTCTCGCACCCTCCATATTACATCCAGCTCCAGGAGCTCCATCATAGCTCCTCGCTGTCGCTGGGAGGATGTTTTCTCCTCCGCTCGCCCCTTCCACCGTCATTTTCTCTCTACCCACCCTTGCCTCCTTCTCCGCGCAGCTCTCGATTCCCCCCTCTCTTTCGCACCCTCCATGTCATATTCCGCTCCAGGAGCTCCATCATAGCTCCTCGCTGTCGCTGGGAGGATGTTTTCTCCTCCGCTCGCCCCTTCCACCGTCATTTTCTCTCTACCCACCCCCTTGCCTCCTTCTCCGCGCAGCTCTCGATTCCCCCCTCTCTCTCGCACCCTCCATATTACATCCAGATCCAGGAGCTCCATCATAGCTCCTCGCTGTCGCTGGGAGGATGTTTTCTCCTCCGCTCGCCCCTTCCACCGTCATTTTCTCTCTACCCACCCTTGCCTCCTTTTCCGAGCAGCTCTCGATTCCCCCCTCTCTTTCGCACCCTCCATGTCATATTCCGCTCCAGGAGCTCCATCATAGCTCCTCGCTGTCGCTGGGAGGATGTTTTCTCCTCCGCTCGCCCCTTCCACCGTCATTTTCTCTCTACCCACCCTTGCCTCCTTCTCCGCGCAGCTCTCGATTCCCCCCTCTCTCTCGCACCCTCCATATTACATCCAGCTCCAGGAGCTCCATCATAGCTCCTCGCTGTCGCTGGGAGGATGTTTTCTCCTCCGCTCGCCCCTTCCACCGTCATTTTCTCTCTACCCACCCTTGCCTCCTTCTCCGCGCAGCTCTCGATTCCCCCCTCTCTTTCGCACCCTCCATGTCATATTCCGCTCCAGGAGCTCCATCATAGCTCCTCGCTGTCGCTGGGAGGATGTTTTCTCCTCCGCTCGCCCCTTCCACCGTCATTTTCTCTCTACCCACCCCCTTGCCTCCTTCTCCGCGCAGCTCTCGATTCCCCCCTCTCTCTCGCACCCTCCATATTACATCCAGATCCAGGAGCTCCATCATAGCTCCTCGCTGTCGCTGGGAGGATGTTTTCTCCTCCGCTCGCCCCTTCCACCGTCATTTTCTCTCTACCCACCCTTGCCTCCTTTTCCGAGCAGCTCTCGATTCCCCCCTCTCTTTCGCACCCTCCATGTCATATTCCGCTCCAGGAGCTCCATCATAGCTCCTCGCTGTCGCTGGGAGGATGTTTTCTCCTCCGCTCGCCCCTTCCCCCGTCATTTTCTCTCTACCCACCCTTGCCTCCTTTTCCGCGCAGCTCTCGATTCCCCCCTCTCTTTCGCACCCTCCATGTCATATTCCGCTCCAGGAGCTCCATCATAGCTCCTCGCTGTCGCTGGGAGGATGTTTTCTCCTCCGCTCGCCCCTTCCACCGTCATTTTCTCTCTACCCACCCTTGCCTCCTTCTCCGCGCAGCTCTCGATTCCCCCCTCTCTCTCGCACCCTCCATATTACATCCAGCTCCAGGAGCTCCATCATAGCTCCTCGCTGTCGCTGGGAGGATGTTTTCTCCTCCGCTCGCCCCTTCCACCGTCATTTTCTCTCTACCCACCCTTGCCTCCTTCTCCGCGCAGCTCTCGATTCCCCCCTCTCTCTCGCACCCTCCATATTACATCCAGCTCTAGGAGCTCCATCATAGCTCCTCGCTGTCGCTGGGAGGATGTTTTCTCCTCCGCTCGCCCCTTCCACCGTCATTTTCTCTCTACCCACCCTTGCCTCCTTCTCCGCGCAGCTCTCGATTCTCCCCTCTCTTTCGCACCCTCCATGTCATATTCCGCTCCAGGAGCTCCATCATAGCTCCTCGCTGTCGCTGGGAGGATGTTTTCTCCTCCGCTCGCCCCTTCCACCGTCATTTTCTCTCTACCCACCCTTGCCTCCTTTTCCGCGCAGCTCTCGATTCCCCCCTCTCTTTCGCACCCTCCATGTCATATTCCGCTCCAGGAGCTCCATCATAGCTCCTTGCTGTCGCTGGGAGGATGTTTTCTCCTCCGCTCGCCCCTTCCACCGTCATTTTCTCTCTACCCACCCTTGCCTCCTTCTCCGCGCAGCTCTCGATTCCCCCCTCTCTTTCGCACCCTCCATGTCATATTCCGCTCCAGGAGCTCCATCATAGCTCCTCGCTGTCGCTGGGAGGATGTTTTCTCCTCCGCTCGCCCCTTCCACCGTCATTTTCTCTCTACCCACCCTTGCCTCCTTTTCCGCGCAGCTCTCGATTCCCCCCTCTCTTTCGCACCCTCCATGTCATATTCCGCTCCAGGAGTTCCATCATAGCTCCTCACTGTCGCTGGGAGGATGTTTTCTCCTCCGCTCGCCCCTTCCACCGTCATTTTCTCTCTACCCACCCTTGCCTCCTTTTCCGCGCAGCTCTCGATTCCCCCCTCTCTTTCGCACCCTCCATGTCATATTCCGCTCCAGGAGCTCCATCATAGCTCCTTGCTGTCGCTGGGAGGATGTTTTCTCCTCCGCTCGCCCCTTTCACCGTCATTTTCTCTCTACCCACCCTTGCCTCCTTCTCCGCGCTGCTCTCGATTCCCCCCTCTCTTTCGCACCCTCCATGTCATATTCCGCTCCAGGAGTTCCATCATAGCTCCTCACTGTCGCTGGGAGGATGTTTTCTCCTCCGCTCGCCCCTTCCACCGTCATTTTCTCTCTACCCACCCTTGCCTCCTTCTCCGCGCAGCTCTCGATTCCCTCCTCTCTCTCGCACCCTCCATATTACATCCAGCTCCAGGAGCTCCATCATAGCTCCTCGCTGTCGCTGGGAGGATGTTTTCTCCTCCGCTCGCCCCTTCCACCGTCATTTTCTCTCTACCCACCCTTGCCTCCTTTTCCGCGCAGCTCTCGATTCCCCCCTCTCTTTCGCACCCTCCATGTCATATTCCGCTCCAGGAGCTCCATCATAGCTCCTTGCTGTCGCTGGGAGGATGTTTTCTCCTCCGCTCGCCCCTTCCACCGTCATTTTCTCTCTACCCACCCTTGCCTCCTTCTCCGCGCTGCTCTCGATTCCCCCCTCTCTTTCGCACCCTCCATGTCATATTCCGCTCCAGGAGTTCCATCATAGCTCCTCACTGTCGCTGGGAGGATGTTTTCTCCTCCGCTCGCCCCTTCCACCGTCATTTTCTCTCTACCCACCCTTGCCTCCTTCTCCGCGCAGCTCTCGATTCCCTCCTCTCTCTCGCACCCTCCATATTACATCCAGCTCCAGGAGCTCCATCATAGCTCCTCGCTGTCGCTGGGAGGATGTTTTCTCCTCCGCTCGCCCCTTCCACCGTCATTTTCTCTCTACCCACCCTTGCCTCCTTCTCCGCGCAGCTCTCGATTCCCTCCTCTCTCTCGCACCCTCCATATTACATCCAGCTCCAGGAGCTCCATCATAGCTCCTCGCTGTCGCTGGGAGGATGTTTTCTCCTCCGCTCGCCCCTTCCACCGTCATTTTCTCTCTACCCACCCTTGCCTCCTTTTCCGCGCAGCTCTCGATTCCCCCCTCTCTTTCGCACCCTCCATGTCATATTCCGCTCCAGGAGCTCCATCATAGCTCCTTGCTGTCGCTGGGAGGATGTTTTCTCCTCCGCTCGCCCCTTCCACCGTCATTTTCTCTCTACCCACCCTTGCCTCCTTCTCCGCGCAGCTCTCGATTCCCTCCTCTCTCTCGCACCCTCCATATTACATCCAGCTCCAGGAGCTCCATCATAGCTCCTCGCTGTCGCTGGGAGGATGTTTTCTCCTCCGCTCGCCCCTTCCACCGTCATTTTCTCTCTACCCACCCTTGCCTCCTTCTCCGCGCAGCTCTCGATTCCCTCCTCTCTCTCGCACCCTCCATATTACATCCAGCTCCAGGAGCTCCATCATAGCTCCTCGCTGTCGCTGGGAGGATGTTTTCTCCTCCGCTCGCCCCTTCCACCGTCATTTTCTCTCTACCCACCCTTGCCTCCTTTTCCGCGCAGCTCTCGATTCCCCCCTCTCTTTCGCACCCTCCATGTCATATTCCGCTCCAGGAGCTCCATCATAGCTCCTTGCTGTCGCTGGGAGGATGTTTTCTCCTCCGCTCGCCCCTTCCACCGTCATTTTCTCTCTACCCACCCTTGCCTCCTTCTCCGCGTAGCTCTCGATTCCCCCCTCTCTCTCGCACCCTCCATATTACATCCAGCTCCAGGAGCTCCATCATAGCTCCTCGCTGTCGCTGGGAGGATGTTTTCTCCTCCGCTCGCCCCTTCCACCGTCATTTTCTCTCTACCCACCCTTGCCTCCTTTTCCGCGCAGCTCTCGATTCCCCCCTCTCTTTCGCACCCTCCATGTCATATTCCGCTCCAGGAGTTCCATCATAGCTCCTCACTGTCGCTGGGAGGATGTTTTCTCCTCCGCTCGCCCCTTCCACCGTCATTTTCTCTCTACCCACCCTTGCCTCCTTCTCCGCGCATCTCTCGATTCCCCCCTCTCTTTCGCACCCTCCATGTCATATTCCGCTACAGGAGCTCCATCATAGCTCCTTGCTGTCGCTGGGAGGATGTTTTCTCCTCCGCTCGCCCCTTCCACCGTCATTTTCTCTCTACCCACCCTTGCCTCCTTCTCCGCGCAGCTCTCGATTCCCTCCTCTCTCTCGCACCCTCCATATTACATCCAGCTCCAGGAGCTCCATCATAGCTCCTCGCTGTCGCTGGGAGGATGTTTTCTCCTCCGCTCGCCCCTTCCACCGTCATTTTCTCTCTACCCACCCTTGCCTCCTTTTCCGCGCAGCTCTCGATTCCCCCCTCTCTTTCGCACCCTCCATGTCATATTCCGCTCCAGGAGCTCCATCATAGCTCCTTGCTGTCGCTGGGAGGATGTTTTCTCCTCCGCTCGCCCCTTCCACCGTCATTTTCTCTCTACCCACCCTTGCCTCCTTCTCCGCGTAGCTCTCGATTCCCCCCTCTCTCTCGCACCCTCCATATTACATCCAGCTCCAGGAGCTCCATCATAGCTCCTCGCTGTCGCTGGGAGGATGTTTTCTCCTCCGCTCGCCCCTTCCACCGTCATTTTCTCTCTACCCACCCTTGCCTCCTTTTCCGCGCAGCTCTCGATTCCCCCCTCTCTTTCGCACCCTCCATGTCATATTCCGCTCCAGGAGTTCCATCATAGCTCCTCACTGTCGCTGGGAGGATGTTTTCTCCTCCGCTCGCCCCTTCCACCGTCATTTTCTCTCTACCCACCCTTGCCTCCTTCTCCGCGCAGCTCTCGATTCCCCCCTCTCTTTCGCACCCTCCATGTCATATTCCGCTCCAGGAGCTCCATCATAGCTCCTCGCTGTCGCTGGGAGGATTTTTTCTCCTCCGCTCGCCCCTTCCACCGTCATTTTCTCTCTACCCACCCTTGCCTCCTTTTCCGCGCAGCTCTCGATTCCCCCCTCTCTTTCGCACCCTCCATGTCATATTCCGCTCCAGGAGTTCCATCATAGCTCCTCACTGTCGCTGGGAGGATGTTTTCTCCTCCGCTCGCCCCTTCCACCGTCATTTTCTCTCTACCCACCCTTGCCTCCTTCTCCGCGCAGCTCTCGATTCCCTCCTCTCTCTCGCACCCTCCATATTACATCCAGCTCCAGGAGCTCCATCATAGCTCCTCGCTGTCGCTGGGAGGATGTTTTCTCCTCCGCTCGCCCCTTCCACCGTCATTTTCTCTCTACCCACCCTTGCCTCCTTCTCCGCGCAGCTCTCGATTCCCTCCTCTCTCTCGCACCCTCCATATTACATCCAGCTCCAGGAGCTCCATCATAGCTCCTCGCTGTCGCTGGGAGGATGTTTTCTCCTCCGCTCGCCCCTTCCAATGTCATTTTCTCTCTACCCACCCTTGCCTCCTTTTCCGCGCAGCTCTCGATTCCCCCCTCTCTTTCGCACCCTCCATGTCATATTCCGCTCCAGGAGCTCCATCATAGCTCCTTGCTGTCGCTGGATGGATGTTTTCTCCTCCGCTCGCCCCTTCCACCGTCATTTTCTCTCTACCCACCCTTGCCTCCTTCTCCGCGCAGCTCTCGATTCCCCCCTCTCTTTCGCACCCTCCATGTCATATTCCGCTCCAGGAGCTCCATCATAGCTCCTCGCTGTCGCTGGGAGGATGTTTTCTCCTCCGCTCGCCCCTTCCACCGTCATTTTCTCTCTACCCACCCTTGCCTCCTTTTCCGCGCAGCTCTCGATTCCCCCCTCTCTTTCGCACCCTCCATGTCATATTCCGCTCCAGGAGTTCCATCATAGCTCCTCACTGTCGCTGGGAGGATGTTTTCTCCTCCGCTCGCCCCTTCCACCGTCATTTTCTCTCTACCCACCCTTGCCTCCTTTTCCGCGCAGCTCTCGATTCCCCCCTCTCTTTCGCACCCTCCATGTCATATTCCGCTCCAGGAGTTCCATCATAGCTCCTCACTGTCGCTGGGAGGAAGTTTTCTCCTCCGCTCGCCCCTTCCACCGTCATTTTCTCTCTACCCACCCTTGCCTCCTTTTCCGCGCAGCTCTCGATTCCCCCCTCTCTTTCGCACCCTCCATGTCATATTCCGCTCCAGGAGCTCCATCATAGCTCCTTGCTGTCGCTGGGAGGATGTTTTCTCCTCCGCTCGCCCCTTCCACCGTCATTTTCTCTCTACCCACCCTTGCCTCCTTCTCCGCGCAGCTCTCGATTCCCCCCTCTCTTTCGCACCCTCCATGTCATATTCCGCTCCAGGAGCTCCATCATAGCTCCTTGCTGTCGCTGGGAGGATGTTTTCTCCTCCGCTCGCCCCTTCCACCGTCATTTTCTCTCTACCCACCCTTGCCTCCTTCTCCGCGCTGCTCTCGATTCCCCCCTCTCTTTCGCACCCTCCATGTCATATTCCGCTACAGGAGCTCCATCATAGCTCCTTGCTGTCGCTGGGAGGATGTTTTCTCCTCCGCTCGCCCCTTCCACCGTCATTTTCTCTCTACCCACCCTTGCCTCCATTTCCGCGCAGCTCTCGATTCCCCCCTCTCTTTCGCACCCTCCATGTCATATTCCGCTCCAGGAGCTCCATCATAGCTCCTCGCTGTCGCTGGGAGGATGTTTTCTCCTCCGCTCGCCCCTTCCACCGTCATTTTCTCTCTACCCACCCTTGCCTCCTTTTCCGCGCAGCTCTCGATTCCCCCCTCTCTTTCGCACCCTCCATGTCATATTCCGCTCCAGGAGTTCCATCATAGCTCCTCACTGTCGCTGGGAGGATGTTTTCTCCTCCGCTCGCCCCTTCCACCGTCATTTTCTCTCTACCCACCCTTGCCTCCTTCTCCGCGCAGCTCTTGATTCCCCCCTCTCTTTCGCACCCTCCATGTCATATTCCGCTCCAGGAGCTCCATCATAGCTCCTTGCTGTCGCTGGGTGGATGTTTTCTCCTCCGCTCGCCCCTTCCACCATCATTTTCTCTCTACCCACCCTTGCCTCCTTCTCCGCGCAGCTCTCGATTCCCCCCTCTCTTTCGCACCCTCCATGTCATATTCCGCTCCAGGAGCTCCATCATAGCTCCTCGCTGTCGCTGGGAGGATGTTTTCTCCTCCGCTCGCCCCTTCCACCGTCATTTTCTCTCTACCCACCCTTGCCTCCTTTTCCGCGCAGCTCTCGATTCCCCCCTCTCTTTCGCACCCTCCATGTCATATTCCGCTCCAGGAGCTCCATCATAGCTCCTCGCTGTCGCTGGGAGGATGTTTTCTCCTCCGCTCGCCCCTTCCACCGTCATTTTCTTTCTACCCACCCTTGCCTCCTTTTCCACGCAGCTCTCGATTCCCCCCTCTCTTTCGCACCCTCCATGTCATATTCCACTCCAGGAGCTCCATCATAGCTCCTCGCTGTTGCTGGGAGGATGTTTTCTCCTCCGCTCGCCCCTTCCACCGTCATTTTCTCTCTACCCACCCTTGCCTCCTTCTCCGCACAGCTCTCGATTCCCCCCTCTCTTTCGCACCCTCCATGTCATATTCCGCTCCAGGAGCTCCATCATAGCTCCTCGCTGTCGCTGGGAGGATGTTTTCTCCTCTGCTCGCCCCTTCCACCGTCATTTTCTCTCTACCCACCCTTTCCTCCTTTTCCGCGCAGCTCTCGATTCCCCCCTCTCTTTCGCACCCTCCATGTCATATTCCGCTCCAGGAGCTCCATCATAGCTCCTCGCTGTCGCTGGGAGGATGTTTTCTCCTCCGCTCGCCCCTTCCACCGTCATTTTCTTTCTACCCACCCTTGCCTCCTTTTCCACGCAGCTCTCGATTCCCCCCTCTCTTTCGCACCCTCCATGTCATATTCCGCTCCAGGAGCTCCATCATAGCTCCTCGCTGTTGCTGGGAGGATGTTTTCTCCTCCGCTCGCCCCTTCCACCGTCATTTTCTCTCTACCCACCCTTGTCTCCTTCTCCGCACAGCTCTCGATTCCCCCCTCTCTTTCGCACCCTCCATGTCATATTCCGCTCCAGGAGCTCCATCATAGCTCCTCGCTGTCGCTGGGAGGATGTTTTCTCCTCTGCTCGCCCCTTCCACCGTCATTTTCTCTCTACCCACCCTTTCCTCCTTTTCCGCGCAGCTCTCGATTCCCCCCTCTCTCTCGCACCCTCCATATTACATCCAGCTCCAGGAGCTCCATCATAGCTCCTCGCTGTCGCTGGGAGGATGTTTTCTCCTCCGCTCGCCCCTTCCACCGTCATTTTCTCTCTACCCACCCTTGCCTCCTTTTCCGCGCAGCTCTCGATTCCCCCCTCTCTTTCGCACCCTCCATGTCATATTCCGCTCCAGGAGTTCCATCATAGCTCCTCACTGTCGCTGGGAGGATGTTTTCTCCTCCGCTCGCCCCTTCCACCGTCATTTTCTCTCTACCCACCCTTGCCTCCTTCTCCGCGCAGCTCTCGATTCCCCCCTCTCTTTCGCACCCTCCATGTCATATTCCGCTCCAGGAGCTCCATCATAGCTCCTTGCTGTCGCTGGGAGGATGTTTTCTCCTCCGCTCGTCCCTTCCACCGTCATTTTCTCTCTACCCACCCTTGCCTCCTTCTCCGCGCAGCTCTCGATTCCCCCCTCTCTTTCGCACCCTCCATGTCATATTCCGCTCCAGGAGCTCCATCATAGCTCCTTGCTGTCGCTGGGAGGATGTTTTCTCCTCCGCTCGCCCCTTCCACCGTTATTTTCTCTCTACCCACCCTTGCCTCCTTCTCCGCGCAGCTCTCGATTCCCCCCTTTCTCTCGCACCCTCCATATTACATCCAGCTCCAGGAGCTCCATCATAGCTCCTCGCTGTCGCTGGGAGGATGTTTTCTCCTCCGCTCGCCCCTTCCACCGTCATTTTCTCTCTACCCACCCTTGCCTCCTTTTCCGCGCAGCTCTCGATTCCCCCCTCTCTTTCGCACCCTCCATGTCATATTCCGCTCCAGGAGTTCCATCATAGCTCCTCACTGTCGCTGGGAGGATGTTTTCTCCTCCGCTCGCCCCTTCCACCGTCATTTTCTCTCTACCCACCCTTGCCTCCTTCTCCGCGCAGCTCTCGATTCCCCCCTCTCTTTCGCACCCTCCATGTCATATTCCGCTCCAGGAGCTCCATCATAGCTCCTCGCTGTCGCTGGGAGGATGTTTTCTCCTCCGCTCGCCCCTTCCACCGTCATTTTCTCTCTACCCACCCTTGCCTCCTTTTCCGCTCAGCTCTCGATTCCCCCCTCTCTTTCGCACCCTCCATGTCATATTCCGCTCCAGGAGTTCCATCATAGCTCCTCACTGTCGCTGGGAGGATGTTTTCTCCTCCGCTCGCCCCTTCCACCGTCATTTTCTCTCTACCCACCCTTGCCTCCTTTTCCGCGCAGCTCTCGATTCCCCCCTCTCTTCCGCACCCTCCATGTCATATTCCGCTCCAGGAGCTCCATCATAGCTCCTTGCTGTCGCTGGGAGGATGTTTTCTCCTCCGCTCGCCCCTTCCACCGTCATTTTCTCTCTACCCACCCTTGCCTCCTTTTCCGCGCAGCTCTCGATTCCCCCCTCTCTTTCGCACCCTCCATGTCATATTCCGCTCCAGGAGTTCCATCATAGCTCCTCACTGTCGCTGGGAGGATGTTTTCTCCTCCGCTCGCCCCTTCCACCGTCATTTTCTCTCTACCCACCCTTGCCTCCTTCTCCGCGCAGCTCTCGATTCCCTCCTCTCTCTCGCACCCTCCATATTACATCCAGCTCCAGGAGCTCCATCATAGCTCCTCGCTGTCGCTGGGAGGATGTTTTCTCCTCTGCTCGCCGCTTCCACCGTCATTTTCTCTCCACCCACCCTTGCCTCCTTCTCCGCGCCGCTCTCGATTCTCCCCTCTCTCTCGCACCCACCATGTCATATCCCGCTCCAGGAGCTCCATCATAGCTCCTCGCTGTCGCTGGGAGGATGTTTTCTCCTCCGCTCGCCCCTTCCACCGTCATTTTCTCTCTACCCACCCTTGCCTCCTTCTCCGTGCAGCTCTCGATTCCCCCCTCTCTCTCGCACCCTCCATATTACATCCAGCTCCAGGAGCTCCATCATAGCTCCTCGCTGTCGCTGGGAGGATGTTTTCTCCTCCGCTCGCCCCTTCCACCGTCATTTTCTCTCTACCCACCCTTGCCTCCTTCTCCGCGCAGCTCTCGATTCCCCCCTCTCTTTCGCACCCTCCATGTCATATTCCGCTCCAGGAGCTCCATCATAGCTCCTCGCTGTCGCTGGGAGGATGTTTTCTCCTCCGCTCGCCCCTTCCACCGTCATTTTCTCTCTACCCACCCTTGCCTCCTTCTCCGCGCAGCTCTCGATTCCCCCCTCTCTCTCGCACCCTCCATATTACATCCAGCTCCAGGAGCTCCATCATAGCTCCTCGCTGTCGCTGGGAGGATGTTTTCTCCTCCGCTCGCCCCTTCCACCGTCATTTTCTCTCTACCCACCCTTGCCTCCTTTTCCGCGCAGCTCTCGATTCCCCCCTCTCTTTCGCACCCTCCATGTCATATTCCGCTCCAGGAGTTCCATCATAGCTCCTCACTGTCGCTGGGAGGATGTTTTCTCCTCTGCTCGCCCCTTCCACCGTCATTTTCTCTCTACCCACCCTTGCCTCCTTCTCCGCGCAGCTCTCGATTCCCCCCTCTCTTTCGCACCCTCCATGTCATATTCCGCTCCAGGAGCTCCATCATAGCTCCTCGCTGTCGCTGGGAGGATGTTTTCTCCTCCGCTCGCCCCTTCCACCGTCATTTTCTCTCTACCCACCCTTGCCTCCTTCTCCGCGCAGCTCTCGATTCCACCCTCTCTTTCGCACCCTCCATGTCATATTCCGCTCCAGGAGCTCCATCATAGCTCCTCACTGTCGCTGGGAGGATGTTTTCTCCTCCGCTCGCCCCTTCCCCCGTCATTTTCTCTCTACCCACCCTTGCCTCCTTTTCCGCGCAGCTCTCGATTCCCCCCTCTCTTTCGCACCCTCCATGTCATATTCCACTCCAGGAGCTCCATCATAGCTCCTTGCTGTCGCTGGGAGGATGTTTTCTCCTCCGCTCGCCCCTTCCACCGTCATTTTCTCTCTACCCACCCTTGCCTCCTTTTCCGCGCAGCTCTCGATTCCCCCTCTCTTTCGCACCCTCCATGTCATATTCCGCTCCAGGAGTTCCATCATAGCTCCTCACTGTCGCTGGGAGGATGTTTTCTCCTCCGCTCGCCCCTTCCACCGTCATTTTCTCTCTACCCACCCTTGCCTCCTTCTCCGCGCAGCTCTCGATTCCCTCCTCTCTCTCGCACCCTCCATATTACATCCAGCTCCAGGAGCTCCATCATAGCTCCTCGCTGTCGCTGGGAGGATGTTTTCTCCTGCGCTCGCCCCTTCCACCGTCATTTTCTCTCTACCCACCCTTGCCTCCTTCTCCGCGCAGCTCTCGATTCCCCCCTCTCTTTCGCACCCTCCATGTCATATTCCGCTCCAGGAGCTCCATCATAGCTCCTCGCTGTCGCTGGGAGGATGTTTTCTCCTGCGCTCGCCCCTTCCACCGTCATTTTCTCTCTACCCACCCTTGCCTCCTTCTCCGCGCAGCTCTCGATTCCCCCCTCTCTTTCGCACCCTCCATGTCATATTCCGCTCCAGGAGCTCCATCATAGCTCCTCGCTGTCGCTGGGAGGATGTTTTCTCCTCCGCTCGCCCCTTCCACCGTCATTTTCTCTCTACCCACCCTTGCCTCCTTCTCCGCGCAGCTCTCGATTCCCCCCTCTCTCTCGCACCCTCCATATTACATCCAGCTCCAGGAGCTCCATCATAGCTCCTCGCTGTCGCTGGGAGGATGTTTTCTCCTCCGCTCGCCCCTTCCACCGTCATTTTCTCTCTACCCACCCTTGCCTCCTTTTCCGCGCAGCTCTCGATTCCCCCCTCTCTTTCGCACCCTCCATGTCATATTCCGCTCCAGGAGTTCCATCATAGCTCCTCACTGTCGCTGGGAGGATGTTTTCTCCTCTGCTCGCCCCTTCCACCGTCATTTTCTCTCTACCCACCCTTGCCTCCTTCTCCGCGCAGCTCTCGATTCCCCCCTCTCTTTCGCACCCTCCATGTCATATCCCGCTCCAGGAGCTCCATTATAGCTCCTGACTGTCGCTGGGAGGATGTTTTCTCCTCCGCTCGCCCCTTCCACCGTCATTTTCTCTCTACCCACCCTTGCCTCCTTCTCCGCGCAGCTCTCGATTCCCCCCTCTCTTTCGCACCCTCCATGTCATATTCCGCTCCAGGAGCTCCATCATAGCTCCTCGCTGTCGCTGGGAGGATGTTTTCTCCTCCGCTCGCCCCTTCCACCGTCATTTTCTCTCTACCCACCCTTGCCTCCTTCTCCGCGCAGCTCTCGATTCCCCCCTCTCTTTCGCACCCTCCATGTCATATTCCGCTCCAGGAGCTCCATCATAGCTCCTCGCTGTCGCTGGGAGGATGTTTTCTCCTCCGCTCGCCCCTTCCCCCGTCATTTTCTCTCTACCCACCCTTGCCTCCTTTTCCGCGCAGCTCTCGATTCCCCCCTCTCTTTCGCACCCTCCATGTCATATTCCGCTCCAGGAGCTCCATCATAGCTCCTCGCTGTCGCTGGGAGGATGTTTTCTCCTCCGCTCGCCCCTTCCACCGTCATTTTCTCTCTACCCACCCTTGCCTCCTTCTCCGCGCAGCTCTCGATTCCCCCCTCTCTTTCGCACCCTCCATGTCATATTCCACTCCAGGAGCTCCATCATAGCTCCTCGCTGTCACTGGGAGGATGTTTTCTCCTCCGCTCGCCCCTTCCACCGTCATTTTCTCTCTACCCACTCTTGCCTCCTTCTCCGCGCAGCTCTGGATTCCCCCCTCTCTCTCGCACCCTCCATATTACATCCAGCTCCAGGAGCTCCATCATAGCTCCTCGCTGTCGCTGGGAGGATGTTTTCTCCTCCGCTCGCCCCTTCCACCGTCATTTTCTCTCTACCCACCCTTGCCTCCTTTTCCGCGCAGCTCTCGATTCCCCCCTCTCTTTCGCACCCTCCATGTCATATTCCGCTCCAGGAGTTCCATCATAGCTCCTCACTGTCGCTGGGAGGATGTTTTCTCCTCCGCTCGCCCCTTCCACCGTCATTTTCTCTCTACCCACCCTTGCCTCCTTTTCCGCGCAGCTCTCGATTCCCCCCTCTCTTTCGCACACTCCATGTCATATTCCGCTCCAGGAGTTCCATCATAGCTCCTCACTGTCGCTGGGAGGAAGTTTTCTCCTCCGCTCGCAACTTCCACCGTCATTTTCTCTCTACCCACCCTTGCCTCCTTTTCCGCGCAGCTCTCGATTCCCCCCTCTCTTTCGCACCCTCCATGTCATATTCCGCTCCAGGAGCTCCATCATAGCTCCTTGCTGTCGCTGGGAGGATGTTTTCTCCTCCGCTCGCCCCTTCCACCGTCATTTTCTCTCTACCCACCCTTGCCTCCTTTTCCGCGCAGCTCTCGATTCCTCCCTCTCTTTCGCACCCTCCATGTCATATTCCGCTCCAGGAGTTCCATCATAGCTCCTCACTGTCGCTGGGAGGATGTTTTCTCCTCCGCTCGCCCCTTCCACCGTCATTTTCTCTCTACCCACCCTTGCCTCCTTCTCCGCGCAGCTCTCGATTCCCCCCTCTCTTTTGCACCCTCCATGTCATATTCTGCTCCAGGAGCTCCATCATAGCTCCTCGCTGTCGCTGGGAGGATGTTTTCTCCTCCGCTCGCCCCTTCCACCGTCATTTTCTCTCTACCCACCCTTGCCTCCTTCTCCGCGCAGCTCTCGATTCCCCCCTCTCTCTCGCACCCTCCATATTACATTCAGCTCCAGGAGCTCCATCATAGCTCCTCGCTGTCGCTGGGAGGATGTTTTCTCCTCCGCTCGCCCCTTCCACCGTCATTTTCTCTCTACCCACCCTTGCCTCCTTTTCCGCGCAGCTCTCGATTCCCCCCTCTCTTTCGCACCCTCCATGTCATATTCCGCTCCAGGAGTTCCATCATAGCTCCTCGCTGTCGCTGGGAGGATGTTTTCTCCTCTGCTCGCCCCTTCCACCGTCATTTTCTCTCTACCCACCCTTGCCTCCTTCTCCGCGCAGCTCTCGATTCCCCCCTCTCTTTCGCACCCTCCATGTCAAATTCCGCTCCAGGAGCTCCATCATAGCTCCTCGCTGTCTCTGGGAGGATGTTTTCTCCTCCGCTCGCTCCTTCCACCGTCATTTTCTCTCTACCCACCCTTGCCTCCTTCTCCGCGCAGCTCTCGATCCCCCCCTCTCTTTCGCACCCTCCATGTCATATTCCGCTCCAGGAGCTCCATCATAGCTCCTCGCTGTCGCTGGGAGGATGTTTTCTCCTCCGCTCGCCCCTTCCACCGTCATTTTCTCTCTACCCACCCTTGCCTCCTTTTCCGCGCAGCTCTCGTTTCCCCCCTCTCTTTCGCACCCTCCATGTCACATTCCGCTCCAGGAGCTCCATCATAGCTCCTCGCTGTCGCTGGGAGGATGTTTTCTCCTCCGCTCGCCCCTTCCACCGTCATTTTCTCTCTATCCACCCTTGCCTCCTTCTCCGCGCAGCTCTCGATTCCCCCCTCTCTTTCGCACCCTCCATGTCATATTCCGCTCCAGGAGCTCCATCATAGCTCCTCGCTGTCGCTGGGAGGATGTTTTCTCCTCCGCTCGCCCCTTCCACCGTCATTTTCTCTCTACCCACCCTTGCCTCCTTCTCCGCGCAGCTCTCGATTCCCTCCTCTCTCTCGCACCCTCCATATTACATCCAGCTCCAGGAGCTCCATCATAGCTCCTCGCTGTAGCTGGGAGGATGTTTTCTCCTCCGCTCGCCCCTTCCACCGTCATTTTCTCTCTACCCACCCTTGCCTCCTTTTCCGCGCAGCTCTCGATTCCTCCCTCTCTTTCGCACCCTCCATGTCATATTCCGCTCCAGGAGCTCCATCATAGCTCCTTGCTGTCGCTGGGAGGATGTTTTCTCCTCCGCTCGCCCCTTCCACCGTCATTTTCTCTCTACCCACCCTTGCCTCCTTCTCCGCGCAGCTCTCGATTCCCTCCTCTCTCTCGCACCCTCCATATTACATCCAGCTCCAGGAGCTCCATCATAGCTCCTCGCTGTCGCTGGGAGGATGTTTTCTCCTCCGCTCGCCCCTTCCACCGTCATTTTCTCTCTACCCACCCTTGCCTCCTTCTCCGCGCAGCTCTCGATTCCCTCCTCTCTCTCGCACCCTCCATATTACATCCAGCTCCAGGAGCTCCATCATAGCTCCTCGCTGTCGCTGGGAGGATGTTTTCTCCTCCGCTCGCCCCTTCCACCGTCATTTTCTCTCTACCCACCCTTGCCTCCTTTTCCGCGCAGCTCTCGATTCCCCCCTCTCTTTCGCACCCTCCATGTCATATTCCGCTCCAGGAGCTCCATCATAGCTCCTTGCTGTCGCTGGGAGGATGTTTTCTCCTCCGCTCGCCCCTTCCACCGTCATTTTCTCTCTACCCACCCTTGCCTCCTTCTCCGCGCAGCTCTCGATTCCCCCCTCTCTCTCGCACCCTCCATATTACATCCAGCTCCAGGAGCACCATCATAGCTCCTCGCTGTCGCTGGGAGGATGTTTTCTCCTCCGCTCGCCCCTTCCACCGTCATTTTCTCTCTACCCACCCTTGCCTCCTTTTCCGCGCAGCTCTCGATTCCCCCCTCTCTTTCGCACCCTCCATGTCATATTCCGCTCCAGGAGTTCCATCATAGCTCCTCACTGTCGCTGGGAGGATGTTTTCTCCTCCGCTCGCCCCTTCCACCGTCATTTTCTCTCTACCCACCCTTGCCTCCTTCTCCGCGCAGCTCTCGATTCCCCCCTCTCTTTCGCACCCTCCATGTCATATTCCGCTACAGGAGCTCCATCATAGCTCCTTGCTGTCGCTGGGAGGATGTTTTCTCCTCCGCTCGCCCCTTCCACCGTCATTTTCTCTCTACCCACCCTTGCCTCCTTCTCCGCGCAGCTCTCGATTCCCCCCTCTCTCTCGCACCCTCCATATTACATCCAGCTCCAGGAGCTCCATCATAGCTCCTCGCTGTCGCTGGGAGGATGTTTTCTCCTCCGCTCGCCCCTTCCACCGTCATTTTCTCTCTACCCACCCTTGCCTCCTTTTCCGCGCAGCTCTCGATTCCCCCCTCTCTTTCGCACCCTCCATGTCATATTCCGCTCCAGGAGTTCCATCATAGCTCCTCACTGTCGCTGGGAGGATGTTTTCTCCTCCGCTCGCCCCTTCCACCGTCATTTTCTCTCTACCCACCCTTGCCTCCTTCTCCGCGCAGCTCTCGATTCCCTCCTCTCTCTCGCACCCTCCATATTACATCCAGCTCCAGGAGCTCCATCATAGCTCCTCGCTGTCGCTGGGAGGATGTTTTCTCCTCCGCTCGCCCCTTCCACCGTCATTTTCTCTCTACCCACCCTTGCCTCCTTCTCCGCGCAGCTCTCGATTCCCTCCTCTCTCTCGCACCCTCCATATTACATCCAGCTCCAGGAGCTCCATCATAGCTCCTCGCTGTCGCTGGGAGGATGTTTTCTCCTCCGCTCGCCCCTTCCACCGTCATTTTCTCTCTACCCACCCTTGCCTCCTTTTCCGCGCAGCTCTCGATTCCCCCCTCTCTTTCGCACCCTCCATGTCATATTCCGCTCCAGGAGCTCCATCATAGCTCCTTGCTGTCGCTGGGAGGATGTTTTCTCCTCCGCTCGCCCCTTCCACCGTCATTTTCTCTCTACCCACCCTTGCCTCCTTCTCCGCGCAGCTCTCGATTCCCTCCTCTCTCTCGCACCCTCCATATTACATCCAGCTCCAGGAGCTCCATCATAGCTCCTCGCTGTCGCTGGGAGGATGTTTTCTCCTCCGCTCGCCCCTTCCACCGTCATTTTCTCTCTACCCACCCTTGCCTCCTTCTCCGCGCAGCTCTCGATTCCCTCCTCTCTCTCGCACCCTCCATATTACATCCAGCTCCAGGAGCTCCATCATAGCTCCTCGCTGTCACTGGGAGGATGTTTTCTCCTCCGCTCGCCCCTTCCACCGTCATTTTCTCTCTACCCACCCTTGCCTCCTTTTCCGCGCAGCTCTCGATTCCCCCCTCTCTTTCGCACCCTCCATGTCATATTCCGCTCCAGGAGCTCCATCATAGCTCCTTGCTGTCGCTGGGAGGATGTTTTCTCCTCCGCTCGCCCCTTCCACCGTCATTTTCTCTCTACCCACCCTTGCCTCCTTCTCCGCGCAGCTCTCGATTCCCCCCTCTCTCTCGCACCCTCCATATTACATCCAGCTCCAGGAGCTCCATCATAGCTCCTCGCTGTCGCTGGGAGGATGTTTTCTCCTCCGCTCGCCCCTTCCACCGTCATTTTCTCTCTACCCACCCTTGCCTCCTTTTCCGCGCAGCTCTCGATTCCCCCCTCTCTTTCGCACCCTCCATGTCATATTCCGCTCCAGGAGTTCCATCATAGCTCCTCACTGTCGCTGGGAGGATGTTTTCTCCTCCGCTCGCCCCTTCCACCGTCATTTTCTCTCTACCCACCCTTGCCTCCTTCTCCGCGCAGCTCTCGATTCCCCCCTCTCTTTCGCACCCTCTATGTCATATTCCGCTCCAGGAGCTCCATCATAGCTCCTCGCTGTCGCTGGGAGGATTTTTTCTCCTCCGCTCGCCCCTTCCACCGTCATTTTCTCTCTACCCACCCTTGCCTCCTTTTCCGCGCAGCTCTCGATTCCCCCCTCTCTTTCGCACCCTCCATGTCATATTCCGCTCCAGGAGTTCCATCATAGCTCCTCACTGTCGCTGGGAGGATGTTTTCTCCTCCGCTCGCCCCTTCCACCGTCATTTTCTCTCTACCCACCCTTGCCTCCTTCTCCGCGCAGCTCTCGATTCCCTCCTCTCTCTCGCACCCTCCATATTACATCCAGCTCCAGGAGCTCCATCATAGCTCCTCGCTGTCGCTGGGAGGATGTTTTCTCCTCCGCTCGCCCCTTCCACCGTCATTTTCTCTCTATCCACCCTTGCCTCCTTCTCCGCGCAGCTCTCGATTCCCTCCTCTCTCTCGCACCCTCCATATTACATCCAGCTCCAGGAGCTCCATCATAGCTCCTCGCTGTCGCTGGGAGGATGTTTTCTCCTCCGCTCGCCCCTTCCACCGTCATTTTCTCTCTACCCACCCTTGCCTCCTTTTCCGCGCAGCTCTCGATTCCCCCCTCTCTTTCGCACCCTCCATGTCATATTCCGCTCCAGGAGCTCCATCATAGCTCCTTGCTGTCGCTGGGAGGATGTTTTCTCCTCCGCTCGCCCCTTCCACCGTCATTTTCTCTCTACCCACCCTTGCCTCCTTCTCCGCGCAGCTCTCGATTCCCCCTCTCTTTCGCACCCTCCATGTCATATTCCGCTCCAGGAGCTCCATCATAGCTCCTCGCTGTCGCTGGGAGGATGTTTTCTCCTCTGCTCGCCCCTTCCACCGTCATTTTCTCTCTACCCACCCTTGCCTCCTTTTCCGCGCAGCTCTCGATTCCCCCCTCTCTTTCGCACCCTCCATGTCATATTCCGCTCCAGGAGTTCCATCATAGCTCCTCACTGTCGCTGGGAGGATGTTTTCTCCTCCGCTCGCCCCTTCCACCGTCATTTTCTCTCTACCCACCCTTGCCTCCTTTTCCGCGCAGCTCTCGATTCCCCCCTCTCTTTCGCACCCTCCATGTCATATTCCGCTCCAGGAGCTCCATCATAGCTCCTTGCTGTCGCTGGGAGGATGTTTTCTCCTCCGCTCGCCCCTTCCACCGTCATTTTCTCTCTACCCACCCTTGCCTCCTTCTCCGCGCTGCTCTCGATTCCCCCCTCTCTTTCGCACCCTCCATGTCATATTCCGCTCCAGGAGTTCCATCATAGCTCCTCACTGTCGCTGGGAGGATGTTTTCTCCTCCGCTCGCCCCTTCCACCGTCATTTTCTCTCTACCCACCCTTGCCTCCTTCTCCGCGCAGCTCTCGATTCCCTCCTCTCTCTCGCACCCTCCATACTACATCCAGCTCCAGGAGCTCCATCATAGCTCCTCGCTGTCGCTGGGAGGATGTTTTCTCCTCCGCTCGCCCCTTCCACCGTCATTTTCTCTCTACCCACCCTTGCCTCCTTCTCCGCGGAGCTCTCGATTCCCTCCTCTCTCTCGCACCCTCCATATTACATCCAGCTCCAGGAGCTCCATCATAGCTCCTCGCTGTCGCTGGGAGGATGTTTTCTCCTCCGCTCGCCCCTTCCACCGTCATTTTCTCTCTACCCACCCTTGCCTCCTTTTCCGCGCAGCTCTAGATTCCCCCCTCTCTTTCGCACCCTCCATGTCATATTCCGCTCCAGGAGCTCCATCATAGCTCCTTGCTGTCGCTGGGAGGATGTTTTCTCCTCCGCTCGCCCCTTCCACCGTCATTTTCTCTCTACCCACCCTTGCCTCCTTCTCCGCGCAGCTCTCGATTCCCTCCTCTCTCTCGCACCCTCCATATTACATCCAGCTCCAGGAGCTCCATCATAGCTCCTCGCTGTCGCTGGGAGGATGTTTTCTCCTCCGCTCGCCCCTTCCACCGTCATTTTCTCTCTACCCACCCTTGCCTCCTTCTCCGCGCAGCTCTCGATTCCCTCCTCTCTCTCGCACCCTCCATATTACATCCAGCTCCAGGAGCTCCATCATAGCTCCTCGCTGTCGCTGGGAGGATGTTTTCTCCTCCGCTCGCCCCTTCCACCGTCATTTTCTCTCTACCCACCCTTGCCTCCTTTTCCGCGCAGATCTCGATTCCCCCCTCTCTTTCGCACCCTCCATGTCATATTCCGCTCCAGGAGCTCCATCATAGCTCCTTGCTGTCGCTGGGAGGATGTTTTCTCCTCCGCTCGCCCCTTCCACCGTCATTTTCTCTCTACCCACCCTTGCCTCCTTCTCCGCGCAGCTCTCGATTCCCCCCTCTCTCTCGCACCCTCCATATTACATCCAGCTCCAGGAGCTCCATCATAGCTCCTCGCTGTCGCTGGGAGGATGTTTTCTCCTCCGCTCGCCCCTTCCACCGTCATTTTCTCTCTACCCACCCTTGCCTCCTTTTCCGCGCAGCTCTCGATTCCCCCCTCTCTTTCGCACCCTCCATGTCATATTCCGCTCCAGGAGTTCCATCATAGCTCCTCACTGTCGCTGGGAGGATGTTTTCTCCTCCGCTCGCCCCTTCCACCGTCATTTTCTCTCTACCCACCCTTGCCTCCTTCTCCGCGCATCTCTCGATTCCCCCCTCTCTTTCGCACCCTCCATGTCATATTCCGCTACAGGAGCTCAATCATAGCTCCTTGCTGTCGCTGGGAGGATGTTTTCTCCTCCGCTCGCCCCTTCCACCGTCATTTTCTCTCTACCCACCCTTGCCTCCTTCTCCGCGCAGCTCTCGATTCCCCCCTCTCTCTCGCACCCTCCATATTACATCCAGCTCCAGGAGCTCCATCATAGCTCCTCGCTGTCGCTGGGAGGATGTTTTCTCCTCCGCTCGCCCCTTCCACCGTCATTTTCTCTCTACCCACCCTTGCCTCCTTTTCCGCGCAGCTCTCGATTCCCCCCTCTCTTTCGCACCCTCCATGTCATATTCCGCTCCAGGAGTTCCATCATAGCTCCTCACTGTCGCTGGGAGGATGTTTTCTCCTCCGCTCGCCCCTTCCACCGTCATTTTCTCTCTACCCACCCTTGCCTCCTTCTCCGCGCAGCTCTCGATTCCCTCCTCTCTCTCGCACCCTCCATATTACATCCAGCTCCAGGAGCTCCATCATAGCTCCTCGCTGTCGCTGGGAGGATGTTTTCTCCTCCGCTCGTCCCTTCCACCGTCATTTTCTCTCTACCCACCCTTGCCTCCTTCTCCGCGCAGCTCTCGATTCCCTCCTCTCTCTCGCACCCTCCATATTACATCCAGCTCCAGGAGCTCCATCATAGCTCCTCGCTGTCGCTGGGAGGATGTTTTCTCCTCCGCTCGCCCCTTCCACCGTCATTTTCTCTCTACCCACCCTTGCCTCCTTTTCCGCGCAGCTCTCGATTCCCCCCTCTCTTTCGCACCCTCCATGTCATATTCCGCTCCAGGAGCTCCATCATAGCTCCTTGCTGTCGCTGGGAGGATGTTTTCTCCTCCGCTCGCCCCTTCCACCATCATTTTCTCTCTACCCACCCTTGCCTCCTTCTCCGCGCAGCTCTCGATTCCCTCCTCTCTCTCGCACCCTCCATATTACATCCAGCTCCAGGAGCTCCATCATAGCTCCTCGCTGTCGCTGGGAGGATGTTTTCTCCTCCGCTCGCCCCTTCCACCGTCATTTTCTCTCTACCCACCCTTGCCTCCTTTTCCGCGCAGCTCTCGATTCCCCCCTCTCTTTCGCACCCTCCATGTCATATTCCGCTCCAGGAGCTCCATCATAGCTCCTTGCTGTCGCTGGGAGGATGTTTTCTCCTCCGCTCGCCCCTTCCACCGTCATTTTCTCTCTACCCACCCTTGCCTCCTTCTCCGCGCTGCTCTCGATTCCCCCCTCTCTTTCGCACCCTCCATGTCAAATTCCGCTCCAGGAGTTCCATCATAGCTCCTCACTGTCGCTGGGAGGATGTTTTCTCCTCCGCTCGCCCCTTCCACCGTCATTTTCTCTCTACCCACCCTTGCCTCCTTCTCCGCGCAGCTCTCGATTCCCTCCTCTCTCTCGCACCCTCCATATTACATCCAGCTCCAGGAGCTCCATCATAGCTCCTCGCTGTCGCTGGGAGGATGTTTTCTCCTCCGCTCGCCCCTTCCACCGTCATTTTCTCTCTACCCACCCTTGCCTCCTTCTCCGCGCAGCTCTCGATTCCCTCCTCTCTCTCGCACCCTCCATATTACATCCAGCTCCAGGAGCTCCATCATAGCTCCTCGCTGTCGCTGGGAGGATGTTTTCTCCTCCGCTCGCCCCTTCCACCGTCATTTTCTCTCTACCCACCCTTGCCTCCTTTTCCGCGCAGCTCTAGATTCCCCCCTCTCTTTCGCACCCTCCATGTCATATTCCGCTCCAGGAGCTCCATCATAGCTCCTTGCTGTCGCTGGGAGGATGTTTTCTCCTCCGCTCGCCCCTTCCACCGTCATTTTCTCTCTACCCACCCTTGCCTCCTTCTCCGCGCAGCTCTCGATTCCCTCCTCTCTCTCGCACCCTCCATATTACATCCAGCTCCAGGAGCTCCATCATAGCTCCTCGCTGTCGCTGGGAGGATGTTTTCTCCTCCGCTCGCCCCTTCCACCGTCATTTTCTCTCTACCCACCCTTGCCTCCTTCTCCGCGCAGCTCTCGATTCCCTCCTCTCTCTCGCACCCTCCATATTACATCCAGCTCCAGGAGCTCCATCATAGCTCCTCGCTGTCGCTGGGAGGATGTTTTCTCCTCCGCTCGCCCCTTCCACCGTCATTTTCTCTCTACCCACCCTTGCCTCCTTTTCCGCGCAGCTCTCGATTCCCCCCTCTCTTTCGCACCCTCCATGTCATATTCCGCTCCAGGAGCTCCATCATAGCTCCTTGCTGTCGCTGGGAGGATGTTTTCTCCTCCGCTCGCCCCTTCCACCGTCATTTTCTCTCTACCCACCCTTGCCTCCTTCTCCGCGCAGCTCTCGATTCCCCCCTCTCTCTCGCACCCTCCATATTACATCCAGCTCCAGGAGCTCCATCATAGCTCCTCGCTGTCGCTGGGAGGATGTTTTCTCCTCCGCTCGCCCCTTCCACCGTCATTTTCTCTCTACCCACCCTTGCCTCCTTTTCCGCGCAGCTCTCGATTCCCCCCTCTCTTTCGCACCCTCCATGTCATATTCCGCTCCAGGAGTTCCATCATAGCTCCTCACTGTCGCTGGGAGGATGTTTTCTCCTCCGCTCGCCCCTTCCACCGTCATTTTCTCTCTACCCACCCTTGCCTCCTTCTCCGCGCATCTCTCGATTCCCCCCTCTCTTTCGCACCCTCCATGTCATATTCCGCTACAGGAGCTCCATCATAGCTCCTTGCTGTCGCTGGGAGGATGTTTTCTCCTCCGCTCGCCCCTTCCACCGTCATTTTCTCTCTACCCACCCTTGCCTCCTTCTCCGCGCAGCTCTCGATTCCCCCCTCTCTCTCGCACCCTCCATATTACATCCAGCTCCAGGAGCTCCATCATAGCTCCTCGCTGTCGCTGGGAGGATGTTTTCTCCTCCGCTCGCCCCTTCCACCGTCATTTTCTCTCTACCCACCCTTGCCTCCTTTTCCGCGCAGCTCTCGATTCCCCCCTCTCTTTCGCACCCTCCATGTCATATTCCGCTCCAGGAGTTCCATCATAGCTCCTCACTGTCGCTGGGAGGATGTTTTCTCCTCCGCTCGCCCCTTCCACCGTCATTTTCTCTCTACCCACCCTTGCCTCCTTCTCCGCGCAGCTCTCGATTCCCTCCTCTCTCTCGCACCCTCCATATTACATCCAGCTCCAGGAGCTCCATCATAGCTCCTCGCTGTCGCTGGGAGGATGTTTTCTCCTCCGCTCGCCCCTTCCACCGTCATTTTCTCTCTACCCACCCTTGCCTCCTTTTCCGCGCAGCTCTCGATTCCCCCCTCTCTTTCGCACCCTCCATGTCATATTCCACTCCAGGAGCTCCATCATAGCTCCTTGCTGTCGCTGGGAGGATGTTTTCTCCTCCGCTCGCCCCTTCCACCGTCATTTTCTCTCTACCCACCCTTGCCTCCTTCTCCGCGCAGCTCTCGATTCCCTCCTCTCTCTCGCACCCTCCATATTACATCCAGCTCCAGGAGCTCCATCATAGCTCCTCGCTGTCGCTGGGAGGATGTTTTCTCCTCCGCTCGCCCCTTCCACCGTCATTTTCTCTCTACCCACCCTTGCCTCCTTCTCCGCGCAGCTCTCGATTCCCTCCTCTCTCTCGCACCCTCCATATTACATCCAGCTCCAGGAGCTCCATCATAGCTCCTCGCTGTCGCTGGGAGGATGTTTTCTCCTCCGCTCGCCCCTTCCACCGTCATTTTCTCTCTACCCACCCTTGCCTCCTTTTCCGCGCAGCTCTCGATTCCCCCCTCTCTTTCGCACCCTCCATGTCATATTCCGCTCCAGGAGCTCCATCATAGCTCCTTGCTGTCGCTGGGAGGATGTTTTCTCCTCCGCTCGCCCCTTCCACCGTCATTTTCTCTCTACCCACCCTTGCCTCCTTTTCCGCGCAGCTCTCGATTCCCCCCTCTCTTTCGCACCCTCCATGTCATATTCCGCTCCAGGAGCTCCATCATAGCTCCTTGCTGTCGCTGGGAGGATGGTTTCTCCTCTGCTCGCCCCTTCCACCGTCATTTTCTCTCTACCCACCCTTGCCTCCTTCTCCGCGTAGCTCTCGATTCCCCCCTCTCTCTCGCACCCTCCATATTACATCCAGCTCCAGGAGCTCCATCATAGCTCCTCGCTGTCGCTGGGAGGATGTTTTCTCCTCCGCTCGCCCCTTCCACCGTCATTTTCTCTCTACCCACCCTTGCCTCCTTTTCCGCGCAGCTCTCGATTCCCCCCTCTCTTTCGCACCCTCCATGTCATATTCCGCTCCAGGAGTTCCATCATAGCTCCTCACTGTCGCTGGGAGGATGTTTTCTCCTCCGCTCGCCCCTTCCACCGTCATTTTCTCTCTACCCACCCTTGCCTCCTTCTCCGCGCAGCTCTCGATTCCCCCCTCTCTTTCGCACCCTCCATGTCATATTCCGCTCCAGGAGCTCCATCATAGCTCCTCGCTGTCGCTGGGAGGATTTTTTCTCCTCCGCTCGCCCCTTCCACCGTCATTTTCTCTCTACCCACCCTTGCCTCCTTTTCCGCGGAGCTCTCGATTCCCCCCTCTCTTTCGCACCCTCCATGTCATATTCCGCTCCAGGAGTTCCATCATAGCTCCTCACTGTCGCTGGGAGGATGTTTTCTCCTCCGCTCGCCCCTTCCACCGTCATTTTCTCTCTACCCACCCTTGCCTCCTTCTCCGCGCAGCTCTCGATTCCCTCCTCTCTCTCGCACCCTCCATATTACATCCAGCTCCAGGAGCTCCATCATAGCTCCTCGCTGTCGCTGGGAGGATGTTTTCTCCTCCGCTCGCCCCTTCCACCGTCATTTTCTCTCTACCCACCCTTGCCTCCTTCTCCGCGCAGCTCTCGATTCCCTCCTCTCTCTCGCACCCTCCATATTACATCCAGCTCCAGGAGCTCCATCATAGCTCCTCGCTGTCGCTGGGAGGATGTTTTCTCCTCCGCTCGCCCCTTCCACCGTCATTTTCTCTCTACCCACCCTTGCCTCCTTTTCCGCGCAGCTCTCGATTCCCCCCTCTCTTTCGCACCCTCCATGTCATATTCCGCTCCAGGAGCTCCATCATAGCTTCTTGCTGTCGCTGGGAGGATGTTTTCTCCTCCGCTCGCCCCTTCCACCGTCATTTTCTCTCTACCCACCCTTGCCTCCTTCTCCGCGCAGCTCTCGATTCCCCCCTCTCTTTCGCACCCTCCATGTCATATTCCGCTCCAGGAGCTCCATCATAGCTCCTCGCTGTCGCTGGGAGGATGTTTTCTCCTCCGCTCGCCCCTTCCACCGTCATTTTCTCTCTACCCACCCTTGCCTCCTTTTCCGCGCAGCTCTCGATTCCCCCCTCTCTTTCGCACCCTCCATGTCATATTCCGCTCCAGGAGTTCCATCATAGCTCCTCACTGTCGCTGGGAGGATGTTTTCTCCTCCGCTCGCCCCTTCCACCGTCATTTTCTCTCTACCCACCCTTGCCTCCTTTTCCGCGCAGTTCTCGATTCCCCCCTCTCTTTCGCACCCTCCATGTCATATTCCGCTCCAGGAGTTCCATCATAGCTCCTCACTGTCGCTGGGAGGAAGTTTTCTCCTCCGCTCGCCCCTTCCACCGTCATTTTCTCTCTACCCACCCTTGCCTCCTTCTCCGCGTAGCTCTCGATTCCCCCCTCTCTCTCGCACCCTCCATATTACATCCAGCTCCAGGAGCTCCATCATAGCTCCTCGCTGTCGCTGGGAGGATGTTTTCTCCTCCGCTCGCCCCTTCCACCGTCATTTTCTCTCTACCCACCCTTGCCTCCTTTTCCGCGCAGCTCTCGATTCCCCCCTCTCTTTCGCACCCTCCATGTCATATTCCGCTCCAGGAGTTCCATCATAGCTCCTCACTGTCGCTGGGAGGATGTTTTCTCCTCCGCTCGCCCCTTCCACCGTCATTTTCTCTCTACCCACCCTTGCCTCCTTCTCCGCGCAGCTCTCGATTCCCCCCTCTCTTTCGCACCCTCCATGTCATATTCCGCTCCAGGAGCTCCATCATAGCTCCTCGCTGTCGCTGGGAGGATTTTTTCTCCTCCGCTCGCCCCTTCCACCGTCATTTTCTCTCTACCCACCCTTGCCTCCTTTTCCGCGCAGCTCTCGATTCCCCCCTCTCTTTCGCACCCTCCATTTCATATTCCGCTCCAGGAGTTCCATCATAGCTCCTCACTGTCGCTGGGAGGATGTTTTCTCCTCCGCTCGCCCCTTCCACCGTCATTTTCTCTCTACCCACCCTTGCCTCCTTCTCCGCGCAGCTCTCGATTCCCTCCTCTCTCTCGCACCCTCCATATTACATCCAGCTCCAGGAGCTCCATCATAGCTCCTTGCTGTCGCTGGGAGGATGTTTTCTCCTCCGCTCGCCCCTTCCACCGTCATTTTCTCTCTACCCACCCTTGCCTCCTTCTCCGCGCAGCTCTCGATTCCCCCCTTTCTCTCGCACCCTCCATATTACATCCAGCTCCAGGAGCTCCATCATAGCTCCTCGCTGTCGCTGGGAGGATGTTTTCTCCTCCGCTCGCCCCTTCCACCGTCATTTTCTCTCTACCCACCCTTGCCTCCTTTTCCGCGCAGCTCTCGATTCCCCCCTCTCTTTCGCACCCTCCATGTCATATTCCGCTCCAGGAGTTCCATCATAGCTCCTCACTGTCGCTGGGAGGATGTTTTCTCCTCCGCTCGCCCCTTCCACCGTCATTTTCTCTCTACCCACCCTTGCCTCCTTTTCCGCGCAGCTCTCGATTCCCCCCTCTCTTTCGCACCCTCCATGTCATATTCCGCTCCAGGAGTTCCATCATAGCTCCTCACTGTCGCTGGGAGGATGTTTTCTCCTCTGCTCGCCGCTTCCGCCGTCATTTTCTCTCCACCCACCCTTGCCTCCTTCTCCGCGCCGCTCTCGATTCCACCCTCTCTCTCGCACCCACCATGTTATATCCCGCTCCAGGAGATCCATCATAGCTCCTCCCTGTCGCTGGGAGGATGTTTTCTCCTCTGCTCGCCCCTTCCACCGTCATTTTCTCTCTACCCACCCTTGCCTCCTTTTCCGCGCTGCTCTCGATTCCCCCCTCTCTTTCGCACCCTCCATGTCAAATTCCGCTCCAGGAGTTCCATCATAGCTCCTCACTGTCACTGGGAGGATGTTTTCTCCTCCGCTCGCCCCTTCCACCGTCATTTTCTCTCTACCCACCCTTGCCTCCTTCTCCGCGCAGCTCTCGATTCCCCCCTCTCTTTCGCACCCTCCATGTCATATTCCGCTCCAGGAGTTCCATCATAGCTCCTCACTGTCGCTGGGAGGATGTTTTCTCCTCCGCTCGCCCCTTCCACCGTCATTTTCTCTCTACCCACCCTTGCCTCCTTTTCCGCGCAGCTCTCGATTCCCCCCTCTCTTTCGCACCCTCCATGTCATATTCCGCTCCAGGAGTTCCATCATAGCTCCTCGCTGTCGCTGGGAGGATGTTTTCTCCTCCGCTCGCCCCTTCCACCGTCATTTTCTCTCTACCCACCCTTGCCTCCTTCTCCGCGCAGCTCTCGATTCCCTCCTCTCTCTCGCACCCTCCATATTACATCCAGCTCCAGGAGCTCCATCATAGCTCCTCGCTGTCGCTGGGAGGATGTTTTCTCCTCCGCTCGCCCCTTCCACCGTCATTTTCTCTCTACCCACCCTTGCCTCCTTTTCCGCGCAGCTCTCGATTCCCCCCTCTCTTTCGCACCCTCCATGTCATATTCCGCTCCAGGAGCTCCATCATAGCTCCTTGCTGTCGCTGGGAGGATGTTTTCTCCTCCGCTCGCCCCTTCCACCGTCATTTTCTCTCTACCCACCCTTGCCTCCTTCTCCGCGCAGCTCTCGATTCCCCCCTCTCTTTCGCACCCTCCATGTCATATTCCGCTCCAGGAGCTCCATCATAGCTCCTCGCTGTCGCTGGGAGGATGTTTTCTCCTCCGCTCGCCCCTTCCACCGTCATTTTCTCTCTACCCACCCTTGCCTCCTTTTCCGCGCAGCTCTCGATTCCCCCCTCTCTTTCGCACCCTCCATGTCATATTCCGCTCCAGGAGTTCCATCATAGCTCCTCACTGTCGCTGGGAGGATGTTTTCTCCTCCGCTCGCCCCTTCCACCGTCATTTTCTCTCTACCCACCCTTGCCTCCTTCTCCGCGCAGCTCTCGATTCCCCCCTCTCTTTCGCACCCTCCATGTCATATTCCGCTCCAGGAGCTCCATCATAGCTCCTCGCTGTCGCTGGGAGGATTTTTTCTCCTCCGCTCGCCCCTTCCACCGTCATTTTCTCTCTACCCACCCTTGCCTCCTTGTCCGCGCAGCTCTCGATTCCCCCCTCTCTTTCGCACCCTCCATGTCATATTCCGCTCCAGGAGTTCCATCATAGATCCTCACTGTCGCTGGGAGGATGTTTTCTCCTCCGCTCGCCCCTTCCACCGTCATTTTCTCTCTACCCACCCTTGCCTCCTTCTCCGCGCAGCTCTCGATTCCCTCCTCTCTCTCGCACCCTCCATATTACATCCAGCTCCAGGAGCTCCATCATAGCTCCTCGCTGTCGCTGGGAGGATGTTTTCTCCTCCGCTCGCCCCTTCCACCGTCATTTTCTCTCTACCCACCCTTGCCTCCTTCTCCGCGCAGCTCTCGATTCCCTCCTCTCTCTCGCACCCTCCATATTACATCCAGCTCCAGGAGCTCCATCATAGCTCCTCGCTGTCGCTGGGAGGATGTTTTCTCCTCCGCTCGCCCCTTCCACCGTCATTTTCTCTCTACCCACCCTTGCCTCCTTTTCCGCGCAGCTCTCGATTCCCCCCTCTCTTTCGCACCCTCCATGTCATATTCCGCTCCAGGAGCTCCATCATAGCTCCTTGCTGTCGCTGGGAGGATGTTTTCTCCTCCGCTCGCCCCTTCCACCGTCATTTTCTCTCTACCCACCCTTGCCTCCTTCTCCGCGCAGCTCTCGATTCCCCCCTCTCTTTCGCACCCTCCATGTCATATTCCGCTCCAGGAGCTCCATCATAGCTCCTCGCTGTCGCTGGGAGGATGTTTTCTCCTCCGCTCGCCCCTTCCACCGTCATTTTCTCTCTACCCACCCTTGCCTCCTTTTCCGCGCAGCTCTCGATTCCCCCCTCTCTTTCGCACCCTCCATGTCATATTCCGCTCCAGGAGTTCCATCATAGCTCCTCACTGTCGCTGGGAGGATGTTTTCTCCTCCGCTCGCCCCTTCCACCGTCATTTTCTCTCTACCCACCCTTGCCTCCTTTTCCGCGCAGCTCTCGATTCCCCCCTCTCTTTCGCACCCTCCATGTCATATTCCGCTCCAGGAGTTCCATCATAGCTCCTCACTGTCGCTGGGAGGAAGTTTTCTCCTCCGCTCGCCCCTTCCACCGTCATTTTCTCTCTACCCACCCTTGCCTCCTTTTCCGCGCAGCTCTCGATTCCCCCCTCTCTTTCGCACCCTCCATGTCATATTCCGCTCCAGGAGCTCCATCATAGCTCCTTGCTGTCGCTGGGAGGATGTTTTCTCCTCCGCTCGCCCCTTCCACCGTCATTTTCTCTCTACCCACCCTTGCCTCCTTTTCCGCGCAGCTCTCGATTCCCCCCTCTCTTTCGCACCCTCCATGTCATATTCCGCTCCAGGAGCTCCATCATAGCTCCTTGCTGTCGCTGGGAGGATGTTTTCTCCTCCGCTTGCCCCTTCCACCGTCATTTTCTCTCTACCCACCCTTGCCTCCTTCTCCGCGCTGCTCTCGATTCCCCCCTCTCTTTCGCACCCTCCATGTCATATTCCGCTACAGGAGCTCCATCATAGCTCCTTGCTGTCGCTGGGAGGATGTTTTCTCCTCCGCTCGCCCCTTCCACCGTCATTTTCTCTCTACCCACCCTTGCCTCCTTTTCCGCGCAGCTCTCGATTCCCCCCTCTCTTTCGCACCCTCCATGTCATATTCCGCTCCAGGAGTTCCATCATAGCTCCTCACTGTCGCTGGGAGGATGTTTTCTCCTCCGCTCGCCCCTTCCACCGTCATTTTCTCTCTACCCACCCTTGCCTCCTTTTCCGCGCAGCTCTTGATTCCCCCCTCTCTTTCGCACCCTCCATGTCATATTCCGCTCCAGGAGTTCCATCATAGCTCCTCACTGTCGCTGGGAGGATGTTTTCTCCTCCGCTCGCCCCTTCCACCGTCATTTTCTCTCTACCCACCCTTGCCTCCTTTTCCGCGCAGCTCTCGATTCCCCCCTCTCTTTCGCACCCTCCATGTCATATTCCGCTCCAGGAGTTCCATCATAGCTCCTCACTGTCGCTGGAAGGAAGTTTTCTCCTCCGCTCGCCCCTTCCACCGTCATTTTCTCTCTACCCACCCTTGCCTCCTTTTCCGCGCAGCTCTCGATTCCCCCCTCTCTTTCGCACCCTCCATGTCATATTCCGCTCCAGGAGCTCCATCATAGCTCCTTGCTGTCGCTGGGAGGATGTTTTCTCCTCCGCTCGCCCCTTCCACCGTCATTTTCTCTCTACCCACCCTTGCCTCCTTTTCCGCGCAGCTCTCGATTCCCCCCTCTCTTTCGCACCCTCCATGTCATATTCCGCTCCAGGAGCTCCATCATAGCTCCTTGCTGTCGCTGGGAGGATGTTTTCTCCTCCGCTCGCCCCTTCCACCGTCATTTTCTCTCTACCCACCCTTGCCTCCTTCTCCGCGCAGCTCTCGATTCCCCCCTCTCTTTCGCACCCTCCATGTCATATTCCGCTCCAGGAGCTCCATCATAGCTCCTTGCTGTCGCTGGGAGGATGTTTTCTCCTCCGCTCGCCCCTTCCACCGTCATTTTCTCTCTACCCACCCTTGCCTCCTTCTCCGCGCAGCTCTCGATTCCCCCCTTTCTCTCGCACCCTCCATATTACATCCAGCTCCAGGAGCTCCATCATAGCTCCTCGCTGTCGCTGGGAGGATGTTTTCTCCTCTGCTCGCCGCTTCCGCCGTCATTTTCTCTCCACCCACCCTTGCCTCCTTCTCCGCGCCGCTCTCGATTCCACCCTCTCTCTCGCACCCACCATGTTATATCCCGCTCCAGGAGATCCATCATAGCTCCTCCCTGTCGCTGGGAGGATGTTTTCTCCTCTGCTCGCCCCTTCCACCGTCATTTTCTCTCTACCCACCCTTGCCTCCTTTTCCGCGCTGCTCTCGATTCCCCCCTCTCTTTCGCACCCTCCATGTCAAATTCCGCTCCAGGAGTTCCATCATAGCTCCTCACTGTCACTGGGAGGATGTTTTCTCCTCCGCTCGCCCCTTCCACCGTCATTTTCTCTCTACCCACCCTTGCCTCCTTCTCCGCGCAGCTCTCGATTCCCCCCTCTCTTTCGCACCCTCCATGTCATATTCCGCTCCAGGAGTTCCATCATAGCTCCTCACTGTCGCTGGGAGGATGTTTTCTCCTCCGCTCGCCCCTTCCACCGTCATTTTCTCTCTACCCACCCTTGCCTCCTTTTCCGCGCAGCTCTCGATTCCCCCCTCTCTTTCGCACCCTCCATGTCATATTCCGCTCCAGGAGTTCCATCATAGCTCCTCACTGTCGCTGGGAGGAAGTTTTCTCCTCCGCTCGCCCCTTCCACCGTCATTTTCTCTCTACCCACCCTTGCCTCCTTTTCCGCGCAGCTCTCGATTCCCCCCTCTCTTTCGCACCCTCCATGTCATATTCCGCTCCAGGAGCTCCATCATAGCTCCTTGCTGACGCTGGGAGGATGTTTTCTCCTCCGCTCGCCCCTTCCACCGTCATTTTCTCTCTACCCACCCTTGCCTCCTTCTCCGCGCAGCTCTCGATTCCCCCCTCTCTTTCGCACCCTCCATGTCATATTCCGCTCCAGGAGCTCCATCATAGCTCCTTGCTGTCGCTGGGAGGATGTTTTCTCCTCCGCTCGCCCCTTCCACCGTCATTTTCTCTCTACCCACCCTTGCCTCCTTCTCCGCGCAGCTCTCGATTCCCCCCTTTCTCTCGCACCCTCCATATTACATCCAGCTCCAGGAGCTCCATCATAGCTCCTCGCTGTCGCTGGGAGGATGTTTTCTCCTCCGCTCGCCCCTTCCACCGTCATTTTCTCTCTACCCACCCTTGCCTCCTTTTCCGCGCAGCTCTCGATTCCCCCCTCTCTTTCGCACCCTCCATGTCATATTCCGCTCCAGGAGTTCCATCATAGCTCCTCACTGTCGCTGGGAGGATGTTTTCTCCTCCGCTCGCCCCTTCCACCGTCATTTTCTCTCTACCCACCCTTGCCTCCTTTTCCGCGCAGCTCTCGATTCCCCCCTCTCTTTCGCACCCTCCATGTCATATTCCGCTCCAGGAGTTCCATCATAGCTCCTCACTGTCGCTGGGAGGATGTTTTCTCCTCTGCTCGCCGCTTCCGCCGTCATTTTCTCTCCACCCACCCTTGCCTCCTTCTCCGCGCCGCTCTCGATTCCACCCTCTCTCTCGCACCCACCATGTTATATCCCGCTCCAGGAGATCCATCATAGCTCCTCCCTGTCGCTGGGAGGATGTTTTCTCCTCTGCTCGCCCCTTCCACCGTCATTTTCTCTCTACCCACCCTTGCCTCCTTTTCCGCGCTGCTCTCGATTCCCCCCTCTCTTTCGCACCCTCCATGTCAAATTCCGCTCCAGGAGTTCCATCATAGCTCCTCACTGTCACTGGGAGGATGTTTTCTCCTCCGCTCGCCCCTTCCACCGTCATTTTCTCTCTACCCACCCTTGCCTCCTTCTCCGCGCAGCTCTCGATTCCCCCCTCTCTCTCGCACCCTCCATATTACATCCAGCTCCAGGAGCTCCATCATAGCTCCTCGCTGTCGCTGGGAGGATGTTTTCTCCTCCGCTCGCCCCTTCCACCGTCATTTTCTCTCTACCCACCCTTGCCTCCTTTTCCGCGCAGCTCTCGATTCCCCCCTCTCTTTTGCACCCTCCATGTCATATTCCGCTCCAGGAGTTCCATCATAGCTCCTCACTGTCGCTGGGAGGATGTTTTCTCCTCCGCTCGCCCCTTCCACCGTCATTTTCTCTCTACCCACCCTTGCCTCCTTTTCCGCGCAGCTCTTGATTCCCCCCTCTCTTTCGCACCCTCCATGTCATATTCCGCTCCAGGAGTTCCATCATAGCTCCTCACTGTCGCTGGGAGGATGTTTTCTCCTCCGCTCGCCCCTTCCACCGTCATTTTCTCTCTACCCACCCTTGCCTCCTTTTCCGCGCAGCTCTCGATTCCCCCCTCTCTTTCGCACCCTCCATGTCATATTCCGCTCCAGGAGTTCCATCATAGCTCCTCACTGTCGCTGGGAGGAAGTTTTCTCCTCCGCTCGCCCCTTCCACCGTCATTTTCTCTCTACCCACCCTTGCCTCCTTTTCCGCGCAGCTCTCGATTCCCCCCTCTCTTTCGCACCCTCCATGTCATATTCCGCTCCAGGAGCTCCATCATAGCTCCTTGCTGTCGCTGGGAGGATGTTTTCTCCTCCGCTCGCCCCTTCCACCGTCATTTTCTCTCTACCCACCCTTGCCTCCTTTTCCGCGCAGCTCTCGATTCCCCCCTCTCTTTCGCACCCTCCATGTCATATTCCGCTCCAGGAGCTCCATCATAGCTCCTTGCTGACGCTGGGAGGATGTTTTCTCCTCCGCTCGCCCCTTCCACCGTCATTTTCTCTCTACCCACCCTTGCCTCCTTCTCCGCGCAGCTCTCGATTCCCCCCTCTCTTTCGCACCCTCCATGTCATATTCCGCTCCAGGAGCTCCATCATAGCTCCTTGCTGTCGCTGGGAGGATGTTTTCTCCTCCGCTCGCCCCTTCCACCGTCATTTTCTCTCTACCCACCCTTGCCTCCTTCTCCGCGCAGCTCTCGATTCCCCCCTTTCTCTCGCACCCTCCATATTACATCCAGCTCCAGGAGCTCCATCATAGCTCCTCGCTGTCGCTGGGAGGATGTTTTCTCCTCCGCTCGCCCCTTCCACCGTCATTTTCTCTCTACCCACCCTTGCCTCCTTTTCCGCGCAGCTCTCGATTCCCCCCTCTCTTTCGCACCCTCCATGTCATATTCCGCTCCAGGAGTTCCATCATAGCTCCTCACTGTCGCTGGGAGGATGTTTTCTCCTCCGCTCGCCCCTTCCACCGTCATTTTCTCTCTACCCACCCTTGCCTCCTTTTCCGCGCAGCTCTCGATTCCCCCTCTCTTTCGCACCCTCCATGTCATATTCCGCTCCAGGAGTTCCATCATAGCTCCTCACTGTCGCTGGGAGGATGTTTTCTCCTCTGCTCGCCGCTTCCGCCGTCATTTTCTCTCCACCCACCCTTGCCTCCTTCTCCGCGCCGCTCTCGATTCCACCCTCTCTCTCGCACCCACCATGTTATATCCCGCTCCAGGAGCTCCATCATAGCTCCTCCCTGTCGCTGGGAGGATGTTTTCTCCTCTGCTCGCCCCTTCCACCGTCATTTTCTCTCTACCCACCCTTGCCTCCTTTTCCGCGCTGCTCTCGATTCCCCCCTCTCTTTCGCACCCTCCATGTCAAATTCCGCTCCAGGAGTTCCATCATAGCTCCTCACTGTCACTGGGAGGATGTTTTCTCCTCCGCTCGCCCCTTCCACCGTCATTTTCTCTCTACCCACCCTTGCCTCCTTCTCCGCGCAGCTCTCGATTCCCCCCTCTCTTTCGCACCCTCCATGTCATATTCCGCTCCAGGAGTTCCATCATAGCTCCTCACTGTCGCTGGGAGGATGTTTTCTCCTCCGCTCGCCCCTTCCACCGTCATTTTCTCTCTACCCACCCTTGCCTCCTTTTCCGCGCAGCTCTCGATTCCCCCCTCTCTTTCGCACCCTCCATGTCATATTCCGCTCCAGGAGTTCCATCATAGCTCCTCACTGTCGCTGGGAGGATGTTTTCTCCTCCGCTCGCCCCTTCCACCGTCATTTTCTCTCTACCCACCCTTGCCTCCTTCTCCGCGCAGCTCTCGATTCCCCCCTCTCTTTCGCACCCTCCATGTCATATTCCGCTCCAGGAGCTCCATCATAGCTCCTCGCTGTCGCTGGGAGGATGTTTTCTCCTCCGCTCGCCCCTTCCACCGTCATTTTCTCTCTACCCACCCTTGCCTCCTTCTCCGCGCAGCTCTCGATTCCCCCCTCTCTTTCGCATCCTCCATGTCATATTCCGCTCCAGGAGTTCCATCATAGCTCCTCACTGTCGCTGGGAGGATGTTTTCTCCTCCGCTCGCCCCTTCCACCGTCATTTTCTCTCTACCCACCCTTGCCTCCTTCTCCGCGCAGCTCTCGATTCCCCCCTCTCTTTCGCACCCTCCATGTCATATTCCGCTCCAGGAGCTCCATCATAGCTCCTCGCTGTCGCTGGGAGGATTTTTTCTCCTCCGCTCGCCCCTTCCACCGTCATTTTCTCTCTACCCACCCTTGCCTCCTTTTCCGCGCAGCTCTCGATTCCCCCCTCTCTTTCGCACCCTCCATGTCATATTCCGCTCCAGGAGTTCCATCATAGCTCCTCACTGTCGCTGGGAGGATGTTTTCTCCTCCGCTAGCCCCTTCCACCGTGATTTTCTCTCTACCCACCCTTGCCTCCTTTTCCGCGCAGCTCTCGATTCCCCCCTCTCTTTCGCACCCTCCATGTCATATTCCGCTCCAGGAGTTCCATCATAGCTCCTCACTGTCGCTGGGAGGATGTTTTCTCCTCCGCTCGCCCCTTCCACCGTCATTTTCTCTCTACCCACCCTTGCCTCCTTTTCCGCGCAGCTCTCGATTCCCCCCTCTCTTTCGCACCCTCCATGTCACATTCCGCTCCAGGAGTTCCATCATAGCTCCTCACTGTCGCTGGGAGGAAGTTTTCTCCTCCGCTCGCCCCTTCCACCGTCATTTTTTCTCTACCCACCCTTGCCTCCTTTTCCGCGCAGCTCTCGATTCCCCCCTCTCTTTCGCACCCTCCATGTCATATTCCGCTCCAGGAGCTCCATCATAGCTCCTCGCTGTCGCTGGGAGGATGTTTTCTCCTCCGCTCGCCCCTTCCACCGTCATTTTCTCTCTACCCACCCTTGCCTCCTTTTCCGCGCAGCTCTCGATTCCCCCCTCTCTTTCGCACCCTCCATGTCATATTCCGCTCCAGGAGTTCCATCATAGCTCCTCACTGTCGCTGGGAGGAAGTTTTCTCCTCCGCTCGCCCCTTCCACCGTCATTTTCTCTCTACCCACCCTTGCCTCCTTTTCCGCGCAGCTCTCGATTCCCCCCTCTCTTTCGCACCCTCCATGTCATATTCCGCTCCAGGAGCTCCATCATAGCTCCTTGCTGTCGCTGGGAGGATGTTTTCTCCTCCGCTCGCCCCTTCCACCGTCATTTTCTCTCTACCCACCCTTGCCTCCTTTTCCGCGCAGCTCTCGATTCCCCCCTCTCTTTCGCACCCTCCATGTCATATTCCGCTCCAGGAGTTCCATCATAGCTCCTCACTGTCGCTGGGAGGATGTTTTCTCCTCCGCTCGCCCCTTCCACCATCATTTTCTCTCTACCCACCCTTGCCTCCTTTTCCGCGCAGCTCTCGATTCCCCCCTCTCTTTCGCACCCTCCATGTCATATTCCGCTCCAGGAGTTCCATCATAGCTCCTCACTGTCGCTGGGAGGATGTTTTCTCCTCCGCTCGCCCCTTCCACCGTCATTTTCTCTCTACCCACCCTTGCCTCCTTTTCCGCGCAGCTCTCGATTCCCCCCTCTCTTTCGCACCCTCCATGTCATATTCCGCTCCAGGAGCTCCATCATAGCTCCTTGCTGTCGCTGGGAGGATGTTTTCTCCTCCGCTCGCCCCTTCCACCGTCATTTTCTCTCTACCCACCCTTGCCTCCTTTTCCGCGCAGCTCTCGATTCCCCCCTCTCTTTCGCACCCTCCATGTCATATTCCGCTCCAGGAGTTCCATCATAGCTCCTCACTGTCGCTGGGAGGATGTTTTCTCCTCCGCTCGCCCCTTCCACCGTCATTTTCTCTCTACCCACCCTTGCCTCCTTCTCCGCGCAGCTCTCGATTCCCCCCTCTCTTTCGCACCCTCCATGTCATATTCCGCTCCAGGAGCTCCATCATAGCTCTTCGCTGTCGCTGGGAGGATGTTTTCTCCTCCGCTCGCCCCTTCCACCGTCATTTTCTCTCTACCCACCCTTGCCTCCTTTTCCGCGCAGCTCTCGATTCCCCCTCTCTTTCGCACCCTCCATGTCATATTCCGCTCCAGGAGCTCCATCATAGCTCCTTGCTGTCGCTGGGAGGATGTTTTCTCCTCCGCTCGCCCCTTCCACCGTCATTTTCTCTCTACCCACCCTTGCCTCCTTTTCCGCGCAGCTCTCGATTCCCCCCTCTCTTTCGCACCCTCCATGTCATATTCCGCTCCAGGAGTTCCATCATAGCTCCTCACTGTCGCTGGGAGGATGTTTTCTCCTCCGCTCGCCCCTTCCACCGTCATTTTCTCTCTACCCACCCTTGCCTCCTTCTCCGCGCAGCTCTCGATTCCCCCCTCTCTTTCGCACCCTCCATGTCATATTCCGCTCCAGGAGCTCAGTCATAGCTCCTCGCTGTCGCTGGGAGGATGTTTTCTCCTCCGCTCGCCCCTTCCACCGTCATTTTCTCTCTACCCACCCTTGCCTCCTTTTCCGCGCAGCTCTCGATTCCCCCCTCTCTTTCGCACCCTCCATGTCATATTCCGCTCCAGGAGCTCCATCATAGCTCCTTGCTGTCGCTGGGAGGATGTTTTCTCCTCCGCTCGCCCCTTCCACCGTCATTTTCTCTCTACCCACCCTTGCCTCCTTTTCCGCGCAGCTCTCGATTCCCCCCTCTCTTTCGCACCCTCCATGTCATATTCCGCTCCAGGAGTTCCATCATAGCTCCTCACTGTCGCTGGGAGGATGTTTTCTCCTCCGCTCGACCCTTCCACCATCATTTTCTCTCTACCCACCCTTGCCTCCTTTTCCGCGCAGCTCTCGATTCCCCCCTCTCTTTCGCACCCTCCATGTCATATTTCGCTCCAGGAGTTCCATCATAGCTCCTCACTGTCGCTGGGAGGAAGTTTTCTCCTCCGCTCGCCCCTTCCACCGTCATTTTCTCTCTACCCACCCTTGCCTCCTTCTCCGCGCAGCTCTCGATTCCCCCCTCTCTTTCGCACCCTCCATGTCATATTCCGCTCCAGGAGTTCCATCATAGCTCCTCACTGTCGCTGGGAGGATGTTTTCTCCTCCGCTCGCCCCTTCCACCGTCATTTTCTCTCTACCCACCCTTGCCTCCTTCTCCGCGCAGCTCTCGATTCCCCCCTCTCTTTCGCACCCTCCATGTCATATTCCGCTCCAGGAGCTCCATCATAGCTCTTCGCTGTCGCTGGGAGGATGTTTTCTCCACCGCTCGCCCCTTCCACCGTCATTTTCTCTCTACCCACCCTTTCCTCCTTTTCCGCGCAGCTCTCGATTCCCCCCTCTCTTTCGCACCCTCCATGTCATATTCCGCTCCAGGAGCTCCATCATAGCTCCTCGCTGTCGCTGGGAGGATGTTTTCTCCTCCGCTCGCCCCTTCCACCGTCATTTTCTCTCTACCCACCCTTGCCTCCTTTTCCGCGCAGCTCTCGATTCCCCCCTCTCTTTCGCACCCTCCATGTCATATTCCGCTCCAGGAGCTCCATCGTAGCTCCTCGCTGTCGCTGGGAGGATGTTTTCTCCTCCGCTCGCCCCTTCCACCGTCATTTTCTCTCTACCCACCCTTGCCTCCTTCTCCACGCAGCTCTCAATTCCCCCCTCTCTTTCGCACCCTCCATGTCATATTCCGCTCCAGGAGCTCCATCATAGCTCCTCGCTGTCGCTGGGAGGATGTTTTCTCCTCCGCTCGCCCCTTCCACCGTCATTTTCTCTCTACCCACCCTTGCCTCCTTTTCCGCGCAGCTCCGGATTCCCCCCTCTCTTTTGCACCCTCCATGTCATATTCCGCTCCAGGAGTTCCATCATAGCTCCTCACTGTCGCTGGGAGGATGCTTTCTCCTCCGCTCGCCCCTTCCACCGTCATTTTCTCTCTACCCACCCTTGCCTCCTTTTCCGCGCAGCTCTCGATTCCCCCCTCTCTTTCGCACCCTCCATGTCATATTCCGCTCCAGGAGTTCCATCATAGCTCCTCACTGTCGCTGGGAGGAAGTTTTCTCCTCCGCTTGCCCCTTCCACCATCATTTTCTCTCTACCCACCCTTGCCTCCTTTTCCGCGCAGCTCTCGATTCCCCCCTCTCTTTCGCACCCTCCATGTCATATTCCGCTCCAGGAGCTCCATCATAGCTCCTTGCTGTCGCTGGGAGGATGTTTTCTCCTCCGCTCGCCCCTTCCACCGTCATTTTCTCTCTACCCACCCTTGCCTCCTTTTCCGCGCAGCTCTCGATTCCCCCCTCTCTTTCGCACCCTCCATGTCATATTCCGCTCCAGGAGTTCCATCATAGCTCCTCACTGTCGCTGGGAGGATGTTTTCTCCTCCGCTCGCCCCTTCCACCGTCATTTTCTCTCTACCCACCCTTGCCTCCTTTTCCGCGCAGCTCTCGATTCCCCCCTCTCTTTCGCACCCTCAATGTCATATTCCGCTCCAGGAGTTCCATCATAGCTCCTCACTGTCGCTGGGAGGATGTTTTCTCCTCCGCTCGCCCCTTCCACCGTCATTTTCTCTCTACCCACCCTTGCCTCCTTTTCCGCGCAGCTCTCGATTCCCCCCTCTCTTTCGCACCCTCAATGTCATATTCCGCTCCAGGAGTTCCATCATAGCTCCTCACTGTCGCTGGGAGGATGTTTTCTCCTCTGCTCGCCCCTTCCACCGTCATTTTCTCTCTACCCACCCTTGCCTCCTTTTCCGCGCAGCTCTCGATTCCCCCCTCTCTTTCGCACCCTCCATGTCATATTCCGCTCCAGGAGCTCCATCATAGCTCCTCGCTGTCGCTGGGAGGATGTTTTCTCCTCCGCTCGCCCCTTCCACCGTCATTTTCTCTCTACCCACCCTTGCCTCCTTTTCCGCGCAGCTCTCGATTCCCCCCTCTCTTTCGCACCCTCAATGTCATATTCCGCTCCAGGAGTTCCATCATAGCTACTCACTGTCGCTGGGAGGATGTTTTCTCCTCCGCTCGCCCCTTCCACCGTCATTTTCTCTCTACCCACCCTTGCCTCCTTTTCCGCGCAGCTCTCGATTCCCCCCTCTCTTTCGCACCCTCCATGTCATATTCCGCTCCAGGAGTTCCATCATAGCTCCTCACTGTCGCTGGGAGGAAGTTTTCTCCTTAGCTCGCCCCTTCCACCGTCATTTTCTCTCTACCCACCCTTGCCTCCTTTTCCGCGCAGCTCTCGATTCCCCCCTCTCTTTCGCACCCTCCATGTCATATTCCGCTCCAGGAGCTCCATCATAGCTCCTTGCTGTCGCTGGGAGGATGTTTTCTCCTCCGCTCGCCCCTTCCACCGTCATTTTCTCTCTACCCACCCTTGCCTCCTTTTCCGCGCAGCTCTCGATTCCCCCCTCTCTTTCGCACCCTCCATGTCATATTCCGCTCCAGGAGTTCCATCATAGCTCCTCACTGTCGCTGGGAGGATGTTTTCTCCTCCGCTCGCCCCTTCCACCATCATTTTCTCTCTACCCACCCTTGCCTCCTTTTCCGCGCAGCTCTCGATTCCCCCCTCTCTTTCGCACCCTCCATGTCATATTCCGCTCCAGGAGTTCCATCATAGCTCCTCACTGTCGCTGGGAGGATGTTTTCTCCTCCGCTCGCCCCTTCCACCGTCATTTTCTCTCTACCCACCCTTGCCTCCTTCTCCGCGCAGCTCTCGATTCCCCCCTCTCTTTCGCACCCTCCATGTCATATTCTGCTCCAGGAGCTCCATCATAGCTCCTCGCTGTCGCTGGGAGGATGTTTTCTCCTCCGCTCGCCCCTTCCACCGTCATTTTCTCTCTACCCACCCTTGCCTCCTTCTCCGCGCAGCTCTCGATTCCCCCCTCTCTTTCGCACCCTCCATGTCATATTCCGCTCCAGGAGCTCCATCATAGCTCCTTGCTGTCGCTGGGAGGATGTTTTCTCCTCCGCTCGCCCCTTCCACCATCATTTTCTCTCTACCCACCCTTGCCTCCTTCTCCGCGCAGCTCTCGATTCCCCCCTTTCTCTCGCACCCTCCATATTACATCCAGCTCCAGGAGCTCCATCATAGCTCCTCGCTGTCGCTGGGAGGATGTTTTCTCCTCCGCTCGCCCCTTCCACCGTCATTTTCTCTCTCCCCACCCTTGCCTCCTTTTCCGCGCAGCTCTCGATTCCCCCCTCTCTTTCGCACCCTCCATGTCATATTCCGCTCCAGGAGTTCCATCATAGCTCCTCACTGTCGCTGGGAGGATGTTTTCTCCTCCGCTCGCCCCTTCCACCGTCATTTTCTCTCTACCCACCCTTGCCTCCTTTTCCGCGCAGCTCTCGATTCCCCCCTCTCTTTCGCACCCTCCATGTCATATTCCGCTCCAGGAGTTCCATCATAGCTCCTCACTGTCGCTGGGAGGATGTTTTCTCCTCTGCTCGCCGCTTCCGCCGTCATTTTCTCTCCACCCACCCTTGCCTCCTTCTCCGCGCCGCTCTCGATTCCACCCTCTCTCTCGCACCCACCATGTTATATCCCGCTCCAGGAGCTCCATCATAGCTCCTCCCTGTCGCTGGGAGGATGTTTTCTCCTCTGCTCGCCCCTTCCACCGTCATTTTCTCTCTACCCACCCTTGCCTCCTTTTCCGCGCTGCTCTCGATTCCCCCCTCTCTTTCGCACCCTCCATGTCAAATTCCGCTCCAGGAGTTCCATCATAGCTCCTCACTGTCACTGGGAGGATGTTTTCTCCTCCGCTCGCCCCTTCCACCGTCATTTTCTCTCTACCCACCCTTGCCTCCTTCTCCGCGCAGCTCTCGATTCCCCCCTCTCTCTCGCACCCTCCATATTACATCCAGCTCCAGGAGCTCCATCATAGCTCCTCGCTGTCGCTGGGAGGATGTTTTCTCCTCCGCTCGCCCCTTCCACCGTCATTTTCTCTCTACCCACCCTTGCCTCCTTTTCCGCGCAGCTCTCGATTCCCCCCTCTCTTTCGCACCCTCCATGTCATATTCCGCTCCAGGAGTTCCATCATAGCTCCTCACTGTCGCTGGGAGGATGTTTTCTCCTCCGCTCGCCCCTTCCACCGTCATTTTCTCTCTACCCACCCTTGCCTCCTTCTCCGCGCAGCTCTCGATTCCCCCCTCTCTTTCGCACCCTCCATGTCATATTCCGCTCCAGGAGCTCCATCATAGCTCCTCGCTGTCGCTGGGAGGATGTTTTCTCCTCCGCTCGCCCCTTCCACCGTCATTTTCTCTCTACCCACCCTTGCCTCCTTCTCCGCGCAGCTCTCGATTCCCCCCTCTCTTTCGCATCCTCCATGTCATATTCCGCTCCAGGAGTTCCATCATAGCTCCTCACTGTCGCTGGGAGGATGTTTTCTCCTCCGCTCGCCCCTTCCACCGTCATTTTCTCTCTACCCACCCTTGCCTCCTTCTCCGCGCAGCTCTCGATTCCCCCCTCTCTTTCGCACCCTCCATGTCATATTCCGCTCCAGGAGCTCCATCATAGCTCCTCGCTGTCGCTGGGAGGATTTTTTCTCCTCCGCTCGCCCCTTCCACCGTCATTTTCTCTCTACCCACCCTTGCCTCCTTTTCCGCGCAGCTCTCGATTCCCCCCTCTCTTTCGCACCCTCCATGTCATATTCCGCTCCAGGAGTTCCATCATAGCTCCTCACTGTCGCTGGGAGGATGTTTTCTCCTCCGCTCGCCCCTTCCACCGTCATTTTCTCTCTACCCACCCTTGCCTCCTTTTCCGCGCAGCTCTCGATTCCCCCCTCTCTTTCGCACCCTCCATGTCATATTCCGCTCCAGGAGTTCCATCATAGCTCCTCACTGTCGCTGGGAGGAAGTTTTCTCCTCCGCTCGCCCCTTCCACCGTCATTTTCTCTCTACCCACCCTTGCCTCCTTTTCCGCGCAGCTCTCGATTCCCCCCTCTCTTTCGCACCCTCCATGTCATATTCCGCTCCAGGAGCTCCATCATAGCTCCTCGCTGTCGCTGGGAGGATGTTTTCTCCTCCGCTCGCCCCTTCCACCGTCATTTTCTCTCTACCCACCCTTGCCTCCTTTTCCGCGCAGCTCTCGATTCCCCCCTCTCTTTCGCACCCTCCATGTCATATTCCGCTCCAGGAGTTCCATCATAGCTCCTCACTGTCGCTGGGAGGAAGTTTTCTCCTCCGCTCGCCCCTTCCACCGTCATTTTCTCTCTACCCACCCTTGCCTCCTTTTCCGCGCAGCTCTCGATTCCCCCCTCTCTTTCGCACCCTCCATGTCATATTCCGCTCCAGGAGCTCCATCATAGCTCCTTGCTGTCGCTGGGAGGATGTTTTCTCCTCCGCTCGCCCCTTCCACCGTCATTTTCTCTCTACCCACCCTTGCCTCCTTTTCCGCGCAGCTCTCGATTCCCCCCTCTCTTTCGCACCCTCCATGTCATATTCCGCTCCAGGAGTTCCATCATAGCTCCTCACTGTTGCTGGGAGGATGTTTTCTCCTCCGCTTGCCCCTTCCACCATCATTTTCTCTCTACCCACCCTTGCCTCCTTTTCCGCGCAGCTCTCGATTCCCCCCTCTCTTTCGCACCCTCCATGTCATATTCCGCTCCAGGAGCTCCATCATAGCTCCTCGCTGTCGCTGGGAGGATGTTTTCTCCTCCGCTCGCCCCTTCCACCGTCATTTTCTCTCTACCCACCCTTGCCTCCTTTTCCGCGCAGCTCTCGATTCCCCCCTCTCTTTCGCACCCTCAATGTCATATTCCGCTCCAGGAGTTCCATCATAGCTACTCACTGTCGCTGGGAGGATGTTTTCTCCTCCGCTCGCCCCTTCCACCGTCATTTTCTCTCTACCCACCCTTGCCTCCTTTTCCGCGCAGCTCTCGATTCCCCCCTCTCTTTCGCACCCTCCATGTCATATTCCGCTCCAGGAGTTCCATCATAGCTCCTCACTGTCGCTGGGAGGAAGTTTTCTCCTCCGCTCGCCCCTTCCACCGTCATTTTCTCTCTACCCACCCTTGCCTCCTTTTCCGCGCAGCTCTCGATTCCCCCCTCTCTTTCGCACCCTCCATGTCATATTCCGCTCCAGGAGCTCCATCATAGCTCCTTGCTGTCGCTGGGAGGATGTTTTCTCCTCCGCTCGCCCCTTCCACCGTCATTTTCTCTCTACCCACCCTTGCCTCCTTTTCCGCGCAGCTCTCGATTCCCCCCTCTCTTTCGCACCCTCCATGTCATATTCCGCTCCAGGAGTTCCATCATAGCTCCTCACTGTCGCTGGGAGGATGTTTTCTCCTCCGCTCGCCCCTTCCACCATCATTTTCTCTCTACCCACCCTTGCCTCCTTTTCCGCGCAGCTCTCGATTCCCCCCTCTCTTTCGCACCCTCCATGTCATATTCCGCTCCAGGAGTTCCATCATAGCTCCTCACTGTCGCTGGGAGGATGTTTTCTCCTCCGCTCGCCCCTTCCACCGTCATTTTCTCTCTACCCACCCTTGCCTCCTTCTCCGCGCAGCTCTCGATTCCCCCCTCTCTTTCGCACCCTCCATGTCATATTCTGCTCCAGGAGCTCCATCATAGCTCCTCGCTGTCGCTGGGAGGATGTTTTCTCCTCCGCTCGCCCCTTCCACCGTCATTTTCTCTCTACCCACCCTTGCCTCCTTCTCCGCGCAGCTCTCGATTCCCCCCTCTCTTTCGCACCCTCCATGTCATATTCCGCTCCAGGAGCTCCATCATAGCTCCTTGCTGTCGCTGGGAGGATGTTTTCTCCTCCGCTCGCCCCTTCCACCATCATTTTCTCTTTACCCACCCTTGCCTCCTTCTCCGCGCAGCTCTCGATTCCCCCCTTTCTCTCGCACCCTCCATATTACATCCAGCTCCAGGAGCTCCATCATAGCTCCTCGCTGTCGCTGGGAGGATGTTTTCTCCTCCGCTCGCCCCTTCCACCGTCATTTTCTCTCTACCCACCCTTGCCTCCTTTTCCGCGCAGCTCTCGATTCCCCCCTCTCTTTCGCACCCTCCATGTCATATTCCGCTCCAGGAGTTCCATCATAGCTCCTCACTGTCGCTGGGAGGATGTTTTCTCCTCCGCTCGCCCCTTCCACCGTCATTTTCTCTCTACCCACCCTTGCCTCCTTTTCCGCGCAGCTCTCGATTCCCCCCTCTCTTTCGCACCCTCCATGTCATATTCCGCTCCAGGAGTTCCATCATAGCTCCTCACTGTCGCTGGGAGGATGTTTTCTCCTCTGCTCGCCGCTTCCGCCGTCATTTTCTCTCCACCCACCCTTGCCTCCTTCTCCGCGCCGCTCTCGATTCCACCCTCTCTCTCGCACCCACCATGTTATATCCCGCTCCAGGAGCTCCATCATAGCTCCTCCCTGTCGCTGGGAGGATGTTTTCTCCTCTGCTCGCCCCTTCCACCGTCATTTTCTCTCTACCCACCCTTGCCTCCTTTTCCGCGCTGCTCTCGATTCCCCCCTCTCTTTCGCACCCTCCATGTCAAATTCCGCTCCAGGAGTTCCATCATAGCTCCTCACTGTCACTGGGAGGATGTTTTCTCCTCCGCTCGCCCCTTCCACCGTCATTTTCTCTCTACCCACCCTTGCCTCCTTCTCCGCGCAGCTCTCGATTCCCCCCTCTCTCTCGCACCCTCCATATTACATCCAGCTCCAGGAGCTCCATCATAGCTCCTCGCTGTCGCTGGGAGGATGTTTTCTCCTCCGCTCGCCCCTTCCACCGTCATTTTCTCTCTACCCACCCTTGCCTCCTTTTCCGCGCAGCTCTCGATTCCCCCCTCTCTTTCGCACCCTCCATGTCATATTCCGCTCCAGGAGTTCCATCATAGCTCCTCACTGTCGCTGGGAGGATGTTTTCTCCTCCGCTCGCCCCTTCCACCGTCATTTTCTCTCTACCCACCCTTGCCTCCTTCTCCGCGCAGCTCTCGATTCCCCCCTCTCTTTCGCACCCTCCATGTCATATTCCGCTCCAGGAGCTCCATCATAGCTCCTCGCTGTCGCTGGGAGGATGTTTTCTCCTCCGCTCGCCCCTTCCACCGTCATTTTCTCTCTACCCACCCTTGCCTCCTTCTCCGCGCAGCTCTCGATTCCCCCCTCTCTTTCGCATCCTCCATGTCATATTCCGCTCCAGGAGTTCCATCATAGCTCCTCACTGTCGCTGGGAGGATGTTTTCTCCTCCGCTCGCCCCTTCCACCGTCATTTTCTCTCTACCCACCCTTGCCTCCTTCTCCGCGCAGCTCTCGATTCCCCCCTCTCTTTCGCACCCTCCATGTCATATTCCGCTCCAGGAGCTCCATCATAGCTCCTCGCTGTCGCTGGGAGGATTTTTTCTCCTCCGCTCGCCCCTTCCACCGTCATTTTCTCTCTACCCACCCTTGCCTCCTTTTCCGCGCAGCTCTCGATTCCCCCCTCTCTTTCGCACCCTCCATGTCATATTCCGCTCCAGGAGTTCCATCATAGCTCCTCACTGTCGCTGGGAGGATGTTTTCTCCTCCGCTCGCCCCTTCCACCGTCATTTTCTCTCTACCCACCCTTGCCTCCTTTTCCGCGCAGCTCTCGATTCCCCCCTCTCTTTCGCACCCTCCATGTCATATTCCGCTCCAGGAGTTCCATCATAGCTCCTCACTGTCGCTGGGAGGATGTTTTCTCCTCCGCTCGCCCCTTCCACCGTCATTTTCTCTCTACCCACCCTTGCCTCCTTTTCCGCGCAGCTCTCGATTCCCCCCTCTCTTTCGCACCCTCCATGTCATATTCCGCTCCAGGAGTTCCATCATAGCTCCTCACTGTCGCTGGGAGGAAGTTTTCTCCTCCGCTCGCCCCTTCCACCGTCATTTTCTCTCTACCCACCCTTGCCTCCTTTTCCGCGCAGCTCTCGATTCCCCCCTCTCTTTCGCACCCTCCATGTCATATTCCGCTCCAGGAGCTCCATCATAGCTCCTTGCTGTCGCTGGGAGGATGTTTTCTCCTCCGCTCGCCCCTTCCACCGTCATTTTCTCTCTACCCACCCTTGCCTCCTTTTCCGCGCAGCTCTCGATTCCCCCCTCTCTTTCGCACCCTCCATGTCATATTCCGCTCCAGGAGTTCCATCATAGCTCCTCACTGTTGCTGGGAGGATGTTTTCTCCTCCGCTCGCCCCTTCCACCATCATTTTCTCTCTACCCACCCTTGCCTCCTTTTCCGCGCAGCTCTCGATTCCCCCCTCTCTTTCGCACCCTCCATGTCATATTCCGCTCCAGGAGTTCCATCATAGCTCCTCACTGTCGCTGGGAGGATGTTTTCTCCTCCGCTCGCCCCTTCCACCGTCATTTTCTCTCTACCCACCCTTGCCTCCTTTTCCGCGCAGCTCTCGATTCCCCCCTCTCTTTCGCACCCTCCATGTCATATTCCGCTCCAGGAGCTCCATCATAGCTCCTTGCTGTCGCTGGGAGGATGTTTTCTCCTCCGCTCGCCCCTTCCACCGTCATTTTCTCTCTACCCACCCTTGCCTCCTTTTCCGCGCAGCTCTCGATTCCCCCCTCTCTTTCGCACCCTCCATGTCATATTCCGCTCCAGGAGTTCCATCATAGCTCCTCACTGTCGCTGGGAGGATATTTTCTCCTCCGCTCGCCCCTTCCACCGTCATTTTCTCTCTACCCACCCTTGCCTCCTTCTCCGCGCAGCTCTCGATTCCCCCCTCTCTTTCGCACCCTCCATGTCATATTCCGCTCCAGGAGCTCCATCATAGCTCTTCGCTGTCGCTGGGAGGATGTTTTCTCCTCCGCTCGCCCCTTCCACCGTCATTTTCTCTCTACCCACCCTTGCCTCCTTTTCCGCGCAGCTCTCGATTCCCCCTCCCTTTCGCACCCTCCATGTCATATTCCGCTCCAGGAGCTCCATCATAGCTCCTTGCTGTCGCTGGGAGGATGTTTTCTCCTCCGCTCGCCCCTTCCACCGTCATTTTCTCTCTACCCACCCTTGCCTCCTTTTCCGCGCAGCTCTCGATTCCCCCCTCTCTTTCGCACCCTCCATGTCATATTCCGCTCCAGGAGTTCCATCATAGCTCCTCACTGTCGCTGGGAGGATGTTTTCTCCTCCGCTCGCCCCTTCCACCGTCATTTTCTCTCTACCCACCCTTGCCTCCTTCTCCGCGCAGCTCTCGATTCCCCCCTCTCTTTCGCACCCTCCATGTCATATTCCGCTCCAGGAGCTCCATCATAGCTCCTCGCTGTCGCTGGGAGGATGTTTTCTCCTCCGCTCGCCCCTTCCACCGTCATTTTCTCTCTACCCACCCTTGCCTCCTTTTCCGCGCAGCTCTCGATTCCCCCCTCTCTTTCGCACCCTCCATGTCATATTCCGCTCCAGGAGCTCCATCATAGCTCCTTGCTGTCGCTGGGAGGATGTTTTCTCCTCCGCTCGCCCCTTCCACCGTCATTTTCTCTCTACCCACCCTTGCCTCCTTTTCCGCGCAGCTCTCGATTCCCCCCTCTCTTTCGCACCCTCCATGTCATATTCCGCTCCAGGAGTTCCATCATAGCTCCTCACTGTCGCTGGGAGGATGTTTTCTCCTCCGCTCGCCCCTTCCACCATCATTTTCTCTCTACCCACCCTTGCCTCCTTTTCCGCGCAGCTCTCGATTCCCCCCTCTCTTTCGCACCCTCCATGTCATATTTCGCTCCAGGAGTTCCATCATAGCTCCTCACTGTCGCTGGGAGGAAGTTTTCTCCTCCGCTCGCCCCTTCCACCGTCATTTTCTCTCTACCCACCCTTGCCTCCTTTTCCGCGCAGCTCTCGTTCCCCCCCTCTCTTTCGCACCCTCCATGTCATATTCCGCTCCAGGAGTTCCATCATAGCTCCTCACTGTCGCTGGGAGGATGTTTTCTCCTCCGCTCGCCCCTTCCACCGTCATTTTCTCTCTACCCACCCTTGCCTCCTTTTCCGCGCAGCTCTCGATTCCCCCCTCTCTTTCGCACCCTCCATGTCATATTCCGCTCCAGGAGCTCCATCATAGCTCCTTGCTGTCGCTGGGAGGATGTTTTCTCCTCCGCTCGCCCCTTCCACCGTCATTTTCTCTCTACCCACCCTTGCCTCCTTTTCCGCGCAGCTCTCGATTCCCCCCTCTCTTTCGCACCCTCCATGTCATATTCCGCTCCAGGAGTTCCATCATAGCTCCTCACTGTCGCTGGGAGGATGTTTTCTCCTCCGCTCGCCCCTTCCACCGTCATTTTCTCTCTACCCACCCTTGCCTCCTTCTCCGCGCAGCTCTCGATTCCCCCCTCTCTTTCGCACCCTCCATGTCATATTCCGCTCCAGGAGCTCCATCATAGCTCTTCGCTGTCGCTGGGAGGATGTTTTCTCCTCCGCTCGCCCCTTCCACCGTCATTTTCTCTCTACCCACCCTTGCCTCCTTTTCCGCGCAGCTCTCGATTCCCCCTCTCTTTCGCACCCTCCATGTCATATTCCGCTCCAGGAGCTCCATCATAGCTCCTTGCTGTCGCTGGGAGGATGTTTTCTCCTCCGCTCGCCCCTTCCACCGTCATTTTCTCTCTACCCACCCTTGCCTCCTTTTCCGCGCAGCTCTCGATTCCCCCCTCTCTTTCGCACCCTCCATGTCATATTCCGCTCCAGGAGTTCCATCATAGCTCCTCACTGTCGCTGGGAGGATGTTTTCTCCTCCGCTCGCCCCTTCCACCGTCATTTTCTCTCTACCCACCCTTGCCTCCTTCTCCGCGCAGCTCTCGATTCCCCCCTCTCTTTCGCACCCTCCATGTCATATTCCGCTCCAGGAGCTCCATCATAGCTCCTCGCTGTCGCTGGGAGGATGTTTTCTCCTCCGCTCGCCCCTTCCACCGTCATTTTCTCTCTACCCACCCTTGCCTCCTTTTCCGCGCAGCTCTCGATTCCCCCCTCTCTTTCGCACCCTCCATGTCATATTCCGCTCCAGGAGCTCCATCATAGCTCCTTGCTGTCGCTGGGAGGATGTTTTCTCCTCCGCTCGCCCCTTCCACCGTCATTTTCTCTCTACCCACCCTTGCCTCCTTTTCCGCGCAGCTCTCGATTCCCCCCTCTCTTTCGCACCCTCCATGTCATATTCCGCTCCAGGAGTTCCATCATAGCTAGTGTTGAGCGAACACGGACTGTATTATTCGTGTTCGTACCGAATAATTGGATTTTTTGTACCCGAACACGGACACGGACACTTTACTGTATGTTCGGGTAAAAATCCGTGTTCGGTCGTTTTATTTCCGGGTTTTGCATGCTTTGGCGCTCTTTTCATGGCGGGCTTTCAACAGCCAATCAACAATCGTTTAACTGGTGTGCCTTAAGCCATCCCAGCCATGCCTGCAAATGTCTCAGTAGCTGTGATTGGCCGTCTGAAGCATGTGACCAAGTCTTTATAAGTTCGAGGCAGCCACAGCGGCGTCATTATGCTGCTTAGATTCAGGGACAGAGCACACATCAACGTGCTGGCTGCTGATTAGGGAAAGATAGGCAGGAAAAAACCATTTGTGTCCGGATAGAATTGAGGGACAGGTCGGAGTGTTTAGGCAGGGCGAGTTGTAGGCATTTTAGGGATAGAGTCTGCTGAATTATATAGGGTCAGTGTCTTCTACAAACTACAATCGATATTGCTGTGTGGGGGGTGGGGTCTGCACTCAATCCTGATCTACGATCTCTTCTCAATCCTGTTAGGGACAGAGTCTGCTGAATTTTAGGGAAACTGTGTTCTACAAACTACAATCGATATTGCTGTGTGGTGTGGGATTGGAGATAGGCAGGTGTCAGTGATCCACATCCATTTTTCTGTGTGTGAGCTGCAGTGAACACAATCTTTTTGGGCTGCAGTGAACACAATCTTTTTGGGGTGCAGTGAACAAAATCTTTTTGGGGTGCAGTGAACACAATCCTTTTTGGTGTGCAGTGAACACAATCTTTGTGGGGTGCAGTGAACAAAATCCTTTGTGGGGTGCAGTGAACACAATCTTTTTGGGGTGCAGTGAACAAAATCCTTTTTGGGGTGCAGTGAACAACATCCTTTTTGGGGTGCAGTGAACACAATCTTTTTGGGGTGCAGTGAACAAAATCCTTTGTGGGGTGCAGTGAACACAATCTTTTTGGGGTGCAGTGAACACAATCTTTTTGGGGTGGAGTGAACAACATCCTTTTTGGGGTGCAGTGAACAAAATCCTTTTTGGGGTGCAGTGAACAAAATCATTTTTGGGGTGCAGTGAACACAATCTTTTTGGGGTGCAGTGAACACAATCTTTGTGGGGTGCAGTGAACACAATCTTTTTGGGGTGGAGTGAACAACATCCTTTTTGGGGTGCAGTGAACAACATCCTTTTTGGGGTGCAGTGAACACAATCTTTTTGGGGTGCAGTGAACACAATCTTTGTGGGGTACAGTGAACAGAATCTTTGTGGGGTGCAGTGAACACAATCTTTGGGGGGTACAGTGAACACAATCTTTGTGAGGTGCAGTGAACACAATCTTTGTGGGGTGCAGTGAACACAATCATTGTGGGGTGCAGTGAACTCAATCTTTGTGGGGTACAGTGAACACAATCTCATACTGAAGGTTTGAGGGTGCTGCCTGTTCCATACTCCCCCTACTCCTCATCTAGCCTTTTAGGGGTACAAACAATAGTAATTGGGGCCTAGTGTGGTTGTGTACGTGTGATATACATACACTTTTTTGGGATCATATTTTCTATTCCGCTATTTAATCAAAAACCTTTGGGGATCAGTTAAATTGGGGGATAGTCTGTGTTGGTACGTGTGAGAGAGATCCACCTTTCCAAGTTGTTGGGGTTCATCTCATACTTCTGAAGGTTTGAGGGTGCTGCCTGTTCCATACTCCCCCTACTCCTAGCCTTTTAGGGGTACAAACAATAGTAATTGGGGCCTAGTGTGGTTGTGTACGTGTGATATACATACACTTTTTTGGGATCATATTTTCTATTCCGCTATTTAATCAAAAACCTTTGGGGATCAGTTAAATTGGGGGATAGTCTGTGTTGGTACGTGTGAGAGAGATCCACCTTTCCAAGTTGTTGGGGTTCATCTCATACTTCTGAAGGTTTGAGGGTGCTGCCTGTTCCATACTCCCCCTACTCCTAGCCTTTTAGGGGTACAAACAATAGTAATTGGGGCCTAGTGTGGTTGTGTACGTGTGATATACATACACTTTTTTGGGATCATATTTTCTATTCCGCTATTTAATCAAAAACCTTTGGGGATCAGTTAAATTGGGGGATAGTCTGTGTTGGTACGTGTGAGAGAGATCCACCTTTCCAAGTTGTTGGGGTTCATCTCATACTTCTGAAGGTTTGAGGGTGCTGCCTGTTCCATACTCCCCCTACTCCTAGCCTTTTAGGGGTACAAACAATAGTAATTGGGGCCTAGTGTGGTTGTGTACGTGTGATATACATACACTTTTTTGGGATCATATTTTCTATTCCGCTATTTAATCAAAAACCTTTGGGGATCAGTTAAATTGGGGGATAGTCTGTGTTGGTACGTGTGAGAGAGATCCACCTTTCCAAGTTGTTGGGGTTCATCTCATACTTCTGAAGGTTTGAGGGTGCTGCCTGTTCCATACTCCCCCTACTCCTAGCCTTTTAGGGGTACAAACAATAGTAATTGGGGCCTAGTGTGGTTGTGTACGTGTGATATACATACACTTTTTTGGGATCATATTTTCTATTCCGCTATTTAATCAAAAACCTTTGGGGATCAGTTAAATTGGGGGATAGTCTGTGTTGGTACGTGTGAGAGAGATCCACCTTTCCAAGTTGTTGGGGTTCATCTCATACTTCTGAAGGTTTGAGGGTGCTGCCTGTTCCATACTCCCCCTACTCCTAGCCTTTTAGGGGTACAAACAATAGTAATTGGGGCCTAGTGTGGTTGTGTACGTGTGATATACATACACTTTTTTGGGATCATATTTTCTATTCCGCTATTTAATCAAAAACCTTTGGGGATCAGTTAAATTGGGGGATAGTCTGTGTTGGTACGTGTGAGAGAGATCCACCTTTCCAAGTTGTTGGGGTTCATCTCATACTTCTGAAGGTTTGAGGGTGCTGCCTGTTCCATACTCCCCCTACTCCTAGCCTTTTAGGGGTACAAACAATAGTAATTGGGGCCTAGTGTGGTTGTGTACGTGTGATATACATACACTTTTTTGGGATCATATTTTCTATTCCGCTATTTAATCAAAAACCTTTGGGGATCAGTTAAATTGGGGGATAGTCTGTGTTGGTACGTGTGAGAGAGATCCACCTTTCCAAGTTGTTGGGGTTCATCTCATACTTCTGAAGGTTTGAGGGTGCTGCCTGTTCCATACTCCCCCTACTCCTAGCCTTTTAGGGGTACAAACAATAGTAATTGGGGCCTAGTGTGGTTGTGTACGTGTGATATACATACACTTTTTTGGGATCATATTTTCTATTCCGCTATTTAATCAAAAACCTTTGGGGATCAGTTAAATTGGGGGATAGTCTGTGTTGGTACGTGTGAGAGAGATCCACCTTTCCAAGTTGTTGGGGTTCATCTCATACTTCTGAAGGTTTGAGGGTGCTGCCTGTTCCATACTCCCCCTACTCCTAGCCTTTTAGGGGTACAAACAATAGTAATTGGGGCCTAGTGTGGTTGTGTACCTGTGATATACATACACTTTTTTGGGATCATATTTTCTATTCCGCTATTTAATCAAAAACCTTTGGGGATCAGTTAAATTGGGGGATAGTCTGTGTTGGTACGTGTGAGAGAGATCCACCTTTCCAAGTTGTTGGGGTTCATCTCATACTTCTGAAGGTTTGAGGGTGCTGCCTGTTCCATACTCCCCCTACTCCTAGCCTTTTAGGGGTACAAACAATAGTAATTGGGGCCTAGTGTGGTTGTGTACGTGTGATATACATACACTTTTTTGGGATCATATTTTCTATTCCGCTATTTAATCAAAAACCTTTGGGGATCAGTTAAATTGGGGGATAGTCTGTGTTGGTACGTGTGAGAGAGATCCACCTTTCCAAGTTGTTGGGGTTCATCTCATACTTCTGAAGGTTTGAGGGTGCTGCCTGTTCCATACTCCCCCTACTCCTAGCCTTTTAGGGGTACAAACAATAGTAATTGGGGCCTAGTGTGGTTGTGTACGTGTGATATACATACACTTTTTTGGGATCATATTTTCTATTCCGCTATTTAATCAAAAACCTTTGGGGATCAGTTAAATTGGGGGATAGTCTGTGTTGGTACGTGTGAGAGAGATCCACCTTTCCAAGTTGTTGGGGTTCATCTCATACTTCTGAAGGTTTGAGGGTGCTGCCTGTTCCATACTCCCCCTACTCCTAGCCTTTTAGGGGTACAAACAATAGTAATTGGGGCCTAGTGTGGTTGTGTACGTGTGATATACATACACTTTTTTGGGATCATATTTTCTATTCCGCTATTTAATCAAAAACCTTTGGGGATCAGTTAAATTGGGGGATAGTCTGTGTTGGTACGTGTGAGAGAGATCCACCTTTCCAAGTTGTTGGGGTTCATCTCATACTTCTGAAGGTTTGAGGGTGCTGCCTGTTCCATACTCCCCCTACTCCTAGCCTTTTAGGGGTACAAACAATAGTAATTGGGGCCTAGTGTGGTTGTGTACGTGTGATATACATACACTTTTTTGGGATCATATTTTCTATTCCGCTATTTAATCAAAAACCTTTGGGGATCAGTTAAATTGGGGGATAGTCTGTGTTGGTACGTGTGAGAGAGATCCACCTTTCCAAGTTGTTGGGGTTCATCTCATACTTCTGAAGGTTTGAGGGTGCTGCCTGTTCCATACTCCCCCTACTCCTAGCCTTTTAGGGGTACAAACAATAGTAATTGGGGCCTAGTGTGGTTGTGTACGTGTGATATACATACACTTTTTTGGGATCATATTTTCTATTCCGCTATTTAATCAAAAACCTTTGGGGATCAGTTAAATTGGGGGATAGTCTGTGTTGGTACGTGTGAGAGAGATCCACCTTTCCAAGTTGTTGGGGTTCATCTCATACTTCTGAAGGTTTGAGGGTGCTGCCTGTTCCATACTCCCCCTACTCCTAGCCTTTTAGGGGTACAAACAATAGTAATTGGGGCCTAGTGTGGTTGTGTACGTGTGATATACATACACTTTTTTGGGATCATATTTTCTATTCCGCTATTTAATCAAAAACCTTTGGGGATCAGTTAAATTGGGGGATAGTCTGTGTTGGTACGTGTGAGAGAGATCCACCTTTCCAAGTTGTTGGGGTTCATCTCATACTTCTGAAGGTTTGAGGGTGCTGCCTGTTCCATACTCCCCCTACTCCTCATCTAGCCTTTTAGGGGTACAAACAATAGTAATTGGGGCCTAGTGTGGTTGTGTACGTGTGATATACATACACTTTTTTGGGATCATATTTTCTATTCCGCTATTTAATCAAAAACCTTTGGGGATCAGTTAAATTGGGGGATAGTCTGTGTTGGTACGTGTGAGAGAGATCCACCTTTCCAAGTTGTTGGGGTTCATCTCATACTTCTGAAGGTTTGAGGGTGCTGCCTGTTCCATACTCCCCCTACTCCTAGCCTTTTAGGGGTACAAACAATAGTAATTGGGGCCTAGTGTGGTTGTGTACGTGTGATATACATACACTTTTTTGGGATCATATTTTCTATTCCGCTATTTAATCAAAAACCTTTGGGGATCAGTTAAATTGGGGGATAGTCTGTGTTGGTACGTGTGAGAGAGATCCACCTTTCCAAGTTGTTGGGGTTCATCTCATACTTCTGAAGGTTTGAGGGTGCTGCCTGTTCCATACTCCCCCTACTCCTAGCCTTTTAGGGGTACAAACAATAGTAATTGGGGCCTAGTGTGGTTGTGTACGTGTGATATACATACACTTTTTTGGGATCATATTTTCTATTCCGCTATTTAATCAAAAACCTTTGGGGATCAGTTAAATTGGGGGATAGTCTGTGTTGGTACGTGTGAGAGAGATCCACCTTTCCAAGTTGTTGGGGTTCATCTCATACTTCTGAAGGTTTGAGGGTGCTGCCTGTTCCATACTCCCCCTACTCCTAGCCTTTTAGGGGTACAAACAATAGTAATTGGGGCCTAGTGTGGTTGTGTACGTGTGATATACATACACTTTTTTGGGATCATATTTTCTATTCCGCTATTTAATCAAAAACCTTTGGGGATCAGTTAAATTGGGGGATAGTCTGTGTTGGTACGTGTGAGAGAGATCCACCTTTCCAAGTTGTTGGGGTTCATCTCATACTTCTGAAGGTTTGAGGGTGCTGCCTGTTCCATACTCCCCCTACTCCTAGCCTTTTAGGGGTACAAACAATAGTAATTGGGGCCTAGTGTGGTTGTGTACGTGTGATATACATACACTTTTTTGGGATCATATTTTCTATTCCGCTATTTAATCAAAAACCTTTGGGGATCAGTTAAATTGGGGGATAGTCTGTGTTGGTACGTGTGAGAGAGATCCACCTTTCCAAGTTGTTGGGGTTCATCTCATACTTCTGAAGGTTTGAGGGTGCTGCCTGTTCCATACTCCCCCTACTCCTAGCCTTTTAGGGGTACAAACAATAGTAATTGGGGCCTAGTGTGGTTGTGTACGTGTGATATACATACACTTTTTTGGGATCATATTTTCTATTCCGCTATTTAATCAAAAACCTTTGGGGATCAGTTAAATTGGGGGATAGTCTGTGTTGGTACGTGTGAGAGAGATCCACCTTTCCAAGTTGTTGGGGTTCATCTCATACTTCTGAAGGTTTGAGGGTGCTGCCTGTTCCATACTCCCCCTACTCCTCATCTAGCCTTTTAGGGGTACAAACAATAGTAATTGGGGCCTAGTGTGGTTGTGTACGTGTGATATACATACACTTTTTTGGGATCATATTTTCTATTCCGCTATTTAATCAAAAACCTTTGGGGATCAGTTAAATTGGGGGATAGTCTGTGTTGGTACGTGTGAGAGAGATCCACCTTTCCAAGTTGTTGGGGTTCATCTCATACTTCTGAAGGTTTGAGGGTGCTGCCTGTTCCATACTCCCCCTACTCCTAGCCTTTTAGGGGTACAAACAATAGTAATTGGGGCCTAGTGTGGTTGTGTACGTGTGATATACATACACTTTTTTGGGATCATATTTTCTATTCCGCTATTTAATCAAAAACCTTTGGGGATCAGTTAAATTGGGGGATAGTCTGTGTTGGTACGTGTGAGAGAGATCCACCTTTCCAAGTTGTTGGGGTTCATCTCATACTTCTGAAGGTTTGAGGGTGCTGCCTGTTCCATACTCCCCCTACTCCTAGCCTTTTAGGGGTACAAACAATAGTAATTGGGGCCTAGTGTGGTTGTGTACGTGTGATATACATACACTTTTTTGGGATCATATTTTCTATTCCGCTATTTAATCAAAAACCTTTGGGGATCAGTTAAATTGGGGGATAGTCTGTGTTGGTACGTGTGAGAGAGATCCACCTTTCCAAGTTGTTGGGGTTCATCTCATACTTCTGAAGGTTTGAGGGTGCTGCCTGTTCCATACTCCCCCTACTCCTAGCCTTTTAGGGGTACAAACAATAGTAATTGGGGCCTAGTGTGGTTGTGTACGTGTGATATACATACACTTTTTTGGGATCATATTTTCTATTCCGCTATTTAATCAAAAACCTTTGGGGATCAGTTAAATTGGGGGATAGTCTGTGTTGGTACGTGTGAGAGAGATCCACCTTTCCAAGTTGTTGGGGTTCATCTCATACTTCTGAAGGTTTGAGGGTGCTGCCTGTTCCATACTCCCCCTACTCCTAGCCTTTTAGGGGTACAAACAATAGTAATTGGGGCCTAGTGTGGTTGTGTACGTGTGATATACATACACTTTTTTGGGATCATATTTTCTATTCCGCTATTTAATCAAAAACCTTTGGGGATCAGTTAAATTGGGGGATAGTCTGTGTTGGTACGTGTGAGAGAGATCCACCTTTCCAAGTTGTTGGGGTTCATCTCATACTTCTGAAGGTTTGAGGGTGCTGCCTGTTCCATACTCCCCCTACTCCTAGCCTTTTAGGGGTACAAACAATAGTAATTGGGGCCTAGTGTGGTTGTGTACGTGTGATATACATACACTTTTTTGGGATCATATTTTCTATTCCGCTATTTAATCAAAAACCTTTGGGGATCAGTTAAATTGGGGGATAGTCTGTGTTGGTACGTGTGAGAGAGATCCACCTTTCCAAGTTGTTGGGGTTCATCTCATACTTCTGAAGGTTTGAGGGTGCTGCCTGTTCCATACTCCCCCTACTCCTAGCCTTTTAGGGGTACAAACAATAGTAATTGGGGCCTAGTGTGGTTGTGTACGTGTGATATACATACACTTTTTTGGGATCATATTTTCTATTCCGCTATTTAATCAAAAACCTTTGGGGATCAGTTAAATTGGGGGATAGTCTGTGTTGGTACGTGTGAGAGAGATCCACCTTTCCAAGTTGTTGGGGTTCATCTCATACTTCTGAAGGTTTGAGGGTGCTGCCTGTTCCATACTCCCCCTACTCCTAGCCTTTTAGGGGTACAAACAATAGTAATTGGGGCCTAGTGTGGTTGTGTACGTGTGATATACATACACTTTTTTGGGATCATATTTTCTATTCCGCTATTTAATCAAAAACCTTTGGGGATCAGTTAAATTGGGGGATAGTCTGTGTTGGTACGTGTGAGAGAGATCCACCTTTCCAAGTTGTTGGGGTTCATCTCATACTTCTGAAGGTTTGAGGGTGCTGCCTGTTCCATACTCCCCCTACTCCTAGCCTTTTAGGGGTACAAACAATAGTAATTGGGGCCTAGTGTGGTTGTGTACGTGTGATATACATACACTTTTTTGGGATCATATTTTCTATTCCGCTATTTAATCAAAAACCTTTGGGGATCAGTTAAATTGGGGGATAGTCTGTGTTGGTACGTGTGAGAGAGATCCACCTTTCCAAGTTGTTGGGGTTCATCTCATACTTCTGAAGGTTTGAGGGTGCTGCCTGTTCCATACTCCCCCTACTCCTAGCCTTTTAGGGGTACAAACAATAGTAATTGGGGCCTAGTGTGGTTGTGTACGTGTGATATACATACACTTTTTTGGGATCATATTTTCTATTCCGCTATTTAATCAAAAACCTTTGGGGATCAGTTAAATTGGGGGATAGTCTGTGTTGGTACGTGTGAGAGAGATCCACCTTTCCAAGTTGTTGGGGTTCATCTCATACTTCTGAAGGTTTGAGGGTGCTGCCTGTTCCATACTCCCCCTACTCCTAGCCTTTTAGGGGTACAAACAATAGTAATTGGGGCCTAGTGTGGTTGTGTACGTGTGATATACATACACTTTTTTGGGATCATATTTTCTATTCCGCTATTTAATCAAAAACCTTTGGGGATCAGTTAAATTGGGGGATAGTCTGTGTTGGTACGTGTGAGAGAGATCCACCTTTCCAAGTTGTTGGGGTTCATCTCATACTTCTGAAGGTTTGAGGGTGCTGCCTGTTCCATACTCCCCCTACTCCTAGCCTTTTAGGGGTACAAACAATAGTAATTGGGGCCTAGTGTGGTTGTGTACCTGTGATATACATACACTTTTTTGGGATCATATTTTCTATTCCGCTATTTAATCAAAAACCTTTGGGGATCAGTTAAATTGGGGGATAGTCTGTGTTGGTACGTGTGAGAGAGATCCACCTTTCCAAGTTGTTGGGGTTCATCTCATACTTCTGAAGGTTTGAGGGTGCTGCCTGTTCCATACTCCCCCTACTCCTAGCCTTTTAGGGGTACAAACAATAGTAATTGGGGCCTAGTGTGGTTGTGTACGTGTGATATACATACACTTTTTTGGGATCATATTTTCTATTCCGCTATTTAATCAAAAACCTTTGGGGATCAGTTAAATTGGGGGATAGTCTGTGTTGGTACGTGTGAGAGAGATCCACCTTTCCAAGTTGTTGGGGTTCATCTCATACTTCTGAAGGTTTGAGGGTGCTGCCTGTTCCATACTCCCCCTACTCCTAGCCTTTTAGGGGTACAAACAATAGTAATTGGGGCCTAGTGTGGTTGTGTACGTGTGATATACATACACTTTTTTGGGATCATATTTTCTATTCCGCTATTTAATCAAAAACCTTTGGGGATCAGTTAAATTGGGGGATAGTCTGTGTTGGTACGTGTGAGAGAGATCCACCTTTCCAAGTTGTTGGGGTTCATCTCATACTTCTGAAGGTTTGAGGGTGCTGCCTGTTCCATACTCCCCCTACTCCTAGCCTTTTAGGGGTACAAACAATAGTAATTGGGGCCTAGTGTGGTTGTGTACGTGTGATATACATACACTTTTTTGGGATCATATTTTCTATTCCGCTATTTAATCAAAAACCTTTGGGGATCAGTTAAATTGGGGGATAGTCTGTGTTGGTACGTGTGAGAGAGATCCACCTTTCCAAGTTGTTGGGGTTCATCTCATACTTCTGAAGGTTTGAGGGTGCTGCCTGTTCCATACTCCCCCTACTCCTAGCCTTTTAGGGGTACAAACAATAGTAATTGGGGCCTAGTGTGGTTGTGTACGTGTGATATACATACACTTTTTTGGGATCATATTTTCTATTCCGCTATTTAATCAAAAACCTTTGGGGATCAGTTAAATTGGGGGATAGTCTGTGTTGGTACGTGTGAGAGAGATCCACCTTTCCAAGTTGTTGGGGTTCATCTCATACTTCTGAAGGTTTGAGGGTGCTGCCTGTTCCATACTCCCCCTACTCCTAGCCTTTTAGGGGTACAAACAATAGTAATTGGGGCCTAGTGTGGTTGTGTACGTGTGATATACATACACTTTTTTGGGATCATATTTTCTATTCCGCTATTTAATCAAAAACCTTTGGGGATCAGTTAAATTGGGGGATAGTCTGTGTTGGTACGTGTGAGAGAGATCCACCTTTCCAAGTTGTTGGGGTTCATCTCATACTTCTGAAGGTTTGAGGGTGCTGCCTGTTCCATACTCCCCCTACTCCTAGCCTTTTAGGGGTACAAACAATAGTAATTGGGGCCTAGTGTGGTTGTGTACGTGTGATATACATACACTTTTTTGGGATCATATTTTCTATTCCGCTATTTAATCAAAAACCTTTGGGGATCAGTTAAATTGGGGGATAGTCTGTGTTGGTACGTGTGAGAGAGATCCACCTTTCCAAGTTGTTGGGGTTCATCTCATACTTCTGAAGGTTTGAGGGTGCTGCCTGTTCCATACCCCCCCTACTCCTCATCTAGCCTTTTAGGGGTACAAACAATAGTAATTGGGGCCTAGTGTGGTTGTGTACGTGCGAGATACATACACTTTTTTTGATCATATTTCCTATTCCGCTATTCAATAAAAACCTTTGAGGATCAATTGAATTGCGGGATAGTCTGTGTCGGTACGTGTGAGAGAGATCCACCTTTCCAAGTTGTTGGGGTTCATCTCATACTTCTGAAGGTTTGAGGGTGCTGCCTGTTCCATACCCCCCCTACTCCTCATCTAGCCTTTTAGGGGTACAAACAATAGTAATTGGGGCCTAGTGTGGTTGTGTACGTGCGAGATACATACACTTTTTTTGATCATATTTCCTATTCCGCTATTCAATAAAAACCTTTGAGGATCAATTGAATTGCGGGATAGTCTGTGTCGGTACGTGTGAGAGAGATCCACCTTTCCAAGTTGTTGGGGTTCATCTCATACTTCTGAAGGTTTGAGGGTGCTGCCTGTTCCATACCCCCCCTACTCCTCATCTAGCCTTTTAGGGGTACAAACAATAGTAATTGGGGCCTAGTGTGGTTGTGTACGTGCGAGATACATACACTTTTTTTGATCATATTTCCTATTCCGCTATTCAATAAAAACCTTTGAGGATCAATTGAATTGCGGGATAGTCTGTGTCGGTACGTGTGAGAGAGATCCACCTTTCCAAGTTGTTGGGGTTCATCTCATACTTCTGAAGGTTTGAGGGTGCTGCCTGTTCCATACCCCCCCTACTCCTCATCTAGCCTTTTAGGGGTACAAACAATAGTAATTGGGGCCTAGTGTGGTTGTGTACGTGTGATATACATACACTTTTTTTGGATCATATTTTCTATTCCGCTATTCAATAAAAACCTTTCTAGGGCAAGATCTTAAATTACAGAAATATGAGGAGACCGTCAAATAAGGGCCGTGGCCTGGGTCGTGGTGCTGCTGGTAGAGCTCCTGTTGCAAGGAGAGGACATGGTCGATCTGTGCCAGCTACACGCACAAGTGAAACACCTTCCTCAAGTGTGAGTAGGCGACAGAACCTGCATCAGTATTTGGTAGGGCATCAAACGCCCCTAGAAGTGATGAGGCCAGAACAAGTTGAGGCGATAGTAGATTGGTTTGCTGCTGACAGTGCCTCCAGTTCCTTCACATTGTCTCCCACCCAGTCTACTGCAGAAAGGTCAGAGTTGGCACCTGCAGCCAATGTCCAACCGTCTTTCACCTCACCCCCTTGCAAATCAGGCCAGCAGTCTGAGCCCCAAGCCATACAGCAGTCTCTTATTCTTTTTGAGGACTCTGTCAGCAGGGTTTCCCAGGGCCATCCACCTAGCCCTGCCCCAGAAGTGGAAGAGATTGAGTGCAGCGATGCCCAACCACTTATTTCTCAAGATGAGTACATGCAAGGATCATCGCAGCACGTCTCCGATGATGACGAAACGCAGGTGCCAACTGCTGCGGCGTTCAGCATTGTGGAGACCGACAAGGAGGGCAGGGGTGAAGACTGGGTGGAAGATGATGTGGAGGACGATGAGGTCCTCGACCCCACATGGAATGAACGTCATGCAGGTGAACTGAGTAGTTTGGAGGAAGAGGCGGTGGTCGCACAGAGCCACCAGCACAGCAGAAGAGGGAGCAGGGTGCAGAAGCGGAGCGGCCGTGCCCTAGACACTACGCCCGCTACTGCCCAACGCAGCAAGGGAACGAGCGCACCAAAGTCAGCTCAAAGGAGTTCTCTAGCGTGGAAGTTCTTTAGAAAATGTGCTGATGACAGGACACGAGTGGTTTGCACCCTGTGCAATCAGAGCTTGAAGCGAGGCATGAACCTTCTCAACCTGAGCACAACCTGCATGATCAGGCATCTAAGTGCAAAGCACGAGCTGCAGTGGAGTACACACCTTCAAAACCAAGAAACGTCTCTGGCTCATCCTGCTTCCTCTTCTGCTGCAGTCTCGGCCGCTCCAGCCACATCTGTAGTGATACCGGCACCTGCCACCCCGCAAACAGACGATCTGTCAGCAACACCACCACCTGGGTCACCAACAACCATCTCCACAATGTCCCGTGGAAGCGTTCAGCTTTCCATCTCCCAAACACTTGAGAGGAAGAGGAAGTACCCCCCTACCCACCCGCGATCCCTGGCCCTGAATGCCAGCATTTCAAAATTATTGGCCTTTGAAATGCTGTCATTCCGTCTGGTGGAGACGCACAGTTTTAAAAACCTTATGTCGGTGGCTGTCCCACAGTACGTCGTGCCCAGCCGCCACTACTTTTCCAGGCAAGCCATCCCTTCCCTGCACAACCAAGTGGGGGAAAAAATCAGGTGTGCACTGCGCAACGCCATCTGTGCCAAGGTCCACCTAACTACGGATACGTGGACCAGTAAGCACGGTCAGGGGCGTTATATCTCCCTAACGGCACACTGGGTAAATGCAGTGGCGGATGGGCCTGAGGCGGATAGCAATTTGGCGCATGTCCTTCCACCACCGAGGATTGCAGGGCGCTTCAGTTTGCCTCCTGTTCCTAACTCCTCCTACTCCGCTTCCTCATCCTCTACCGCCTCCTCATCCGGACAGCGTAACACCTTCACCACCAACTTCAGCACGGCCAGGGGTAAACGACAGCAGGCAGTTTTACAACTTGCCTGTTTGGGGGACAAACCACACACCGCGCAGGAGTTGTGGAGGAGCATGGAACAGCAGACAAATGAGTGGTTGCTGCCAGCGAGCCTCAAGCCCGGCCTGGTGGTGTGCGATAACGGGCGAAATCTCATAGCAGCTCTGGGCCTAGCCGGTTTGACGCACATCCCTTGCCTGGCGCATGTGCTGAATTTGGTGGTGCAGAGGTTCCTTAAAAACTACCCCGATATGTCAGAGCTGCTGCAGAAAGTGCGGGCCGTTTGTGCGCACTTTCGGCGTTCTCACCCTGCTGCTGCTCGCCTGGCAGCGCTGCAGCGTAACTTCGGCCTTCCCGCTCACCGCCTCATATGTGACGTGCCCACAAGGTGGAACTCCACCTTGCACATGCTGGAAAGACTGTGCGAGCAGCAGCAGGCCATAGTGGAGTTTCAGCTGCAGCACGCACGCGTGAGTCGCTCTGCGGAACAGCACCACTTCACCACCAATAACTGGGCCTCCATGCGAGACCTGTGTGCCTTGTTGCGCTGTTTTGAGTACTCCACCAACATGGCCAGTGGCAATGACGCCGTTCTCAGCTTAACTATCCCACTTCTATGCCTCCTTGAAAAAACAATTCGGGCGATGATGGAAGAGGATGTGGCACAGGATGAGGAGGAGGAGGAGGATGAAGAGGTAACATTTCCAAGGCTTTCAGGGCAGTCATTCGCAAGGGGCTCCGAGGGTGGGTTCCTGCACACGCAAACGCCAGGGACGCAATTGTCCAGCAGGGGCACAGTTCTGGAGGATGAGGAGGATGAGGAGGAGGAGGAGGAGCTGGAGGAGGAGATGGAACCATGTTCACAGCAGGGTGGCACCCAGGCCAGCTCATGGCCATCACTGGTGCGTGGCTGGGGGGATACAGAGGACACGGACCATACACCTCCCACAGAGGACAGCCTTTCGTTGCCTCTGGGCAGCCTGGCACACATGAGCGATTACATGCTGCAGTGTCTCCACAACGACCGCCGAGTTGCCCACATTCTAACTTGTGCTGATTACTGGGTGGCCACGCTGCTGGATCCCCGTTACAAGGACAACGTACCGTCCTTAATTCACTCACTGGAGCGCGATCGCAAGATGCGCGAGTACAAGCGCACGCTGGTAGACGCCATGCTGCTGGCATTCCCATCTGACAGCGGGGCCACAGTGGAAGCACAAGGCAGAGGAGGAGGAGGAGGAGGTCGCCAACGCAACCAGGGCACCGCCAGCACCTCAGAAGGCAGGGTTAGCATGGCCGAAATGTGGAAAAGCTTTGTCAGCACGCCACAACAAACAGCAGCACCAGCAGCTCAGATGGAACGTCTTAGCAGGAGGCAGCATTTTACCAACATGGTGGAGCAGTATGTGTGCACACGCCTACATGTAGTGAATGACGGGTCTGCCCCCTTCAACTTCTGGGTCTCCAAATTGGGCACATGGCCTGAGCTTGCCCTTTACGCCTTGGAGGTGCTGGCGTGCCCTGCAGCCAGTGTATTATCTGAACGGGTATTTAGCACGGCTGGGGGCGTTATAACAGACAAGCGCAGCCGCCTGTCCAGAGACAATGTGGACAAGCTCACGTTCATTAAAATGAACCAGGCATGGATCCCACGGGACTTTTCCGTACCTTGTGCAGAATAGCAATGGATACCGACCTTACCCACCCATTGTTCCATTTTTGCTCTTTCTCACTCTTTTGGGGTGTACCCTCATTTAAAATTTGTGAAAAGAAGCAGTGTTGGCTACCTCGTCCTCCTCCTCAGGGCCAGATTAATGTAGGGGCTATTGGAGCTGCAGCTCCAGGCCCCTACCTTTTATATAGGCCCCGGGTTGGCCATATTCACTGTTACCGCTCTTCTGTCACTTGTAAACACAGAAGTCTGGCTTCTATGCTCGCTTCCCCAGGCAGCACCCTCAGAACCTCCCCACACAGCGTGAAGGCCGGACAAGGAGGGACAGTTGGCGATGCATGGATGTGTTTATGGGCTTCAGAGACAGCATCCCATGTTGAATTAGGCATGCATGGCTGCACCCTTCCTCCTCTGGGTGCATGGCAAGGCACGGCCCTAAGGCCCTTCAAAATCCTCAGCACCAAGCCCATGATGCTGTTAATCCGGCCCTGGTCCTCCTCCACCGCCGCTTCCACCTACACCGCCCATAGGTGTGCGCAGCCTATTGCATTAAGGTGTGCACCCCAAAGTTGAAATACACATGCATGTGTTTGCCAGCAGGGAGAGTAATGTATCGGGGCCATGTACCTGTAGGCAAGGAGAAATAGAGCAGAGCAGGTCCCAGGGAGATCTTTCCCATCTCCTCACTGGCAATGCTATGTGCCCTAGGTGATTAGGGTGTGCCCAGGCACACCCAGCACACCCTGTGCGCACGCCTATGTCACCGCCACATCCACCACCACCTCAACCTCCCTCCTACTCCATATGGGCCTCGTCCTTCAGAGATGAAGAAGAACATTGTTTTATTTTTCTGTTTTTTTTTGTTGTTTTAAGTTATTTCCCTATCCACATTTGTTTGCAGAGCACTTGCCATGCTCTTAATTACGTTTTGCTGCCATTTGCAGCACTCTAGCCCTTTCCTTTGGTGTTTTAGAGCCATTTTAGTGCCTTAAAGTTCGGGTCCCCATTGACTTCAATGGGGTTCGGTGTCCGGGAAAAGTTCGGTAAAAGTCCGGGACACGGACCCGGACTTTTTTTTAAAGTTCGGCCGAACCCGTCGAACACGGACATCTAGGTGTCCGCTCAACCCTAATCATAGCTCCTCACTGTCGCTGGGAGGATGTTTTCTCCTCCGCTCGCCCCTTCCACCATCATTTTCTCTCTACCCACCCTTGCCTCCTTTTCCGCGCAGCTCTCGATTCCCCCCTCTCTTTCGCACCCTCCATGTCATATTTCGCTCCAGGAGTTCCATCATAGCTCCTCACTGTCGCTGGGAGGAAGTTTTCTCCTCCGCTCGCCCCTTCCACCGTCATTTTCTCTCTACCCACCCTTGCCTCCTTTTCCGCGCAGCTCTCGATTCCCCCCTCTCTTTCGCACCCTCCATGTCATATTCCGCTCCAGGAGTTCCATCATAGCTCCTCACTGTCGCTGGGAGGATGTTTTCTCCTCCGCTCGCCCCTTCCACCGTCATTTTCTCTCTACCCACCCTTGCCTCCTTCTCCGCGCAGCTCTCGATTCCCCCCTCTCTTTCGCACCCTCCATGTCATATTCCGCTCCAGGAGCTCCATCATAGCTCTTCGCTGTCGCTGGGAGGATGTTTTCTCCACCGCTCGCCCCTTCCACCGTCATTTTCTCTCTACCCACCCTTTCCTCCTTTTCCGCGCAGCTCTCGATTCCCCCCTCTCTTTCGCACCCTCCATGTCATATTCCGCTCCAGGAGCTCCATCATAGCTCCTCGCTGTCGCTGGGAGGATGTTTTCTCCTCCGCTCGCCCCTTCCACCGTCATTTTCTCTCTACCCACCCTTGCCTCCTTTTCCGCGCAGCTCTCGATTCCCCCCTCTCTTTCGCACCCTCCATGTCATATTCCGCTCCAGGAGCTCCATCGTAGCTCCTCGCTGTCGCTGGGAGGATGTTTTCTCCTCCGCTCGCCCCTTCCACCGTCATTTTCTCTCTACCCACCCTTGCCTCCTTCTCCGCGCAGCTCTCAATTCCCCCCTCTCTTTCGCACCCTCCATGTCATATTCCGCTCCAGGAGCTCCATCATAGCTCCTCGCTGTCGCTGGGAGGATGTTTTCTCCTCCGCTCGCCCCTTCCACCGTCATTTTCTCTCTACCCACCCTTGCCTCCTTTTCCGCGCAGCTCTCGATTCCCCCCTCTCTTTCGCACCCTCCATGTCATATTCCGCTCCAGGAGTTCCATCATAGCTCCTCACTGTCGCTGGGAGGATGTTTTCTCCTCCGCTCGCCCCTTCCACCGTCATTTTCTCTCTACCCACCCTTGCCTCCTTTTCCGCGCAGCTCTCGATTCCCCCCTCTCTTTCGCACCCTCCATGTCATATTCCGCTCCAGGAGTTCCATCATAGCTCCTCACTGTCGCTGGGAGGAAGTTTTCTCCTCCGCTTGCCCCTTCCACCGTCATTTTCTCTCTACCCACCCTTGCCTCCTTTTCCGCGCAGCTCTCGATTCCCCCCTCTCTTTCGCACCCTCCATGTCATATTCCGCTCCAGGAGCTCCATCATAGCTCCTTGCTGTCGCTGGGAGGATGTTTTCTCCTCCGCTCGCCCCTTCCACCGTCATTTTCTCTCTACCCACCCTTGCCTCCTTTTCCGCGCAGCTCTCGATTCCCCCCTCTCTTTCGCACCCTCCATGTCATATTCCGCTCCAGGAGTTCCATCATAGCTCCTCACTGTCGCTGGGAGGATGTTTTCTCCTCCGCTCGCCCCTTCCACCGTCATTTTCTCTCTACCCACCCTTGCCTCCTTTTCCGCGCAGCTCTCGATTCCCCCCTCTCTTTCGCACCCTCAATGTCATATTCCGCTCCAGGAGTTCCATCATAGCTCCTCACTGTCGCTGGGAGGATGTTTTCTCCTCCGCTCGCCCCTTCCACCGTCATTTTCTCTCTACCCACCCTTGCCTCCTTTTCCGCGCAGCTCTCGATTCCCCCCTCTCTTTCGCACCCTCAATGTCATATTCCGCTCCAGGAGTTCCATCATAGCTCCTCACTGTCGCTGGGAGGATGTTTTCTCCTCCGCTCGCCCCTTCCACCGTCATTTTCTCTCTACCCACCCTTGCCTCCTTTTCCGCGCAGCTCTCGATTCCCCCCTCTCTTTCGCACCCTCCATGTCATATTCCGCTCCAGGAGTTCCATCGTAGCTCCTCACTGTCGCTGGGAGGAAGTTTTCTCCTCCGCTCGCCCCTTCCACCGTCATTTTCTCTCTACCCACCCTTGCCTCCTTTTCCGCGCAGCTCTCGATTCCCCCCTCTCTTTCGCACCCTCCATGTCATATTCCGCTCCAGGAGCTCCATCATAGCTCCTCGCTGTCGCTGGGAGGATGTTTTCTCCTCCGCTCGCCCCTTCCACCGTCATTTTCTCTCTACCCACCCTTGCCTCCTTTTCCGCGCAGCTCTCGATTCCCCCCTCTCTTTCGCACCCTCAATGTCATATTCCGCTCCAGGAGTTCCATCATAGCTCCTCACTGTCGCTGGGAGGATGTTTTCTCCTCCGCTCGCCCCTTCCACCGTCATTTTCTCTCTACCCACCCTTGCCTCCTTTTCCGCGCAGCTCTCGATTCCCCCCTCTCTTTCGCACCCTCCATGTCATATTCCGCTCCAGGAGTTCCATCATAGCTCCTCACTGTCGCTGGGAGGAAGTTTTCTCCTCCGCTCGCCCCTTCCACCGTCATTTTCTCTCTACCCACCCTTGCCTCCTTTTCCGCGCAGCTCTCGATTCCCCCCTCTCTTTCGCACCCTCCATGTCATATTCCGCTCCAGGAGCTCCATCATAGCTCCTTGCTGTCGCTGGGAGGATGTTTTCTCCTCCGCTCGCCCCTTCCACCGTCATTTTCTCTCTACCCACCCTTGCCTCCTTTTCCGCGCAGCTCTCGATTCCCCCCTCTCTTTCGCACCCTCCATGTCATATTCCGCTCCAGGAGTTCCATCATAGCTCCTCACTGTCGCTGGGAGGATGTTTTCTCCTCCGCTCGCCCCTTCCACCATCATTTTCTCTCTACCCACCCTTGCCTCCTTTTCCGCGCAGCTCTCGATTCCCCCCTCTCTTTCGCACCCTCCATGTCATATTCCGCTCCAGGAGTTCCATCATAGCTCCTCACTGTCGCTGGGAGGATGTTTTCTCCTCCGCTCGCCCCTTCCACCGTCATTTTCTCTCTACCCACCCTTGCCTCCTTCTCCGCGCAGCTCTCGATTCCCCCCTCTCTTTCGCACCCTCCATGTCATATTCTGCTCCAGGAGCTCCATCATAGCTCCTCGCTGTCGCTGGGAGGATGTTTTCTCCTCCGCTCGCCCCTTCCACCGTCATTTTCTCTCTACCCACCCTTGCCTCCTTCTCCGCGCAGCTCTCGATTCCCCCCTCTCTTTCGCACCCTCCATGTCATATTCCGCTCCAGGAGCTCCATCATAGCTCCTTGCTGTCGCTGGGAGGATGTTTTCTCCTCCGCTCGCCCCTTCCACCATCATTTTCTCTCTACCCACCCTTGCCTCCTTCTCTGCGCAGCTCTCGATTCCCCCCTCTCTTTCGCACCCTCCATGTCATATTCCGCTCCAGGAGCTCCATCATAGCTCCTCGCTGTCGCTGGGAGGATGTTTTCTCCTCCGCTCGCCCCTTCCACCGTCATTTTCTCTCTACCCACCCTTGCCTCCTTTTCCGCGCAGCTCTCGATTCCCCCCTCTCTTTCGCACCCTCCATGTCATATTCCGCTCCAGGAGCTCCATCATAGCTCCTCGCTGTCGCTGGGAGGATGTTTTCTCCTCCGCTCGCCCCTTCCACCGTCATTTTCTTTCTACCCACCCTTGCCTCCTTTTCCACGCAGCTCTCGATTCCCCCCTCTCTTTCGCACCCTCCATGTCATATTCCGCTCCAGGAGCTCCATCATAGCTCCTCGCTGTTGCTGGGAGGATGTTTTCTCCTCCGCTCGCCCCTTCCACCGTCATTTTCTCTCTACCCACCCTTGCCTCCTTCTCCGCACAGCTCTCGATTCCCCCTCTCTTTCGCACCCTCCATGTCATATTCCGCTCCAGGAGCTCCATCATAGCTCCTCGCTGTCGCTGGGAGGATGTTTTCTCCTCTGCTCGCCCCTTCCACCGTCATTTTCTCTCTACCCACCCTTTCCTCCTTTTCCGCGCAGCTCTCGATTCCCCCCTCTCTTTCGCACCCTCCATGTCATATTCCGCTCCAGGAGCTCCATCATAGCTCCTCGCTGTCGCTGGGAGGATGTTTTCTCCTCCGCTCGCCCCTTCCACCGTCATTTTCTTTCTACCCACCCTTGCCTCCTTTTCCACGCAGCTCTCGATTCCCCCCTCTCTTTCGCACCCTCCATGTCATATTCCGCTCCAGGAGCTCCATCATAGCTCCTCGCTGTTGCTGGGAGGATGTTTTCTCCTCCGCTCGCCCTTCCACCGTCATTTTCTCTCTACCCACCCTTGCCTCCTTCTCCGCACAGCTCTCGATTCCCCCCTCTCTTTCGCACCCTCCATGTCATATTCCGCTCCAGGAGCTCCATCATAGCTCCTCGCTGTCGCTGGGAGGATGTTTTCTCCTCTGCTCGCCCCTTCCACCGTCATTTTCTCTCTACCCACCCTTTCCTCCTTTTCCGCGCAGCTCTCGATTCCCCCCTCTCTTGCGCACCCTCCATGTCATATTCCGCTCCAGGAGCTCCATCATAGCTCCTCGCTGTCGCTGGGAGGATGTTTTCTCCTCCGCTCGCCCCTTCCACCGTCATTTTCTCTCTACCCACCCTTTCCTCCTTTTCCGCGCAGCTCTCGATTCCCCCCTCTCTTTCGCACCCTCCATGTCATATTCCGCTCCAGGAGCTCCATCATAGCTCCTCGCTGTCGCTGGGAGGATGTTTTCTCCTCCGCTCGCCCCTTCCACCGTCATTTTCTCTCTACCCACCCTTGCCTCCTTTTCCGCGCAGCTCTCGATTCCCCCCTCTCTTTCGCACCCTCCATGTCATATTCCGCTCCAGGAGCTCCATCATAGCTCCTCGCTGTCGCTGGGAGGATGTTTTCTCCTCCGCTCGCCCCTTCCACCGTCATTTTCTCTCTACCCACCCTTGCCTCCTTCTCCGCGCAGCTCTCAATTCCCCCCTCTCTTTCGCACCCTCCATGTCATATTCCGCTCCAGGAGCTCCATCATAGCTCCTCGCTGTCGCTCGGAGGATGTTTTCTCCTCCGCTCGCCCCTTCCACCGTCATTTTCTCTCTACCCACCCTTGCCTCCTTCTCCGCGCAGCTCTCGATTCCCCCCTCTCTTTCGAACCCTCCATGTCATATTCCGCTCCAGGAGCTCCATCATAGCTCCTCGCTGTCGCTGGGAGGATGTTTTCTCCTCTGCTCGCCCCTTCCACCGTCATTTTCTCTCTACCCACCCTTTCCTCCTTTTCCGCGCAGCTCTCGATTCCCCCCTCTCTTTCGCACCCTCCATGTCATATTCCGCTCCAGGAGCTCCATCATAGCTCCTCGCTGTCGCTGGGAGGATGTTTCCTCCTCCGCTCGCCCCTTCCACCGTCATTTTCTTTCTACCCACCCTTGCCTCCTTTTCCACGCAGCTCTCGATTCCCCCCTCTCTTTCGCACCCTCCATGTCATATTCCGCTCCAGGAGCTCCATCATAGCTCCTCGCTGTCGCTGGGAGGATGTTTTCTCCTCTGCTCGCCCCTTCCACCGTCATTTTCTCTCTACCCACCCTTTCCTCCTTTTCCGCGCAGCTCTCGATTCCCCCCTCTCTTTCGCACCCTCCATGTCATATTCCGCTCCAGGAGTTCCATCATAGCTCCTCACTGTCGCTGGGAGGAAGTTTTCTCCTCCGCTCGCCCCTTCCACCGTCATTTTCTCTCTACCCACCCTTGCCTCCTTTTCCGCGCAGCTCTCGATTCCCCCCTCTCTTTCGCAACCTCCATGTCATATTCCGCTCCAGGAGCTCCATCATAGCTCCTCGCTGTCGCTGGGAGGACGTTTTCTCCTCCGCTCGCCCCTTCCACCGTCATTTTCTCTCTACCCACCCTTGCCTCCTTTTCCGCGCAGCTCTCTATTCCCCCCTCTCTTTCGCACCCTCCATGTCATATTCCGCTCCAGGAGTTCCATCATAGCTCCTCACTGTCGCTGGGAGGATGTTTTCTCCTCCGCTCGCCCCTTCCACCGTCATTTTCTCTCTACCCACCCTTGCCTCCTTTTCCGCGCAGCTCTCGATTCCCCCCTCTCTTTCGCACCCTCCATGTCATATTCCGCTCCAGGAGCTCCATCATAGCTCCTTGCTGTCGCTGGGAGGATGTTTTCTCCTCCGCTCGCCCCTTCCACCGTCATTTTCTCTCTACCCACCCTTGCCTCCTTTTCCGCGCAGCTCTCGATTGCCCCCTCTCTTTCGCACCCTCCATGTCATATTCCGCTCCAGGAGTTCCATCATAGCTCCTCACTGTCGCTGGGAGGATGTTTTCTCCTCCGCTCGCCCCTTCCACCGTCATTTTCTCTCTACCCACCCTTGCCTCCTTTTCCGCGCAGCTCTCGATTCCCCCCTCTCTTTCGCACCCTCCATGTCATATTCCGCTCCAGGAGCTCCATCATAGCTCCTCGCTGTCGCTGGGAGGATGTTTTCTCCTCCGCTCGCCCCTTCCACCGTCATTTTCTCTCTACCCACCCTTGCCTCCTTTTCCGCGCAGCTCTCGATTCCCCCCTCTCTTTCGCACCCTCAATGTCATATTCCGCTCCAGGAGATCCATCATAGCTCCTCACTGTCGCTGGGAGGATGTTTTCTCCTCCGCTCGCCCCTTCCACCGTCATTTTCTCTCTACCCACCCTTGCCTCCTTCTCCGCACAGCTCTCGATTCCCCCCTCTCTTTCGCACCCTCCATGTCATATTCCGCTCCAGGAGCTCCATCATAGTTCCTCGCTGTCGCTGGGAGGATGTTTTCTCCTCTGCTCGCCCCTTCCACCGTCATTTTCTCTCTACCCACCCTTTCCTCCTTTTCCGCGCAGCTCTCGATTCCCCCCTCTCTTTCGCACCCTCCATGTCATATTCCGCTCCAGGAGCTCCATCATAGCTCCTCGCTGTCGCTGGGAGGATGTTTTCTCCTCCGCTCGCCCCTTCCACCGTCATTTTCTTTCTACCCACCCTTGCCTCCTTTTCCACGCAGCTCTCGATTCCCCCCTCTCTTTCGCACCCTCCATGTCATATTCCGCTCCAGGAGCTCCATCATAGCTCCTCGCTGTTGCTGGGAGGATGTTTTCTCCTCCGCTCGCCCCTTCCACCGTCATTTTCTCTCTACCCACCCTTGCCTCCTTCTCCGCACAGCTCTCGATTCCCCCCTCTCTTTCGCACCCTCCATGTCATATTCCGCTCCAGGAGCTCCATCATAGCTCCTCGCTATCGCTGGGAGGATGTTTTCTCCTCTGCTCGCCCCTTCCACCGTCATTTTCTCTCTACCCACCCTTTCCTCCTTTTCCGCGCAGCTCTCGATTCCCCCCTCTCTTGCGCACCCTCCATGTCATATTCCGCTCCAGGAGCTCCATCATAGCTCCTCGCTGTCGCTGGGAGGATGTTTTCTCCTCCGCTCGCCCCTTCCACCGTCATTTTCTCTCTACCCACCCTTGCCTCCTTTTCCGCGCAGCTCTCGATTCCCCCCTCTCTTTCGCACCCTCCATGTCATATTCCGCTCCAGGAGTTCCATCATAGCTCCTCACTGTCGCTGGGAGGATGTTTTCTCCTCCGCTCGCCCCTTCCACCGTCATTTTCTCTCTACCCACCCTTGCCTCCTTCTCCGCGCAGCTCTCGATTCCCCCCTCTCTTTCGCACCCTCCATGTCATATTCCGCTCCAGGAGCTCCATCATAGCTCCTCGCTGTCGCTGGGAGGATGTTTTCTCCTCCGCTCGCCCCTTCCACCGTCATTTTCTCTCTACCCACCCTTGCCTCCTTTTCCGCGCAGCTCTCGATTCCCCCCTCTCTTTCGCACCCTCCATGTCATATTCCGCTCCAGGAGTTCCATCATAGCTCCTCACTGTCGCTGGGAGGATGTTTTCTCCTCCGCTCGCCCTTCCACCGTCATTTTCTCTCTACCCACCCTTGCCTCCTTCTCCGCACAGCTCTCGATTCCCCCCTCTCTTTCGCACCCTCCATGTCATATTCCGCTCCAGGAGCTCCATCATAGCTCCTCGCTGTCGCTGGGAGGATGTTTTCTCCTCTGCTCGCCCCTTCCACCGTCATTTTCTCTCTACCCACCCTTTCCTCCTTTTCCGCGCAGCTCTCGATTCCCCCCTCTCTTGCGCACCCTCCATGTCATATTCCGCTCCAGGAGCTCCATCATAGCTCCTCGCTGTCGCTGGGAGGATGTTTTCTCCTCCGCTCGCCCCTTCCACCGTCATTTTCTCTCTACCCACCCTTTCCTCCTTTTCCGCGCAGCTCTCGATTCCCCCCTCTCTTTCGCACCCTCCATGTCATATTCCGCTCCAGGAGCTCCATCATAGCTCCTCGCTGTCGCTGGGAGGATGTTTTCTCCTCCGCTCGCCCCTTCCACCGTCATTTTCTCTCTACCCACCCTTGCCTCCTTTTCCGCGCAGCTCTCGATTCCCCCCTCTCTTTCGCACCCTCCATGTCATATTCCGCTCCAGGAGCTCCATCATAGCTCCTCGCTGTCGCTGGGAGGATGTTTTCTCCTCCGCTCGCCCCTTCCACCGTCATTTTCTCTCTACCCACCCTTGCCTCCTTCTCCGCGCAGCTCTCAATTCCCCCCTCTCTTTCGCACCCTCCATGTCATATTCCGCTCCAGGAGCTCCATCATAGCTCCTCGCTGTCGCTCGGAGGATGTTTTCTCCTCCGCTCGCCCCTTCCACCGTCATTTTCTCTCTACCCACCCTTGCCTCCTTCTCCGCGCAGCTCTCGATTCCCCCCTCTCTTTCGCACCCTCCATGTCATATTCCGCTCCAGGAGTTCCATCATAGCTCCTCACTGTCGCTGGGAGGATGTTTTCTCCTCCGCTCGCCCCTTCCACCGTCATTTTCTCTCTACCCACCCTTGCCTCCTTTTCCGCGCAGCTCTCGATTCCCCCCTCTCTTTCGCACCCTCCATGTCATATTCCGCTCCAGGAGCTCCATCATAGCTCCTTGCTGTCGCTGGGAGGATGTTTTCTCCTCCGCTCGCCCCTTCCACAGTCATTTTCTCTCTACCCACCCTTGCCTCCTTTTCCGCGCAGCTCTCGATTCCCCCCTCTCTTTCGCACCCTCCATGTCATATTCCGCTCCAGGAGTTCCATCATAGCTCCTCACTGTCGCTGGGAGGATGTTTTCTCCTCCGCTCGCCCCTTCCACCGTCATTTTCTCTCTACCCACCCTTGCCTCCTTCTCCGCGCAGCTCTCGATTCCCCCCTCTCTTTCGCACCCTCCATGTCATATTCCGCTCCAGGAGCTCCATCATAGCTCTTCGCTGTCGCTGGGAGGATGTTTTCTCCTCCGCTCGCCCCTTCCACCGTCATTTTCTCTCTACCCACCCTTGCCTCCTTTTCCGCGCAGCTCTCGATTCCCCCTCTCTTTCGCACCCTCCATGTCATATTCCGCTCCAGGAGCTCCATCATAGCTCCTTGCTGTCGCTGGGAGGATGTTTTCTCCTCCGCTCGCCCCTTCCACCGTCATTTTCTCTCTACCCACCCTTGCCTCCTTTTCCGCGCAGCTCTCGATTCCCCCCTCTCTTTCGCACCCTCCATGTCATATTCCGCTCCAGGAGTTCCATCATAGCTCCTCACTGTCGCTGGGAGGATGTTTTCTCCTCCGCTCGCCCCTTCCACCGTCATTTTCTCTCTACCCACCCTTGCCTCCTTCTCCGCGCAGCTCTCGATTCCCCCCTCTCTTTCGCACCCTCCATGTCATATTCCGCTCCAGGAGCTCCATCATAGCTCCTCGCTGTCGCTGGGAGGATGTTTTCTCCTCCGCTCGCCCCTTCCACCGTCATTTTCTCTCTACCCACCCTTGCCTCCTTTTCCGCGCAGCTCTCGATTCCCCCCTCTCTTTCGCACCCTCCATGTCATATTCCGCTCCAGGAGCTCCATCATAGCTCCTTGCTGTCGCTGGGAGGATGTTTTCTCCTCCGCTCGCCCCTTCCACCGTCATTTTCTCTCTACCCACCCTTGCCTCCTTTTCCGCGCAGCTCTCGATTCCCCCCTCTCTTTCGCACCCTCCATGTCATATTCCGCTCCAGGAGTTCCATCATAGCTCCTCACTGTCGCTGGGAGGATGTTTTCTCCTCCGCTCGCCCCTTCCACCATCATTTTCTCTCTACCCACCCTTGCCTCCTTTTCCGCGCAGCTCTCGATTCCCCCCTCTCTTTCGCACCCTCCATGTCATATTTCGCTCCAGGAGTTCCATCATAGCTCCTCACTGTCGCTGGGAGGAAGTTTTCTCCTCCGCTCGCCCCTTCCACCGTCATTTTCTCTCTACCCACCCTTGCCTCCTTTTCCGCGCAGCTCTCGATTCCCCCCTCTCTTTCGCACCCTCCATGTCATATTCCGCTCCAGGAGTTCCATCATAGCTCCTCACTGTCGCTGGGAGGATGTTTTCTCCTCCGCTCGCCCCTTCCACCGTCATTTTCTCTCTACCCACCCTTGCCTCCTTCTCCGCGCAGCTCTCGATTCCCCCCTCTCTTTCGCACCCTCCATGTCATATTCCGCTCCAGGAGCTCCATCATAGCTCTTCGCTGTCGCTGGGAGGATGTTTTCTCCACCGCTCGCCCCTTCCACCGTCATTTTCTCTCTACCCACCCTTTCCTCCTTTTCCGCGCAGCTCTCGATTCCCCCCTCTCTTTCGCACCCTCCATGTCATATTCCACTCCAGGAGCTCCATCATAGCTCCTCGCTGTCGCTGGGAGGATGTTTTCTCCTCCGCTCGCCCCTTCCACCGTCATTTTCTCTCTACCCACCCTTGCCTCCTTTTCCGCGCAGCTCTCGATTCCCCCCTCTCTTTCGCACCCTCCATGTCATATTCCGCTCCAGGAGCTCCATCGTAGCTCCTCGCTGTCGCTGGGAGGATGTTTTCTCCTCCGCTCGCCCCTTCCACCGTCATTTTCTCTCTACCCACCCTTGCCTCCTTCTCCGCGCAGCTCTCAATTCCCCCCTCTCTTTCGCACCCTCCATGTCATATTCCGCTCCAGGAGCTCCATCATAGCTCCTCGCTGTCGCTGGGAGGATGTTTTCTCCTCCGCTCGCCCCTTCCACCGTCATTTTCTCTCTACCCACCCTTGCCTCCTTTTCCGCGCAGCTCTCGATTCCCCCCTCTCTTTCGCACCCTCCATGTCATATTCCGCTCCAGGAGTTCCATCATAGCTCCTCACTGTCGCTGGGAGGATGTTTTCTCCTCCGCTCGCCCCTTCCACCGTCATTTTCTCTCTACCCACCCTTGCCTCCTTTTCCGCGCAGCTCTCGATTCCCCCCTCTCTTTCGCACCCTCCATGTCATATTCCGCTCCAGGAGTTCCATCATAGCTCCTCACTGTCGCTGGGAGGAAGTTTTCTCCTCCGCTTGCCCCTTCCACCGTCATTTTCTCTCTACCCACCCTTGCCTCCTTTTCCGCGCAGCTCTCGATTCCCCCCTCTCTTTCGCACCCTCCATGTCATATTCCGCTCCAGGAGCTCCATCATAGCTCCTTGCTGTCGCTGGGAGGATGTTTTCTCCTCCGCTCGCCCCTTCCACCGTCATTTTCTCTCTACCCACCCTTGCCTCCTTTTCCGCGCAGCTCTCGATTCCCACCTCTCTTTCGCACCCTCCATGTCATATTCCGCTCCAGGAGTTCCATCATAGCTCCTCACTGTCGCTGGGAGGATGTTTTCTCCTCCGCTCGCCCCTTCCACCGTCATTTTCTCTCTACCCACCCTTGCCTCCTTTTCCGCGCAGCTCTCGATTCCCCCCTCTCTTTCGCACCCTCAATGTCATATTCCGCTCCAGGAGTTCCATCATAGCTCCTCACTGTCGCTGGGAGGATGTTTTCTCCTCCGCTCGCCCCTTCCACCGTCATTTTCTCTCTACCCACCCTTGCCTCCTTTTCCGCGCAGCTCTCGATTCCCCCCTCTCTTTCGCACCCTCAATGTCATATTCCGCTCCAGGAGTTCCATCATAGCTCCTCACTGTCGCTGGGAGGATGTTTTCTCCTCCGCTCGCCCCTTCCACCGTCATTTTCTCTCTACCCACCCTTGCCTCCTTTTCCGCGCAGCTCTCGATTCCCCCCTCTCTTTCGCACCCTCCATGTCATATTCCGCTCCAGGAGCTCCATCATAGCTCCTCGCTGTCGCTGGGAGGATGTTTCCTCCTCCGCTCGCCCCTTCCACCGTCATTTTCTTTCTACCCACCCTTGCCTCCTTTTCCACGCAGCTCTCGATTCCCCCCTCTCTTTCGCACCCTCCATGTCATATTCCGCTCCAGGAGTTCCATCATAGCTCCTCACTGTCGCTGGGAGGAAGTTTTCTCCTCCGCTCGCCCCTTCCACCGTCATTTTCTCTCTACCCACCCTTGCCTCCTTTTCCGCGCAGCTCTCGATTCCCCCCTCTCTTTCGCACCCTCCATGTCATATTCCGCTCCAGGAGTTCCATCATAGCTCCTCACTGTCGCTGGGAGGAAGTTTTCTCCTCCGCTTGCCCCTTCCACCGTCATTTTCTCTCTACCCACCCTTGCCTCCTTTTCCGCGCAGCTCTCGATTCCCCCCTCTCTTTCGCACCCTCCATGTCATATTTCGCTCCAGGAGTTCCATCATAGCTCCTCACTGTCGCTGGGAGGAAGTTTTCTCCTCCGCTCGCCCCTTCCACCGTCATTTTCTCTCTACCCACCCTTGCCTCCTTTTCCGCGCAGCTCTCGATTCCCCCCTCTCTTTCGCACCCTCCATGTCATATTTCGCTCCAGGAGTTCCATCATAGCTCCTCACTGTCGCTGGGAGGATGTTTTCTCCTCCGCTCGCCCCTTCCACCGTCATTTTCTCTCTACCCACCCTTGCCTCCTTCTCCGCGCAGCTCTCGATTCCCCCCTCTCTTTCGCACCCTCCATGTCATATTCCGCTCCAGGAGCTCCATCATAGCTCTTCGCTGTCGCTGGGAGGATGTTTTCTCCACCGCTCGCCCCTTCCACCGTCATTTTCTCTCTACCCACCCTTTCCTCCTTTTCCGCGCAGCTCTCGATTCCCCCCTCTCTTTCGCACCCTCCATGTCATATTCCGCTCCAGGAGCTCCATCATAGCTCCTCGCTGTCGCTGGGAGGATGTTTTCTCCTCCGCTCGCCCCTTCCACCGTCATTTTCTCTCTACCCACCCTTGCCTCCTTTTCCGCGCAGCTCTCGATTCCCCCCTCTCTTTCGCACCCTCCATGTCATATTCCGCTCCAGGAGCTCCATCGTAGCTCCTCGCTGTCGCTGGGAGGATGTTTTCTCCTCCGCTCGCCCCTTCCACCGTCATTTTCTCTCTACCCACCCTTGCCTCCTTCTCCGCGCAGCTCTCAATTCCCCCCTCTCTTTCGCACCCTCCATGTCATATTCCGCTCCAGGAGCTCCATCATAGCTCCTCGCTGTCGCTGGGAGGATGTTTTCTCCTCCGCTCGCCCCTTCCACCGTCATTTTCTCTCTACCCACCCTTGCCTCCTTTTCCGCGCAGCTCTCGATTCCCCCCTCTCTTTCGCACCCTCCATGTCATATTCCGCTCCAGGAGTTCCATCATAGCTCCTCACTGTCGCTGGGAGGATGTTTTCTCCTCCGCTCGCCCCTTCCACCGTCATTTTCTCTCTACCCACCCTTGCCTCCTTTTCCGCGCAGCTCTCGATTCCCCCCTCTCTTTCGCACCCTCCATGTCATATTCCGCTCCAGGAGTTCCATCATAGCTCCTCACTGTCGCTGGGAGGAAGTTTTCTCCTCCGCTTGCCCCTTCCACCGTCATTTTCTCTCTACCCACCCTTGCCTCCTTTTCCGCGCAGCTCTCGATTCCCCCCTCTCTTTCGCACCCTCCATGTCATATTCCGCTCCAGGAGCTCCATCATAGCTCCTTGCTGTCGCTGGGAGGATGTTTTCTCCTCCGCTCGCCCCTTCCACCGTCATTTTCTCTCTACCCACCCTTGCCTCCTTTTCCGCGCAGCTCTCGATTCCCCCCTCTCTTTCGCACCCTCCATGTCATATTCCGCTCCAGGAGTTCCATCATAGCTCCTCACTGTCGCTGGGAGGATGTTTTCTCCTCCGCTCGCCCCTTCCACCGTCATTTTCTCTCTACCCACCCTTGCCTCCTTTTCCGCGCAGCTCTCGATTCCCCCCTCTCTTTCGCACCCTCAATGTCATATTCCGCTCCAGGAGTTCCATCATAGCTCCTCACTGTCGCTGGGAGGATGTTTTCTCCTCCGCTCGCCCCTTCCACCGTCATTTTCTCTCTACCCACCCTTGCCTCCTTTTCCGCACAGCTCTCGATTCCCCCCTCTCTTTCGCACCCTCAATGTCATATTCCGCTCCAGGAGTTCCATCATAGCTCCTCACTGTCGCTGGGAGGATGTTTTCTCCTCCGCTCGCCCCTTCCACCGTCATTTTCTCTCTACCCACCCTTGCCTCCTTTTCCGCGCAGCTCTCGATTCCCCCCTCTCTTTCGCACCCTCCATGTCATATTCCGCTCCAGGAGCTCCATCATAGCTCCTCGCTGTCGCTGGGAGGATGTTTCCTCCTCCGCTCGCCCCTTCCACCGTCATTTTCTTTCTACCCACCCTTGCCTCCTTTTCCACGCAGCTCTCGATTCCCCCCTCTCTTTCGCACCCTCCATGTCATATTCCGCTCCAGGAGCTCCATCATAGCTCCTCGCTGTCGCTGGGAGGATGTTTTCTCCTCTGCTCGCCCCTTCCACCGTCATTTTCTCTCTACCCACCCTTTCCTCCTTTTCCGCGCAGCTCTCGATTCCCCCCTCTCTTTCGCACCCTCCATGTCATATTCCGCTCCAGGAGTTCCATCATAGCTCCTCACTGTCGCTGGGAGGAAGTTTTCTCCTCCGCTCGCCCCTTCCACCGTCATTTTCTCTCTACCCACCCTTGCCTCCTTTTCCGCGCAGCTCTCGATTCCCCCCTCTCTTTCGCAACCTCCATGTCATATTCCGCTCCAGGAGCTCCATCATAGCTCCTCGCTGTCGCTGGGAGGACGTTTTCTCCTCCGCTCGCCCCTTCCACCGTCATTTTCTCTCTACCCACCCTTGCCTCCTTTTCCGCGCAGCTCTCTATTCCCCCCTCTCTTTCGCACCCTCCATGTCATATTCCGCTCCAGGAGTTCCATCATAGCTCCTCACTGTCGCTGGGAGGATGTTTTCTCCTCCGCTCGCCCCTTCCACCGTCATTTTCTCTCTACCCACCCTTGCCTCCTTTTCCGCGCAGCTCTCGATTGCCCCCTCTCTTTCGCACCCTCCATGTCATATTCCGCTCCAGGAGTTCCATCATAGCTCCTCACTGTCGCTGGGAGGATGTTTTCTCCTCCGCTCGCCCCTTCCACCGTCATTTTCTCTCTACCCACCCTTGCCTCCTTTTCCGCGCAGCTCTCGATTCCCCCCTCTCTTTCGCACCCTCCATGTCATATTCCGCTCCAGGAGCTCCATCATAGCTCCTCGCTGTCGCTGGGAGGATGTTTTCTCCTCCGCTCGCCCCTTCCACCGTCATTTTCTCTCTACCCACCCTTGCCTCCTTTTCCGCGCAGCTCTCGATTCCCCCCTCTCTTTCGCACCCTCAATGTCATATTCCGCTCCAGGAGATCCATCATAGCTCCTCACTGTCGCTGGGAGGATGTTTTCTCCTCCGCTCGCCCCTTCCACCGTCATTTTCTCTCTACCCACCCTTGCCTCCTTCTCCGCACAGCTCTCGATTCCCCCCTCTCTTTCGCACCCTCCATGTCATATTCCGCTCCAGGAGCTCCATCATAGTTCCTCGCTGTCGCTGGGAGGATGTTTTCTCCTCTGCTCGCCCCTTCCACCGTCATTTTCTCTCTACCCACCCTTTCCTCCTTTTCCGCGCAGCTCTCGATTCCCCCCTCTCTTTCGCACCCTCCATGTCATATTCCGCTCCAGGAGCTCCATCATAGCTCCTCGCTGTCGCTGGGAGGATGTTTTCTCCTCCGCTCGCCCCTTCCACCGTCATTTTCTTTCTACCCACCCTTGCCTCCTTTTCCACGCAGCTCTCGATTCCCCCCTCTCTTTCGCACCCTCCATGTCATATTCCGCTCCAGGAGCTCCATCATAGCTCCTCGCTGTTGCTGGGAGGATGTTTTCTCCTCCGCTCGCCCCTTCCACCGTCATTTTCTCTCTACCCACCCTTGCCTCCTTCTCCGCACAGCTCTCGATTCCCCCCTCTCTTTCGCACCCTCCATGTCATATTCCGCTCCAGGAGCTCCATCATAGCTCCTCGCTATCGCTGGGAGGATGTTTTCTCCTCTGCTCGCCCCTTCCACCGTCATTTTCTCTCTACCCACCCTTTCCTCCTTTTCCGCGCAGCTCTCGATTCCCCCCTCTCTTGCGCACCCTCCATGTCATATTCCGCTCCAGGAGCTCCATCATAGCTCCTCGCTGTCGCTGGGAGGATGTTTTCTCCTCCGCTCGCCCCTTCCACCGTCATTTTCTCTCTACCCACCCTTGCCTCCTTTTCCGCGCAGCTCTCGATTCCCCCCTCTCTTTCGCACCCTCCATGTCATATTCCGCTCCAGGAGTTCCATCATAGCTCCTCACTGTCGCTGGGAGGATGTTTTCTCCTCCGCTCGCCCCTTCCACCGTCATTTTCTCTCTACCCACCCTTGCCTCCTTCTCCGCGCAGCTCTCGATTCCCCCCTCTCTTTCGCACCCTCCATGTCATATTCCGCTCCAGGAGCTCCATCATAGCTCCTCGCTGTCGCTGGGAGGATGTTTTCTCCTCCGCTCGCCCCTTCCACCGTCATTTTCTCTCTACCCACCCTTGCCTCCTTTTCCGCGCAGCTCTCGATTCCCCCCTCTCTTTCGCACCCTCCATGTCATATTCCGCTCCAGGAGTTCCATCATAGCTCCTCACTGTTGCTGGGAGGATGTTTTCTCCTCCGCTCGCCCTTCCACCGTCATTTTCTCTCTACCCACCCTTGCCTCCTTCTCCGCACAGCTCTCGATTCCCCCCTCTCTTTCGCACCCTCCATGTCATATTCCGCTCCAGGAGCTCCATCATAGCTCCTCGCTGTCGCTGGGAGGATGTTTTCTCCTCTGCTCGCCCCTTCCACCGTCATTTTCTCTCTACCCACCCTTTCCTCCTTTTCCGCGCAGCTCCCGATTCCCCCCTCTCTTGCGCACCCTCCATGTCATATTCCGCTCCAGGAGCTCCATCATAGCTCCTCGCTGTCGCTGGGAGGATGTTTTCTCCTCCGCTCGCCCCTTCCACCGTCATTTTCTCTCTACCCACCCTTTCCTCCTTTTCCGCGCAGCTCTCGATTCCCCCCTCTCTTTCGCACCCTCCATGTCATATTCCGCTCCAGGAGCTCCATCATAGCTCCTCGCTGTCGCTGGGAGGATGTTTTCTCCTCCGCTCGCCCCTTCCACCGTCATTTTCTCTCTACCCACCCTTGCCTCCTTTTCCGCGCAGCTCTCGATTCCCCCCTCTCTTTCGCACCCTCCATGTCATATTCCGCTCCAGGAGCTCCATCGTAGCTCCTCGCTGTCGCTGGGAGGATGTTTTCTCCTCCGCTCGCCCCTTCCACCGTCATTTTCTCTCTACCCACCCTTGCCTCCTTCTCCGCGCAGCTCTCAATTCCCCCCTCTCTTTCGCACCCTCCATGTCATATTCCGCTCCAGGAGCTCCATCATAGCTCCTCGCTGTCGCTGGGAGGATGTTTTCTCCTCCGCTCGCCCCTTCCACCGTCATTTTCTCTCTACCCACCCTTGCCTCCTTTTCCGCGCAGCTCTCGATTCCCCCCTCTCTTTCGCACCCTCCATGTCATATTCCGCTCCAGGAGTTCCATCATAGCTCCTCACTGTCGCTGGGAGGATGTTTTCTCCTCCGCTCGCCCCTTCCACCGTCATTTTCTCTCTACCCACCCTTGCCTCCTTTTCCGCGCAGCTCTCGATTCCCCCCTCTCTTTCGCACCCTCCATGTCATATTCCGCTCCAGGAGTTCCATCATAGCTCCTCACTGTCGCTGGGAGGAAGTTTTCTCCTCCGCTTGCCCCTTCCACCGTCATTTTCTCTCTACCCACCCTTGCCTCCTTTTCCGCGCAGCTCTCGATTCCCCCCTCTCTTTCGCACCCTCCATGTCATATTCCGCTCCAGGAGCTCCATCATAGCTCCTTGCTGTCGCTGGGAGGATGTTTTCTCCTCCGCTCGCCCCTTCCACCGTCATTTTCTCTCTACCCACCCTTGCCTCCTTTTCCGCGCAGCTCTCGATTCCCCCCTCTCTTTCGCACCCTCCATGTCATATTCCGCTCCAGGAGTTCCATCATAGCTCCTCACTGTCGCTGGGAGGATGTTTTCTCCTCCGCTCGCCCCTTCCACCGTCATTTTCTCTCTACCCACCCTTGCCTCCTTTTCCGCGCAGCTCTCGATTCCCCCCTCTCTTTCGCACCCTCAATGTCATATTCCGCTCCAGGAGTTCCATCATAGCTCCTCACTGTCGCTGGGAGGATGTTTTCTCCTCCGCTCGCCCCTTCCACCGTCATTTTCTCTCTACCCACCCTTGCCTCCTTTTCCGCGCAGCTCTCGATTCCCCCCTCTCTTTCGCACCCTCAATGTCATATTCCGCTCCAGGAGTTCCATCATAGCTCCTCACTGTCGCTGGGAGGATGTTTTCTCCTCCGCTCGCCCCTTCCACCGTCATTTTCTCTCTACCCACCCTTGCCTCCTTTTCCGCGCAGCTCTCGATTCCCCCCTCTCTTTCGCACCCTCCATGTCATATTCCGCTCCAGGAGCTCCATCATAGCTCCTCGCTGTCGCTGGGAGGATGTTTTCTCCTCTGCTCGCCCCTTCCACCGTCATTTTCTCTCTACCCACCCTTTCCTCCTTTTCCGCGCAGCTCTCGATTCCCCCCTCTCTTTCGCACCCTCCATGTCATATTCCGCTCCAGGAGTTCCATCATAGCTCCTCACTGTCGCTGGGAGGAAGTTTTCTCCTCCGCTCGCCCCTTCCACCGTCATTTTCTCTCTACCCACCCTTGCCTCCTTTTCCGCGCAGCTCTCGATTCCCCCCTCTCTTTCGCAACCTCCATGTCATATTCCGCTCCAGGAGCTCCATCATAGCTCCTCGCTGTCGCTGGGAGGACGTTTTCTCCTCCGCTCGCCCCTTCCACCGTCATTTTCTCTCTACCCACCCTTGCCTCCTTTTCCGCGCAGCTCTCTATTCCCCCCTCTCTTTCGCACCCTCCATGTCATATTCCGCTCCAGGAGTTCCATCATAGCTCCTCACTGTCGCTGGGAGGATGTTTTCTCCTCCGCTCGCCCCTTCCACCGTCATTTTCTCTCTACCCACCCTTGCCTCCTTTTCCGCGCAGCTCTCGATTCCCCCCTCTCTTTCGCACCCTCCATGTCATATTCCGCTCCAGGAGTTCCATCATAGCTCCTCACTGTCGCTGGGAGGAAGTTTTCTCCTCCGCTTGCCCCTTCCACCGTCATTTTCTCTCTACCCACCCTTGCCTCCTTTTCCGCGCAGCTCTCGATTCCCCCCTCTCTTTCGCACCCTCCATGTCATATTCCGCTCCAGGAGCTCCATCATAGCTCCTTGCTGTCGCTGGGAGGATGTTTTCTCCTCCGCTCGCCCCTTCCACCGTCATTTTCTCTCTACCCACCCTTGCCTCCTTTTCCGCGCAGCTCTCGATTGCCCCCTCTCTTTCGCACCCTCCATGTCATATTCCGCTCCAGGAGTTCCATCATAGCTCCTCACTGTCGCTGGGAGGATGTTTTCTCCTCCGCTCGCCCCTTCCACCGTCATTTTCTCTCTACCCACCCTTGCCTCCTTTTCCGCGCAGCTCTCGATTCCCCCCTCTCTTTCGCACCCTCCATGTCATATTCCGCTCCAGGAGCTCCATCATAGCTCCTCGCTGTCGCTGGGAGGATGTTTTCTCCTCCGCTCGCCCCTTCCACCGTCATTTTCTCTCTACCCACCCTTGCCTCCTTTTCCGCGCAGCTCTCGATTCCCCCCTCTCTTTCGCACCCTCAATGTCATATTCCGCTCCAGGAGATCCATCATAGCTCCTCACTGTCGCTGGGAGGATGTTTTCTCCTCCGCTCGCCCCTTCCACCGTCATTTTCTCTCTACCCACCCTTGCCTCCTTCTCCGCACAGCTCTCGATTCCCCCCTCTCTTTCGCACCCTCCATGTCATATTCCGCTCCAGGAGCTCCATCATAGTTCCTCGCTGTCGCTGGGAGGATGTTTTCTCCTCTGCTCGCCCCTTCCACCGTCATTTTCTCTCTACCCACCCTTTCCTCCTTTTCCGCGCAGCTCTCGATTCCCCCCTCTCTTTCGCACCCTCCATGTCATATTCCGCTCCAGGAGCTCCATCATAGCTCCTCGCTGTCGCTGGGAGGATGTTTTCTCCTCCGCTCGCCCCTTCCACCGTCATTTTCTTTCTACCCACCCTTGCCTCCTTTTCCACGCAGCTCTCGATTCCCCCCTCTCTTTCGCACCCTCCATGTCATATTCCGCTCCAGGAGCTCCATCATAGCTCCTCGCTGTTGCTGGGAGGATGTTTTCTCCTCCGCTCGCCCCTTCCACCGTCATTTTCTCTCTACCCACCCTTGCCTCCTTCTCCGCACAGCTCTCGATTCCCCCCTCTCTTTCGCACCCTCCATGTCATATTCCGCTCCAGGAGCTCCATCATAGCTCCTCGCTATCGCTGGGAGGATGTTTTCTCCTCTGCTCGCCCCTTCCACCGTCATTTTCTCTCTACCCACCCTTTCCTCCTTTTCCGCGCAGCTCTCGATTCCCCCCTCTCTTGCGCACCCTCCATGTCATATTCCGCTCCAGGAGCTCCATCATAGCTCCTCGCTGTCGCTGGGAGGATGTTTTCTCCTCCGCTCGCCCCTTCCACCGTCATTTTCTCTCTACCCACCCTTGCCTCCTTTTCCGCGCAGCTCTCGATTCCCCCCTCTCTTTCGCACCCTCCATGTCATATTCCGCTCCAGGAGTTCCATCATAGCTCCTCACTGTTGCTGGGAGGATGTTTTCTCCTCCGCTCGCCCCTTCCACCGTCATTTTCTCTCTACCCACCCTTGCCTCCTTCTCCGCGCAGCTCTCGATTCCCCCCTCTCTTTCGCACCCTCCATGTCATATTCCGCTCCAGGAGCTCCATCATAGCTCCTCGCTGTCGCTGGGAGGATGTTTTCTCCTCCGCTCGCCCCTTCCACCGTCATTTTCTCTCTACCCACCCTTGCCTCCTTTTCCGCGCAGCTCTCGATTCCCCCCTCTCTTTCGCACCCTCCATGTCATATTCCGCTCCAGGAGTTCCATCATAGCTCCTCACTGTTGCTGGGAGGATGTTTTCTCCTCCGCTCGCCCTTCCACCGTCATTTTCTCTCTACCCACCCTTGCCTCCTTCTCCGCACAGCTCTCGATTCCCCCCTCTCTTTCGCACCCTCCATGTCATATTCCGCTCCAGGAGCTCCATCATAGCTCCTCGCTGTCGCTGGGAGGATGTTTTCTCCTCTGCTCGCCCCTTCCACCGTCATTTTCTCTCTACCCACCCTTTCCTCCTTTTCCGCGCAGCTCCCGATTCCCCCCTCTCTTGCGCACCCTCCATGTCATATTCCGCTCCAGGAGCTCCATCATAGCTCCTCGCTGTCGCTGGGAGGATGTTTTCTCCTCCGCTCGCCCCTTCCACCGTCATTTTCTCTCTACCCACCCTTTCCTCCTTTTCCGCGCAGCTCTCGATTCCCCCCTCTCTTTCGCACCCTCCATGTCATATTCCGCTCCAGGAGCTCCATCATAGCTCCTCGCTGTCGCTGGGAGGATGTTTTCTCCTCCGCTCGCCCCTTCCACCGTCATTTTCTCTCTACCCACCCTTGCCTCCTTTTCCGCGCAGCTCTCGATTCCCCCCTCTCTTTCGCACCCTCCATGTCATATTCCGCTCCAGGAGCTCCATCATAGCTCCTCGCTGTCGCTGGGAGGATGTTTTCTCCTCCGCTCGCCCCTTCCACCGTCATTTTCTCTCTACCCACCCTTGCCTCCTTCTCCGCGCAGCTCTCAATTCCCCCCTCTCTTTCGCACCCTCCATGTCATATTCCGCTCCAGGAGCTCCATCATAGCTCCTCGCTGTCGCTCGGAGGATGTTTTCTCCTCCGCTCGCCCCTTCCACCGTCATTTTCTCTCTACCCACCCTTGCCTCCTTCTCCGCGCAGCTCTCGATTCCCCCCTCTCTTTCGAACCCTCCATGTCATATTCCGCTCCAGGAGCTCCATCATAGCTCCTCGCTGTCGCTGGGAGGATGTTTTCTCCTCTACTCGCCCCTTCCACCGTCATTTTCTCTCTACCCACCCTTTCCTCCTTTTCCGCGCAGCTCTCGATTCCCCCCTCTCTTTCGCACCCTCCATGTCATATTCCGCTCCAGGAGCTCCATCATAGCTCCTCGCTGTCGCTGGGAGGATGTTTCCTCCTCCGCTCGCCCCTTCCACCGTCATTTTCTTTCTACCCACCCTTGCCTCCTTTTCCACGCAGCTCTCGATTCCCCCCTCTCTTTCGCACCCTCCATGTCATATTCCGCTCCAGGAGCTCCATCATAGCTCCTCGCTGTCGCTGGGAGGATGTTTTCTCCTCTGCTCGCCCCTTCCACCGTCATTTTCTCTCTACCCACCCTTTCCTCCTTTTCCGCGCAGCTCTCGATTCCCCCCTCTCTTTCGCACCCTCCATGTCATATTCCGCTCCAGGAGTTCCATCATAGCTCCTCACTGTCGCTGGGAGGAAGTTTTCTCCTCCGCTCGCCCCTTCCACCGTCATTTTCTCTCTACCCACCCTTGCCTCCTTTTCCGCGCAGCTCTCGATTCCCCCCTCTCTTTCGCAACCTCCATGTCATATTCCGCTCCAGGAGCTCCATCATAGCTCCTCGCTGTCGCTGGGAGGACGTTTTCTCCTCCGCTCGCCCCTTCCACCGTCATTTTCTCTCTACCCACCCTTGCCTCCTTTTCCGCGCAGCTCTCTATTCCCCCCTCTCTTTCGCACCCTCCATGTCATATTCCGCTCCAGGAGTTCCATCATAGCTCCTCACTGTCGCTGGGAGGATGTTTTCTCCTCCGCTCGCCCCTTCCACCGTCATTTTCTCTCTACCCACCCTTGCCTCCTTTTCCGCGCAGCTCTCGATTCCCCCCTCTCTTTCGCACCCTCCATGTCATATTCCGCTCCAGGAGTTCCATCATAGCTCCTCACTGTCGCTGGGAGGAAGTTTTCTCCTCCGCTTGCCCCTTCCACCGTCATTTTCTCTCTACCCACCCTTGCCTCCTTTTCCGCGCAGCTCTCGATTCCCCCCTCTCTTTCGCACCCTCCATGTCATATTCCGCTCCAGGAGCTCCATCATAGCTCCTTGCTGTCGCTGGGAGGATGTTTTCTCCTCCGCTCGCCCCTTCCACCGTCATTTTCTCTCTACCCACCCTTGCCTCCTTTTCCGCGCAGCTCTCGATTGCCCCCTCTCTTTCGCACCCTCCATGTCATATTCCGCTCCAGGAGTTCCATCATAGCTCCTCACTGTCGCTGGGAGGATGTTTTCTCCTCCGCTCGCCCCTTCCACCGTCATTTTCTCTCTACCCACCCTCGCCTCCTTTTCCGCGCAGCTCTCGATTCCCCCCTCTCTTTCGCACCCTCCATGTCATATTCCGCTCCAGGAGCTCCATCATAGCTCCTCGCTGTCGCTGGGAGGATGTTTTCTCCTCCGCTCGCCCCTTCCACCGTCATTTTCTCTCTACCCACCCTTGCCTCCTTTTCCGCACAGCTCTCGATTCCCCCCTCTCTTTCGCACCCTCCATGTCATATTCCGCTCCAGGAGCTCCATCATAGCTCCTCGCTATCGCTGGGAGGATGTTTTCTCCTCTGCTCGCCCCTTCCACCGTCATTTTCTCTCTACCCACCCTTTCCTCCTTTTCCGCGCAGCTCTCGATTCCCCCCTCTCTTGCGCACCCTCCATGTCATATTCCGCTCCAGGAGCTCCATCATAGCTCCTCGCTGTCGCTGGGAGGATGTTTTCTCCTCCGCTCGCCCCTTCCACCGTCATTTTCTCTCTACCCACCCTTGCCTCCTTTTCCGCGCAGCTCTCGATTCCCCCCTCTCTTTCGCACCCTCCATGTCATATTCCGCTCCAGGAGTTCCATCATAGCTCCTCACTGTCGCTGGGAGGATGTTTTCTCCTCCGCTCGCCCCTTCCACCGTCATTTTCTCTCTACCCACCCTTGCCTCCTTCTCCGCGCAGCTCTCGATTCCCCCCTCTCTTTCGCACCCTCCATGTCATATTCCGCTCCAGGAGCTCCATCATAGCTCCTCGCTGTCGCTGGGAGGATGTTTTCTCCTCCGCTCGCCCCTTCCACCGTCATTTTCTCTCTACCCACCCTTGCCTCCTTTTCCGCGCAGCTCTCGATTCCCCCCTCTCTTTCGCACCCTCCATGTCATATTCCGCTCCAGGAGTTCCATCATAGCTCCTCACTGTCGCTGGGAGGATGTTTTCTCCTCCGCTCGCCCTTCCACCGTCATTTTCTCTCTACCCACCCTTGCCTCCTTCTCCGCACAGCTCTTGATTCCCCCCTCTCTTTCGCACCCTCCATGTCATATTCCGCTCCAGGAGCTCCATCATAGCTCCTCGCTGTCGCTGGGAGGATGTTTTCTCCTCTGCTCGCCCCTTCCACCGTCATTTTCTCTCTACCCACCCTTTCCTCCTTTTCCGCGCAGCTCTCGATTCCCCCCTCTCTTGCGCACCCTCCATGTCATATTCCGCTCCAGGAGCTCCATCATAGCTCCTCGCTGTCGCTGGGAGGATGTTTTCTCCTCCGCTCGCCCCTTCCACCGTCATTTTCTCTCTACCCACCCTTTCCTCCTTTTCCGCGCAGCTCTCGATTCCCCCCTCTCTTTCGCACCCTCCATGTCATATTCCGCTCCAGGAGCTCCATCATAGCTCCTCGCTGTCGCTGGGAGGATGTTTTCTCCTCCGCTCGCCCCTTCCACCGTCATTTTCTCTCTACCCACCCTTGCCTCCTTTTCCGCGCAGCTCTCGATTCCCCCCTCTCTTTCGCACCCTCCATGTCATATTCCGCTCCAGGAGCTCCATCATAGCTCCTCGCTGTCGCTGGGAGGATGTTTTCTCCTCCGCTCGCCCCTTCCACCGTCATTTTCTCTCTACCCACCCTTGCCTCCTTCTCCGCGCAGCTCTCAATTCCCCCCTCTCTTTCGCACCCTCCATGTCATATTCCGCTCCAGGAGCTCCATCATAGCTCCTCGCTGTCGCTCGGAGGATGTTTTCTCCTCCGCTCGCCCCTTCCACCGTCATTTTCTCTCTACCCACCCTTGCCTCCTTTTCCGCGCAGCTCTCGATTCCCCCCTCTCTTTCGCAACCTCCATGTCATATTCCGCTCCAGGAGCTCCATCATAGCTCCTCGCTGTCGCTGGGAGGACGTTTTCTCCTCCGCTCGCCCCTTCCACCGTCATTTTCTCTCTACCCACCCTTGCCTCCTTTTCCGCGCAGCTCTCTATTCCCCCCTCTCTTTCGCACCCTCCATGTCATATTCCGCTCCAGGAGTTCCATCATAGCTCCTCACTGTCGCTGGGAGGATGTTTTCTCCTCCGCTCGCCCCTTCCACCGTCATTTTCTCTCTACCCACCCTTGCCTCCTTTTCCGCGCAGCTCTCGATTCCCCCCTCTCTTTCGCACCCTCCATGTCATATTCCGCTCCAGGAGTTCCATCATAGCTCCTCACTGTCGCTGGGAGGAAGTTTTCTCCTCCGCTTGCCCCTTCCACCGTCATTTTCTCTCTACCCACCCTTGCCTCCTTTTCCGCGCAGCTCTCGATTCCCCCCTCTCTTTCGCACCCTCCATGTCATATTCCGCTCCAGGAGCTCCATCATAGCTCCTTGCTGTCGCTGGGAGGATGTTTTCTCCTCCGCTCGCCCCTTCCACCGTCATTTTCTCTCTACCCACCCTTGCCTCCTTTTCCGCGCAGCTCTCGATTGCCCCCTCTCTTTCGCACCCTCCATGTCATATTCCGCTCCAGGAGTTCCATCATAGCTCCTCACTGTCGCTGGGAGGATGTTTTCTCCTCCGCTCGCCCCTTCCACCGTCATTTTCTCTCTACCCACCCTTGCCTCCTTTTCCGCGCAGCTCTCGATTCCCCCCTCTCTTTCGCACCCTCCATGTCATATTCCGCTCCAGGAGCTCCATCATAGCTCCTTGCTGTCGCTGGGAGGATGTTTTCTCCTCCGCTCGCCCCTTCCACCGTCATTTTCTCTCTACCCACCCTTGCCTCCTTTTCCGCGCAGCTCTCGATTCCCCCCTCTCTTTCGCACCCTCCATGTCATATTCCGCTCCAGGAGTTTCATCATAGCTCCTCACTGTCGCTGGGAGGAAGTTTTTCTCCTCCGCTCGCCCCTTCCACCGTCATTTTCTCTCTACCCACCCTTGCCTCCTTTTCCGCGCAGCTCTCGATTGCCCCCTCTCTTTCGCACCCTCCATGTCATATTCCGCTCCAGGAGTTCCATCATAGCTCCTCACTGTCGCTGGGAGGATGTTTTCTCCTCCGCTCGCCCCTTCCACCGTCATTTTCTCTCTACCCACCCTTGCCTCCTTTTCCGCGCAGCTCTCGATTCCCCCCTCTCTTTCGCACCCTCCATGTCATATTCCGCTCCAGGAGCTCCATCATAGCTCCTTGCTGTCGCTGGGAGGATGTTTTCTCCTCCGCTCGCCCCTTCCACCGTCATTTTCTCTCTACCCACCCTTGCCTCCTTTTCCGCGCAGCTCTCGATTCCCCCCTCTCTTTCGCACCCTCAATGTCATATTCCGCTCCAGGAGATCCATCATAGCTCCTCACTGTCGCTGGGAGGATGTTTTCTCCTCCGCTCGCCCCTTCCACCGTCATTTTCTCTCTACCCACCCTTGCCTCCTTCTCCGCACAGCTCTCGATTCCCCCCTCTCTTTCGCACCCTCCATGTCATATTCCGCTCCAGGAGCTCCATCATAGTTCCTCGCTGTCGCTGGGAGGATGTTTTCTCCTCTGCTCGCCCCTTCCACCGTCATTTTCTCTCTACCCACCCTTTCCTTCTTTTCCGCGCAGCTCTCGATTCCCCCCTCTCTTTCGCACCCTCCATGTCATATTCCGCTCCAGGAGCTCCATCATAGCTCCTCGCTGTCGCTGGGAGGATGTTTTCTCCTCCGCTCGCCCCTTCCACCGTCATTTTCTTTCTACCCACCCTTGCCTCCTTTTCCACGCAGCTCTCGATTCCCCCCTCTCTTTCGCACCCTCCATGTCATATTCCGCTCCAGGAGCTCCATCATAGCTCCTCGCTGTTGCTGGGAGGATGTTTTCTCCTCCGCTCGCCCCTTCCACCGTCATTTTCTCTCTACCCACCCTTGCCTCCTTCTCCGCACAGCTCTCGATTCCCCCCTCTCTTTCGCACCCTCCATGTCATATTCCGCTCCAGGAGCTCCATCATAGCTCCTCGCTATCGCTGGGAGGATGTTTTCTCCTCTGCTCGCCCCTTCCACCGTCATTTTCTCTCTACCCACCCTTTCCTCCTTTTCCGCGCAGCTCTCGATTCCCCCCTCTCTTGCGCACCCTCCATGTCATATTCCGCTCCAGGAGCTCCATCATAGCTCCTCGCTGTCGCTGGGAGGATGTTTTCTCCTCCGCTCGCCCCTTCCACCGTCATTTTCTCTCTACCCACCCTTGCCTCCTTTTCCGCGCAGCTCTCGATTCCCCCCTCTCTTTCGCACCCTCCATGTCATATTCCGCTCCAGGAGTTCCATCATAGCTCCTCACTGTCGCTGGGAGGATGTTTTCTCCTCCGCTCGCCCCTTCCACCGTCATTTTCTCTCTACCCACCCTTGCCTCCTTCTCCGCGCAGCTCTCGATTCCCCCCTCTCTTTCGCACCCTCCATGTCATATTCCGCTCCAGGAGCTCCATCATAGCTCGTCGCTGTCGCTGGGAGGATGTTTTCTCCTCCGCTCGCCCCTTCCACCGTCATTTTCTCTCTACCCACCCTTGCCTCCTTTTCCGCGCAGCTCTCGATTCCCCCCTCTCTTTCGCACCCTCCATGTCATATTCCGCTCCAGGAGCTCCATCATAGCTCCTTGCTGTCGCTGGGAGGATGTTTTCTCCTCCGCTCGCCCCTTCCACCGTCATTTTCTCTCTACCCACCCTTGCCTCCTTCTCCGCGCTGCTCTCGATTCCCCCCTCTCTTTCGCAACCTCCATGTCATATTCCGCTACAGGAGCTCCATCATAGCTCCTTGCTGTCGCTGGGAGGATGTTTTCTCCTCCGCTCGCCCCTTCCACCGTCATTTTCTCTCTACCCACCCTTGCCTCCTTTTCCGCGCAGCTCTCGATTCCCCCCTCTCTTTCGCACCCTCCATGTCATATTCCGCTCCAGGAGTTCCATCATAGCTCCTCACTGTCGCTGGGAGGATGTTTTCTCCTCCGCTCGCCCCTTCCACCGTCATTTTCTCTCTACCCACCCTTGCCTCCTTTTCCGCGCAGCTCTTGATTCCCCCCCCTCTCTTTCGCACCCTCCATGTCATATTCCGCTCCAGGAGTTCCATCATAGCTCCTCACTGTCGCTGGGAGGATGTTTTCTCCTCCGCTCGCCCCTTCCACCGTCATTTTCTCTCTACCCACCCTTGCCTCCTTTTCCGCGCAGCTCTCGATTCCCCCCTCTCTTTCGCACCCTCCATGTCATATTCCGCTCCAGGAGTTCCATCATAGCTCCTCACTGTCGCTGGGAGGAAGTTTTCTCCTCCGCTCGCCCCTTCCACCGTCATTTTCTCTCTACCCACCCTTGCCTCCTTTTCCGCGCAGCTCTCGATTCCCCCCTCTCTTTCGCACCCTCCATGTCATATTCCGCTCCAGGAGCTCCATCATAGCTCCTTGCTGTCGCTGGGAGGATGTTTTCTCCTCCGCTCGCCCCTTCCACCGTCATTTTCTCTCTACCCACCCTTGCCTCCTTTTCCGCGCAGCTCTCGATTCCCCCCTCTCTTTCGCACCCTCCATGTCATATTCCGCTCCAGGAGCTCCATCATAGCTCCTTGCTGTCGCTGGGAGGATGTTTTCTCCTCCGCTCGCCCCTTCCACCGTCATTTTCTCTCTACCCACCCTTGCCTACTTCTCCGCGCAGCTCTCGATTCCCCCCTCTCTTTCGCACCCTCCATGTCATATTCCGCTCCAGGAGCTCCATCATAGCTCCTTGCTGTCGCTGGGAGGATGTTTTCTCCTCCGCTCGCCCCTTCCACCGTCATTTTCTCTCTACCCACCCTTGCCTCCTTCTCCGCGCAGCTCTCGATTCCCCCCTTTCTCTCGCACCCTCCATATTACATCCAGCTCCAGGAGCTCCATCATAGCTCCTCGCTGTCGCTGGGAGGATGTTTTCTCCTCCGCTCGCCCCTTCCACCGTCATTTTCTCTCTACCCACCCTTGCCTCCTTTTCCGCGCAGCTCTCGATTCCCCCCTCTCTTTCGCACCCTCCATGTCATATTCCGCTCCAGGAGTTCCATCATAGCTCCTCACTGTCGCTGGGAGGATGTTTTCTCCTCCGCTCGCCCCTTCCACCGTCATTTTCTCTCTACCCACCCTTGCCTCCTTTTCCGCGCAGCTCTCGATTCCCCCCTCTCTTTCGCACCCTCCATGTCATATTCCGCTCCAGGAGTTCCATCATAGTTCCTCACTGTCGCTGGGAGGATGTTTTCTCCTCTGCTCGCCGCTTCCGCCGTCATTTTCTCTCCACCCACCCTTGCCTCCTTCTCCGCGCCGCTCTCGATTCCACCCTCTCTCTCGCACCCACCATGTTATATCCCGCTCCAGGAGCTCCATCATAGCTCCTCCCTGTCGCTGGGAGGATGTTTTCTCCTCTGCTCGCCCCTTCCACCGTCATTTTCTCTCTACCCACCCTTGCCTCCTTTTCCGCGCTGCTCTCGATTCCCCCCTCTCTTTCGCACCCTCCATGTCAAATTCCGCTCCAGGAGTTCCATCATAGCTCCTCACTGTCACTGGGAGGATGTTTTCTCCTCCGCTCGCCCCTTCCACCGTCATTTTCTCTCTACCCACCCTTGCCTCCTTCTCCGCGCAGCTCTCGATTCCCCCCTCTCTCTCGCACCCTCCATATTACATCCAGCTCCAGGAGCTCCATCATAGCTCCTCGCTGTCGCTGGGAGGATGTTTTCTCCTCCGCTCGCCCCTTCCACCGTCATTTTCTCTCTACCCACCCTTGCCTCCTTTTCCGCGCAGCTCTCGATTCCCCCCTCTCTTTCGCACCCTCCATGTCATATTCCGCTCCAGGAGTTCCATCATAGCTCCTCACTGTCGCTGGGAGGATGTTTTCTCCTCCGCTCGCCCCTTCCACCGTCATTTTCTCTCTACCCACCCTTGCCTCCTTCTCCGCGCAGCTCTCGATTCCCCCCTCTCTTTCGCACCCTCCATGTCATATTCCGCTCCAGGAGCTCCATCATAGCTCCTCGCTGTCGCTGGGAGGATGTTTTCTCCTCCGCTCGCCCCTTCCACCGTCATTTTCTCTCTACCCACCCTTGCCTCCTTCTCCGCGCAGCTCTCGATTCCCCCCTCTCTTTCGCACCCTCCATGTCATATTCCGCTCCAGGAGTTCCATCATAGCTCCTCACTGTCGCTGGGAGGATGTTTTCTCCTCCGCTCGCCCCTTCCACCGTCATTTTCTCTCTACCCACCCTTGCCTCCTTCTCCGCGCAGCTCTCGATTCCCCCCTCTCTTTCGCACCCTCCATGTCATATTCCGCTCCAGGAGCTCCATCATAGCTCCTCGCTGTCGCTGGGAGGATTTTTTCTCCTCCGCTCGCCCCTTCCACCGTCATTTTCTCTCTACCCACCCTTGCCTCCTTTTCCGCGCAGCTCTCGATTCCCCCCTCTCTTTCGCACCCTCCATGTCATATTCCGCTCCAGGAGTTCCATCATAGCTCCTCACTGTCGCTGGGAGGATGTTTTCTCCTCCGCTCGCCCCTTCCACCGTCATTTTCTCTCTACCCACCCTTGCCTCCTTTTCCGCGCAGCTCTCGATTCCCCCCTCTCTTTCGCACCCTCCATGTCATATTCCGCTCCAGGAGTTCCATCATAGCTCCTCACTGTCGCTGGGAGGATGTTTTCTCCTCCGCTCGCCCCTTCCACCGTCATTTTCTCTCTACCCACCCTTGCCTCCTTTTCCGCGCAGCTCTCGATTCCCCCCTCTCTTTCGCACCCTCCATGTCATATTCCGCTCCAGGAGTTCCATCATAGCTCCTCACTGTCGCTGGGAGGAAGTTTTCTCCTCCGCTCGCCCCTTCCACCGTCATTTTCTCTCTACCCACCCTTGCCTCCTTTTCCGCGCAGCTCTCGATTCCCCCCTCTCTTTCGCACCCTCCATGTCATATTCCGCTCCAGGAGCTCCATCATAGCTCCTCGCTGTCGCTGGGAGGATGTTTTCTCCTCCGCTCGCCCCTTCCACCGTCATTTTCTCTCTACCCACCCTTGCCTCCTTTTCCGCGCAGCTCTCGATTCCCCCCTCTCTTTCGCACCCTCCATGTCATATTCCGCTCCAGGAGTTCCATCATAGCTCCTCACTGTCGCTGGGAGGAAGTTTTCTCCTCCGCTCGCCCCTTCCACCGTCATTTTCTCTCTACCCACCCTTGCCTCCTTTTCCGCGCAGCTCTCGATTCCCCCCTCTCTTTCGCACCCTCCATGTCATATTCCGCTCCAGGAGCTCCATCATAGCTCCTTGCTGTCGCTGGGAGGATGTTTTCTCCTCCGCTCGCCCCTTCCACCGTCATTTTCTCTCTACCCACCCTTGCCTCCTTTTCCGCGCAGCTCTCGATTCCCCCCTCTCTTTCGCACCCTCCATGTCATATTCCGCTCCAGGAGTTCCATCATAGCTCCTCACTGTCGCTGGGAGGATGTTTTCTCCTCCGCTCGCCCCTTCCACCGTCATTTTCTCTCTACCCACCCTTGCCTCCTTTTCCGCGCAGCTCTCGATTCCCCCCTCTCTTTCGCACCCTCCATGTCATATTCCGCTCCAGGAGTTCCATCATAGCTCCTCACTGTCGCTGGGAGGATGTTTTCTCCTCTGCTCGCCGCTTCCGCCGTCATTTTCTCTCCACCCACCCTTGCCTCCTTCTCCGCGCCGCTCTCGATTCCACCCTCTCTCTCGCACCCACCATGTTATATCCCGCTCCAGGAGCTCCATCATAGCTCCTCCCTGTCGCTGGGAGGATGTTTTCTCCTCTGCTCGCCCCTTCCACCGTCATTTTCTCTCTACCCACCCTTGCCTCCTTTTCCGCGCTGCTCTCGATTCCCCCCTCTCTTTCGCACCCTCCATGTCAAATTCCGCTCCAGGAGTTCCATCATAGCTCCTCACTGTCACTGGGAGGATGTTTTCTCCTCCGCTCGCCCCTTCCACCGTCATTTTCTCTCTACCCACCCTTGCCTCCTTCTCCGCGCAGCTCTCGATTCCCCCCTCTCTCTCGCACCCTCCATATTACATCCAGCTCCAGGAGCTCCATCATAGCTCCTCGCTGTCGCTGGGAGGATGTTTTCTCCTCCGCTCGCCCCTTCCACCGTCATTTTCTCTCTACCCACCCTTGCCTCCTTTTCCGCGCAGCTCTCGATTCCCCCCTCTCTTTCGCACCCTCCATGTCATATTCCGCTCCAGGAGTTCCATCATAGCTCCTCACTGTCGCTGGGAGGATGTTTTCTCCTCCGCTCGCCCCTTCCACCGTCATTTTCTCTCTACCCACCCTTGCCTCCTTCTCCGCGCAGCTCTCGATTCCCCCCTCTCTTTCGCACCCTCCATGTCATATTCCGCTCCAGGAGCTCCATCATAGCTCCTCGCTGTCGCTGGGAGGATGTTTTCTCCTCCGCTCGCCCCTTCCACCGTCATTTTCTCTCTACCCACCCTTGCCTCCTTCTCCGCGCAGCTCTCGATTCCCCCCTCTCTTTCGCACCCTCCATGTCATATTCCGCTCCAGGAGTTCCATCATAGCTCCTCACTGTCGCTGGGAGGATGTTTTCTCCTCCGCTCGCCCCTTCCACCGTCATTTTCTCTCTACCCACCCTTGCCTCCTTCTCCGCGCAGCTCTCGATTCCCCCCTCTCTTTCGCACCCTCCATGTCATATTCCGCTCCAGGAGCTCCATCATAGCTCCTCGCTGTCGCTGGGAGGATTTTTTCTCCTCCGCTCGCCCCTTCCACCGTCATTTTCTCTCTACCCACCCTTGCCTCCTTTTCCGCGCAGCTCTCGATTCCCCCCTCTCTTTCGCACCCTCCATGTCATATTCCGCTCCAGGAGTTCCATCATAGCTCCTCACTGTCGCTGGGAGGATGTTTTCTCCTCCGCTCGCCCCTTCCACCGTCATTTTCTCTCTACCCACCCTTGCCTCCTTTTCCGCGCAGCTCTCGATTCCCCCCTCTCTTTCGCACCCTCCATGTCATATTCCGCTCCAGGAGTTCCATCATAGCTCCTCACTGTCGCTGGGAGGAAGTTTTCTCCTCCGCTCGCCCCTTCCACCGTCATTTTCTCTCTACCCACCCTTGCCTCCTTTTCCGCGCAGCTCTCGATTCCCCCCTCTCTTTCGCACCCTCCATGTCATATTCCGCTCCAGGAGCTCCATCATAGCTCCTTGCTGTCGCTGGGAGGATGTTTTCTCCTCCGCTCGCCCCTTCCACCGTCATTTTCTCTCTACCCACCCTTGCCTCCTTTTCCGCGCAGCTCTCGATTCCCCCCTCTCTTTCGCACCCTCCATGTCATATTCCGCTCCAGGAGTTCCATCATAGCTCCTCACTGTCGCTGGGAGGATGTTTTCTCCTCCGCTCGCCCCTTCCACCATCATTTTCTCTCTACCCACCCTTGCCTCCTTTTCCGCGCAGCTCTCGATTCCCCCCTCTCTTTCGCACCCTCCATGTCATATTCCGCTCCAGGAGTTCCATCATAGCTCCTCACTGTCGCTGGGAGGATGTTTTCTCCTCCGCTCGCCCCTTCCACCGTCATTTTCTCTCTACCCACCCTTGCCTCCTTTTCCGCGCAGCTCTCGATTCCCCCCTCTCTTTCGCACCCTCCATGTCATATTCCGCTCCAGGAGCTCCATCATAGCTCCTTGCTGTCGCTGGGAGGATGTTTTCTCCTCCGCTCGCCCCTTCCACCGTCATTTTCTCTCTACCCACCCTTGCCTCCTTTTCCGCGCAGCTCTCGATTCCCCCCTCTCTTTCGCACCCTCCATGTCATATTCCGCTCCAGGAGTTCCATCATAGCTCCTCACTGTCGCTGGGAGGAAGTTTTCTCCTCCGCTCGCCCCTTCCACCGTCATTTTCTCTCTACCCACCCTTGCCTCCTTTTCCGCGCAGCTCTCGATCCCCCCTCTCTTTCGCACCCTCCATGTCATATTCCGCTCCAGGAGCTCCATCATAGCTCCTCGCTGTCGCTGGGAGGATGTTTTCTCCTCCGCTCGCCCCTTCCACCGTCATTTTCTCTCTACCCACCCTTGCCTCCTTTTCCGCGCAGCTCTCGATTCCCCCCTCTCTTTCGCACCCTCCATGTCATATTCCGCTCCAGGAGTTCCATCATAGCTCCTCACTGTCGCTGGGAGGAAGTTTTCTCCTCCGCTCGCCCCTTCCACCGTCATTTTCTCTCTACCCACCCTTGCCTCCTTTTCCGCGCAGCTCTCGATTCCCCCCTCTCTTTCGCACCCTCCATGTCATATTCCGCTCCAGGAGCTCCATCATAGCTCCTTGCTGTCGCTGGGAGGATGTTTTCTCCTCCGCTCGCCCCTTCCACCGTCATTTTCTCTCTACCCACCCTTGCCTCCTTTTCCGCGCAGCTCTCGATTCCCCCCTCTCTTTCGCACCCTCCATGTCATATTCCGCTCCAGGAGTTCCATCATAGCTCCTCACTGTCGCTGGGAGGATGTTTTCTCCTCCGCTCGCCCCTTCCACCGTCATTTTCTCTCTACCCACCCTTGCCTCCTTCTCCGCGCAGCTCTCGATTCCCCCCTCTCTTTCGCACCCTCCATGTCATATTCCGCTCCAGGAGCTCCATCATAGCTCCTCGCTGTCGCTGGGAGGATGTTTTCTCCTCCGCTCGCCCCTTCCACCGTCATTTTCTCTCTACCCACCCTTGCCTCCTTTTCCGCGCAGCTCTCGATTCCCCCCTCTCTTTCGCACCCTCCATGTCATATTCCGCTCCAGGAGCTCCATCATAGCTCCTTGCTGTCGCTGGGAGGATGTTTTCTCCTCCGCTCGCCCCTTCCACCGTCATTTTCTCTCTACCCACCCTTGCCTCCTTTTCCGCGCAGCTCTCGATTCCCCCCTCTCTTTCGCACCCTCCATGTCATATTCCGCTCCAGGAGTTCCATCATAGCTCCTCACTGTCGCTGGGAGGATGTTTTCTCCTCCGCTCGCCCCTTCCACCATCATTTTCTCTCTACCCACCTTTGCCTCCTTCTCCGCGCAGCTCTCGATTCCCCCCTCTCTTTCGCACCCTCCATGTCATATTCCGCTCCAGGAGCTCCATCATAGCTCCTCGCTGTCGCTGGGAGGATGTTTTCTCCTCCGCTCGCCCCTTCCACCGTCATTTTCTCTCTACCCACCCTTGCCTCCTTTTCCGCGCAGCTCTCGATTCCCCCCTCTCTTTCGCACCCTCCATGTCATATTCCGCTCCAGGAGCTCCATCATAGCTCCTCGCTGTCGCTGGGAGGATGTTTTCTCCTCCGCTCGCCCCTTCCACCGTCATTTTCTCTCTACCCACCCTTGCCTCCTTTTCCGCGCAGCTCTCGATTCCCCCCTCTCTTTCGCACCCTCCATGTCATATTCCGCTCCAGGAGTTCCATCATAGCTCCTCACTGTCGCTGGGAGGATGTTTTCTCCTCCGCTCGCCCCTTCCACCGTCATTTTCTCTCTACCCACCCTTGCCTCCTTCTCCGCGCAGCTCTCGATTCCCCCCTCTCTTTCGCACCCTCCATGTCATATTCCGCTCCAGGAGCTCCATCATAGCTCCTCGCTGTCGCTGGGAGGATGTTTTCTCCTCCGCTCGCCCCTTCCACCGTCATTTTCTCTCTACCCACCCTTGTCTCCTTTTCCGCGCAGCTCTCGATTCCCCCCTCTCTTTCGCACCCTCCATGTCATATTCCGCTCCAGGAGCTCCATCATAGCTCCTTGCTGTCGCTGGGAGGATGTTTTCTCCTCCGCTCGCCCCTTCCACCGTCATTTTCTCTCTACCCACCCTTGCCTCCTTTTCCGCGCAGCTCTCGATTCCCCCCTCTCTTTCGCACCCTCCATGTCATATTCCGCTCCAGGAGTTCCATCATAGCTCCTCACTGTCGCTGGGAGGATGTTTTCTCCTCCGCTCGCCCCTTCCACCATCATTTTCTCTCTACCCACCCTTGCCTCCTTTTCCGCGCAGCTCTCGATTCCCCCCTCTCTTTCGCACCCTCCATGTCATATTTCGCTCCAGGAGTTCCATCATAGTTCCTCACTGTCGCTGGGAGGAAGTTTTCTCCTCCGCTCGCCCCTTCCACCGTCATTTTCTCTCTACCCACCCTTGCCTCCTTTTCCGCGCAGCTCTCGATTCCCCCCTCTCTTTCGCACCCTCCATGTCATATTCCGCTCCAGGAGTTCCATCATAGCTCCTCACTGTCGCTGGGAGGATGTTTTCTCCTCCGCTCGCCCCTTCCACCGTCATTTTCTCTCTACCCACCCTTGCCTCCTTCTCCGCGCAGCTCTCGATTCCCCCCTCTCTTTCGCACCCTCCATGTCATATTCCGCTCCAGGAGCTCCATCATAGCTCTTCGCTGTCGCTGGGAGGATGTTTTCTCCTCCGCTCGCCCCTTCCACCGTCATTTTCTCTCTACCCACCCTTTCCTCCTTTTCCGCGCAGCTCTCGATTCCCCCCTCTCTTTCGCACCCTCCATGTCATATTCCGCTCCAGGAGCTCCATCATAGCTCCTCGTTTTCGCTGGGAGGATGTTTTCTCCTCCGCTCGCCCCTTCCACCGTCATTTTCTCTCTACCCACCCTTGCCTCCTTTTCCGCGCAGCTCTCGATTCCCCCCTCTCTTTCGCACCCTCCATGTCATATTCCGCTCCAGGAGCTCCATCATAGCTCCTCGCTGTCGCTGGGAGGATGTTTTCTCCTCCGCTCGCCCCTTCCACCGTCATTTTCTCTCTACCCACCCTTGCCTCCTTCTCCGCGCAGCTCTCAATTCCCCCCTCTCTTTCGCACCCTCCATGTCATATTCCGCTCCAGGAGCTCCATCATAGCTCCTCGCTGTCGCTGGGAGGATGTTTTCTCCTCCGCTCGCCCCTTCCACCGTCATTTTCTCTCTACCCACCCTTGCCTCCTTTTCCGCGCAGCTCTCGATTCCCCCCTCTCTTTCGCACCCTCCATGTCATATTCCGCTCCAGGAGTTCCATCATAGCTCCTCACTGTCGCTGGGAGGATGTTTTCTCCTCCGCTCGCCCCTTCCACCGTCATTTTCTCTCTACCCACCCTTGCCTCCTTTTCCGCGCAGCTCTCGATTCCCCCCTCTCTTTCGCACCCTCCATGTCATATTCCGCTCCAGGAGTTCCATCATAGCTCCTCACTGTCGCTGGGAGGAAGTTTTCTCCTCCGCTTGCCCCTTCCACCGTCATTTTCTCTCTACCCACCCTTGCCTCCTTTTCCGCGCAGCTCTCGATTCCCCCCTCTCTTTCGCACCCTCCATGTCATATTCCGCTCCAGGAGCTCCATCATAGCTCCTTGCTGTCGCTGGGAGGATGTTTTCTCCTCCGCTCGCCCCTTCCACCGTCATTTTCTCTCTACCCACCCTTGCCTCCTTTTCCGCGCAGCTCTCGATTCCCCCCTCTCTTTCGCACCCTCCATGTCATATTCCGCTCCAGGAGTTCCATCATAGCTCCTCACTGTCGCTGGGAGGATGTTTTCTCCTCCGCTCGCCCCTTCCACCGTCATTTTCTCTCTACCCACCCTTGCCTCCTTTTCCGCGCAGCTCTCGATTGCCCCCTCTCTTTCGCACCCTCCATGTCATATTCCGCTCCAGGAGCTCCATCATAGCTCCTCGCTGTCGCTGGGAGGATGTTTTCTCCTCCGCTCGCCCCTTCCACCGTCATTTTCTCTCTACCCACCCTTGCCTCCTTTTCCGCGCAGCTCTCGATTCCCCCCTCTCTTTCGCACCCTCAATGTCATATTCCGCTCCAGGAGTTCCATCATAGCTCCTCACTGTCGCTGGGAGGATGTTTTCTCCTCCGCTCGCCCCTTCCACCGTCATTTTCTCTCTACCCACCCTTGCCTCCTTTTCCGCGCAGCTCTCGATTCCCCCCTCTCTTTCGCACCCTCCATGTCATATTCCGCTCCAGGAGTTCCATCGTAGCTCCTCACTGTCGCTGGGAGGAAGTTTTCTCCTCCGCTCGCCCCTTCCACCGTCATTTTCTCTCTACCCACCCTTGCCTCCTTTTCCGCGCAGCTCTCGATTCCCCCCTCTCTTTCGCACCCTCCATGTCATATTCCGCTCCAGGAGCTCCATCATAGCTCCTCGCTGTCGCTGGGAGGATGTTTTCTCCTCCGCTCGCCCCTTCCACCGTCATTTTCTCTCTACCCACCCTTGCCTCCTTTTCCGCGCAGCTCTCGATTCCCCCCTCTCTTTCGCACCCTCAATGTCATATTCCGCTCCAGGAGTTCCATCATAGCTCCTCACTGTCGCTTGGAGGATGTTTTCTCCTCCGCTCGCCCCTTCCACCGTCATTTTCTCTCTACCCACCCTTGCCTCCTTTTCCGCGCAGCTCTCGATTCCCCCCTCTCTTTCGCACCCTCCATGTCATATTCCGCTCCAGGAGTTCCATCGTAGCTCCTCACTGTCGCTGGGAGGAAGTTTTCTCCTCCGCTCGCCCCTTCCACCGTCATTTTCTCTCTACCCACCCTTGCCTCCTTTTCCGCGCAGCTCTCGATTCCCCCCTCTCTTTCGCACCCTCCATGTCATATTCCGCTCCAGGAGCTCCATCATAGCTCCTCGCTGTCGCTGGGAGGATGTTTTCTCCTCCGCTCGCCCCTTCCACCGTCATTTTCTCTCTACCCACCCTTGCCTCCTTTTCCGCGCAGCTCTCGATTCCCCCCTCTCTTTCGCACCCTCAATGTCATATTCCGCTCCAGGAGTTCCATCATAGCTCCTCACTGTCGCTGGGAGGATGTTTTCTCCTCCGCTCGCCCCTTCCACCGTCATTTTCTCTCTACCCACCCTTGCCTCCTTTTCCGCGCAGCTCTCGATTCCCCCCTCTCTTTCGCACCCTCCATGTCATATTCCGCTCCAGGAGTTCCATCATAGCTCCTCACTGTCGCTGGGAGGAAGTTTTCTCCTCCGCTCGCCCCTTCCACCGTCATTTTCTCTCTACCCACCCTTGCCTCCTTTTCCGCGCAGCTCTCGATTCCCCCCTCTCTTTCGCACCCTCCATGTCATATTCCGCTCCAGGAGCTCCATCATAGCTCCTCACTGTCGCTGGGAGGATGTTTTCTCCTCCGCTCGCCCCTTCCACCGTCATTTTCTCTCTACCCACCCTTGCCTCCTTTTCCGCGCAGCTCTCGATTCCCCCCTCTCTTTCGCACCCTCCATGTCATATTCCGCTCCAGGAGTTCCATCGTAGCTCCTCACTGTCGCTGGGAGGAAGTTTTCTCCTCCGCTCGCCCCTTCCACCGTCATTTTCTCTCTACCCACCCTTGCCTCCTTTTCCGCGCAGCTCTCGATTCCCCCCTCTCTTTCGCACCCTCCATGTCATATTCCGCTCCAGGAGCTCCATCATAGCTCCTCGCTGTCGCTGGGAGGATGTTTTCTCCTCCGCTCGCCCCTTCCACCGTCATTTTCTCTCTACCCACCCTTGCCTCCTTTTCCGCGCAGCTCTCGATTCCCCCCTCTCTTTCGCACCCTCAATGTCATATTCCGCTCCAGGAGTTCCATCATAGCTCCTCACTGTCGCTGGGAGGATGTTTTCTCCTCCGCTCGCCCCTTCCACCGTCATTTTCTCTCTACCCACCCTTGCCTCCTTTTCCGCGCAGCTCTCGATTCCCCCCTCTCTTTCGCACCCTCCATGTCATATTCCGCTCCAGGAGTTCCATCGTAGCTCCTCACTGTCGCTGGGAGGAAGTTTTCTCCTCCGCTCGCCCCTTCCACCGTCATTTTCTCTCTACCCACCCTTGCCTCCTTTTCCGCGCAGCTCTCGATTCCCCCCTCTCTTTCGCACCCTCCATGTCATATTCCGCTCCAGGAGCTCCATCATAGCTCCTCGCTGTCGCTGGGAGGATGTTTTCTCCTCCGCTCGCCCCTTCCACCGTCATTTTCTCTCTACCCACCCTTGCCTCCTTTTCCGCGCAGCTCTCGATTCCCCCCTCTCTTTCGCACCCTCAATGTCATATTCCGCTCCAGGAGTTCCATCATAGCTCCTCACTGTCGCTGGGAGGATGTTTTCTCCTCCGCTCGCCCCTTCCACCGTCATTTTCTCTCTACCCACCCTTGCCTCCTTTTCCGCGCAGCTCTCGATTCCCCCCTCTCTTTCGCACCCTCCATGTCATATTCCGCTCCAGGAGTTCCATCATAGCTCCTCACTGTCGCTGGGAGGAAGTTTTCTCCTCCGCTCGCCCCTTCCACCGTCATTTTCTCTCTACCCACCCTTGCCTCCTTTTCCGCGCAGCTCTCGATTCCCCCCTCTCTTTCGCACCCTCCATGTCATATTCCGCTCCAGGAGCTCCATCATAGCTCCTTGCTGTCGCTGGGAGGATGTTTTCTCCTCCGCTCGCCCCTTCCACCGTCATTTTCTCTCTACCCACCCTTGCCTCCTTTTCCGCGCAGCTCTCGATTCCCCCCTCTCTTTCGCACCCTCCATGTCATATTCCGCTCCAGGAGTTCCATCATAGCTCCTCACTGTCGCTGGGAGGATGTTTTCTCCTCCGCTCGCCCCTTCCACCATCATTTTCTCTCTACCCACCCTTGCCTCCTTTTCCGCGCAGCTCTCGATTCCCCCCTCTCTTTCGCACCCTCCATGTCATATTCCGCCACAGGAGTTCCATCATAGCTCCTCACTGTCGCTGGGAGGATGTTTTCTCCTCCGCTCGCCCCTTCCACCGTCATTTTCTCTCTACCCACCCTTGCCTCCTTCTCCGCGCAGCTCTCGATTCCCCCCTCTCTTTCGCACCCTCCATGTCATATTCTGCTCCAGGAGCTCCATCATAGCTCCTCGCTGTCGCTGGGAGGATGTTTTCTCCTCCGCTCGCCCCTTCCACCGTCATTTTCTCTCTACCCACCCTTGCCTCCTTCTCCGCGCAGCTCTCGATTCCCCCCTCTCTTTCGCACCCTCCATGTCATATTCCGCTCCAGGAGCTCCATCATAGCTCCTTGCTGTCGCTGGGAGGATGTTTTCTCCTCCGCTCGCCCCTTCCACCATCATTTTCTCTCTACCCACCCTTGCCTCCTTCTCTGCGCAGCTCTCGATTCCCCCCTCTCTTTCGCACCCTCCATGTCATATTCCGCTCCAGGAGCTCCATCATAGCTCCTCGCTGTCGCTGGGAGGATGTTTTCTCCTCCGCTCGCCCCTTCCACCGTCATTTTCTCTCTACCCACCCTTTCCTCCTTTTCCGCGCAGCTCTCGATTCCCCCCTCTCTTTCGCACCCTCCATGTCATATTCCGCTCCAGGAGCTCCATCATAGCTCCTCGCTGTCGCTGGGAGGATGTTTTCTCCTCTGCTCGCCCCTTCCACCGTCATTTTCTCTCTACCCACCCTTTCCTCCTTTTCCGCGCAGCTCTCGATTCCCCCCTCTCTTTCGCACCCTCCATGTCATATTCCGCTCCAGGAGCTCCATCATAGCTCCTCGCTGTCGCTGGGAGGATGTTTTCTCCTCCGCTCGCCCCTTCCACCGTCATTTTCTTTCTACCCACCCTTGCCTCCTTTTCCACGCAGCTCTCGATTCCCCCCTCTCTTTCGCACCCTCCATGTCATATTCCGCTCCAGGAGCTCCATCATAGCTCCTCGCTGTTGCTGGGAGGATGTTTTCTCCTCCGCTCGCCCTTCCACCGTCATTTTCTCTCTACCCACCCTTGCCTCCTTCTCCGCACAGCTCTCGATTCCCCCCTCTCTTTCGCACCCTCCATGTCATATTCCGCTCCAGGAGCTCCATCATAGCTCCTCGCTGTCGCTGGGAGGATGTTTTCTCCTCTGCTCGCCCCTTCCACCGTCATTTTCTCTCTACCCACCCTTTCCTCCTTTTCCGCGCAGCTCTCGATTCCCCCCTCTCTTGCGCACCCTCCATGTCATATTCCGCTCCAGGAGCTCCATCATAGCTCCTCGCTGTCGCTGGGAGGATGTTTTCTCCTCCGCTCGCCCCTTCCACCGTCATTTTCTCTCTACCCACCCTTTCCTCCTTTTCCGCGCAGCTCTCGATTCCCCCCTCTCTTTCGCACCCTCCATGTCATATTCCGCTCCAGGAGCTCCATCATAGCTCCTCGCTGTTGCTGGGAGGATGTTTTCTCCTCCGCTCGCCCTTCCACCGTCATTTTCTCTCTACCCACCCTTGCCTCCTTCTCCGCACAGCTCTCGATTCCCCCCTCTCTTTCGCACCCTCCATGTCATATTCCGCTCCAGGAGCTCCATCATAGCTCCTCGCTGTCGCTGGGAGGATGTTTTCTCCTCTGCTCGCCCCTTCCACCGTCATTTTCTCTCTACCCACCCTTTCCTCCTTTTCCGCGCAGCTCTCGATTCCCCCCTCTCTTGCGCACCCTCCATGTCATATTCCGCTCCAGGAGCTCCATCATAGCTCCTCGCTGTCGCTGGGAGGATGTTTTCTCCTCCGCTCGCCCCTTCCACCGTCATTTTCTCTCTACCCACCCTTTCCTCCTTTTCCGCGCAGCTCTCGATTCCCCCCTCTCTTTCGCACCCTCCATGTCATATTCCGCCACAGGAGTTCCATCATAGCTCCTCACTGTCGCTGGGAGGATGTTTTCTCCTCCGCTCGCCCCTTCCACCGTCATTTTCTCTCTACCCACCCTTGCCTCCTTCTCCGCGCAGCTCTCGATTCCCCCCTCTCTTTCGCACCCTCCATGTCATATTCTGCTCCAGGAGCTCCATCATAGCTCCTCGCTGTCGCTGGGAGGATGTTTTCTCCTCCGCTCGCCCCTTCCACCGTCATTTTCTCTCTACCCACCCTTGCCTCCTTCTCCGCGCAGCTCTCGATTCCCCCCTCTCTTTCGCACCCTCCATGTCATATTCCGCTCCAGGAGCTCCATCATAGCTCCTTGCTGTCGCTGGGAGGATGTTTTCTCCTCCGCTCGCCCCTTCCACCATCATTTTCTCTCTACCCACCCTTGCCTCCTTCTCTGCGCAGCTCTCGATTCCCCCCTCTCTTTCGCACCCTCCATGTCATATTCCGCTCCAGGAGCTCCATCATAGCTCCTCGCTGTCGCTGGGAGGATGTTTTCTCCTCCGCTCGCCCCTTCCACCGTCATTTTCTCTCTACCCACCCTTTCCTCCTTTTCCGCGCAGCTCTCGATTCCCCCCTCTCTTTCGCACCCTCCATGTCATATTCCGCTCCAGGAGCTCCATCATAGCTCCTCGCTGTCGCTGGGAGGATGTTTTCTCCTCTGCTCGCCCCTTCCACCGTCATTTTCTCTCTACCCACCCTTTCCTCCTTTTCCGCGCAGCTCTCGATTCCCCCCTCTCTTTCGCACCCTCCATGTCATATTCCGCTCCAGGAGCTCCATCATAGCTCCTCGCTGTCGCTGGGAGGATGTTTTCTCCTCCGCTCGCCCCTTCCACCGTCATTTTCTTTCTACCCACCCTTGCCTCCTTTTCCACGCAGCTCTCGATTCCCCCCTCTCTTTCGCACCCTCCATGTCATATTCCGCTCCAGGAGCTCCATCATAGCTCCTCGCTGTTGCTGGGAGGATGTTTTCTCCTCCGCTCGCCCCTTCCACCGTCATTTTCTCTCTACCCACCCTTGCCTCCTTCTCCGCGCAGCTCTCGATTCCCCCCTCTCTTTCGCACCCTCCATGTCATATTCCGCTCCAGGAGCTCCATCATAGCTCCTCGCTGTCGCTGGGAGGATGTTTTCTCCTCCGCTCGCCCCTTCCACCGTCATTTTCTTTCTACCCACCCTTGCCTCCTTTTCCACGCAGCTCTCGATTCCCCCCTCTCTTTCGCACCCTCCATGTCATATTCCGCTCCAGGAGCTCCATCATAGCTCCTCGCTGTCGCTGGGAGGATGTTTTCTCCTCTGCTCGCCCCTTCCACCGTCATTTTCTCTCTACCCACCCTTTCCTCCTTTTCCGCGCAGCTCTCGATTCCCCCCTCTCTTTCGCACCCTCCATGTCATATTCCGCTCCAGGAGTTCCATCATAGCTCCTCACTGTCGCTGGGAGGAAGTTTTCTCCTCCGCTCGCCCCTTCCACCGTCATTTTCTCTCTACCCACCCTTGCCTCCTTTTCCGCGCAGCTCTCGATTCCCCCCTCTCTTTCGCAACCTCCATGTCATATTCCGCTCCAGGAGCTCCATCATAGCTCCTTGCTGTCGCTGGGAGGACGTTTTCTCCTCCGCTCGCCCCTTCCACCGTCATTTTCTCTCTACCCACCCTTGCCTCCTTTTCCGCGCAGCTCTCTATTCCCCCCTCTCTTTCGCACCCTCCATGTCATATTCCGCTCCAGGAGTTCCATCATAGCTCCTCACTGTCGCTGGGAGGATGTTTTCTCCTCCGCTCGCCCCTTCCACCGTCATTTTCTCTCTACCCACCCTTGCCTCCTTTTCCGCGCAGCTCTCGATTCCCCCCTCTCTTTCGCACCCTCCATGTCATATTCCGCTCCAGGAGTTCCATCATAGCTCCTCACTGTCGCTGGGAGGAAGTTTTCTCCTCCGCTTGCCCCTTCCACCGTCATTTTCTCTCTACCCACCCTTGCCTCCTTTTCCGCGCAGCTCTCGATTCCCCCCTCTCTTTCGCACCCTCCATGTCATATTCCGCTCCAGGAGCTCCATCATAGCTCCTTGCTGTCGCTGGGAGGATGTTTTCTCCTCCGCTCGCCCCTTCCACCGTCATTTTCTCTCTACCCACCCTTGCCTCCTTTTCCGCGCAGCTCTCGATTGCCCCCTCTCTTTCGCACCCTCCATGTCATATTCCGCTCCAGGAGTTCCATCATAGCTCCTCACTGTCGCTGGGAGGATGTTTTCTCCTCCGCTCGTCCCTTCCACCGTCATTTTCTCTCTACCCACCCTTGCCTCCTTTTCCGCGCAGCTCTCGATTCCCCCCTCTCTTTCGCACCCTCCATGTCATATTCCGCTCCAGGAGCTCCATCATAGCTCCTCGCTGTCGCTGGGAGGATGTTTTCTCCTCCGCTCGCCCCTTCCACCGTCATTTTCTCTCTACCCACCCTTGCCTCCTTTTCCGCGCAGCTCTCGATTCCCCCCTCTCTTTCGCACCCTCAATGTCATATTCCGCTCCAGGAGATCCATCATAGCTCCTCACTGTCGCTGGGAGGATGTTTTCTCCTCCGCTCGCCCCTTCCACCGTCATTTTCTCTCTACCCACCCTTGCCTCCTTCTCCGCACAGCTCTCGATTCCCCCCTCTCTTTCGCACCCTCCATGTCATATTCCGCTCCAGGAGCTCCATCATAGTTCCTCGCTGTCGCTGGGAGGATGTTTTCTCCTCTGCTCGCCCCTTCCACCGTCATTTTCTCTCTACCCACCCTTTCCTCCTTTTCCGCGCAGCTCTCGATTCCCCCCTCTCTTTCGCACCCTCCATGTCATATTCCGCTCCAGGAGCTCCATCATAGCTCCTCGCTGTCGCTGGGAGGATGTTTTCTCCTCCGCTCGCCCCTTCCACCGTCATTTTCTTTCTACCCACCCTTGCCTCCTTTTCCACGCAGCTCTCGATTCCCCCCTCTCTTTCGCACCCTCCATGTCATATTCCGCTCCAGGAGCTCCATCATAGCTCCTCGCTGTTGCTGGGAGGATGTTTTCTCCTCCGCTCGCCCCTTCCACCGTCATTTTCTCTCTACCCACCCTTGCCTCCTTCTCCGCACAGCTCTCGATTCCCCCCTCTCTTTCGCACCCTCCATGTCATATTCCGCTCCAGGAGCTCCATCATAGCTCCTCGCTGTCGCTGGGAGGATGTTTTCTCCTCTGCTCGCCCCTTCCACCGTCATTTTCTCTCTACCCACCCTTTCCTCCTTTTCCGCGCAGCTCTCGATTCCCCCCTCTCTTGCGCACCCTCCATGTCATATTCCGCTCCAGGAGCTCCATCATAGCTCCTCGCTGTCGCTGGGAGGATGTTTTCTCCTCCGCTCGCCCCTTCCACCGTCATTTTCTCTCTACCCACCCTTGCCTCCTTTTCCGCGCAGTTCTCGATTCCCCCCTCTCTTTCGCACCCTCCATGTCATATTCCGCTCCAGGAGTTCCATCATAGCTCCTCACTGTCGCTGGGAGGATGTTTTCTCCTCCGCTCGCCCCTTCCACCGTCATTTTCTCTCTACCCACCCTTGCCTCCTTCTCCGCGCAGCTCTAAATTCCCCCCTCTCTTTCGCACCCTCCATGTCATATTCCGCTCCAGGAGCTCCATCATAGCTCCTCGCTGTCGCTGGGAGGATGTTTTCTCCTCCGCTCGCCCCTTCCACCGTCATTTTCTCTCTACCCACCCTTGCCTCCTTCTCCGCGCAGCTCTCGATTCCCCCCTCTCTTTCGAACCCTCCATGTCATATTCCGCTCCAGGAGCTCCATCATAGCTCCTCGCTGTCGCTGGGAGGATGTTTTCTCCTCTGCTCGCCCCTTCCACCGTCATTTTCTCTCTACCCACCCTTTCCTCCTTTTCCGCGCAGCTCTCGATTCCCCCTCTCTTTCGCACCCTCCATGTCATATTCCGCTCCAGGAGCTCCATCATAGCTCCTCGCTGTCGCTGGGAGGATGTTTTCTCCTCCGCTCGCCCCTTCCACCGTCATTTTCTTTCTACCCACCCTTGCCTCCTTTTCCACGCAGCTCTCGATTCCCCCCTCTCTTTCGCACCCTCCATGTCATATTCCGCTCCAGGAGCTCCATCATAGCTCCTCGCTGTCGCTGGGAGGATGTTTTCTCCACTGCTCGCCCCTTCCACCGTCATTTTCTCTCTACCCACCCTTTCCTCCTTTTCCGCGCAGCTCTCGATTCCCCCCTCTCTTTCGCACCCTCCATGTCATATTCCGCTCCAGGAGTTCCATCATAGCTCCTCACTGTCGCTGGGAGGAAGTTTTCTCCTCCGCTCGCCCCTTCCACCGTCATTTTCTCTCTACCCACCCTTGCCTCCTTTTCCGCGCAGCTCTCGATTCCCCCCTCTCTTTCGCACCCTCCATGTCATATTCCGCTCCAGGAGCTCCATCATAGCTCCTCGCTGTCGCTGGGAGGTTGTTTTCTCCTCCGCTCGCCCCTTCCACCGTCATTTTCTCTCTACCCACCCTTGCCTCCTTTTCCGCGCAGATCTCGATTCCCCCCTCTCTTTCGCACCCTCCATGTCATATTCCGCTCCAGGAGTTCCATCATAGCTCCTCACTGTCGCTGGGAGGAAGTTTTCTCCTCCGCTCGCCCCTTCCACCGTCATTTTCTCTCTACCCACCCTTGCCTCCTTTTCCGCGCAGCTCTCGATTCCCCCCTCTCTTTCGCACCCTCCATGTCATATTCCGCTCCAGGAGCTCCATCATAGCTCCTCGCTGTCGCTGGGAGGATGTTTTCTCCTCCGCTCGCCCCTTCCACCGTCATTTTCTCTCTACCCACCCTTGCCTCCTTTTCCGCGCAGCTCTCGATTCCCCCCTCTCTTTCGCACCCTCAATGTCATATTCCGCTCCAGGAGTTCCATCATAGCTCCTCACTATCGCTGGGAGGATGTTTTCTCCTCCGCTCGCCCCTTCCACCGTCATTTTCTCTCTACCCACCCTTGCCTCCTTTTCCGCGCAGCTCTCGATTCCCCCCTCTCTTTCGCACCCTCCATGTCATATTCCGCTCCAGGAGTTCCATCATAGCTCCTCACTGTCGCTGGGAGGAAGTTTTCTCCTCCGCTCGCCCCTTCCACCGTCATTTTCTCTCTACCCACCCTTGCCTCCTTTTCCGCGCAGCTCTCGATTCCCCCCTCTCTTTCGCACCCTCCATGTCATATTCCGCTCCAGGAGCTCCATCATAGCTCCTTGCTGTCGCTGGGAGGATGTTTTCTCCTCTGCTCGCCCCTTCCACCGTCATTTTCTCTCTACCCACCCTTGCCTCCTTTTCCGCGCAGCTCTCGATTCCCCCCTCTCTTTCGCACCCTCCATGTCATATTCCGCTCCAGGAGTTCCATCATAGCTCCTCACTGTCGCTGGGAGGATGTTTTCTCCTCCGCTCGCCCCTTCCACCATCATTTTCTCTCTACCCACCCTTGCCTCCTTTTCCGCGCAGCTCTCGATTCCCCCCTCTCTTTCGCACCCTCCATGTCATATTCCGCTCAAGGAGCTCCATCATAGCTCCTTGCTGTCGCTGGGAGGATGTTTTCTCCTCCGCTCGCCCCTTCCACCGTCATTTTCTCTCTACCCACCCTTGCCTCCTTTTCCGCACAGCTCTCGATTCCCCCCTCTCTTTCGCACCCTCCATGTCATATTCCGCTCCAGGAGTTCCATCATAGCTCCTCACTGTCGCTGGGAGGATGTTTTCTCCTCCGCTCGCCCCTTCCACCGTCATTTTCTCTCTACCCACCCTTGCCTCCTTTTCCGCGCAGCTCTCGATTCCCCCCTCTCTTTCGCACCCTCAATGTCATATTCCGCTCCAGGAGTTCCATCATAGCTCCTCACTGTCGCTGGGAGGATGTTTTCTCCTCCGCTCGCCCCTTCCACCGTCATTTTCTCTCTACCCACCCTTGCCTCCTTTTCCGCGCAGCTCTCGATTCCCCCCTCTCTTTCGCACCCTCCATGTCATATTCCGCTCCAGGAGTTCCATCATAGCTCCTCACTGTCGCTGGGAGGAAGTTTTCTCCTCCGCTCGCCCCTTCCACCGTCATTTTCTCTCTACCCACCCTTGCCTCCTTTTCCGCGCAGCTCTCGATTCCCCCCTCTCTTTCGCACCCTCCATGTCATATTCCGCTCCAGGAGCTCCATCATAGCTCCTTGCTGTCGCTGGGAGGATGTTTTCTCCTCCGCTCGCCCCTTCCACCGTCATTTTCTCTCTACCCACCCTTGCCTCCTTCTCCGCGCAGCTCTCGATTCCCCCCTCTCTTTCGCACCCTCCATGTCATATTCCGCTCCAGGAGCTCCATCATAGCTCCTCGCTATCGCTGGGAGGATGTTTTCTCCTCCGCTCGCCCCTTCCACCGTCATTTTCTCTCTACCCACCCTTGCCTCCTTCTCCGCGCAGCTCTCGATTCCCCCCTCTCTTTCGCACCCTCCATGTCATATTCCGCTCCAGGAGCTCCATCATAGCTCCTCGCTGTCGCTGGGAGGATGTTTTCTCCTCCGCTCGCCCCTTCCACCGTCATTTTCTCTCTACCCACCCTTTCCTCCTTTTCCGCGCAGCTCTCGATTCCCCCCTCTCTTTCGCACCCTCCATGTCATATTCCGCTCCAGGAGCTCCATCATAGCTCCTCGCTGTCGCTGGGAGGATGTTTTCTCCTCCGCTCGCCCCTTCCACCGTCATTTTCTCTCTACCCACCCTTGCCTCCTTTTCCGCGCAGCTCTCGATTCCCCCCCTCTCTTTCGCACCCTCCATGTCATATTCCGCTCCAGGAGCTCCATCATAGCTCCTCGCTGTCGCTGGGAGGATGTTTTCTCCTCCGCTCGCCCCTTCCACCGTCATTTTCTCTCTACCCACCCTTGCCTCCTTCTCCACGCAGCTCTCAATTCCCCCCTCTCTTTCGCACCCTCCATGTCATATTCCGCTCCAGGAGCTCCATCATAGCTCCTCGCTGTCGCTGGGAGGATGTTTTCTCCTCCGCTCGCCCCTTCCACCGTCATTTTCTCTCTACCCACCCTTGCCTCCTTCTCCGCGCAGCTCTCAATTCCCCCCTCTCTTTCGCACCCTCCATGTCATATTCCGCTCCAGGAGCTCCATCATAGCTCCTCGCTGTCGCTGGGAGGATGTTTTCTCCTCCGCTCGCCCCTTCCATCGTCATTTTCTTTCTACCCACCCTTGCCTCCTTTTCCACGCAGCTCTCGATTCCCCCCTCTCTTTCGCACCCTCCATGTCATATTCCGCTCCAGGAGCTCCATCATAGCTCCTCGCTGTCGCTGGGAGGATGTTTTCTCCTCCGCTCGCCCCTTCCACCGTCATTTTCTCTCTACCCACCCTTGCCTCCTTTTCCGCGCAGCTCTCGATTCCCCCCTCTCTTTCGCACCCTCCATGTCATATTCCGCTCCAGGAGCTCCATCATAGCTCCTTGCTGTCGCTGGGAGGATGTTTTCTCCTCCGCTCGCCCCTTCCACCGTCATTTTCTCTCTACCCACCCTTGCCTCCTTTTCCGCGCAGCTCTCGATTCCCCCCTCTCTTTCGCACCCTCCATGTCATATTCCGCTCCAGGAGTTCCATCATAACTCCTCACTGTCGCTGGGAGGATGTTTTCTCCTCCGCTCGCCCCTTCCACCGTCATTTTCTCTCTACCCACCCTTGCCTCCTTCTCCGCGCAGCTCTCGATTCCCCCCTCTCTTTCGCACCCTCCATGTCATATTCCGCTCCAGGAGCTCCATCATAGCTCCTCGCTGTCGCTGGGAGGATGTTTTCTCCTCCGCTCGCCCCTTCCACCGTCATTTTCTCTCTACCCACCCTTGCCTCCTTTTCCGCGCAGCTCTCGATTCCCCCCTCTCTTTCGCACCCTCCATGTCATATTCCGCTCCAGGAGCTCCATCATAGCTCCTTGCTGTCGCTGGGAGGATGTTTTCTCCTCCGCTCGCCCCTTCCACCGTCATTTTCTCTCTACCCACCCTTGCCTCCTTTTCCGCGCAGCTCTCGATTCCCCCCTCTCTTTCGCACCCTCCATGTCATATTCCGCTCCAGGAGTTCCATCATAGCTCCTCACTGTCGCTGGGAGGATGTTTTCTCCTCCGCTCGCCCCTTCCACCATCATTTTCTCTCTACCCACCCTTGCCTACTTTTCCGCGCAGCTCTCGATTCCCCCCTCTCTTTCGCACCCTCCATGTCATATTCCGCTCCAGGAGTTCCATCATAGCTCCTCACTGTCGCTGGGAGGAAGTTTTCTCCTCCGCTCGCCCCTTCCACCGTCATTTTCTCTCTACCCACCCTTGCCTCCTTCTCCGCGCAGCTCTCGATTCCCCCCTCTCTTTCGCACCCTCCATGTCATATTCCGCTCCAGGAGCTCCATCATAGCTAATCACTGTCGCTGGGAGGATTTTTTCTCCTCCGCTCGCCCCTTCCACCGTCATTTTCTCTCTACCCACCCTTGCCTCCTTTTCCGCGCAGCTCTCGATTCCCCCCTCTCTTTCGCACCCTCCATGTCATATTCCGCTCCAGGAGTTCCATCATAGCTCCTCACTGTCGCTGGGAGGATGTTTTCTCCTCCGCTCGCCCCTTCCACCGTCATTTTCTCTCTACCCACCCTTGCCTCCTTTTCCGCGCAGCTCTCGATTCCCCCCTCTCTTTCGCACCCTCCATGTCATATTCCGCTCCAGGAGCTCCATCATAGCTCCTTGCTGTCGCTGGGAGGATGTTTTCTCCTCCGCTCGCCCCTTCCACCGTCATTTTCTCTCTACCCACCCTTGCCTCCTTTTCCGCGCAGCTCTCGATTCCCCCCTCTCTTTCGCACCCTCCATGTCATATTCCGCTCCAGGAGTTCCATCATAGCTCCTCACTGTCGCTGGGAGGATGTTTTCTCCTCCGCTCGCCCCTTCCACCGTCATTTTCTCTCTACCCACCCTTGCCTCCTTCTCCGCGCAGCTCTCGATTCCCTCCTCTCTCTCGCACCCTCCATATTACATCCAGCTCCAGGAGCTTCATCATAGCTCCTCGCTGTCGCTGGGAGGATGTTTTCTCCTCCGCTCGCCCCTTCCACCGTCATTTTCTCTCTACCCACCCTTGCCTCCTTCTCTGCGCAGCTCTCGATTCCCCCCTCTCTTTCGCACCCTCCATGTCATATTCCGCTCCAGGAGCTCCATCATAGCTCCTCGCTGTCGCTGGGAGGATGTTTTCTCCTCCGCTCGCCCCTTCCACCGTCATTTTCTCTCTACCCACCCTTGCCTCCTTCTCCGCGCAGCTCTCGATTCCCTCCTCTCTCTCGCACCCTCCATATTACATCCAGCTCCAGGAGCTCCATCATAGCTCCTCGCTGTCGCTGGGAGGATGTTTTCTCCTCTGCTCGCCGCTTCCGCCGTCATTTTCTCTCCACCCACCCTTGCCTCCTTCTCCGCGCCGCTCTCGATTCCCCCCTCTCTTTCGCACCCTCCATGTCATATTCCGCTCCAGGAGCTCCATCATAGCTCCTCGCTGTCGCTGGGAGGATGTTTTCTCCTCCGCTCGCCCCTTCCACCGTCATTTTCTCTCTACCCACCCTTGCCTCCTTCTCCGCGCAGCTCTCGATTCCCCCCTCTCTTTCGCACCCTCCATGTCATATTCCGCTCCAGGAGCTCCATCATAGCTCCTCGCTGTCGCTGGGAGGATGTTTTCTCCTCCGCTCGCCCCTTCCACCGTCATTTTCTCTCTACCCACCCTTTCCTCCTTTTCCGCGCAGCTCTCGATTCCCCCCTCTCTTTCACACCCTCCATGTCATATTCCGCTCCAGGAGCTCCATCATTGCTCCTCGCTGTCGCTGGGAGGATGTTTTCTCCTCCGCTCGCCCCTTCCACCGTCATTTTCTCTCTACCCACCCTTGCCTCCTTCTCTGCGCAGCTCTCAATTCCCCCCTCTCTTTCGCACCCTCCATGTCATATTCCGCTCCAGGAGCTCCATCATAGCTCCTCGCTGTCGCTGGGAGGATGTTTTCTCCTCCGCTCGCCCCTTCCACCGTCATTTTCTCTCTACCCACCCTTGCCTCCTTCTCCGCGCAGCTCTCGATTCCCCCCTCTCTTTCGAACCCTCCATGTCATATTCCGCTCCAGGAGCTCCATCATAGCTCCTCGCTGTCGCTGGGAGGATGTTTTCTCCTCTGCTCGCCCCTTCCACCGTCATTTTCTCGCTACCCACCCTTTCCTCCTTTTCCGCGCAGCTCTCGATTCCCCCCTCTCTTTCGCACCCTCCATGTCATATTCCGCTCCAGGAGCTCCATCATAGCTCCTCGCTGTCGCTGGGAGGATGTTTTCTCCTCCGCTCGCCCCTTCCACCGTCATTTTCTCTCTACCCACCCTTGCCTCCTTCTCCGCGCAGCTCTCGATTCCCTCCTCTCTCTCGCACCCTCCATATTACATCCAGCTCCAGGAGCTCCATCATAGCTCTTCGCTGTCGCTGGGAGGATGTTTTCTCCTCCGCTCGCCCCTTCCACCGTCATTTTCTCTCTACCCACCCTTGCCTCCTTCTCCGCGCAGCTCTCGATTCCCTCCTCTCTCTCGCACCCTCCATATTACATCCAGCTCCAGGAGCTCCATCATAGCTCTTCGCTGTCGCTGGGAGGATGTTTTCTCCTCCACTCGCCCCTTCCACCGTCATTTTCTCTCTACCCACCCTTGCCTCCTTCTCCGCGCTGCTCTCGATTCCCTCCTCTCTCTCGCACCCTCCATATTACATCCAGCTCCAGGAGCTCCATCATAGCTCCTCGCTTGTCGCTGGGAGGATGTTTTCTCCTCCGCTCGCCCCTTCCACCGTCATTTTCTCTCTACCCACCCTTGCCTCCTTCTCCGCGCAGCTCTCGATTCCCTCCTCTCTCTCGCACCCTCCATATTACATCCAGCTCCAGGAGCTCCATCATAGCTCCTCGCTGTCGCTGGGAGGATGTTTTCTCCTCTGCTCGCCGCTTCCGCCGTCATTTTCTCTCCACCCACCCTTGCCTCCTTCTCCGCGCCGCTCTCGATTCCCCCCTCTCTTTCGCACCCTCCATGTCATATTCCGCTCCAGGAGCTCCATCATAGCTCCTCGCTGTCGCTGGGAGGATGTTTTCTCCTCCGCTCGCCCCTTCCACCGTCATTTTCTCTCTACCCACCCTTGCCTCCTTCTCCGCGCAGCTCTCGATTCCCCCCTCTCTTTCGAACCCTCCATGTCATATTCCGCTCCAGGAGCTCCATCATAGCTCCTCGCTGTCGCTGGGAGGATGTTTTCTCCTCTGCTCGCCCCTTCCACCGTCATTTTCTCGCTACCCACCCTTTCCTCCTTTTCCGCGCAGCTCTCGATTCCCCCCTCTCTTTCGCACCCTCCATGTCATATTCCGCTCCAGGAGCTCCATCATAGCTCCTCGCTGTCGCTGGGAGGATGTTTTCTCCTCCGCTCGCCCCTTCCACCGTCATTTTCTCTCTACCCACCCTTGCCTCCTTCTCCGCGCAGCTCTCGATTCCCTCCTCTCTCTCGCACCCTCCATATTACATCCAGCTCCAGGAGCTCCATCATAGCTCTTCGCTGTCGCTGGGAGGATGTTTTCTCCTCCGCTCGCCCCTTCCACCGTCATTTTCTCTCTACCCACCCTTGCCTCCTTCTCCGCGCAGCTCTCGATTCCCTCCTCTCTCTCGCACCCTCCATATTACATCCAGCTCCAGGAGCTCCATCATAGCTCTTCGCTGTCGCTGGGAGGATGTTTTCTCCTCCACTCGCCCCTTCCACCGTCATTTTCTCTCTACCCACCCTTGCCTCCTTCTCCGCGCTGCTCTCGATTCCCTCCTCTCTCTCGCACCCTCCATATTACATCCAGCTCCAGGAGCTCCATCATAGCTCCTCGCTGTCGCTGGGAGGATGTTTTCTCCTCCGCTCGCCCCTTCCACCGTCATTTTCTCTCTACCCACCCTTGCCTCCTTCTCCGCGCAGCTCTCGATTCCCTCCTCTCTCTCGCACCCTCCATATTACATCCAGCTCCAGGAGCTCCATCATAGCTCCTCGCTGTCGCTGGGAGGATGTTTTCTCCTCTGCTCGCCGCTTCCGCCGTCATTTTCTCTCCACCCACCCTTGCCTCCTTCTCCGCGCCGCTCTCGATTCCCCCCTCTCTTTCGCACCCTCCATGCCATATTCTGCTCCAGGAGCTCCATCATAGCTCCTCGCTGTCGCTGGGAGGATGTTTTCTCCTCCGCTCGCCCCTTCCACCGTCATTTTCTCTCTACCCACCCTTGCCTCCTTCTCCGCGCAGCTCTCGATTCCCCCCTCTCTTTCGCACCCTCCATGTCATATTCCGCTCCAGGAGCTCCATCATAGCTCCTCGCTGTCGCTGGGAGGATGTTTTCTCCTCCGCTCGCCCCTTCCACCGTCATTTTCTCTCTACCCACCCTTTCCTCCTTTTCCGCGCAGCTCTCGATTCCCCCCTCTCTTTCGCACCCTCCATGTCATATTCCGCTCCAGGAGCTCCATCATAGCTCCTCGCTGTCGCTGGGAGGATGTTTTCTCCTCCGCTCGCCCCTTCCACCGTCATTTTCTCTCTACCCACCCTTGCCTCCTTCTCCGCGCAGCTCTCAATTCCCCCCTCTCTTTCGCACCCTCCATGTCATATTCCGCTCCAGGAGCTCCATCATAGCTCCTCGCTGTCGCTGGGAGGATGTTTTCTCCTCCGCTCGCCCCTTCCACCGTCATTTTCTCTCTACCCACCCTTGCCTCCTTCTCCGCGCAGCTCTCGATTCCCCCCTCTCTTTCGAACCCTCCATGTCATATTCCGCTCCAGGAGCTCCATCATAGCTCCTCGCTGTCGCTGGGAGGATGTTTTCTCCTCTGCTCGCCCCTTCCACCGTCATTTTCTCTCTACCCACCCTTTCCTCCTTTTCCGCGCAGCTCTCGATTCCCCCCTCTCTTTCGCACCCTCCATGTCATATTCCGCTCCAGGAGCTCCATCATAGCTCCTCGCTGTCGCTGGGAGGATGTTTTCTCCTCCGCTCGCCCCTTCCACCGTCATTTTCTTTCTACCCACCCTTGCCTCCTTTTCCACGCAGCTCTCGATTCCCCCCTCTCTTTCGCACCCTCCATGTCATATTCCGCTCCAGGAGCTCCATCATAGCTCCTCGCTGTTGCTGGGAGGATGTTTTCTCCTCCGCTCGCCCCTTCCACCGTCATTTTCTCTCTACCCACCCTTGCCTCCTTCTCCGCGCAGCTCTCGATTCCCCCCTCTCTTTCGCACCCTCCATGTCATATTCCGCTCCAGGAGCTCCATCATAGCTCCTCGCTGTCGCTGGGAGGATTTTTTCTCCTCTGCTCGCCCCTTCCACCGTCATTTTCTCTCTACCCACCCTTTCCTCCTTTTCCGCGCAGCTCTCGATTCCCCCCTCTCTTGCGCACCCTCCATGTCATATTCCGCTCCAGGAGCTCCATCATAGCTCCTCGCTGTCGCTGGGAGGATGTTTTCTCCTCCGCTCGCCCCTTCCACCGTCATTTTCTCTCTACCCACCCTTGCCTCCTTTTCCGCGCAGCTCTCGATTCCCCCCTCTCTTTCGCACCCTCCATGTCATATTCCGCTCCAGGAGTTCCATCATAGCTCCTCACTGTAGCTGGGAGGATGTTTTCTCCTCCACTCGCCCCTTCCACCGTCATTTTCTCTCTACCCACCCTTGCCTCCTTCTCCGCGCTGCTCTCGATTCCCTCCTCTCTCTCGCACCCTCCATATTACATCCAGCTCCAGGAGCTCCATCATAGCTCCTCGCTGTCGCTGGGAGGATGTTTTCTCCTCTGCTCGCCGCTTCCGCCGTCATTTTCTCTCCACCCACCCTTGCCTCCTTCTCCGCGCCGCTCTCGATTCCCCCCTCTCTTTCGCACCCTCCATGTCATATTCTGCTCCAGGAGCTCCATCATAGCTCCTCGCTGTCGCTGGGAGGATGTTTTCTCCTCCGCTCGCCCCTTCCACCGTCATTTTCTCTCTACCCACCCTTGCCTCCTTCTCCGCGCAGCTCTCGATTCCCCCCTCTCTTTCGCACCCTCCATGTCATATTCCGCTCCAGGAGCTCCATCATAGCTCCTCGCTGTCGCTGGGGGGATGTTTTCTCCTCCGCTCGCCCCTTCCACCGTCATTTTCTCTCTACCCACCCTTTCCTCCTTTTCCGCGCAGCTCTCGATTCCCCCCTCTCTTTCGCACCCTCCATGTCATATTCCGCTCCAGGAGCTCCATCATAGCTCCTCGCTGTCGCTGGGAGGATGTTTTCTCCTCCGCTCGCCCCTTCCACCGTCATTTTCTCTCTACCCACCCTTGCCTCCTTCTCCGCGCAGCTCTCAATTCCCCCCTCTCTTTCGCACCCTCCATGTCATATTCCGCTCCAGGAGCTCCATCATAGCTCCTCGCTGTCGCTGGGAGGATGTTTTCTCCTCTGCTCGCCCCTTCCACCGTCATTTTCTCTCTACCCACCCTTTCCTCCTTTTCCGCGCAGCTCTCGATTCCCCCCTCTCTTTCGCACCCTCCATGTCATATTCCGCTCCAGGAGCTCCATCATAGCTCCTCGCTGTCGCTGGGAGGATGTTTTCTCCTCCGCTCGCCCCTTCCACCGTCATTTTCTTTCTACCCACCATTGCCTCCTTTTCCACGCAGCTCTCGATTCCCCCCTCTCTTTCGCACCCTCCATGTCATATTCCGCTCCAGGAGCTCCATCATAGCTCCTCGCTGTTGCTGGGAGGATGTTTTCTCCTCCGCTCGCCCCTTCCACCGTCATTTTCTCTCTACCCACCCTTGCCTCCTTCTCCGCACAGCTCTCGATTCCCCCCTCTCTTTCGCACCCTCCATGTCATATTCCGCTCCAGGAGCTCCATCATAGCTCCTCGCTGTCGCTGGGAGGATGTTTTCTCCTCCGCTCGCCCCTTCCACCGTCATTTTCTCTCTACCCACCCTTGCCTCCTTCTCCGCGCAGCTCTCGATTCCCTCCTCTCTCTCGCACCCTCCATAATACATCCAGCTCCAGGAGCTCCATCATAGCTCTTCGCTGTCGCTGGGAGGATGTTTTCTCCTCCACTCGCCCCTTCCACCGTCATTTTCTCTCTACCCACCCTTGCCTCCTTCTCCGCGCTGCTCTCGATTCCCTCCTCTCTCTCGCACCCTCCATATTACATCCAGCTCCAGGAGCTCCATCATAGCTCCTCGCTGTCGCTGGGAGGATGTTTTCTCCTCCGCTCGCCCCTTCCACCGTCATTTTCTCTCTACCCACCCTTGCCTCCTTCTCCGCGCTGCTCTCGATTCCCTCCTCTCTCTCGCACCCTCCATATTACATCCAGCTCCAGGAGCTCCATCATAGCTCCTCGCTGTCGCTGGGAGGATGTTTTCTCCTCTGCTCGCCGCTTCCGCCGTCATTTTCTCTCCACCCACCCTTGCCTCCTTCTCCGCGCCGCTCTCGATTCCCCCCTCTCTTTCGCACCCTCCATGCCATATTCTGCTCCAGGAGCTCCATCATAGCTCCTCGCTGTCGCTGGGAGGATGTTTTCTCCTCCGCTCGCCCCTTCCACCGTCATTTTCTCTCTACCCACCCTTGCCTCCTTCTCCGCGCAGCTCTCGATTCCCCCCTCTCTTTCGCACCCTCCATGTCATATTCCGCTCCAGGAGCTCCATCATAGCTCCTCGCTGTCGCTGGGAGGATGTTTTCTCCTCCGCTCGCCCCTTCCACCGTCATTTTCTCTCTACCCACCCTTTCCTCCTTTTCCGCGCAGCTCTCGATTCCCCCCTCTCTTTCGCACCCTCCATGTCATATTCCGCTCCAGGAGCTCCATCATAGCTCCTCGCTGTCGCTGGGAGGATGTTTTCTCCTCCGCTCGCCCCTTCCACCGTCATTTTCTCTCTACCCACCCTTGCCTCCTTTTCCGCGCAGCTCTCGATTCCCCCCTCTCTTTCGCACCCTCCATGTCATATTCCGCTCCAGGAGCTCCATCATAGCTCCTCGCTGTCGCTGGGAGGATTTTTTCTCCTCTGCTCGCCCCTTCCACCGTCATTTTCTCTCTACCCACCCTTTCCTCCTTTTCCGCGCAGCTCTCGATTCCCCCCTCTCTTGCGCACCCTCCATGTCATATTCCGCTCCAGGAGCTCCATCATAGCTCCTCGCTGTCGCTGGGAGGATGTTTTCTCCTCCACTCGCCCCTTCCACCGTCATTTTCTCTCTACCCACCCTTGCCTCCTTCTCCGCGCTGCTCTCGATTCCCTCCTCTCTCTCGCACCCTCCATATTACATCCAGCTCCAGGAGCTCCATCATAGCTCCTCGCTGTCGCTGGGAGGATGTTTTCTCCTCCGCTCGCCCCTTCCACCGTCATTTTCTCTCTACCCACCCTTGCCTCCTTCTCCGCGCAGCTCTCGATTCCCTCCTCTCTCTCGCACCCTCCATATTACATCCAGCTCCAGGAGCTCCATCATAGCTCCTCGCTGTCGCTGGGAGGATGTTTTCTCCTCTGCTCGCCGCTTCCGCCGTCATTTTCTCTCCACCCACCCTTGCCTCCTTCTCCGCGCCGCTCTCGATTCCCCCCTCTCTTTCGCACCCTCCATGTCATATTCCGCTCCAGGAGCTCCATCATAGCTCCTCGCTGTCGCTGGGAGGATGTTTTCTCCTCCGCTCGCCCCTTCCACCGTCATTTTCTCTCTACCCACCCTTGCCTCCTTCTCCGCGCAGCTCTCGATTCCCCCCTCTCTTTCGCACCCTCCATGTCATATTCCGCTCCAGGAGCTCCATCATAGCTCCTCGCTGTCGCTGGGAGGATGTTTTCTCCTCCGCTCGCCCCTTCCACCGTCATTTTCTCTCTACCCACCCTTTCCTCCTTTTCCGCGCAGCTCTCGATTCCCCCCTCTCTTTCACACCCTCCATGTCATATTCCGCTCCAGGAGCTCCATCATTGCTCCTCGCTGTCGCTGGGAGGATGTTTTCTCCTCCGCTCGCCCCTTCCACCGTCATTTTCTCTCTACCCACCCTTGCCTCCTTCTCTGCGCAGCTCTCAATTCCCCCCTCTCTTTCGCACCCTCCATGTCATATTCCGCTCCAGGAGCTCCATCATAGCTCCTCGCTGTCGCTGGGAGGATGTTTTCTCCTCCGCTCGCCCCTTCCACCGTCATTTTCTCTCTACCCACCCTTGCCTCCTTCTCCGCGCAGCTCTCGATTCCCCCCTCTCTTTCGAACCCTCCATGTCATATTCCGCTCCAGGAGCTCCATCATAGCTCCTCGCTGTCGCTGGGAGGATGTTTTCTCCTCTGCTCGCCCCTTCCACCGTCATTTTCTCGCTACCCACCCTTTCCTCCTTTTCCGCGCAGCTCTCGATTCCCCCCTCTCTTTCGCACCCTCCATGTCATATTCCGCTCCAGGAGCTCCATCATAGCTCCTCGCTGTCGCTGGGAGGATGTTTTCTCCTCCGCTCGCCCCTTCCACCGTCATTTTCTCTCTACCCACCCTTGCCTCCTTCTCCGCGCAGCTCTCGATTCCCTCCTCTCTCTCGCACCCTCCATATTACATCCAGCTCCAGGAGCTCCATCATAGCTCTTCGCTGTCGCTGGGAGGATGTTTTCTCCTCCGCTCGCCCCTTCCACCGTCATTTTCTCTCTACCCACCCTTGCCTCCTTCTCCGCGCAGCTCTCGATTCCCTCCTCTCTCTCGCACCCTCCATATTACATCCAGCTCCAGGAGCTCCATCATAGCTCTTCGCTGTCGCTGGGAGGATGTTTTCTCCTCCACTCGCCCCTTCCACCGTCATTTTCTCTCTACCCACCCTTGCCTCCTTCTCCGCGCTGCTCTCGATTCCCTCCTCTCTCTCGCACCCTCCATATTACATCCAGCTCCAGGAGCTCCATCATAGCTCCTCGCTTGTCGCTGGGAGGATGTTTTCTCCTCCGCTCGCCCCTTCCACCGTCATTTTCTCTCTACCCACCCTTGCCTCCTTCTCCGCGCAGCTCTCGATTCCCTCCTCTCTCTCGCACCCTCCATATTACATCCAGCTCCAGGAGCTCCATCATAGCTCCTCGCTGTCGCTGGGAGGATGTTTTCTCCTCTGCTCGCCGCTTCCGCCGTCATTTTCTCTCCACCCACCCTTGCCTCCTTCTCCGCGCCGCTCTCGATTCCCCCCTCTCTTTCGCACCCTCCATGTCATATTCCGCTCCAGGAGCTCCATCATAGCTCCTCGCTGTCGCTGGGAGGATGTTTTCTCCTCCGCTCGCCCCTTCCACCGTCATTTTCTCTCTACCCACCCTTGCCTCCTTCTCCGCGCAGCTCTCGATTCCCCCCTCTCTTTCGAACCCTCCATGTCATATTCCGCTCCAGGAGCTCCATCATAGCTCCTCGCTGTCGCTGGGAGGATGTTTTCTCCTCTGCTCGCCCCTTCCACCGTCATTTTCTCGCTACCCACCCTTTCCTCCTTTTCCGCGCAGCTCTCGATTCCCCCCTCTCTTTCGCACCCTCCATGTCATATTCCGCTCCAGGAGCTCCATCATAGCTCCTCGCTGTCGCTGGGAGGATGTTTTCTCCTCCGCTCGCCCCTTCCACCGTCATTTTCTCTCTACCCACCCTTGCCTCCTTCTCCGCGCAGCTCTCGATTCCCTCCTCTCTCTCGCACCCTCCATATTACATCCAGCTCCAGGAGCTCCATCATAGCTCTTCGCTGTCGCTGGGAGGATGTTTTCTCCTCCGCTCGCCCCTTCCACCGTCATTTTCTCTCTACCCACCCTTGCCTCCTTCTCCGCGCAGCTCTCGATTCCCTCCTCTCTCTCGCACCCTCCATATTACATCCAGCTCCAGGAGCTCCATCATAGCTCTTCGCTGTCGCTGGGAGGATGTTTTCTCCTCCACTCGCCCCTTCCACCGTCATTTTCTCTCTACCCACCCTTGCCTCCTTCTCCGCGCTGCTCTCGATTCCCTCCTCTCTCTCGCACCCTCCATATTACATCCAGCTCCAGGAGCTCCATCATAGCTCCTCGCTGTCGCTGGGAGGATGTTTTCTCCTCCGCTCGCCCCTTCCACCGTCATTTTCTCTCTACCCACCCTTGCCTCCTTCTCCGCGCAGCTCTCGATTCCCTCCTCTCTCTCGCACCCTCCATATTACATCCAGCTCCAGGAGCTCCATCATAGCTCCTCGCTGTCGCTGGGAGGATGTTTTCTCCTCTGCTCGCCGCTTCCGCCGTCATTTTCTCTCCACCCACCCTTGCCTCCTTCTCCGCGCCGCTCTCGATTCCCCCCTCTCTTTCGCACCCTCCATGCCATATTCTGCTCCAGGAGCTCCATCATAGCTCCTCGCTGTCGCTGGGAGGATGTTTTCTCCTCCGCTCGCCCCTTCCACCGTCATTTTCTCTCTACCCACCCTTGCCTCCTTCTCCGCGCAGCTCTCGATTCCCCCCTCTCTTTCGCACCCTCCATGTCATATTCCGCTCCAGGAGCTCCATCATAGCTCCTCGCTGTCGCTGGGAGGATGTTTTCTCCTCCGCTCGCCCCTTCCACCGTCATTTTCTCTCTACCCACCCTTTCCTCCTTTTCCGCGCAGCTCTCGATTCCCCCCTCTCTTTCGCACCCTCCATGTCATATTCCGCTCCAGGAGCTCCATCATAGCTCCTCGCTGTCGCTGGGAGGATGTTTTCTCCTCCGCTCGCCCCTTCCACCGTCATTTTCTCTCTACCCACCCTTGCCTCCTTCTCCGCGCAGCTCTCAATTCCCCCCTCTCTTTCGCACCCTCCATGTCATATTCCGCTCCAGGAGCTCCATCATAGCTCCTCGCTGTCGCTGGGAGGATGTTTTCTCCTCCGCTCGCCCCTTCCACCGTCATTTTCTCTCTACCCACCCTTGCCTCCTTCTCCGCGCAGCTCTCGATTCCCCCCTCTCTTTCGAACCCTCCATGTCATATTCCGCTCCAGGAGCTCCATCATAGCTCCTCGCTGTCGCTGGGAGGATGTTTTCTCCTCTGCTCGCCCCTTCCACCGTCATTTTCTCTCTACCCACCCTTTCCTCCTTTTCCGCGCAGCTCTCGATTCCCCCCTCTCTTTCGCACCCTCCATGTCATATTCCGCTCCAGGAGCTCCATCATAGCTCCTCGCTGTCGCTGGGAGGATGTTTTCTCCTCCGCTCGCCCCTTCCACCGTCATTTTCTTTCTACCCACCCTTGCCTCCTTTTCCACGCAGCTCTCGATTCCCCCCTCTCTTTCGCACCCTCCATGTCATATTCCGCTCCAGGAGCTCCATCATAGCTCCTCGCTGTTGCTGGGAGGATGTTTTCTCCTCCGCTCGCCCCTTCCACCGTCATTTTCTCTCTACCCACCCTTGCCTCCTTCTCCGCGCAGCTCTCGATTCCCCCCTCTCTTTCGCACCCTCCATGTCATATTCCGCTCCAGGAGCTCCATCATAGCTCCTCGCTGTCGCTGGGAGGATTTTTTCTCCTCTGCTCGCCCCTTCCACCGTCATTTTCTCTCTACCCACCCTTTCCTCCTTTTCCGCGCAGCTCTCGATTCCCCCCTCTCTTGCGCACCCTCCATGTCATATTCCGCTCCAGGAGCTCCATCATAGCTCCTCGCTGTCGCTGGGAGGATGTTTTCTCCTCCGCTCGCCCCTTCCACCGTCATTTTCTCTCTACCCACCCTTGCCTCCTTTTCCGCGCAGCTCTCGATTCCCCCCTCTCTTTCGCACCCTCCATGTCATATTCCGCTCCAGGAGTTCCATCATAGCTCCTCACTGTAGCTGGGAGGATGTTTTCTCCTCCACTCGCCCCTTCCACCGTCATTTTCTCTCTACCCACCCTTGCCTCCTTCTCCGCGCTGCTCTCGATTCCCTCCTCTCTCTCGCACCCTCCATATTACATCCAGCTCCAGGAGCTCCATCATAGCTCCTCGCTGTCGCTGGGAGGATGTTTTCTCCTCTGCTCGCCGCTTCCGCCGTCATTTTCTCTCCACCCACCCTTGCCTCCTTCTCCGCGCCGCTCTCGATTCCCCCCTCTCTTTCGCACCCTCCATGTCATATTCTGCTCCAGGAGCTCCATCATAGCTCCTCGCTGTCGCTGGGAGGATGTTTTCTCCTCCGCTCGCCCCTTCCACCGTCATTTTCTCTCTACCCACCCTTGCCTCCTTCTCCGCGCAGCTCTCGATTCCCCCCTCTCTTTCGCACCCTCCATGTCATATTCCGCTCCAGGAGCTCCATCATAGCTCCTCGCTGTCGCTGGGGGGATGTTTTCTCCTCCGCTCGCCCCTTCCACCGTCATTTTCTCTCTACCCACCCTTTCCTCCTTTTCCGCGCAGCTCTCGATTCCCCCCTCTCTTTCGCACCCTCCATGTCATATTCCGCTCCAGGAGCTCCATCATAGCTCCTCGCTGTCGCTGGGAGGATGTTTTCTCCTCCGCTCGCCCCTTCCACCGTCATTTTCTCTCTACCCACCCTTGCCTCCTTCTCCGCGCAGCTCTCAATTCCCCCCTCTCTTTCGCACCCTCCATGTCATATTCCGCTCCAGGAGCTCCATCATAGCTCCTCGCTGTCGCTGGGAGGATGTTTTCTCCTCTGCTCGCCCCTTCCACCGTCATTTTCTCTCTACCCACCCTTTCCTCCTTTTCCGCGCAGCTCTCGATTCCCCCCTCTCTTTCGCACCCTCCATGTCATATTCCGCTCCAGGAGCTCCATCATAGCTCCTCGCTGTCGCTGGGAGGATGTTTTCTCCTCCGCTCGCCCCTTCCACCGTCATTTTCTTTCTACCCACCATTGCCTCCTTTTCCACGCAGCTCTCGATTCCCCCCTCTCTTTCGCACCCTCCATGTCATATTCCGCTCCAGGAGCTCCATCATAGCTCCTCGCTGTTGCTGGGAGGATGTTTTCTCCTCCGCTCGCCCCTTCCACCGTCATTTTCTCTCTACCCACCCTTGCCTCCTTCTCCGCACAGCTCTCGATTCCCCCCTCTCTTTCGCACCCTCCATGTCATATTCCGCTCCAGGAGCTCCATCATAGCTCCTCGCTGTCGCTGGGAGGATGTTTTCTCCTCCGCTCGCCCCTTCCACCGTCATTTTCTCTCTACCCACCCTTGCCTCCTTCTCCGCGCAGCTCTCGATTCCCTCCTCTCTCTCGCACCCTCCATAATACATCCAGCTCCAGGAGCTCCATCATAGCTCTTCGCTGTCGCTGGGAGGATGTTTTCTCCTCCACTCGCCCCTTCCACCGTCATTTTCTCTCTACCCACCCTTGCCTCCTTCTCCGCGCTGCTCTCGATTCCCTCCTCTCTCTCGCACCCTCCATATTACATCCAGCTCCAGGAGCTCCATCATAGCTCCTCGCTGTCGCTGGGAGGATGTTTTCTCCTCCGCTCGCCCCTTCCACCGTCATTTTCTCTCTACCCACCCTTGCCTCCTTCTCCGCGCTGCTCTCGATTCCCTCCTCTCTCTCGCACCCTCCATATTACATCCAGCTCCAGGAGCTCCATCATAGCTCCTCGCTGTCGCTGGGAGGATGTTTTCTCCTCTGCTCGCCGCTTCCGCCGTCATTTTCTCTCCACCCACCCTTGCCTCCTTCTCCGCGCCGCTCTCGATTCCCCCCTCTCTTTCGCACCCTCCATGCCATATTCTGCTCCAGGAGCTCCATCATAGCTCCTCGCTGTCGCTGGGAGGATGTTTTCTCCTCCGCTCGCCCCTTCCACCGTCATTTTCTCTCTACCCACCCTTGCCTCCTTCTCCGCGCAGCTCTCGATTCCCCCCTCTCTTTCGCACCCTCCATGTCATATTCCGCTCCAGGAGCTCCATCATAGCTCCTCGCTGTCGCTGGGAGGATGTTTTCTCCTCCGCTCGCCCCTTCCACCGTCATTTTCTCTCTACCCACCCTTTCCTCCTTTTCCGCGCAGCTCTCGATTCCCCCCTCTCTTTCGCACCCTCCATGTCATATTCCGCTCCAGGAGCTCCATCATAGCTCCTCGCTGTCGCTGGGAGGATGTTTTCTCCTCCGCTCGCCCCTTCCACCGTCATTTTCTCTCTACCCACCCTTGCCTCCTTTTCCGCGCAGCTCTCGATTCCCCCCTCTCTTTCGCACCCTCCATGTCATATTCCGCTCCAGGAGCTCCATCATAGCTCCTCGCTGTCGCTGGGAGGATTTTTTCTCCTCTGCTCGCCCCTTCCACCGTCATTTTCTCTCTACCCACCCTTTCCTCCTTTTCCGCGCAGCTCTCGATTCCCCTCTCTCTTGCGCACCCTCCATGTCATATTCCGCTCCAGGAGCTCCATCATAGCTCCTCGCTGTCGCTGGGAGGATGTTTTCTCCTCCACTCGCCCCTTCCACCGTCATTTTCTCTCTACCCACCCTTGCCTCCTTCTCCGCGCTGCTCTCGATTCCCTCCTCTCTCTCGCACCCTCCATATTACATCCAGCTCCAGGAGCTCCATCATAGCTCCTCGCTGTCGCTGGGAGGATGTTTTCTCCTCCGCTCGCCCCTTCCACCGTCATTTTCTCTCTACCCACCCTTGCCTCCTTCTCCGCGCAGCTCTCGATTCCCTCCTCTCTCTCGCACCCTCCATATTACATCCAGCTCCAGGAGCTCCATCATAGCTCCTCGCTGTCGCTGGGAGGATGTTTTCTCCTCTGCTCGCCGCTTCCGCCGTCATTTTCTCTCCACCCACCCTTGCCTCCTTCTCCGCGCCGCTCTCGATTCCCCCCTCTCTTTCGCACCCTCCATGTCATATTCCGCTCCAGGAGCTCCATCATAGCTCCTCGCTGTCGCTGGGAGGATGTTTTCTCCTCCGCTCGCCCCTTCCACCGTCATTTTCTCTCTACCCACCCTTGCCTCCTTCTCCGCGCAGCTCTCGATTCCCCCCTCTCTTTCGAACCCTCCATGTCATATTCCGCTCCAGGAGCTCCATCATAGCTCCTCGCTGTCGCTGGGAGGATGTTTTCTCCTCTGCTCGCCCCTTCCACCGTCATTTTCTCGCTACCCACCCTTTCCTCCTTTTCCGCGCAGCTCTCGATTCCCCCCTCTCTTTCGCACCCTCCATGTCATATTCCGCTCCAGGAGCTCCATCATAGCTCCTCGCTGTCGCTGGGAGGATGTTTTCTCCTCCGCTCGCCCCTTCCACCGTCATTTTCTCTCTACCCACCCTTGCCTCCTTCTCCGCGCAGCTCTCGATTCCCTCCTCTCTCTCGCACCCTCCATATTACATCCAGCTCCAGGAGCTCCATCATAGCTCTTCGCTGTCGCTGGGAGGATGTTTTCTCCTCCGCTCGCCCCTTCCACCGTCATTTTCTCTCTACCCACCCTTGCCTCCTTCTCCGCGCAGCTCTCGATTCCCTCCTCTCTCTCGCACCCTCCATATTACATCCAGCTCCAGGAGCTCCATCATAGCTCTTCGCTGTCGCTGGGAGGATGTTTTCTCCTCCACTCGCCCCTTCCACCGTCATTTTCTCTCTACCCACCCTTGCCTCCTTCTCCGCGCTGCTCTCGATTCCCTCCTCTCTCTCGCACCCTCCATATTACATCCAGCTCCAGGAGCTCCATCATAGCTCCTCGCTGTCGCTGGGAGGATGTTTTCTCCTCCGCTCGCCCCTTCCACCGTCATTTTCTCTCTACCCACCCTTGCCTCCTTCTCCGCGCAGCTCTCGATTCCCTCCTCTCTCTCGCACCCTCCATATTACATCCAGCTCCAGGAGCTCCATCATAGCTCCTCGCTGTCGCTGGGAGGATGTTTTCTCCTCTGCTCGCCGCTTCCGCCGTCATTTTCTCTCCACCCACCCTTGCCTCCTTCTCCGCGCCGCTCTCGATTCCCCCCTCTCTTTCGCACCCTCCATGCCATATTCTGCTCCAGGAGCTCCATCATAGCTCCTCGCTGTCGCTGGGAGGATGTTTTCTCCTCCGCTCGCCCCTTCCACCGTCATTTTCTCTCTACCCACCCTTGCCTCCTTCTCCGCGCAGCTCTCGATTCCCCCCTCTCTTTCGCACCCTCCATGTCATATTCCGCTCCAGGAGCTCCATCATAGCTCCTCGCTGTCGCTGGGAGGATGTTTTCTCCTCCGCTCGCCCCTTCCACCGTCATTTTCTCTCTACCCACCCTTTCCTCCTTTTCCGCGCAGCTCTCGATTCCCCCCTCTCTTTCGCACCCTCCATGTCATATTCCGCTCCAGGAGCTCCATCATAGCTCCTCGCTGTCGCTGGGAGGATGTTTTCTCCTCCGCTCGCCCCTTCCACCGTCATTTTCTCTCTACCCACCCTTGCCTCCTTCTCCGCGCAGCTCTCAATTCCCCCCTCTCTTTCGCACCCTCCATGTCATATTCCGCTCCAGGAGCTCCATCATAGCTCCTCGCTGTCGCTGGGAGGATGTTTTCTCCTCCGCTCGCCCCTTCCACCGTCATTTTCTCTCTACCCACCCTTGCCTCCTTCTCCGCGCAGCTCTCGATTCCCCCCTCTCTTTCGAACCCTCCATGTCATATTCCGCTCCAGGAGCTCCATCATAGCTCCTCGCTGTCGCTGGGAGGATGTTTTCTCCTCTGCTCGCCCCTTCCACCGTCATTTTCTCTCTACCCACCCTTTCCTCCTTTTCCGCGCAGCTCTCGATTCCCCCCTCTCTTTCGCACCCTCCATGTCATATTCCGCTCCAGGAGCTCCATCATAGCTCCTCGCTGTCGCTGGGAGGATGTTTTCTCCTCCGCTCGCCCCTTCCACCGTCATTTTCTTTCTACCCACCCTTGCCTCCTTTTCCACGCAGCTCTCGATTCCCCCCTCTCTTTCGCACCCTCCATGTCATATTCCGCTCCAGGAGCTCCATCATAGCTCCTCGCTGTTGCTGGGAGGATGTTTTCTCCTCCGCTCGCCCCTTCCACCGTCATTTTCTCTCTACCCACCCTTGCCTCCTTCTCCGCGCAGCTCTCGATTCCCCCCTCTCTTTCGCACCCTCCATGTCATATTCCGCTCCAGGAGCTCCATCATAGCTCCTCGCTGTCGCTGGGAGGATTTTTTCTCCTCTGCTCGCCCCTTCCACCGTCATTTTCTCTCTACCCACCCTTTCCTCCTTTTCCGCGCAGCTCTCGATTCCCCCCTCTCTTGCGCACCCTCCATGTCATATTCCGCTCCAGGAGCTCCATCATAGCTCCTCGCTGTCGCTGGGAGGATGTTTTCTCCTCCGCTCGCCCCTTCCACCGTCATTTTCTCTCTACCCACCCTTGCCTCCTTTTCCGCGCAGCTCTCGATTCCCCCCTCTCTTTCGCACCCTCCATGTCATATTCCGCTCCAGGAGTTCCATCATAGCTCCTCACTGTAGCTGGGAGGATGTTTTCTCCTCCACTCGCCCCTTCCACCGTCATTTTCTCTCTACCCACCCTTGCCTCCTTCTCCGCGCTGCTCTCGATTCCCTCCTCTCTCTCGCACCCTCCATATTACATCCAGCTCCAGGAGCTCCATCATAGCTCCTCGCTGTCGCTGGGAGGATGTTTTCTCCTCTGCTCGCCGCTTCCGCCGTCATTTTCTCTCCACCCACCCTTGCCTCCTTCTCCGCGCCGCTCTCGATTCCCCCCTCTCTTTCGCACCCTCCATGTCATATTCTGCTCCAGGAGCTCCATCATAGCTCCTCGCTGTCGCTGGGAGGATGTTTTCTCCTCCGCTCGCCCCTTCCACCGTCATTTTCTCTCTACCCACCCTTGCCTCCTTCTCCGCGCAGCTCTCGATTCCCCCCTCTCTTTCGCACCCTCCATGTCATATTCCGCTCCAGGAGCTCCATCATAGCTCCTCGCTGTCGCTGGGGGGATGTTTTCTCCTCCGCTCGCCCCTTCCACCGTCATTTTCTCTCTACCCACCCTTTCCTCCTTTTCCGCGCAGCTCTCGATTCCCCCCTCTCTTTCGCACCCTCCATGTCATATTCCGCTCCAGGAGCTCCATCATAGCTCCTCGCTGTCGCTGGGAGGATGTTTTCTCCTCCGCTCGCCCCTTCCACCGTCATTTTCTCTCTACCCACCCTTGCCTCCTTCTCCGCGCAGCTCTCAATTCCCCCCTCTCTTTCGCACCCTCCATGTCATATTCCGCTCCAGGAGCTCCATCATAGCTCCTCGCTGTCGCTGGGAGGATGTTTTCTCCTCTGCTCGCCCCTTCCACCGTCATTTTCTCTCTACCCACCCTTTCCTCCTTTTCCGCGCAGCTCTCGATTCCCCCCTCTCTTTCGCACCCTCCATGTCATATTCCGCTCCAGGAGCTCCATCATAGCTCCTCGCTGTCGCTGGGAGGATGTTTTCTCCTCCGCTCGCCCCTTCCACCGTCATTTTCTTTCTACCCACCATTGCCTCCTTTTCCACGCAGCTCTCGATTCCCCCCTCTCTTTCGCACCCTCCATGTCATATTCCGCTCCAGGAGCTCCATCATAGCTCCTCGCTGTTGCTGGGAGGATGTTTTCTCCTCCGCTCGCCCCTTCCACCGTCATTTTCTCTCTACCCACCCTTGCCTCCTTCTCCGCACAGCTCTCGATTCCCCCCTCTCTTTCGCACCCTCCATGTCATATTCCGCTCCAGGAGCTCCATCATAGCTCCTCGCTGTCGCTGGGAGGATGTTTTCTCCTCCGCTCGCCCCTTCCACCGTCATTTTCTCTCTACCCACCCTTGCCTCCTTCTCCGCGCAGCTCTCGATTCCCTCCTCTCTCTCGCACCCTCCATAATACATCCAGCTCCAGGAGCTCCATCATAGCTCTTCGCTGTCGCTGGGAGGATGTTTTCTCCTCCACTCGCCCCTTCCACCGTCATTTTCTCTCTACCCACCCTTGCCTCCTTCTCCGCGCTGCTCTCGATTCCCTCCTCTCTCTCGCACCCTCCATATTACATCCAGCTCCAGGAGCTCCATCATAGCTCCTCGCTGTCGCTGGGAGGATGTTTTCTCCTCCGCTCGCCCCTTCCACCGTCATTTTCTCTCTACCCACCCTTGCCTCCTTCTCCGCGCAGCTCTCGATTCCCTCCTCTCTCTCGCACCCTCCATATTACATCCAGCTCCAGGAGCTCCATCATAGCTCCTCGCTGTCGCTGGGAGGATGTTTTCTCCTCTGCTCGCCGCTTCCGCCGTCATTTTCTCTCCACCCACCCTTGCCTCCTTCTCCGCGCCGCTCTCGATTCCCCCCTCTCTTTCGCACCCTCCATGCCATATTCTGCTCCAGGAGCTCCATCATAGCTCCTCGCTGTCGCTGGGAGGATGTTTTCTCCTCCGCTCGCCCCTTCCACCGTCATTTTCTCTCTACCCACCCTTGCCTCCTTCTCCGCGCAGCTCTCGATTCCCCCCTCTCTTTCGCACCCTCCATGTCATATTCCGCTCCAGGAGCTCCATCATAGCTCCTCGCTGTCGCTGGGAGGATGTTTTCTCCTCCGCTCGCCCCTTCCACCGTCATTTTCTCTCTACCCACCCTTTCCTCCTTTTCCGCGCAGCTCTCGATTCCCCCCTCTCTTTCGCACCCTCCATGTCATATTCCGCTCCAGGAGCTCCATCATAGCTCCTCGCTGTCGCTGGGAGGATGTTTTCTCCTCCGCTCGCCCCTTCCACCGTCATTTTCTCTCTACCCACCCTTGCCTCCTTTTCCGCGCAGCTCTCGATTCCCCCCTCTCTTTCGCACCCTCCATGTCATATTCCGCTCCAGGAGCTCCATCATAGCTCCTCGCTGTCGCTGGGAGGATTTTTTCTCCTCTGCTCGCCCCTTCCACCGTCATTTTCTCTCTACCCACCCTTTCCTCCTTTTCCGCGCAGCTCTCGATTCCCCCCTCTCTTGCGCACCCTCCATGTCATATTCCGCTCCAGGAGCTCCATCATAGCTCCTCGCTGTCGCTGGGAGGATGTTTTCTCCTCCGCTCGCCCCTTCCACCGTCATTTTCTCTCTACCCACCCTTGCCTCCTTTTCCGCGCAGCTCTCGATTCCCCCCTCTCATTCGCACCCTCCATGTCATATTCCGCTCCAGGAGTTCCATCATAGCTCCTCACTGTCGCTGGGAGGATGTTTTCTCCTCCACTCGCCCCTTCCACCGTCATTTTCTCTCTACCCACCCTTGCCTCCTTCTCCGCGCAGCTCTCGATTCCCTCCTCTCTCTCGCACCCTCCATATTACATCCAGCTCCAGGAGCTCCATCATAGCTCCTCGCTGTCGCTGGGAGGATGTTTTCTCCTCTGCTCGCCGCTTCCGCCGTCATTTTCTCTCCACCCACCCTTGCCTCCTTCTCCGCGCCGCTCTCGATTCCCCCCTCTCTTTCGCACCCTCCATGTCATATTCTGCTCCAGGAGCTCCATCATAGCTCCTCGCTGTCGCTGGGAGGATGTTTTCTCCTCCGCTCGCCCCTTCCACCGTCATTTTCTCTCTACCCACCCTTGCCTCCTTCTCCGCGCAGCTCTCGATTCCCCCCTCTCTTTCGCACCCTCCATGTCATATTCCGCTCCAGGAGCTCCATCATAGCTCCTCGCTATCGCTGGGAGGATGTTTTCTCCTCCGCTCGCCCCTTCCACCGTCATTTTCTCTCTACCCACCCTTGCCTCCTTCTCCGCGCAGCTCTCGATTCCCCCCTCTCTTTCGCACCCTCCATGTCATATTCCGCTCCAGGAGCTCCATCATAGCTCCTCGCTGTCGCTGGGAGGATGTTTTCTCCTCCGCTCGCCCCTTCCACCGTCATTTTCTCTCTACCCACCCTTTCCTCCTTTTCCGCGCAGCTCTCGATTCCCCCCTCTCTTTCGCACCCTCCATGTCATATTCCGCTCCAGGAGCTCCATCATAGCTCCTCGCTGTCGCTGGGAGGATGTTTTCTCCTCCGCTCGCCCCTTCCACCGTCATTTTCTCTCTACCCACCCTTGCCTCCTTTTCCGCGCAGCTCTCGATTCCCCCCCTCTCTTTCGCACCCTCCATGTCATATTCCGCTCCAGGAGCTCCATCATAGCTCCTCGCTGTCGCTGGGAGGATGTTTTCTCCTCCGCTCGCCCCTTCCACCGTCATTTTCTCTCTACCCACCCTTGCCTCCTTCTCCACGCAGCTCTCAATTCCCCCCTCTCTTTCGCACCCTCCATGTCATATTCCGCTCCAGGAGCTCCATCATAGCTCCTCGCTGTCGCTGGGAGGATGTTTTCTCCTCCGCTCGCCCCTTCCACCGTCATTTTCTCTCTACCCACCCTTGCCTCCTTCTCCGCGCAGCTCTCAATTCCCCCCTCTCTTTCGCACCCTCCATGTCATATTCCGCTCCAGGAGCTCCATCATAGCTCCTCGCTGTCGCTGGGAGGATGTTTTCTCCTCCGCTCGCCCCTTCCATCGTCATTTTCTTTCTACCCACCCTTGCCTCCTTTTCCACGCAGCTCTCGATTCCCCCCTCTCTTTCGCACCCTCCATGTCATATTCCGCTCCAGGAGCTCCATCATAGCTCCTCGCTGTTGCTGGGAGGATGTTTTCTCCTCCGCTCGCCCCTTCCATCGTCATTTTCTCTCTACCCACCCTTGCCTCCTTCTCCGCACAGCTCTCGATTCCCCCCTCTCTTTCGCACCCTCCATGTCATATTCCGCTCCAGGAGCTCCATCATAGCTCCTCGCTGTCGCTGGGAGGATGTTTTCTCCTCCGCTCGCCCCTTCCACCGTCATTTTCTCTCTACCCACCCTTTCCTCCTTTTCCGCGCAGCTCTCGATTCCCCCCTCTCTTGCGCACCCTCCATGTCATATTCCGCTCCAGGAGCTCCATCATAGCTTCTCGCTGTCGCTGGGAGGATGTTTTCTCCTCCGCTCGCCCCTTCCACCGTCATTTTCTCTCTACCCACCCTTGCCTCCTTTTCCGCGCAGCTCTCGATTCCCCCCTCTCTTTCGCACCCTCCATGTCATATTCCGCTCCAGTAGTTCCATCATAGCTCCTCACTGTCGCTGGGAGGATGTTTTCTCCTCTGCTCGCCCCTTCCACCGTCATTTTCTCTCTACCCACCCTTTCCTCCTTTTCCGCGCAGCTCTCGATTCCCCCCTCTCTTTCGCACCCTCCATGTCATATTCCGCTCCAGGAGCTCCATCATAGCTCCTCGCTGTCGCTGGGAGGATGTTTTCTCCTCCGCTCGCCCCTTCCACCATTATTTTCTTTCTACCCACCCTTGCCTCCTTTTCCACGCAGCTCTCGATTCCCCCCTCTCTTTCGCACCCTCCATGTCATATTCCGCTCCAGGAGCTCCATCATAGCTCCTCGCTGTTGCTGGGAGGATGTTTTCTCCTCCGCTCGCCCCTTCCACCGTCATTTTCTCTCTACCCACCCTTGCCTCCTTCTCCGCACAGCTCTCGATTCCCCCCTCTCTTTCGCACCCTCCATGTCATATTCCGCTCCAGGAGCTCCATCATAGCTCCTCGCTGTCGCTGGGAGGATGTTTTCTCCTCTGCTCGCCCCTTCCACCGTCATTTTCTCTCTACCCACCCTTTCCTCCTTTTCCGCGCAGCTCTCGATTCCCCCCTCTCTTGCGCACCCTCCATGTCATATTCCGCTCCAGGAGCTCCATCATAGCTCCTCGCTGTCGCTGGGAGGATGTTTTCTCCTCCGCTCGCCCCTTCCACCGTCATTTTCTCTCTACCCACCCTTGCCTCCTTCTCCGCACAGCTCTCGATTCCCCCCTCTCTTTCGCACCCTCCATGTCATATTCCGCTCCAGGAGTTCCATCATAGCTCCTCACTGTCGCTGGGAGGATGTTTTCTCCTCCGCTCGCCCCTTCCACCGTCATTTTCTCTCTACCCACCCTTGCCTTCTTCTCCGCGCAGCTCTCGATTCCCCCCTCTCTTTCGCACCCTCCATGTCATATTCCGCTCCAGGAGCTCCATCATAGCTCTTCGCTGTCGCTGGGAGGATGTTTTCTCCTCCGCTCGCCCCTTCCACCGTCATTTTCTCTCTACCCACCCTTTCCTCCTTTTCCGCGCAGCTCTCGATTCCCCCCTCTCTTTCGCACCCTCCATGTCATATTCCGCTCCAGGAGCTCCATCATAGCTCCTCGCTGTCGCTGGGAGGATGTTTTCTCCTCCGCTCGCCCCTTCCACCGTCATTTTCTCTCTACCCACCCTTGCCTCCTTTTCCGCGCAGCTCTCGATTCCCCCCTCTCTTTCGCACCCTCCATGTCATATTCCGCTCCAGGAGCTCCGTCATAGCTCCTCGCTGTCGCTGGGAGGATGTTTTCTCCTCCGCTCGCCCCTTCCACCGTCATTTTCTCTCTACCCACCCTTGCCTCCTTTTCCGCGCAGCTCTCGATTCCCCCCTCTCTTTCGCACCCTCCATGTCATATTCCGCTCCAGGAGTTCCATCATAGCTCCTCACTGTCGCTGGGAGGATGTTTTCTCCTCCGCTCGCCCCTTCCACCGTCATTTTCTCTCTACCCACCCTTGCCCTCTTCTCCGCGCAGCTCTCGATTCCCCCCTCTCTTTCGCACCCTCCATGTCATATTCCGCTCCAGGAGCTCCATCATAGCTCTTCGCTGTCGCTGGGAGGATGTTTTCTCCTCCGCTCGCCCCTTCCACCGTCATTTTCTCTCTACCCACCCTTTCCTCCTTTTCCGCGCAGCTCTCGATTCCCCCCTCTCTTTCGCACCCTCCATGTCATATTCCGCTCCAGGAGCTCCATCATAGCTCCTCGCTGTCGCTGGGAGGATGTTTTCTCCTCCGCTCGCCCCTTCCACCGTCATTTTCTCTCTACCCACCCTTGCCTCCTTTTCCGCGCAGCTCTCGATTCCCCCCTCTCTTTCGCACCCTCCATGTCATATTCCGCTCCAGGAGCTCCATCATAGCTCCTCGCTGTCGCTGGGAGGATGTTTTCTCCTCCGCTCGCCCCTTCCACCGTCATTTTCTCTCTACCCACCCTTGCCTCCTTTTCCGCGCAGCTCTCGATTCCCCCCTCTCTTTCGCACCCTCCATGTCATATTCCGCTCCAGGAGCTCCATCATAGCTCCTCGCTGTCGCTGGGAGGATGTTTTCTCCTCCGCTCGCCCCTTCCACCGTCATTTTCTCTCTACCCACCCTTGCCTCCTTCTCCGCGCAGCTCTCAATTCCCCCCTCTCTTTCGCACCCTCCATGTCATATTCCGCTCCAGGAGCTCCATCATAGCTCCTCGCAGTCGCTGGGAGGATGTTTTCTCCTCCGCTCGCCCCTTCCACCGTCATTTTCTCTCTACCCACCCTTGCCTCCTTCTCCGCGCAGCTCTCGATTCCCCCCTCTCTTTCGCACCCTCCATGTCATATTCCGCTCCAGGAGCTCCATCATAGCTCCTCGCTGTCGCTGGGAGGATGTTTTCTCCTCCGCTCGCCCCTTCCACCGTCATTTTCTCTCTACCCACCCTTGCCTCCTTTTCCGCGCAGCTCTCGATTCCCCCCTCTCTTTCGCACCCTCCATGTCATATTCCGCTCCAGGAGCTCCATCATAGCTCCTCGCTGTCGCTGGGAGGATGTTTTCTCCTCCGCTCGCCCCTTCCACCGTCATTTTCTCTCTACCCACCCTTGCCTCCTTCTCCGCGCAGCTCTCAATTCCCCCCTCTCTTTCGCACCCTCCATGTCATATTCCGCTCCAGGAGCTCCATCATAGCTCCTCGCTGTCGCTGGGAGGATGTTTTCTCCTCCGCTCGCCCCTTCCACCGTCATTTTCTCTCTACCCACCCTTGCCTCCTTCTCCGCGCAGCTCTCGATTCCCCCCTCTCTTTCGAACCCTCCATGTCATATTCCGCTCCAGGAGCTCCATCATAGCTCCTCGCTGTCGCTGGGAGGATGTTTTCTCCTCTGCTCGCCCCTTCCACCGTCATTTTCTCTCTACCCACCCTTTCCTCCTTTTCCGCGCAGCTCTCGATTCCCCCCTCTCTTTCGCACCCTCCATGTCATATTCCGCTCCAGGAGCTCCATCATAGCTCCTCGCTGTCGCTGGGAGGATGTTTTCTCCTCCGCTCGCCCCTTCCACCGTCATTTTCTTTCTACCCACCCTTGCCTCCTTTTCCACGCAGCTCTCGATTCCCCCCTCTCTTTCGCACCCTCCATGTCATATTCCGCTCCAGGAGCTCCATCATAGCTCCTCGCTGTTGCTGGGAGGATGTTTTCTCCTCCGCTCGCCCCTTCCACCGTCATTTTCTCTCTACCCACCCTTGCCTCCTTCTCCGCACAGCTCTCGATTCCCCCCTCTCTTTCGCACCCTCCATGTCATATTCCGCTCCAGGAGCTCCATCATAGCTCCTCGCTGTCGCTGGGAGGATGTTTTCTCCTCCGCTCGCCCCTTCCACCGTCATTTTCTCTCTACCCACCCTTGCCTCCTTTTCCGCGCAGCTCTCGATTCCCCCCTCTCTTTCGCACCCTCCATGTCATATTCCGCTCCAGGAGTTCCATCATAGCTCCTCACTGTCGCTGGGAGGATGTTTTCTCCTCCGCTCGCCCCTTCCACCGTAATTTTCTCTCTACCCACCCTTGCCTCCTTCTCCGCGCAGCTCTCGATTCCCCCCTCTCTTTCGCACCCTCCATGTCATATTCCGCTCCAGGAGCTCTATCATAGCTCTTCGCTGTCGCTGGGAGGATGTTTTCTCCTCCGCTCGCCCCTTCCACCGTCATTTTCTCTCTACCCACCCTTGCCTCCTTTTCCGCGCAGCTCTCGATTCCCCCCTCTCTTTCGCACCCTCCATGTCATATTCCGCTCCAGGAGTTCCATCATAGCTCCTCACTGTCGCTGGGAGGATGTTTTCTCCTCCGCTCGCCCCTTCCACCGTAATTTTCTCTCTACCCACCCTTGCCTCCTTTTCCGCGCAGCTCTCGATTCCCCCCTCTCTTTCGCACCCTCCATGTCATATTCCGCTCCAGGAGCTCCGTCATAGCTCCTCGCTGTCGCTGGGAGGATGTTTTCTCCTCCGCTCGCCCCTTCCACCGTCATTTTCTCTCTACCCACCCTTGCCTCCTTTTCCGCGCAGCTCTCGATTCCCCCCTCTCTTTCGCACCCTCCATGTCATATTCCGCTCCAGGAGTTCCATCATAGCTCCTCACTGTCGCTGGGAGGATGTTTTCTCCTCCGCTCGCCCCTTCCACCGTCATTTTCTCTCTACCCACCCTTGCCCTCTTCTCCGCGCAGCTCTCGATTCCCCCCTCTCTTTCGCACCCTCCATGTCATATTCCGCTCCAGGAGCTCCATCATAGCTCTTCGCTGTCGCTGGGAGGATGTTTTCTCCTCCGCTCGCCCCTTCCACCGTCATTTTCTCTCTACCCACCCTTTCCTCCTTTTCCGCGCAGCTCTCGATTCCCCCCTCTCTTTCGCACCCTCCATGTCATATTCCGCTCCAGGAGCTCCATCATAGCTCCTCGCTGTCGCTGGGAGGATGTTTTCTCCTCCGCTCGCCCCTTCCACCGTCATTTTCTCTCTACCCACCCTTGCCTCCTTTTCCGCGCAGCTCTCGATTCCCCCCTCTCTTTCGCACCCTCCATGTCATATTCCGCTCCAGGAGCTCCATCATAGCTCCTCGCTGTCGCTGGGAGGATGTTTTCTCCTCCGCTCGCCCCTTCCACCGTCATTTTCTCTCTACCCACCCTTGCCTCCTTTTCCGCGCAGCTCTCGATTCCCCCCTCTCTTTCGCACCCTCCATGTCATATTCCGCTCCAGGAGCTCCATCATAGCTCCTCGCTGTCGCTGGGAGGATGTTTTCTCCTCCGCTCGCCCCTTCCACCGTCATTTTCTCTCTACCCACCCTTGCCTCCTTCTCCGCGCAGCTCTCAATTCCCCCCTCTCTTTCGCACCCTCCATGTCATATTCCGCTCCAGGAGCTCCATCATAGCTCCTCGCTGTCGCTGGGAGGATGTTTTCTCCTCCGCTCGCCCCTTCCACCGTCATTTTCTCTCTACCCACCCTTGCCTCCTTCTCCGCGCAGCTCTCGATTCCCCCCTCTCTTTCGCACCCTCCATGTCATATTCCGCTCCAGGAGCTCCATCATAGCTCCTCGCTGTCGCTGGGAGGATGTTTTCTCCTCCGCTCGCCCCTTCCACCGTCATTTTCTCTCTACCCACCCTTGCCTCCTTTTCCGCGCAGCTCTCGATTCCCCCCTCTCTTTCGCACCCTCCATGTCATATTCCGCTCCAGGAGCTCCATCATAGCTCCTCGCTGTCGCTGGGAGGATGTTTTCTCCTCCGCTCGCCCCTTCCACCGTCATTTTCTCTCTACCCACCCTTGCCTCCTTCTCCGCGCAGCTCTCAATTCCCCCCTCTCTTTCGCACCCTCCATGTCATATTCCGCTCCAGGAGCTCCATCATAGCTCCTCGCTGTCGCTGGGAGGATGTTTTCTCCTCCGCTCGCCCCTTCCACCGTCATTTTCTCTCTACCCACCCTTGCCTCCTTCTCCGCGCAGCTCTCGATTCCCCCCTCTCTTTCGAACCCTCCATGTCATATTCCGCTCCAGGAGCTCCATCATAGCTCCTCGCTGTCGCTGGGAGGATGTTTTCTCCTCTGCTCGCCCCTTCCACCGTCATTTTCTCTCTACCCACCCTTTCCTCCTTTTCCGCGCAGCTCTCGATTCCCCCCTCTCTTTCGCACCCTCCATGTCATATTCCGCTCCAGGAGCTCCATCATAGCTCCTCGCTGTCGCTGGGAGGATGTTTTCTCCTCCGCTCGCCCCTTCCACCGTCATTTTCTTTCTACCCACCCTTGCCTCCTTTTCCACGCAGCTCTCGATTCCCCCCTCTCTTTCGCACCCTCCATGTCATATTCCGCTCCAGGAGCTCCATCATAGCTCCTCGCTGTTGCTGGGAGGATGTTTTCTCCTCCGCTCGCCCCTTCCACCGTCATTTTCTCTCTACCCACCCTTGCCTCCTTCTCCGCACAGCTCTCGATTCCCCCCTCTCTTTCGCACCCTCCATGTCATATTCCGCTCCAGGAGCTCCATCATAGCTCCTCGCTGTCGCTGGGAGGATGTTTTCTCCTCCGCTCGCCCCTTCCACCGTCATTTTCTCTCTACCCACCCTTGCCTCCTTCTCCGCGCAGCTCTCGATTCCCCCCTCTCTTTCGCACCCTCCATGTCATATTCCGCTCCAGGAGTTCCATCATAGCTCCTCACTGTCGCTGGGAGGATGTTTTCTCCTCCGCTCGCCCCTTCCACCGTAATTTTCTCTCTACCCACCCTTGCCTCCTTCTCCGCGCAGCTCTCGATTCCCCCCTCTCTTTCGCACCCTCCATGTCATATTCCGCTCCAGGAGCTCTATCATAGCTCTTCGCTGTCGCTGGGAGGATGTTTTCTCCTCCGCTCGCCCCTTCCACCGTCATTTTCTCTCTACCCACGCTTGCCTCCTTCTCCGCGCAGCTCTCGATTCCCTTCTCTCTCTCGCACCCTCCATATTACATCCAGCTCCAGGAGCTTCATCATAGCTCCTCGCTGTCGCTGGGAGGATGTTTTCTCCTCCGCTCGCCCCTTCCACCGTGATTTTCTCTCTACCCACCCTTGCCTCCTTCTCTGCGCAGCTCTCGATTCCCCCCTCTCTTTCGCACCCACCATGTCATATTCCGCTCCAGGAGCTCCATCATAGCTCCTCGCTGTCGCTGGGAGGATGTTTTCTCCTCCGCTCGCCCCTTCCACCGTCATTTTCTCTCTACCCACCCTTGCCTCCTTCTCCGCGCAGCTCTCGATTCCCTCTTCTCTCTCGCACCCTCCATATTACATCCAGCTCCAGGAGCTCCATCATAGCTCCTCGCTGTCGCTGGGAGGATGTTTTCTCCTCTGCTCGCCGCTTCCGCCGTCATTTTCTCTCCACCCACCCTTGCCTCCTTCTCCGCGCCGCTCTCGATTCCCCCCTCTCTTTCGCACCCTCCATGTCATATTCCGCTCCAGGAGCTCCATCATAGCTCCTCGCTGTCGCTGGGAGGATGTTTTCTCCTCCGCTCGCCCCTTCCACCGTCATTTTCTCTCTACCCACCCTTGCCTCCTTCTCCGCGCAGCTCTCGATTCCCCCCTCTCTTTCGCACCCTCCATGTCATATTCCGCTCCAGGAGCTCCATCATAGCTTCTCGCTGTCGCTGGGAGGATGTTTTCTCCTCCGCTCGCCCCTTCCACCGTCATTTTCTCTCTACCCACCCTTTCCTCCTTTTCCGCGCAGCTCTCGATTCCCCCCTCTCTTTCACACCCTCCATGTCATATTCCGCTCCAGGAGCTCCATCATTGCTCCTCGCTGTCGCTGGGAGGATGTTTTCTCCTCCGCTCGCCCCTTCCACCGTCATTTTCTCTCTACCCACCCTTGCCTCCCTCTCTGCGCAGCTCTCAATTCCCCCCTCTCTTTCGCACCCTCCATGTCATATTCCGCTCCAGGAGCTCCATCATAGCTCCTCGCTGTCGCTGGGAGGATGTTTTCTCCTCCGCTCGCCCCTTTCACCGTCATTTTCTCTCTACCCACCCTTTCCTCCTTCTCCGCGCAGCTCTCGATTCCCCCCTCTCTTTCGAACCCTCCATGTCATATTCCGCTCCAGGAGCTCCATCATAGCTCCTCGCTGTCGCTGGGAGGATGTTTTCTCCTCTGCTCGCCCCTTCCACCGTCATTTTCTCTCTACCCACCCTTTCCTCCTTTTCCGCGCAGCTCTCGATTCCCCCTCTCTTTCGCACCCTCCATGTCATATTCCGCTCCAGGAGCTCCATCATAGCTCCTCGCTGTCGCTGGGAGGATGTTTTCTCCTCCGCTCGCCCCTTCCACCGTCATTTTCTCTCTACCCACCCTTGCCTCCTTTTCCGCGCAGCTCTCGATTTCCCCCTCTCTTTCGCACCCTCCATGTCATATTCCGCTCCAGGAGTTCCATCATAGCTCCTCACTGTCGCTGGGAGGATGTTTTCTCCTCCACTCGCCCCTTCCACCGTCATTTTCTCTCTACCCACCCTTGCCTCCTTCTCCGCGCTGCTCTCGATTCCCTCCTCTCTCTCGCACCCTCCATATTACATCCAGCTCCAGGAGCTCCATCATAGCTCCTCGCTGTCGCTGGGAGGATGTTTTCTCCTCCGCTCGCCCCTTCCACCGTCATTTTCTCTCTACCCACCCTTGCCTCCTTCTCCGCGCAGCTCTCGATTCCCTCCTCTCTCTCGCACCCTCCATATTACATCCAGCTCCAGGAGCTCCATCATAGCTCCTCGCTGTCGCTGGGAGGATGTTTTCTCCTCTGCTCGCCGCTTCCGCCGTCATTTTCTCTCCACCCACCCTTGCCTCCTTTTCCGCGCAGCTCTCAATTCCCCCCTCTCTTTTGCACCCTCCATGTCATATTCCGCTCCAGGAGCTCCATCATAGCTCCTTGCTGTCGCTGGGAGGATGTTTTCTCCTCCGCTCGCCCCTTCCACCGTCATTTTCTCTCTACCCACCCTTGCCTCCTTTTCCGCGCAGCTCTCGATTCCCCCCTCTCTTTCGCACCCTCCATGTCATATTCCGCTCCAGGAGTTCCATCATAGCTCCTCACTGTCGCTGGGAGGATGTTTTCTCCTCCGCTCGCCCCTTCCACCGTCATTTTCTCTCTACCCACCCTTGCCTCCTTCTCCGCGCAGCTCTCGATTCCCCCCTCTCTTTCGCACCCTCCATGTCATATTCTGCTCCAGGAGCTCCATCATAGCTCCTCGCTGTCGCTGGGAGGATGTTTTCTCCTCCGCTCGCCCCTTCCACCGTCATTTTCTCTCTACCCACCCTTGCCTCCTTCTCCACGCAGCTCTCGATTCCCCCCTCTCTTTCGCACCCTCCATGTCATATTCCGCTCCAGGAGCTCCATCATAGCTCCTTGCTGTCGCTGGGAGGATGTTTTCTCCTCCGCTCGCCCCTTCCACCATCATTTTCTCTCTACCCACCCTTGCCTCCTTCTCCGCGCAGCTCTCGATTCCCCCCTCTCTTTCGCACCCTCCATGTCATATTCCGCTCCAGGAGCTCCATCATAGCTCCTCGCTGTCGCTGGGAGGATGTTTTCTCCTCCGCTCGCCCCTTCCACCGTCATTTTCTCTCTACCCACCCTTGCCTCCTTTTCCGCGCAGCTCTCGATTCCCCCCTCTCTTTCGCACCCTCCATGTCATATTCCGCTCCAGGAGCTCCATCATAGCTCCTCGCTGTCGCTGGGAGGATGTTTTCTCCTCCGCTCGCCCCTTCCACCGTCATTTTCTCTCTACCCACCCTTGCCTCCTTTTCCGCGCAGCTCTCGATTCCCCCCTCTCTTTCGCACCCTCCATGTCATATTCCGCTCCAGGAGCTCCATCATAGCTCCTCGCTGTCGCTGGGAGGATGTTTTCTCCTCCGCTCGCCCCTTCCACCGTCATTTTCTCTCTACCCACCCTTGCCTCCTTTTCCGCGCAGCTCTCGATTCCCCCCTCTCTTTCGCACCCTCCATGTCATATTCCGCTCCAGGAGTTCCATCATAGCTCCTCACTGTCGCTGGGAGGATGTTTTCTCCTCCGCTCGCCCCTTCCACCGTCATTTTCTCTCTACCCACCCTTGCCTCCTTTTCCGCGCAGCTCTCGATTCCCCCTCTCTTTCGCACCCTCCATGTCATATTCCGCTCCCGGAGTTCCATCATAGCTCCTCACTGTCGCTGGGAGGAAGTTTTCTCCTCCGCTCGCCCCTTCCACCGTCATTTTCTCTCTACCCACCCTTGCCTCCTTTTCCGCGCAGCTCTCAATTCCCCCCTCTCTTTCGCACCCTCCATGTCATATTCCGCTCCAGGAGCTCCATCATAGCTCCTTGCTGTCGCTGGGAGGATGTTTTCTCCTCCGCTCGCCCCTTCCACCGTCATTTTCTCTCTACCCACCCTTGCCTCCTTTTCCGCGCAGCTCTCGATTCCCCCCTCTCTTTCGCACCCTCCATGTCATATTCCGCTCCAGGAGTTCCATCATAGCTCCTCACTGTCGCTGGGAGGATGTTTTCTCCTCCGCTCGCCCCTTCCACCGTCATTTTCTCTCTACCCACCCTTGCCTCCTTCTCCGCGCAGCTCTCGATTCCCCCCTCTCTTTCGCACCCTCCATGTCATATTCCGCTCCAGGAGCTCCATCATAGCTCCTTGCTGTCGCTGGGAGGATGTTTTCTCCTCCGCTCGCCCCTTCCACCATCATTTTCTCTCTACCCACCCTTGCCTCCTTCTCCGTGCAGCTCTCGATTCCCCCCTCTCTTTCGCACCCTCCATGTCATATTCCGCTCCAGGAGCTCCATCATAGCTCCTCGCTGTCGCTGGGAGGATGTTTTCTCCTCCGCTCGCCCCTTCCACCGTCATTTTCTCTCTACCCACCCTTGCCTCCTTTTCCGCGCAGCTCTCGATTCCCCCCTCTCTTTCGCACCCTCCATGTCATATTCCGCTCCAGGAGCTCCATCATAGCTCCTCGCTGTCGCTGGGAGGATGTTTTCTCCTCCGCTCGCCCCTTCCACCGTCATTTTCTTTCTACCCACCCTTGCCTCCTTTTCCACGCAGCTCTCGATTCCCCCCTCTCTTTCGCACCCTCCATGTCATATTCCGCTCCAGGAGCTCCATCATAGCTCCTCGCTGTTGCTGGGAGGATGTTTTCTCCTCCGCTCGCCCCTTCCACCGTCATTTTCTCTCTACCCACCCTTGCCTCCTTCTCCGCACAGCTCTCGATTCCCCCCTCTCTTTCGCACCCTCCATGTCATATTCCGCTCCAGGAGCTCCATCATAGCTCCTCGCTGTCGCTGGGAGGATGTTTTCTCCTCTGCTCGCCCCTTCCACCGTCATTTTCTCTCTACCCACCCTTTCCTCCTTTTCCGCGCAGCTCTCGATTCCCCCCTCTCTTTCGCACCCTCCATGTCATATTCCGCTCCAGGAGCTCCATCATAGCTCCTCGCTGTCGCTGGGAGGATGTTTTCTCCTCCGCTCGCCCCTTCCACCGTCATTTTCTTTCTACCCACCCTTGCCTCCTTTTCCACGCAGCTCTCGATTCCCCCCTCTCTTTCGCACCCTCCATGTCATATTCCGCTCCAGGAGCTCCATCATAGCTCCTCGCTGTTGCTGGGAGGATGTTTTCTCCTCCGCTCGCCCCTTCCACCGTCATTTTCTCTCTACCCACCCTTGCCTCCTTCTCCGCACAGCTCTCGATTCCCCCCTCTCTTTCGCACCCTCCATGTCATATTCCGCTCCAGGAGCTCCATCATAGCTCCTCGCTGTCGCTGGGAGGATGTTTTCTCCTCTGCTCGCCCCTTCCACCGTCATTTTCTCTCTACCCACCCTTTCCTCCTTTTCCGCGCAGCTCTCGATTCCCCCCTCTCTTGCGCACCCTCCATGTCATATTCCGCTCCAGGAGCTCCATCATAGCTCCTCGCTTTCGCTGGGAGGATGTTTTCTCCTCCGCTCGCCCCTTCCACCGTCATTTTCTCTCTACCCACCCTTGCCTCCTTTTCCGCGCAGCTCTCGATTCCCCCCTCTCTTTCGCACCCTCCATGTCATATTCCGCTCCAGGAGTTCCATCATAGCTCCTCACTGTCGCTGGGAGGATGTTTTCTCCTCCGCTCGCCCCTTCCACCGTCATTTTCTCTCTACCCACCCTTGCCTCCTTCTCCGCGCAGCTCTCGATTCCCCCCTCTCTTTCGCACCCTCCATGTCATATTCCGCTCCAGGAGCTCCATCATAGCTCTTCGCTGTCGCTGGGAGGATGTTTTCTCCTCCGCTCGCCCCTTCCACCGTCATTTTCTCTCTACACACCCTTTCCTCCTTTTCCGCGCAGCTCTCGATTCCCCCCTCTCTTTCGCACCCTCCATGTCATATTCCGCTCCAGGAGCTCCATCATAGCTCCTCGCTGTCGCTGGGAGGATGTTTTCTCCTCCGCTCGCCCCTTCCACCGTCATTTTCTTTCTACCCACCCTTGCCTCCTTTTCCACGCAGCTCTCGATTCCCCCCTCACTTTCGCACCCTCCATGTCATATTCCGCTCCAGGAGCTCCATCATAGCTCCTCACTGTTGCTGGGAGGATGTTTTCTCCTCCGCTCGCCCCTTCCACCGTCATTTTCTCTCTACCCACCCTTGCCTCCTTCTCCGCACAGCTCTCGATTCCCCCCTCTCTTTCGCACCCTCCATGTCATATTCCGCTCCAGGAGCTCCATCATAGCTCCTCGCTGTCGCTGGGAGGATGTTTTCTCCTCTGCTCGCCCCTTCCACCGTCATTTTCTCTCTACCCACCCTTTCCTCCTTTTCCGCGCAGCTCTCGATTCCCCCCTCTCTTGCGCACCCTCCATGTCATATTCCGCTCCAGGAGCTCCATCATAGCTCCTCGCTGTCGCTGGGAGGATGTTTTCTCCTCCGCTCGCCCCTTCCACTGTCATTTTCTCTCTACCCACCCTTGCCTCCTTTTCCGCGCAGCTCTCGATTCCCCCCTCTCTTTCGCACCCTCCATGTCATATTCCGCTCCAGGAGTTCCATCATAGCTCCTCGCTGTCGCTGGGAGGATGTTTTCTCCTCCGCTCGCCCCTTCCACCGTCATTTTCTCTCTACCCACGCTTGCCTCCTTCTCCGCGCAGCTCTCGATTCCCTCCTCTCTCTCGCACCCTCCATATTACATCCAGCTCCAGGAGCTTCATCATAGCTCCTCGCTGTCGCTGGGAGGATGTTTTCTCCTCCGCTCGCCCCTTCCACCGTCATTTTCTCTCTACCCACCCTTGCCTCCTTCTCTGCGCAGCTCTCGATTCCCCCCTCTCTTTCGCACCCTCCATGTCATATTCCGCTCCAGGAGCTCCATCATAGCTCCTCGCTGTCGCTGGGAGGATGTTTTCTCCTCCGCTCGCCCCTTCCACCATCATTTTCTCTCTACCCACCCTTGCCTCCTTCTCCGCGCAGCTCTCGATTCCCTCTTCTCTCTCGCACCCTCCATATTACATCCAGCTCCAGGAGCTCCATCATAGCTCCTCGCTGTCGCTGGGAGGATGTTTTCTCCTCTGCTCGCCGCTTCCGCCGTCATTTTCTCTCCACCCACCCTTGCCTCCTTCTCCGCGCCGCTCTCGATTCCCCCCTCTCTTTCGCACCCTCCATGTCATATTCCGCTCCAGGAGCTCCATCATAGCTCCTCGCTGTCGCTGGGAGGATGTTTTCTCCTCCGCTCGCCCCTTCCACCGTCATTTTCTCTCTACCCACCCTTGCCTCCTTCTCCGCGCAGCTCTCGATTCCCCCCTCTCTTTCGCACCCTCCATGTCATATTCCGCTCCAGGAGCTCCATCATAGCTCCTCGCTGTCGCTGGGAGGATGTTTTCTCCTCTGCTCGCCCCTTCCACCGTCATTTTCTCTCTACCCACCCTTTCCTCCTTTTCCGCGCAGCTCTGGATTCCCCCCTCTCTTGCGCACCCTCCATGTCATATTCCGCTCCAGGAGCTCCATCATAGCTCCTCGCTGTCGCTGGGAGGATGTTTTCTCCTCCGCTCGCCCCTTCCACCGTCATTTTCTCTCTACCCACCCTTGCCTCCTTTTCCGCGCAGCTCTCGATTCCCCCCTCTCTTTCGCACCCTCCATGTCATATTCCGCTCCAGGAGTTCCATCATAGCTCCTCACTGTCGCTGGGAGGATGTTTTCTCCTCCGCTCGCCCCTTCCACCGTCATTTTCTCTCTACCCACCCTTGCCTCCTTCTCCGCGCAGCTCTCGATTCCCCCCTCTCTTTCGCACCCTCCATGTCATATTCCGCTCCAGGAGCTCCATCATAGCTCTTCGCTGTCGCTGGGAGGATGTTTTCTCCTCCGCTCGCCCCTTCCACCGTCATTTTCTCTCTACACACCCTTTCCTCCTTTTCCGCGCAGCTCTCGATTCCCCCCTCTCTTTCGCACCCTCCATGTCATATTCCGCTCCAGGAGCTCCATCATAGCTCCTCGCTGTCGCTGGGAGGATGTTTTCTCCTCCGCTCGCCCCTTCCACCGTCATTTTCTTTCTACCCACCCTTGCCTCCTTTTCCACGCAGCTCTCGATTCCCCCCTCTCTTTCGCACCCTCCATGTCATATTCCGCTCCAGGAGCTCCATCATAGCTCCTCACTGTTGCTGGGAGGATGTTTTCTCCTCCGCTCGCCCCTTCCACCGTCATTTTCTCTCTACCCACCCTTGCCTCCTTCTCCGCACAGCTCTCGATTCCCCCCTCTCTTTCGCACCCTCCATGTCATATTCCGCTCCAGGAGCTCCATCATAGCTCCTCGCTGTCGCTGGGAGGATGTTTTCTCCTCTGCTCGCCCCTTCCACCGTCATTTTCTCTCTACCCACCCTTTCCTCCTTTTCCGCGCAGCTCTCGATTCCCCCCTCTCTTGCGCACCCTCCATGTCATATTCCGCTCCAGGAGCTCCATCATAGCTCCTCGCTGTCGCTGGGAGGATGTTTTCTCCTCCGCTCGCCCCTTCCACCGTCATTTTCTCTCTACCCACCCTTGCCTCCTTTTCCGCGCAGCTCTCGATTCCCCCCTCTCTTTCGCACCCTCCATGTCATATTCCGCTCCAGGAGTTCCATCATAGCTCCTCGCTGTCGCTGGGAGGATGTTTTCTCCTCCGCTCGCCCCTTCCACCGTCATTTTCTCTCTACCCACGCTTGCCTCCTTCTCCGCGCAGCTCTCGATTCCCTCCTCTCTCTCGCACCCTCCATATTACATCCAGCTCCAGGAGCTTCATCATAGCTCCTCGCTGTCGCTGGGAGGATGTTTTCTCCTCCGCTCGCCCCTTCCACCGTCATTTTCTCTCTACCCACCCTTGCCTCCTTCTCTGCGCAGCTCTCGATTCCCCCCTCTCTTTCGCACCCTCCATGTCATATTCCGCTCCAGGAGCTCCATCATAGCTCCTCGCTGTCGCTGGGAGGATGTTTTCTCCTCCGCTCGCCCCTTCCACCGTCATTTTCTCTCTACCCACCCTTGCCTCCTTCTCCGCGCAGCTCTCGATTCCCTCTTCTCTCTCGCACCCTCCATATTACATCCAGCTCCAGGAGCTCCATCATAGCTCCTCGCTGTCGCTGGGAGGATGTTTTCTCCTCTGCTCGCCGCTTCCGCCGTCATTTTCTCTCCACCCACCCTTGCCTCCTTCTCCGCGCCGCTCTCGATTCCCCCCTCTCTTTCGCACCCTCCATGTCATATTCCGCTCCAGGAGCTCCATCATAGCTCCTCGCTGTCGCTGGGAGGATGTTTTCTCCTCCGCTCGCCCCTTCCACCGTCATTTTCTCTCTACCCACCCTTGCCTCCTTCTCCGCGCAGCTCTCGATTCCCCCCTCTCTTTCGCACCCTCCATGTCATATTCCGCTCCAGGAGCTCCATCATAGCTCCTCGCTGTCGCTGGGAGGATGTTTTCTCCTCCGCTCGCCCCTTCCACCGTCATTTTCTCTCTACCCACCCTTGCCTCCTTCTCCGCGCAGCTCTCGATTCCCTCTTCTCTCTCGCACCCTCCATATTACATCCAGCTCCAGGAGCTCCATCATAGCTCCTCGCTGTCGCTGGGAGGATGTTTTCTCCTCTGCTCGCCGCTTCCGCCGTCATTTTCTCTCCACCCACCCTTGCCTCCTTCTCCGCGCCGCTCTCGATTCCCCCCTCTCTTTCGCACCCTCCATGTCATATTCCGCTCCAGGAGCTCCATCATAGCTCCTCGCTGTCGCTGGGAGGATGTTTTCTCCTCCGCTCGCCCCTTCCACCGTCATTTTCTCTCTACCCACCCTTGCCTCCTTCTCCGCGCAGCTCTCGATTCCCCCCTCTCTTTCGCACCCTCCATGTCATATTCCGCTCCAGGAGCTCCATCATAGCTCCTCGCTGTCGCTGGGAGGATGTTTTCTCCTCTGCTCGCCCCTTCCACCGTCATTTTCTCTCTACCCACCCTTTCATCCTTTTCCGCGCAGCTCTGGATTCCCCCCTCTCTTGCGCACCCTCCATGTCATATTCCGCTCCAGGAGCTCCATCATAGCTCCTCGCTGTCGCTGGGAGGATGTTTTCTCCTCCGCTCGCCCCTTCCACCGTCATTTTCTCTCTACCCACCCTTGCCTCCTTTTCCGCGCAGCTCTCGATTCCCCCCTCTCTTTCGCACCCTCCATGTCATATTCCGCTCCAGGAGTTCCATCATAGCTCCTCACTGTCGCTGGGAGGATGTTTTCTCCTCCGCTCGCCCCTTCCACCGTCATTTTCTCTCTACCCACCCTTGCCTCCTTCTCCGCGCAGCTCTCGATTCCCCCCTCTCTTTCGCACCCTCCATGTCATATTCCGCTCCAGGAGCTCCATCATAGCTCTTCGCTGTCGCTGGGAGGATGTTTTCTCCTCCGCTCGCCCCTTCCACCGTCATTTTCTCTCTACACACCCTTTCCTCCTTTTCCGCGCAGCTCTCGATTCCCCCCTCTCTTTCGCACCCTCCATGTCATATTCCGCTCCAGGAGCTCCATCATAGCTCCTCGCTGTCGCTGGGAGGATGTTTTCTCCTCCGCTCGCCCCTTCCACCGTCATTTTCTTTCTACCCACCCTTGCCTCCTTTTCCACGCAGCTCTCGATTCCCCCCTCTCTTTCGCACCCTCCATGTCATATTCCGCTCCAGGAGCTCCATCATAGCTCCTCACTGTTGCTGGGAGGATGTTTTCTCCTCCGCTCGCCCCTTCCACCGTCATTTTCTCTCTACCCACCCTTGCCTCCTTCTCCGCACAGCTCTCGATTCCCCCCTCTCTTTCGCACCCTCCATGTCATATTCCGCTCCAGGAGCTCCATCATAGCTCCTCGCTGTCGCTGGGAGGATGTTTTCTCCTCTGCTCGCCCCTTCCACCGTCATTTTCTCTCTACCCACCCTTTCCTCCTTTTCCGCGCAGCTCTCGATTCCCCCCTCTCTTGCGCACCCTCCATGTCATATTCCGCTCCAGGAGCTCCATCATAGCTCCTCGCTGTCGCTGGGAGGATGTTTTCTCCTCCGCTCGCCCCTTCCACCGTCATTTTCTCTCTACCCACCCTTGCCTCCTTTTCCGCGCAGCTCTCGATTCCCCCCTCTCTTTCGCACCCTCCATGTCATATTCCGCTCCAGGAGTTCCATCATAGCTCCTCGCTGTCGCTGGGAGGATGTTTTCTCCTCCGCTCGCCCCTTCCACCATCATTTTCTCTCTACCCACGCTTGCCTCCTTCTCCGCGCAGCTCTCGATTCCCTCCTCTCTCTCGCACCCTCCATATTACATCCAGCTCCAGGAGCTTCATCATAGCTCCTCGCTGTCGCTGGGAGGATGTTTTCTCCTCCGCTCGCCCCTTCCACCGTCATTTTCTCTCTACCCACCCTTGCCTCCTTCTCTGCGCAGCTCTCGATTCCCCCCTCTCTTTCGCACCCTCCATGTCATATTCCGCTCCAGGAGCTCCATCATAGCTCCTCGCTGTCGCTGGGAGGATGTTTTCTCCTCCGCTCGCCCCTTCCACCGTCATTTTCTCTCTACCCACCCTTGCCTCCTTCTCCGCGCAGCTCTCGATTCCCTCTTCTCTCTCGCACCCTCCATATTACATCCAGCTCCAGGAGCTCCATCATAGCTCCTCGCTGTCGCTGGGAGGATGTTTTCTCCTCTGCTCGCTGCTTCCGCCGTCATTTTCTCTCCACCCACCCTTGCCTCCTTCTCCGCGCCGCTCTCGATTCCCCCCTCTCTTTCGCACCCTCCATGTCATATTCCGCTCCAGGAGCTCCATCATAGCTCCTCGCTGTCGCTGGGAGGATGTTTTCTCCTCCGCTCGCCCCTTCCACCGTCATTTTCTCTCTACCCACCCTTGCCTCCTTCTCCGCGCAGCTCTCGATTCCCCCCTCTCTTTCACACCCTCCATGTCATATTCCGCTCCAGGAGCTCCATCATTGCTCCTCGCTGTCGCTGGGAGGATGTTTTCTCCTCCGCTCGCCCCTTCCACCGTCATTTTCTCTCTACCCACCCTTGCCTCCCTCTCCGCGCAGCTCTCAATTCCCCCCTCTCTTTCGCACCCTCCATGTCATATTCCGCTCCAGGAGCTCCATCATAGCTCCTCGCTGTCGCTGGGAGGATGTTTTCTCCTCCGCTCGCCCCTTTCACCGTCATTTTCTCTCTACCCACCCTTTCCTCCTTCTCCGCGCAGCTCTCGATTCCCCCCTCTCTTTCGAACCCTCCATGTCATATTCCGCTCCAGGAGCTCCATCATAGCTCCTCGCTGTCGCTGGGAGGATGTTTTCTCCTCTGCTCGCCCCTTCCACCGTCATTTTCTCTCTACCCACCCTTTCCTCCTTTTCCGCGCAGCTCTCGATTCCCCCTCTCTTTCGCACCCTCCATGTCATATTCCGCTCCAGGAGCTCCATCATAGCTCCTCGCTGTCGCTGGGAGGATGTTTTCTCCTCCGCTCGCCCCTTCCACCGTCATTTTCTCTCTACCCACCCTTGCCTCCTTTTCCGCGCAGCTCTCGATTCCCCCCTCTCTTTCGCACCCTCCATGTCATATTCCGCTCCAGGAGTTCCATCATAGCTCCTCACTGTCGCTGGGAGGATGTTTTCTCCTCCACTCGCCCCTTCCACCGTCATTTTCTCTCTACCCACCCTTGCCTCCTTCTCCGCCCTGCTCTCGATTCCCTCCTCTCTCTCGCACCCTCCATATTACATCCAGCTCCAGGAGCTCCATCATAGCTCCTCGCAGTCGCTGGGAGGATGTTTTCTCCTCCGCTCGCCCCTTCCACCGTCATTTTCTCTCTACCCACCCTTGCCTCCTTCTCCGCGCAGCTCTCGATTCCCTCCTCTCTCTCGCACCCTCCATATTACATCCAGTTCCAGGAGCTCCATCATAGCTCCTCGCTGTCGCTGGGAGGATGTTTTCTCCTCTGCTCGCCGCTTCCGCCGTCATTTTCTCTCCACCCACCCTTGCCTCCTTTTTCGCGCAGCTCTCAATTCCCCCCTCTCTTTCGCACCCTCCATGTCATATTCCGCTCCAGGAGCTCCATCATTGCTCCTTGCTGTCGCTGGGAGGATGTTTTCTCCTCCGCTCGCCCCTTCCACCGTCATTTTCTCTCTACCCACCCTTGCCTCCTTTTCCGCGCAGCTCTCGATTCCCCCCTCTCTTTCGCACCCTCCATGTCATATTCCGCTCCAGGAGTTCCATCATAGCTCCTCGCTGTCGCTGGGAGGATGTTTTCTCCTCCGCTCGCCCCTTCCACCGTCATTTTCTCTCTACCCACCCTTGCCTCCTTCTCCGCGCAGCTCTCGATTCCCTCTTCTCTCTCGCACCCTCCATATTACATCCAGCTCCAGGAGCTCCATCATAGCTCCTCGCTGTCGCTGGGAGGATGTTTTCTCCTCTGCTCGCCGCTTCCGCCGTCATTTTCTCTCCACCCACCCTTGCCTCCTTCTCCGCGCCGCTCTCGATTCCCCCCTCTCTTTCGCACCCTCCATGTCATATTCCGCTCCAGGAGCTCCATCATAGCTCCTCGCTGTCGCTGGGAGGATGTTTTCTCCTCCGCTCGCCCCTTCCACCGTCATTTTCTCTCTACCCACCCTTGCCTCCTTCTCCGCGCAGCTCTCGATTCCCCCCTCTCTTTCGCACCCTCCATGTCATATTCCGCTCCAGGAGCTCCATCATAGCTCCTCGCTGTCGCTGGGAGGATGTTTTCTCCTCTGCTCGCCCCTTCCACCGTCATTTTCTCTCTACCCACCCTTTCATCCTTTTCCGCGCAGCTCTGGATTCCCCCCTCTCTTGCGCACCCTCCATGTCATATTCCGCTCCAGGAGCTCCATCATAGCTCCTCGCTGTCGCTGGGAGGATGTTTTCTCCTCCGCTCGCCCCTTCCACCGTCATTTTCTCTCTACCCACCCTTGCCTCCTTTTCCGCGCAGCTCTCGATTCCCCCCTCTCTTTCGCACCCTCCATGTCATATTCCGCTCCAGGAGTTCCATCATAGCTCCTCACTGTCGCTGGGAGGATGTTTTCTCCTCCGCTCGCCCCTTCCACCGTCATTTTCTCTCTACCCACCCTTGCCTCCTTCTCCGCGCAGCTCTCGATTCCCCCCTCTCTTTCGCACCCTCCATGTCATATTCCGCTCCAGGAGCTCCATCATAGCTCTTCGCTGTCGCTGGGAGGATGTTTTCTCCTCCGCTCGCCCCTTCCACCGTCATTTTCTCTCTACACACCCTTTCCTCCTTTTCCGCGCAGCTCTCGATTCCCCCCTCTCTTTCGCACCCTCCATGTCATATTCCGCTCCAGGAGCTCCATCATAGCTCCTCGCTGTCGCTGGGAGGATGTTTTCTCCTCCGCTCGCCCCTTCCACCGTCATTTTCTTTCTACCCACCCTTGCCTCCTTTTCCACGCAGCTCTCGATTCCCCCCTCTCTTTCGCACCCTCCATGTCATATTCCGCTCCAGGAGCTCCATCATAGCTCCTCACTTTTGCTGGGAGGATGTTTTCTCCTCCGCTCGCCCCTTCCACCGTCATTTTCTCTCTACCCACCCTTGCCTCCTTCTCCGCACAGCTCTCGATTCCCCCCTCTCTTTCGCACCCTCCATGTCATATTCCGCTCCAGGAGCTCCATCATAGCTCCTCGCTGTCGCTGGGAGGATGTTTTCTCCTCTGCTCGCCCCTTCCACCGTCATTTTCTCTCTACCCACCCTTTCCTCCTTTTCCGCGCAGCTCTCGATTCCCCCCTCTCTTGCGCACCCTCCATGTCATATTCCGCTCCAGGAGCTCCATCATAGCTCCTCGCTGTCGCTGGGAGGATGTTTTCTCCTCCGCTCGCCCCTTCCACCGTCATTTTCTCTCTACCCACCCTTGCCTCCTTTTCCGCGCAGCTCTCGATTCCCCCCTCTCTTTCGCACCCTCCATGTCATATTCCGCTCCAGGAGTTCCATCATAGCTCCTCGCTGTCGCTGGGAGGATGTTTTCTCCTCCGCTCGCCCCTTCCACCATCATTTTCTCTCTACCCACGCTTGCCTCCTTCTCCGCGCAGCTCTCGATTCCCTCCTCTCTCTCGCACCCTCCATATTACATCCAGCTCCAGGAGCTTCATCATAGCTCCTCGCTGTCGCTGGGAGGATGTTTTCTCCTCCGCTCGCCCCTTCCACCGTCATTTTCTCTCTACCCACCCTTGCCTCCTTCTCTGCGCAGCTCTCGATTCCCCCCTCTCTTTCGCACCCTCCATGTCATATTCCGCTCCAGGAGCTCCATCATAGCTCCTCGCTGTCGCTGGGAGGATGTTTTCTCCTCCGCTCGCCCCTTCCACCGTCATTTTCTCTCTACCCACCCTTGCCTCCTTCTCCGCGCAGCTCTCGATTCCCTCTTCTCTCTCGCACCCTCCATATTACATCCAGCTCCAGGAGCTCCATCATAGCTCCTCGCTGTCGCTGGGAGGATGTTTTCTCCTCTGCTCGCTGCTTCCGCCGTCATTTTCTCTCCACCCACCCTTGCCTCCTTCTCCGCGCCGCTCTCGATTCCCCCCTCTCTTTCGCACCCTCCATGTCATATTCCGCTCCAGGAGCTCCATCATAGCTCCTCGCTGTCGCTGGGAGGATGTTTTCTCCTCCGCTCGCCCCTTCCACCGTCATTTTCTCTCTACCCACCCTTGCCTCCTTCTCCGCGCAGCTCTCGATTCCCCCCTCTCTTTCACACCCTCCATGTCATATTCCGCTCCAGGAGCTCCATCATTGCTCCTCGCTGTCGCTGGGAGGATGTTTTCTCCTCCGCTCGCCCCTTCCACCGTCATTTTCTCTCTACCCACCCTTGCCTCCCTCTCCGCGCAGCTCTCAATTCCCCCCTCTCTTTCGCACCCTCCATGTCATATTCCGCTCCAGGAGCTCCATCATAGCTCCTCGCTGTCGCTGGGAGGATGTTTTCTCCTCCGCTCGCCCCTTTCACCGTCATTTTCTCTCTACCCACCCTTTCCTCCTTCTCCGCGCAGCTCTCGATTCCCCCCTCTCTTTCGAACCCTCCATGTCATATTCCGCTCCAGGAGCTCCATCATAGCTCCTCGCTGTCGCTGGGAGGATGTTTTCTCCTCTGCTCGCCCCTTCCACCGTCATTTTCTCTCTACCCACCCTTTCCTCCTTTTCCGCGCAGCTCTCGATTCCCCCTCTCTTTCGCACCCTCCATGTCATATTCCGCTCCAGGAGCTCCATCATAGCTCCTCGCTGTCGCTGGGAGGATGTTTTCTCCTCCGCTCGCCCCTTCCACCGTCATTTTCTCTCTACCCACCCTTGCCTCCTTTTCCGCGCAGCTCTCGATTCCCCCCTCTCTTTCGCACCCTCCATGTCATATTCCGCTCCAGGAGTTCCATCATAGCTCCTCACTGTCGCTGGGAGGATGTTTTCTCCTCCACTCGCCCCTTCCACCGTCATTTTCTCTCTACCCACCCTTGCCTCCTTCTCCGCCCTGCTCTCGATTCCCTCCTCTCTCTCGCACCCTCCATATTACATCCAGCTCCAGGAGCTCCATCATAGCTCCTCGCTGTCGCTGGGAGGATGTTTTCTCCTCCGCTCGCCCCTTCCACCGTCATTTTCTCTCTACCCACCCTTGCCTCCTTCTCCGCGCAGCTCTCGATTCCCTCCTCTCTCTCGCACCCTCCATATTACATCCAGTTCCAGGAGCTCCATCATAGCTCCTCGCTGTCGCTGGGAGGATGTTTTCTCCTCTGCTCGCCGCTTCCGCCGTCATTTTCTCTCCACCCACCCTTGCCTCCTTTTTCGCGCAGCTCTCAATTCCCCCCTCTCTTTCGCACCCTCCATGTCATATTCCGCTCCAGGAGCTCCATCATTGCTCCTTGCTGTCGCTGGGAGGATGTTTTCTCCTCCGCTCGCCCCTTCCACCGTCATTTTCTCTCTACCCACCCTTGCCTCCTTTTCCGCGCAGCTCTCGATTCCCCCCTCTCTTTCGCACCCTCCATGTCATATTCCGCTCCAGGAGTTCCATCATAGCTCCTCACTGTCGCTGGGAGGATGTTTTCTCCTCCGCTCGCCCCTTCCACCGTCATTTTCTCTCTACCCACCCTTGCCTCCTTCTCCGCGCAGCTCTCGATAACCCCCCTCTCTTTCGCACCCTCCATGTCATATTCTGCTCCAGGAGCTCCATCATAGCTCCTCGCTGTCGCTGGGAGGATGTTTTCTCCTCCGCTCGCCCCTTCCACCGTCATTTTCTCTCTACCCACCCTTGCCTCCTTCTCCGCGCAGCTCTCGATTCCCCCCTCTCTTTCGCACCCTCCATGTCATATTCCGCTCCAGGAGCTCCATCATAGCTCCTTGCTGTCGCTGGGAGGATGTTTTCTCCTCCGCTCGCCCCTTCCACCGTCATTTTCTCTCTACCCACCCTTGCCTCCTTCTCCGCGCAGCTCTCGATTCCCTCTTCTCTCTCGCACCCTCCATATTACATCCAGCTCCAGGAGCTCCATCATAGCTCCTCGCTGTCGCTGGGAGGATGTTTTCTCCTCTGCTCGCTGCTTCCGCCGTCATTTTCTCTCCACCCACCCTTGCCTCCTTCTCCGCGCCGCTCTCGATTCCCCCCTCTCTTTCGCACCCTCCATGTCATATTCCGCTCCAGGAGCTCCATCATAGCTCCTCGCTGTCGCTGGGAGGATGTTTTCTCCTCCGCTCGCCCCTTCCACCGTCATTTTCTCTCTACCCACCCTTGCCTCCTTCTCCGCGCAGCTCTCGATTCCCCCCTCTCTTTCACACCCTCCATGTCATATTCCGCTCCAGGAGCTCCATCATTGCTCCTCGCTGTCGCTGGGAGGATGTTTTCTCCTCCGCTCGCCCCTTCCACCGTCATTTTCTCTCTACCCACCCTTGCCTCCCTCTCCGCGCAGCTCTCAATTCCCCCCTCTCTTTCGCACCCTCCATGTCATATTCCGCTCCAGGAGCTCCATCATAGCTCCTCGCTGTCGCTGGGAGGATGTTTTCTCCTCCGCTCGCCCCTTTCACCGTCATTTTCTCTCTACCCACCCTTTCCTCCTTCTCCGCGCAGCTCTCGATTCCCCCCTCTCTTTCGAACCCTCCATGTCATATTCCGCTCCAGGAGCTCCATCATAGCTCCTCGCTGTCGCTGGGAGGATGTTTTCTCCTCTGCTCGCCCCTTCCACCGTCATTTTCTCTCTACCCACCCTTTCCTCCTTTTCCGCGCAGCTCTCGATTCCCCCTCTCTTTCGCACCCTCCATGTCATATTCCGCTCCAGGAGCTCCATCATAGCTCCTCGCTGTCGCTGGGAGGATGTTTTCTCCTCCGCTCGCCCCTTCCACCGTCATTTTCTCTCTACCCACCCTTGCCTCCTTTTCCGCGCAGCTCTCGATTCCCCCCTCTCTTTCGCACCCTCCATGTCATATTCCGCTCCAGGAGTTCCATCATAGCTCCTCACTGTCGCTGGGAGGATGTTTTCTCCTCCACTCGCCCCTTCCACCGTCATTTTCTCTCTACCCACCCTTGCCTCCTTCTCCGCCCTGCTCTCGATTCCCTCCTCTCTCTCGCACCCTCCATATTACATCCAGCTCCAGGAGCTCCATCATAGCTCCTCGCTGTCGCTGGGAGGATGTTTTCTCCTCCGCTCGCCCCTTCCACCGTCATTTTCTCTCTACCCACCCTTGCCTCCTTCTCCGCGCAGCTCTCGATTCCCTCCTCTCTCTCGCACCCTCCATATTACATCCAGTTCCAGGAGCTCCATCATAGCTCCTCGCTGTCGCTGGGAGGATGTTTTCTCCTCTGCTCGCCGCTTCCGCCGTCATTTTCTCTCCACCCACCCTTGCCTCCTTTTTCGCGCAGCTCTCAATTCCCCCCTCTCTTTCGCACCCTCCATGTCATATTCCGCTCCAGGAGCTCCATCATTGCTCCTTGCTGTCGCTGGGAGGATGTTTTCTCCTCCGCTCGCCCCTTCCACCGTCATTTTCTCTCTACCCACCCTTGCCTCCTTTTCCGCGCAGCTCTCGATTCCCCCCTCTCTTTCGCACCCTCCATGTCATATTCCGCTCCAGGAGTTCCATCATAGCTCCTCACTGTCGCTGGGAGGATGTTTTCTCCTCCGCTCGCCCCTTCCACCGTCATTTTCTCTCTACCCACCCTTGCCTCCTTCTCCGCGCAGCTCTCGATAACCCCCCTCTCTTTCGCACCCTCCATGTCATATTCTGCTCCAGGAGCTCCATCATAGCTCCTCGCTGTCGCTGGGAGGATGTTTTCTCCTCCGCTCGCCCCTTCCACCGTCATTTTCTCTCTACCCACCCTTGCCTCCTTCTCCGCGCAGCTCTCGATTCCCCCCTCTCTTTCGCACCCTCCATGTCATATTCCGCTCCAGGAGCTCCATCATAGCTCCTTGCTGTCGCTGGGAGGATGTTTTCTCCTCCGCTCGCCCCTTCCACCATCATTTTCTCTCTACCCACCCTTGCCTCCTTCTCCGCGCAGCTCTCGATTCCCCCCTCTCTTTCGCACCCTCCATGTCATATTCCGCTCCAGGAGCTCCATCATAGCTCCTCGCTGTCGCTGGGAGGATGTTTTCTCCTCCGCTCGCCCCTTCCACCGTCATTTTCTCTCTACCCACCCTTGCCTCCTTTTCCGCGCAGCTCTCGATTCCCCCCTCTCTTTCGCACCCTCCATGTCATATTCCGCTCCAGGAGCTCCATCATAGCTCCTCGCTGTCGCTGGGAGGATGTTTTCTCCTCCGCTCGCCCCTTCCACCGTCATTTTCTCTCTACCCACCCTTGCCTCCTTTTCCGCGCAGCTCTCGATTCCCCCCTCTCTTTCGCACCCTCCATGTCATATTCCGCTCCAGGAGCTCCATCATAGCTCCTCGCTGTCGCTGGGAGGATGTTTTCTCCTCCGCTCGCCCCTTCCACCGTCATTTTCTCTCTACCCACCCTTGCCTCCTTTTCCGCGCAGCTCTCGATTCCCCCCTCTCTTTCGCACCCTCCATGTCATATTCCGCTCCAGGAGTTCCATCATAGCTCCTCACTGTCGCTGGGAGGATGTTTTCTCCTCCGCTCGCCCCTTCCACCGTCATTTTCTCTCTACCCACCCTTGCCTCCTTCTCCGCGCAGCTCTCGATTCCCCCCTCTCTTTCGCACCCTCCATGTCATATTCCGCTCCAGGAGCTCCATCATAGCTCCTTGCTGTCGCTGGGAGGATGTTTTCTCCTCCGCTCGCCCCTTCCACCATCATTTTCTCTCTACCCACCCTTGCCTCCTTCTCCGCGCAGCTCTCGATTCCCCCCTCTCTTTCGCACCCTCCATGTCATATTCCGCTCCAGGAGCTCCATCATAGCTCCTCGCTGTCGCTGGGAGGATGTTTTCTCCTCCGCTCGCCCCTTCCACCGTCATTTTCTCTCTACCCACCCTTGCCTCCTTTTCCGCACAGCTCTCGATTCCCCCCTCTCTTTCGCACCCTCCATGTCATATTCCGCTCCAGGAGCTCCATCATAGCTCCTTGCTGTCGCTGGGAGGATGTTTTCTCCTCCGCTCGCCCCTTCCACCATCATTTTCTCTCTACCCACCCTTGCCTCCTTCTCCGCGCAGCTCTCGATTCCCCCCTCTCTTTCGCACCCTCCATGTCATATTCCGCTCCAGGAGCTCCATCATAGCTCCTCGCTGTCGCTGGGAGGATGTTTTCTCCTCCGCTCGCCCCTTCCACCGTCATTTTCTTTCTACCCACCCTTGCCTCCTTTTCCACGCAGCTCTCGATTCCCCCCTCTCTTTCGCACCCTCCATGTCATATTCCGCTCCAGGAGCTCCATCATAGCTCCTCGCTGTTGCTGGGAGGATGTTTTCTCCTCCGCTCGCCCCTTCCACCGTCATTTTCTCTCTACCCACCCTTGCCTCCTTCTCCGCACAGCTCTCGATTCCCCCCTCTCTTTCGCACCCTCCATGTCATATTCCGCTCCAGGAGCTCCATCATAGCTCCTCGCTGTCGCTGGGAGGATGTTTTCTCCTCTGCTCGCCCCTTCCACCGTCATTTTCTCTCTACCCACCCTTTCCTCCTTTTTCGCGCAGCTCTCGATTCCCCCCTCTCTTTCGCACCCTCCATGTCATATTCCGCTCCAGGAGCTCCATCATAGCTCCTCGCTGTCGCTGGGAGGATGTTTTCTCCTCCGCTCGCCCCTTCCACCGTCATTTTCTTTCTACCCACCCTTGCCTCCTTTTCCACGCAGCTCTCGATTCCCCCCTCTCTTTCGCACCCTCCATGTCATATTCCGCTCCAGGAGCTCCATCATAGCTCCTCGCTGTTGCTGGGAGGATGTTTTCTCCTCCGCTCGCCCCTTCCACCGTCATTTTCTCTCTACCCACCCTTGCCTCCTTCTCCGCGCAGCTCTCGATTCCCCCCTCTCTTTCGCACCCTCCATGTCATATTCCGCTCCAGGAGCTCCATCATAGCTCTTCGCTGTCGCTGGGAGGATGTTTTCTCCTCCGCTCGCCCCTTCCACCGTCATTTTCTCTCTACCCACCCTTTCCTCCTTTTCCGCGCAGCTCTCGATTCCCCCCTCTCTTTCGCACCCTCCATGTCATATTCCGCTCCAGGAGCTCCATCATAGCTCCTCGCTGTCGCTGGGAGGATGTTTTCTCCTCCGCTCGCCCCTTCCACCGTCATTTTCTCTCTACCCACCCTTGCCTCCTTTTCCGCGCAGCTCTCGATTCCCCCCTCTCTTTCGCACCCTCCATGTCATATTCCGCTCCAGGAGCTCCATCATAGCTCCTCGCTGTCGCTGGGAGGATGTTTTCTCCTCCGCTCGCCCCTTCCACCGTCATTTTCTCTCTACCCACCCTTGCCTCCTTCTCCGCGCAGCTCTCAATTCCCCCCTCTCTTTCGCACCCTCCATGTCATATTCCGCTCCAGGAGCTCCATCATAGCTCTTCGCTGTCGCTGGGAGGATGTTTTCTCCTCCGCTCGCCCCTTCCACCGTCATTTTCTCTCTACCCACCCTTTCCTCCTTTTCCGCGCAGCTCTCGATTCCCCCCTCTCTTTCGCACCCTCCATGTCATATTCCGCTCCAGGAGCTCCATCATAGCTCCTCGCTGTCGCTGGGAGGATGTTTTCTCCTCCGCTCGCCCCTTCCACCGTCATTTTCTCTCTACCCACCCTTGCCTCCTTCTCCGCGCAGCTCTCGATTCCCCCCTCTCTTTCGCACCCTCCATGTCATATTCCGCTCCAGGAGCTCCATCATAGCTCTTCGCTGTCGCTGGGAGGATGTTTTCTCCTCCGCTCGCCCCTTCCACCGTCATTTTCTCTCTACCCACCCTTTCCTCCTTTTCCGCGCAGCTCTCGATTCCCCCCTCTCTTTCGCACCCTCCATGTCATATTCCGCTCCAGGAGCTCCATCATAGCTCCTCGCTGTCGCTGGGAGGATGTTTTCTCCTCCGCTCGCCCCTTCCACCGTCATTTTCTCTCTACCCACCCTTGCCTCCTTTTCCGCGCAGCTCTCGATTCCCCCCTCTCTTTCGCACCCTCCATGTCATATTCCGCTCCAGGAGCTCCATCATAGCTCCTCGCTGTCGCTGGGAGGATGTTTTCTCCTCCGCTCGCCCCTTCCACTGTCATTTTCTCTCTACCCACCCTTGCCTCCTTCTCCGCGCAGCTCTCAATTCCCCCCTCTCTTTCGCACCCTCCATGTCATATTCCGCTCCAGGAGCTCCATCATAGCTCCTCGCTGTCGCTGGGAGGATGTTTTCTCCTCCGCTCGCCCCTTCCACCGTCATTTTCTCTCTACCCACCCTTGCCTCCTTCTCCGCGCAGCTCTCAATTCCCCCCTCTCTTTCGCACCCTCCATGTCATATTCCGCTCCAGGAGCTCCATCATAGCTCCTCGCTGTCGCTGGGAGGATGTTTTCTCCTCCGCTCGCCCCTTCCACCGTCATTTTCTCTCTACCCACCCTTGCCTCCTTCTCCGCGCAGCTCTCGATTCCCCCCTCTCTTTCGCACCCTCCATGTCATATTCCGCTCCAGGAGCTCCATCATAGCTCTTCGCTGTCGCTGGGAGGATGTTTTCTCCTCCGCTCGCCCCTTCCACCGTCATTTTCTCTCTACCCACCCTTTCCTCCTTTTCCGCGCAGCTCTCGATTCCCCCCTCTCTTTCGCACCCTCCATGTCATATTCCGCTCCAGGAGCTCCATCATAGCTCCTCGCTGTCGCTGGGAGGATGTTTTCTCCTCCGCTCGCCCCTTCCACCGTCATTTTCTCTCTACCCACCCTTGCCTCCTTTTCCGCGCAGCTCTCGATTCCCCCCTCTCTTTCGCACCCTCCATGTCATATTCCGCTCCAGGAGCTCCATCATAGCTCCTCGCTGTCGCTGGGAGGATGTTTTCTCCTCCGCTCGCCCCTTCCACCGTCATTTTCTCTCTACCCACCCTTGCCTCCTTCTCCGCGCAGCTCTCAATTCCCCCCTCTCTTTCGCACCCTCCATGTCATATTCCGCTCCAGGAGCTCCATCATAGCTCCTCGCTGTCGCTGGGAGGATGTTTTCTCCTCCGCTCGCCCCTTCCACCGTCATTTTCTCTCTACCCACCCTTGCCTCCTTTTCCGCGCAGCTCTCGATTCCCCCCTCTCTTTCGCACCCTCCATGTCATATTCCGCTCCAGGAGTTCCATCATAGCTCCTCACTGTCGCTGGGAGGATGTTTTCTCCTCCACTCGCCCCTTCCACCGTCATTTTCTCTCTACCCACCCTTGCCTCCTTCTCCGCGCTGCTCTCGATTCCCTCCTCTCTCTCGCACCCTCCATATTACATCCAGCTCCAGGAGCTCCATCATAGCTCCTCGCTGTCGCTGGGAGGATGTTTTCTCCTCCGCTCGCCCCTTCCACCGTCATTTTCTCTCTACCCACCCTTGCCTCCTTCTCCGCGCAGCTCTCGATTCCCTCCTCTCTCTCGCACCCTCCATATTACATCCAGCTCCAGGAGCTCCATCATAGCTCCTCGCTGTCGCTGGGAGGATGTTTTCTCCTCTGCTCGCCGCTTCCGCCGTCATTTTCTCTCCACCCACCCTTGCCTCCTTTTTCGCGCAGCTCTCAATTCCCCCCTCTCTTTCGCACCCTCCATGTCATATTCCGCTCCAGGAGCTCCATCATTGCTCCTTGCTGTCGCTGGGAGGATGTTTTCTCCTCCGCTCGCCCCTTCCACCGTCATTTTCTCTCTACCCACCCTTGCCTCCTTTTCCGCGCAGCTCTCGATTCCCCCCTCTCTTTCGCACCCTCCATGTCATATTCCGCTCCAGGAGTTCCATCATAGCTCCTCACTGTCGCTGGGAGGATGTTTTCTCCTCCGCTCGCCCCTTCCACCGTCATTTTCTCTCTACCCACCCTTGCCTCCTTCTCCGCGCAGCTCTCGATAACCCCCCTCTCTTTCGCACCCTCCATGTCATATTCTGCTCCAGGAGCTCCATCATAGCTCCTCGCTGTCGCTGGGAGGATGTTTTCTCCTCCGCTCGCCCCTTCCACCGTCATTTTCTCTCTACCCACCCTTGCCTCCTTCTCCGCGCAGCTCTCGATTCCCCCCTCTCTTTCGCACCCTCCATGTCATATTCCGCTCCAGGAGCTCCATCATAGCTCCTTGCTGTCGCTGGGAGGATGTTTTCTCCTCCGCTCGCCCCTTCCACCATCATTTTCTCTCTACCCACCCTTGCCTCCTTCTCCGCGCAGCTCTCGATTCCCCCCTCTCTTTCGCACCCTCCATGTCATATTCCGCTCCAGGAGCTCCATCATAGCTCCTCGCTGTCGCTGGGAGGATGTTTTCTCCTCCGCTCGCCCCTTCCACCATCATTTTCTCTCTACCCACCCTTGCCTCCTTCTCCGCGCAGCTCTCGATTCCCCCCTCTCTTTCGCACCCTCCATGTCATATTCCGCTCCAGGAGCTCCATCATAGCTCCTCGCTGTCGCTGGGAGGATGTTTTCTCCTCCGCTCGCCCCTTCCACCGTCATTTTCTCTCTACCCACCCTTGCCTCCTTTTCCGCGCAGCTCTCGATTCCCCCCTCTCTTTCGCACCCTCCATGTCATATTCCGCTCCAGGAGCTCCATCATAGCTCCTCGCTGTCGCTGGGAGGATGTTTTCTCCTCCGCTCGCCCCTTCCACCGTCATTTTCTCTCTACCCACCCTTGCCTCCTTTTCCGCGCAGCTCTCGATTCCCCCCTCTCTTTCGCACCCTCCATGTCATATTCCGCTCCAGGAGCTCCATCATAGCTCCTCGCTGTCGCTGGGAGGATGTTTTCTCCTCCGCTCGCCCCTTCCACCGTCATTTTCTCTCTACCCACCCTTGCCTCCTTTTCCGCGCAGCTCTCGATTCCCCCCTCTCTTTCGCACCCTCCATGTCATATTCCGCTCCAGGAGTTCCATCATAGCTCCTCACTGTCGCTGGGAGGATGTTTTCTCCTCCGCTCGCCCCTTCCACCGTCATTTTCTCTCTACCCACCCTTGCCTCCTTCTCCGCGCAGCTCTCGATTCCCCCCTCTCTTTCGCACCCTCCATGTCATATTCCGCTCCAGGAGCTCCATCATAGCTCCTCGCTGTCGCTGGGAGGATGTTTTCTCCTCCGCTCGCCCCTTCCACCGTCATTTTCTCTCTACCCACCCTTGCCTCCTTTTCCGCACAGCTCTCGATTCCCCCCTCTCTTTCGCACCCTCCATGTCATATTCCGCTCCAGGAGCTCCATCATAGCTCCTTGCTGTCGCTGGGAGGATGTTTTCTCCTCCGCTCGCCCCTTCCACCATCATTTTCTCTCTACCCACCCTTGCCTCCTTCTCCGCGCAGCTCTCGATTTCCCCCTCTCTTTCGCACCCTCCATGTCATATTCCGCTCCAGGAGCTCCATCATAGCTCCTCGCTGTCGCTGGGAGGATGTTTTCTCCTCCGCTCGCCCCTTCCACCGTCATTTTCTTTCTACCCACCCTTGCCTCCTTTTCCACGCAGCTCTTGATTCCCCCCTCTCTTTCGCACCCTCCATGTCATATTCCGCTCCAGGAGCTCCATCATAGCTCCTCGCTGTTGCTGGGAGGATGTTTTCTCCTCCGCTCGCCCCTTCCACCGTCATTTTCTCTCTACCCACCCTTGCCTCCTTCTCCGCACAGCTCTCGATTCCCCCCTCTCTTTCGCACCCTCCATGTCATATTCCGCTCCAGGAGCTCCATCATAGCTCCTCGCTGTCGCTGGGAGGATGTTTTCTCCTCTGCTCGCCCCTTCCACCGTCATTTTCTCTCTACCCACCCTTTCCTCCTTTTCCGCGCAGCTCTCGATTCCCCCCTCTCTTTCGCACCCTCCATGTCATATTCCGCTCCAGGAGCTCCATCATAGCTCCTCGCTGTCGCTGGGAGGATGTTTTCTCCTCCGCTCGCCCCTTCCACCGTCATTTTCTTTCTACCCACCCTTGCCTCCTTTTCCACGCAGCTCTCGATTCCCCCCTCTCTTTCGCACCCTCCATGTCATATTCCGCTCCAGGAGCTCCATCATAGCTCCTCGCTGTCGCTGGGAGGATGTTTTCTCCTCCGCTCGCCCCTTCCACCGTCATTTTCTTTCTACCCACCCTTGCCTCCTTTTCCACGCAGCTCTTGATTCCCCCCTCTCTTTCGCACCCTCCATGTCATATTCCGCTCCAGGAGCTCCATCATAGCTCCTCGCTGTTGCTGGGAGGATGTTTTCTCCTCCGCTCGCCCCTTCCACCGTCATTTTCTCTCTACCCACCCTTGCCTCCTTCTCCGCACAGCTCTCGATTCCCCCCTCTCTTTCGCACCCTCCATGTCATATTCCGCTCCAGGAGCTCCATCATAGCTCCTCGCTGTCGCTGGGAGGATGTTTTCTCCTCTGCTCGCCCCTTCCACCGTCATTTTCTCTCTACCCACCCTTTCCTCCTTTTCCGCGCAGCTCTCGATTCCCCCCTCTCTTTCGCACCCTCCATGTCATATTCCGCTCCAGGAGCTCCATCATAGCTCCTCGCTGTCGCTGGGAGGATGTTTTCTCCTCCGCTCGCCCCTTCCACCGTCATTTTCTTTCTACCCACCCTTGCCTCCTTTTCCACGCAGCTCTCGATTCCCCCCTCTCTTTCGCACCCTCCATGTCATATTCCGCTCCAGGAGCTCCATCATAGCTCCTCGCTGTCACTGGGAGGATGTTTTCTCCTCCGCTCGCCCCTTCCACCGTCATTTTCTCTCTACCCACCCTTGCCTCCTTTTCCGCGCAGCTCTCGATTCCCCCCTCTCTTTCGCACCCTCCATGTCATATTCCGCTCCAGGAGTTCCATCATAGCTCCTCACTGTCGCTGGGAGGATGTTTTCTCCTCCGCTCGCCCCTTCCACCGTCATTTTCTCTCTACCCACCCTTGCCTCCTTCTCCGCGCAGCTCTCGATTCCCCCCTCTCTTTCGCACCCTCCATGTCATATTCCGCTCCAGGAGCTCCATCATAGCTCTTCGCTGTCGCCGGGAGGATGTTTTCTCCTCCGCTCGCCCCTTCCACCGTCATTTTCTCTCTACCCACCCTTTCCTCCTTTTCCGCGCAGCTCTCGATTCCCCCCTCTCTTTCGCACCCTCCATGTCATATTCCGCTCCAGGAGCTCCATCATAGCTCCTCGCTGTCGCTGGGAGGATGTTTTCTCCTCCGCTCGCCCCTTCCACCGTCATTTTCTCTCTACCCACCCTTGCCTCCTTTTCCGCGCAGCTCTCGATTCCCCCCTCTCTTTCGCACCCTCCATGTCATATTCCGCTCCAGGAGCTCCATCATAGCTCCTCGCTGTCGCTGGGAGGATGTTTTCTCCTCCGCTCGCCCCTTCCACCGTCATTTTCTCTCTACCCACCCTTGCCTCCTTCTCCGCGCAGCTCTCAATTCCCCCCTCTCTTTCGCACCCTCCATGTCATATTCCGCTCCAGGAGCTCCATCATAGCTCTTCGCTGTCGCTGGGAGGATGTTTTCTCCTCCGCTCGCCCCTTCCACCGTCATTTTCTCTCTACCCACCCTTTCCTCCTTTTCCGCGCAGCTCTCGATTCCCCCCTCTCTTTCGCACCCTCCATGTCATATTCCGCTCCAGGAGCTCCATCATAGCTCCTCGCTGTCGCTGGGAGGATGTTTTCTCCTCCGCTCGCCCCTTCCACCGTCATTTTCTCTCTACCCACCCTTGCCTCCTTTTCCGCGCAGCTCTCGATTCCCCCTCTCTTTCGCACCCTCCATGTTATATTCCGCTCCAGGAGCTCCATCATAGCTCCTCGCTGTCGCTGGGAGGATGTTTTCTCCTCCGCTCGCCCCTTCCACCGTCATTTTCTCTCTACCCACCCTTGCCTCCTTTTCCGCGCAGCTCTCGATTCCCCCCTCTCTTTCGCACCCTCCATGTCATATTCCGCTCCAGGAGTTCCATCATAGCTCCTCACTGTCGCTGGGAGGATGTTTTCTCCTCCACTCGCCCCTTCCACCGTCATTTTCTCTCTACCCACCCTTGCCTCCTTCTCCGCGCTGCTCTCGATTCCCTCCTCTCTCTCGCACCCTCCATATTACATCCAGCTCCAGGAGCTCCATCATAGCTCCTCGCTGTCGCTGGGAGGATGTTTTCTCCTCCGCTCGCCCCTTCCACCGTCATTTTCTCTCTACCCACCCTTGCCTCCTTCTCCGCGCAGCTCTCGATTCCCTCCTCTCTCTCGCACCCTCCATATTACATCCAGCTCCAGGAGCTCCATCATAGCTCCTCGCTGTCGCTGGGAGGATGTTTTCTCCTCTGCTCGCCGCTTCCGCCGTCATTTTCTCTCCACCCACCCTTGCCTCCTTTTTCGCGCAGCTCTCAATTCCCCCCTCTCTTTCGCACCCTCCATGTCATATTCCGCTCCAGGAGCTCCATCATTGCTCCTTGCTGTCGCTGGGAGGATGTTTTCTCCTCCGCTCGCCCCTTCCACCGTCATTTTCTCTCTACCCACCCTTGCCTCCTTCTCCGCGCAGCTCTCGATAACCCCCCTCTCTTTCGCACCCTCCATGTCATATTCTGCTCCAGGAGCTCCATCATAGCTCCTCGCTGTCACTGGGAGGATGTTTTCTCCTCCGCTCGCCCCTTCCACCGTCATTTTCTCTCTACCCACCCTTGCCTCCTTCTCCGCGCAGCTCTCGATTCCCCCCTCTCTTTCGCACCCTCCATGTCATATTCCGCTCCAGGAGCTCCATCATAGCTCCTTGCTGTCGCTGGGAGGATGTTTTCTCCTCCGCTCGCCCCTTCCACCATCATTTTCTCTCTACCCACCCTTGCCTCCTTCCCCGCGCAGCTCTCGATTCCCCCCTCTCTTTCGCACCCTCCATGTCATATTCCGCTCCAGGAGCTCCATCATAGCTCCTCGCTGTCGCTGGGAGGATGTTTTCTCCTCCGCTCGCCCCTTCCACCGTCATTTTCTCTCTGCCCACCCTTGCCTCCTTTTCCGCGCAGCTCTCGATTCCCCCCTCTCTTTCGCACCCTCCATGTCATATTCCGCTCCAGGAGTTCCATCATAGCTCCTCACTGTCGCTGGGAGGATGTTTTCTCCTCCGCTCGCCCCTTCCACCGTCATTTTCTCTCTACCCACCCTTGCCTCCTTCTCCGCGCAGCTCTCGATTCCCCCCTCTCTTTCGCACCCTCCATGTCATATTCCGCTCCAGGAGCTCCATCATAGCTCCTTGCTGTCGCTGGGAGGATGTTTTCTCCTCCGCTCGCCCCTTCCACCGTCATTTTCTCTCTACCCACCCTTGCCTCCTTCTCCGCGCAGCTCTCGATTCCCCCCTCTCTTTCGCACCCTCCATGTCATATTCCGCTCCAGGAGCTCCATCATAGCTCCTTGCTGTCGCTGGGAGGATGTTTTCTCCTCCGCTCGCCCCTTCCACCATCATTTTCTCTCTACCCACCCTTGCCTCCTTCTCCGCGCAGCTCTCGATTCCCCCCTCTCTTTCGCACCCTCCATGTCATATTCCGCTCCAGGAGCTCCATCATAGCTCCTCGCTGTCGCTGGGAGGATGTTTTCTCCTCAGCTCGCCCCTTCCACCGTCATTTTCTCTCTACCCACCCTTGCCTCCTTTTCCGCACAGCTCTCGATTCCCCCCTCTCTTTCGCACCCTCCATGTCATATTCCGCTCCAGGAGCTCCATCATAGCTCCTTGCTGTCGCTGGGAGGATGTTTTCTCCTCCGCTCGCCCCTTCCACCATCATTTTCTCTCTACCCACCCTTGCCTCCTTCTCCGCGCAGCTCTCGATTCCCCCCTCTCTTTCGCACCCTCCATGTCATATTCCGCTCCAGGAGCTCCATCATAGCTCCTCGCTGTCGCTGGGAGGATGTTTTCTCCTCCGCTCGCCCCTTCCACCGTCATTTTCTTTCTACCCACCCTTGCCTCCTTTTCCACGCAGCTCTCGATTCCCCCCTCTCTTTCGCACCCTCCATGTCATATTCCGCTCCAGGAGCTCCATCATAGCTCCTCGCTGTTGCTGGGAGGATGTTTTCTCCTCCGCTCGCCCCTTCCACCGTCATTTTCTCTCTACCCACCCTTGCCTCCTTCTCCGCACAGCTCTCGATTCCCCCCTCTCTTTCGCACCCTCCATGTCATATTCCGCTCCAGGAGCTCCATCATAGCTCCTCGCTGTCGCTGGGAGGATGTTTTCTCCTCTGCTCGCCCCTTCCACCGTCATTTTCTCTCTACCCACCCTTTCCTCCTTTTTCGCGCAGCTCTCGATTCCCCCCTCTCTTTCGCACCCTCCATGTCATATTCCGCTCCAGGAGCTCCATCATAGCTCCTCGCTGTCGCTGGGAGGATGTTTTCTCCTCCGCTCGCCCCTTCCACCGTCATTTTCTTTCTACCCACCCTTGCCTCCTTTTCCACGCAGCTCTCGATTCCCCCCTCTCTTTCGCACCCTCCATGTCATATTCCGCTCCAGGAGCTCCATCATAGCTCCTCGCTGTTGCTGGGAGGATGTTTTCTCCTCCGCTCGCCCCTTCCACCGTCATTTTCTCTCTACCCACCCTTGCCTCCTTCTCCGCGCAGCTCTCGATTCCCCCCTCTCTTTCGCACCCTCCATGTCATATTCCGCTCCAGGAGCTCCATCATAGCTCTTCGCTGTCGCTGGGAGGATGTTTTCTCCTCCGCTCGCCCCTTCCACCGTCATTTTCTCTCTACCCACCCTTTCCTCCTTTTCCGCGCAGCTCTCGATTCCCCCCTCTCTTTCGCACCCTCCATGTCATATTCCGCTCCAGGAGCTCCATCATAGCTCCTCGCTGTTGCTGGGAGGATGTTTTCTCCTCCGCTCGCCCCTTCCACCGTCATTTTCTCTCTACCCACCCTTGCCTCCTTTTCCGCGCAGCTCTCGATTCCCCCCTCTCTTTCGCACCCTCCATGTCATATTCCGCTCCAGGAGCTCCATCATAGCTCCTCGCTTTCGCTGGGAGGATGTTTTCTCCTCCGCTCGCCCCTTCCACCGTCATTTTCTCTCTACCCACCCTTGCCTCCTTCTCCGCGCAGCTCTCGATTCCCCCCTCTCTTTCGCACCCTCCATGTCATATTCCGCTCCAGGAGCTCCATCATAGCTCCTCGCTGTCGCTGGGAGGATGTTTTCTCCTCCGCTCGCCCCTTCCACTGTCATTTTCTCTCTACCCACCCTTGCCTCCTTCTCCGCGCAGCTCTCAATTCCCCCCTCTCTTTCGCACCCTCCATGTCATATTCCGCTCCAGGAGCTCCATCATAGCTCCTCGCTGTCGCTGGGAGGATGTTTTCTCCTCCGCTCGCCCCTTCCACCGTCATTTTCTCTCTACCCACCCTTGCCTCCTTCTCCGCGCAGCTCTCAATTCCCCCCTCTCTTTCGCACCCTCCATGTCATATTCCGCTCCAGGAGCTCCATCATAGCTCCTCGCTGTCGCTGGGAGGATGTTTTCTCCTCCGCTCGCCCCTTCCACCGTCATTTTCTCTCTACCCACCCTTGCCTCCTTCTCCGCGCAGCTCTCGATTCCCCCCTCTCTTTCGCACCCTCCATGTCATATTCCGCTCCAGGAGCTCCATCATAGCTCTTCGCTGTCGCTGGGAGGATGTTTTCTCCTCCGCTCGCCCCTTCCACCGTCATTTTCTCTCTACCCACCCTTTCCTCCTTTTCCGCGCAGCTCTCGATTCCCCCCTCTCTTTCGCACCCTCCATGTCATATTCCGCTCCAGGAGCTCCATCATAGCTCCTCGCTGTCGCTGGGAGGATGTTTTCTCCTCCGCTCGCCCCTTCCACCGTCATTTTCTCTCTACCCACCCTTGCCTCCTTTTCCGCGCAGCTCTCGATTCCCCCCTCTCTTTCGCACCCTCCATGTCATATTCCGCTCCAGGAGCTCCATCATAGCTCCTCGCTGTCGCTGGGAGGATGTTTTCTCCTCCGCTCGCCCCTTCCACCGTCATTTTCTCTCTACCCACCCTTGCCTCCTTCTCCGCGCAGCTCTCAATTCCCCCCTCTCTTTCGCACCCTCCATGTCATATTCCGCTCCAGGAGCTCCATCATAGCTCCTCGCTGTCGCTGGGAGGATGTTTTCTCCTCCGCTCGCCCCTTCCACCGTCATTTTCTCTCTACCCACCCTTGCCTCCTTTTCCGCGCAGCTCTCGATTCCCCCCTCTCTTTCGCACCCTCCATGTCATATTCCGCTCCAGGAGTTCCATCATAGCTCCTCACTGTCGCTGGGAGGATGTTTTCTCCTCCACTCGCCCCTTCCACCGTCATTTTCTCTCTACCCACCCTTGCCTCCTTCTCCGCGCTGCTCTCGATTCCCTCCTCTCTCTCGCACCCTCCATATTACATCCAGCTCCAGGAGCTCCATCATAGCTCCTCGCTGTCGCTGGGAGGATGTTTTCTCCTCCGCTCGCCCCTTCCACCGTCATTTTCTCTCTACCCACCCTTGCCTCCTTCTCCGCGCAGCTCTCGATTCCCTCCTCTCTCTCGCACCCTCCATATTACATCCAGCTCCAGGAGCTCCATCATAGCTCCTCGCTGTCGCTGGGAGGATGTTTTCTCCTCTGCTCGCCTCTTCCGCCGTCATTTTCTCTCCACCCACCCTTGCCTCCTTTTTCGCGCAGCTCTCAATTCCCCCCTCTCTTTCGCACCCTCCATGTCATATTCCGCTCCAGGAGCTCCATCATTGCTCCTTGCTGTCGCTGGGAGGATGTTTTCTTCTCCGCTCGCCCCTTCCACCGTCATTTTCTCTCTACCCACCCTTGCCTCCTTTTCCGCGCAGCTCTCGATTCCCCCCCCTCTTTCGCACCCTCCATGTCATATTCCGCTCCAGGAGTTCCATCATAGCTCCTCACTGTCGCTGGGAGGATGTTTTCTCCTCCGCTCGCCCCTTCCACCGTCATTTTCTCTCTACCCACCCTTGCCTCCTTCTCCGCGCAGCTCTCGATAACCCCCCTCTCTTTCGCACCCTCCATGTCATATTCTGCTCCAGGAGCTCCATCATAGCTCCTCGCTGTCGCTGGGAGGATGTTTTCTCCTCCGCTCGCCCCTTCCACCGTCATTTTCTCTCTACCCACCCTTGCCTCCTTCTCCGCGCAGCTCTCGATTCCCCCCTCTCTTTCGCACCCTCCATGTCATATTCCGCTCCAGGAGCTCCATCATAGCTCCTTGCTGTCGCTGGGAGGATGTTTTCTCCTCCGCTCGCCCCTTCCACCATCATTTTCTCTCTACCCACCCTTGCCTCCTTCTCCGCGCAGCTCTCGATTCCCCCCTCTCTTTCGCACCCTCCATGTCATATTCCGCTCCAGGAGCTCCATCATAGCTCCTCGCTGTCGCTGGGAGGATGTTTTCTCCTCCGCTCGCCCCTTCCACCGTCATTTTCTCTCTACCCACCCTTGCCTCCTTTTCCGCGCAGCTCTCGATTCCCCCCTCTCTTTCGCACCCTCCATGTCATATTCCGCTCCAGGAGCTCCATCATAGCTCCTCGCTGTCGCTGGGAGGATGTTTTCTCCTCCGCTCGCCCCTTCCACCGTCATTTTCTCTCTACCCACCCTTGCCTCCTTTTCCGCGCAGCTCTCGATTCCCCCCTCTCTTTCGCACCCTCCATGTCATATTCCGCTCCAGGAGCTCCATCATAGCTCCTCGCTGTCGCTGGGAGGATGTTTTCTCCTCCGCTCGCCCCTTCCACCGTCATTTTCTCTCTACCCACCCTTGCCTCCTTTTCCGCGCAGCTCTCGATTCCCCCCTCTCTTTCGCACCCTCCATGTCATATTCCGCTCCAGGAGTTCCATCATAGCTCCTCACTGTCGCTGGGAGGATGTTTTCTCCTCCGCTCGCCCCTTCCACCGTCATTTTCTCTCTACCCACCCTTGCCTCCTTCTCCGCGCAGCTCTCGATTCCCCCCTCTCTTTCGCACCCTCCATGTCATATTCCGCTCCAGGAGCTCCATCATAGCTCCTTGCTGTCGCTGGGAGGATGTTTTCTCCTCCGCTCGCCCCTTCCACCATCATTTTCTCTCTACCCACCCTTGCCTCCTTCTCCGCGCAGCTCTCGATTCCCCCTCTCTTTCGCACCCTCCATGTCATATTCCGCTCCAGGAGCTCCATCATAGCTCCTCGCTGTCGCTGGGAGGATGTTTTCTCCTCCGCTCGCCCCTTCCACCGTCATTTTCTCTCTACCCACCCTTGCCTCCTTTTCCGCACAGCTCTCGATTCCCCCCTCTCTTTCGCACCCTCCATGTCATATTCCGCTCCAGGAGCTCCATCATAGCTCCTTGCTGTCGCTGGGAGGATGTTTTCTCCTCCGCTCGCCCCTTCCACCATCATTTTCTCTCTACCCACCCTTGCCTCCTTCTCCGCGCAGCTCTCGATTCCCCCCTCTCTTTCGCACCCTCCATGTCATATTCCGCTCCAGGAGCTCCATCATAGCTCCTCGCTGTCGCTGGGAGGATGTTTTCTCCTCCGCTCGCCCCTTCCACCGTCATTTTCTTTCTACCCACCCTTGCCTCCTTTTCCACGCAGCTCTCGATTCCCCCCTCTCTTTCGCACCCTCCATGTCATATTCCGCTCCAGGAGCTCCATCATAGCTCCTCGCTGTTGCTGGGAGGATGTTTTCTCCTCCGCTCGCCCCTTCCACCGTCATTTTCTCTCTACCCACCCTTGCCTCCTTCTCCGCACAGCTCTCGATTCCCCCCTCTCTTTCGCACCCTCCATGTCATATTCCGCTCCAGGAGCTCCATCATAGCTCCTCGCTGTCGCTGGGAGGATGTTTTCTCCTCTGCTCGCCCCTTCCACCGTCATTTTCTCTCTACCCACCCTTTCCTCCTTTTCCGCGCAGCTCTCGATTCCCCCCTCTCTTTCGCACCCTCCATGTCATATTCCGCTCCAGGAGCTCCATCATAGCTCCTCGCTGTCGCTGGGAGGATGTTTTCTCCTCCGCTCGCCCCTTCCACCGTCATTTTCTTTCTACCCACCCTTGCATCCTTTTCCACGCAGCTCTCGATTCCCCCCTCTCTTTCGCACCCTCCATATCATATTCCGCTCCAGGAGCTCCATCATAGCTCCTCGCTGTTGCTGGGAGGATGTTTTCTCCTCCGCTCGCCCCTTCCACCGTCATTTTCTCTCTACCCACCCTTGCCTCCTTCTCCGCACAGCTCTCGATTCCCCCCTCTCTTTCGCACCCTCCATGTCATATTCCGCTCCAGGAGCTCCATCATAGCTCCTCGCTGTCGCTGGGAGGATGTTTTCTCCTCTGCTCGCCCCTTCCACCGTCATTTTCTCTCTACCCACCCTTTCCTCCTTTTCCGCGCAGCTCTCGATTCCCCCCTCTCTTGCGCACCCTCCATGTCATATTCCGCTCCAGGAGCTCCATCATAGCTCCTCGCTGTCGCTGGGAGGATGTTTTCTCCTCCGCTCGCCCCTTCCACCGTCATTTTCTCTTTACCCACCCTTGCCTCCTTTTCCGCGCAGCTCTCGATTGCCCCCTCTCTTTCGCACCCTCCATGTCATATTCCGCTCCAGGAGTTCCATCATAGCTCCTCACTGTCGCTGGGAGGATGTTTTCTCCTCCGCTCGCCCCTTCCACCGTCATTTTCTCTCTACCCACCCTTGCCTCCTTCTCCGCGCAGCTCTCGATTCCCCCCTCTCTTTCGCACCCTCCATGTCATATTCCGCTCCAGGAGCTCCATCATAGCTCTTCGCTGTCGCTGGGAGGATGTTTTCTCCTCCGCTCGCCCCTTCCACCGTCATTTTCTCTCTACCCACCCTTTCCTCCTTTTCCGCGCAGCTCTCGATTCCCCCCTCTCTTTCGCACCCTCCATGTCATATTCCGCTCCAGGAGCTCCATCATAGCTCCTCGCTGTCGCTGGGAGGATGTTTTCTCCTCCGCTCGCCCCTTCCACCGTCATTTTCTCTCTACCCACCCTTGCCTCCTTTTCCGCGCAGCTCTCGATTCCCCCCTCTCTTTCGCACCCTCCATGTCATATTCCGCTCCAGGAGCTCCATCATAGCTCCTCGCTGTCGCTGGGAGGATGTTTTCTCCTCCGCTCGCCCCTTCCACCGTCATTTTCTCTCTACCCACCCTTGCCTCCTTCTCCGCGCAGCTCTCAATTCCCCCCTCTCTTTCGCACCCTCCATGTCATATTCCGCTCCAGGAGCTCCATCATAGCTCTTCGCTGTTGCTGGGAGGATGTTTTCTCCTCCGCTCGCCCCTTCCACCGTCATTTTCTCTCTACCCACCCTTTCCTCCTTTTCCGCGCAGCTCTCGATTCCCCCCTCTCTTTCGCACCCTCCATGTCATATTCCGCTCCAGGAGCTCCATCATAGCTCCTCGCTGTCGCTGGGAGGATGTTTTCTCCTCCGCTCGCCCCTTCCACCGTCATTTTCTCTCTACCCACCCTTGCCTCCTTTTCCGCGCAGCTCTCGATTCCCCCCTCTCTTTCGCACCCTCCATGTCATATTCCGCTCCAGGAGTTCCATCATAGCTCCTCACTGTCGCTGGGAGGATGTTTTCTCCTCCGCTCGCCCCTTCCACCGTCATTTTCTCTCTACCCACCCTTGCCTCCTTCTCCGCGCAGCTCTCGATTCCCCCCTCTCTTTCGCACCCTCCATGTCATATTCCGCTCCAGGAGCTCCATCATAGCTCTTCGCTGTCGCTGGGAGGATGTTTTCTCCTCCGCTCGCCCCTTCCACCGTCATTTTCTCTCTACCCACCCTTTCCTCCTTTTCCGCGCAGCTCTCGATTCCCCCCTCTCTTTCGCACCCTCCATGTCATATTCCGCTCCAGGAGCTCCATCATAGCTCCTCGCTGTCGCTGGGAGGATGTTTTCTCCTCCGCTCGCCCCTTCCACCGTCATTTTCTCTCTACCCACCCTTGCCTCCTTTTCCGCGCAGCTCTCGATTCCCCCCTCTCTTTCGCACCCTCCATGTCATATTCCGCTCCAGGAGCTCCATCATAGCTCCTCGCTGTCGCTGGGAGGATGTTTTCTCCTCCGCTCGCCCCTTCCACTGTCATTTTCTCTCTACCCACCCTTGCCTCCTTCTCCGCGCAGCTCTCAATTCCCCCCTCTCTTTCGCACCCTCCATGTCATATTCCGCTCCAGGAGCTCCATCATAGCTCCTCGCTGTCGCTGGGAGGATGTTTTCTCCTCCGCTCGCCCCTTCCACCGTCATTTTCTCTCTACCCACCCTTGCCTCCTTCTCCGCGCAGCTCTCAATTCCCCCCTCTCTTTCGCACCCTCCATGTCATATTCCGCTCCAGGAGCTCCATCATAGCTCCTCGCTGTCGCTGGGAGGATGTTTTCTCCTCCGCTCGCCCCTTCCACCGTCATTTTCTCTCTACCCACCCTTGCCTCCTTCTCCGCGCAGCTCTCGATTCCCCCCTCTCTTTCGCACCCTCCATGTCATATTCCGCTCCAGGAGCTCCATCATAGCTCTTCGCTGTCGCTGGGAGGATGTTTTCTCCTCCGCTCGCCCCTTCCACCTTCATTTTCTCTCTACCCACCCTTTCCTCCTTTTCCGCGCAGCTCTCGATTCCCCCCTCTCTTTCGCACCCTCCATGTCATATTCCGCTCCAGGAGCTCCATCATAGCTCCTCGCTGTCGCTGGGAGGATGTTTTCTCCTCCGCTCGCCCCTTCCACCGTCATTTTCTCTCTACCCACCCTTGCCTCCTTTTCCGCGCACTTCTCGATTCCCCCCTCTCTTTCGCACCCTCCATGTCATATTCCGCTCCAGGAGCTCCATCATAGCTCCTCGCTGTCGCTGGGAGGATGTTTTCTCCTCCGCTCGCCCCTTCCACCGTCATTTTCTCTCTACCCACCCTTGCCTCCTTTTCCGCGCACTTCTCGATTCCCCCCTCTCTTTCGCACCCTCCATGTCATATTCCGCTCCAGGAGCTCCATCATAGCTCCTCGCTGTCGCTGGGAGGATGTTTTCTCCTCCGCTCGCCCCTTCCACCGTCATTTTCTCTCTACCCACCCTTGCCTCCTTCTCCGCGCAGCTCTCAATTCCCCCCTCTCTTTCGCACCCTCCATGTCATATTCCGCTCCAGGAGCTCCATCATAGCTCCTCGCTGTCGCTGGGAGGATGTTTTCTCCTCCGCTCGCCCCTTCCACCGTCATTTTCTCTCTACCCACCCTTGCCTCCTTCTCCGCGCAGCTCTCGATTCCCCCCTCTCTTTCGAACCCTCCATGTCATATTCCGCTCCAGGAGCTCCATCATAGCTCCTCGCTGTCGCTGGGAGGATGTTTTCTCCTCTGCTCGCCCCTTCCACCGTCATTTTCTCTCTACCCACCCTTTCCTCCTTTTCCGCGCAGCTCTCGATTCCCCCCTCTCTTTCGCACCCTCCATGTCATATTCCGCTCCAGGAGCTCCATCATAGCTCCTCGCTGTCGCTGGGAGGATGTTTTCTCCTCCGCTCGCCCCTTCCACCGTCATTTTCTTTCTACCCACCCTTGCCTCCTTTTCCACGCAGCTCTCGATTCCCCCCTCTCTTTCGCACCCTCCATGTCATATTCCGCTCCAGGAGCTCCATCATAGCTCCTCGCTGTTGCTGGGAGGATGTTTTCTCCTCCGCTCGCCCCTTCCACCGTCATTTTCTCTCTACCCACCCTTGCCTCCTTCTCCGCACAGCTCTCGATTCCCCCCTCTCTTTCGCACCCTCCATGTCATATTCCGCTCCAGGAGCTCCATCATAGCGCCTCGCTGTCGCTGGGAGGATGTTTTCTCCTCCGCTCGCCCCTTCCACCGTCATTTTCTCTCTACCCACCCTTGCCTCCTTCTCCGCGCAGCTCTCAATTCCCCCCTCTCTTTCGCACCCTCCATGTCATATTCCGCTCCAGGAGCTCCATCATAGCTCCTCGCTGTCGCTGGGAGGATGTTTTCTCCTCCGCTCGCCCCTTCCACCGTCATTTTCTCTCTACCCACCCTTGCCTCCTTCTCCGCGCAGCTCTCGATTCCCCCCTCTCTTTCGAACCCTCCATGTCATATTCCGCTCCAGGAGCTCCATCATAGCTCCTCGCTGTCGCTGGGAGGATGTTTTCTCCTCTGCTCGCCCCTTCCACCGTCATTTTCTCTCTACCCACCCTTTCCTCCTTTTCCGCGCAGCTCTCGATTCCCCCCTCTCTTTCGCACCCTCCATGTCATATTCCGCTCCAGGAGCTCCATCATAGCTCCTCGCTGTCGCTGGGAGGATGTTTTCTCCTCCGCTCGCCCCTTCCACCGTCATTTTCTTTCTACCCACCCTTGCCTCCTTTTCCACGCAGCTCTCGATTCCCCCCTCTCTTTCGCACCCTCCATGTCATATTCCGCTCCAGGAGCTCCATCATGGCTCCTCGCTGTTGCTGGGAGGATGTTTTCTCCTCCGCTCGCCCCTTCCACCGTCATTTTCTCTCTACCCACCCTTGCCTCCTTCTCCGCACAGCTCTCGATTCCCCCCTCTCTTTCGCACCCTCCATGTCATATTCCGCTCCAGGAGCACCATCATAGCTCCTCGCTGTCGCTGGGAGGATGTTTTCTCCTCTGCTCGCCCCTTCCACCGTCATTTTCTCTCTACCCACCCTTTCCTCCTTTTCCGCGCAGCTCTCGATTCCCCCCTCTCTTGCGCACCCTCCATGTCATATTCCGCTCCAGGAGCTCCATCATAGCTCCTCGCTGTCGCTGGGAGGATGTTTTCTCCTCCGCTCGCCCCTTCCACCGTCATTTTCTCTCTACCCACCCTTGCCTCCTTTTCCGCGCAGCTCTCGATTCCCCCCTCTCTTTCGCACCCTCCATGTCATATTCCGCTCCAGGAGCTCCATCATAGCTCCTCGCTGTCGCTGGGAGGATGTTTTCTCCTCCGCTCGCCCCTTCCACCGTCATTTTCTCTCTACCCACCCTTGCCTCCTTCTCCGCGCAGCTCTCAATTCCCCCCTCTCTTTCGCACCCTCCATGTCATATTCCGCTCCAGGAGCTCCATCATAGCTCTTCGCTGTCGCTGGGAGGATGTTTTCTCCTCCGCTCGCCCCTTCCACCGTCATTTTCTCTCTACCCACCCTTTCCTCCTTTTCCGCGCAGCTCTCGATTCCCCCCTCTCTTTCGCACCCTCCATGTCATATTCCGCTCCAGGAGTTCCATCATAGCTCCTCACTGTCGCTGGGAGGATGTTTTCTCCTCCGCTCGCCCCTTCCACCGTCATTTTCTCTCTACCCACCCTTGCCTCCTTCTCCGCGCAGCTCTCGATTCCCCCCTCTCTTTCGCACCCTCCATGTCATATTCCGCTCCAGGAGCTCCATCATAGCTCCTCGCTGTCGCTGGGAGGATGTTTTCTCCTCCGCTCGCCCCTTCCACCGTCATTTTCTCTCTACCCACCCTTGCCTCCTTCTCCGCGCAGCTCTCAATTCCCCCCTCTCTTTCGCACCCTCCATGTCATATTCCGCTCCAGGAGCTCCATCATAGCTCCTCGCTGTCGCTGGGAGGATGTTTTCTCCTCCGCTCGCCCCTTCCACCGTCATTTTCTCTCTACCCACCCTTGCCTCCTTCTCCGCGCAGCTCTCAATTCCCCCCTCTCTTTCGCACCCTCCATGTCATATTCCGCTCCAGGAGCTCCATCATAGCTCCTCGCTGTCGCTGGGAGGATGTTTTCTCCTCCGCTCGCCCCTTCCACCGTCATTTTCTCTCTACCCACCCTTGCCTCCTTCTCCGCGCAGCTCTCGATTCCCCCCTCTCTTTCGAACCCTCCATGTCATATTCCGCTCCAGGAGCTCCATCATAGCTCCTCGCTGTCGCTGGGAGGATGTTTTCTCCTCTGCTCGCCCCTTCCACCGTCATTTTCTCTCTACCCACCCTTTCCTCCTTTTCCGCGCAGCTCTCGATTCCCCCCTCTCTTTCGCACCCTCCATGTCATATTCCGCTCCAGGAGCTCCATCATAGCTCCTCGCTGTCGCTGGGAGGATGTTTTCTCCTCCGCTCGCCCCTTCCACCGTCATTTTCTTTCTACCCACCCTTGCCTCCTTTTCCACGCAGCTCTCGATTCCCCCCTCTCTTTCGCACCCTCCATGTCATATTCCGCTCCAGGAGCTCCATCATGGCTCCTCGCTGTTTCTGGGAGGATGTTTTCTCCTCCGCTCGCCCCTTCCACCGTCATTTTCTCTCTACCCACCCTTGCCTCCTTCTCCGCACAGCTCTCGATTCCCCCCTCTCTTTCGCACCCTCCATGTCATATTCCGCTCCAGGAGCTCCATCATAGCTCCTCGCTGTCGCTGGGAGGATGTTTTCTCCTCTGCTCGCCCCTTCCACCGTCATTTTCTCTCTACCCACCCTTTCCTCCTTTTCCGCGCAGCTCTCGATTCCCCCCTCTCTTGCGCACCCTCCATGTCATATTCCGCTCCAGGAGCTCCATCATAGCTCCTCGCTGTCGCTGGGAGGATGTTTTCTCCTCCGCTCGCCCCTTCCACCGTCATTTTCTCTCTACCCACCCTTGCCTCCTTTTCCGCGCAGCTCTCGATTCCCCCCTCTCTTTCGCACCCTCCATGTCATATTCCGCTCCAGGAGCTCCATCATAGCTCCTCGCTGTCGCTGGGAGGATGTTTTCTCCTCCGCTCGCCCCTTCCACCGTCATTTTCTCTCTACCCACCCTTGCCTCCTTCTCCGCGCAGCTCTCAATTCCCCCCTCTCTTTCGCACCCTCCATGTCATATTCCGCTCCAGGAGCTCCATCATAGCTCTTCGCTGTCGCTGGGAGGATGTTTTCTCCTCCGCTCGCCCCTTCCACCGTCATTTTCTCTCTACCCACCCTTTCCTCCTTTTCCGCGCAGCTCTCGATTCCCCCCTCTCTTTCGCACCCTCCATGTCATATTCCGCTCCAGGAGTTCCATCATAGCTCCTCACTGTCGCTGGGAGGATGTTTTCTCCTCCGCTCGCCCCTTCCACCGTCATTTTCTCTCTACCCACCCTTGCCTCCTTCTCCGCGCAGCTCTCGATTCCCCCCTCTCTTTCGCACCCTCCATGTCATATTCCGCTCCAGGAGCTCCATCATAGCTCTTCACTGTCGCTGGGAGGATGTTTTCTCCTCCGCTCGCCCCTTCCACCGTCATTTTCTCTCTACCCACCCTTTCCTCCTTTTCCGCGCAGCTCTCGATTCCCCCCTCTCTTTCGCACCCTCCATGTCATATTCCGCTCCAGGAGCTCCATCATAGCTCCTCGCTGTCGCTGGGAGGATGTTTTCTCCTCCGCTCGCCCCTTCCACCGTCATTTTCTCTCTACCCACCCTTGCCTCCTTTTCCGCGCAGCTCTCGATTCCCCCCTCTCTTTCGCACCCTCCATGTCATATTCCGCTCCAGGAGCTCCATCATAGCTCCTCGCTGTCGCTGGGAGGATGTTTTCTCCTCCGCTCGCCCCTTCCACCGTCATTTTCTCTCTACCCACCCTTGCCTCCTTCTCCGCGCAGCTCTCAATTCCCCCCTCTCTTTCGCACCCTCCATGTCATATTCCGCTCCAGGAGCTCCATCATAGCTCCTCGCTGTCGCTGGGAGGATGTTTTCTCCTCCGCTCGCCCCTTCCACCGTCATTTTCTCTCTACCCACCCTTGCCTCCTTCTCCGCGCAGCTCTCGATTCCCCCCTCTCTTTCGCACCCTCCATGTCATATTCCGCTCCAGGAGCTCCATCATAGCTCTTCGCTGTCGCTGGGAGGATGTTTTCTCCTCCGCTCGCCCCTTCCACCTTCATTTTCTCTCTACCCACCCTTTCCTCCTTTTCCGCGCAGCTCTCGATTCCCCCCTCTCTTTCGCACCCTCCATGTCATATTCCGCTCCAGGAGCTCCATCATAGCTCCTCGCTGTCGCTGGGAGGATGTTTTCTCCTCCGCTCGCCCCTTCCACCGTCATTTTCTCTCTACCCACCCTTGCCTCCTTTTCCGCGCACTTCTCGATTCCCCCCTCTCTTTCGCACCCTCCATGTCATATTCCGCTCCAGGAGCTCCATCATAGCTCCTCGCTGTCGCTGGGAGGATGTTTTCTCCTCCGCTCGCCCCTTCCACCGTCATTTTCTCTCTACCCACCCTTGCCTCCTTTTCCGCGCACTTCTCGATTCCCCCCTCTCTTTCGCACCCTCCATGTCATATTCCGCTCCAGGAGCTCCATCATAGCTCCTCGCTGTCGCTGGGAGGATGTTTTCTCCTCCGCTCGCCCCTTCCACCGTCATTTTCTCTCTACCCACCCTTGCCTCCTTCTCCGCGCAGCTCTCAATTCCCCCCTCTCTTTCGCACCCTCCATGTCATATTCCGCTCCAGGAGCTCCATCATAGCTCCTCGCTGTCGCTGGGAGGATGTTTTCTCCTCCGCTCGCCCCTTCCACCGTCATTTTCTCTCTACCCACCCTTGCCTCCTTCTCCGCGCAGCTCTCGATTCCCCCCTCTCTTTCGAACCCTCCATGTCATATTCCGCTCCAGGAGCTCCATCATAGCTCCTCGCTGTCGCTGGGAGGATGTTTTCTCCTCTGCTCGCCCCTTCCACCGTCATTTTCTCTCTACCCACCCTTTCCTCCTTTTCCGCGCAGCTCTCGATTCCCCCCTCTCTTTCGCACCCTCCATGTCATATTCCGCTCCAGGAGCTCCATCATAGCTCCTCGCTGTCGCTGGGAGGATGTTTTCTCCTCCGCTCGCCCCTTCCACCGTCATTTTCTTTCTACCCACCCTTGCCTCCTTTTCCACGCAGCTCTCGATTCCCCCCTCTCTTTCGCACCCTCCATGTCATATTCCGCTCCAGGAGCTCCATCATAGCTCCTCGCTGTTGCTGGGAGGATGTTTTCTCCTCCGCTCGCCCCTTCCACCGTCATTTTCTCTCTACCCACCCTTGCCTCCTTCTCCGCACAGCTCTCGATTCCCCCCTCTCTTTCGCACCCTCCATGTCATATTCCGCTCCAGGAGCTCCATCATAGCGCCTCGCTGTCGCTGGGAGGATGTTTTCTCCTCCGCTCGCCCCTTCCACCGTCATTTTCTCTCTACCCACCCTTGCCTCCTTCTCCGCGCAGCTCTCAATTCCCCCCTCTCTTTCGCACCCTCCATGTCATATTCCGCTCCAGGAGCTCCATCATAGCTCCTCGCTGTCGCTGGGAGGATGTTTTCTCCTCCGCTCGCCCCTTCCACCGTCATTTTCTCTCTACCCACCCTTGCCTCCTTCTCCGCGCAGCTCTCGATTCCCCCCTCTCTTTCGAACCCTCCATGTCATATTCCGCTCCAGGAGCTCCATCATAGCTCCTCGCTGTCGCTGGGAGGATGTTTTCTCCTCTGCTCGCCCCTTCCACCGTCATTTTCTCTCTACCCACCCTTTCCTCCTTTTCCGCGCAGCTCTCGATTCCCCCCTCTCTTTCGCACCCTCCATGTCATATTCCGCTCCAGGAGCTCCATCATAGCTCCTCGCTGTCGCTGGGAGGATGTTTTCTCCTCCGCTCGCCCCTTCCACCGTCATTTTCTTTCTACCCACCCTTGCCTCCTTTTCCACGCAGCTCTCGATTCCCCCCTCTCTTTCGCACCCTCCATGTCATATTCCGCTCCAGGAGCTCCATCATGGCTCCTCGCTGTTGCTGGGAGGATGTTTTCTCCTCCGCTCGCCCCTTCCACCGTCATTTTCTCTCTACCCACCCTTGCCTCCTTCTCCGCACAGCTCTCGATTCCCCCCTCTCTTTCGCACCCTCCATGTCATATTCCGCTCCAGGAGCACCATCATAGCTCCTCGCTGTCGCTGGGAGGATGTTTTCTCCTCTGCTCGCCCCTTCCACCGTCATTTTCTCTCTACCCACCCTTTCCTCCTTTTCCGCGCAGCTCTCGATTCCCCCCTCTCTTGCGCACCCTCCATGTCATATTCCGCTCCAGGAGCTCCATCATAGCTCCTCGCTGTCGCTGGGAGGATGTTTTCTCCTCCGCTCGCCCCTTCCACCGTCATTTTCTCTCTACCCACCCTTGCCTCCTTTTCCGCGCAGCTCTCGATTCCCCCCTCTCTTTCGCACCCTCCATGTCATATTCCGCTCCAGGAGCTCCATCATAGCTCCTCGCTGTCGCTGGGAGGATGTTTTCTCCTCCGCTCGCCCCTTCCACCGTCATTTTCTCTCTACCCACCCTTGCCTCCTTCTCCGCGCAGCTCTCAATTCCCCCCTCTCTTTCGCACCCTCCATGTCATATTCCGCTCCAGGAGCTCCATCATAGCTCTTCGCTGTCGCTGGGAGGATGTTTTCTCCTCCGCTCGCCCCTTCCACCGTCATTTTCTCTCTACCCACCCTTTCCTCCTTTTCCGCGCAGCTCTCGATTCCCCCCTCTCTTTCGCACCCTCCATGTCATATTCCGCTCCAGGAGTTCCATCATAGCTCCTCACTGTCGCTGGGAGGATGTTTTCTCCTCCGCTCGCCCCTTCCACCGTCATTTTCTCTCTACCCACCCTTGCCTCCTTCTCCGCGCAGCTCTCGATTCCCCCCTCTCTTTCGCACCCTCCATGTCATATTCCGCTCCAGGAGCTCCATCATAGCTCCTCGCTGTCGCTGGGAGGATGTTTTCTCCTCCGCTCGCCCCTTCCACCGTCATTTTCTCTCTACCCACCCTTGCCTCCTTCTCCGCGCAGCTCTCAATTCCCCCCTCTCTTTCGCACCCTCCATGTCATATTCCGCTCCAGGAGCTCCATCATAGCTCCTCGCTGTCGCTGGGAGGATGTTTTCTCCTCCGCTCGCCCCTTCCACCGTCATTTTCTCTCTACCCACCCTTGCCTCCTTCTCCGCGCAGCTCTCAATTCCCCCCTCTCTTTCGCACCCTCCATGTCATATTCCGCTCCAGGAGCTCCATCATAGCTCCTCGCTGTCGCTGGGAGGATGTTTTCTCCTCCGCTCGCCCCTTCCACCGTCATTTTCTCTCTACCCACCCTTGCCTCCTTCTCCGCGCAGCTCTCGATTCCCCCCTCTCTTTCGAACCCTCCATGTCATATTCCGCTCCAGGAGCTCCATCATAGCTCCTCGCTGTCGCTGGGAGGATGTTTTCTCCTCTGCTCGCCCCTTCCACCGTCATTTTCTCTCTACCCACCCTTTCCTCCTTTTCCGCGCAGCTCTCGATTCCCCCCTCTCTTTCGCACCCTCCATGTCATATTCCGCTCCAGGAGCTCCATCATAGCTCCTCGCTGTCGCTGGGAGGATGTTTTCTCCTCCGCTCGCCCCTTCCACCGTCATTTTCTTTCTACCCACCCTTGCCTCCTTTTCCACGCAGCTCTCGATTCCCCCCTCTCTTTCGCACCCTCCATGTCATATTCCGCTCCAGGAGCTCCATCATGGCTCCTCGCTGTTTCTGGGAGGATGTTTTCTCCTCCGCTCGCCCCTTCCACCGTCATTTTCTCTCTACCCACCCTTGCCTCCTTCTCCGCACAGCTCTCGATTCCCCCCTCTCTTTCGCACCCTCCATGTCATATTCCGCTCCAGGAGCTCCATCATAGCTCCTCGCTGTCGCTGGGAGGATGTTTTCTCCTCTGCTCGCCCCTTCCACCGTCATTTTCTCTCTACCCACCCTTTCCTCCTTTTCCGCGCAGCTCTCGATTCCCCCCTCTCTTGCGCACCCTCCATGTCATATTCCGCTCCAGGAGCTCCATCATAGCTCCTCGCTGTCGCTGGGAGGATGTTTTCTCCTCCGCTCGCCCCTTCCACCGTCATTTTCTCTCTACCCACCCTTGCCTCCTTTTCCGCGCAGCTCTCGATTCCCCCCTCTCTTTCGCACCCTCCATGTCATATTCCGCTCCAGGAGCTCCATCATAGCTCCTCGCTGTCGCTGGGAGGATGTTTTCTCCTCCGCTCGCCCCTTCCACCGTCATTTTCTCTCTACCCACCCTTGCCTCCTTCTCCGCGCAGCTCTCAATTCCCCCCTCTCTTTCGCACCCTCCATGTCATATTCCGCTCCAGGAGCTCCATCATAGCTCTTCGCTGTCGCTGGGAGGATGTTTTCTCCTCCGCTCGCCCCTTCCACCGTCATTTTCTCTCTACCCACCCTTTCCTCCTTTTCCGCGCAGCTCTCGATTCCCCCCTCTCTTTCGCACCCTCCATGTCATATTCCGCTCCAGGAGTTCCATCATAGCTCCTCACTGTCGCTGGGAGGATGTTTTCTCCTCCGCTCGCCCCTTCCACCGTCATTTTCTCTCTACCCACCCTTGCCTCCTTCTCCGCGCAGCTCTCGATTCCCCCCTCTCTTTCGCACCCTCCATGTCATATTCCGCTCCAGGAGCTCCATCATAGCTCTTCACTGTCGCTGGGAGGATGTTTTCTCCTCCGCTCGCCCCTTCCACCGTCATTTTCTCTCTACCCACCCTTTCCTCCTTTTCCGCGCAGCTCTCGATTCCCCCCTCTCTTTCGCACCCTCCATGTCATATTCCGCTCCAGGAGCTCCATCATAGCTCCTCGCTGTCGCTGGGAGGATGTTTTCTCCTCCGCTCGCCCCTTCCACCGTCATTTTCTCTCTACCCACCCTTGCCTCCTTTTCCGCGCAGCTCTCGATTCCCCCCTCTCTTTCGCACCCTCCATGTCATATTCCGCTCCAGGAGCTCCATCATAGCTCCTCGCTGTCGCTGGGAGGATGTTTTCTCCTCCGCTCGCCCCTTCCACCGTCATTTTCTCTCTACCCACCCTTGCCTCCTTCTCCGCGCAGCTCTCAATTCCCCCCTCTCTTTCGCACCCTCCATGTCATATTCCGCTCCAGGAGCTCCATCATAGCTCCTCGCTGTCGCTGGGAGGATGTTTTCTCCTCCGCTCGCCCCTTCCACCGTCATTTTCTCTCTACCCACCCTTGCCTCCTTCTCCGCGCAGCTCTCAATTCCCCCCTCTCTTTCGCACCCTCCATGTCATATTCCGCTCCAGGAGCTCCATCATAGCTCCTCGCTGTCGCTGGGAGGATGTTTTCTCCTCCGCTCGCCCCTTCCACCGTCATTTTCTCTCTACCCACCCTTGCCTCCTTCTCCGCGCAGCTCTCGATTCCCCCCTCTCTTTCGCACCCTCCATGTCATATTCCGCTCCAGGAGTTCCATCATAGCTCCTCACTGTCGCTGGGAGGAAGTTTTCTCCTCCGCTCGCCCCTTCCACCGTCATTTTCTCTCTACCCACCCTTGCCTCCTTTTCCGCGCAGCTCTCGATTCCCCCCTCTCTTTCGCACCCTCAATGTCATATTCCGCTCCAGGAGTTCCATCATAGCTCCTCACTGTCGCTGGGAGGATGTTTTCTCCTCCGCTCGCCCCTTCCACCGTCATTTTCTCTCTACCCACCCTTGCCTCCTTTTCCGCGCAGCTCTCGATTCCCCCCTCTCTTTCGCACCCTCCATGTCATATTCCGCTCCAGGAGTTCCATCATAGCTCCTCACTGTCGCTGGTAGGAAGTTTTCTCCTCCGCTCGCCCCTTCCACCGTCATTTTCTCTCTACCCACCCTTGCCTCCTTTTCCGCGCAGCTCTCGATTCCCCCCTCTCTTTCGCACCCTCCATGTCATATTCCGCTCCAGGAGCTCCATCATAGCTCCTTGCTGTCGCTGGGAGGATGTTTTCTCCTCCGCTCGCCCCTTCCACCGTCATTTTCTCTCTACCCACCCTTGCCTCCTTTTCCGCGCAGCTCTCGATTCCCCCCTCTCTTTCGCACCCTCCATGTCATATTCCGCTCCAGGAGCTCCATCATAGCTCCTCGCTGTCGCTGGGAGGATGTTTTCTCCTCCGCTCGCCCCTTCCACCGTCATTTTCTCTCTACCCACCCTTGCCTCCTTCTCCGCGCAGCTCTCGATTCCCCCCTCTCTTTCGAACCCTCCATGTCATATTCCGCTCCAGGAGCTCCATCATAGCTCCTCGCTGTCGCTGGGAGGATGTTTTCTCCTCTGCTCGCCCCTTCCACCGTCATTTTTTCTCTACCCACCCTTGCCTCCTTCTCCGCGCAGCTCTCGATTCCCCCCTCTCTTTCGCACCCTCCATGTCATATTCCGCTCCAGGAGCTCCATCATAGCTCTTCGCTGTCGCTGGGAGGATGTTTTCTCCTCCGCTCGCCCCTTCCACCGTCATTTTCTCTCTACCCACCCTTTCCTCCTTTTCCGCGCAGCTCTCGATTCCCCCCTCTCTTTCGCACCCTCCATGTCATATTCCGCTCCAGGAGCTCCATCATAGCTCCTCGCTGTCGCTGGGAGGATGTTTTCTCCTCCGCTCGCCCCTTCCACCGTCATTTTCTCTCTACCCACCCTTGCCTCCTTCTCCGCGCAGCTCTCGATTCCCCCCTCTCTTTCGAACCCTCCATGTCATATTCCGCTCCAGGAGCTCCATCATAGCTCCTCGCTGTCGCTGGGAGGATGTTTTCTCCTCTGCTCGCCCCTTCCACCGTCATTTTCTCTCTACCCACCCTTTCCTCCTTTTCCGCGCAGCTCTCGATTCCCCCCTCTCTTTCGCACCCTCCATGTCATATTCCGCTCCAGGAGTTCCATCATAGCTCCTCACTGTCGCTGGGAGGATGTTTTCTCCTCCGCTCGCCCCTTCCACCGTCATTTTCTCTCTACCCACCCTTGCCTCCTTCTCCGCGCAGCTCTCGATTCCCCCCTCTCTTTCGCACCCTCCATGTCATATTCCGCTCCAGGAGCTCCATCATAGCTCTTCGCTGTCGCTGGGAGGATGTTTTCTCCTCCGCTCGCCCCTTCCACCGTCATTTTCTCTCTACCCACCCTTTCCTCCTTTTCCGCGCAGCTCTCGATTCCCCCCTCTCTTTCGCACCCTCCATGTCATATTCCGCTCCAGGAGCTCCATCATAGCTCCTCGCTGTCGCTGGGAGGATGTTTTCTCCTCCGCTCGCCCCTTCCACCGTCATTTTCTCTCTACCCACCCTTGCCTCCTTCTCCGCGCAGCTCTCGATTCCCCCCTCTCTTTCGAACCCTCCATGTCATATTCCGCTCCAGGAGCTCCATCATAGCTCCTCGCTGTCGCTGGGAGGATGTTTTCTCCTCTGCTCGCCCCTTCCACCGTCATTTTCTCTCTACCCACCCTTTCCTCCTTTTCCGCGCAGCTCTCGATTCCCCCCTCTCTTTCGCACCCTCCATGTCATATTCCGCTCCAGGAGTTCCATCATAGCTCCTCACTGTCGCTGGGAGGATGTTTTCTCCTCCGCTCGCCCCTTCCACCGTCATTTTCTCTCTACCCACCCTTGCCTCCTTCTCCGCGCAGCTCTCGATTCCCCCCTCTCTTTCGCACCCTCCATGTCATATTCCGCTCCAGGAGCTCCATCATAGCTCTTCGCTGTCGCTGGGAGGATGTTTTCTCCTCCGCTCGCCCCTTCCACCGTCATTTTCTCTCTACCCACCCTTTCCTCCTTTTCCGCGCAGCTCTCGATTCCCCCCTCTCTTTCGCACCCTCCATGTCATATTCCGCTCCAGGAGCTCCATCATAGCTCCTCGCTGTCGCTGGGAGGATGTTTTCTCCTCCGCTCGCCCCTTCCACCGTCATTTTCTCTCTACCCACCCTTGCCTCCTTTTCCGCGCAGCTCTCGATTCCCCCCTCTCTTTCGCACCCTCCATGTCATATTCCGCTCCAGGAGCTCCATCATAGCTCCTCGCTGTCGCTGGGAGGATGTTTTCTCCTCCGCTCGCCCCTTCCACCGTCATTTTCTCTCTACCCACCCTTGCCTCCTTCTCCGCGCAGCTCTCGATTCCCCCCTCTCTTTCGAACCCTCCATGTCATATTCCGCTCCAGGAGCTCCATCATAGCTCCTCGCTGTCGCTGGGAGGATGTTTTCTCCTCTGCTCGCCCCTTCCACCGTCATTTTCTCTCTACCCACCCTTTCCTCCTTTTCCGCGCAGCTCTCGATTCCCCCCTCTCTTTCGCACCCTCCATGTCATATTCCGCTCCAGGAGCTCCATCATAGCTCCTCGCTGTCGCTGGGAGGATGTTTTCTCCTCCACTCGCCCCTTCCACCGTCATTTTCTTTCTACCCACCCTTGCCTCCTTTTCCACGCAGCTCTCGATTCCCCCCTCTCTTTCGCACCCTCCATGTCATATTCCGCTCCAGGAGCTCCATCATAGCTCCTCGCTGTTGCTGGGAGGATGTTTTCTCCTCCGCTCGCCCCTTCCACCGTCATTTTCTCTCTACCCACCCTTGCCTCCTTCTCCGCACAGCTCTCGATTCCCCCCTCTCTTTCGCACCCTCCATGTCATATTCCGCTCCAGGAGCTCCATCATAGCTCCTCGCTGTCGCTGGGAGGATGTTTTCTCCTCTGCTCGCCCCTTCCACCGTCATTTTCTCTCTACCCACCCTTTCCTCCTTTTCCGCGCAGCTCTCGATTCCCCCCTCTCTTGCGCACCCTCCATGTCATATTCCGCTCCAGGAGCTCCATCATAGCTCCTCGCTGTCGCTGGGAGGATGTTTTCTCCTCCGCTCGCCCCTTCCACCGTCATTTTCTCTCTACCCACCCTTGCCTCCTTTTCCGCGCAGCTCTCGATTCCCCCCTCTCTTTCGCACCCTCCATGTCATATTCCGCTCCAGGAGTTCCATCATAGCTCCTCACTGTCGCTGGGAGGATGTTTTCTCCTCCGCTCGCCCCTTCCACCGTCATTTTCTCTCTACCCACCCTTGCCTCCTTCTCCGCGCAGCTCTCGATTCCCCCCTCTCTTTCGCACCCTCCATGTCATATTCCGCTCCAGGAGCTCTATCATAGCTCTTCGCTGTCGCTGGGAGGATGTTTTCTCCTCCGCTCGCCCCTTCCACCGTCATTTTCTCTCTACCCACGCTTGCCTCCTTCTCCGCGCAGCTCTCGATTCCCTCCTCTCTCTCGCACCCTCCATATTACATCCAGCTCCAGGAGCTTCATCATAGCTCCTCGCTGTCACTGGGAGGATGTTTTCTCCTCCGCTCGCCCCTTCCACCGTCATTTTCTCTCTACCCACCCTTGCCTCCTTCTCTGCGCAGCTCTCGATTCCCCCCTCTCTTTCGCACCTTCCATGTCATATTCCGCTCCAGGAGCTCCATCATAGCTCCTCGCTGTCGCTGGGAGGATGTTTTCTCCTCCGCTCGCCCCTTCCACCGTCATTTTCTCTCTACCCACCCTTGCCTCCTTCTCCGCGCAGCTCTCGATTCCCTCTTCTCTCTCGCACCCTCCATATTACATCCAGCTCCAGGAGCTCCATCATAGCTCCTCGCTGTCGCTGGGAGGATGTTTTCTCCTCTGCTCGCCGCTTCCGCCGTCATTTTCTCTCCACCCACCCTTGCCTCCTTCTCCGCGCCGCTCTCGATTACCCCCTCTCTTTCGCACCCTCCATGTCATATTCCGCTCCAGGAGCTCCATCATAGCTCCTCGCTGTCGCTGGGAGGATGTTTTCTCCTCCGCTCGCCCCTTCCACCGTCATTTTCTCTCTACCCACCCTTTCCTCCTTTTCCGCGCAGCTCTCGATTCCCCCCTCTCTTTCACACCCTCCATGTCATATTCCGCTCCAGGAGCTCCATCATTGCTCCTCGCTGTCGCTGGGAGGATGTTTTCTCCTCCGCTCGCCCCTTCCACCGTCATTTTCTCTCTACCCACCCTTGCCTCCCTCTCCGCGCAGCTCTCAATTCCCCCCTCTCTTTCGCACCCTCCATGTCATATTCCGCTCCAGGAGCTCCATCATAGCTCCTCGCTGTCGCTGGGAGGATGTTTTCTCCTCCGCTCGCCCCTTTCACCGTCATTTTCTCTCTACCCACCCTTTCCTCCTTCTCCGCGCAGCTCTCGATTCCCCCCTCTCTTTCGAACCCTCCATGTCATATTCCGCTCCAGGAGCTCCATCATAGCTCCTCGCTGTCGCTGGGAGGATGTTTTCTCCTCTGCTCGCCCCTTCCACCGTCATTTTCTCTCTACCCACCCTTTCCTCCTTTTCCGCGCAGCTCTCGATTCCCCCCTCTCTTTCGCACCCTCCATGTCATATTCCGCTCCAGGAGCTCCATCATAGCTCCTCGCTGTCGCTGGGAGGATGTTTTCTCCTCCGCTCGCCCCTTCCACCGTCATTTTCTCTCTACCCACCCTTGCCTCCTTTTCCGCGCAGCTCTCGATTCCCCCCTCTCTTTCGCACCCTCCATGTCATATTCCGCTCCAGGAGTTCCATCATAGCTCCTCACTGTCGCTGGGAGGATGTTTTCTCCTCCGCTCGCCCCTTCCACCGTCATTTTCTCTCTACCCACCCTTGCCTCCTTCTCCGCGCAGCTCTCGATTCCCTCCTCTCTCTCGCACCCTCCATATTACATCCAGCTCCAGGAGCTCCATCATAGCTCCTCGCTGTCGCTGGGAGGATGTTTTCTCCTCTGCTCGCCGCTTCCGCCGTCATTTTCTCTCCACCCACCCTTGCCTCCTTCTCCGCGCCGCTCTCGATTCCCCCCTCTCTTTCGCAACCTCCATGTCATATTCTGCTCCAGGAGCTCCATCATAGCTCCTCGCTGTCGCTGGGAGGATGTTTTCTCCTCCGCTCGCCCCTTCCACCGTCATTTTCTCTCTACCCACCCTTGCCTCCTTCTCCGCGCAGCTCTCGATTCCCCCCTCTCTTTCGCACCCTCCATGTCATATTCCGCTCCAGGAGCTCCATCATAGCTCCTCGCTGTCGCTGGGAGGATGTTTTCTCCTCCGCTCGCCCCTTCCACCGTCATTTTCTCTCTACCCACCCTTTCCTCCTTTTCCGCGCAGCTCTCGATTCCCCCCTCTCTTTCGCACCCTCCATGTCATATTCCGCTCCAGGAGCTCCATCATAGCTCCTCGCTGTCGCTGGGAGGATGTTTTCTCCTCCGCTCGCCCCTTCCACCGTCATTTTCTCTCTACCCACCCTTGCCTCCTTCTCCGCGCAGCTCTCAATTCCCCCCTCTCTTTCGCACCCTCCATGTCATATTCCGCTCCAGGAGCTCCATCATAGCTCCTCGCTGTCGCTGGGAGGATGTTTTCTCCTCTGCTCGACCCTTCCACCGTCATTTTCTCTCTACCCACCCTTTCCTCCTTTTCCGCGCAGCTCTCGATTCCCCCCTCTCTTTCGCACCCTCCATGTCATATTCCGCTCCAGGAGCTCCATCATAGCTCCTTGCTGTCGCTGGGAGGATGTTTTCTCCTCCGCTCGCCCCTTCCACCGTCATTTTCTCTCTACCCACCCTTGCCTCCTTTTCCGCGCAGCTCTCGATTCCCCCCTCTCTTTCGCACCCTCCATGTCATATTCCGCTCCAGGAGTTCCATCATAGCTCCTCACTGTCGCTGGGAGGATGTTTTCTCCTCCACTCGCCCCTTCCACCGTCATTTTCTCTCTACCCACCCTTGCCTCCTTCTCCGCGCTGCTCTCGATTCCCTCCTCTCTCTCGCACCCTCCATATTACATCCAGCTCCAGGAGCTCCATCATAGCTCCTCGCTGTCGCTGGGAGGATGTTTTCTCCTCCGCTCGCCCCTTCCACCGTCATTTTCTCTCTACCCACCCTTGCCTCCTTCTCCGCGCAGCTCTCGATTCCCTCCTCTCTCTCGCACCCTCCATATTACATCCAGCTCCAGGAGCTCCATCATAGCTCCTCGCTGTCGCTGGGAGGATGTTTTCTCCTCTGCTCGCCGCTTCCGCCGTCATTTTCTCTCCACCCACCCTTGCCTCCTTCTCCGCACCGCTCTCGATTCCCCCCTCTCTTTCGCACCCTCCATGTCATATTCTGCTCCAGGAGCTCCATCATAGCTCCTCGCTGTCGCTGGGAGGATGTTTTCTCCTCCGCTCGCCCCTTCCACCGTCATTTTCTCTCTACCCACCCTTGCCTCCTTCTCCGCGCAGCTCTCGATTCCCCCCTCTCTTTCGCACCCTCCATGTCATATTCCGCTCCAGGAGCTCCATCATAGCTCCTCGCTGTCGCTGGGAGGATGTTTTCTCCTCCGCTCGCCCCTTCCACCGTCATTTTCTCTCTACCCACCCTTTCCTCCTTTTCCGCGCAGCTCTCGATTCCCCCCTCTCTTTCGCACCCTCCATGTCATATTCCGCTCCAGGAGCTCCATCATAGCTCCTCGCTGTCGCTGGGAGGATGTTTTCTCCTCCGCTCGCCCCTTCCACCGTCATTTTCTCTCTACCCACCCTTGCCTCCTTCTCCGCGCAGCTCTCAATTCCCCCCTCTCTTTCGCACCCTCCATGTCATATTCCGCTCCAGGAGCTCCATCATAGCTCCTCGCTGTCGCTGGGAGGATGTTTTCTCCTCCGCTCGCCCCTTCCACCGTCATTTTCTCTCTACCCACCCTTGCCTCCTTCTCCGCGCAGCTCTCGATTCCCCCCTCTCTTTCAAACCCTCCATGTCATATTCCGCTCCAGGAGCTCCATCATAGCTCCTCGCTGTCGCTGGGAGGATGTTTTCTTCTCTGCTCGCCCCTTCCACCGTCATTTTCTCTCTACCCACCCTTTCCTCCTTTTCCGCGCAGCTCTCGATTCCCCCCTCTCTTTCGCACCCTCCATGTCATATTCCGCTCCAGGAGCTCCATCATAGCTCCTCGCTGTCGCTGGGAGGATGTTTTCTCCTCCGCTCGCCCCTTCCACCGTCATTTTCTTTCTACCCACCCTTGCCTCCTTTTCCACGCAGCTCTCGATTCCCCCCTCTCTTTCGCACCCTCCATGTCATATTCCGCTCCAGGAGCTCCATCATAGCTCCTCGCTGTTGCTGGGAGGATGTTTTCTCCTCCGCTCGCCCCTTCCACCGTCATTTTCTCTCTACCCACCCTTGCCTCCTTTTCCGCGCAGCTCTCGATTCCCCCCTCTCTTTCGCACCCTCCATGTCATATTCCGCTCCAGGAGTTCCATCATAGCTCCTCACTGTCGCTGGGAGGATGTTTTCTCCTCCGCTCGCCCCTTCCACCGTCATTTTCTCTCTACCCACCCTTGCCTCCTTCTCCGCGCAGCTCTCGATTCCCCCCTCTCTTTCGCACCCTCCATGTCATATTCCGCTCCAGGAGCTCCATCATAGCTCCTCGCTGTCGCTGGGAGGATGTTTTCTCCTCCGCTCGCCCCTTCCACTGTCATTTTCTCTCTACCCACCCTTGCCTCCTTTTCCGCGCAGCTCTCGATTCCCCCCTCTCTTTCGCACCCTCCATGTCATATTCCGCTCCAGGAGCTCCATCATAGCTCCTTGCTGTCGCTGGGAGGATGTTTTCTCCTCCGCTCGCCCCTTCCACCGTCATTTTCTCTCTACCCACCCTTGCCTCCTTTTCCGCGCAGCTCTCGATTCCCCCTCTCTTTCGCACCCTCCATGTCATATTCCGCTCCAGGAGTTCCATCATAGCTCCTCACTGTCGCTGGGAGGATGTTTTCTCCTCCGCTCGCCCCTTCCACCGTCATTTTCTCTCTACCCACCCTTGCCTCCTTCTCCGCGCAGCTCTCGATTCCCCCCTCTCTTTCGCACCCTCCATGTCATATTCCGCTCCAGGAGCTCCATCATAGCTCCTCGCTGTCGCTGGGAGGATGTTTTCTCCTCCGCTCGCCCCTTCCACTGTCATTTTCTCTCTACCCACCCTTGCCTCCTTTTCCGCGCAGCTCTCGATTCCCCCCTCTCTTTCGCACCCTCCATGTCATATTCCGCTCCAGGAGCTCCATCATAGCTCCTTGCTGTCGCTGGGAGGATGTTTTCTCCTCCGCTCGCCCCTTCCACCGTCATTTTCTCTCTACCCACCCTTGCCTCCTTTTCCGCGCAGCTCTCGATTCCCCCCTCTCTTTCGCACCCTCCATGTCATATTCCGCTCCAGGAGTTCCATCATAGCTCCTCACTGTCGCTGGGAGGATGTTTTCTCCTCCACTCGCCCCTTCCACCGTCATTTTCTCTCTACCCACCCTTGCCTCCTTCTCCGCGCTGCTCTCGATTCCCTCCTCTCTCTCGCACCCTCCATATTACATCCAGCTCCAGGAGCTCCATCATAGCTCCTCGCTGTCGCTGGGAGGATGTTTTCTCCTCCGCTCGCCCCTTCCACCGTCATTTTCTCTCTACCCACCCTTGCCTCCTTCTCCGCGCAGCTCTCGATTCCCTCCTCTCTCTCGCACCCTCCATATTACATCCAGCTCCAGGAGCTCCATCATAGCTCCTCGCTGTCGCTGGGAGGATGTTTTCTCCTCTGCTCGCCGCTTCCGCCGTCATTTTCTCTCCACCCACCCTTGCCTCCTTCTCCGCACCGCTCTCGATTCCCCCCTCTCTTTCGCACCCTCCATGTCATATTCTGCTCCAGGAGCTCCATCATAGCTCCTCGCTGTCGCTGGGAGGATGTTTTCTCCTCCGCTCGCCCCTTCCACCGTCATTTTCTCTCTACCCACCCTTGCCTCCTTCTCCGCGCAGCTCTCGATTCCCCCCTCTCTTTCGCACCCTCCATGTCATATTCCGCTCCAGGAGCTCCATCATAGCTCCTCGCTGTCGCTGGGAGGATGTTTTCTCCTCCGCTCGCCCCTTCCACCGTCATTTTCTCTCTACCCACCCTTTCCTCCTTTTCCGCGCAGCTCTCGATTCCCCCCTCTCTTTCGCACCCTCCATGTCATATTCCGCTCCAGGAGCTCCATCATAGCTCCTCGCTGTCGCTGGGAGGATGTTTTCTCCTCCGCTCGCCCCTTCCACCGTCATTTTCTCTCTACCCACCCTTGCCTCCTTCTCCGCGCAGCTCTCAATTCCCCCCTCTCTTTCGCACCCTCCATGTCATATTCCGCTCCAGGAGCTCCATCATAGCTCCTCGCTGTCGCTGGGAGGATGTTTTCTCCTCCGCTCGCCCCTTCCACCGTCATTTTCTCTCTACCCACCCTTGCCTCCTTCTCCGCGCAGCTCTCGATTCCCCCCTCTCTTTCGAACCCTCCATGTCATATTCCGCTCCAGGAGCTCCATCATAGCTCCTCGCTGTCGCTGGGAGGATGTTTTCTTCTCTGCTCGCCCCTTCCACCGTCATTTTCTCTCTACCCACCCTTTCCTCCTTTTCCGCGCAGCTCTCGATTCCCCCCTCTCTTTCGCACCCTCCATGTCATATTCCGCTCCAGGAGCTCCATCATAGCTCCTCGCTGTCGCTGGGAGGATGTTTTCTCCTCCGCTCGCCCCTTCCACCGTCATTTTCTTTCTACCCACCCTTGCCTCCTTTTCCACGCAGCTCTCGATTCCCCCCTCTCTTTCGCACCCTCCATGTCATATTCCGCTCCAGGAGCTCCATCATAGCTCCTCGCTGTTGCTGGGAGGATGTTTTCTCCTCCGCTCGCCCCTTCCACCGTCATTTTCTCTCTACCCACCCTTGCCTCCTTTTCCGCGCAGCTCTCGATTCCCCCCTCTCTTTCGCACCCTCCATGTCATATTCCGCTCCAGGAGTTCCATCATAGCTCCTCACTGTCGCTGGGAGGATGTTTTCTCCTCCGCTCGCCCCTTCCACCGTCATTTTCTCTCTACCCACCCTTGCCTCCTTCTCCGCGCAGCTCTCGATTCCCCCCTCTCTTTCGCACCCTCCATGTCATATTCCGCTCCAGGAGCTCCATCATAGCTCCTCGCTGTCGCTGGGAGGATGTTTTCTCCTCCGCTCGCCCCTTCCACCGTCATTTTCTCTCTACCCACCCTTGCCTCCTTTTCCGCGCAGCTCTCGATTCCCCCCTCTCTTTCGCACCCTCCATGTCATATTCCGCTCCAGGAGCTCCATCATAGCTCCTTGCTGTCGCTGGGAGGATGTTTTCTCCTCCGCTCGCCCCTTCCACCGTCATTTTCTCTCTACCCACCCTTGCCTCCTTTTCCGCGCAGCTCTCGATTCCCCCTCTCTTTCGCACCCTCCATGTCATATTCCGCTCCAGGAGTTCCATCATAGCTCCTCACTGTCGCTGGGAGGATGTTTTCTCCTCCGCTCGCCCCTTCCACCGTCATTTTCTCTCTACCCACCCTTGCCTCCTTCTCCGCGCAGCTCTCGATTCCCCCCTCTCTTTCGCACCCTCCATGTCATATTCCGCTCCAGGAGCTCCATCATAGCTCCTCGCTGTCGCTGGGAGGATGTTTTCTCCTCCGCTCGCCCCTTCCACTGTCATTTTCTCTCTACCCACCCTTGCCTCCTTTTCCGCGCAGCTCTCGATTCCCCCCTCTCTTTCGCACCCTCCATGTCATATTCCGCTCCAGGAGCTCCATCATAGCTCCTTGCTGTCGCTGGGAGGATGTTTTCTCCTCCGCTCGCCCCTTCCACCGTCATTTTCTCTCTACCCACCCTTGCCTCCTTTTCCGCGCAGCTCTCGATTCCCCCCTCTCTTTCGCACCCTCCATGTCATATTCCGCTCCAGGAGTTCCATCATAGCTCCTCACTGTCGCTGGGAGGATGTTTTCTCCTCCGCTCGCCCCTTCCACCATCATTTTCTCTCTACCCACCCTTGCCTCCTTTTCCGCGCAGCTCTCGATTCCCCCCTCTCTTTCGCACCCTCCATGTCATATTCCGCTCCAGGAGTTCCATCATAGCTCCTCACTGTCGCTGGGAGGAAGTTTTCTCCTCCGCTCGCCCCTTCCACCGTCATTTTCTCTCTACCCACCCTTGCCTCCTTCTCCGCGCAGCTCTCGATTCCCCCCTCTCTTTCGCACCCTCCATGTCATATTCCGCTCCAGGAGCTCCATCATAGCTAATCGCTGTCGCTGGGAGGATGTTTTCTCCTCCGCTCGCCCCTTCCACCGTCATTTTCTCTCTACCCACCCTTGCCTCCTTTTCCGTGCAGCTCTCGATTCCCCCCTCTCTTTCGCACCCTCCATGTCATATTCCGCTCCAGGAGTTCCATCATAGCTCCTCACTGTCGCTGGGAGGATGTTTTCTCCTCCGCTCGCCCCTTCCACCGTCATTTTCTCTCTACCCACCCTTGCCTCCTTTTCCGCGCAGCTCTCGATTCCCCCCTCTCTTTCGCACCCTCCATGTCATATTCCGCTCCAGGAGCTCCATCATAGCTCCTTGCTGTCGCTGGGAGGATGTTTTCTCCTCCGCTCGCCCCTTCCACCGTCATTTTCTCTCTACCCACCCTTGCCTCCTTTTCCGCGCAGCTCTCGATTCCCCAATCTCTTTCGCACCCTCCATGTCATATTCCGCTCCAGGAGTTCCATCATAGCTCCTCACTGTCGCTGGGAGGATGTTTTCTCCTCCGCTCGCCCCTTCCACCGTCATTTTCTCTCTACCCACCCTTGCCTCCTTTTCCGCGCAGCTCTCGATTCCCCCCTCTCTTTCGCACCCTCCATGTCATATTCCGCTCCAGGAGCTCCATCATAGCTCCTTGCTGTCGCTGGGAGGATGTTTTCTCCTCCGCTCGCCCCTTCCACCGTCATTTTCTTTCTACCCACCCTTGCCTCCTTTTCCGCGCAGCTCTCGATTCCCCCCTCTCTTTCGCACCCTCCATGTCATATTCCGCTCCAGGAGTTCCATCATAGCTCCTCACTGTCGCTGGGAGGATGTTTTCTCCTCCGCTCGCCCCTTCCACCGTCATTTTCTCTCTACCCACCCTTGCCTCCTTCTCCGCGCAGCTCTCGATTCCCTCCTCTCTCTCGCACCCTCCATATTACATCCAGCTCCAGGAGCTTCATCATAGCTCCTCGCTGTCGCTGGGAGGATGTTTTCTCCTCCGCTCGCCCCTTCCACCGTCATTTTCTCTCTACCCACCCTTGCCTCCTTTTCCGCGCAGCTCTCGATTCCCCCCTCTCTTTCGCACCCTCCATGTCATATTCTGCTCCAGGAGCTCCATCATAGCTCCTCGCTGTCGCTGGGAGGATGTTTTCTCCTCCGCTCGCCCCTTCCACCGTCATTTTCTCTCTACCCACCCTTTCCTCCTTTTCCGCGCAGCTCTCGATTCCCCCCTCTCTTTCGCACCCTCCATGTCATATTCCGCTCCAGGAGCTCCATCATAGCTCCTCGCTGTCGCTGGGAGGATGTTTTCTCCTCCGCTCGCCCCTTCCACCGTCATTTTCTCTCTACCCACCCTTGCCTCCTTCTCCGCGCAGCTCTCGATTCCCCCCTCTCTTTCGCACCCTCCATGTCATATTCCGCTCCAGGAGCTCCATCATAGCTCCTCGCTGTCGCTGGGAGGATGTTTTCTCCTCCGCTCGCCCCTTCCACCGTCATTTTCTCTCTACCCACCCTTGCCTCCTTTTCCGCGCAGCTCTCGATTCCCCCCTCTCTTTCGCACCCTCCATGTCATATTCCGCTCCAGGAGCTCCATCATAGCTCCTTGCTGTCGCTGGGAGGATGTTTTCTCCTCCGCTCGCCCCTTCCACCGTCATTTTCTCTCTACCCACCCTTGCCTCCTTTTCCGCGCAGCTCTCGATTCCCCCTCTCTTTCGCACCCTCCATGTCATATTCCGCTCCAGGAGTTCCATCATAGCTCCTCACTGTCGCTGGGAGGATGTTTTCTCCTCCGCTCGCCCCTTCCACCGTCATTTTCTCTCTACCCACCCTTGCCTCCTTCTCCGCGCAGCTCTCGATTCCCCCCTCTCTTTCGCACCCTCCATGTCATATTCCGCTCCAGGAGCTCCATCATAGCTCCTCGCTGTCGCTGGGAGGATGTTTTCTCCTCCGCTCGCCCCTTCCACTGTCATTTTCTCTCTACCCACCCTTGCCTCCTTTTCCGCGCAGCTCTCGATTCCCCCCTCTCTTTCGCACCCTCCATGTCATATTCCGCTCCAGGAGCTCCATCATAGCTCCTTGCTGTCGCTGGGAGGATGTTTTCTCCTCCGCTCGCCCCTTCCACCGTCATTTTCTCTCTACCCACCCTTGCCTCCTTTTCCGCGCAGCTCTCGATTCCCCCCTCTCTTTCGCACCCTCCATGTCATATTCCGCTCCAGGAGTTCCATCATAGCTCCTCACTGTCGCTGGGAGGATGTTTTCTCCTCCGCTCGCCCCTTCCACCATCATTTTCTCTCTACCCACCCTTGCCTCCTTTTCCGCGCAGCTCTCGATTCCCCCCTCTCTTTCGCACCCTCCATGTCATATTCCGCTCCAGGAGTTCCATCATAGCTCCTCACTGTCGCTGGGAGGAAGTTTTCTCCTCCGCTCGCCCCTTCCACCGTCATTTTCTCTCTACCCACCCTTGCCTCCTTCTCCGCGCAGCTCTCGATTCCCCCCTCTCTTTCGCACCCTCCATGTCATATTCCGCTCCAGGAGCTCCATCATAGCTAATCGCTGTCGCTGGGAGGATGTTTTCTCCTCCGCTCGCCCCTTCCACCGTCATTTTCTCTCTACCCACCCTTGCCTCCTTTTCCGTGCAGCTCTCGATTCCCCCCTCTCTTTCGCACCCTCCATGTCATATTCCGCTCCAGGAGTTCCATCATAGCTCCTCACTGTCGCTGGGAGGATGTTTTCTCCTCCGCTCGCCCCTTCCACCGTCATTTTCTCTCTACCCACCCTTGCCTCCTTTTCCGCGCAGCTCTCGATTCCCCCCTCTCTTTCGCACCCTCCATGTCATATTCCGCTCCAGGAGCTCCATCATAGCTCCTTGCTGTCGCTGGGAGGATGTTTTCTCCTCCGCTCGCCCCTTCCACCGTCATTTTCTCTCTACCCACCCTTGCCTCCTTTTCCGCGCAGCTCTCGATTCCCCAATCTCTTTCGCACCCTCCATGTCATATTCCGCTCCAGGAGTTCCATCATAGCTCCTCACTGTCGCTGGGAGGATGTTTTCTCCTCCGCTCGCCCCTTCCACCGTCATTTTCTCTCTACCCACCCTTGCCTCCTTTTCCGCGCAGCTCTCGATTCCCCCCTCTCTTTCGCACCCTCCATGTCATATTCCGCTCCAGGAGCTCCATCATAGCTCCTTGCTGTCGCTGGGAGGATGTTTTCTCCTCCGCTCGCCCCTTCCACCGTCATTTTCTTTCTACCCACCCTTGCCTCCTTTTCCGCGCAGCTCTCGATTCCCCCCTCTCTTTCGCACCCTCCATGTCATATTCCGCTCCAGGAGTTCCATCATAGCTCCTCACTGTCGCTGGGAGGATGTTTTCTCCTCCGCTCGCCCCTTCCACCGTCATTTTCTCTCTACCCACCCTTGCCTCCTTCTCCGCGCAGCTCTCGATTCCCTCCTCTCTCTCGCACCCTCCATATTACATCCAGCTCCAGGAGCTTCATCATAGCTCCTCGCTGTCGCTGGGAGGATGTTTTCTCCTCCGCTCGCCCCTTCCACCGTCATTTTCTCTCTACCCACCCTTGCCTCCTTCTCTGCGCAGCTCTCGATTCCCCCCTCTCTTTCGCACCCTCCATGTCATATTCCGCTCCAGGAGCTCCATCATAGCTCCTCGCTGTCGCTGGGAGGATGTTTTCTCCTCCGCTCGCCCCTTCCACCGTCATTTTCTCTCTACCCACCCTTGCCTCCTTCTCCGCGCAGCTCTCGATTCCCTCCTCTCTCTCGCACCCTCCATATTACATCCAGCTCCAGGAGCTCCATCATAGCTCCTCGCTGTCGCTGGGAGGATGTTTTCTCCTCTGCTCGCCGCTTCCGCCGTCATTTTCTCTCCACCCACCCTTGCCTCCTTCTCCGCGCCGCTCTCGATTCCCCCCTCTCTTTCGCACCCTCCATGTCATATTCCGCTCCAGGAGCTCCATCATAGCTCCTCGCTGTCGCTGGGAGGATGTTTTCTCCTCCGCTCGCCCCTTCCACCGTCATTTTCTCTCTACCCACCCTTGCCTCCTTCTCCGCGCAGCTCTCGATTCCCCCCTCTCTTTCGCACCCTCCATGTCATATTCCGCTCCAGGAGCTCCATCTTAGCTCCTCGCTGTCGCTGGGAGGATGTTTTCTCCTCCGCTCGCCCCTTCCACCGTCATTTTCTCTCTACCCACCCTTTCCTCCTTTTCCGCGCAGCTCTCGATTCCCCCCTCTCTTTCACACCCTCCATGTCATATTCCGCTCCAGGAGCTCCATCATTGCTCCTCGCTGTCGCTGGGAGGATGTTTTCTCCTCCGCTCGCCCCTTCCACCGTCATTTTCTCTCTACCCACCCTTGCCTCCTTCTCTGCGCAGCTCTCAATTCCCCCCTCTCTTTCGCACCCTCCATGTCATATTCCGCTCCAGGAGCTCCATCATAGCTCCTCGCTGTCGCTGGGAGGATGTTTTCTCCTCCGCTCGCCCCTTCCACCGTCATTTTATCTCTACCCACCCTTGCCTCCTTCTCCGCGCAGCTCTCGATTCCCCCCTCTCTTTCGAACCCTCCATGTCATATTCCGCTCCAGGAGCTCCATCATAGCTCCTCGCTGTCGCTGGGAGGATGTTTTCTCCTCTGCTCGCCCCTTCCACCGTCATTTTCTCGCTACCCACCCTTTCCTCCTTTTCCGCGCAGCTCTCGATTCCCCCCTCTCTTTCGCACCCTCCATGTCATATTCCGCTCCAGGAGCTCCATCATAGCTCCTCGCTGTCGCTGGGAGGATGTTTTCTCCTCCGCTCGCCCCTTCCACCGTCATTTTCTCTCTACCCACCCTTGCCTCCTTCTCCGCGCAGCTCTCGATTCCCTCCTCTCTCTCGCACCCTCCATATTACATCCAGCTCCAGGAGCTCCATCATAGCTCTTCGCTGTCGCTGGGAGGATGTTTTCTCCTCCACTCGCCCCTTCCACCGTCATTTTCTCTCTACCCACCCTTGCCTTCTTCTCCGCGCTGCTCTCGATTCCCTCCTCTCTCTCGCACCCTCCATATTACATCCAGCTCCAGGAGCTCCATCATAGCTCCTCGCTGTCGCTGGGAGGATGTTTTCTCCTCCGCTCGCCCCTTCCACCGTCATTTTCTCTCTACCCACCCTTGCCTCCTTCTCCGCGCAGCTCTCGATTCCCTCCTCTCTCTCGCACCCTCCATATTACATCCAGCTCCAGGAGCTCCATCATAGCTCCTCGCTGTCGCTGGGAGGATGTTTTCTCCTCTGCTCGCCGCTTCCGCCGTCATTTTCTCTCCACCCACCCTTGCCTCCTTCTCCGCGCCGCTCTCGATTCCCCCCTCTCTTTCGCACCCTCCATGCCATATTCTGCTCCAGGAGCTCCATCATAGCTCCTCGCTGTCGCTGGGAGGATGTTTTCTCCTCCGCTCGCCCCTTCCACCGTCATTTTCTCTCTACCCACCCTTTCCTCCTTTTCCGCGCAGCTCTCGATTCCCCCCTCTCTTTCGCACCCTCCATGTCATATTCTGCTCCAGGAGCTCCATCATAGCTCCTCGCTGTCGCTGGGAGGATGTTTTCTCCTCCGCTCGCCCCTTCCACCGTCATTTTCTCTCTACCCACCCTTGCCTCCTTCTCCGCGCAGCTCTCAATTTCCCCCTCTCTTTCGCACCCTCCATGTCATATTCCGCTCCAGGAGCTCCATCATAGCTCCTCGCTGTCGCTGGGAGGATGTTTTCTCCTCCGCTCGCCCCTTCCACCGTCATTTTCTCTCTACCCACCCTTGCCTCCTTCTCCGCGCAGCTCTCGATTCCCCCCTCTCTTTCGAACCCTCCATGTCATATTCCGCTCCAGGAGCTCCATCATAGCTCCTCGCTGTCGCTGGGAGGATGTTTACTCCTCTGCTCGCCCCTTCCACCGTCATTTTCTCTCTACCCACCCTTTCCTCCTTTTCCGCGCAGCTCTCGATTCCCCCCTCTCTTTCGCACCCTCCATGTCATATTCCGCTCCAGGAGCTCCATCATAGCTCCTCGCTGTCGCTGGGAGGATGTTTTCTCCTCCGCTCGCCCCTTCCACCGTCATTTTCTCTCTACCCACCCTTTCCTCCTTTTCCGCGCAGCTCTCGATTCCCCCCTCTCTTTCGCACCCTCCATGTCATATTCCGCTCCAGGAGTTCCATCATAGCTCCTCACTGTCGCTGGGAGGATGTTTTCTCCTCCACTCGCCCCTTCCACCGTCATTTTCTCTCTACCCACCCTTGCCTCCTTCTCCGCGCAGCTCTCGATTCCCTCCTCTCTCTCGCACCCTCCATATTACATCCAGCTCCAGGAGCTCCATCATAGCTCCTCGCTGTCGCTGGGAGGATGTTTTCTCCTCTGCTCGCCGCTTCCGCCGTCATTTTCTCTCCACCCACCCTTGCCTCCTTCTCCGCGCCGCTCTCGATTCCCCCCTCTCTTTCGCACCCTCCATGCCATATTCTGCTCCAGGAGCTCCATCATAGCTCCTCGCTGTCGCTGGGAGGATGTTTTCTCCTCCGCTCGCCCCTTCCACCGTCATTTTCTCTCTACCCACCCTTTCCTCCTTTTCCGCGCAGCTCTCGATTCCCCCCTCTCTTTCGCACCCTCCATGTCATATTCTGCTCCAGGAGCTCCATCATAGCTCCTCGCTGTCGCTGGGAGGATGTTTTCTCCTCCGCTCGCCCCTTCCACCGTCATTTTCTCTCTACCCACCCTTGCCTCCTTCTCCGCGCAGCTCTCAATTTCCCCCTCTCTTTCGCACCCTCCATGTCATATTCCGCTCCAGGAGCTCCATCATAGCTCCTCGCTGTCGCTGGGAGGATGTTTTCTCCTCCGCTCGCCCCTTCCACCGTCATTTTCTCTCTACCCACCCTTGCCTCCTTCTCCGCGCAGCTCTCGATTCCCCCCTCTCTTTCGAACCCTCCATGTCATATTCCGCTCCAGGAGCTCCATCATAGCTCCTCGCTGTCGCTGGGAGGATGTTTACTCCTCTGCTCGCCCCTTCCACCGTCATTTTCTCTCTACCCACCCTTTCCTCCTTTTCCGCGCAGCTCTCGATTCCCCCCTCTCTTTCGCACCCTCCATGTCATATTCCGCTCCAGGAGCTCCATCATAGCTCCTCGCTGTCGCTGGGAGGATGTTTTCTCCTCCGCTCGCCCCTTCCACCGTCATTTTCTCTCTACCCACCCTTTCCTCCTTTTCCGCGCAGCTCTCGATTCCCCCCTCTCTTTCGCACCCTCCATGTCATATTCCGCTCCAGGAGTTCCATCATAGCTCCTCACTGTCGCTGGGAGGATGTTTTCTCCTCCACTCGCCCCTTCCACCGTCATTTTCTCTCTACCCACCCTTGCCTCCTTCTCTGCGCAGCTCTCAATTCCCCCCTCTCTTTCGCACCCTCCATGTCATATTCCGCTCCAGGAGCTCCATCATAGCTCCTCGCTGTCGCTGGGAGGATGTTTTCTCCTCCGCTCGCCCCTTCCACCGTCATTTTCTCTCTACCCACCCTTGCCTCCTTCTCCGCGCAGCTCTCGATTCCCCCCTCTCTTTCGAACCCTCCATGTCATATTCCGCTCCAGGAGCTCCATCATAGCTCCTCGCTGTCGCTGGGAGGATGTTTTCTCCTCTGCTCGCCCCTTCCACCGTCATTTTCTCGCTACCCACCCTTTCCTCCTTTTCCGCGCAGCTCTCTATTCCCCCCTCTCTTTCGCACCCTCCATGTCATATTCCGCTCCAGGAGCTCCATCATAGCTCCTCGCTGTTGCTGGGAGGATGTTTTCTCCTCCGCTCGCCCCTTCCACCGTCATTTTCTCTCTACCCACCCTTGCCTCCTTCTCCGCGCAGCTCTCGATTCCCTCCTCTCTCTCGCACCCTCCATATTACATCCAGCTCCAGGAGCTCCATCATAGCTCTTCGCTGTCGCTGGGAGGATGTATTCTCCTCCACTCGCCCCTTCCACCGTCATTTTCTCTCTACCCACCCTTGCCTCCTTCTCCGCGCTGCTCTCGATTCCCTCCTCTCTCTCGCACCCTCCATATTACATCCAGCTCCAGGAGCTCCATCATAGCTCCTCGCTGTCGCTGGGAGGATGTTTTCTCCTCCGCTCGCCCCTTCCACCGTCATTTTCTCTCTACCCACCCTTGCCTCCTTCTCCGCGCAGCTCTCGATTCCCTCCTCTCTCTCGCACCCTCCATATTACATCCAGCTCCAGGAGCTCCATCATAGCTCCTCGCTGTCACTGGGAGGATGTTTTCTCCTCTGCTCGCCGCTTCCGCCGTCATTTTCTCTCCACCCACCCTTGCCTCCTTCTCCGCGCCGCTCTCGATTCCCCCCTCTCTTTCGCACCCTCCATGCCATATTCTGCTCCAGGAGCTCCATCATAGCTCCTCGCTGTCGCTGGGAGGATGTTTTCTCCTCCGCTCGCCCCTTCCACCGTCATTTTCTCTCTACCCACCCTTTCCTCCTTTTCCGCGCAGCTCTCGATTCCCCCCTCTCTTTCGCACCCTCCATGTCATATTCTGCTCCAGGAGCTCCATCATAGCTCCTCGCTGTCGCTGGGAGGATGTTTTCTCCACCGCTCGCCCCTTCCACCGTCATTTTCTCTCTACCCACCCTTGCCTCCTTCTCCGCGCAGCTCTCAATTCCCCCCTCTCTTTCGCACCCTCCATGTCATATTCCACTCCAGGAGCTCCATCATAGCTCCTCGCTGTCGCTGGGAGGATGTTTTCTCCTCCGCTCGCCCCTTCCACCGTCATTTTCTCTCTACCCACCCTTGCCTCCTTCTCCGCGCAGCTCTCGATTCCCCCCTCTCTTTCGAACCCTCCATGTCATATTCCGCTCCAGGAGCTCCATCATAGCTCCTCGCTGTCGCTGGGAGGATGTTTTCTCCTCTGCTCGCCCCTTCCACCGTCATTTTCTCTCTACCCACCCTTTCCTCCTTTTCCGCGCAGCTCTCGATTCCCCCCTCTCTTTCGCACCCTCCATGTCATATTCCGCTCCAGGAGCTCCATCATAGCTCCTCGCTGTCGCTGGGAGGATGTTTTCTCCTCCGCTCGCCCCTTCCACCGTCATTTTCTCTCTACCCACCCTTTCCTCCTTTTCCGCGCAGCTCTCGATTCCCCCCTCTCTTGCGCACCCTCCATGTCATATTCCGCTCCAGGAGCTCCATCATAGCTCCTCGCTGTCGCTGGGAGGATGTTTTCTCCTCCGCTCGCCCCTTCCACCGTCATTTTCTCTCTACCCACCCTTGCCTCCTTTTCCGCGCAGCTCTCGATTCCCCCCTCTCTTTCGCACCCTCCATGTCATATTCCGCTCCAGGAGTTCCATCATAGCTCCTCACTGTCGCTGGGAGGATGTTTTCTCCTCCACTCGCCCCTTCCACCGTCATTTTCTCTCTACCCACCCTTGCCTCCTTCTCCGCGCTGCTCTCGATTCCCTCCTCTCTCTCGCACCCTCCATATTACATCCAGCTCCAGGAGCTCCATCATAGCTCCTCGCTGTCGCTGGGAGGATGTTTTCTCCTCCGCTCGCCCCTTCCACCGTCATTTTCTCTCTACCCACCCTTGCCTCCTTCTCCGCGCAGCTCTCGATTCCCTCCTCTCTCTCGCACCCTCCATATTACATCCAGCTCCAGGAGCTCCATCATAGCTCCTCGCTGTCGCTGGGAGGATGTTTTCTCCTCTGCTCGCCGCTTCCGCCGTCATTTTCTCTCCACCCACCCTTGCCTCCTTCTCCGCGCCGCTCTCGATTCCCCCCTCTCTTTCGCACCCTCCATGTCATATTCTGCTCCAGGAGCTCCATCATAGCTCCTCGCTGTCGCTGGGAGGATGTTTTCTCCTCCGCTCGCCCCTTCCACCGTCATTTTCTCTCTACCCACCCTTGCCTCCTTCTCCGCGCAGCTCTCGATTCCCCCCTCTCTTTCGCACCCTCCATGTCATATTCCGCTCCAGGAGCTCCATCATAGCTCCTCGCTGTCGCTGGGAGGATGTTTTCTCCTCCGCTCGCCCCTTCCACCGTCATTTTCTCTCTACCCACCCTTTCCTCCTTTTCCGCGCAGCTCTCGATTCCCCCCTCTCTTTCGCACCCTCCATGTCATATTCCGCTCCAGGAGCTCCATCATAGCTCCTCGCTGTCGCTGGGAGGATGTTTTCTCCTCCGCTCGCCCCTTCCACCGTCATTTTCTCTCTACCCACCCTTGCCTCCTTCTCCGCGCAGCTCTCAATTCCCCCCTCTCTTTCGCACCCTCCATGTCATATTCCGCTCCAGGAGCTCCATCATAGCTCCTCGCTGTCGCTGGGAGGATGTTTTCTCCTCCGCTCGCCCCTTCCACCGTCATTTTCTCTCTACCCACCCTTGCCTCCTTCTCCGCGCAGCTCTCGATTCCCCCCTCTCTTTCGAACCCTCCATGTCATATTCCGCTCCAGGAGCTCCATCATAGCTCCTCGCTGTCGCTGGGAGGATGTTTTCTCCTCTGCTCGCCCCTTCCACCGTCATTTTCTCTCTACCCACCCTTTCCTCCTTTTCCGCGCAGCTCTCGATTCCCCCCTCTCTTTCGCACCCTCCATGTCATATTCCGCTCCAGGAGCTCCATCATAGCTCCTCGCTGTCGCTGGGAGGATGTTTTCTCCTCCGCTCGCCCCTTCCACCGTCATTTTCTTTCTACCCACCCTTGCCTCCTTTTCCACGCAGCTCTCGATTCCCCCCTCTCTTTCGCACCCTCCATGTCATATTCCGCTCCAGGAGCTCCATCATAGCTCCTCGCTGTTGCTGGGAGGATGTTTTCTCCTCCGCTCGCCCCTTCCACCGTCATTTTCTCTCTACCCACCCTTGCCTCCTTCTCCGCGCAGCTCTCGATTCCCCCCTCTCTTTCGCACCCTCCATGTCATATTCCGCTCCAGGAGCTCCATCATAGCTCCTCGCTGTCGCTGGGAGGATTTTTTCTCCTCTGCTCGCCCCTTCCACCGTCATTTTCTCTCTACCCACCCTTTCCTCCTTTTCCGCGCAGCTCTCGATTCCCCCCTCTCTTGCGCACCCTCCATGTCATATTCCGCTCCAGGAGCTCCATCATAGCTCCTCGCTGTCGCTGGGAGGATGTTTTCTCCTCCGCTCGCCCCTTCCACCGTCATTTTCTCTCTACCCACCCTTGCCTCCTTTTCCGCGCAGCTCTCGATTCCCCCCTCTCTTTCGCACCCTCCATGTCATATTCCGCTCCAGGAGTTCCATCATAGCTCCTCACTGTCGCTGGGAGGATGTTTTCTCCTCCACTCGCCCCTTCCACTGTCATTTTCTCTCTACCCACCCTTGCCTCCTTCTCCGCGCTGCTCTCGATTCCCTCCTCTCTCTCGCACCCTCCATATTACATCCAGCTCCAGGAGCTCCATCATAGCTCCTCGCTGTCGCTGGGAGGATGTTTTCTCCTCCGCTCGCCCCTTCCACCGTCATTTTCTCTCTACCCACCCTTGCCTCCTTCTCCGCGCAGCTCTCGATTCCCTCCTCTCTCTCGCACCCTCCATATTACATCCAGCTCCAGGAGCTCCATCATAGCTCCTCGCTGTCGCTGGGAGGATGTTTTCTCCTCTGCTCGCCGCTTCCGCCGTCATTTTCTCTCCACCCACCCTTGCCTCCTTCTCCGCGCCGCTCTCGATTCCCCCCTCTCTTTCGCACCCTCCATGTCATATTCTGCTCCAGGAGCTCCATCATAGCTCCTCGCTGTCGCTGGGAGGATGTTTTCTCCTCCGCTCGCCCCTTCCACCGTCATTTTCTCTCTACCCACCCTTGCCTCCTTCTCCGCGCAGCTCTCGATTCCCTCCTCTCTCTCGCACCCTCCATATTACATCCAGCTCCAGGAGCTCCATCATAGCTCCTCGCTGTCGCTGGGAGGATGTTTTCTCCTCCGCTCGCCCCTTCCACCGTCATTTTCTCTCTACCCACCCTTGCCTCCTTCTCCGCGCAGCTCTCAATTCCCCCCTCTCTTTCGCACCCTCCATGTCATATTCCGCTCCAGGAGCTCCATCATAGCTCCTCGCTGTCGCTGGGAGGATGTTTTCTCCTCCGCTCGCCCCTTCCACCGTCATTTTCTCTCTACCCACCCTTGCCTCCTTCTCCGCGCAGCTCTCGATTCCCCCCTCTCTTTCGCACCCTCCATGTCATATTCCGCTCCAGGAGCTCCATCATAGCTCCTCGCTGTCGCTGGGAGGATGTTTTCTCCTCCGCTCGCCCCTTCCACCGTCATTTTCTCTCTACCCACCCTTGCCTCCTTCTCCGCGCAGCTCTCAATTCCCCCCTCTCTTTCGCACCCTCCATGTCATATTCCGCTCCAGGAGCTCCATCATAGCTCCTCGCTGTCGCTGGGAGGATGTTTTCTCCTCCGCTCGCCCCTTCCACCGTCATTTTCTCTCTACCCACCCTTGCCTCCTTCTCCGCGCAGCTCTCGATTCCCCCCTCTCTTTCGAACCCTCCATGTCATATTCCGCTCCAGGAGCTCCATCATAGCTCCTCGCTGTCGCTGGGAGGATGTTTTCTTCTCTGCTCGCCCCTTCCACCGTCATTTTCTCTCTACCCACCCTTTCCTCCTTTTCCGCGCAGCTCTCGATTCCCCCCTCTCTTTCGCACCCTCCATGTCATATTCCGCTCCAGGAGCTCCATCATAGCTCCTCGCTGTTGCTGGGAGGATGTTTTCTCCTCCGCTCGCCCCTTCCACCGTCATTTTCTCTCTACCCACCCTTGCCTCCTTTTCCGCGCAGCTCTCGATTCCCCCCTCTCTTTCGCACCCTCCATGTCATATTCCGCTCCAGGAGTTCCATCATAGCTCCTCACTGTCGCTGGGAGGATGTTTTCTCCTCCGCTCGCCCCTTCCACCGTCATTTTTTCTCTACCCACCCTTGCCTCCTTCTCCGCGCAGCTCTCGATTCCCCCCTCTCTTTCGCACCCTCCATGTCATATTCCGCTCCAGGAGCTCCATCATAGCTCCTCGCTGTCGCTGGGAGGATGTTTTCTCCTCCGCTCGCCCCTTCCACCGTCATTTTCTCTCTACCCACCCTTGCCTCCTTTTCCGCGCAGCTCTCGATTCCCCCCTCTCTTTCGCACCCTCCATGTCATATTCCGCTCCAGGAGCTCCATCATAGCTCCTTGCTGTCGCTGGGAGGATGTTTTCTCCTCCGCTCGCCCCTTCCACCGTCATTTTCTCTCTACCCACCCTTGCCTCCTTTTCCGCGCAGCTCTCGATTCCCCCCTCTCTTTCGCACCCTCCATGTCATATTCCGCTCCAGGAGCTCCATCATAGCTCCTTGCTGTCGCTGGGAGGATGTTTTCTCCTCCGCTCGCCCCTTCCACCGTCATTTTCTCTCTACCCACCCTTGCCTCCTTTTCCGCGCAGCTCTCGATTCCCCCTCTCTTTCGCACCCTCCATGTCATATTCCGCTCCAGGAGTTCCATCATAGCTCCTCACTGTCGCTGGGAGGATGTTTTCTCCTCCGCTCGCCCCTTCCACCGTCATTTTCTCTCTACCCACCCTTGCCTCCTTCTCCGCGCAGCTCTCGATTCCCCCCTCTCTTTCGCACCCTCCATGTCATATTCCGCTCCAGGAGCTCCATCATAGCTCCTCGCTGTCGCTGGGAGGATGTTTTCTCCTCCGCTCGCCCCTTCCACTGTCATTTTCTCTCTACCCACCCTTGCCTCCTTTTCCGCGCAGCTCTCGATTCCCCCCTCTCTTTCGCACCCTCCATGTCATATTCCGCTCCAGGAGCTCCATCATAGCTCCTTGCTGTCGCTGGGAGGATGTTTTCTCCTCCGCTCGCCCCTTCCACCGTCATTTTCTCTCTACCCACCCTTGCCTCCTTTTCCGCGCAGCTCTCGATTCCCCCCTCTCTTTCGCACCCTCCATGTCATATTCCGCTCCAGGAGTTCCATCATAGCTCCTCACTGTCGCTGGGAGGATGTTTTCTCCTCCGCTCGCCCCTTCCACCATCATTTTCTCTCTACCCACCCTTGACTCCTTTTCCGCGCAGCTCTCGATTCCCCCCTCTCTTTCGCACCCTCCATGTCATATTCCGCTCCAGGAGTTCCATCATAGCTCCTCACTGTCGCTGGGAGGAAGTTTTCTCCTCCGCTCGCCCCTTCCACCGTCATTTTCTCTCTACCCACCCTTGCCTCCTTCTCCGCGCAGCTCTCGATTCCCCCCTCTCTTTCGCACCCTCCATGTCATATTCCGCTCCAGGAGCTCCATCATAGCTAATCGCTGTCGCTGGGAGGATGTTTTCTCCTCCGCTCGCCCCTTCCACCGTCATTTTCTCTCTACCCACCCTTGCCTCCTTTTCCGTGCAGCTCTCGATTCCCCCCTCTCTTTCGCACCCTCCATGTCATATTCCGCTCCAGGAGTTCCATCATAGCTCCTCACTGTCGCTGGGAGGATGTTTTCTCCTCCGCTCGCCCCTTCCACCGTCATTTTCTCTCTACCCACCCTTGCCTCCTTTTCCGCGCAGCTCTCGATTCCCCCCTCTCTTTCGCACCCTCCATGTCATATTCCGCTCCAGGAGCTCCATCATAGCTCCTTGCTGTCGCTGGGAGGATGTTTTCTCCTCCGCTCGCCCCTTCCACCGTCATTTTCTCTCTACCCACCCTTGCCTCCTTTTCCGCGCAGCTCTCGATTCCCCCCTCTCTTTCGCACCCTCCATGTCATATTCCGCTCCAGGAGTTCCATCATAGCTCCTCACTGTCGCTGGGAGGATGTTTTCTCCTCCGCTCGCCCCTTCCACCGTCATTTTCTCTCTACCCACCCTTGCCTCCTTTTCCGCGCAGCTCTCGATTCCCCCCTCTCTTTCGCACCCTCCATGTCATATTCCGCTCCAGGAGCTCCATCATAGCTCCTTGCTGTCGCTGGGAGGATGTTTTCTCCTCCGCTCGCCCCTTCCACCGTCATTTTCTTTCTACCCACCCTTGCCTCCTTTTCCGCGCAGCTCTCGATTCCCCCCTCTCTTTCGCACCCTCCATGTCATATTCCGCTCCAGGAGTTCCATCATAGCTCCTCACTGTCGCTGGGAGGATGTTTTCTCCTCCGCTCGCCCCTTCCACCGTCATTTTCTCTCTACCCACCCTTGCCTCCTTCTCCGCGCAGCTCTCGATTCCCTCCTCTCTCTCGCACCCTCCATATTACATCCAGCTCCAGGAGCTTCATCATAGCTCCTCGCTGTCGCTGGGAGGATGTTTTCTCCTCCGCTCGCCCCTTCCACCGTCATTTTCTCTCTACCCACCCTTGCCTCCTTCTCTGCGCAGCTCTCGATTCCCCCCTCTCTTTCGCACCCTCCATGTCATATTCCACTCCAGGAGCTCCATCATAGCTCCTCGCTGTCGCTGGGAGGATGTTTTCTCCTCCGCTCGCCCCTTCCACCGTCATTTTCTCTCTACCCACCCTTGCCTCCTTCTCCGCGCAGCTCTCGATTCCCTCCTCTCTCTCGCACCCTCCATATTACATCCAGCTCCAGGAGCTCCATCATAGCTCCTCGCTGTCGCTGGGAGGATGTTTTCTCCTCTGCTCGCCGCTTCCGCCGTCATTTTCTCTCCACCCACCCTTGCCTCCTTCTCCGCGCCGCTCTCGATTCCCCCCTCTCTTTCGCACCCTCCATGTCATATTCCGCTCCAGGAGCTCCATCATAGCTCCTCGCTGTCGCTGGGAGGATGTTTTCTCCTCCGCTCGCCCCTTCCACCGTCATTTTCTCTCTACCCACCCTTGCCTCCTTCTCCGCGCAGCTCTCGATTCCCCCCTCTCTTTCGAACCCTCCATGTCATATTCCGCTCCAGGAGCTCCATCATAGCTCCTCGCTGTCGCTGGGAGGATGTTTTCTCCTCTGCTCGCCCCTTCCACCGTCATTTTCTCGCTACCCACCCTTTCCTCCTTTTCCGCGCAGCTCTCGATTCCCCCCTCTCTTTCGCACCCTCCATGTCATATTCCGCTCCAGGAGCTCCATCATAGCTCCTCGCTGTCGCTGGGAGGATGTTTTCTCCTCCGCTCGCCCCTTCCACCGTCATTTTCTCTCTACCCACCCTTGCCTCCTTCTCCGCGCAGCTCTCGATTCCCTCCTCTCTCTCGCACCCTCCATATTACATCCAGCTCCAGGAGCTCCATCATAGCTCTTCGCTGTCGCTGGGAGGATGTTTTCTCCTCCACTCGCCCCTTCCACCGTCATTTTCTCTCTACCCACCCTTGCCTCCTTCTCCGCGCTGCTCTCGATTCCCTCCTCTCTCTCGCACCCTCCATATTACATCCAGCTCCAGGAGCTCCATCATAGCTCCTCGCTGTCGCTGGGAGGATGTTTTCTCCTCCGCTCGCCCCTTCCACCGTCATTTTCTCTCTACCCACCCTTGCCTCCTTCTCCGCGCAGCTCTCGATTCCCTCCTCTCTCTCGCACCCTCCATATTACATCCAGCTCCAGGAGCTCCATCATAGCTCCTCGCTGTCGCTGGGAGGATGTTTTCTCCTCTGCTCACCGCTTCCGCCGTCATTTTCTCTCCACCCACCCTTGCCTCCTTCTCCGCGCCGCTCTCGATTCCCCCCTCTCTTTCGCACCCTCCATGCCATATTCTGCTCCAGGAGCTCCATCATAGCTCCTCGCTGTCGCTGGGAGGATGTTTTCTCCTCCGCTCGCCCCTTCCACCGTCATTTTCTCTCTACCCACCCTTTCCTCCTTTTCCGCGCAGCTCTCGATTCCCCCCTCTCTTTCGCACCCTCCATGTCATATTCTGCTCCAGGAGCTCCATCATAGCTCCTCGCTGTCGCTGGGAGGATGTTTTCTCCTCCGCTCGCCCCATCCACCGTCATTTTCTCTCTACCCACCCTTGCCTCCTTCTCCGCGCAGCTCTCAATTCCCCCCTCTCTTTCGCACCCTCCATGTCATATTCCGCTCCAGGAGCTCCATCATAGCTCCTCGCTGTCGCTGGGAGGATGTTTTCTCCTCCGCTCGCCCCTTCCACCGTCATTTTCTCTCTACCCACCCTTGCCTCCTTCTCCGCGCAGCTCTCGATTCCCCCCTCTCTTTCGAACCCTCCATGTCATATTCCGCTCCAGGAGCTCCATCATAGCTCCTCGCTGTCGCTGGGAGGATGTTTTCTCCTCTGCTCGCCCCTTCCACCGTCATTTTCTCTCTACCCACCCTTTCCTCCTTTTCCGCGCAGCTCTCGATTCCCCCCTCTCTTTCGCACCCTCCATGTCATATTCCGCTCCAGGAGCTCCATCATAGCTCCTCGCTGTCGCTGGGAGGATGTTTTCTCCTCCGCTCACCCCTTCCACCGTCATTTTCTCTCTACCCACCCTTTCCTCCTTTTCCGCGCAGCTCTCGATTCCCCCCTCTCTTTCGCACCCTCCATGTCATATTCCGCTCCAGGAGCTCCATCATAGCTCCTCGCTGTCGCTGGGAGGATTTTTTCTCCTCTGCTCGCCCCTTCCACCGTCATTTTCTCTCTACCCACCCTTTCCTCCTTTTCCGCGCAGCTCTCGATTCCCCCCTCTCTTGCGCACCCTCCATGTCATATTCCGCTCCAGGAGCTCCATCATAGCTCCTCGCTGTCGCTGGGAGGATGTTTTCTCCTCCGCTCGCCCCTTCCACCGTCATTTTCTCTCTACCCACCCTTGCCTCCTTTTCCGCGCAGCTCTCGATTCCCCCCTCTCTTTCGCACCCTCCATGTCATATTCCGCTCCAGGAGTTCCATCATAGCTCCTCACTGTCGCTGGGAGGATGTTTTCTCCTCCACTCGCCCCTTCCACCGTCATTTTCTCTCTACCCACCCTTGCCTCCTTCTCTGCGCAGCTCTCAATTCCCCCCTCTCTTTCGCACCCTCCATGTCATATTCCGCTCCAGGAGCTCCATCATAGCTCCTCGCTGTCGCTGGGAGGATGTTTTCTCCTCCGCTCGCCCCTTCCACCGTCATTTTCTCTCTACCCACCCTTGCCTCCTTCTCCGCGCAGCTCTCGATTCCCCCCTCTCTTTCGAACCCTCCATGTCATATTCCGCTCCAGGAGCTCCATCATAGCTCCTCGCTGTCGCTGGGAGGATGTTTTCTCCTCTGCTCGCCCCTTCCACCGTCATTTTCTCGCTACCCACCCTTTCCTCCTTTTCCGCGCAGCTCTCGATCCCCCCCTCTCTTTCGCACCCTCCATGTCATATTCCGCTCCAGGAGCTCCATCATAGCTCCTCGCTGTCGCTGGGAGGATGTTTTCTCCTCCGCTCGCCCCTTCCACCGTCATTTTCTCTCTACCCACCCTTGCCTCCTTCTCCGCGCAGCTCTCGATTCCCTCCTCTCTCTCGCACCCTCCATATTACATCCAGCTCCAGGAGCTCCATCATAGCTCTTCGCTGTCGCTGGGAGGATGTATTCTCCTCCACTCGCCCCTTCCACCGTCATTTTCTCTCTACCCACCCTTGCCTCCTTCTCCGCGCTGCTCTCGATTCCCTCCTCTCTCTCGCACCCTCCATATTACATCCAGCTCCAGGAGCTCCATCATAGCTCCTCGCTGTCGCTGGGAGGATGTTTTCTCCTCCGCTCGCCCCTTCCACCGTCATTTTCTCTCTACCCACCCTTGCCTCCTTCTCCGCGCAGCTCTCGATTCCCTCCTCTCTCTCGCACCCTCCATATTACATCCAGCTCCAGGAGCTCCATCATAGCTCTTCGCTGTCGCTGGGAGGATGTATTCTCCTCCACTCGCCCCTTCCACCGTCATTTTCTCTCTACCCACCCTTGCCTCCTTCTCCGCGCAGCTCTCGATTCCCTCCTCTCTCTCGCACCCTCCATATTACATCCAGCTCCAGGAGCTCCATCATAGCTCCTCGCTGTCGCTGGGAGGATGTTTTCTCCTCTGCTCGCCGCTTCCGCCGTCATTTTCTCTCCACCCACCCTTGCCTCCTTCTCCACGCCGCTCTCGATTCCCCCCTCTCTTTCGCACCCTCCATGCCATATTCTGCTCCAGGAGCTCCATCATAGCTCCTCGCTGTCGCTGGGAGGATGTTTTCTCCTCCGCTCGCCCCTTCCACCGTCATTTTCTCTCTACCCACCCTTTCCTCCTTTTCCGCGCAGCTCTCGATTCCCCCCTCTCTTTCGCACCCTCCATGTCATATTCTGCTCCAGGAGCTCCATCATAGCTCCTCGCTGTCGCTGGGAGGATGTTTTCTCCTCCGCTCGCCCCTTCCACCGTCATTTTCTCTCTACCCACCCTTGCCTCCTTCTCCGCGCAGCTCTCAATTCCCCCCTCTCTTTCGCACCCTCCATGTCATATTCCGCTCCAGGAGCTCCATCATAGCTCCTCGCTGTCGCTGGGAGGATGTTTTCTCCTCCGCTCGCCCCTTCCACCGTCATTTTCTCTCTACCCACCCTTGCCTCCTTCTCCGCGCAGCTCTCGATTCCCCCCTCTCTTTCGAACCCTCCATGTCATATTCCGCTCCAGGAGCTCCATCATAGCTCCTCGCTGTCGCTGGGAGGATGTTTTCTCCTCTGCTCGCCCCTTCCACCGTCATTTTCTCTCTACCCACCCTTTCCTCCTTTTCCGCGCAGCTCTCGATTCCCCCCTCTCTTTCGCACCCTCCATGTCATATTCCGCTCCAGGAGCTCCATCATAGCTCCTCGCTGTCGCTGGGAGGATGTTTTCTCCTCCGCTCGCCCCTTCCACCGTCATTTTCTCTCTACCCACCCTTTCCTCCTTTTCCGCGCAGCTCTCGATTCCCCCCTCTCTTTCGCACCCTCCATGTCATATTCCGCTCCAGGAGCTCCATCATAGCTCCTCGCTGTCGCTGGGAGGATTTTTTCTCCTCTGCTCGCCCCTTCCACCGTCATTTTCTCTCTACCCACCCTTTCCTCCTTTTCCGCGCAGCTCTCGATTCCCCCCTCTCTTGCGCACCCTCCATGTCATATTCCGCTCCAGGAGCTCCATCATAGCTCCTCGCTGTCGCTGGGAGGATGTTTTCTCCTCCGCTCGCCCCTTCCACCGTCATTTTCTCTCTACCCACCCTTGCCTCCTTTTCCGCGCAGCTCTCGATTCCCCCCTCTCTTTCGCACCCTCCATGTCATATTCCGCTCCAGGAGTTCCATCATAGCTCCTCACTGTCGCTGGGAGGATGTTTTCTCCTCCACTCGCCCCTTCCACCGTCATTTTCTCTCTACCCACCCTTGCCTCCTTCTCCGCGCTGCTCTCGATTCCCTCCTCTCTCTCGCACCCTCCATATTACATCCAGCTCCAGGAGCTCCATCATAGCTCCTCGCTGTCGCTGGGAGGATGTTTTCTCCTCCGCTCGCCCCTTCCACCGTCATTTTCTCTCTACCCACCCTTGCCTCCTTCTCCGCGCAGCTCTCGATTCCCTCCTCTCTCTCGCACCCTCCATATTACATCCAGCTCCAGGAGCTCCATCATAGCTCCTCGCTGTCGCTGGGAGGATGTTTTCTCCTCTGCTCGCCGCTTCCGCCGTCATTTTCTCTCCACCCACCCTTGCCTCCTTCTCCGCGCCGCTCTCGATTCCCCCCTCTCTTTCGCACCCTCCATGTCATATTCTGCTCCAGGAGCTCCATCATAGCTCCTCGCTGTCGCTGGGAGGATGTTTTCTCCTCCGCTCGCCCCTTCCACCGTCATTTTCTCTCTACCCACCCTTGCCTCCTTCTCCGCGCAGCTCTCGATTCCCCCCTCTCTTTCGCACCCTCCATGTCATATTCCGCTCCAGGAGCTCCATCATAGCTCCTCGCTGTCGCTGGGAGGATGTTTTCTCCTCCGCTCGCCCCTTCCACCGTCATTTTCTCTCTACCCACCCTTTCCTCCTTTTCTGCGCAGCTCTCGATTCCCCCCTCTCTTTCGCACCCTCCATGTCATATTCCGCTCCAGGAGCTCCATCATAGCTCCTCGCTGTCGCTGGGAGGATGTTTTCTCCTCCGCTCGCCCCTTCCACCGTCATTTTCTCTCTACCCACCCTTGCCTCCTTCTCCGCGCAGCTCTCAATTCCCCCCTCTCTTTCGCACCCTCCATGTCATATTCCGCTCCAGGAGCTCCATCATAGCTCCTCGCTGTCGCTGGGAGGATGTTTTCTCCTCCGCTCGCCCCTTCCACCGTCATTTTCTCTCTACCCACCCTTGCCTCCTTCTCCGCGCAGCTCTCGATTCCCCCCTCTCTTTCGAACCCTCCATGTCATATTCCGCTCCAGGAGCTCCATCATAGCTCCTCGCTGTCGCTGGGCGGATGTTTTCTCCTCTGCTCGCCCCTTCCACCGTCATTTTCTCTCTACCCACCCTTTCCTCCTTTTCCGCGCAGCTCTCGATTCCCCCCTCTCTTTCGCACCCTCCATGTCATATTCCGCTCCAGGAGCTCCATCATAGCTCCTCGCTGTCGCTGGGAGGATGTTTTCTCCTCCGCTCGCCCCTTCCACCGTCATTTTCTTTCTACCCACCCTTGCCTCCTTTTCCACGCAGCTCTCGATTCCCCCCTCTCTTTCGCACCCTCCATGTCATATTCCGCTCCAGGAGCTCCATCATAGCTCCTCGCTGTCGCTGGGAGGATTTTTTCTCCTCTGCTCGCCCCTTCCACCGTCATTTTCTCTCTACCCACCCTTTCCTCCTTTTCCGCGCAGCTCTCGATTCCCCCCTCTCTTGCGCACCCTCCATGTCATATTCCGCTCCAGGAGCTCCATCATAGCTCCTCGCTGTCGCTGGGAGGATGTTTTCTCCTCCGCTCGCCCCTTCCACCGTCATTTTCTCTCTACCCACCCTTGCCTCCTTTTCCGCGCAGCTCTCGATTCCCCCCTCTCTTTCGCACCCTCCATGTCATATTCCGCTCCAGGAGTTCCATCATAGCTCCTCACTGTCGCTGGGAGGATGTTTTCTCCTCCACTCGCCCCTTCCACCGTCATTTTCTCTCTACCCACCCTTGCCTCCTTCTCCGCGCTGCTCTCGATTCCCTCCTCTCTCTCGCACCCTCCATATTACATCCAGCTCCAGGAGCTCCATCATAGCTCCTCGCTGTCGCTGGGAGGATGTTTTCTCCTCCGCTCGCCCCTTCCACCGTCATTTTCTCTCTACCCACCCTTGCCTCCTTCTCCGCGCAGCTCTCGATTCCCTCCTCTCTCTCGCACCCTCCATATTACATCCAGCTCCAGGAGCTCCATCATAGCTCCTCGCTGTCGCTGGGAGGATGTTTTCTCCTCTGCTCGCCGCTTCCGCCGTCATTTTCTCTCCACCCACCCTTGCCTCCTTCTCCGCGCCGCTCTCGATTCCCCCCTCTCTTTCGCACCCTCCATGTCATATTCTGCTCCAGGAGCTCCATCATAGCTCCTCGCTGTCGCTAGGAGGATGTTTTCTCCTCCGCTCGCCCCTTCCACCGTCATTTTCTCTCTACCCACCCTTGCCTCCTTCTCCGCGCAGCTCTCGATTCCCTCCTCTCTCTCGCACCCTCCATATTACATCCAGCTCCAGGAGCTCCATCATAGCTCCTCGCTGTCGCTGGGAGGATGTTTTCTCCTCCGCTCGCCCCTTCCACCGTCATTTTCTCTCTACCCACCCTTGCCTCCTTCTCCGCGCAGCTCTCAATTCCCCCCTCTCTTTCGCACCCTCCATGTCATATTCCGCTCCAGGAGCTCCATCATAGCTCCTCGCTGTCGCTGGGAGGATGTTTTCTCCTCCGCTCGCCCCTTCCACCGTCATTTTCTCTCTACCCACCCTTGCCTCCTTCTCCGCGCAGCTCTCGATTCCCCCCTCTCTTTCGAACCCTCCATGTCATATTCCGCTCCAGGAGCTCCATCATAGCTCTTCGCTGTCGCTGGGAGGATGTTTTCTCCTCCGCTCGCCCCTTCCACCGTCATTTTCTCTCTACCCACGCTTGCCTCCTTCTCCGCGCAGCTCTCGATTCCCTACTCTCTCTCGCACCCTCCATATTACATCCAGCTCCAGGAGCTTCATCATAGCTCCTCGCTGTCGCTGGGAGGATGTTTTCTCCTCCGCTCGCCCCTTCCACCGTCATTTTCTCTCTACCCACCCTTGCCTCCTTCTCTGCGCAGCTCTCGATTCCCCCCTCTCTTTCGCACCCTCCATGTCATATTCCGCTCCAGGAGCTCCATCATAGCTCCTCGCTGTCGCTGGGAGGATGTTTTCTCCTCCGCTCGCCCCTTCCACCGTCATTTTCTCTCTACCCACCCTTGCCTCCTTCTCCGCGCAGCTCTCGATTCCCTCTTCTCTCTCGCACCCTCCATATTACATCCAGCTCCAGGAGCTCCATCATAGCTCCTCGCTGTCGCTGGGAGGATGTTTTCTCCTCTGCTCGCCGCTTCCGCCGTCATTTTCTCTCCACCCACCCTTGCCTCCTTCTCCGCGCCGCTCTCGATTCCCCCCTCTCTTTCGCACCCTCCATGTCATATTCCGCTCCAGGAGCTCCATCATAGCTCCTCGCTGTCGCTGGGAGGATGTTTTCTCCTCCGCTCGCCCCTTCCACCGTCATTTTCTCTCTACCCACCCTTGCCTCCTTCTCCGCGCAGCTCTCGATTCCCCCCTCTCTTTCGCACCCTCCATGTCATATTCCGCTCCAGGAGCTCCATCATAGCTCCTCGCTGTCGCTGGGAGGATGTTTTCTCCTCCGCTCGCCCCTTCCACCGTCATTTTCTCTCTACCCACCCTTTCCTCCTTTTCCGCGCAGCTCTCGATTCCCCCCTCTCTTTCACACCCTCCATGTCATATTCCGCTCCAGGAGCTCCATCATTGCTCCTCGCTGTCGCTGGGAGGATGTTTTCTCCTCCGCTCGCCCCTTCCACCGTCATTTTCTCTCTACCCACCCTTGCCTCCCTCTCCGCGCAGCTCTCAATTCCCCCCTCTCTTTCGCACCCTCCATGTCATATTCCGCTCCAGGAGCTCCATCATAGCTCCTCGCTGTCGCTGGGAGGATGTTTTCTCCTCCGCTCGCCCCATTCACCGTCATTTTCTCTCTACCCACCCTTGCCTCCTTCTCCGCGCTGCTCTCGATTCCCTCCTCTCTCTCGCACTCTCCATATTACATCCAGCTCCAGGAGCTCCATCATAGCTCCTCGCTGTCGCTGGGAGGATGTTTTCTCCTCCGCTCGCCCCTTCCACCGTCATTTTCTCTCTACCCACCCTTGCCTCCTTCTCCGCGCAGCTCTCGATTCCCTCCTCTCTCTCGCACCCTCCATATTACATCCAGCTCCAGGAGCTCCATCATAGCTCCTCGCTGTCGCTGGGAGGATGTTTTCTCCTCTGCTCGCCGCTTCCGCCGTCATTTTCTCTCCACCCACCCTTGCCTCCTTCTCCGCGCCGCTCTCGATTCCCCCCTCTCTTTCGCACCCTCCATGTCATATTCTGCTCCAGGAGCTCCATCATAGCTCCTCGCTGTCGCTGGGAGGATGTTTTCTCCTCCGCTCGCCCCTTCCACCGTCATTTTCTCTCTACCCACCCTTGCCTCCTTCTCCGCGCAGCTCTCGATTCCCTCCTCTCTCTCGCACCCTCCATATTACATCCAGCTCCAGGAGCTCCATCATAGCTCTTCGCTGTCGCTGGGAGGATGTATTCTCCTCCACTCGCCCCTTCCACCGTCATTTTCTCTCTACCCACCCTTGCCTCCTTCTCCGCGCAGCTCTCGATTCCCTCCTCTCTCTCGCACCCTCCATATTACATCCAGCTCCAGGAGCTCCATCATAGCTCCTCGCTGTCGCTGGGAGGATGTTTTCTCCTCTGCTCGCCGCTTCCGCCGTCATTTTCTCTCCACCCACCCTTGCCTCCTTCTCCACGCCGCTCTCGATTCCCCCCTCTCTTTCGCACCCTCCATGCCATATTCTGCTCCAGGAGCTCCATCATAGCTCCTCGCTGTCGCTGGGAGGATGTTTTCTCCTCCGCTCGCCCCTTCCACCGTCATTTTCTCTCTACCCACCCTTTCCTCCTTTTCCGCGCAGCTCTCGATTCCCCCCTCTCTTTCGCACCCTCCATGTCATATTCTGCTCCAGGAGCTCCATCATAGCTCCTCGCTGTCGCTGGGAGGATGTTTTCTCCTCCGCTCGCCCCTTCCACCGTCATTTTCTCTCTACCCACCCTTGCCTCCTTCTCCGCGCAGCTCTCAATTCCCCCCTCTCTTTCGCACCCTCCATGTCATATTCCGCTCCAGGAGCTCCATCATAGCTCCTCGCTGTCGCTGGGAGGATGTTTTCTCCTCCGCTCGCCCCTTCCACCGTCATTTTCTCTCTACCCACCCTTGCCTCCTTCTCCGCGCAGCTCTCGATTCCCCCCTCTCTTTCGAACCCTCCATGTCATATTCCGCTCCAGGAGCTCCATCATAGCTCCTCGCTGTCGCTGGGAGGATGTTTTCTCCTCTGCTCGCCCCTTCCACCGTCATTTTCTCTCTACCCACCCTTTCCTCCTTTTCCGCGCAGCTCTCGATTCCCCCCTCTCTTTCGCACCCTCCATGTCATATTCCGCTCCAGGAGCTCCATCATAGCTCCTCGCTGTCGCTGGGAGGATGTTTTCTCCTCCGCTCGCCCCTTCCACCGTCATTTTCTCTCTACCCACCCTTTCCTCCTTTTCCGCGCAGCTCTCGATTCCCCCCTCTCTTTCGCACCCTCCATGTCATATTCCGCTCCAGGAGCTCCATCATAGCTCCTCGCTGTCGCTGGGAGGATTTTTTCTCCTCTGCTCGCCCCTTCCACCGTCATTTTCTCTCTACCCACCCTTTCCTCCTTTTCCGCGCAGCTCTCGATTCCCCCCTCTCTTGCGCACCCTCCATGTCATATTCCGCTCCAGGAGCTCCATCATAGCTCCTCGCTGTCGCTGGGAGGATGTTTTCTCCTCCGCTCGCCCCTTCCACCGTCATTTTCTCTCTACCCACCCTTGCCTCCTTTTCCGCGCAGCTCTCGATTCCCCCCTCTCTTTCGCACCCTCCATGTCATATTCCGCTCCAGGAGTTCCATCATAGCTCCTCACTGTCGCTGGGAGGATGTTTTCTCCTCCACTCGCCCCTTCCACCGTCATTTTCTCTCTACCCACCCTTGCCTCCTTCTCCGCGCTGCTCTCGATTCCCTCCTCTCTCTCGCACCCTCCATATTACATCCAGCTCCAGGAGCTCCATCATAGCTCCTCGCTGTCGCTGGGAGGATGTTTTCTCCTCCGCTCGCCCCTTCCACCGTCATTTTCTCTCTACCCACCCTTGCCTCCTTCTCCGCGCAGCTCTCGATTCCCTCCTCTCTCTCGCACCCTCCATATTACATCCAGCTCCAGGAGCTCCATCATAGCTCCTCGCTGTCGCTGGGAGGATGTTTTCTCCTCTGCTCGCCGCTTCCGCCGTCATTTTCTCTCCACCCACCCTTGCCTCCTTCTCCGCGCCGCTCTCGATTCCCCCCTCTCTTTCGCACCCTCCATGTCATATTCTGCTCCAGGAGCTCCATCATAGCTCCTCGCTGTCGCTGGGAGGATGTTTTCTCCTCCGCTCGCCCCTTCCACCGTCATTTTCTCTCTACCCACCCTTGCCTCCTTCTCCGCGCAGCTCTCGATTCCCCCCTCTCTTTCGCACCCTCCATGTCATATTCCGCTCCAGGAGCTCCATCATAGCTCCTCGCTGTCGCTGGGAGGATGTTTTCTCCTCCGCTCGCCCCTTCCACCGTCATTTTCTCTCTACCCACCCTTTCCTCCTTTTCTGCGCAGCTCTCGATTCCCCCCTCTCTTTCGCACCCTCCATGTCATATTCCGCTCCAGGAGCTCCATCATAGCTCCTCGCTGTCGCTGGGAGGATGTTTTCTCCTCCGCTCGCCCCTTCCACCGTCATTTTCTCTCTACCCACCCTTGCCTCCTTCTCCGCGCAGCTCTCAATTCCCCCCTCTCTTTCGCACCCTCCATGTCATATTCCGCTCCAGGAGCTCCATCATAGCTCCTCGCTGTCGCTGGGAGGATGTTTTCTCCTCCGCTCGCCCCTTCCACCGTCATTTTCTCTCTACCCACCCTTGCCTCCTTCTCCGCGCAGCTCTCGATTCCCCCCTCTCTTTCGAACCCTCCATGTCATATTCCGCTCCAGGAGCTCCATCATAGCTCCTCGCTGTCGCTGGGCGGATGTTTTCTCCTCTGCTCGCCCCTTCCACCGTCATTTTCTCTCTACCCACCCTTTCCTCCTTTTCCGCGCAGCTCTCGATTCCCCCCTCTCTTTCGCACCCTCCATGTCATATTCCGCTCCAGGAGCTCCATCATAGCTCCTCGCTGTCGCTGGGAGGATGTTTTCTCCTCCGCTCGCCCCTTCCACCGTCATTTTCTTTCTACCCACCCTTGCCTCCTTTTCCACGCAGCTCTCGATTCCCCCCTCTCTTTCGCACCCTCCATGTCATATTCCGCTCCAGGAGCTCCATCATAGCTCCTCGCTGTCGCTGGGAGGATTTTTTCTCCTCTGCTCGCCCCTTCCACCGTCATTTTCTCTCTACCCACCCTTTCCTCCTTTTCCGCGCAGCTCTCGATTCCCCCCTCTCTTGCGCACCCTCCATGTCATATTCCGCTCCAGGAGCTCCATCATAGCTCCTCGCTGTCGCTGGGAGGATGTTTTCTCCTCCGCTCGCCCCTTCCACCGTCATTTTCTCTCTACCCACCCTTGCCTCCTTTTCCGCGCAGCTCTCGATTCCCCCCTCTCTTTCGCACCCTCCATGTCATATTCCGCTCCAGGAGTTCCATCATAGCTCCTCACTGTCGCTGGGAGGATGTTTTCTCCTCCACTCGCCCCATCCACCGTCATTTTCTCTCTACCCACCCTTGCCTCCTTCTCCGCGCTGCTCTCGATTCCCTCCTCTCTCTCGCACCCTCCATATTACATCCAGCTCCAGGAGCTCCATCATAGCTCCTCGCTGTCGCTGGGAGGATGTTTTCTCCTCCGCTCGCCCCTTCCACCGTCATTTTCTCTCTACCCACCCTTGCCTCCTTCTCCGCGCAGCTCTCGATTCCCTCCTCTCTCTCGCACCCTCCATATTACATCCAGCTCCAGGAGCTCCATCATAGCTCCTCGCTGTCGCTGGGAGGATGTTTTCTCCTCTGCTCGCCGCTTCCGCCGTCATTTTCTCTCCACCCACCCTTGCCTCCTTCTCCACGCCGCTCTCGATTCCCCCCTCTCTTTCGCACCCTCCATGTCATATTCTGCTCCAGGAGCTCCATCATAGCTCCTCGCTGTCGCTAGGAGGATGTTTTCTCCTCCGCTCGCCCCTTCCACCGTCATTTTCTCTCTACCCACCCTTGCCTCCTTCTCCGCGCAGCTCTCGATTCCCTCCTCTCTCTCGCACCCTCCATATTACATCCAGCTCCAGGAGCTCCATCATAGCTCCTCGCTGTCGCTGGGAGGATGTTTTCTCCTCCGCTCGCCCCTTCCACCGTCATTTTCTCTCTACCCACCCTTGCCTCCTTCTCCGCGCAGCTCTCAATTCCCCCCTCTCTTTCGCACCCTCCATGTCATATTCCGCTCCAGGAGCTCCATCATAGCTCCTCGCTGTCGCTGGGAGGATGTTTTCTCCTCCGCTCGCCCCTTCCACCGTCATTTTCTCTCTACCCACCCTTGCCTCCTTCTCCGCGCAGCTCTCGATTCCCTACTCTCTCTCGCACCCTCCATATTACATCCAGCTCCAGGAGCTTCATCATAGCTCCTCGCTGTCGCTGGGAGGATGTTTTCTCCTCCGCTCGCCCCTTCCACCGTCATTTTCTCTCTACCCACCCTTGCCTCCTTCTCTGCGCAGCTCTCGATTCCCCCCTCTCTTTCGCACCCTCCATGTCATATTCCGCTCCAGGAGCTCCATCATAGCTCCTCGCTGTCGCTGGGAGGATGTTTTCTCCTCCGCTCGCCCCTTCCACCGTCATTTTCTCTCTACCCACCCTTGCCTCCTTCTCCGCGCAGCTCTCGATTCCCTCTTCTCTCTCGCACCCTCCATATTACATCCAGCTCCAGGAGCTCCATCATAGCTCCTCGCTGTCGCTGGGAGGATGTTTTCTCCTCTGCTCGCCGCTTCCGCCGTCATTTTCTCTCCACCCACCCTTGCCTCCTTCTCCGCGCCGCTCTCGATTCCCCCCTCTCTTTCGCACCCTCCATGTCATATTCCGCTCCAGGAGCTCCATCATAGCTCCTCGCTGTCGCTGGGAGGATGTTTTCTCCTCCGCTCGCCCCTTCCACCGTCATTTTCTCTCTACCCACCCTTGCCTCCTTCTCCGCGCAGCTCTCGATTCCCCCCTCTCTTTCGCACCCTCCATGTCATATTCCGCTCCAGGAGCTCCATCATAGCTCCTCGCTGTCGCTGGGAGGATGTTTTCTCCTCCGCTCGCCCCTTCCACCGTCATTTTCTCTCTACCCACCCTTTCCTCCTTTTCCGCGCAGCTCTCGATTCCCCCCTCTCTTTCACACCCTCCATGTCATATTCCGCTCCAGGAGCTCCATCATTGCTCCTCGCTGTCGCTGGGAGGATGTTTTCTCCTCCGCTCGCCCCTTCCACCGTCATTTTCTCTCTACCCACCCTTGCCTCCCTCTCCGCGCAGCTCTCAATTCCCCCCTCTCTTTCGCACCCTCCATGTCATATTCCGCTCCAGGAGCTCCATCATAGCTCCTCGCTGTCGCTGGGAGGATGTTTTCTCCTCCGCTCGCCCCATTCACCGTCATTTTCTCTCTACCCACCCTTGCCTCCTTCTCCGCGCTGCTCTCGATTCCCTCCTCTCTCTCGCACTCTCCATATTACATCCAGCTCCAGGAGCTCCATCATAGCTCCTCGCTGTCGCTGGGAGGATGTTTTCTCCTCCGCTCGCCCCTTCCACCGTCATTTTCTCTCTACCCACCCTTGCCTCCTTCTCCGCGCAGCTCTCGATTCCCCCCTCTCTTTCGCACCCTCCATGTCATATTCCGCTCCAGGAGCTCCATCATAGCTCCTCGCTGTCGCTGGGAGGATGTTTTCTCCTCCGCTCGCCCCTTCCACCGTCATTTTCTCTCTACCCACCCTTTCCTCCTTTTCCGCGCAGCTCTCGATTCCCCCCTCTCTTTCACACCCTCCATGTCATATTCCGCTCCAGGAGCTCCATCATTGCTCCTCGCTGTCGCTGGGAGGATGTTTTCTCCTCCGCTCGCCCCTTCCACCGTCATTTTCTCTCTACCCACCCTTGCCTCCCTCTCCGCGCAGCTCTCAATTCCCCCCTCTCTTTCGCACCCTCCATGTCATATTCCGCTCCAGGAGCTCCATCATAGCTCCTCGCTGTCGCTGGGAGGATGTTTTCTCCTCCGCTCGCCCCATTCACCGTCATTTTCTCTCTACCCACCCTTGCCTCCTTCTCCGCGCTGCTCTCGATTCCCTCCTCTCTCTCGCACTCTCCATATTACATCCAGCTCCAGGAGCTCCATCATAGCTCCTCGCTGTCGCTGGGAGGATGTTTTCTCCTCCGCTCGCCCCTTCCACCGTCATTTTCTCTCTACCCACCCTTGCCTCCTTCTCCGCGCAGCTCTCGATTCCCTCCTCTCTCTCGCACCCTCCATATTACATCCAGCTCCAGGAGCTCCATCATAGCTCCTCGCTGTCGCTGGGAGGATGTTTTCTCCTCTGCTCGCCGCTTCCGCCGTCATTTTCTCTCCACCCACCCTTGCCTCCTTCTCCGCGCCGCTCTCGATTCCCCCCTCTCTTTCGCACCCTCCATGTCATATTCTGCTCCAGGAGCTCCATCATAGCTCCTCGCTGTCGCTGGGAGGATGTTTTCTCCTCCGCTCGCCCCTTCCACCGTCATTTTCTCTCTACCCACCCTTGCCTCCTTCTCCGCGCAGCTCTCGATTCCCCCCTCTCTTTCGCACCCTCCATGTCATATTCCGCTCCAGGAGCTCCATCATAGCTCCTCGCTGTCGCTGGGAGGATGTTTTCTCCTCCGCTCGCCCCTTCCACCGTCATTTTCTCTCTACCCACCCTTTCCTCCTTTTCCGCGCAGCTCTCGATTCCCCCCTCTCTTTCGCACCCTCCATGTCATATTCCGCTCCAGGAGCTCCATCATAGCTCCTCGCTGTCGCTGGGAGGATGTTTTCTCCTCCGCTCGCCCCTTCCACCGTCATTTTCTCTCTACCCACCCTTGCCTCCTTCTCCGCGCAGCTCTCAATTCCCCCCTCTCTTTCGCACCCTCCATGTCATATTCCGCTCCAGGAGCTCCATCATAGCTCCTCGCTGTCGCTGGGAGGATGTTTTCTCCTCCGCTCGCCCCTTCCACCGTCATTTTCTCTCTACCCACCCTTGCCTCCTTTTCCGCGCAGCTCTCGATTCCCCCCTCTCTTTCGCACCCTCAATGTCATATTCCGCTCCAGGAGTTCCATCATAGCTCCTCACTGTCGCTGGGAGGATGTTTTCTCCTCCGCTCGCCCCTTCCACCGTCATTTTCTCTCTACCCACCCTTGCCTCCTTTTCCACGCAGCTCTCGATTCCCCCCTCTCTTTCGCACCCTCCATGTCATATTCCGCTCCAGGAGTTCCATCATAGCTCCTCACTGTCGCTGGGAGGAAGTTTTCTCCTCCGCTTGCCCCTTCCACCGTCATTTTCTCTCTACCCACCCTTGCCTCCTTTTCCGCGCAGCTCTCGATTCCCCCCTCTCTTTCGCACCCTCCATGTCATATTCCGCTCCAGGAGCTCCATCATAGCTCCTTGCTGTCGCTGGGAGAATGTTTTCTCCTCCGCTCGCCCCTTCCACCATCATTTTCTCTCTACCCACCCTTGCCTCCTTTTCCGCGCAGCTCTCGATTCCCCCCTCTCTTTCGCACCCTCCATGTCATATTCCGCTCCAGGAGTTCCATCATAGCTCCTCACTGTCGCTGGGAGGATGTTTTCTCCTCCGCTCGCCCCTTCCACCGTCATTTTCTCTCTACCCACCCTTGCCTCCTTTTCCGCGCAGCTCTCGATTCCCCCCTCTCTTTCGCACCCTCCATGTCATATTCCGCTCCAGGAGTTCCATCATAGCTCCTCACTGTCGCTGGGAGGATGTTTTCTCCTCCGCTCGCCCCTTCCACCGTCATATTCTCTCTACCCACCCTTGCCTCCTTCTCCGCGCAGCTCTCGATTCCCCCCTCTCTTTCGCACCCTCCATGTCATATTCCGCTCCAGGAGCTCCATCATAGCTCCTCGCTGTCGCTGGGAGGATGTTTTCTCCTCCGCTCTCCCCTTCCACCGTCATTTTCTCTCTACCCACCCTTGCCTCCTTTTCCGCGCAGCTCTCGATTCCCCCCTCTCTTTCGCACCCTCCATGTCATATTCCGCTCCAGGAGTTCCATCATAGCTCCTCACTGTCGCTGGGAGGATGTTTTCTCCTCCGCTCGCCTCTTCCACCGTCATTTTCTCTCTACCCACCCTTGCCTCCTTTTCCGCGCAGCTCTCGATTCCCCCCTCTCTTTCGCACCCTCCATGTCATATTCCGCTCCAGGAGTTCCATCATAGCTCCTCACTGTCGCTGGGAGGATGTTTTCTCCTCCGCTCGCCCCTTCCACCGTCATTTTCTCTCTACCCACCCTTGCCTCCTTTTCCGCGCAGCTCTCGATTCCCCCCTCTCTTTCGCACCCTCCATGTCATATTCCGCTCCAGGAGCTCCATCATAGCTCCTTGCTGTCGCTGGGAGGATGTTTTCTCCTCCGCTCGCCCCTTCCACCGTCATTTTCTCTCTACCCACCCTTGCCTCCTTTTCCGCGCAGCTCTCGATTCCCCCCTCTCTTTCGCACCCTCCATGTCATATTCCGCTCCAGGAGTTCCATCATAGCTCCTCACTGTCGCTGGGAGGATGTTTTCTCCTCCGCTCGCCTCTTCCACCGTCATTTTCTCTCTACCCACCCTTGCCTCCTTTTCCGCGCAGCTCTCGATTCCCCCCTCTCTTTTGCACCCTCCATGTCATATTCCGCTCCAGGAGTTCCATCATAGCTCCTCACTGTCGCTGGGAGGATGTTTTCTCCTCCGCTCGCCCCTTCCACCGTCATTTTCTCTCTACCCACCCTTGCCTCCTTTTCCGCGCAGCTCTCGATTCCCCCCTCTCTTTCGCACCCTCCATGTCATATTCCGCTCCAGGAGTTCCATCATAGCTCCTCACTGTCGCTGGGAGGATGTTTTCTCCTCCGCTCGCCCCTTCCACCGTCATTTTCTCTCTACCCACCCTTGCCTCCTTCTCCGCGCAGCTCTCGATTCCCCCCTCTCTTTCGCACCCTCCATGTCATATTCCGCTCCAGGAGCTCCATCATAGCTAATCGCTGTCGCTGGGAGGATGTTTTCTCCTCCGCTCGCCCCTTCCACCGTCATTTTCTCTCTACCCACCCTTGCCTCCTTTTCCGCGCAGCTCTCGATTCCCCCCTCTCTTTCGCACCCTCCATGTCATATTCCGCTCCAGGAGTTCCATCATAGCTCCTCACTGTCGCTGGGAGGATGTTTTCTCCTCCGCTCGCCCCTTCCACCGTCATTTTCTCTCTACCCACCCTTGCCTCCTTTTCCGCGCAGCTCTCGATTCCCCCCTCTCTTTCGCACCCTCCATGTCATATTCCGCTCCAGGAGCTCCATCATAGCTCCTTGCTGTCGCTGGGAGGATGTTTTCTCCTCCGCTCGCCCCTTCCACCGTCATTTTCTCTCTACCCACCCTTGCCTCCTTTTCCGCGCAGCTCTCGATTCCCCCCTCTCTTTCGCACCCTCCATGTCATATTCCGCTCCAGGAGTTCCATCATAGCTCCTCACTGTCGCTGGGAGGAAGTTTTCTCCTCCGCTCGCCCCTTCCACCGTCATTTTCTCTCTACCCACCCTTGCCTCCTTTTCCGCGCAGCTCTCGATTCCCCCCTCTCTTTCGCACCCTCCATGTCATATTCCGCTCCAGGAGCTCCATCATAGCTCCTTGCTGTCGCTGGGAGGATGTTTTCTCCTCCGCTCGCCCCTTCCACCGTCATTTTTTCTCTACCCACCCTTGCCTCCTTTTCCGCGCAGCTCTCGATTCCCCCTCTCTTTCGCACCCTCCATGTCATATTCCGCTCCAGGAGTTCCATCATAGCTCCTCACTGTCGCTGGGAGGATGTTTTCTCCTCCGCTCGCCCCTTCCACCGTCATTTTCTCTCTACCCACCCTTGCCTCCTTTTCCGCGCAGCTCTCGATTCCCCCCTCTCTTTCGCACCCTCCATGTCATATTCCGCTCCAGGAGCTCCATCATAGCTCCTCGCTGTCGCTGGGAGGATGTTTTCTCCTCCGCTCGCCCCTTCCACCGTCATTTTCTCTCTACCCACCCTTGCCTACTTTTCCGCGCAGCTCTCGATTCCCCCCTCTCTTTCGCACCCTCCATGTCATATTCCGCTCCAGGAGCTCCATCATAGCTCCTTGCTGTCGCTGGGAGGATGTTTTCTCCTCCGCTCGCCCCTTCCACCGTCATTTTCTCTCTACCCACCCTTGCCTCCTTTTCCGCGCAGCTCTCGATTCCCCCCTCTCTTTCGCACCCTCCATGTCATATTCCGCTCCAGGAGTTCCATCATAGCTCCTCACTGTCGCTGGGAGGATGTTTTCTCCTCCGCTCGCCCCTTCCACCGTCATTTTCTCTCTACCCACCCTTGCCTCCTTTTCCGCGCAGCTCTCGATTCCCCCCTCTCTTTCACACCCTCCATGTCATATTCCGCTCCAGGAGTTCCATCATAGCTCCTCACTGTCGCTGGGAGGATGTTTTCTCCTCCGCTCGCCCCTTCCACCGTCATTTTCTCTCTACCCACCCTTGCCTCCTTTTCCGCGCAGCTCTCGATTCCCCCCTCTCTTTCGCACCCTCCATGTCATATTCCGCTCCAGGAGTTCCATCATAGCTCCTCACTGTCGCTGGGAGGATGTTTTCTCCTCCGCTCGCCCCTTCCACCGTCATTTTCTCTCTACCCACCCTTGCCTCCTTTTCCGCGCAGCTCTCGATTCCCCCCTCTCTTTCGCACCCTCCATGTCATATTCCGCTCCAGGAGCTCCATCATAGCTCCTCACTGTCGCTGGGAGGATGTTTTCTCCTCCGCTCGCCCCTTCCACCGTCATTTTCTCTCTACCCACCCTTGCCTCCTTCTCCGCGCAGCTCTCGATTCCCCCCTCTCTTTCGCACCCTCCATGTCATATTCCGCTCCAGGAGCTCCATCATAGCTAATCGCTGTCGCTGGGAGGATGTTTTCTCCTCCGCTCGCCCCTTCCACCGTCATTTTCTCTCTACCCACCCTTGCCTCCTTTTCCGCGCAGCTCTCGATTCCCCCCTCTCTTTCGCACCCTCCATGTCATATTCCGCTCCAGGAGTTCCATCATAGCTCCTCACTGTCGCTGGGAGGATGTTTTCTCCTCCGCTCGCCCCTTCCACGGTCATTTTCTCTCTACCCACCCTTGCCTCCTTTTCCGCGCAGCTCTCGATTCCCCCCTCTCTTTCGCACCCTCCATGTCATATTCCGCTCCAGGAGCTCCATCATAGCTCCTTGCTGTCGCTGGGAGGATGTTCTCTCCTCCGCTCGCCCCTTCCACCGTCATTTTCTCTCTACCCACCCTTGCCTCCTTTTCCGCGCAGCTCTCGATTCCCCCCTCTCTTTCGCACCCTCCATGTCATATTCCGCTCCAGGAGTTCCATCATAGCTCCTCACTGTCGCTGGGAGGATTTTTTCTCCTCCGCTCGCCCCTTCCACCGTCATTTTCTCTCTACCCACCCTTGCCTCCTTTTCCGCGCAGCTCTCGATTCCCCCCTCTCTTTCGCACCCTCCATGTCATATTCCGCTCCAGGAGTTCCATCATAGCTCCTCACTGTCGCTGGGAGGATGTTTTCTCCTCCGCTCGCCCCTTCCACCGTCATTTTTTCTCTACCCACCCTTGCCTCCTTTTCCGCGCAGCTCTCGATTCCCCCTCTCTTTCGCACCCTCCATGTCATATTCCGCTCCAGGAGTTCCATCATAGCTCCTCACTGTCGCTGGGAGGATGTTTTCTCCTCCGCTCGCCCCTTCCACCGTCATTTTCTCTCTACCCACCCTTGCCTCCTTTTCCGCGCAGCTCTCGATTCCCCCCTCTCTTTCGCACCCTCCATGTCATATTCCGCTCCAGGAGCTCCATCATAGCTCCTCGCTGTCGCTGGGAGGATGTTTTCTCCTCCGCTTGCCCCTTCCACCGTCATTTTCTCTCTACCCACCCTTGCCTACTTTTCCGCGCAGCTCTCGATTCCCCCCTCTCTTTCGCACCCTCCATGTCATATTCCGCTCCAGGAGCTCCATCATAGCTCCTTGCTGTCGCTGGGAGGATGTTTTCTCCTCCGCTCGCCCCTTCCACCGTCATTTTCTCTCTACCCACCCTTGCCTCCTTTTCCGCGCAGCTCTCGATTCCCCCCTCTCTTTCGCACCCTCCATGTCATATTCCGCTCCAGGAGTTCCATCATAGCTCCTCACTGTCGCTGGGAGGATGTTTTCTCCTCCGCTCGCCCCTTCCACCGTCATTTTCTCTCTACCCACCCTTGCCTCCTTTTCCGCGCAGCTCTCGATTCCCCCCTCTCTTTCACACCCTCCATGTCATATTCCGCTCCAGGAGTTCCATCATAGCTCCTCACTGTCGCTGGGAGGATGTTTTCTCCTCCGCTCGCCCCTTCCACCGTCATTTTCTCTCTACCCACCCTTGCCTCCTTTTCCGCGCAGCTCTCGATTCCCCCCTCTCTTTCGCACCCTCCATGTCATATTCCGCTCCAGGAGTTCCATCATAGCTCCTCACTGTCGCTGGGAGGATGTTTTCTCCTCAGCTCGCCCCTTCCACCGTCATTTTCTCTCTACCCACCCTTGCCTCCTTTTCCGCGCAGCTCTCGATTCCCCCCTCTCTTTCGCACCCTCCATGTCATATTCCGCTCCAGGAGCTCCATCATAGCTCCTCACTGTCGCTGGGAGGATGTTTTCTCCTCCGCTCGCCCCTTCCACCGTCATTTTCTCTCTACCCACCCTTGCCTCCTTCTCCGCGCAGCTCTCGATTCCCCCCTCTCTTTCGCACCCTCCATGTCATATTTCGCTCCAGGAGCTCCATCATAGCTAATCGCTGTCGCTGGGAGGATGTTTTCTCCTCCGCTCGCCCCTTCCACCGTCATTTTCTCTCTACCCACCCTTGCCTCCTTTTCCGCGCAGCTCTCGATTCCCCCCTCTCTTTCGCACCCTCCATGTCATATTCCGCTCCAGGAGTTCCATCATAGCTCCTCACTGTCGCTGGGAGGATGTTTTCTCCTCCGCTCGCCCCTTCCACCGTCATTTTCTCTCTACCCACCCTTGCCTCCTTTTCCGCGCAGCTCTCGATTCCCCCCTCTCTTTCGCACCCTCCATGTCATATTCCGCTCCAGGAGCTCCATCATAGCTCCTTGCTGTCGCTGGGAGGATGTTTTCTCCTCCGCTCGCCCCTTCCACCGTCATTTTCTCTCTACCCACCCTTGCCTCCTTTTCCGCGCAGCTCTCGATTCCCCCCTCTCTTTCACACCCTCCATGTCATATTCCGCTCCAGGAGTTCCATCATAGCTCCTCACTGTCGCTGGGAGGATGTTTTCTCCTCCGCTCGCCCCTTCCACCGTCATTTTCTCTCTACCCACCCTTGCCTCCTTTTCCGCGCAGCTCTCGATTCCCCCCTCTCTTTCGCACCCTCCATGTCATATTCCGCTCCAGGAGCTCCATCATAGCTCCTTGCTGTCGCTGGGAGGATGTTCTCTCCTCCGCTCGCCCCTTCCACCGTCATTTTCTCTCTACCCACCCTTGCCTCCTTTTCCGCGCAGCTCTCGATTCCCCCCTCTCTTTCGCACCCTCCATGTCATATTCCGCTCCAGGAGTTCCATCATAGCTCCTCACTGTCGCTGGGAGGATGTTTTCTCCTCCGCTCGCCCCTTCCACCGTCATTTTCTCTCTACCCACCCTTGCCTCCTTTTCCGCGCAGCTCTCGATTCCCCCATCTCTTTCGCACCCTCCATGTCATATTCCGCTCCAGGAGTTCCATCATAGCTCCTCACTGTCGCTGGGAGGATTTTTTCTCCTCCGCTCGCCCCTTCCACCGTCATTTTCTCTCTACCCACCCTTGCCTCCTTTTCCGCGCAGCTCTCGATTCCCCCCTCTCTTTCGCACCCTCCATGTCATATTCCGCTCCAGGAGTTCCATCATAGCTCCTCACTGTCGCTGGGAGGATGTTTTCTCCTCCGCTCGCCCCTTCCACCGTCATTTTTTCTCTACCCACCCTTGCCTCCTTTTCCGCGCAGCTCTCGATTCCCCCCTCTCTTTCGCACCCTCCATGTCATATTCCGCTCCAGGAGCTCCATCATAGCTCCTTGCTGTCGCTGGGAGGATGTTTTCTCCTCCGCTCGCCCCTTCCAGCGTCATTTTCTCTCTACCCACCCTTGCCTCCTTTTCCGCGCAGCTCTCGATTCCCCCCTCTCTTTCGCACCCTCCATGTCATATTCCGCTCCAGGAGTTCCATCATAGCTCCTCACTGTCGCTGGGAGGAAGTTTTCTCCTCCGCTCGCCCCTTCCACCGTCATTTTCTCTCTACCCACCCTTGCCTCCTTTTCCGCGCAGCTCTCGATTCCCCCCTCTCTTTCGCACCCTCCATGTCATATTCCGCTCCAGGAGCTCCATCATAGCTCCTCGCTGTCGCTGGGAGGATGTTTTCTCCTCCGCTCGCCCCTTCCACCGTCATTTTCTCTCTACCCACCCTTGCCTACTTTTCCGCGCAGCTCTCGATTCCCCCCTCTCTTTCGCACCCTCAATGTCATATTCCGCTCCAGGAGTTCCATCATAGCTCCTCACTGTCGCTGGGAGGATGTTTTCTCCTCCGCTCGCCCCTTCCACCGTCATTTTCTCTCTACCCACCCTTGCCTCCTTTTCCGCGCAGCTCTCGATTCCCCCCTCTCTTTCGCACCCTCCATGTCATATTCCGCTCCAGGAGTTCCATCATAGCTCCTCACTGTCGCTGGGAGGAAGTTTTCTCCTCCGCTCGCCCCTTCCACCGTCATTTTCTCTCTACCCACCCTTGCCTCCTTTTCCGCGCAGCTCTCGATTCCCCCCTCTCTTTCGCACCCTCCATGTCATATTCCGCTCCAGGAGCTCCATCATAGCTCCTTGCTGTCGCTGGGAGGATGTTTTCTCCTCCGCTCGCCCCTTCCACCGTCATTTTCTCTCTACCCACCCTTGCCTCCTTTTCCGCGCAGCTCTCGATTCCCCCCTCTCTTTCGCACCCTCCATGTCATATTCCGCTCCAGGAGTTCCATCATAGCTCCTCACTGTCGCTGGGAGGATGTTTTCTCCTCCGCTCGCCCCTTCCACCGTCATTTTCTCTCTACCCACCCTTGCCTCCTTTTCCGCGCAGCTCTCGATTCCCCCCTCTCTTTCGCACCCTCCATGTCATATTCCGCTCCAGGAGTTCCATCATAGCTCCTCACTGTCGCTGGGAGGATTTTTTCTCCTCCGCTCGCCCCTTCCACCGTCATTTTCTCTCTACCCACCCTTGCCTCCTTTTCCGCGCAGCTCTCGATTCCCCCCTCTCTTTCGCACCCTCCATGTCATATTCCGCTCCAGGAGTTCCATCATAGCTCCTCACTGTCGCTGGGAGGATGTTTTCTCCTCCGCTCGCCCCTTCCACCGTCATTTTTTCTCTACCCACCCTTGCCTCCTTTTCCGCGCAGCTCTCGATTCCCCCCTCTCTTTCGCACCCTCCATGTCATATTCCGCTCCAGGAGCTCCATCATAGCTCCTTGCTGTCGCTGGGAGGATGTTTTCTCCTCCGCTCGCCCCTTCCACCGTCATTTTCTCTCTACCCACCCTTGCCTCCTTTTCCGCGCAGCTCTCGATTCCCCCCTCTCTTTCGCACCCTCCATGTCATATTCCGCTCCAGGAGTTCCATCATAGCTCCTCACTGTCGCTGGGAGGATGTTTTCTCCTCCGCTCGCCCCTTCCACCGTCATTTTCTCTCTACCCACCCTTGCCTCCTTTTCCGCGCAGCTCTCGATTCCCCCCTCTCTTTCGCACCCTCCATGTCATATTCCGCTCCAGGAGCTCCATCATAGCTCCTCGCTGTCGCTGGGAGGATGTTTTCTCCTCCGCTCGCCCCTTCCACCGTCATTTTCTCTCTACCCACCCTTGCCTACTTTTCCGCGCAGCTCTCGATTCCCCCCTCTCTTTCGCACCCTCAATGTCATATTCCGCTCCAGGAGTTCCATCATAGCTCCTCACTGTCGCTGGGAGGATGTTTTCTCCTCCGCTCGCCCCTTCCACCGTCATTTTCTCTCTACCCACCCTTGCCTCCTTTTCCGCGCAGCTCTCGATTCCCCCCTCTCTTTCGCACCCTCCATGTCATATTCCGCTCCAGGAGTTCCATCATAGCTCCTCACTGTCGCTGGGAGGAAGTTTTCTCCTCCGCTCGCCCCTTCCACCGTCATTTTCTCTCTACCCACCCTTGCCTCCTTTTCCGCGCAGCTCTCGATTCCCCCCTCTCTTTCGCACCCTCCATGTCATATTCCGCTCCAGGAGCTCCATCATAGCTCCTTGCTGTCGCTGGGAGGATGTTTTCTCCTCCGCTCGCCCCTTCCACCGTCATTTTCTCTCTACCCACCCTTGCCTCCTTTTCCGCGCAGCTCTCGATTCCCCCCTCTCTTTCGCACCCTCCATGTCATATTCCGCTCCAGGAGTTCCATCATAGCTCCTCACTGTCGCTGGGAGGATGTTTTCTCCTCCGCTCGCCCCTTCCACCATCATTTTCTCTCTACCCACCCTTGCCTCCTTTTCCGCGCAGCTCTCGATTCCCTCCTCTCTTTCGCACCCTCCATGTCATATTCCGCTCCAGGAGTTCCATCATAGCTCCTCACTGTCGCTGGGAGGAAGTTTTCTCCTCCGCTCGCCCCTTCCACCGTCATTTTCTCTCTACCCACCCTTGCCTCCTTTTCCGCGCAGCTCTCGATTCCCCCCTCTCTTTCGCACCCTCCATGTCATATTCCGCTCCAGGAGCTCCATCATAGCTCCTTGCTGTCGCTGGGAGGATGTTTTCTCCTCCGCTCGCCCCTTCCACCGTCATTTTCTCTCTACCCACCCTTGCCTCCTTTTCCGCGCAGCTCTCGATTCCCCCCTCTCTTTCGCACCCTCCATGTCATATTCCGCTCCAGGAGTTCCATCATAGCTCCTCACTGTCGCTGGGAGGATGTTTTCTCCTCCGCTCGCCCCTTCCACCGTCATTTTCTCTCTACCCACCCTTGCCTCCTTCTCCGCGCAGCTCTCGATTCCCCCCTCTCTTTCGCACCCTCCATGTCATATTCCGCTCCAGGAGCTCCATCATAGCTCCTTGCTGTCGCTGGGAGGATGTTTTCTCCTCCGCTCGCCCCTTCCACCGTCATTTTCTCTCTACCCACCCTTGCCTCCTTTTCCGCGCAGCTCTCGATTCCCCCCTCTCTTTCGCACCCTCCATGTCATATTCCGCTCCAGGAGTTCCATCATAGCTCCTCACTGTCGCTGGGAGGATGTTTTCTCCTCCGCTCGCCCCTTCCACCGTCATTTTCTCTCTACCCACCCTTGCCTCCTTTTCCGCGCAGCTCTCGATTCCCCCCTCTCTTTCGCACCCTCCATGTCATATTCCGCTCCAGGAGTTCCATCATAGCTCCTCACTGTCGCTGGGAGGATGTTTTCTCCTCCGCTCGCCCCTTCCACCGTCATTTTCTCTCTACCCAACCTTGCCTCCTTCTCCGCGCAGCTCTCGATTCCCCCCTCTCTTTCGCACCCTCCATGTCATATTCCGCTCCAGGAGTTCCATCATAGCTCCTCACTGTCGCTGGGAGGAAGTTTTCTCCTCCGCTCGCCCCTTCCACCGTCATTTTCTCTCTACCCACCCTTGCCTCCTTTTCCGCGCAGCTCTCGATTCCCCCCTCTCTTTCGCACCCTCCATGTCATATTCCGCTCCAGGAGCTCCATCATAGCTCCTTGCTGTCGCTGGGAGGATGTTTTCTCCTCCGCTCGCCCCTTCCACCGTCATTTTCTCTCTACCCACCCTTGCCTCCTTTTCCGCGCAGCTCTCGATTCCCCCCTCTCTTTCGCACCCTCCATGTCATATTCCGCTCCAGGAGTTCCATCATAGCTCCTTACTGTCGCTGGGAGGATGTTTTCTCCTCCGCTCGCCCCTTCCACCGTCATTTTCTCTCTACCCACCCTTGCCTCCTTTTCCGCGCAGCTCTCGATTCCCCCCTCTCTTTCGCACCCTCCATGTCATATTCCGCTCCAGGAGCTCCATCATAGCTCCTCGCTGTCGCTGGGAGGATGTTTTCTCCTCCGCTCGCCCCTTCCACCGTCATTTTCTCTCTACCCACCCTTGCCTCCTTTTCCGCGCAGCTCTCGATTCCCCCCTCTCTTTCGCACCCTCAATGTCATATTCCGCTCCAGGAGTTCCATCATAGCTCCTCACTGTCGCTGGGAGGATGTTTTCTCCTCCGCTCGCCCCTTCCACCGTCATTTTCTCTCTACCCACCCTTGCCTCCTTTTCCGCGCAGCTCTCGATTCCCCCCTCTCTTTCGCACCCTCCATGTCATATTCCGCTCCAGGAGTTCCATCATAGCTCCTCACTGTCGCTGGGAGGAAGTTTTCTCCTCCGCTCGCCCCTTCCACCGTCATTTTCTCTCTACCCACCCTTGCCTCCTTTTCCGCGCAGCTCTCGATTCCCCCCTCTCTTTCGCACCCTCCATGTCATATTCCGCTCCAGGAGCTCCATCATAGCTCCTTGCTGTCGCTGGGAGGATGTTTTCTCCTCCGCTCGCCCCTTCCACCGTCATTTTCTCTCTACCCACCCTTGCCTCCTTTTCCGCGCAGCTCTCGATTCCCCCCTCTCTTTCGCACCCTCCATGTCATATTCCGCTCCAGGAGCTCCATCATAGCTCCTTGCTGTCGCTGGGAGGATGTTTTCTCCTCCGCTCGCCCCTTCCACCGTCATTTTCTCTCTACCCACCCTTGCCTCCTTTTCCGCGCAGCTCTCGATTCCCCCCTCTCTTTCGCACCCTCCATGTCATATTCCGCTCCAGGAGCTCCATCATAGCTCCTTGCTGTCGCTGGGAGGATGTTTTCTCCTCCGCTCGCCCCTTCCACCGTCATTTTCTCTCTACCCACCCTTGCCTCCTTTTCCGCGCAGCTCTCGATTCCCCCCTCTCTTTCGCACCCTCCATGTCATATTCCGCTCCAGGAGTTCCATCATAGCTCCTCACTGTCGCTGGGAGGATGTTTTCTCCTCCGCTCGCCCCTTCCACCGTCATTTTCTCTCTACCCACCCTTGCCTCCTTTTCCGCGCAGCTCTCGATTCCCCCCTCTCTTTCGCACCCTCCATGTCATATTCCGCTCCAGGAGTCCCATCATAACTCCTCGCTGTCGCTGGGAGGATGTTTTCTCCTCCGCTCGCCCCTTCCACCGTCATTTTCTCTCTACCCACCCTTGCCTCCTTTTCCGCGCAGCTCTCGATTCCCCCCTCTCTTTCGCACCCTCAATGTCATATTCCGCTCCAGGAGTTCCATCATAGCTCCTCACTGTCGCTGGGAGGATGTTTTCTCCTCCGCTCGCCCCTTCCACCGTCATTTTCTCTCTACCCACCCTTGCCTCCTTTTCCGCGCAGCTCTCGATTCCCCCCTCTCTTTCGCACCCTCCATGTCATATTCCGCTCCAGGAGTTCCATCATAGCTCCTCACTGTCGCTGGGAGGAAGTTTTCTCCTCCGCTCGCCCCTTCCACCGTCATTTTCTCTCTACCCACCCTTGCCTCCTTTTCCGCGCAGCTCTCGATTCCCCCCTCTCTTTCGCACCCTCCATGTCATATTCCGCTCCAGGAGCTCCATCATAGCTCCTTGCTGTCGCTGGGAGGATGTTTTCTCCTCCGCTCGCCCCTTCCACCGTCATTTTCTCTCTACCCACCCTTGCCTCCTTTTCCGCGCAGCTCTCGATTCCCCCCTCTCTTTCGCACCCTCCATGTCATATTCCGCTCCAGGAGTTCCATCATAGCTCCTCACTGTCGCTGGGAGGATGTTTTCTCCTCCGCTCGCCCCTTCCACCGTCATTTTCTCTCTACCCACCCTTGCCTCCTTTTCCGCGCAGCTCTCGATTCCCCCCTCTCTTTCGCACCCTCCATGTCATATTCCGCTCCAGGAGCTCCATCATAGCTCCTTGCTGTCGCTGGGAGGATGTTTTCTCCTCCGCTCGCCCCTTCCACCGTCATTTTCTCTCTACCCACCCTTGCCTCCTTTTCCGTGCAGCTCTCGATTCCCCCCTCTCTTTCGCACCCTCCATGTCATATTCCGCTCCAGGAGTTCCATCATAGCTCCTCACTGTCGCTGGGAGGATGTTTTCTCCTCCGCTCGCCCCTTCCACCGTCATTTTCTCTCTACCCTGCCTCCTTTTCCGCGCAGCTCTCGATTCCCCCCTCTCTTTCGCACCCTCCATGTCATATTCCGCTCCAGGAGCTCCATCATAGCTCCTTGCTGTCGCTGGGAGGATGTTTTCTCCTCCGCTCGCCCCTTCCACCGTCATTTTCTCTCTACCCACCCTTGCCTCCTTTTCCGCGCAGCTCTCGATTCCCCCCTCTCTTTCGCACCCTCCATGTCATATTCCACTCCAGGAGTTCCATCATAGCTCCTCACTGTCGCTGGGAGGATGTTTTCTCCTCCGCTCGCCCCTTCCACCGTCATTTTCTCTCTACCCACCCTTGCCTCCTTTTCCGCGCAGCTCTCGATTCCCCCCTCTCTTTCGCACCCTCCATGTCATATTCCGCTCCAGGAGTTCCATCATAGCTCCTCACTGTCGCTGGGAGGATGTTTTCTCCTCCGCTCGCCCCTTCCACCGTCATTTTCTCTCTACCCACCCTTGCCTCCTTTTCCGCGCAGCTCTCGATTCCCCCCTCTCTTTCGCACCCTCCATGTCATATTCCGCTCCAGGAGTTCCATCATAGCTCCTCACTGTCGCTGGGAGGATGTTTTCTCCTCCGCTCGCCCCTTCCACCGTCATTTTCTCTCTACCCACCCTTGCCTCCTTTTCCGCGCAGCTCTCAATTCCCCCCTCTCTTTTGCACCCTCCATGTCATATTCCGCTCCAGGAGCTCCATCATAGCTCCTTGCTGTCGCTGGGAGGATGTTTTCTCCTCCGCTCGCCCCTTCCACCGTCATTTTCTCTCTACCCACCCTTGCCTCCTTTTCCGCGCAGCTCTCGATTCCCCCCTCTCTTTCGCACCCTCCATGTCATATTCCGCTCCAGGAGCTCCATCATAGCTCCTTGCTGTCGCTGGGAGGATGTTTTCTCCTCCGCTCGCCCCTTCCACCGTCATTTTCTCTCTACCCACCCTTGCCTCCTTTTCCGCGCAGCTCTCGATTCCCCCCTCTCTTTCGCACCCTCCATGTCATATTCCGCTCCAGGAGCTCCATCATAGCTCCTTGCTGTCGCTGGGAGGATGTTTTCTCCTCCGCTCGCCCCTTCCACCGTCATTTTCTCTCTACCCACCCTTGCCTCCTTTTCCGCGCAGCTCTCGATTCCCCCCTCTCTTTCGCACCCTCCATGTCATATTCCGCTCCAGGAGTTCCATCATAGCTCCTCACTGTCGCTGGGAGGATGTTTTCTCCTCCGCTCGCCCCTTCCACCGTCATTTTCTCTCTACCCACCCTTGCCTCCTTTTCCGCGCAGCTCTCGATTCCCCCCTCTCTTTCGCACCCTCCATGTCATATTCCGCTCCAGGAGTCCCATCATAACTCCTCGCTGTCGCTGGGAGGATGTTTTCTCCTCCGCTCGCCCCTTCCACCGTCATTTTCTCTCTACCCACCCTTGCCTCCTTTTCCGCGCAGCTCTCGATTCCCCCCTCTCTTTCGCACCCTCAATGTCATATTCCGCTCCAGGAGTTCCATCATAGCTCCTCACTGTCGCTGGGAGGATGTTTTCTCCTCCGCTCGCCCCTTCCACCGTCATTTTCTCTCTACCCACCCTTGCCTCCTTTTCCGCGCAGCTCTCGATTCCCCCCTCTCTTTCGCACCCTCCATGTCATATTCCGCTCCAGGAGTTCCATCATAGCTCCTCACTGTCGCTGGGAGGAAGTTTTCTCCTCCGCTCGCCCCTTCCACCGTCATTTTCTCTCTACCCACCCTTGCCTCCTTTTCCGCGCAGCTCTCGATTCCCCCCTCTCTTTCGCACCCTCCATGTCATATTCCGCTCCAGGAGCTCCATCATAGCTCCTTGCTGTCGCTGGGAGGATGTTTTCTCCTCCGCTCGCCCCTTCCACCGTCATTTTCTCTCTACCCACCCTTGCCTCCTTTTCCGCGCAGCTCTCGATTCCCCCCTCTCTTTCGCACCCTCCATGTCATATTCCGCTCCAGGAGTTCCATCATAGCTCCTCACTGTCGCTGGGAGGATGTTTTCTCCTCCGCTCGCCCCTTCCACCATCATTTTCTCTCTACCCACCCTTGCCTCCTTTTCCGCGCAGCTCTCGATTCCCCCCTCTCTTTCGCAACCTCCATGTCATATTCCGCTCCAGGAGTTCCATCATAGCTCCTCACTGTCGCTGGGAGGAAGTTTTCTCCTCCGCTCGCCCCTTCCACCGTCATTTTCTCTCTACCCACCCTTGCCTCCTTTTCCGCGCAGCTCTCGATTCCCCCCTCTCTTTCGCACCCTCCATGTCATATTCCGCTCCAGGAGCTCCATCATAGCTCCTTGCTGTCGCTGGGAGGATGTTTTCTCCTCCGCTCGCCCCTTCCACCGTCATTTTCTCTCTACCCACCCTTGCCTCCTTTTCCGCGCAGCTCTCGATTCCCCCCTCTCTTTCGCACCCTCCATGTCATATTCCGCTCCAGGAGCTCCATCATAGCTCCTTGCTGTCGCTGGGAGGATGTTTTCTCCTCCGCTCGCCCCTTCCACCGTCATTTTCTCTCTACCCACCCTTGCCTCCTTTTCCGCGCAGCTCTCGATTCCCCCCTCTCTTTCGCACCCTCCATGTCATATTCCGCTCCAGGAGTTCCATCATAGCTCCTCACTGTCGCTGGGAGGATGTTTTCTCCTCCGCTCGCCCCTTCCACCATCATTTTCTCTCTACCCACCCTTGCCTCCTTTTCCGCGCAGCTCTCGATTCCCCCCTCTCTTTCGCACCCTCCATGTCATATTCCGCTCCAGGAGTTCCATCATAGCTCCTCACTGTCGCTGGGAGGAAGTTTTCTCCTCCGCTCGCCCCTTCCACCGTCATTTTCTCTCTACCCACCCTTGCCTCCTTTTCCGCGCAGCTCTCGATTCCCCCCTCTCTTTCGCACCCTCCATGTCATATTCCGCTCCAGGAGCTCCATCATAGCTCCTTGCTGTCGCTGGGAGGATGTTTTCTCCTCCGCTCGCCCCTTCCACCGTCATTTTCTCTCTACCCACCCTTGCCTCCTTTTCCGCGCAGCTCTCGATTCCCCCCTCTCTTTCGCACCCTCCATGTCATATTCCGCTCCAGGAGTTCCATCATAGCTCCTCACTGTCGCTGGGAGGATGTTTTCTCCTCCGCTCGCCCCTTCCACCGTCATTTTCTCTCTACCCACCCTTGCCTCCTTCTCCTCGCAGCTCTCGATTCCCCCCTCTCTTTCGCACCCTCCATGTCATATTCCGCTCCAGGAGCTCCATCATAGCTAATCGCTGTCGCTGGGAGGATGTTTTCTCCTCCGCTCGCCCCTTCCACCGTCATTTTCTCTCTACCCACCCTTGCCTCCTTTTCCGCGCAGCTCTCGATTCCCCCCTCTCTTTCGCACCCTCCATGTCATATTCCGCTCCAGGAGTTCCATCATAGCTCCTCACTGTCGCTGGGAGGATGTTTTCTCCTCCGCTCGCCCCTTCCACCGTCATTTTCTCTCTACCCACCCTTGCCTCCTTTTCCGCGCAGCTCTCGATTCCCCCCTCTCTTTCGCACCCTCCATGTCATATTCCGCTCCAGGAGTTCCATCATAGCTCCTCACTGTCGCTGGGAGGATGTTTTCTCCTCCGCTCGCCCCTTCCACCGTCATTTTCTCTCTACCCACCCTTGCCTCCTTCTCCGCGCAGCTCTCGATTCCCCCCTCTCTTTCGCACCCTCCATGTCATATTCCGCTCCAGGAGCTCCATCATAGCTCCTCGCTGTCGCTGGGAGGATGTTTTCTCCTCCGCTCGCCCCTTCCACCGTCATTTTCTCTCTACCCACCCTTGCCTCCTTTTCCGCGCAGCTCTCGATTCCCCCCTCTCTTTCGCACCCTCCATGTCATATTCCGCTCCAGGAGCTCCATCATAGCTCCTCACTGTCGCTGGGAGGATGTTTTCTCCTCCGCTCGCCCCTTCCACCGTCATTTTCTCTCTACCCACCCTTGCCTCCTTTTCCGCGCAGCTCTCGATTCCCCCCTCTCTTTCGCACCCTCCATGTCATATTCCGCTCCAGGAGCTCCATCATAGCTCCTTGCTGTCGCTGGGAGGATGTTTTCTCCTCCGCTCGCCCCTTCCACCGTCATTTTCTCTCTACCCACCCTTGCCTCCTTTTCCGCGCAGCTCTCGATTCCCCCTCTCTTTCGCACCCTCCATGTCATATTCCGCTCCAGGAGTTCCATCATAGCTCCTCACTGTCGCTGGGAGGATGTTTTCTCCTCCGCTCGCCCCTTCCACCGTCATTTTCTCTCTACCCACCCTTGCCTCCTTCTCCTCGCAGCTCTCGATTCCCCCCTCTCTTTCGCACCCTCCATGTCATATTCCGCTCCAGGAGCTCCATCATAGCTAATCGCTGTCGCTGGGAGGATGTTTTCTCCTCCGCTCGCCCCTTCCACCGTCATTTTCTCTCTACCCACCCTTGCCTCCTTTTCCGCGCAGCTCTCGATTCCCCCCTCTCTTTCGCACCCTCCATGTCATATTCCGCTCCAGGAGTTCCATCATAGCTCCTCACTGTCGCTGGGAGGATGTTTTCTCCTCCGCTCGCCCCTTCCACCGTCATTTTCTCTCTACCCACCCTTGCCTCCTTTTCCGCGCAGCTCTCGATTCCCCCCTCTCTTTCGCACCCTCCATGTCATATTCCGCTCCAGGAGTTCCATCATAGCTCCTCACTGTCGCTGGGAGGATGTTTTCTCCTCCGCTCGCCCCTTCCACCGTCATTTTCTCTCTACCCACCCTTGCCTCCTTCTCCGCGCAGCTCTCGATTCCCCCCTCTCTTTCGCACCCTCCATGTCATATTCCGCTCCAGGAGCTCCATCATAGCTCCTCGCTGTCACTGGGAGGATGTTTTCTCCTCCGCTCGCCCCTTCCACCGTCATTTTCTCTCTAACCACCCTTGCCTCCTTTTCCGCGCAGCTCTCGATTCCCCCCTCTCTTTCGCACCCTCCATGTCATATTCCGCTCCAGGAGCTCCATCATAGCTCCTCACTGTCGCTGGGAGGATGTTTTCTCCTCCGCTCGCCCCTTCCACCGTCATTTTCTCTCTACCCACCCTTGCCTCCTTTTCCGCGCAGCTCTCGATTCCCCCCTCTCTTTCGCACCCTCCATGTCATATTCCGCTCCAGGAGTTCCATCATAGCTCCTCACTGTCGCTGGGAGGATGTTTTCTCCTCCGCTCGCCCCTTCCACCGTCATTTTCTCTCTACCCACCCTTGCCTCCTTCTCCGCGCAGCTCTCGATTCCCCCCTCTCTTTCGCACCCTCCATGTCATATTCCGCTCCAGGAGCTCCATCATAGCTCCTCGCTGTCGCTGGGAGGATGTTTTCTCCTCCGCTCGCCCCTTCCACCGTCATTTTCTCTCTACCCACCCTTGCCTCCTTTTCCGCGCAGCTCTCGATTCCCCCCTCTCTTTCGCACCCTCCATGTCATATTCCGCTCCAGGAGTTCCATCATAGCTCCTCACTGTCGCTGGGAGGAAGTTTTCTCCTCCGCTCGCCCCTTCCACCGTCATTTTCTCTCTACCCACCCTTGCCTCCTTTTCCGCGCAGCTCTCGATTCCCCCCTCTCTTTCGCACCCTCCATGTCATATTCCGCTCCAGGAGCTCCATCATAGCTCCTTGCTGTCGCTGGGAGGATGTTTTCTCCTCCGCTCGCCCCTTCCACCGTCATTTTCTCTCTACCCACCCTTGCCTCCTTTTCCGTGCAGCTCTCGATTCCCCCCTCTCTTTCGCACCCTCCATGTCATATTCCGCTCCAGGAGTTCCATCATAGCTCCTCACTGTCGCTGGGAGGATGTTTTCTCCTCCGCTCGCCCCTTCCACCGTCATTTTCTCTCTACCCTGCCTCCTTTTCCGCGCAGCTCTCGATTCCCCCCTCTCTTTCGCACCCTCCATGTCATATTCCGCTCCAGGAGCTCCATCATAGCTCCTTGCTGTCGCTGGGAGGATGTTTTCTCCTCCGCTCGCCCCTTCCACCGTCATTTTCTCTCTACCCACCCTTGCCTCCTTTTCCGCGCAGCTCTCGATTCCCCCCTCTCTTTCGCACCCTCCATGTCATATTCCACTCCAGGAGTTCCATCATAGCTCCTCACTGTCGCTGGGAGGATGTTTTCTCCTCCGCTCGCCCCTTCCACCGTCATTTTCTCTCTACCCACCCTTGCCTCCTTTTCCGCGCAGCTCTCGATTCCCCCCTCTCTTTCGCACCCTCCATGTCATATTCCGCTCCAGGAGTTCCATCATAGCTCCTCACTGTCGCTGGGAGGATGTTTTCTCCTCCGCTCGCCCCTTCCACCGTCATTTTCTCTCTACCCACCCTTGCCTCCTTTTCCGCGCAGCTCTCGATTCCCCCCTCTCTTTCGCACCCTCCATGTCATATTCCGCTCCAGGAGTTCCATCATAGCTCCTCACTGTCGCTGGGAGGATGTTTTCTCCTCCGCTCGCCCCTTCCACCGTCATTTTCTCTCTACCCACCCTTGCCTCCTTTTCCGCGCAGCTCTCAATTCCCCCCTCTCTTTTGCACCCTCCATGTCATATTCCGCTCCAGGAGCTCCATCATAGCTCCTTGCTGTCGCTGGGAGGATGTTTTCTCCTCCGCTCGCCCCTTCCACCGTCATTTTCTCTCTACCCACCCTTGCCTCCTTTTCCGCGCAGCTCTCGATTCCCCCCTCTCTTTCGCACCCTCCATGTCATATTCCGCTCCAGGAGTTCCATCATAGCTCCTCACTGTCGCTGGGAGGATGTTTTCTCCTCCGCTCGCCCCTTCCACCGTCATTTTCTCTCTACCCACCCTTGCCTCCTTTTCCGCGCAGCTCTCGATTCCCCCCTCTCTTTCGCACCCTCCATGTCATATTCCGCTCCAGGAGTTCCATCATAGCTCCTCACTGTCGCTGGGAGGATGTTTTCTCCTCCGCTCGCCCCTTCCACCGTCATTTTCTCTCTACCCACCCTTGCCTCCTTTTCCGCGCAGCTCTCGATTCCCCCCTCTCTTTCGCACCCTCCATGTCATATTCCGCTCCAGGAGTTCCATCATAGCTCCTCACTGTCGCTGGGAGGATGTTTTCTCCTCCGCTCGCCCCTTCCACCATCATTTTCTCTCTACCCACCCTTGCCTCCTTTTCCGCGCAGCTCTCGATTCCCCCCTCTCTTTCGCACCCTCCATGTCATATTCCGCTCCAGGAGTTCCATCATAGCTCCTCACTGTCGCTGGGAGGAAGTTTTCTCCTCCGCTCGCCCCTTCCACCGTCATTTTCTCTCTACCCACCCTTGCCTCCTTTTCCGCGCAGCTCTCGATTCCCCCCTCTCTTTCGCACCCTCCATGTCATATTCCGCTCCAGGAGCTCCATCATAGCTCCTTGCTGTCGCTGGGAGGATGTTTTCTCCTCCGCTCGCCCCTTCCACCGTCATTTTCTCTCTACCCACCCTTGCCTCCTTTTCCGCGCAGCTCTCGATTCCCCCCTCTCTTTCGCACCCTCCATGTCATATTCCGCTCCAGGAGTTCCATCATAGCTCCTCACTGTCGCTGGGAGGATGTTTTCTCCTCCGCTCGCCCCTTCCACCGTCATTTTCTCTCTACCCACCCTTGCCTCCTTCTCCTCGCAGCTCTCGATTCCCCCCTCTCTTTCGCACCCTCCATGTCATATTCCGCTCCAGGAGCTCCATCATAGCTAATCGCTGTCGCTGGGAGGATGTTTTCTCCTCCGCTCGCCCCTTCCACCGTCATTTTCTCTCTACCCACCCTTGCCTCCTTTTCCGCGCAGCTCTCGATTCCCCCCTCTCTTTCGCACCCTCCATGTCATATTCCGCTCCAGGAGTTCCATCATAGCTCCTCACTGTCGCTGGGAGGATGTTTTCTCCTCCGCTCGCCCCTTCCACCGTCATTTTCTCTCTACCCACCCTTGCCTCCTTTTCCGCGCAGCTCTCGATTCCCCCCTCTCTTTCGCACCCTCCATGTCATATTCCGCTCCAGGAGTTCCATCATAGCTCCTCACTGTCGCTGGGAGGATGTTTTCTCCTCCGCTCGCCCCTTCCACCGTCATTTTCTCTCTACCCACCCTTGCCTCCTTTTCCGCGCAGCTCTCGATTCCCCCCTCTCTTTCGCACCCTCCATGTCATATTCCGCTCCAGGAGCTCCATCATAGCTCCTTGCTGTCGCTGGGAGGATGTTTTCTCCTCCGCTCGCCCCTTCCACCGTCATTTTCTCTCTACCCACCCTTGCCTCCTTTTCCGCGCAGCTCTCGATTCCCCCTCTCTTTCGCACCCTCCATGTCATATTCCGCTCCAGGAGTTCCATCATAGCTCCTCACTGTCGCTGGGAGGATGTTTTCTCCTCCGCTCGCCCCTTCCACCGTCATTTTCTCTCTACCCACCCTTGCCTCCTTCTCCTCGCAGCTCTCGATTCCCCCCTCTCTTTCGCACCCTCCATGTCATATTCCGCTCCAGGAGCTCCATCATAGCTAATCGCTGTCGCTGGGAGGATGTTTTCTCCTCCGCTCGCCCCTTCCACCGTCATTTTCTCTCTACCCACCCTTGCCTCCTTTTCCGCGCAGCTCTCGATTCCCCCCTCTCTTTCGCACCCTCCATGTCATATTCCGCTCCAGGAGTTCCATCATAGCTCCTCACTGTCGCTGGGAGGATGTTTTCTCCTCCGCTCGCCCCTTCCACCGTCATTTTCTCTCTACCCACCCTTGCCTCCTTTTCCGCGCAGCTCTCGATTCCCCCCTCTCTTTCGCACCCTCCATGTCATATTCCGCTCCAGGAGTTCCATCATAGCTCCTCACTGTCGCTGGGAGGATGTTTTCTCCTCCGCTCGCCCCTTCCTTCGTCATTTTCTCTCTACCCACCCTTGCCTCCTTCTCCGCGCAGCTCTCGATTCCCCCCTCTCTTTCGCACCCTCCATGTCATATTCCGCTCCAGGAGCTCCATCATAGCTCCTCGCTGTCACTGGGAGGATGTTTTCTCCTCCGCTCGCCCCTTCCACCGTCATTTTCTCTCTACCCACCCTTGCCTCCTTTTCCGCGCAGCTCTCGATTCCCCCCTCTCTTTCGCACCCTCCATGTCATATTCCGCTCCAGGAGTTCCATCATAGCTCCTCACTAGCGCTGGGAGGATGTTTTCTCCTCCGCTCGCCTCTTCCACCGTCATTTTCTCTCTACCCACCCTTGCCTCCTTTTCCGCGCAGCTCTCGATTCCCCCCTCTCTTTCGCACCCTCCATGTCATATTCCGCTCCAGGAGTTCCATCATAGCTCCTCACTGTCGCTGGGAGGAAGTTTTCTCCTCCGCTCGCCCCTTCCACCGTCATTTTCTCTCTACCCACCCTTGCCTCCTTTTCCGCGCAGCTCTCGATTCCCCCCTCTCTTTCGCACCCTCCATGTCATATTCCGCTCCAGGAGCTCCATCATAGCTCCTTGCTGTCGCTGGGAGGATGTTTTCTCCTCCGCTCGCCCCTTCCACCGTCATTTTCTCTCTACCCACCCTTGCCTCCTTCTCCGTGCAGCTCTCGATTCCCCCCTCTCTTTCGCACCCTCCATGTCATATTCCGCTCCAGGAGTTCCATCATAGCTCCTCACTGTCGCTGGGAGGATGTTTTCTCCTCCGCTCGCCCCTTCCACCGTCATTTTCTCTCTACCCACCCTTGCCTCCTTCTCCGTGCAGCTCTCGATTCCCCCCTCTCTTTCGCACCCTCCATGTCATATTCCGCTCCAGGAGTTCCATCATAGCTCCTCACTGTCGCTGGGAGGATGTTTTCTCCTCCGCTCGCCCCTTCCACCGTCATTTTCTCTCTACCCACCCTTGCCTCCTTCTCCTCGCAGCTCTCGATTCCCCCCTCTCTTTCGCACCCTCCATGTCATATTCCGCTCCAGGAGCTCCATCATAGCTAATCGCTGTCGCTGGGAGGATGTTTTCTCCTCCGCTCGCCCCTTCCACCGTCATTTTCTCTCTACCCACCCTTGCCTCCTTTTCCGCGCAGCTCTCGATTCCCCCCTCTCTTTCGCACCCTCCATGTCATATTCCGCTCCAGGAGTTCCATCATAGCTCCTCACTGTCGCTGGGAGGATGTTTTCTCCTCCGCTCGCCCCTTCCACCGTCATTTTCTCTCTACCCACCCTTGCCTCCTTTTCCGCGCAGCTCTCGATTCCCCCCTCTCTTTCGCACCCTCCATGTCATATTCCGCTCCAGGAGTTCCATCATAGCTCCTCACTGTCGCTGGGAGGATGTTTTCTCCTCCGCTCGCCCCTTCCACCGTCATTTTCTCTCTACCCACCCTTGCCTCCTTCTCCGCGCAGCTCTCGATTCCCCCCTCTCTTTCGCACCCTCCATGTCATATTCCGCTCCAGGAGCTCCATCATAGCTCCTCGCTGTCGCTGGGAGGATGTTTTCTCCTCCGCTCGCCCCTTCCACCGTCATTTTCTCTCTACCCACCCTTGCCTCCTTTTCCGCGCAGCTCTCGATTCCCCCCTCTCTTTCGCACCCTCCATGTCATATTCCGCTCCAGGAGCTCCATCATAGCTCCTCACTGTCGCTGGGAGGATGTTTTCTCCTCCGCTCGCCCCTTCCACCGTCATTTTCTCTCTACCCCACCTTGCCTCCTTTTCCGCGCAGCTCTCGATTCCCCCCTCTCTTTCGCACCCTCCATGTCATATTCCGCTCCAGGAGTTCCATCATAGCTCCTCACTGTCGCTGGGAGGATGTTTTCTCCTCCGCTCGCCCCTTCCACCGTCATTTTCTCTCTACCCACCCTTGCCTCCTTCTCCGCGCAGCTCTCGATTCCCCCCTCTCTTTCGCACCCTCCATGTCATATTCCGCTCCAGGAGCTCCATCATAGCTCCTCGCTGTCGCTGGGAGGATGTTTTCTCCTCCGCTCGCCCCTTCCACCGTCATTTTCTCTCTACCCACCCTTGCCTCCTTTTCCGCGCAGCTCTCGATTCCCCCCTCTCTTTCGCACCCTCCATGTCATATTCCGCTCCAGGAGTTCCATCATAGCTCCTCACTAGCGCTGGGAGGATGTTTTCTCCTCCGCTCGCCTCTTCCACCGTCATTTTCTCTCTACCCACCCTTGCCTCCTTTTCCGCGCAGCTCTCGATTCCCCCCTCTCTTTCGCACCCTCCATGTCATATTCCGCTCCAGGAGTTCCATCATAGCTCCTCACTGTCGCTGGGAGGAAGTTTTCTCCTCCGCTCGCCCCTTCCACCGTCATTTTCTCTCTACCCACCCTTGCCTCCTTTTCCGCGCAGCTCTCGATTCCCCCCTCTCTTTCGCACCCTCCATGTCATATTCCGCTCCAGGAGCTCCATCATAGCTCCTTGCTGTCGCTGGGAGGATGTTTTCTCCTCCGCTCGCCCCTTCCACCGTCATTTTCTCTCTACCCACCCTTGCCTCCTTCTCCGCGCAGCTCTCGATTCCCCCCTCTCTTTCGCACCCTCCATGTCATATTCCGCTCCAGGAGCTCCATCATAGCTCCTCGCTGTCGCTGGGAGGATGTTTTCTCCTCCGCTCGCCCCTTCCACCGTCATTTTCTCTCTACCCACCCTTGCCTCCTTTTCCGCGCAGCTCTCGATTCCCCCCTCTCTTTCGCACCCTCAATGTCATATTCCGCTCCAGGAGTTCCATCATAGCTCCTCACTGTCGCTGGGAGGATGTTTTCTCCTCCGCTCGCCCCTTCCACCGTCATTTTCTCTCTACCCACCCTTGCCTCCTTTTCCGCGCAGCTCTCGATTCCCCCCTCTCTTTCGCACCCTCCATGTCATATTCCGCTCCAGGAGTTCCATCATAGCTCCTCACTGTCGCTGGGAGGAAGTTTTCTCCTCCGCTCGCCCCTTCCACCGTCATTTTCTCTCTACCCACCCTTGCCTCCTTTTCCGCGCAGCTCTCGATTACCCCCTCTCTTTCGCACCCTCCATGTCATATTCCACTCCAGGAGCTCCATCATAGCTCCTTGCTGTCGCTGGGAGGATGTTTTCTCCTCCGCTCGCCTCTTCCACCGTCATTTTCTCTCTACCCACCCTTGCCTCCTTTTCCGCGCAGCTCTCGATTCCCCCCTCTCTTTCGCACCCTCCATGTCATATTCCGCTCCAGGAGTTCCATCATAGCTCCTCACTGTCGCTGGGAGGAAGTTTTCTCCTCCGCTCGCCCCTTCCACCGTCATTTTCTCTCTACCCACCCTTGCCTCCTTTTCCGCGCAGCTCTCGATTCCCCCCTCTCTTTCGCACCCTCCATGTCATATTCCGCTCCAGGAGCTCCATCATAGCTCCTTGCTGTCGCTGGGAGGATGTTTTCTCCTCCTCTCGCCCCTTCCACCGTCATTTTCTCTCTACCCACCCTTGCCTCCTTTTCCGCGCAGCTCTCGATTCCCCCCTCTCTTTCGCACCCTCCATGTCATATTCCGCTCCAGGAGTTCCATCATAGCTCCTCACTGTCGCTGGGAGGATGTTTTCTCCTCCGCTCGCCCCTTCCACCGTCATTTTCTCTCTACCCACCCTTGCCTCCTTTTCCGCGCAGCTCTCGATTCCCCCCTCTCTTTCGCACCCTCCATGTCATATTCCGCTCCAGGAGCTCCATCATAGCTCCTCGCTGTCGCTGGGAGGATGTTTTCTCCTCCGCTCGCCCCTTCCACCGTCATTTTCTCTCTACCCACCCTTGCCTCCTTTTCCGCGCAGCTCTCGATTCCCCCCTCTCTTTCGCACCCTCAATGTCATATTCCGCTCCAGGAGTTCCATCATAGCTCCTCACTGTCGCTGGGAGGATGTTTTCTCCTCCGCTCGCCCCTTCCACCGTCATTTTCTCTCTACCCACCCTTGCCTCCTTTTCCGCGCAGCTCTTGATTCCCCCCTCTCTTTCGCACCCTCCATGTCATATTCCGCTCCAGGAGTTCCATCATAGCTCCTCACTGTCGCTGGGAGGAAGTTTTCTCCTCCGCTCGCCCCTTCCACCGTCATTTTCTCTCTACCCACCCTTGCCTCCTTTTCCGCGCAGCTCTCGATTCCCCCCTCTCTTTCGCACCCTCCATGTCATATTCCGCTCCAGGAGTTCCATCATAGCTCCTCACTGTCGCTGGGAGGATGTTTTCTCCTCCGCTCGCCCCTTCCACCATCATTTTCTCTCTACCCACCCTTGCCTCCTTTTCCGCGCAGCTCTCGATTCCCCCCTCTCTTTCGCACCCTCCATGTCATATTCCGCTCCAGGAGTTCCATCATAGCTCCTCACTGTCACTGGGAGGATGTTTTCTCCTCCGCTCGCCCCTTCCACCGTCATTTTCTCTCTACCCACCCTTGCCTCCTTCTCCGCGCAGCTCTCGATTCCCCCCTCTCTTTCGCACCCTCCATGTCATATTCCGCTCCAGGAGCTCCATCATAGCTCCTCGCTGTCGCTGGGAGGATGTTTTCTCCTCCGCTCGCCCCTTCCACCGTCATTTTCTCTCTACCCACCCTTGCCTCCTTTTCCGCGCAGCTCTCGATTCCCCCCTCTCTTTCGCACCCTCCATGTCATATTCCGCTCCAGGAGCTCCATCATAGCTCCTCACTGTCGCTGGGAGGATGTTTTCTCCTCCGCTCGCCCCTTCCACCGTCATTTTCTCTCTACCCCACCTTGCCTCCTTTTCCGCGCAGCTCTCGATTCCCCCCTCTCTTTCGCACCCTCCATGTCATATTCCGCTCCAGGAGTTCCATCATAGCTCCTCACTGTCGCTGGGAGGATGTTTTCTCCTCCGCTCGCCCCTTCCACCGTCATTTTCTCTCTACCCACCCTTGCCTCCTTCTCCGCGCAGCTCTCGATTCCCCCCTCTCTTTCGCACCCTCCATGTCATATTCCGCTCCAGGAGCTCCATCATAGCTCCTCGCTGTCGCTGGGAGGATGTTTTCTCCTCCGCTCGCCCCTTCCACCGTCATTTTCTCTCTACCCACCCTTGCCTCCTTTTCCGCGCAGCTCTCGATTCCCCCCTCTCTTTCGCACCCTCCATGTCATATTCCGCTCCAGGAGTTCCATCATAGCTCCTCACTAGCGCTGGGAGGATGTTTTCTCCTCCGCTCGCCTCTTCCACCGTCATTTTCTCTCTACCCACCCTTGCCTCCTTTTCCGCGCAGCTCTCGATTCCCCCCTCTCTTTCGCACCCTCCATGTCATATTCCGCTCCAGGAGTTCCATCATAGCTCCTCACTGTCGCTGGGAGGAAGTTTTCTCCTCCGCTCGCCCCTTCCACCGTCATTTTCTCTCTACCCACCCTTGCCTCCTTTTCCGCGCAGCTCTCGATTCCCCCCTCTCTTTCGCACCCTCCATGTCATATTCCGCTCCAGGAGCTCCATCATAGCTCCTTGCTGTCGCTGGGAGGATGTTTTCTCCTCCGCTCGCCCCTTCCACCGTCATTTTCTCTCTACCCACCCTTGCCTCCTTCTCCGCGCAGCTCTCGATTCCCCCCTCTCTTTCGCACCCTCCATGTCATATTCCGCTCCAGGAGCTCCATCATAGCTCCTCGCTGTCGCTGGGAGGATGTTTTCTCCTCCGCTCGCCCCTTCCACCGTCATTTTCTCTCTACCCACCCTTGCCTCCTTTTCCGCGCAGCTCTCGATTCCCCCCTCTCTTTCGCACCCTCAATGTCATATTCCGCTCCAGGAGTTCCATCATAGCTCCTCACTGTCGCTGGGAGGATGTTTTCTCCTCCGCTCGCCCCTTCCACCGTCATTTTCTCTCTACCCACCCTTGCCTCCTTTTCCGCGCAGCTCTCGATTCCCCCCTCTCTTTCGTACCCTCCATGTCATATTCCGCTCCAGGAGTTCCATCATAGCTCCTCACTGTCGCTGGGAGGAAGTTTTCTCCTCCGCTCGCCCCTTCCACCGTCATTTTCTCTCTACCCACCCTTGCCTCCTTTTCCGCGCAGCTCTCGATTACCCCCTCTCTTTCGCACCCTCCATGTCATATTCCACTCCAGGAGCTCCATCATAGCTCCTTGCTGTCGCTGGGAGGATGTTTTCTCCTCCGCTCGCCTCTTCCACCGTCATTTTCTCTCTACCCACCCTTGCCTCCTTTTCCGCGCAGCTCTCGATTCCCCCCTCTCTTTCGCACCCTCCATGTCATATTCCGCTCCAGGAGTTCCATCATAGCTCCTCACTGTCGCTGGGAGGATGTTTTCTCCTCCGCTCGCCCCTTCCACCGTCATTTTCTCTCTACCCACCCTTGCCTCCTTTTCCGCGCAGCTCTCGATTCCCCCCTCTCTTTCGCACCCTCCATGTCATATTCCGCTCCAGGAGCTCCATCATAGCTCCTCGCTGTCGCTGGGAGGATGTTTTCTCCTCCGCTCGCCCCTTCCACCGTCATTTTCTCTCTACCCACCCTTGCCTCCTTTTCCGCGCAGCTCTCGATTCCCCCCTCTCTTTCGCACCCTCAATGTCATATTCCGCTCCAGGAGTTCCATCATAGCTCCTCACTGTCGCTGGGAGGATGTTTTCTCCTCCGCTCGCCCCTTCCACCGTCATTTTCTCTCTACCCACCCTTGCCTCCTTTTCCGCGCAGCTCTTGATTCCCCCCTCTCTTTCGCACCCTCCATGTCATATTCCGCTCCAGGAGTTCCATCATAGCTCCTCACTGTCGCTGGGAGGAAGTTTTCTCCTCCGCTCGCCCCTTCCACCGTCATTTTCTCTCTACCCACCCTTGCCTCCTTTTCCGCGCAGCTCTCGATTCCCCCCTCTCTTTCGCACCCTCCATGTCATATTCCGCTCCAGGAGTTCCATCATAGCTCCTCACTGTCGCTGGGAGGATGTTTTCTCCTCCGCTCGCCCCTTCCACCATCATTTTCTCTCTACCCACCCTTGCCTCCTTTTCCGCGCAGCTCTCGATTCCCCCCTCTCTTTCGCACCCTCCATGTCATATTCCGCTCCAGGAGTTCCATCATAGCTCCTCACTGTCGCTGGGAGGATGTTTTCTCCTCCGCTCGCCCCTTCCACCGTCATTTTCTCTCTACCCACCCTTGCCTCCTTCTCCGCGCAGCTCTCGATTCCCCCCTCTCTTTCGCACCCTCCATGTCATATTCCGCTCCAGGAGCTCCATCATAGCTCCTCGCTGTCGCTGGGAGGATGTTTTCTCCTCCGCTCGCCCCTTCCACCGTCATTTTCTCTCTACCCACCCTTGCCTCCTTTTCCGCGCAGCTCTCGATTCCCCCCTCTCTTTCGCACCCTCCATGTCATATTCCGCTCCAGGAGTTCCATCATAGCTCCTCACTGTCGCTGGGAGGATGTTTTCTCCTCCGCTCGCCTCTTCCACCGTCATTTTCTCTCTACCCACCCTTGCCTCCTTTTCCGCGCAGCTCTCGATTCCCCCCTCTCTTTCGCACCCTCCATGTCATATTCCGCTCCAGGAGTTCCATCATAGCTCCTCACTGTCGCTGGGAGGAAGTTTTCTCCTCCGCTCGCCCCTTCCACCGTCATTTTCTCTCTACCCACCCTTGCCTCCTTTTCCGCGCAGCTCTCGATTCCCCCCTCTCTTTCGCACCCTCCATGTCATATTCCGCTCCAGGAGCTCCATCATAGCTCCTTGCTGTCGCTGGGAGGATGTTTTCTCCTCCGCTCGCCCCTTCCACCGTCATTTTCTCTCTACCCACCCTTGCCTCCTTTTCCGCGCAGCTCTCGATTCCCCCCTCTCTTTCGCACCCTCCATGTCATATTCCGCTCCAGGAGTTCCATCATAGCTCCTCACTGTCGCTGGGAGGATGTTTTCTCCTCCGCTCGCCCCTTCCACCGTCATTTTCTCTCTACCCACCCTTGCCTCCTTTTCCGCGCAGCTCTCGATTCCCCCCTCTCTTTCGCACCCTCCATGTCATATTCCGCTCTAGGAGCTCCATCATAGCTCCTCGCTGTCGCTGGGAGGATGTTTTCTCCTCCGCTCGCCCCTTCCACCGTCATTTTCTCTCTACCCACCCTTGCCTCCTTTTCCGCGCAGCTCTCGATTCCCCCCTCTCTTTCGCACCCTCAATGTCATATTCCGCTCCAGGAGTTCCATCATAGCTCCTCACTGTCGCTGGGAGGATGTTTTCTCCTCCGCTCGCCCCTTCCACCGTCATTTTCTCTCTACCCACCCTTGCCTCCTTTTCCGCGCAGCTCTCGATTCCCCCCTCTCTTTCGCACCCTCCATGTCATATTCCGCTCCAGGAGCTCCATCATAGCTCCTCGCTGTCGCTGGGAGGATGTTTTCTCCTCCGCTCGCCCCTTCCACCGTCATTTTCTCTCTACCCACCCTTGCCTCCTTTTCCGCGCAGCTCTCGATTCCCCCCTCTCTTTCGCACCCTCAATGTCATATTCCGCTCCAGGAGTTCCATCATAGCTCCTCACTGTCGCTGGGAGGAAGTTTTCTCCTCCGCTCGCCCCTTCCACCGTCATTTTCTCTCTACCCACCCTTGCCTCCTTTTCCGCGCAGCTCTCGATTCCCCCTCTCTTTCGCACCCTCCATGTCATATTCCGCTCCAGGAGCTCCATCATAGCTCCTCGCTGTCGCTGGGAGGATGTTTTCTCCTCCGCTCGCCCCTTCCACCGTCATTTTCTCTCTACCCACCCTTGCCTCCTTTTCCGCGCAGCTCTCGATTCCCCCCTCTCTTTCGCACCCTCCATGTCATATTCCGCTCCAGGAGTTCCATCATAGCTCCTCACTGTCGCTGGGAGGATGTTTTCTCCTCCGCTCGCCCCTTCCACCATCATTTTCTCTCTACCCACCCTTGCCTCCTTTTCCGCGCAGCTCTCGATTCCCCCCTCTCTTTCGCACCCTCCATGTCATATTCCGCTCCAGGAGTTCCATCATAGCTCCTCACTGTCGCTGGGAGGAAGTTTTCTCCTCCGCTCGCCCCTTCCACCGTCATTTTCTCTCTACCCACCCTTGCCTCCTTTTCCGCGCAGCTCTCGATTCCCCCCTCTCTTTCGCACCCTCCATGTCATATTCCGCTCCAGGAGCTCCATCATAGCTCCTTGCTGTCGCTGGGAGGATGTTTTCTCCTCCGCTCGCCCCTTCCACCGTCATTTTCTCTCTACCCACCCTTGCCTCCTTTTCCGCGCAGCTCTCGATTCCCCCCTCTCTTTCGCACCCTCCATGTCATATTCCGCTCCAGGAGTTCCATCATAGCTCCTCACTGTCGCTGGGAGGATGTTTTCTCCTCCGCTCGCCCCTTCCACCGTCATTTTCTCTCTACCCACCCTTGCCTCCTTCTCCGCGCAGCTCTCGATTCCCCCCTCTCTTTCGCACCCTCCATGTCATATTCCGCTCCAGGAGCTCCATCATAGCTAATCGCTGTCGCTGGGAGGATGTTTTCTCCTCCGCTCGCCCCTTCCACCGTCATTTTCTCTCTACCCACCCTTGCCTCCTTTTCCGCGCAGCTCTCGATTCCCCCCTCTCTTTCGCACCCTCCATGTCATATTCCGCTCCAGGAGTTCCATCATAGCTCCTCACTGTCGCTGGGAGGATGTTTTCTCCTCCGCTCGCCCCTTCCACCGTCATTTTCTCTCTACCCACCCTTGCCTCCTTTTCCGCGCAGCTCTCGATTCCCCCCTCTCTTTCGCACCCTCCATGTCATATTCCGCTCCAGGAGTTCCATCATAGCTCCTCACTGTCGCTGGGAGGATGTTTTCTCCTCCGCTCGCCCCTTCCACCGTCATTTTCTCTCTATTCACCCTTGCCTCCTTCTCCGCTCAGCTCTCGATTCCCCCCTCTCTTTCGCACCCTCCATGTCATATTCCGCTCCAGGAGCTCCATCATAGCTCCTCGCTGTCGCTGGGAGGATGTTTTCTCCTCCGCTCGCCCCTTCCACCGTCATTTTCTCTCTACCCACCCTTGCCTCCTTTTCCGCGCAGCTCTCGATTCCCCCCTCTCTTTCGCACCCTCCATGTCATATTCCGCTCCAGGAGTTCCATCATAGCTCCTCACTGTCGCTGGGAGGATGTTTTCTCCTCCGCTCGCCTCTTCCACCGTCATTTTCTCTCTACCCACCCTTGCCTCCTTTTCCGCGCAGCTCTCGATTCCCCCCTCTCATTCGCACCCTCCATATCATATTCCGCTCCAGGAGTTCCATCATAGCTCCTCACTGTCGCTGGGAGGAAGTTTTCTCCTCCGCTCGCCCCTTCCACCGTCATTTTCTCTCTACCCACCCTTGCCTCCTTTTCCGCGCAGCTCTCGATTCCCCCCTCTCTTTCGCACCCTCCATGTCATATTCCGCTCCAGGAGCTCCATCATAGCTCCTTGCTGTCGCTGGGAGGATGTTTTCTCCTCCGCTCGCCCCTTCCACCGTCATTTTCTCTCTACCCACCCTTGCCTCCTTTTCCGCGCAGCTCTCGATTCCCCCCTCTCTTTCGCACCCTCCATGTCATATTCCGCTCCAGGAGTTCCATCATAGCTCCTCACTGTCGCTGGGAGGATGTTTTCTCCTCCGCTCGCCCCTTCCACCGTCATTTTCTCTCTACCCACCCTTGCCTCCTTTTCCGCGCAGCTCTCGATTCCCCCCTCTCTTTCGCACCCTCCATGTCATATTCCGCTCCAGGAGCTCCATCATAGCTCCTCGCTGTCGCTGGGAGGATGTTTTCTCCTCCGCTCGCCCCTTCCACCGTCATTTTCTCTCTACCCACCCTTGCCTCCTTTTCCGCGCAGCTCTCGATTCCCCCCTCTCTTTCGCACCCTCAATGTCATATTCCGCTCCAGGAGTTCCATCATAGCTCCTCACTGTCGCTGGGAGGATGTTTTCTCCTCCGCTCGCCCCTTCCACCGTCATTTTCTCTCTACCCACCCTTGCCTCCTTTTCCGCGCAGCTCTCGATTCCCCCCTCTCTTTCGCACCCTCCATGTCATATTCCGCTCCAGGAGTTCCATCATAGCTCCTCACTGTCGCTGGGAGGAAGTTTTCTCCTCCGCTCGCCCCTTCCACCGTCATTTTCTCTCTACCCACCCTTGCCTCCTTTTCCGCGCAGCTCTCGATTCCCCCCTCTCTTTCGCACCCTCCATGTCATATTCCGCTCCAGGAGCTCCATCATAGCTCCTCGCTGTCGCTGGGAGGATGTTTTCTCCTCCGCTCGCCCCTTCCACCGTCATTTTCTCTCTACCCACCCTTGCCTCCTTTTCCGCGCAGCTCTCGATTCCCCCCTCTCTTTCGCACCCTCAATGTCATATTCCGCTCCAGGAGTTCCATCATAGCTCCTCACTGTCGCTGGGAGGATGTTTTCTCCTCCGCTCGCCCCTTCCACCGTCATTTTCTCTCTACCCACCCTTGCCTCCTTTTCCGCGCAGCTCTCGATTCCCCCCTCTCTTTCGCACCCTCCATGTCATATTCCGCTCCAGGAGCTCCATCATAGCTCCTTGCTGTCGCTGGGAGGATGTTTTCTCCTCCGCTCGCCCCTTCCACCGTCATTTTCTCTCTACCCACCCTTGCCTCCTTTTCCGCGCAGCTCTCGATTCCCCCCTCTCTTTCGCACCCTCCATGTCATATTCCGCTCCAGGAGTTCCATCATAGCTCCTCACTGTCGCTGGGAGGATGTTTTCTCCTCCGCTCGCCCCTTCCACCGTCATTTTCTCTCTACCCACCCTTGCCTCCTTCTCCGCGCAGCTCTCGATTCCCCCCTCTCTTTCGCACCCTCCATGTCATATTCCGCTCCAGGAGCTCCATCATAGCTAATCGCTGTCGCTGGGAGGATGTTTTCTCCTCCGCTCGCCCCTTCCACCGTCATTTTCTCTCTACCCACCCTTGCCTCCTTTTCCGCGCAGCTCTCGATTCCCCCCTCTCTTTCGCACCCTCAATGTCATATTCCGCTCCAGGAGTTCCATCATAGCTCCTCACTGTCGCTGGGAGGAAGTTTTCTCCTCCGCTCGCCCCTTCCACCGTCATTTTCTCTCTACCCACCCTTGCCTCCTTTTCCGCGCAGCTCTCGATTCCCCCTCTCTTTCGCACCCTCCATGTCATATTCCGCTCCAGGAGCTCCATCATAGCTCCTCGCTGTCGCTGGGAGGATGTTTTCTCCTCCGCTCGCCCCTTCCACCGTCATTTTCTCTCTACCCACCCTTGCCTCCTTTTCCGCGCAGCTCTCGATTCCCCCCTCTCTTTCGCACCCTCCATGTCATATTCCGCTCCAGGAGTTCCATCATAGCTCCTCACTGTCGCTGGGAGGATGTTTTCTCCTCCGCTCGCCCCTTCCACCATCATTTTCTCTCTACCCACCCTTGCCTCCTTTTCCGCGCAGCTCTCGATTCCCCCCTCTCTTTCGCACCCTCCATGTCATATTCCGCTCCAGGAGTTCCATCATAGCTCCTCACTGTCGCTGGGAGGAAGTTTTCTCCTCCGCTCGCCCCTTCCACCGTCATTTTCTCTCTACCCACCCTTGCCTCCTTTTCCGCGCAGCTCTCGATTCCCCCCTCTCTTTCGCACCCTCCATGTCATATTCCGCTCCAGGAGCTCCATCATAGCTCCTTGCTGTCGCTGGGAGGATGTTTTCTCCTCCGCTCGCCCCTTCCACCGTCATTTTCTCTCTACCCACCCTTGCCTCCTTTTCCGCGCAGCTCTCGATTCCCCCCTCTCTTTCGCACCCTCCATGTCATATTCCGCTCCAGGAGTTCCATCATAGCTCCTCACTGTCGCTGGGAGGATGTTTTCTCCTCCGCTCGCCCCTTCCACCGTCATTTTCTCTCTACCCACCCTTGCCTCCTTCTCCGCGCAGCTCTCGATTCCCCCCTCTCTTTCGCACCCTCCATGTCATATTCCGCTCCAGGAGCTCCATCATAGCTAATCGCTGTCGCTGGGAGGATGTTTTCTCCTCCGCTCGCCCCTTCCACCGTCATTTTCTCTCTACCCACCCTTGCCTCCTTTTCCGCGCAGCTCTCGATTCCCCCCTCTCTTTCGCACCCTCCATGTCATATTCCGCTCCAGGAGTTCCATCATAGCTCCTCACTGTCGCTGGGAGGATGTTTTCTCCTCCGCTCGCCCCTTCCACCGTCATTTTCTCTCTACCCACCCTTGCCTCCTTTTCCGCGCAGCTCTCGATTCCCCCCTCTCTTTCGCACCCTCCATGTCATATTCCGCTCCAGGAGTTCCATCATAGCTCCTCACTGTCGCTGGGAGGATGTTTTCTCCTCCGCTCGCCCCTTCCACCGTCATTTTCTCTCTATTCACCCTTGCCTCCTTCTCCGCTCAGCTCTCGATTCCCCCCTCTCTTTCGCACCCTCCATGTCATATTCCGCTCCAGGAGCTCCATCATAGCTCCTCGCTGTCGCTGGGAGGATGTTTTCTCCTCCGCTCGCCCCTTCCACCGTCATTTTCTCTCTACCCACCCTTGCCTCCTTTTCCGCGCAGCTCTCGATTCCCCCCTCTCTTTCGCACCCTCCATGTCATATTCCGCTCCAGGAGTTCCATCATAGCTCCTCACTGTCGCTGGGAGGATGTTTTCTCCTCCGCTCGCCTCTTCCACCGTCATTTTCTCTCTACCCACCCTTGCCTCCTTTTCCGCGCAGCTCTCGATTCCCCCCTCTCATTCGCACCCTCCATATCATATTCCGCTCCAGGAGTTCCATCATAGCTCCTCACTGTCGCTGGGAGGAAGTTTTCTCCTCCGCTCGCCCCTTCCACCGTCATTTTCTCTCTACCCACCCTTGCCTCCTTTTCCGCGCAGCTCTCGATTCCCCCCTCTCTTTCGCACCCTCCATGTCATATTCCGCTCCAGGAGCTCCATCATAGCTCCTTGCTGTCGCTGGGAGGATGTTTTCTCCTCCGCTCGCCCCTTCCACCGTCATTTTCTCTCTACCCACCCTTGCCTCCTTTTCCGCGCAGCTCTCGATTCCCCCCTCTCTTTCGCACCCTCCATGTCATATTCCGCTCCAGGAGTTCCATCATAGCTCCTCACTGTCGCTGGGAGGATGTTTTCTCCTCCGCTCGCCCCTTCCACCGTCATTTTCTCTCTACCCACCCTTGCCTCCTTTTCCGCGCAGCTCTCGATTCCCCCCTCTCTTTCGCACCCTCCATGTCATATTCCGCTCCAGGAGCTCCATCATAGCTCCTCGCTGTCGCTGGGAGGATGTTTTCTCCTCCGCTCGCCCCTTCCACCGTCATTTTCTCTCTACCCACCCTTGCCTCCTTTTCCGCGCAGCTCTCGATTCCCCCCTCTCTTTCGCACCCTCAATGTCATATTCCGCTCCAGGAGTTCCATCATAGCTCCTCACTGTCGCTGGGAGGATGTTTTCTCCTCCGCTCGCCCCTTCCACCGTCATTTTCTCTCTACCCACCCTTGCCTCCTTTTCCGCGCAGCTCTCGATTCCCCCCTCTCTTTCGCACCCTCCATGTCATATTCCGCTCCAGGAGTTCCATCATAGCTCCTCACTGTCGCTGGGAGGAAGTTTTCTCCTCCGCTCGCCCCTTCCACCGTCATTTTCTCTCTACCCACCCTTGCCTCCTTTTCCGCGCAGCTCTCGATTCCCCCCTCTCTTTCGCACCCTCCATGTCATATTCCGCTCCAGGAGCTCCATCATAGCTCCTCGCTGTCGCTGGGAGGATGTTTTCTCCTCCGCTCGCCCCTTCCACCGTCATTTTCTCTCTACCCACCCTTGCCTCCTTTTCCGCGCAGCTCTCGATTCCCCCCTCTCTTTCGCACCCTCAATGTCATATTCCGCTCCAGGAGTTCCATCATAGCTCCTCACTGTCGCTGGGAGGATGTTTTCTCCTCCGCTCGCCCCTTCCACCGTCATTTTCTCTCTACCCACCCTTGCCTCCTTTTCCGCGCAGCTCTCGATTCCCCCCTCTCTTTCGCACCCTCCATGTCATATTCCGCTCCAGGAGCTCCATCATAGCTCCTTGCTGTCGCTGGGAGGATGTTTTCTCCTCCGCTCGCCCCTTCCACCGTCATTTTCTCTCTACCCACCCTTGCCTCCTTTTCCGCGCAGCTCTCGATTCCCCCCTCTCTTTCGCACCCTCCATGTCATATTCCGCTCCAGGAGTTCCATCATAGCTCCTCACTGTCGCTGGGAGGATGTTTTCTTCTCCGCTCGCCCCTTCCACCGTCATTTTCTCTCTACCCACCCTTGCCTCCTTCTCCGCGCAGCTCTCGATTCCCCCCTCTCTTTCGCACCCTCCATGTCATATTCCGCTCCAGGAGCTCCATCATAGCTAATCGCTGTCGCTGGGAGGATGTTTTCTCCTCCGCTCGCCCCTTCCACCGTCATTTTCTCTCTACCCACCCTTGCCTCCTTTTCCGCGCAGCTCTCGATTCCCCCCTCTCTTTCGCACCCTCCATGTCATATTCCGCTCCAGGAGTTCCATCATAGCTCCTCACTGTCGCTGGGAGGATGTTTTCTCCTCCGCTCGCCCCTTCCACCGTCATTTTCTCTCTACCCACCCTTGCCTCCTTTTCCGCGCAGCTCTCGATTCCCCCCTCTCTTTCGCACCCTCCATGTCATATTCCGCTCCAGGAGCTCCATCATAGCTCCTCGCTGTCGCTGGGAGGATGTTTTCTCCTCCGCTCGCCCCTTCCACCGTCATTTTCTCTCTACCCACCCTTGCCTCCTTTTCCGCGCAGCTCTCGATTCCCCCCTCTCTTTCGCACCCTCCATGTCATATTCCGCTCCAGGAGTTCCATCATAGCTCCTCACTGTCGCTGGGAGGATGTTTTCTCCTCCGCTTGCCCCTTCCACCGTCATTTTCTCTCTACCCACCCTTGCCTCCTTTTCCGCGCAGCTCTCGATTCCCCCCTCTCTTTCGCACCCTCCATGTCATATTCCGCTCCAGGAGTTCCATCATAGCTCCTCACTGTCGCTGGGAGGATGTTTTCTCCTCCGCTCGCCCCTTCCACCGTCATTTTCTCTCTACCCACCCTTGCCTCCTTCTCCGCGCAGCTCTCGATTCCCCCCTCTCTTTCGCACCCTCCATGTCATATTCCGCTCCAGGAGCTCCATCATAGCTCCTTGCTGTCGCTGGGAGGATGTTTTCTCCTCCGCTCGCCCCTTCCACCGTCATTTTCTCTCTACCCACCCTTGCCTCCTTTTCCGCGCAGCTCTCGATTCCCCCCTCTCTTTCGCACCCTCCATGTCATATTCCGCTCCAGGAGTTCCATCATAGCTCCTCACTGTCGCTGGGAGGATGTTTTCTCCTCCGCTCGCCTCTTCCACCGTCATTTTCTCTCTACCCACCCTTGCCTCCTTTTCCGCGCAGCTCTCGATTCCCCCCTCTCTTTCGCACCCTCCATGTCATATTCCGCTCCAGGAGTTCCATCATAGCTCCTCACTGTCGCTGGGAGGAAGTTTTCTCCTCCGCTCGCCCCTTCCACCGTCATTTTCTCTCTACCCACCCTTGCCTCCTTTTCCGCGCAGCTCTCGATTCCCCCCTCTCTTTCGCACCCTCCATGTCATATTCCGCTCCAGGAGCTCCATCATAGCTCCTTGCTGTCGCTGGGAGGATGTTTTCTCCTCCGCTCGCCCCTTCCACCGTCATTTTCTCTCTACCCACCCTTGCCTCCTTTTCCGCGCAGCTCTCGATTCCCCCCTCTCTTTCGCACCCTCCATGTCATATTCCGCTCCAGGAGTTCCATCATAGCTCCTCACTGTCGCTGGGAGGATGTTTTCTCCTCCGCTCGCCCCTTCCACCGTCATTTTCTCTCTACCCACCCTTGCCTCCTTTTCCGCGCAGCTCTCGATTCCCCCCTCTCTTTCGCACCCTCCATGTCATATTCCGCTCCAGGAGCTCCATCATAGCTCCTCGCTGTCGCTGGGAGGATGTTTTCTCCTCCGCTCGCCCCTTCCACCGTCATTTTCTCTCTACCCACCCTTGCCTCCTTTTCCGCGCAGCTCTCGATTCCCCCCTCTCTTTCGCACCCTCAATGTCATATTCCGTTCCAGGAGTTCCATCATAGCTCCTCACTGTCGCTGGGAGGATGTTTTCTCCTCCGCTCGCCCCTTCCACCGTCATTTTCTCTCTACCCACCCTTGCCTCCTTTTCCGCGCAGCTCTCGATTCCCCCCTCTCTTTCGCACCCTCCATGTCATATTCCGCTCCAGGAGTTCCATCATAGCTCCTCACTGTCGCTGGGAGGATGTTTTCTCCTCCGCTCGCCCCTTCCACCATCATTTTCTCTCTACCCACCCTTGCCTCCTTCTCCGCGCAGCTCTCGATTCCCCCCTCTCTTTCGCACCCTCCATGTCATATTCCGCTCCAGGAGCTCCATCATAGCTAATCGCTGTCGCTGGGAGGATGTTTTCTCCTCCGCTCGCCCCTTCCACCGTCATTTTCTCTCTACCCACCCTTGCCTCCTTTTCCGCGCAGCTCTCGATTCCCCCCTCTCTTTCGCACCCTCCATGTCATATTCCGCTCCAGGAGTTCCATCATAGCTCCTCACTGTCGCTGGGAGGATGTTTTCTCCTCCGCTCGCCCCTTCCACCGTCATTTTCTCTCTACCCACCCTTGCCTCCTTTTCCGCGCAGCTCTCGATTCCCCCCTCTCTTTCGCACCCTCCATGTCATATTCCGCTCCAGGAGCTCCATCATAGCTCCTTGCTGTCGCTGGGAGGATGTTTTCTCCTCCGCTCGCCCCTTCCACCGTCATTTTCTCTCTACCCACCCTTGCCTCCTTTTCCGCGCAGCTCTCGATTCCCCCCTCTCTTTCGCACCCTCCATGTCATATTCCGCTCCAGGAGTTCCATCATAGCTCCTCACTGTCGCTGGGAGGATGTTTTCTCCTCCGCTCGCCCCTTCCACCGTCATTTTCTCTCTACCCACCCTTGCCTCCTTTTCCGCGCAGCTCTCGATTCCCCCCTCTCTTTCGCACCCTCCATGTCATATTCCGCTCCAGGAGCTCCATCATAGCTCCTTGCTGTCGCTGGGAGGATGTTTTCTCCTCCGCTCGCCCCTTCCACCGTCATTTTCTCTCTACCCACCCTTGCCTCCTTTTCCGCGCAGCTCTCGATTCCCCCCTCTCTTTCGCACCCTCCATGTCATATTCCGCTCCAGGAGTTCCATCATAGCTCCTCACTGTCGCTGGGAGGATGTTTTCTCCTCCGCTCGCCCCTTCCACCGTCATTTTCTCTCTACCCACCCTTGCCTCCTTCTCCGCGCAGCTCTCGATTCCCCCCTCTCTTTCGCACCCTCCATGTCATATTCCGCTCCAGGAGCTCCATCATAGCTCCTCGCTGTCGCTGGGAGGATGTTTTCTCCTCCGCTCGCCCCTTCCACCGTCATTTTCTCTCTACCCACCCTTGCCTCCTTTTCCGCGCAGCTCTCGATTCCCCCCTCTCTTTCGCACCCTCCATGTCATATTCCGCTCCAGGAGTTCCATCATAGCTCCTCACTGTCGCTGGGAGGATGTTTTCTCCTCCGCTCGCCCCTTCCACCGTCATTTTCTCTCTACCCACCCTTGCCTCCTTTTCCGCGCAGCTCTCGATTCCCCCCTCTCTTTCGCACCCTCCATGTCATATTCCGCTCCAGGAGTTCCATCATAGCTCCTCACTGTCGCTGGGAGGATGTTTTCTCCTCCGCTCGCCTCTTCCACCGTCATTTTCTCTCTACCCACCCTTGCCTCCTTTTCCGCGCAGCTCTCGATTCCCCCCTCTCTTTCGCACCCTCCATGTCATATTCCGCTCCAGGAGTTCCATCATAGCTCCTCACTGTCGTTGGGAGGAAGTTTTCTCCTCCGCTCGCCCCTTCCACCGTCATTTTCTCTCTACCCACCCTTGCCTCCTTTTCCGCGCAGCTCTCGATTCCCCCCTCTCTTTCGCACCCTCCATGTCATATTCCGCTCCAGGAGCTCCATCATAGCTCCTTGCTGTCGCTGGGAGGATGTTTTCTCCTCCGCTCGCCCCTTCCACCGTCATTTTCTCTCTACCCACCCTTGCCTCCTTTTCCGCGCAGCTCTCGATTCCCCCCTCTCTTTCGCACCCTCCATGTCATATTCCGCTCCAGGAGTTCCATCATAGCTCCTCACTGTCGCTGGGAGGATGTTTTCTCCTCCGCTCGCCCCTTCCACCGTCATTTTCTCTCTACCCACCCTTGCCTCCTTTTCCGCGCAGCTCTCGATTCCCCCCTCTCTTTCGCACCCTCCATGTCATATTCCGCTCCAGGAGTTCCATCATAGCTCCTCACTGTCGCTGGGAGGATGTTTTCTCCTCCGCTCGCCTCTTCCACCGTCATTTTCTCTCTACCCACCCTTGCCTCCTTTTCCGCGCAGCTCTCGATTCCCCCCTCTCTTTCGCACCCTCCATGTCATATTCCGCTCCAGGAGCTCCATCATAGCTCCTCGCTGTCGCTGGGAGGATGTTTTCTCCTCCGCTCGCCCCTTCCACCGTCATTTTCTCTCTACCCACCCTTGCCTCCTTTTCCGCGCAGCTCTCGATTCCCCCCTCTCTTTCGCACCCTCAATGTCATATTCCGCTCCAGGAGTTCCATCATAGCTCCTCACTGTCGCTGGGAGGATGTTTTCTCCTCCGCTCGCCCCTTCCACCGTCATTTTCTCTCTACCCACCCTTGCCTCCTTTTCCGCGCAGCTCTCGATTCCCCCCTCTCTTTCGCACCCTCCATGTCATATTCCGCTCCAGGAGTTCCATCATAGCTCCTCACTGTCGCTGGGAGGAAGTTTTCTCCTCCGCTCGCCCCTTCCACCGTCATTTTCTCTCTACCCACCCTTGCCTCCTTTTCCGCGCAGCTCTCGATTCCCCCCTCTCTTTCGCACCCTCCATGTCATATTCCGCTCCAGGAGCTCCATCATAGCTCCTCGCTGTCGCTGGGAGGATGTTTTCTCCTCCGCTCGCCCCTTCCACCGTCATTTTCTCTCTACCCACCCTTGCCTCCTTTTCCGCGCAGCTCTCGATTCCCCCCTCTCTTTCGCACCCTCAATGTCATATTCCGCTCCAGGAGTTCCATCATAGCTCCTCACTGTCGCTGGGAGGATGTTTTCTCCTCCGCTCGCCCCTTCCACCGTCATTTTCTCTCTACCCACCCTTGCCTCCTTTTCCGCGCAGCTCTCGATTCCCCCCTCTCTTTCGCACCCTCCATGTCATATTCCGCTCCAGGAGCTCCATCATAGCTCCTTGCTGTCGCTGGGAGGATGTTTTCTCCTCCGCTCGCCCCTTCCACCGTCATTTTCTTTCTTCCCACCCTTGCCTCCTTTTCCGCGCAGCTCTCGATTCCCCCCTCTCTTTCGCACCCTCCATGTCATATTCCGCTCCAGGAGTTCCATCATAGCTCCTCACTGTCGCTGGGAGGATGTTTTCTCCTCCGCTCGCCCCTTCCACCGTCATTTTCTCTCTACCCACCCTTGCCTCCTTCTCCGCGCAGCTCTCGATTCCCCCCTCTCTTTCGCACCCTCCATGTCATATTCCGCTCCAGGAGCTCCATCATAGCTCCTTGCTGTCGCTGGGAGGATGTTTTCTCCTCCGCTCGCCCCTTCCACCGTCATTTTCTCTCTACCCACCCTTGCCTCCTTTTCCGCGCAGCTCTCGATTCCCCCCTCTCTTTCGCACCCTCCATGTCATATTCCGCTCCAGGAGTTCCATCATAGCTCCTCACTGTCGCTGGGAGGATGTTTTCTCCTCCGCTCGCCCCTTCCACCGTCATTTTCTCTCTACCCACCCTTGCCTCCTTCTCCGCGCAGCTCTCGATTCCCCCCTCTCTTTCGCACCCTCCATGTCATATTCCGCTCCAGGAGCTCCATCATAGCTAATCGCTGTCGCTGGGAGGATGTTTTCTCCTCCGCTCGCCCCTTCCACCGTCATTTTCTCTCTACCCACCCTTGCCTCCTTTTCCGCGCAGCTCTCGATTCCCCCCTCTCTTTCGCACCCTCCATGTCATATTCCGCTCCAGGAGTTCCATCATAGCTCCTCACTGTCGCTGGGAGGATGTTTTCTCCTCCGCTCGCCCCTTCCACCGTCATTTTCTCTCTACCCACCCTTTTCTCCTTTTCCGCGCAGCTCTCGATTCCCCCCTCTCTTTCGCACCCTCCATGTCATATTCCGCTCCAGGAGCTCCATCATAGCTCCTTGCTGTCGCTGGGAGGATGTTTTCTCCTCCGCTCGCCCCTTCCACCGTCATTTTCTCTCTACCCACCCTTGCCTCCTTTTCCGCGCAGCTCTCGATTCCCCCCTCTCTTTCGCACCCTCCATGTCATATTCCGCTCCAGGAGTTCCATCATAGCTCCTCACTGTCGCTGGGAGGATGTTTTCTCCTCCGCTCGCCCCTTCCACCGTCATTTTCTCTCTACCCACCCTTGCCTCCTTCTCCGCGCAGCTCTCGATTCCCCCCTCTCTTTCGCACCCTCCATGTCATATTCCGCTCCAGGAGCTCCATCATAGCTCCTCGCTGTCGCTGGGAGGATGTTTTCTCCTCCGCTCGCCCCTTCCACCGTCATTTTCTCTCTACCCACCCTTGCCTCCTTTTCCGCGCAGCTCTCGATTCCCCCCTCTCTTTCGCACCCTCCATGTCATATTCCGCTCCAGGAGTTCCATCATAGCTCCTCACTGTCGCTGGGAGGATGTTTTCTCCTCCGCTCGCCCCTTCCACCGTCATTTTCTCTCTACCCACCCTTGCCTCCTTCTCCGCGCAGCTCTCGATTCCCCCCTCTCTTTTGCACCCTCCATGTCATATTCCGCTCCAGGAGCTCCATCATAGCTCCTCGCTGTCGCTGGGAGGATGTTTTCTCCTCCGCTCGCCCCTTCCACCGTCATTTTCTCTCTACCCACCCTTGCCTCCTTTTCCGCGCAGCTCTCGATTCCCCCCTCTCTTTCGCACCCTCCATGTCATATTCCGCTCCAGGAGCTCCATCATAGCTCCTTGCTGTCGCTGGGAGGATGTTTTCTCCTCCGCTCGCCCCTTCCACCGTCATTTTCTTTCTACCCACCCTTGCCTCCTTTTCCGCGCAGCTCTCGATTCCCCCCTCTCTTTCGCACCCTCCATGTCATATTCCGCTCCAGGAGTTCCATCATAGCTCCTCACTGTCGCTGGGAGGATGTTTTCTCCTCCGCTCGCCCCTTCCACCGTCATTTTCTCTCTACCCACCCTTGCCTCCTTCTCCGCGCAGCTCTCGATTCCCCCCTCTCTTTCGCACCCTCCATGTCATATTCCGCTCCAGGAGCTCCATCATAGCTCCTCGCTGTCGCTGGGAGGATGTTTTCTCCTCCGCTCGCCCCTTCCACCGTCATTTTCTCTCTACCCACCCTTGCCTCCTTTTCCGCGCAGCTCTCGATTCCCCCCTCTCTTTCGCACCCTCCATGTCATATTCCGCTCCAGGAGCTCCATCATAGCTCCTTGCTGTCGCTGGGAGGATGTTTTCTCCTCCGCTCGCCCCTTCCACCGTCATTTTCTCTCTACCCACCCTTGCCTCCTTTTCCGCGCAGCTCTCGATTCCCCCCTCTCTTTCGCACCCTCCATGTCATATTCCGCTCCAGGAGTTCCATCATAGCTCCTCACTGTCGCTGGGAGGAAGTTTTCTCCTCCGCTCGCCCCTTCCACCGTCATTTTCTCTCTACCCACCCTTGCCTCCTTCTCCGCGCAGCTCTCGATTCCCCCCTCTCTTTCGCACCCTCCATGTCATATTCTGCTCCAGGAGCTCCATCATAGCTCCTCGCTGTCGCTGGGAGGATGTTTTCTCCTCCGCTCGCCCCTTCCACCGTCATTTTCTCTCTACCCACCCTTGCCTCCTTCTCCGCACAGCTCTCGATTCCCCCCTCTCTCTCGCACCCTCCATATTACATCCAGCTCCAGGAGCTCCATCATAGCTCCTCGCTGTCGCTGGGAGGATGTTTTCTCCTCCGCTCGCCCCTTCCACCGTCATTTTCTCTCTACCCACCCTTGCCTCCTTTTCCGCGCAGCTCTCGATTTCCCCCTCTCTTTCGCACCCTCCATGTCATATTCCGCTCCAGGAGTTCCATCATAGCTCCTCGCTTTCGCTGGGAGGATGTTTTCTCCTCTGCTCGCCCCTTCCACCGTCATTTTCTCTCTACCCACCCTTGCCTCCTTCTCCGCGCAGCTCTCGATTCCCCCCTCTCTTTCGCACCCTCCATGTCATATTCCGCTCCAGGAGCTCCATCATAGCTCCTCGCTGTCTCTGGGAGGATGTTTTTTCCTCCGCTCGCCCCTTCCACCGTCATTTTCTCTCTACCCACCCTTGCCTCCTTCTCCGCGCAGCTCTCGATTCCCCCCTCTCTTTCGCACCCTCCATGTCATATTCCGCTCCAGGAGTTCCATCATAGCTCCTCACTGTCGCTGGGAGGATGTTTTCTCCTCCGCTCGCCCCTTCCACCGTCATTTTCTCTCTACCCACCCTTGCCTCCTTTTCCGCGCAGCTCTCGATTCCCCCCTCTCTTTCGCACCCTCCATGTCATATTCCGCTCCAGGAGTTCCATCATAGCTCCTCACTGTCGCTGGGAGGAAGTTTTCTCCTCCGCTCGCCCCTTCCACCGTCATTTTCTCTCTACCCACCCTTGCATCCTTTTCCGCGCAGCTCTCGATTCCCCCCTCTCTTTCGCACCCTCCATGTCATATTCCGCTCCAGGAGTTCCATCATAGCTCCTCACTGTCGCTGGGAGGATGTTTTCTCCTCCGCTCGCCCCTTCCACCCTCATTTTCTCTCTACCCACCCTTGCCTCCTTCTCCGCACAGCTCTCGATTCCCCCCTCTCTTTCGCACCCTCCATGTCATATTCCACTCCAGGAGCTCCATCATAGCTCCTCGCTGTCGCTGGGAGGATGTTTTCTCCTCCGCTCGCCCCTTCCACCGTCATTTTCTCTCTACCCACCCTTGCCTCCTTTTCCGCGCAGCTCTCGATTTCCCCCTCTCTTTCGCACCCTCCATGTCATATTCCGCTCCAGGAGCTCCATCATAGCTCCTCGCTGTCGCTGGGAGGATGTTTTCTCCTCCGCACGCCCCTTCCACCGTCATTTTCTCTCTACCCACCCTTGCCTCCTTCTCCGCGCAGCTCTCGATTCCCCCCTCTCTTTCGCACCCTCCATGTCATATTCCGCTCCAGGAGCTCCATCATAGCTCCTCGCTGTCGCTGGGAGGATGTTTTCTCCTCCGCTCGCCCCTTCCACCGTCATTTTCTATCTACCCACCCTTGCCTCCTTCTCCGCGCAGCTCTCGATTCCCCCCTCTCTCTCGCACCCTCCATATTACATCCAGCTCCAGGAGCTCCATCATAGCTCCTCGCTGTCGCTGGGAGGATGTTTTCTCCTCTGCTCGCCCCTTCCACGGTCATTTTCTCTCTACCCACCCTTGCCTCCTTCTCCGCGCAGCTCTCGATTCCCCCCTCTCTTTCGCACCCTCCATGTCATATTCCGCTCCAGGAGCTCCATCATAGCTCCTCGCTGTCGCTGGGAGGATGTTTTCTCCTTCGCTCGCCCCTTCCACCATCATTTTCTCTCTACCCACCCTTGCCTCCTTTTCCGCGCAGCTCTCGATTCCCCCCTCTCTTTCGCACCCTCCATGTCATATTCCGCTCCAGGAGTTCCATCATAGCTCCTCGCTGTCGCTGGGAGGATGTTTTCTCCTCTGCTCGCCCCTTCCACCGTCATTTTCTCTCTACCCACCCTTGCCTCCTTCTCCGCGCAGCTCTCGATTCCCCCCTCTCTTTCGCACCCTCCATGTCATATTCCGCTCCAGGAGCTCCATCATAGCTCCTCGCTGTCTCTGGGAGGATGTTTTCTCCTCCGCTCGCCCCTTCCACCGTCATTTTCTCTCTACCCACCCTTGCCTCCTTCTCCGCGCAGCTCTCGATTCCCCCCTCTCTTTCGCACCCTCCATGTCATATTCCGCTCCAGGAGTTCCATCATAGCTCCTCACTGTCGCTGGGAGGATGTTTTCTCCTCCGCTCGCCCCTTCCACCGTCATTTTCTCTCTACCCACCCTTGCCTCCTTTTCCGCGCAGCTCTCGATTCCCCCCTCTCTTTCGCACCCTCCATGTCATATTCCGCTCCAGGAGTTCCATCATAGCTCCTCACTGTCGCTGGGAGGAAGTTTTCTCCTCCGCTCGCCCCTTCCACTGTCATTTTCTCTCTACCCACCCTTGCATCCTTTTCCGCGCAGCTCTCGATTCCCCCCTCTCTTTCGCACCCTCCATGTCATATTCCGCTCCAGGAGTTCCATCATAGCTCCTCACTGTCGCTGGGAGGATGTTTTCTCCTCCGCTCGCCCCTTCCACCGTCATTTTCTCTCTACCCACCCTTGCCTCCTTCTCCGCACAGCTCTCGATTCCCCCCTCTCTTTCGCACCCTCCATGTCATATTCCACTCCAGGAGCTCCATCATAGCTCCTCGCTGTCGCTGGGAGGATGTTTTCTCCTCCGCTCGCCCCTTCCACCGTCATTTTCTTTCTACCCACCCTTGCTTCCTTTTCCGCGCAGCTCTCGATTTCCCCCTCTCTTTCGCACCCTCCATGTCATATTCCGCTCCAGGAGCTCCATCATAGCTCCTCGCTGTCGCTGGGAGGATGTTTTCTCCTCCGCTCGCCCCTTCCACCGTCATTTTCTCTCTACCCACCCTTGCCTCCTTCTCCGCGCAGCTCTCGATTCCCCCCTCTCTTTCGCACCCTCCATGTCATATTCCGCTCCAGGAGCTCCATCATAGCTCCTCGCTGTCGCTGGGAGGATGTTTTCTCCTCCGCTCGCCCCTTCCACCGTCATTTTCTATCTACCCACCCTTGCCTCCTTCTCCGCGCAGCTCTCGATTCCCCCCTCTCTCTCGCACCCTCCATATTACATCCAGCTCCAGGAGCTCCATCATAGCTCCTCGCTGTCGCTGGGAGGATGTTATCTCCTCTGCTCGCCCCTTCCACCGTCATTTTCTCTCTACCCACCCTTGCCTCCTTCTCCGCGCAGCTCTCGATTCCCCCCTCTCTTTCGCACCCTCCATGTCATATTCCGCTCCAGGAGTTCCATCATAGCTCCTCACTGTCGCTGGGAGGATGTTTTCTCCTCCGCTCGCCCCTTCCACCGTCATTTTCTCTCTACCCACCCTTGCCTCCTTCTCCGCGCAGCTCTCGATTCCCCCCTCTCTTTCGCACCCTCCATGTCATATTCCGCTCCAGGAGCTCCATCATAGCTCCTCGCTGTCGCTGGGAGGATGTTTTCTCCTCCGCTCGCCGCTTCCACCGTCATTTTCTCTCCACCCACCCTTGCCTCCTTCTCCGCGCCGCTCTCGATTCCCCCCTCTCTCTCGCACCCACCATGTCATATCCCGCTCCAGGAGCTCCATCATAGCTCCTCGCTGTCGCTGGGAGGATGTTTTCTCCTCCGCTCGCCCCTTCCACCGTCATTTTCTCTCTACCCACCCTTGCCTCCTTCTCCGCGCAGCTCTCGATTCCCCCCTCTCTCTCGCACCCTCCATATTACATCCAGCTCCAGGAGCTCCATCATAGCTCCTCGCTGTCGCTGGGAGGATGTTTTCTCCTCCGCTCGCCCCTTCCACCGTCATTTTCTCTCTACCCACCCTTGCCTCCTTCTCCGCGCAGCTCTCGATTCCCCCCTCTCTTTCGCACCCTCCATGTCATATTCCGCTCCAGGAGCTCCATCATAGCTCCTCGCTGTCGCTGGGAGGATGTTTTCTCCTCCGCTCGCCCCTTCCACCGTCATTTTCTCTCTACCCACCCTTGCCTCCTTTTCCGCGCAGCTCTCGATTCCCCCCTCTCTTTCGCACCCTCAATGTCATATTCCGCTCCAGGAGTTCCATCATAGCTCCTCACTGTCGCTGGGAGGATGTTTTCTCCTCCGCTCGCCCCTTCCACCGTCATTTTCTCTCTACCCACCCTTGCCTCCTTTTCCGCGCAGCTCTCGATTCCCCCCTCTCTTTCGCACCCTCCATGTCATATTCCGCTCCAGGAGTTCCATCATAGCTCCTCACTGTCGCTGGGAGGAAGTTTTCTCCTCCGCTCGCCCCTTCCACCGTCATTTTCTCTCTACCCACCCTTGCCTCCTTTTCCGCGCAGCTCTCGATTCCCCCCTCTCTTTCGCACCCTCCATGTCATATTCCGCTCCAGGAGCTCCATCATAGCTCCTCGCTGTCGCTGGGAGGATGTTTTCTCCTCCGCTCGCCCCTTCCACCGTCATTTTCTCTCTACCCACCCTTGCCTCCTTTTCCGCGCAGCTCTCGATTCCCCCCTCTCTTTCGCACCCTCAATGTCATATTCCGCTCCAGGAGTTCCATCATAGCTCCTCACTGTCGCTGGGAGGATGTTTTCTCCTCCGCTCGCCCCTTCCACCGTCATTTTCTCTCTACCCACCCTTGCCTCCTTTTCCGCGCAGCTCTCGATTCCCCCCTCTCTTTCGCACCCTCCATGTCATATTCTGCTCCAGGAGCTCCATCATAGCTCCTTGCTGTCGCTGGGAGGATGTTTTCTCCTCCGCTCGCCCCTTCCACCGTCATTTTCTTTCTTCCCACCCTTGCCTCCTTTTCCGCGCAGCTCTCGATTCCCCCCTCTCTTTCGCACCCTCCATGTCATATTCCGCTCCAGGAGTTCCATCATAGCTCCTCACTGTCGCTGGGAGGATGTTTTCTCCTCCGCTCGCCCCTTCCACCGTCATTTTCTCTCTACCCACCCTTGCCTCCTTCTCCGCGCAGCTCTCGATTCCCCCCTCTCTTTCGCACCCTCCATGTCATATTCCGCTCCAGGAGCTCCATCATAGCTCCTTGCTGTCGCTGGGAGGATGTTTTCTCCTCCGCTCGCCCCTTCCACCGTCATTTTCTCTCTACCCACCCTTGCCTCCTTTTCCGCGCAGCTCTCGATTCCCCCCTCTCTTTCGCACCCTCCATGTCATATTCCGCTCCAGGAGTTCCATCATAGCTCCTCACTGTCGCTGGGAGGATGTTTTCTCCTCCGCTCGCCCCTTCCACCGTCATTTTCTCTCTACCCACCCTTGCCTCCTTCTCCGCGCAGCTCTCGATTCCCCCCTCTCTTTCGCACCCTCCATGTCATATTCCGCTCCAGGAGCTCCATCATAGCTAATCGCTGTCGCTGGGAGGATGTTTTCTCCTCCGCTCGCCCCTTCCACCGTCATTTTCTCTCTACCCACCCTTGCCTCCTTTTCCGCGCAGCTCTCGATTCCCCCCTCTCTTTCGCACCCTCCATGTCATATTCCGCTCCAGGAGTTCCATCATAGCTCCTCACTGTCGCTGGGAGGATGTTTTCTCCTCCGCTCGCCCCTTCCACCGTCATTTTCTCTCTACCCACCCTTTTCTCCTTTTCCGCGCAGCTCTCGATTCCCCCCTCTCTTTCGCACCCTCCATGTCATATTCCGCTCCAGGAGCTCCATCATAGCTCCTTGCTGTCGCTGGGAGGATGTTTTCTCCTCCGCTCGCCCCTTCCACCGTCATTTTCTCTCTACCCACCCTTGCCTCCTTTTCCGCGCAGCTCTCGATTCCCCCCTCTCTTTCGCACCCTCCATGTCATATTCCGCTCCAGGAGTTCCATCATAGCTCCTCACTGTCGCTGGGAGGATGTTTTCTCCTCCGCTCGCCCCTTCCACCGTCATTTTCTCTCTACCCACCCTTGCCTCCTTCTCCGCGCAGCTCTCGATTCCCCCCTCTCTTTCGCACCCTCCATGTCATATTCCGCTCCAGGAGCTCCATCATAGCTCCTCGCTGTCGCTGGGAGGATGTTTTCTCCTCCGCTCGCCCCTTCCACCGTCATTTTCTCTCTACCCACCCTTGCCTCCTTTTCCGCGCAGCTCTCGATTCCCCCCTCTCTTTCGCACCCTCCATGTCATATTCCGCTCCAGGAGTTCCATCATAGCTCCTCACTGTCGCTGGGAGGATGTTTTCTCCTCCGCTCGCCCCTTCCACCGTCATTTTCTCTCTACCCACCCTTGCCTCCTTCTCCGCGCAGCTCTCGATTCCCCCCTCTCTTTTGCACCCTCCATGTCATATTCCGCTCCAGGAGCTCCATCATAGCTCCTCGCTGTCGCTGGGAGGATGTTTTCTCCTCCGCTCGCCCCTTCCACCGTCATTTTCTCTCTACCCACCCTTGCCTCCTTTTCCGCGCAGCTCTCGATTCCCCCCTCTCTTTCGCACCCTCCATGTCATATTCCGCTCCAGGAGCTCCATCATAGCTCCTTGCTGTCGCTGGGAGGATGTTTTCTCCTCCGCTCGCCCCTTCCACCGTCATTTTCTTTCTACCCACCCTTGCCTCCTTTTCCGCGCAGCTCTCGATTCCCCCCTCTCTTTCGCACCCTCCATGTCATATTCCGCTCCAGGAGTTCCATCATAGCTCCTCACTGTCGCTGGGAGGATGTTTTCTCCTCCGCTCGCCCCTTCCACCGTCATTTTCTCTCTACCCACCCTTGCCTCCTTTTCCGCGCAGCTCTCGATTCCCCCCTCTCTTTCGCACCCTCCATGTCATATTCCGCTCCAGGAGTTCCATCATAGCTCCTCACTGTCGCTGGGAGGAAGTTTTCTCCTCCGCTCGCCCCTTCCACCGTCATTTTCTCTCTACCCACCCTTGCCTCCTTCTCCGCGCAGCTCTCGATTCCCCCCTCTCTTTCGCCCCCTCCATGTCATATTCTGCTCCAGGAGCTCCATCATAGCTCCTCGCTGTCGCTGGGAGGATGTTTTCTCCTCCGCTCGCCCCTTCCACCGTCATTTTCTCTCTACCCACCCTTGCCTCCTTCTCCGCGCAGCTCTCGATTCCCCCCTCTCTCTCGCACCCTCCATATTACATCCAGCTCCAGGAGCTCCATCATAGCTCCTCGCTGTCGCTGGGAGGATGTTTTCTCCTCCGCTCGCCCCTTCCACCGTCATTTTCTCTCTACCCACCCTTGCCTCCTTCTCCGCGCAGCTCTCGAATCCCCCCTCTCTTTCGCACCCTCCATGTCATATTCCGCTCCAGGAGCTCCATCATAGCTCCTCGCTGTCTCTGGGAGGATGTTTTCTCCTCCGCTCGCCCCTTCCACCGTCATTTTCTCTCTACCCACCCTTGCCTCCTTCTCCGCGCAGCTCTCGATTCCCCCCTCTCTTTCGCACCCTCCATGTCATATTCCGCTCCAGGAGTTCCATCATAGCTCCTCACTGTCGCTGGGAGGATGTTTTCTCCTCCGCTCGCCCCTTCCACCGTCATTTTCTCTCTACCCACCCTTGCCTCCTTTTCCGCGCAGCTCTCGATTCCCCCCTCTCTTTCGCACCCTCCATGTCATATTCCGCTCCAGGAGTTCCATCATAGCTCCTCACTGTCGCTGGGAGGAAGTTTTCTCCTCCGCTCGCCCCTTCCACTGTCATTTTCTCTCTACCCACCCTTGCATCCTTTTCCGCGCAGCTCTCGATTCCCCCCTCTCTTTCGCACCCTCCATGTCATATTCCGCTCCAGGAGTTCCATCATAGCTCCTCACTGTCGCTGGGAGGAAGTTTTCTCCTCCGCTCGCCCCTTCCACTGTCATTTTCTCTCTACCCACCCTTGCATCCTTTTCCGCGCAGCTCTCGATTCCCCCCTCTCTTTCGCACCCTCCATGTCATATTCCGCTCCAGGAGTTCCATCATAGCTCCTCACTGTCGCTGGGAGGATGTTTTCTCCTCCGCTCGCCCCTTCCACCGTCATTTTCTCTCTACCCACCCTTGCCTCCTTCTCCGCACAGCTCTCGATTCCCCCCTCTCTTTCGCACCCTCCATGTCATATTCCACTCCAGGAGCTCCATCATAGCTCCTCGCTGTCGCTGGGAGGATGTTTTCTCCTCCGCTCGCCCCTTCCACCGTCATTTTCTTTCTACCCACCCTTGCTTCCTTTTCCGCGCAGCTCTCGATTTCCCCCTCTCTTTCGCACCCTCCATGTCATATTCCGCTCCAGGAGTTCCATCATAGCTCCTCACTGTCGCTGGGAGGATGTTTTCTCCTCCGCTCGCCCCTTCCACCGTCATTTTCTCTCTACCCACCCTTGCCTCCTTTTCCGCGCAGCTCTCGATTCCCCCCTCTCTTTCGCACCCTCCATGTCATATTCCGCTCCAGGAGTTCCATCATAGCTCCTCACTGTCGCTGGGAGGAAGTTTTCTCCTCCGCTCGCCCCTTCCACTGTCATTTTCTCTCTACCCACCCTTGCATCCTTTTCCGCGCAGCTCTCGATTCCCCCCTCTCTTTCGCACCCTCCATGTCATATTCCGCTCCAGGAGTTCCATCATAGCTCCTCACTGTCGCTGGGAGGATGTTTTCTCCTCCGCTCGCCCCTTCCACCGTCATTTTCTCTCTACCCACCCTTGCCTCCTTCTCCGCACAGCTCTCGATTCCCCCCTCTCTTTCGCACCCTCCATGTCATATTCCACTCCAGGAGCTCCATCATAGCTCCTCGCTGTCGCTGGGAGGATGTTTTCTCCTCCGCTCGCCCCTTCCACCGTCATTTTCTTTCTACCCACCCTTGCTTCCTTTTCCGCGCAGCTCTCGATTTCCCCCTCTCTTTCGCACCCTCCATGTCATATTCCGCTCCAGGAGCTCCATCATAGCTCCTCGCTGTCGCTGGGAGGATGTTTTCTCCTCCGCTCGCCCCTTCCACCGTCATTTTCTCTCTACCCACCCTTGCCTCCTTCTCCGCGCAGCTCTCGATTCCCCCCTCTCTTTCGCACCCTCCATGTCATATTCCGCTCCAGGAGCTCCATCATAGCTCCTCGCTGTCGCTGGGAGGATGTTTTCTCCTCCGCTCGCCCCTTCCACCGTCATTTTCTATCTACCCACCCTTGCCTCCTTCTCCGCGCAGCTCTCGATTCCCCCCTCTCTCTCGCACCCTCCATATTACATCCAGCTCCAGGAGCTCCATCATAGCTCCTCGCTGTCGCTGGGAGGATGTTATCTCCTCTGCTCGCCCCTTCCACCGTCATTTTCTCTCTACCCACCCTTGCCTCCTTCTCCGCGCAGCTCTCGATTCCCCCCTCTCTTTCGCACCCTCCATGTCATATTCCGCTCCAGGAGTTCCATCATAGCTCCTCACTGTCGCTGGGAGGATGTTTTCTCCTCCGCTCGCCCCTTCCACCGTCATTTTCTCTCTACCCACCCTTGCCTCCTTCTCCGCGCAGCTCTCGATTCCCCCCTCTCTTTCGCACCCTCCTTGTCATATTCCGCTCCAGGAGCTCCATCATAGCTCCTCGCTGTCGCTGGGAGGATGTTTTCTCCTCCGCTCGCCGCTTCCACCGTCATTTTCTCTCCACCCACCCTTGCCTCCTTCTCCGCGCCGCTCTCGATTCCCCCCTCTCTCTCGCACCCACCATGTCATATCCCGCTCCAGGAGCTCCATCATAGCTCCTCGCTGTCGCTGGGAGGATGTTTTCTCCTCCGCTCGCCCCTTCCACCGTCATTTTCTCTCTACCCACCCTTGCCTCCTTCTCCGCGCAGCTCTCGATTCCCCCCTCTCTCTCGCACCCTCCATATTACATCCAGCTCCAGGAGCTCCATCATAGCTCCTCGCTGTCGCTGGGAGGATGTTTTCTCCTCCGCTCGCCCCTTCCACCGTCATTTTCTCTCTACCCACCCTTGCCTCCTTCTCCGCGCAGCTCTCGATTCCCCCCTCTCTTTCGCACCCTCCATGTCATATTCCGCTCCAGGAGCTCCATCATAGCTCCTCGCTGTCGCTGGGAGGATGTTTTCTCCTCCGCTCGCCCCTTCCACCGTCATTTTCTCTCTACCCACCCTTGCCTCCTTTTCCGCGCAGCTCTCGATTCCCCCCTCTCTTTCGCACCCTCAATGTCATATTCCGCTCCAGGAGTTCCATCATAGCTCCTCACTGTCGCTGGGAGGATGTTTTCTCCTCCGCTCGCCCCTTCCACCGTCATTTTCTCTCTACCCACCCTTGCCTCCTTTTCCGCGCAGCTCTCGATTCCCCCCTCTCTTTCGCACCCTCCATGTCATATTCCGCTCCAGGAGTTCCATCATAGCTCCTCACTGTCGCTGGGAGGAAGTTTTCTCCTCCGCTCGCCCCTTCCACCGTCATTTTCTCTCTACCCACCCTTGCCTCCTTTTCCGCGCAGCTCTCGATTCCCCCCTCTCTTTCGCACCCTCCATGTCATATTCCGCTCCAGGAGCTCCATCATAGCTCCTCGCTGTCGCTGGGAGGATGTTTTCTCCTCCGCTCGCCCCTTCCACCGTCATTTTCTCTCTACCCACCCTTGCCTCCTTTTCCGCGCAGCTCTCGATTCCCCCCTCTCTTTCGCACCCTCAATGTCATATTCCGCTCCAGGAGTTCCATCATAGCTCCTCACTGTCGCTGGGAGGATGTTTTCTCCTCCGCTCGCCCCTTCCACCGTCATTTTCTCTCTACCCACCCTTGCCTCCTTTTCCGCGCAGCTCTCGATTCCCCCCTCTCTTTCGCACCCTCCATGTCATATTCCGCTCCAGGAGCTCCATCATAGCTCCTTGCTGTCGCTGGGAGGATGTTTTCTCCTCCGCTCGCCCCTTCCACCGTCATTTTCTTTCTTCCCACCCTTGCCTCCTTTTCCGCGCAGCTCTCGATTCCCCCCTCTCTTTCGCACCCTCCATGTCATATTCCGCTCCAGGAGTTCCATCATAGCTCCTCACTGTCGCTGGGAGGATGTTTTCTCCTCCGCTCGCCCCTTCCACCGTCATTTTCTCTCTACCCACCCTTGCCTCCTTCTCCGCGCAGCTCTCGATTCCCCCCTCTCTTTCGCACCCTCCATGTCATATTCCGCTCCAGGAGCTCCATCATAGCTCCTTGCTGTCGCTGGGAGGATGTTTTCTCCTCCGCTCGCCCCTTCCACCGTCATTTTCTCTCTACCCACCCTTGCCTCCTTTTCCGCGCAGCTCTCGATTCCCCCCTCTCTTTCGCACCCTCTATGTCATATTCCGCTCCAGGAGTTCCATCATAGCTCCTCACTGTCGCTGGGAGGATGTTTTCTCCTCCGCTCGCCCCTTCCACCGTCATTTTCTCTCTACCCACCCTTGCCTCCTTCTCCGCGCAGCTCTCGATTCCCCCCTCTCTTTCGCACCCTCCATGTCATATTCCGCTCCAGGAGCTCCATCATAGCTAATCGCTGTCGCTGGGAGGATGTTTTCTCCTCCGCTCGCCCCTTCCACCGTCATTTTCTCTCTACCCACCCTTGCCTCCTTTTCCGCGCAGCTCTCGATTCCCCCCTCTCTTTCGCACCCTCCATGTCATATTCCGCTCCAGGAGTTCCATCATAGCTCCTCACTGTCGCTGGGAGGATGTTTTCTCCTCCGCTCGCCCCTTCCACCGTCATTTTCTCTCTACCCACCCTTTTCTCCTTTTCCGCGCAGCTCTCGATTCCCCCCTCTCTTTCGCACCCTCCATGTCATATTCCGCTCCAGGAGTTCCATCATAGCTCCTCACTGTCGCTGGGAGGATGTTTTCTCCTCCGCTCGCCCCTTCCACCGTCATTTTCTCTCTACCCACCCTTGCCTCCTTCTCCGCACAGCTCTCGATTCCCCCCTCTCTTTCGCACCCTCCATGTCATATTCCACTCCAGGAGCTCCATCATAGCTCCTCGCTGTCGCTGGGAGGATGTTTTCTCCTCCGCTCGCCCCTTCCACCGTCATTTTCTTTCTACCCACCCTTGCTTCCTTTTCCGCGCAGCTCTCGATTTCCCCCTCTCTTTCGCACCCTCCATGTCATATTCCGCTCCAGGAGTTCCATCATAGCTCCTCACTGTCGCTGGGAGGATGTTTTCTCCTCCGCTCGCCCCTTCCACCGTCATTTTCTCTCTACCCACCCTTGCCTCCTTTTCCGCGCAGCTCTCGATTCCCCCCTCTCTTTCGCACCCTCCATGTCATATTCCGCTCCAGGAGTTCCATCATAGCTCCTCACTGTCGCTGGGAGGAAGTTTTCTCCTCCGCTCGCCCCTTCCACCGTCATTTTCTCTCTACCCACCCTTGCCTCCTTTTCCGCGCAGCTCTCGATTCCCCCCTCTCTTTCGCACCCTCCATGTCATATTCCGCTCCAGGAGCTCCATCATAGCTCCTCGCTGTCGCTGGGAGGATGTTTTCTCCTCCGCTCGCCCCTTCCACCGTCATTTTCTCTCTACCCACCCTTGCCTCCTTTTCCGCGCAGCTCTCGATTCCCCCCTCTCTTTCGCACCCTCCATGTCATATTCCGCTCCAGGAGCTCCATCATAGCTCCTTGCTGTCGCTGGGAGGATGTTTTCTCCTCCGCTCGCCCCTTCCACCGTCATTTTCTCTCTACCCACCCTTGCCTCCTTTTCCGCGCAGCTCTCGATTCCCCCCTCTCTTTCGCACCCTCCATGTCATATTCCGCTCCAGGAGTTCCATCATAGCTCCTCACTGTCGCTGGGAGGAAGTTTTCTCCTCCGCTCGCCCCTTCCACCGTCATTTTCTCTCTACCCACCCTTGCCTCCTTCTCCGCGCAGCTCTCGATTCCCCCCTCTCTTTCGCACCCTCCATGTCATATTCCGCTCCAGGAGCTCCATCATAGCTAATCGCTGTCGCTGGGAGGATGTTTTCTCCTCCGCTCGCCCCTTCCACCGTCATTTTCTCTCTACCCACCCTTGCCTCCTTTTCCGCGCAGCTCTCGATTCCCCCCTCTCTTTCGCACCCTCCATGTCATATTCCGCTCCAGGAGTTCCATCATAGCTCCTCACTGTCGCTGGGAGGAAGTTTTCTCCTCCGCTCGCCCCTTCCACTGTCATTTTCTCTCTACCCACCCTTGCATCCTTTTCCGCGCAGCTCTCGATTCCCCCCTCTCTTTCGCACCCTCCATGTCATATTCCGCTCCAGGAGTTCCATCATAGCTCCTCACTGTCGCTGGGAGGATGTTTTCTCCTCCGCTCGCCCCTTCCACCGTCATTTTCTCTCTACCCACCCTTGCCTCCTTCTCCGCACAGCTCTCGATTCCCCCCTCTCTTTCGCACCCTCCATGTCATATTCCACTCCAGGAGCTCCATCATAGCTCCTCGCTGTCGCTGGGAGGATGTTTTCTCCTCCGCTCGCCCCTTCCACCGTCATTTTCTTTCTACCCACCCTTGCTTCCTTTTCCGCGCAGCTCTCGATTTCCCCCTCTCTTTCGCACCCTCCATGTCATATTCCGCTCCAGGAGTTCCATCATAGCTCCTCACTGTCGCTGGGAGGATGTTTTCTCCTCCGCTCGCCCCTTCCACCGTCATTTTCTCTCTACCCACCCTTGCCTCCTTTTCCGCGCAGCTCTCGATTCCCCCCTCTCTTTCGCACCCTCCATGTCATATTCCGCTCCAGGAGTTCCATCATAGCTCCTCACTGTCGCTGGGAGGAAGTTTTCTCCTCCGCTCGCCCCTTCCACTGTCATTTTCTCTCTACCCACCCTTGCATCCTTTTCCGCGCAGCTCTCGATTCCCCCCTCTCTTTCGCACCCTCCATGTCATATTCCGCTCCAGGAGTTCCATCATAGCTCCTCACTGTCGCTGGGAGGATGTTTTCTCCTCCGCTCGCCCCTTCCACCGTCATTTTCTCTCTACCCACCCTTGCCTCCTTCTCCGCACAGCTCTCGATTCCCCCCTCTCTTTCGCACCCTCCATGTCATATTCCACTCCAGGAGCTCCATCATAGCTCCTCGCTGTCGCTGGGAGGATGTTTTCTCCTCCGCTCGCCCCTTCCACCGTCATTTTCTTTCTACCCACCCTTGCTTCCTTTTCCGCGCAGCTCTCGATTTCCCCCTCTCTTTCGCACCCTCCATGTCATATTCCGCTCCAGGAGCTCCATCATAGCTCCTCGCTGTCGCTGGGAGGATGTTTTCTCCTCCGCTCGCCCCTTCCACCGTCATTTTCTCTCTACCCACCCTTGCCTCCTTCTCCGCGCAGCTCTCGATTCCCCCCTCTCTTTCGCACCCTCCATGTCATATTCCGCTCCAGGAGCTCCATCATAGCTCCTCGCTGTCGCTGGGAGGATGTTTTCTCCTCCGCTCGCCCCTTCCACCGTCATTTTCTATCTACCCACCCTTGCCTCCTTCTCCGCGCAGCTCTCGATTCCCCCCTCTCTCTCGCACCCTCCATATTACATCCAGCTCCAGGAGCTCCATCATAGCTCCTCGCTGTCGCTGGGAGGATGTTATCTCCTCTGCTCGCCCCTTCCACCGTCATTTTCTCTCTACCCACCCTTGCCTCCTTCTCCGCGCAGCTCTCGATTCCCCCCTCTCTTTCGCACCCTCCATGTCATATTCCGCTCCAGGAGTTCCATCATAGCTCCTCACTGTCGCTGGGAGGATGTTTTCTCCTCCGCTCGCCCCTTCCACCGTCATTTTCTCTCTACCCACCCTTGCCTCCTTCTCCGCGCAGCTCTCGATTCCCCCCTCTCTTTCGCACCCTCCTTGTCATATTCCGCTCCAGGAGCTCCATCATAGCTCCTCGCTGTCGCTGGGAGGATGTTTTCTCCTCCGCTCGCCGCTTCCACCGTCATTTTCTCTCCACCCACCCTTGCCTCCTTCTCCGCGCCGCTCTCGATTCCCCCCTCTCTCTCGCACCCACCATGTCATATCCCGCTCCAGGAGCTCCATCATAGCTCCTCGCTGTCGCTGGGAGGATGTTTTCTCCTCCGCTCGCCCCTTCCACCGTCATTTTCTCTCTACCCACCCTTGCCTCCTTCTCCGCGCAGCTCTCGATTCCCCCCTCTCTCTCGCACCCTCCATATTACATCCAGCTCCAGGAGCTCCATCATAGCTCCTCGCTGTCGCTGGGAGGATGTTTTCTCCTCCGCTCGCCCCTTCCACCGTCATTTTCTCTCTACCCACCCTTGCCTCCTTCTCCGCGCAGCTCTCGATTCCCCCCTCTCTTTCGCACCCTCCATGTCATATTCCGCTCCAGGAGCTCCATCATAGCTCCTCGCTGTCGCTGGGAGGATGTTTTCTCCTCCGCTCGCCCCTTCCACCGTCATTTTCTCTCTACCCACCCTTGCCTCCTTTTCCGCGCAGCTCTCGATTCCCCCCTCTCTTTCGCACCCTCAATGTCATATTCCGCTCCAGGAGTTCCATCATAGCTCCTCACTGTCGCTGGGAGGATGTTTTCTCCTCCGCTCGCCCCTTCCACCGTCATTTTCTCTCTACCCACCCTTGCCTCCTTTTCCGCGCAGCTCTCGATTCCCCCCTCTCTTTCGCACCCTCCATGTCATATTCCGCTCCAGGAGTTCCATCATAGCTCCTCACTGTCGCTGGGAGGAAGTTTTCTCCTCCGCTCGCCCCTTCCACCGTCATTTTCTCTCTACCCACCCTTGCCTCCTTTTCCGCGCAGCTCTCGATTCCCCCCTCTCTTTCGCACCCTCCATGTCATATTCCGCTCCAGGAGCTCCATCATAGCTCCTCGCTGTCGCTGGGAGGATGTTTTCTCCTCCGCTCGCCCCTTCCACCGTCATTTTCTCTCTACCCACCCTTGCCTCCTTTTCCGCGCAGCTCTCGATTCCCCCCTCTCTTTCGCACCCTCAATGTCATATTCCGCTCCAGGAGTTCCATCATAGCTCCTCACTGTCGCTGGGAGGATGTTTTCTCCTCCGCTCGCCCCTTCCACCGTCATTTTCTCTCTACCCACCCTTGCCTCCTTTTCCGCGCAGCTCTCGATTCCCCCCTCTCTTTCGCACCCTCCATGTCATATTCCGCTCCAGGAGCTCCATCATAGCTCCTTGCTGTCGCTGGGAGGATGTTTTCTCCTCCGCTCGCCCCTTCCACCGTCATTTTCTTTCTTCCCACCCTTGCCTCCTTTTCCGCGCAGCTCTCGATTCCCCCCTCTCTTTCGCACCCTCCATGTCATATTCCGCTCCAGGAGTTCCATCATAGCTCCTCACTGTCGCTGGGAGGATGTTTTCTCCTCCGCTCGCCCCTTCCACCGTCATTTTCTCTCTACCCACCCTTGCCTCCTTCTCCGCGCAGCTCTCGATTCCCCCCTCTCTTTCGCACCCTCCATGTCATATTCCGCTCCAGGAGCTCCATCATAGCTCCTTGCTGTCGCTGGGAGGATGTTTTCTCCTCCGCTCGCCCCTTCCACCGTCATTTTCTCTCTACCCACCCTTGCCTCCTTTTCCGCGCAGCTCTCGATTCCCCCCTCTCTTTCGCACCCTCTATGTCATATTCCGCTCCAGGAGTTCCATCATAGCTCCTCACTGTCGCTGGGAGGATGTTTTCTCCTCCGCTCGCCCCTTCCACCGTCATTTTCTCTCTACCCACCCTTGCCTCCTTCTCCGCGCAGCTCTCGATTCCCCCCTCTCTTTCGCACCCTCCATGTCATATTCCGCTCCAGGAGCTCCATCATAGCTAATCGCTGTCGCTGGGAGGATGTTTTCTCCTCCGCTCGCCCCTTCCACCGTCATTTTCTCTCTACCCACCCTTGCCTCCTTTTCCGCGCAGCTCTCGATTCCCCCCTCTCTTTCGCACCCTCCATGTCATATTCCGCTCCAGGAGTTCCATCATAGCTCCTCACTGTCGCTGGGAGGATGTTTTCTCCTCCGCTCGCCCCTTCCACCGTCATTTTCTCTCTACCCACCCTTTTCTCCTTTTCCGCGCAGCTCTCGATTCCCCCCTCTCTTTCGCACCCTCCATGTCATATTCCGCTCCAGGAGCTCCATCATAGCTCCTTGCTGTCGCTGGGAGGATGTTTTCTCCTCCGCTCGCCCCTTCCACCGTCATTTTCTCTCTACCCACCCTTGCCTCCTTTTCCGCGCAGCTCTCGATTCCCCCCTCTCTTTCGCACCCTCCATGTCATATTCCGCTCCAGGAGTTCCATCATAGCTCCTCACTGTCGCTGGGAGGATGTTTTCTCCTCCGCTCGCCCCTTCCACCGTCATTTTCTCTCTACCCACCCTTGCCTCCTTTTCCGCGCAGCTCTCGATTCCCCCCTCTCTTTCGCACCCTCCATGTCATATTCCGCTCCAGGAGTTCCATCATAGCTCCTCACTGTCGCTGGGAGGATGTTTTCTCCTCCGCTCGCCCCTTCCACCGTCATTTTCTCTCTACCCACCCTTGCCTCCTTCTCCGCGCAGCTCTCGATTCCCCCCTCTCTTTCGCACCCTCCATGTCATATTCTGCTCCAGGAGCTCCATCATAGCTCCTCGCTGTCGCTGGGAGGATGTTTTCTCCTCCGCTCGCCCCTTCCACTGTCATTTTCTCTCTACCCACCCTTGCCTCCTTTTCCGCGCAGCTCTCGATTCCCCCCTCTCTTTCGCACCCTCCATGTCATATTCCGCTCCAGGAGCTCCATCATAGCTCCTTGCTGTCGCTGGGAGGATGTTTTCTCCTCCGCTCGCCCCTTCCACCGTCATTTTCTCTCTACCCACCCTTGCCTCCTTTTCCGCGCAGCTCTCGATTCCCCCCTCTCTTTCGCACCCTCCATGTCATATTCCGCTCCAGGAGTTCCATCATAGCTCCTCACTGTCGCTGGGAGGAAGTTTTCTCCTCCGCTCGCCCCTTCCACCGTCATTTTCTCTCTACCCACCCTTGCCTCCTTCTCCGCGCAGCTCTCGATTCCCCCCTCTCTTTCGCACCCTCCATGTCATATTCTGCTCCAGGAGCTCCATCATAGCTCCTCGCTGTCGCTGGGAGGATGTTTTCTCCTCCGCTCGCCCCTTCCACCGTCATTTTCTCTCTACCCACCCTTGCCTCCTTCTCCGCGCAGCTCTCGATTCCCCCCTCTCTCTCGCACCCTCCATATTACATCCAGCTCCAGGAGCTCCATCATAGCTCCTCGCTGTCGCTGGGAGGATGTTTTCTCCTCCGCTCGCCCCTTCCACCGTCATTTTCTCTCTACCCACCCTTGCCTCCTTTTCCGCGCAGCTCTCGATTTCCCCCTCTCTTTCGCACCCTCCATGTCATATTCCGCTCCAGGAGTTCCATCATAGCTCCTCGCTTTCGCTGGGAGGATGTTTTCTCCTCTGCTCGCCCCTTCCACCGTCATTTTCTCTCTACCCACCCTTGCCTCCTTCTCCGCGCAGCTCTCGATTCCCCCCTCTCTTTCGCACCCTCCATGTCATATTCCGCTCCAGGAGCTCCATCATAGCTCCTCGCTGTCTCTGGGAGGATGTTTTTTCCTCCGCTCGCCCCTTCCACCGTCATTTTCTCTCTACCCACCCTTGCCTCCTTCTCCGCGCAGCTCTCGATTCCCCCCTCTCTTTCGCACCCTCCATGTCATATTCCGCTCCAGGAGTTCCATCATAGCTCCTCACTGTCGCTGGGAGGATGTTTTCTCCTCCGCTCGCCCCTTCCACCGTCATTTTCTCTCTACCCACCCTTGCCTCCTTTTCCGCGCAGCTCTCGATTCCCCCCTCTCTTTCGCACCCTCCATGTCATATTCCGCTCCAGGAGTTCCATCATAGCTCCTCACTGTCGCTGGGAGGAAGTTTTCTCCTCCGCTCGCCCCTTCCACCGTCATTTTCTCTCTACCCACCCTTGCATCCTTTTCCGCGCAGCTCTCGATTCCCCCCTCTCTTTCGCACCCTCCATGTCATATTCCGCTCCAGGAGTTCCATCATAGCTCCTCACTGTCGCTGGGAGGATGTTTTCTCCTCCGCTCGCCCCTTCCACCCTCATTTTCTCTCTACCCACCCTTGCCTCCTTCTCCGCACAGCTCTCGATTCCCCCCTCTCTTTCGCACCCTCCATGTCATATTCCACTCCAGGAGCTCCATCATAGCTCCTCGCTGTCGCTGGGAGGATGTTTTCTCCTCCGCTCGCCCCTTCCACCGTCATTTTCTCTCTACCCACCCTTGCCTCCTTTTCCGCGCAGCTCTCGATTTCCCCCTCTCTTTCGCACCCTCCATGTCATATTCCGCTCCAGGAGCTCCATCATAGCTCCTCGCTGTCGCTGGGAGGATGTTTTCTCCTCCGCACGCCCCTTCCACCGTCATTTTCTCTCTACCCACCCTTGCCTCCTTCTCCGCGCAGCTCTCGATTCCCCCCTCTCTTTCGCACCCTCCATGTCATATTCCGCTCCAGGAGCTCCATCATAGCTCCTCGCTGTCGCTGGGAGGATGTTTTCTCCTCCGCTCGCCCCTTCCACCGTCATTTTCTATCTACCCACCCTTGCCTCCTTCTCCGCGCAGCTCTCGATTCCCCCCTCTCTCTCGCACCCTCCATATTACATCCAGCTCCAGGAGCTCCATCATAGCTCCTCGCTGTCGCTGGGAGGATGTTTTCTCCTCTGCTCGCCCCTTCCACGGTCATTTTCTCTCTACCCACCCTTGCCTCCTTCTCCGCGCAGCTCTCGATTCCCCCCTCTCTTTCGCACCCTCCATGTCATATTCCGCTCCAGGAGCTCCATCATAGCTCCTCGCTGTCGCTGGGAGGATGTTTTCTCCTTCGCTCGCCCCTTCCACCATCATTTTCTCTCTACCCACCCTTGCCTCCTTTTCCGCGCAGCTCTCGATTCCCCCCTCTCTTTCGCACCCTCCATGTCATATTCCGCTCCAGGAGTTCCATCATAGCTCCTCGCTGTCGCTGGGAGGATGTTTTCTCCTCTGCTCGCCCCTTCCACCGTCATTTTCTCTCTACCCACCCTTGCCTCCTTCTCCGCGCAGCTCTCGATTCCCCCCTCTCTTTCGCACCCTCCATGTCATATTCCGCTCCAGGAGCTCCATCATAGCTCCTCGCTGTCTCTGGGAGGATGTTTTCTCCTCCGCTCGCCCCTTCCACCGTCATTTTCTCTCTACCCACCCTTGCCTCCTTCTCCGCGCAGCTCTCGATTCCCCCCTCTCTTTCGCACCCTCCATGTCATATTCCGCTCCAGGAGTTCCATCATAGCTCCTCACTGTCGCTGGGAGGATGTTTTCTCCTCCGCTCGCCCCTTCCACCGTCATTTTCTCTCTACCCACCCTTGCCTCCTTTTCCGCGCAGCTCTCGATTCCCCCCTCTCTTTCGCACCCTCCATGTCATATTCCGCTCCAGGAGTTCCATCATAGCTCCTCACTGTCGCTGGGAGGAAGTTTTCTCCTCCGCTCGCCCCTTCCACTGTCATTTTCTCTCTACCCACCCTTGCATCCTTTTCCGCGCAGCTCTCGATTCCCCCCTCTCTTTCGCACCCTCCATGTCATATTCCGCTCCAGGAGTTCCATCATAGCTCCTCACTGTCGCTGGGAGGATGTTTTCTCCTCCGCTCGCCCCTTCCACCGTCATTTTCTCTCTACCCACCCTTGCCTCCTTCTCCGCACAGCTCTCGATTCCCCCCTCTCTTTCGCACCCTCCATGTCATATTCCACTCCAGGAGCTCCATCATAGCTCCTCGCTGTCGCTGGGAGGATGTTTTCTCCTCCGCTCGCCCCTTCCACCGTCATTTTCTTTCTACCCACCCTTGCTTCCTTTTCCGCGCAGCTCTCGATTTCCCCCTCTCTTTCGCACCCTCCATGTCATATTCCGCTCCAGGAGCTCCATCATAGCTCCTCGCTGTCGCTGGGAGGATGTTTTCTCCTCCGCTCGCCCCTTCCACCGTCATTTTCTCTCTACCCACCCTTGCCTCCTTCTCCGCGCAGCTCTCGATTCCCCCCTCTCTTTCGCACCCTCCATGTCATATTCCGCTCCAGGAGCTCCATCATAGCTCCTCGCTGTCGCTGGGAGGATGTTTTCTCCTCCGCTCGCCCCTTCCACCGTCATTTTCTATCTACCCACCCTTGCCTCCTTCTCCGCGCAGCTCTCGATTCCCCCCTCTCTCTCGCACCCTCCATATTACATCCAGCTCCAGGAGCTCCATCATAGCTCCTCGCTGTCGCTGGGAGGATGTTATCTCCTCTGCTCGCCCCTTCCACCGTCATTTTCTCTCTACCCACCCTTGCCTCCTTCTCCGCGCAGCTCTCGATTCCCCCCTCTCTTTCGCACCCTCCATGTCATATTCCGCTCCAGGAGTTCCATCATAGCTCCTCACTGTCGCTGGGAGGATGTTTTCTCCTCCGCTCGCCCCTTCCACCGTCATTTTCTCTCTACCCACCCTTGCCTCCTTCTCCGCGCAGCTCTCGATTCCCCCCTCTCTTTCGCACCCTCCATGTCATATTCCGCTCCAGGAGCTCCATCATAGCTCCTCGCTGTCGCTGGGAGGATGTTTTCTCCTCCGCTCGCCGCTTCCACCGTCATTTTCTCTCCACCCACCCTTGCCTCCTTCTCCGCGCCGCTCTCGATTCCCCCCTCTCTCTCGCACCCACCATGTCATATCCCGCTCCAGGAGCTCCATCATAGCTCCTCGCTGTCGCTGGGAGGATGTTTTCTCCTCCGCTCGCCCCTTCCACCGTCATTTTCTCTCTACCCACCCTTGCCTCCTTCTCCGCGCAGCTCTCGATTCCCCCCTCTCTCTCGCACCCTCCATATTACATCCAGCTCCAGGAGCTCCATCATAGCTCCTCGCTGTCGCTGGGAGGATGTTTTCTCCTCCGCTCGCCCCTTCCACCGTCATTTTCTCTCTACCCACCCTTGCCTCCTTCTCCGCGCAGCTCTCGATTCCCCCCTCTCTTTCGCACCCTCCATGTCATATTCCGCTCCAGGAGCTCCATCATAGCTCCTCGCTGTCGCTGGGAGGATGTTTTCTCCTCCGCTCGCCCCTTCCACCGTCATTTTCTCTCTACCCACCCTTGCCTCCTTCTCCGCGCAGCTCTCGATTCCCCCCTCTCTCTCGCACCCTCCATATTACATCCAGCTCCAGGAGCTCCATCATAGCTCCTCACTGTCGCTGGGAGGATGTTTTCTCCTCCGCTCGCCCCTTCCACCGTCATTTTCTCTCTACCCACCCTTGCCTCCTTCTCCGCGCAGCTCTCGATTCCCCCCTCTCTTTCGCACCCTCCATGTCATATTCCGCTCCAGGAGCTCCATCATAGCTCCTCGCTGTCGCTGGGAGGATGTTTTCTCCTTCGCTCGCCCCTTCCACCGTCATTTTCTCTCTACCCACCCTTGCCTCCTTTTCCGCGCAGCTCTCGATTCCCCCCTCTCTTTCGCACCCTCCATGTCATATTCCGCTCCAGGAGTTCCATCATAGCTCCTCACTGTCGCTGGGAGGATATTTTCTCCTCCGCTCGCCCCTTCCACCGTCATTTTCTCTCTACCCACCCTTGCCTCCTTCTCCGCGCAGCTCTCGATTCCCCCCTCTCTTTCGCACCCTCCATGTCATATTCCGCTCCAGGAGCTCCATCATAGCTCCTCGCTGTCGCTGGGAGGATGTTTTCTCCTTCGCTCGCCCCTTCCACCATCATTTTCTCTCTACCCACCCTTGCCTCCTTTTCCGCGCAGCTCTTGATTCCCCCCTCTCTTTCGCACCCTCCATGTCATATTCCGCTCCAGGAGCTCCATCATAGCTCCTTGCTGTCGCTGGGAGGATGTTTTCTCCTCCGCTCGCCCCTTCCACCGTCATTTTCTCTCTACCCACCCTTGCCTCCTTCTCCGCGCAGCTCTCGATTCCCCCCTCTCTTTCGCACCCTCCATGTCATATTCCACTCCAGGAGCTCCATCATAGCTCCTTGCTGTCGCTGGGAGGATGTTTTCTCCTCCGCTCGCCCCTTCCACCGTCATTTTCTCTCCACCCACCCTTGCCTCCTTCTCCGCGCCGCTCTCGATTCCCCCCTCTCTCTCGCACCCACCATGTCATATCCCGCTCCAGGAGCTCCATCATAGCTCCTCGCTGTCGCTGGGAGGATGTTTTCTCCTCCGCTCGCCCCTTCCACCGTCATTTTCTCTCTACCCACCCTTGCCTCCTTCTCCGCGCAGCTCTCGATTCCCCCCTCTCTCTCGCACCCTCCATGTCATATTCCACTCCAGGAGCTCCATCATAGCTCCTTGCTGTCGCTGGGAGGATGTTTTCTCCTCCGCTCGCCCCTTCCACCGTCATTTTCTCTCCACCCACCCTTGCCTCCTTCTCCGTGCCGCTCTCGATTCCCCCCTCTCTCTCGCACCCACCATGTCATATCCCGCTCCAGGAGCTCCATCATAGCTCCTCGCTGTCGCTGGGAGGATGTTTTCTCCTCCGCTCGCCCCTTCCACCGTCATTTTCTCTCTACCCACCCTTGCCTCCTTCTCCGCGCAGCTCTCGATTCCCCCCTCTCTCTCGCACCCTCCATATTACATCCAGCTCCAGGAGCTCCATCATAGCTCCTCGCTTTCGCTGGGAGGATGTTTTCTCCTCCGCTCGCCCCTTCCACCGTCATTTTCTCTCTACCCACCCTTGCCTCCTATTCCGCGCAGCTCTCGATTCCCCCCTCTCTTTCGCACCCTCCATGTCATATTCCGCTCCAGGAGTTCCATCATAGCTCCTCACTGTCGCTGGGAGGATGTTTTCTCCTCCGCTCGCCCCTTCCACCGTCATTTTCTCTCTTCCCACCCTTGCCTCCTTCTCCGCGCAGCTCTCAATTCCCCCCTCTCTTTCGCACCCTCCATGTCATATTCCGCTCCAGGAGCTCCATCATAGCTCCTCGCTGTCGCTGGGAGGATGTTTTCTCCTCCGCTCGCCCCTTCCACCGTCATTTTCTCTCTACCCACCCTTGCCTCCTTCTCCGCGCAGCTCTCGATTCCCTCCTCTCTCTCGCACCCTCCATATTACATCCAGCTCCAGGAGCTCCATCATAGCTCCTCGCTGTCGCTGGGAGGATGTTTTCTCCTCCGCTCGCCCCTTCCACCGTCATTTTCTCTCTACCCACCCTTGCCTCCTTTTCCGCGCAGCTCTCGATTCCCCCCTCTCTTTCGCACCCTCCATGTCATATTCCGCTCCAGGAGTTCCATCATAGCTCCTCACTGTCGCTGGGAGGATGTTTTCTCCTCCGCTCGCCCCTTCCACCGTCATTTTCTCTCTACCCACCCTTGCCTCCTTCTCCGCGCAGCTCTCGATTCCCCCCTCTCTTTCGCACCCTCCATGTCATATTCCGCTCCAGGAGCTCCATCATAGCTCCTCGCTGTCGCTGGGAGGATGTTTTCTCCTCCGCTCGCCCCTTCCACCGTCGTTTTCTCTATACCCACCCTTTCCTCCTTTTCCGCGCAGCTCTCGATTCCCCCCTCTTTTTCGCACCCTCCATGTCACATTCCGCTCCAGGAGCTCCATCATAGCTCCTCGCTGTCGCTGGGAGGATGTTTTCTCCTCCGCTCGCCCCTTCCACCGTCATTTTCTCTCTACCCACCCTTGCCTCCTTCTCCGCGCAGCTCTCGATTCCCTCCACTCTCTCGCAACCTCCATATTACATCCAGCTCCAGGAGCTCCATCATAGCTCCTCGCTGTCGCTGGGAGGATGTTTTCTCCTCCGCTCGCCCCTCTCACCGTCATTTTCTCTCTACCCACCCTTGCCTCCTTCTCTGCGCAGCTCTCGATTCCCCCCTCTCTTTCGCACCCTCCATGTCATATTCCGCTCCAGGAGTTCCATCATAGCTCCTCACTGTCGCTGGGAGGATGTTTTCTCCTCCGCTCGCCCCTTCCACCGTCATTTTCTCTCTTCCCACCCTTGCCTCCTTCTCCGCGCAGCTCTCAATTCCCCCCTCTCTTTCGCACCCTCCATGTCATATTCCGCTCCAGGAGCTCCATCATAGCTCCTCGCTGTCGCTGGGAGGATGTTTTCTCCTCCGCTCGCCCCTTCCACCGTCATTTTCTCTCTACCCACCCTTGCCTCCTTCTCCGCGCAGCTCTCGATTCCCTCCTCTCTCTCGCACCCTCCATATTACATCCAGCTCCAGGAGCTCCATCATAGCTCCTCGCTGTCGCTGGGAGGATGTTTTCTCCTCCGCTCGCCCCTTCCACCGTCATTTTCTCTCTACCCACCCTTGCCTCCTTTTCCGCGCAGCTCTCGATTCCCCCCTCTCTTTCGCACCCTCCATGTCATATTCCGCTCCAGGAGTTCCATCATAGCTCCTCACTGTCGCTGGGAGGATGTTTTCTCCTCCGCTCGCCCCTTCCACCGTCATTTTCTCTCTACCCACCCTTGCCTCCTTCTCCGCGCAGCTCTCGATTCCCCCCTCTCTTTCGCACCCTCCATGTCATATTCCGCTCCAGGAGCTCCATCATAGCTCCTCGCTGTCGCTGGGAGGATGTTTTCTCCTCCGCTCGCCCCTTCCACCGTCATTTTCTCTCTACCCACCCTTGCCTCCTTTTCCGCGCAGCTCTCGATTCCCCCCTCTCTTTCGCACCCTCCATGTCATATCCCGCTCCAGGAGCTCCATCATAGCTCCTCGCTGTCGCTGGGAGGATGTTTTCTCCTCCGCTCGCCCCTTCCACCGTCATTTTCTCTCTACCCACCCTTTCCTCCTTTTCCGCGCAGCTCTCGATTCCCCCCTCTTTTTCGCACCCTCCATGTCACATTCCGCTCCAGGAGCTCCATCATAGCTCCTCGCTGTCGCTGGGAGGATGTTTTCTCCTCCGCTCGCCCCTTCCACCGTCATTTTCTCTCTACCCACCCTTGCCTCCTTCTCCGCGCAGCTCTCGATTCCCTCCACTCTCTCGCACCCTCCATATTACATCCAGCTCCAGGAGCTCCATCATAGCTCCTCGCTGTCGCTGGAAGGATGTTTTCTCCTCCGCTCGCCCCTCTCACCGTCATTTTCTCTCTACCCACCCTTGCCTCCTTCTCTGCGCAGCTCTCGATTCCCCCCTCTCTTTCACACCCTCCATGTCATATTCCGCTCCAGGAGCTCCATCATAGCTCCTCGCTGTCGCTGGGAGGATGTTTTCTCCTCCGCTCGCCCCTTCCACCGTCATTTTCTCTCTACCCACCCTTGCCTCCTTCTCCGCGCAGCTCTCGATTCCCTCCTCTCTCTCGCACCCTCCATATTACATCCAGCTCCAGGAGCTCCATCATAGCTCCTCGCTGTCGCTGGGAGGATGTTTTCTCCTCCGCTCGCCCCTTCCACCGTCATTTTCTCTCTACCCACCCTTGCCTCCTTCTCCGCGCAGCTCTCGATTCCCCCCTCTCTCTCGCACCCTCCATATTACATCCAGCTCCAGGAGCTCCATCATAGCTCCTCGCTGTCGCTGGGAGGATGTTTTCTCCTCCGCTCGCCCCTTCCACCGTCATTTTCTCTCTACCCACCCTTGCCTCCTATTGCGCGCAGCTCTCGATTCCCCCCTCTCTTTCGCACCCTCCATGTCATATTCCGCTCCAGGAGCTCCATCATAGCTCCTCGCTGTCGCTGGGAGGATGTTTTCTCCTCCGCTCGCCCCTTCCACCGTCATTTTCTCTCTACCCACCCTTGCCTCCTTCTCCGCGCAGCTCTCGATTCCCTCCTCTCTCTCGCACCCTCCATATTACATCCAGCTCCAGGAGCTCCATCATAGCTCCTCGCTGTCGCTGGGAGGATGTTTTCTCCTCCGCTCGCCCCTTCCACCGTCATTTTCTCTCTACCCACCCTTGCCTCCTTTTCCGCGCAGCTCTCGATTCCCCCCTCTCTTTCGCACCCTCCATGTCATATTCCGCTCCAGGAGTTCCATCATAGCTCCTCACTGTCGCTGGGAGGATGTTTTCTCCTCCGCTCGCCCCTTCCACCGTCATTTTCTCTCTACCCACCCTTGCCTCCTTCTCCGCGCAGCTCTCGATTCCCCCCTCTCTTTCGCACCCTCCATGTCATATTCCACTCCAGGAGCTCCATCATAGCTCCTTGCTGTCGCTGGGAGGATGTTTTCTCCTCCGCTCGCCCCTTCCACCGTCATTTTCTCTCCACCCACCCTTGCCTCCTTCTCCGCGCCGCTCTCGATTCCCCCCTCTCTCTCGCACCCACCATGTCATATCCCGCTCCAGGAGCTCCATCATAGCTCCTCGCTGTCGCTGGGAGGATGTTTTCTCCTCCGCTCGCCCCTTCCACCGTCATTTTCTCTCTACCCACCCTTGCCTCCTTCTCCGCGCAGCTCTCGATTCCCCCCTCTCTCTCGCACCCTCCATATTACATCCAGCTCCAGGAGCTCCATCATAGCTCCTCGCTTTCGCTGGGAGGATGTTTTCTCCTCCGCTCGCCCCATCCACCGTCATTTTCTCTCTACCCACCCTTGCCTCCTATTCCGCGCAGCTCTCGATTCCCCCCTCTCTTTCGCACCCTCCATGTCATATTCCGCTCCAGGAGTTCCATCATAGCTCCTCACTGTCGCTGGGAGGATGTTTTCTCCTCCGCTCGCCCCTTCCACCGTCATTTTCTCTCTTCCCACCCTTGCCTCCTTCTCCGCGCAGCTCTCAATTCCCCCCTCTCTTTCGCACCCTCCATGTCATATTCCGCTCCAGGAGCTCCATCATAGCTCCTCGCTGTCGCTGGGAGGATGTTTTCTCCTCCGCTCGCCCCTTCCACCGTCATTTTCTCTCTACCCACCCTTGCCTCCTTCTCCGCGCAGCTCTCGATTCCCTCCTCTCTCTCGCACCCTCCATATTACATCCAGCTCCAGGAGCTCCATCATAGCTCCTCGCTGTCGCTGGGAGGATGTTTTCTCCTCCGCTCGCCCCTTCCACCGTCATTTTCTCTCTACCCACCCTTGCCTCCTTTTCCGCGCAGCTCTCGATTCCCCCCTCTCTTTCGCACCCTCCATGTCATATTCCGCTCCAGGAGTTCCATCATAGCTCCTCACTGTCGCTGGGAGGATGTTTTCTCCTCCGCTCGCCCCTTCCACCGTCATTTTCTCTCTACCCACCCTTGCCTCCTTCTCCGCGCAGCTCTCGATTCCCCCCTCTCTTTCGCACCCTCCATGTCATATTCCGCTCCAGGAGCTCCATCATAGCTCCTCGCTGTCGCTGGGAGGATGTTTTCTCCTCCGCTCGCCCCTTCCACCGTCGATTTCTCTATACCCACCCTTTCCTCCTTTTCCGCGCAGCTCTCGATTCCCCCCTCTTTTTCGCACCCTCCATGTCACATTCCGCTCCAGGAGCTCCATCATAGCTCCTCGCTGTCGCTGGGAGGATGTTTTCTCCTCCGCTCGCCCCTTCCACCGTCATTTTCTCTCTACCCACCCTTGCCTCCTTCTCCGCGCAGCTCTCGATTCATTCCACTCTCTCGCAACCTCCATATTACATCCAGCTCCAGGAGCTCCATCATAGCTCCTCGCTGTCGCTGGGAGGATGTTTTCTCCTCCGCTCGCCCCTCTCACCGTCATTTTCTCTCTACCCACCCTTGCCTCCTTCTCTGCGCAGCTCTCGATTCCCCCCTCTCTTTCGCACCCTCCATGTCATATTCCGCTCCAGGAGCTCCATCATAGCTCCTCGCTGTCGCTGGGAGGATGTTTTCTCCTCCTCTCGCCCCTTCCACCGTCATTTTCTCTCTACCCACCCTTGCCTCCTTCTCCGCGCAGCTCTCGATTCCCCCCTCTCTCTCGCACCCTCCATATTACATCCAGCTCCAGGAGCTCCATCATAGCTCCTCGCTGTCGCTGGGAGGATGTTTTCTCCTCCGCTCGCCCCTTCCACCGTCATTTTCTCTCTACCCACCCTTGCCTCCTATTCCGCGCAGCTCTCGATTCCCCCCTCTCTTTCGCACCCTCCATGTCATATTCCGCTCCAGGAGTTCCATCATAGCTCCTCACTGTCGCTGGGAGGATGTTTTCTCCTCCGCTCGCCCCTTCCACCGTCATTTTCTCTCTTCCCACCCTTGCCTCCTTCTCCGCGCAGCTCTCAATTCCCCCCTCTCTTTCGCACCCTCCATGTCATATTCCGCTCCAGGAGCTCCATCATAGCTCCTCGCTGTCGCTGGGAGGATGTTTTCTCCTCCGCTCGCCCCTTCCACCGTCATTTTCTCTCTACCCACCCTTGCCTCCTTCTCCGCGCAGCTCTCGATTCCCTCCTCTCTCTCGCACCCTCCATATTACATCCAGCTCCAGGAGCTCCATCATAGCTCCTCGCTGTCGCTGGGAGGATGTTTTCTCCTCCGCTCGCCCCTTCCACCGTCATTTTCTCTCTACCCACCCTTGCCTCCTTTTCCGCGCAGCTCTCGATTCCCCCCTCTCTTTCGCACCCTCCATGTCATATTCCGCTCCAGGAGTTCCATCATAGCTCATCACTGTCGCTGGGAGGATGTTTTCTCCTCCGCTCGCCCCTTCCACCGTCATTTTCTCTCTACCCACCCTTGCCTCCTTCTCCGCGCAGCTCTCGATTCCCCCCTCTCTTTCGCACCCTCCATGTCATATTCCGCTCCAGGAGCTCCATCATAGCTCCTCGCTGTCGCTGGGAGGATGTTTTCTCCTCCGCTCGCCCCTTCCACCGTCATTTTCTCTCTACCCACCCTTGCCTCCTTCTCCGCGCAGCTCTCGATTCCCTCCTCTCTCTCGCACCCTCCATATTACATCCAGCTCCAGGAGCTCCATCATAGCTCCTCGCTGTCGCTGGGAGGATGTTTTCTCCTCCGCTCGCCCCTTCCACCGTCATTTTCTCTCTACCCACCCTTGCCTCCTTCTCCGCGCAGCTCTCGATTCCCCCCTCTCTCTCGCACCCTCCATATTACATCCAGCTCCAGGAGCTCCATCATAGCTCCTCGCTGTCGCTGGGAGGATGTTTTCTCCTCCGCTCGCCCCTTCCACCGTCATTTTCTCTCTACCCACCCTTGCCTCCTATTGCGCGCAGCTCTCGATTCCCCCCTCTCTTTCGCACCCTCCATGTCATATTCTGCTCCAGGAGCTCCATCATAGCTCCTCGCTGTCGCTGGGAGGATGTTTTCTCCTCCGCTCGCCCCTTCCACCATCATTTTCTCTCTACCCACCCTTGCCTCCTTCTCCGCGCAGCTCTCGATTCCCTCCTCTCTCTCGCACCCTCCATATTACATCCAGCTCCAGGAGCTCCATCATAGCTCCTCGCTGTCGCTGGGAGGATGTTTTCTCCTCCGCTCGCCCCTTCCACCGTCATTTTCTCTCTACCCACCCTTGCCTCCTTTTCCGCGCAGCTCTCGATTCCCCCCTCTCTTTCGCACCCTCCATGTCATATTCCGCTCCAGGAGTTCCATCATAGCTCCTCACTGTCGCTGGGAGGATGTTTTCTCCTCCGCTCGCCCCTTCCACCGTCATTTTCTCTCTACCCACCCTTGCCTCCTTCTCCGCGCAGCTCTCGATTCCCCCCTCTCTTTCGCACCCTCCATGTCATATTCCGCTCCAGGAGCTCCACCATAGCTCCTCGCTGTCGCTGGGAGGATGTTTTCTCCTCCGCTCGCCCCTTCCACCGTCATTTTCTCTCTACCCACCCTTGCCTCCTTCTCCGCGCAGCTCTCGATTCCCCCCTCTCTTTCGCACCCTCCATGTCATATTCCGCTCCAGGAGTTCCATCATAGCTCCTCACTGTCGCTGGGAGGATGTTTTCTCCTCCGCTCGCCCCTTCCACCGTCATTTTCTCTCTACCCACCCTTGCCTCCTTCTCCGCGCAGCTCTCGATTCCCCCTTCTCTTTCGCACCCTCCATGTCATATTCCGCTCCAGGAGCTCCATCATAGCTCCTCACTGTCGCTGGGAGGATGTTTTCTCCTCCGCTCGCCCCTTCCACCGTCATTTTCTCTCTACCCACCCTTGCCTCCTTTTCCGCGCAGCTCTCGATTCCCCCCTCTCTTTCGCACCCTCCATGTCATATTCCGCTCCAGGAGTTCCATCATAGCTCCTCACTGTCGCTGGGAGGATGTTTTCTCCTCCGCTCGCCCCTTCCACCGTCATTTTCTCTCTACCAACCCTTGCCTCCTTCTCCGCGCAGCTCTCGATTCCCCCCTCTCTTTCGCACCCTCCATGTCATATTCCGCTCCAGCAGCTCCATCATAGCTCCTCGCTGTCGCTGGGAGGATGTTTTCTCCTCCGCTCGCCCCTTCCACCGTCATTTTCTTTCTACCCACCCTTGCCTCCTTCTCCGCGCAGCTCTCGATTCCCTCCTCTCTCTCGCACCCTCCATATTACATCCAGCTCCAGGAGCTCCATCATAGCTCCTCGCTGTCGCTGGGAGGATGTTTTCTCCTCCGCTCGCCCCTTCCACCGTCATTTTCTCTCTACCCACCCTTGCCTCCTTCTCCGCGCAGCTCTCGATTCCCCCCTCTCTTTCACACCCTCCATGTCATATTCCGCTCCAGGAGCTCCATCATAGCTCCTCGCTGTCGCTGGGAGGATGTTTTCTCCTCCGCTCGCCCCTTCCACCGTCATTTTCTCTCTACCCACCCTTGCCTCCTTCTCCGCGCAGCTCTCGATTCCCTCCTCTCTCTCGCACCCTCCATATTACATCCAGCTCCAGGAGCTCCATCATAGCTCCTCGCTGTCGCTGGGAGGATGTTTTCTCCTCCGCTCGCCCCTTCCACCGTCATTTTCTCTCTACCCACCCTTGCCTCCTTCTCCGCGCAGCTCTTGATTCCCCCCTCTCTTTCGCACCCTCCATGTCATATTCCGCTCCAGGAGCTCCATCATAGCTCCTCACTGTCGCTGGGAGGATGTTTTCTCCTCCGCTCGCCCCTTCCACCGTCATTTTCTCTCTACCCACCCTTGCCTCCTTCTCCGCGCAGCTCTCGATTCCCTCCTCTCTCTCGCACCCTCCATATTACATCCAGCTCCAGGAGCTCCATCATAGCTCCTCGCTGTCGCTGGGAGGATGTTTTCTCCTCTGCCCGCCGATTCCACCGTCATTTTCTCTCCACCCACCCTTGCCTCCTTCTCCGCGCCGCTCTCGATTCCCCCCTCTCTTTCGCACCTTCCATGTCATATCCCGCTCCAGGAGCTCCATCATAGCTCCTCACTGTCACTGGGAGGATGTTTTCTCCTCTGCTCGCCCCTTCCACCGTCATTTTCTCTCTACCCACCCTTGCCTCCTTCTCGGCGCAGCTCTCGATTCCCCCCTCTCTTTCGCACCCTCCATGTCATATTCCGCTCCAGGAGCTCCATCATAGCTCCTTGCTGTCGCTGGGAGGATGTTTTCTCCTCCGCTCGCCCCTTCCACCGTCATTTTCTCTCTACCCACCCTTGCCTCCTTTTCCGCGCAGCTCTCGATTCCCCCCTCTCTTTCGCACCCTCCATGTCATATTCCGCTCCATGAGCTCCATCATAGCTCCTTGCTGTCGCTGGGAGGATGTTTTCTCCTCCGCTCGCCCCTTCCACCGTCATTTTCTCTCTACCCACCCTTGCCTCCTTTTCCGCGCAGCTCTCGATTCCCCCCTCTCTTTCGCACCCTCCATGTCATATTCCGCTCCAGGAGTTCCATCATAGCTCCTCACTGTCGCTGGGAGGATGTTTTCTCCTCCGCTCGCCCCTTCCACCGTCATTTTCTCTCTACCCACCCTTGCCTCCTTTTCCGTGCAGCTCTCGATTCCCCCCTCTCTTTCGCACCCTCCATGTCATATTCCGCTCCAGGAGCTCCATCATAGCTCCTCGCTGTCGCTGGGAGGATGTTTTCTCCTCCGCTCGCCCCTTCCACCGTCATTTTCTCTCTACCCACCCTTGCCTCCTTTTCCGCGCAGCTCTCGATTCCCCCCTCTCTTTCGCACCCTCAATGTCATATTCCGCTCCAGGAGTTCCATCATAGCTCCTCACTGTCGCTGGGAGGATGTTTTCTCCTCCGCTCGCCCCTTCCACCGTCATTTTCTCTCTACCCACCCTTGCCTCCTTTTCCGCGCAGCTCTCGATTCCCCCCTCTCTTTCGCACCCTCCATGTCATATTCCGCTCCAGGAGTTCCATCATAACTCCTCACTGTCGCTGGGAGGAAGTTTTCTCCTCCGCTCGCCCCTTCCACCGTCATTTTCTCTCTACCCACCCTTGCCTCCTTTTCCGCGCAGCTCTCGATTCCCCCCTCTCTTTCGCACCCTCCATGTCATATTCCGCTCCAGGAGCTCCATCATAGCTCCTTGCTGTCGCTGGGAGGATGTTTTCTCCTCCGCTCGCCCCTTCCACCGTCATTTTCTCTCTACCCACCCTTGCCTCCTTTTCCGCGCAGCTCTCGATTCCCCCCTCTCTTTCGCACCCTCCATGTCATATTCCGCTCCAGGAGTTCCATCATAGCTCCTCACTGTCGCTGGGAGGATGTTTTCTCCTCCGCTCGCCCCTTCCACCATCATTTTCTCTCTACCCACCCTTGCCTCCTTTTCCGCGCAGCTCTCGATTCCCTCCTCTCTTTCGCACCCTCCATGTCATATTCCGCTCCAGGAGTTCCATCATAGCTCCTCAATGTCGCTGGGAGGAAGTTTTCTCCTCCGCTCGCCCCTTCCACCGTCATTTTCTCTCTACCCACCCTTGCCTCCTTTTCCGCGGAGCTCTCGATTCCCCCCTCTCTTTCGCACCCTCCATGTCATATTCCGCTCCATCATAGCTCCTTGCTGTCGCTGGGAGGATGTTTTCTCCTCCGCTCGCCCCTTCCACCGTCATTTTCTCTCTACCCACCCTTGCCTCCTTTTCCGCGCAGCTCTCGATTCCCCCCTCTCTTTCGCACCCTCCATGTCATATTCCGCTCCAGGAGTTCCATCATAGCTCCTCACTGTCGCTGGGAGGATGTTTTCTCCTCCGCTCGCCCCTTCCACCGTCATTTTCTCTCTACCCACCCTTGCCTCCTTTTCCGCGCAGCTCTCGATTCCCCCCTCTCTTTCGCACCCTCCATGTCATATTCCGCTCCAGGAGTTCCATCATAGCTCCTCACTGTCGCTGGGAGGATGTTTTCTCCTCCGCTCGCCCCTTCCACCGTCATTTTCTCTCTACCCACCCTTGCCTCCTTTTCCGCGCAGCTCTCGATTCCCCCCTCTCTTTCGCACCCTCCATGTCATATTCCGCTCCAGGAGTTCCATCATAGCTCCTCACTGTCGCTGGGAGGATGTTTTCTCCTCCGCTCGCCCCTTCCACCGTCATTTTCTCTCTACCCACCCTTGCCTCCTTCTCCGCGCAGCTCTCGATTCCCCCCTCTCTTTCGCACCCTCCATGTCATATTCCGCTCCAGGAGCTCCATCATAGCTCCTCGCTGTCGCTGGGAGGATGTTTTCTCCTCCGCTCGCCCCTTCCACCGTCATTTTCTCTCTACCCACCCTTGCCTCCTTTTCCGCGCAGCTCTCGATTCCCCCCTCTCTTTCGCACCCTCCATGTCATATTCCGCTCCAGGAGTTCCATCATAGCTCCTCACTGTCGCTGGGAGGATGTTTTCTCCTCCGCTCGCCTCTTCCACCGTCATTTTCTCTCTACCCACCCTTGCCTCCTTTTCCGCGCAGCTCTCGATTCCCCCCTCTCTTTCGCACCCTCCATGTCATATTCCGCTCCAGGAGTTCCATCATAGCTCCTCACTGTCGCTGGGAGGAAGTTTTCTCCTCCGCTCGCCCCTTCCACCGTCATTTTCTCTCTACCCACCCTTGCCTCCTTTTCCGCGCAGCTCTCGATTCCCCCCTCTCTTTCGCACCCTCCATGTCATATTCCGCTCCAGGAGCTCCATCATAGCTCCTTGCTGTCGCTGGGAGGATGTTTTCTCCTCCGCTCGCCCCTTCCACCGTCATTTTCTCTCTACCCACCCTTGCCTCCTTTTCCGCGCAGCTCTCGATTCCCCCCTCTCTTTCGCACCCTCCATGTCATATTCCGCTCCAGGAGTTCCATCATAGCTCCTCACTGTCGCTGGGAGGATGTTTTCTCCTCCGCTCGCCCCTTCCACCGTCATTTTCTCTCTACCCACCCTTGCCTCCTTTTCCGCGCAGCTCTCGATTCCCCCCTCTCTTTCGCACCCTCCATGTCATATTCCGCTCCAGGAGCTCCATCATAGCTCCTTGCTGTCGCTGGGAGGATGTTTTCTCCTCCGCTCGCCCCTTCCACCGTCATTTTCTCTCTACCCACCCTTGCCTCCTTTTCCGCGCAGCTCTCGATTCCCCCCTCTCTTTCCCACCCTCCATGTCATATTCCGCTCCAGGAGTTCCATCATAGCTCCTCACTGTCGCTGGGAGGATGTTTTCTCCTCCGCTCGCCTCTTCCACCGTCATTTTCTCTCTACCCACCCTTGCCTCCTTTTCCGCGCAGCTCTCGATTCCCCCCTCTCTTTCGCACCCTCCATGTCATATTCCGCTCCAGGAGTTCCATCATAGCTCCTCACTGTCGCTGGGAGGAAGTTTTCTCCTCCGCTCGCCCCTTCCACCGTCATTTTCTCTCTACCCACCCTTGCCTCCTTTTCCGCGCAGCTCTCGATTCCCCCCTCTCTTTCGCACCCTCCATGTCATATTCCGCTCCAGGAGCTCCATCATAGCTCCTTGCTGTCGCTGGGAGGATGTTTTCTCCTCCGCTCGCCCCTTCCACCGTCATTTTCTCTCTACCCACCCTTGCCTCCTTTTCCGCGCAGCTCTCGATTCCCCCCTCTCTTTCGCACCCTCCATGTCATATTCCGCTCCAGGAGCTCCATCATAGCTCCTTGCTGTCGCTGGGAGGATGTTTTCTCCTCCGCTCGCCCCTTCCACCGTCATTTTCTCTCTACCCACCCTTGCCTCCTTTTCCGCGCAGCTCTCGATTCCCCCCTCTCTTTCGCACCCTCCATGTCATATTCCGCTCCAGGAGTTCCATCATAGCTCCTCACTGTCGCTGGGAGGATGTTTTCTCCTCCGCTCGCCCCTTCCACCGTCATTTTCTCTCTACCCACCCTTGCCTCCTTTTCCGCGCAGCTCTCGATTCCCCCCTCTCTTTCGCACCCTCCATGTCATATTCCGCTCCAGGAGTTCCATCATAGCTCCTCACTGTCGCTGGGAGGATGTTTTCTCCTCCGCTCGCCCCTTCCACCATCATTTTCTCTCTACCCACCCTTGCCTCCTTTTCCGCGCAGCTCTCGATTCCCTCCTCTCTTTCGCACCCTCCATGTCATATTCCGCTCCAGGAGTTCCATCATAGCTCCTCAATGTCGCTGGGAGGAAGTTTTCTCCTCCGCTCGCCCCTTCCACCGTCATTTTCTCTCTACCCACCCTTGCCTCCTTTTCCGCGGAGCTCTCGATTCCCCCCTCTCTTTCGCACCCTCCATGTCATATTCCGCTCCATCATAGCTCCTTGCTGTCGCTGGGAGGATGTTTTCTCCTCCGCTCGCCCCTTCCACCGTCATTTTCTCTCTACCCACCCTTGCCTCCTTTTCCGCGCAGCTCTCGATTCCCCCCTCTCTTTCGCACCCTCCATGTCATATTCCGCTCCAGGAGTTCCATCATAGCTCCTCACTGTCGCTGGGAGGATGTTTTCTCCTCCGCTCGCCCCTTCCACCGTCATTTTCTCTCTACCCACCCTTGCCTCCTTTTCCGCGCAGCTCTCGATTCCCCCCTCTCTTTCGCACCCTCCATGTCATATTCCGCTCCAGGAGTTCCATCATAGCTCCTCACTGTCGCTGGGAGGATGTTTTCTCCTCCGCTCGCCCCTTCCACCGTCATTTTCTCTCTACCCACCCTTGCCTCCTTTTCCGCGCAGCTCTCGATTCCCCCCTCTCTTTCGCACCCTCCATGTCATATTCCGCTCCAGGAGTTCCATCATAGCTCCTCACTGTCGCTGGGAGGATGTTTTCTCCTCCGCTCGCCCCTTCCACCGTCATTTTCTCTCTACCCACCCTTGCCTCCTTCTCCGCGCAGCTCTCGATTCCCCCCTCTCTTTCGCACCCTCCATGTCATATTCCGCTCCAGGAGCTCCATCATAGCTCCTCGCTGTCGCTGGGAGGATGTTTTCTCCTCCGCTCGCCCCTTCCACCGTCATTTTCTCTCTACCCACCCTTGCCTCCTTTTCCGCGCAGCTCTCGATTCCCCCCTCTCTTTCGCACCCTCCATGTCATATTCCGCTCCAGGAGTTCCATCATAGCTCCTCACTGTCGCTGGGAGGATGTTTTCTCCTCCGCTCGCCTCTTCCACCGTCATTTTCTCTCTACCCACCCTTGCCTCCTTTTCCGCGCAGCTCTCGATTCCCCCCTCTCTTTCGCACCCTCCATGTCATATTCCGCTCCAGGAGTTCCATCATAGCTCCTCACTGTCGCTGGGAGGAAGTTTTCTCCTCCGCTCGCCCCTTCCACCGTCATTTTCTCTCTACCCACCCTTGCCTCCTTTTCCGCGCAGCTCTCGATTCCCCCCTCTCTTTCGCACCCTCCATGTCATATTCCGCTCCAGGAGCTCCATCATAGCTCCTTGCTGTCGCTGGGAGGATGTTTTCTCCTCCGCTCGCCCCTTCCACCGTCATTTTCTCTCTACCCACCCTTGCCTCCTTTTCCGCGCAGCTCTCGATTCCCCCCTCTCTTTCGCACCCTCCATGTCATATTCCGCTCCAGGAGTTCCATCATAGCTCCTCACTGTCGCTGGGAGGATGTTTTCTCCTCCGCTCGCCCCTTCCACCGTCATTTTCTCTCTACCCACCCTTGCCTCCTTTTCCGCGCAGCTCTCGATTCCCCCCTCTCTTTCGCACCCTCCATGTCATATTCCGCTCCAGGAGCTCCATCATAGCTCCTTGCTGTCGCTGGGAGGATGTTTTCTCCTCCGCTCGCCCCTTCCACCGTCATTTTCTCTCTACCCACCCTTGCCTCCTTTTCCGCGCAGCTCTCGATTCCCCCCTCTCTTTCCCACCCTCCATGTCATATTCCGCTCCAGGAGTTCCATCATAGCTCCTCACTGTCGCTGGGAGGATGTTTTCTCCTCCGCTCGCCTCTTCCACCGTCATTTTCTCTCTACCCACCCTTGCCTCCTTTTCCGCGCAGCTCTCGATTCCCCCCTCTCTTTCGCACCCTCCATGTCATATTCCGCTCCAGGAGTTCCATCATAGCTCCTCACTGTCGCTGGGAGGAAGTTTTCTCCTCCGCTCGCCCCTTCCACCGTCATTTTCTCTCTACCCACCCTTGCCTCCTTTTCCGCGCAGCTCTCGATTCCCCCCTCTCTTTCGCACCCTCCATGTCATATTCCGCTCCAGGAGCTCCATCATAGCTCCTTGCTGTCGCTGGGAGGATGTTTTCTCCTCCGCTCGCCCCTTCCACCGTCATTTTCTCTCTACCCACCCTTGCCTCCTTTTCCGCGCAGCTCTCGATTCCCCCCTCTCTTTCGCACCCTCCATGTCATATTCCGCTCCAGGAGCTCCATCATAGCTCCTTGCTGTCGCTGGGAGGATGTTTTCTCCTCCGCTCGCCCCTTCCACCGTCATTTTCTCTCTACCCACCCTTGCCTCCTTTTCCGCGCAGCTCTCGATTCCCCCCTCTCTTTCGCACCCTCCATGTCATATTCCGCTCCAGGAGTTCCATCATAGCTCCTCACTGTCGCTGGGAGGATGTTTTCTCCTCCGCTCGCCCCTTCCACCATCATTTTCTCTCTACCCACCCTTGCCTCCTTTTCCGCGCAGCTCTCGATTCCCCCCTCTCTTTCGCACCCTCCATGTCATATTCCGCTCCAGGAGTTCCATCATAGCTCCTCACTGTCGCTGGGAGGATGTTTTCTCCTCCGCTCGCCCCTTCCACCGTCATTTTCTCTCTACCCACCCTTGCCTCCTTTTCCGCGCAGCTCTCGATTCCCCCCTCTCTTTCGCACCCTCCATGTCATATTCCGCTCCAGGAGTTCCATCATAGCTCCTCACTGTCGCTGGGAGGATGTTTTCTCCTCCGCTCGCCCCTTCCACCGTCATTTTCTCTCTACCCACCCTTGCCTCCTTCTCCGCGCAGCTCTCGATTCCCCCCTCTCTTTCGCACCCTCCATGTCATATTCCGCTCCAGGAGCTCCATCATAGCTCCTCGCTGTCGCTGGGAGGATGTTTTCTCCTCCGCTCGCCCCTTCCACCGTCATTTTCTCTCTACCCACCCTTGCCTCCTTTTCCGCGCAGCTCTCGATTCCCCCCTCTCTTTCGCACCCTCCATGTCATATTCCGCTCCAGGAGTTCCATCATAGCTCCTCACTGTCGCTGGGAGGATGTTTTCTCCTCCGCTCGCCTCTTCCACCGTCATTTTCTCTCTACCCACCCTTGCCTCCTTTTCCGCGCAGCTTTCGATTCCCCCCTCTCTTTCGCACCCTCCATGTCATATTCCGCTCCAGGAGTTCCATCATAGCTCCTCACTGTCGCTGGGAGGAAGTTTTCTCCTCCGCTCGCCCCTTCCACCGTCATTTTCTCTCTACCCACCCTTGCCTCCTTTTCCGCGCAGCTCTCGATTCCCCCCTCTCTTTCGCACCCTCCATGTCATATTCCGCTCCAGGAGCTCCATCATAGCTCCTTGCTGTCGCTGGGAGGATGTTTTCTCCTCCGCTCGCCCCTTCCACCGTCATTTTCTCTCTACCCACCCTTGCCTCCTTTTCCGCGCAGCTCTCGATTCCCCCCTCTCTTTCGCACCCTCCATGTCATATTCCGCTCCAGGAGTTCCATCATAGCTCCTCACTGTCGCTGGGAGGATGTTTTCTCCTCCGCTCGCCCCTTCCACCGTCATTTTCTCTCTACCCACCCTTGCCTCCTTTTCCGCGCAGCTCTCGATTCCCCCCTCTCTTTCGCACCCTCCATGTCATATTCCGCTCCAGGAGCTCCATCATAGCTCCTTGCTGTCGCTGGGAGGATGTTTTCTCCTCCGCTCGCCCCTTCCACCGTCATTTTCTCTCTACCCACCCTTGCCTCCTTTTCCGCGCAGCTCTCGATTCCCCCCTCTCTTTCCCACCCTCCATGTCATATTCCGCTCCAGGAGTTCCATCATAGCTCCTCACTGTCGCTGGGAGGATGTTTTCTCCTCCGCTCGCCTCTTCCACCGTCATTTTCTCTCTACCCACCCTTGCCTCCTTTTCCGCGCAGCTCTCGATTCCCCCCTCTCTTTCGCACCCTCCATGTCATATTCCGCTCCAGGAGTTCCATCATAGCTCCTCACTGTCGCTGGGAGGAAGTTTTCTCCTCCGCTCGCCCCTTCCACCGTCATTTTCTCTCTACCCACCCTTGCCTCCTTTTCCGCGCAGCTCTCGATTCCCCCCTCTCTTTCGCACCCTCCATGTCATATTCCGCTCCAGGAGCTCCATCATAGCTCCTTGCTGTCGCTGGGAGGATGTTTTCTCCTCCGCTCGCCCCTTCCACCGTCATTTTCTCTCTACCCACCCTTGCCTCCTTTTCCGCGCAGCTCTCGATTCCCCCCTCTCTTTCGCACCCTCCATGTCATATTCCGCTCCAGGAGCTCCATCATAGCTCCTTGCTGTCGCTGGGAGGATGTTTTCTCCTCCGCTCGCCCCTTCCACCGTCATTTTCTCTCTACCCACCCTTGCCTCCTTTTCCGCGCAGCTCTCGATTCCCCCCTCTCTTTCGCACCCTCCATGTCATATTCCGCTCCAGGAGTTCCATCATAGCTCCTCACTGTCGCTGGGAGGATGTTTTCTCCTCCGCTCGCCCCTTCCACCATCATTTTCTCTCTACCCACCCTTGCCTCCTTTTCCGCGCAGCTCTCGATTCCCCCCTCTCTTTCGCACCCTCCATGTCATATTCCGCTCCAGGAGTTCCATCATAGCTCCTCACTGTCGCTGGGAGGAAGTTTTCTCCTCCGCTCGCCCCTTCCACCGTCATTTTCTCTCTACCCACCCTTGCCTCCTTTTCCGCGCAGCTCTCGATTCCCCCCTCTCTTTCGCACCCTCCATGTCATATTCCGCTCCAGGAGCTCCATCATAGCTCCTTGCTGTCGCTGGGAGGATGTTTTCTCCTCCGCTCGCCCCTTCCACCGTCATTTTCTCTCTTCCCACCCTTGCCTCCTTTTCCGCGCAGCTCTCGATTCCCCCCTCTCTTTCGCACCCTCCATGTCATATTCCGCTCCAGGAGTTCCATCATAGCTCCTCACTGTCGCTGGGAGGATGTTTTCTCCTCCGCTCGCCCCTTCCACCGTCATTTTCTCTCTACCCACCCTTGCCTCCTTCTCCGCGCAGCTCTCGATTCCCCCCTCTCTTTCGCACCCTCCATGTCATATTCCGCTCCAGGAGCTCCATCATAGCTAATCGCTGTCTCTGGGAGGATGTTTTCTCCTCCGCTCGCCCCTTCCACCGTCATTTTCTCTCTACCCACCCTTGCCTCCTTTTCCGCGCAGCTCTCGATTCCCCCCTCTCTTTCGCACCCTCCATGTCATATTCCGCTCCAGGAGTTCCATCATAGCTCCTCACTGTCGCTGGGAGGATGTTTTCTCCTCCGCTCGCCCCTTCCACCGTCATTTTCTCTCTACCCACCCTTGCCTCCTTTTCCGCGCAGCTCTCGATTCCCCCCTCTCTTTCGCACCCTCCATGTCATATTCCGCTCCAGGAGTTCCATCATAGCTCCTCACTGTCGCTGGGAGGATGTTTTCTCCTCCGCTCGCCCCTTCCACCGTCATTTTCTCTCTACCCACCCTTGCCTCCTTTTCCGCACAGCTCTCGATTCCCCCCTCTCTTTCGCACCCTCCATGTCATATTCCGCTCCAGGAGTTCCATCATAGCTCCTCACTGTCGCTGGGAGGATGTTTTCTCCTCCGCTCGCCCCTTCCACCGTCATTTTCTCTCTACCCACCCTTGCCTCCTTCTCCGCGCAGCTCTCGATTCCCCCCTCTCTTTCGCACCCTCCATGTCATATTCCGCTCCAGGAGCTCCATCATAGCTCCTCGCTGTCGCTGGGAGGATGTTTTCTCCTCCGCTCGCCCCTTCCACCGTCATTTTCTCTCTACCCACCCTTGCCTCCTTTTCCGCGCAGCTCTCGATTCCCCCCTCTCTTTCGCACCCTCCATGTCATATTCCGCTCCAGGAGTTCCATCATAGCTCCTCACTGTCGCTGGGAGGATGTTTTCTCCTCCGCTCGCCCCTTCCACCGTCATTTTCTCTCTACCCATCCTTGCCTCCTTTTCCGCGCAGCTCTCGATTCCCCCCTCTCTTTCGCACCCTCCATGTCATATTCCGCTCCAGGAGTTCCATCATAGCTCCTCACTGTCGCTGGGAGGATGTTTTCTCCTCCGCTCGCCCCTTCCACCGTCATTTTCTCTCTACCCACCCTTGCCTCCTTTTCCGCGCAGCTCTCGATTCCCCCCTCTCTTTCGCACCCTCCATGTCATATTCCGCTCCAGGAGTTCCATCATAGCTCCTCACTGTCGCTGGGAGGAAGTTTTCTCCTCCGCTCGCCCCTTCCACCTTCATTTTCTCTCTACCCACCCTTGCCTCCTTTTCCGCGCAGCTCTCGATTCCCCCCTCTCTTTCGCACCCTCCATGTCATATTCCGCTCCAGGAGCTCCATCATAGCTCCTTGCTGTCGCTGGGAGGATGTTTTCTCCTCCGCTCGCCCCTTCCACCGTCATTTTCTCTCTACCCACCCTTGCCTCCTTTTCCGCGCAGCTCTCGATTCCCCCCTCTCTTTCGCACCCTCCATGTCATATTCCGCTCCAGGAGCTCCATCATAGCTAATCGCTGTCGCTGGGAGGATGTTTTCTCCTCCGCTCGCCCCTTCCACCGTCATTTTCTCTCTACCCACCCTTGCCTCCTTTTCCGCGCAGCTCTCGATTCCCCCCTCTCTTTCGCACCCTCCATGTCATATTCCGCTCCAGGAGTTCCATCATAGCTCCTCACTGTCGCTGGGAGGAAGTTTTCTCCTCCGCTCGCCCCTTCCACCGTCATTTTCTCTCTACCCACCCTTGCCTCCTTTTCCGCGCAGCTCTCGATTCCCCCCTCTCTTTCGCACCCTCCATGTCATATTCCACTCCAGGAGCTCCATCATAGCTCCTTGCTGTCGCTGGGAGGATGTTTTCTCCTCCGCTCGCCCCTTCCACCGTCATTTTCTCTCTACCCACCCTTGCCTCCTTTTCCGCGCAGCTCTCGATTCCCCCCTCTCTTTCGCACCCTCCATGTCATATTCCGCTCCAGGAGTTCCATCATAGCTCCTCACTGTCGCTGGGAGGATGTTTTCTCCTCCGCTCGCCCCTTCCACCGTCATTTTCTCTCTACCCACCCTTGCCTCCTTTTCCGCGCAGCTCTCGATTCCCCCCTCTCTTTCGCACCCTCCATGTCATATTCCGCTCCAGGAGCTCCATCATAGCTCCTTGCTGTCGCTGGGAGGATGTTTTCTCCTCCGCTCGCCCCTTCCACCGTCATTTTCTCTCTACCCACCCTTGCCTCCTTTTCCGCGCAGCTCTCGATTCCCCCCTCTCTTTCGCACCCTCCATGTCATATTCCGCTCCAGGAGTTCCATCATAGCTCCTCACTGTCGCTGGGAGGATGTTTTCTCCTCCGCTCGCCCCTTCCACCATCATTTTCTCTCTACCCACCCTTGCCTCCTTTTCCGCGCAGCTCTCGATTCCCTCCTCTCTTTCGCACCCTCCATGTCATATTCCGCTCCAGGAGTTCCATCATAGCTCCTCACTGTCGCTGGGAGGAAGTTTTCTCCTCCGCTCGCCCCTTCCACCGTCATTTTCTCTCTACCCACCCTTGCCTCCTTTTCTGCGCAGCTCTCGATTCCCCCCTCTCTTTCGCACCCTCCATGTCATATTCCGCTCCAGGAGCTCCATCATAGCTCCTTGCTGTCGCTGGGAGGATGTTTTCTCCTCCGCTCGCCCCTTCCACCGTCATTTTCTCTCTACCCACCCTTGCCTCCTTTTCCGCGCAGCTCTCGATTCCCCCCTCTCTTTCGCACCCTCCATGTCATATTCCGCTCCAGGAGTTCCATCATAGCTCCTCACTGTCGCTGGGAGGATGTTTTCTCCTCCGCTCGCCCCTTCCACCGTCATTTTCTCTCTACCCACCCTTGCCTCCTTCTCCGCGCAGCTCTCGATTCCCCCCTCTCTTTCGCACCCTCCATGTCATATTCCGCTCCAGGAGCTCCATCATAGCTAATCGCTGTCGCTGGGAGGATGTTTTCTCCTCCGCTCGCCCCTTCCACCGTCATTTTCTCTCTACCCACCCTTGCCTCCTTTTCCGCGCAGCTCTCGATTCCCCCCTCTCTTTCGCACCCTCCATGTCATATTCCGCTCCAGGAGTTCCATCATAGCTCCTCACTGTCGCTGGGAGGATGTTTTCTCCTCCGCTCGCCCCTTCCACCGTCATTTTCTCTCTACCCACCCTTGCCTCCTTTTCCGCGCAGCTCTCGATTCCCCCCTCTCTTTCGCACCCTCCATGTCATATTCCACTCCAGGAGCTCCATCATAGCTCCTTGCTGTCGCTGGGAGGATGTTTTCTCCTCTGCTCGCCCCTTCCACCGTCATTTTCTCTCTACCCACCCTTGCCTCCTTTTCCGCGCAGCTCTCGATTCCCCCCTCTCTTTCGCACCCTCCATGTCATATTCCGCTCCAGGAGTTCCATCATAGCTCCTCACTGTCGCTGGGAGGATGTTTTCTCCTCCGCTCGCCCCTTCCACCGTCATTTTCTCTCTACCCACCCTTGCCTCCTTTTCCGCGCAGCTCTCGATTCCCCCCTCTCTTTCGCACCCTCCATGTCATATTCCGCTCCAGGAGCTCCATCATAGCTCCTCGCTGTCGCTGGGAGGATGTTTTCTCCTCCGCTCGCCCCTTCCACCGTCATTTTCTCTCTACCCACCCTTGCCTACTTTTCCGCGCAGCTCTCGATTCCCCCCTCTCTTTCGCACCCTCAATGTCATATTCCGCTCCAGGAGTTCCATCATAGCTCCTCACTGTCGCTGGGAGGATGTTTTCTCCTCCGCTCGCCCCTTCCACCGTCATTTTCTCTCTACCCACCCTTGCCTCCTTTTCCGCGCAGCTCTCGATTCCCCCCTCTCTTTCGCACCCTCCATGTCATATTCCGCTCCAGGAGTTCCATTATAGCTCCTCACTGTCGCTGGGAGGAAGTTTTCTCCTCCGCTCGCCCCTTCCACCGTCATTTTCTCTCTACCCACCCTTGCCTCCTTTTCCGCGCAGCTCTCGATTCCCCCCTCTCTTTCGCACCCTCCATGTCATATTCCACTCCAGGAGCTCCATCATAGCTCCTTGCTGTCGCTGGGAGGATGTTTTCTCCTCTGCTCGCCCCTTCCACCGTCATTTTCTCTCTACCCACCCTTGCCTCCTTTTCCGCGCAGCTCTCGATTCCCCCCTCTCTTTCGCACCCTCCATGTCATATTCCGCTCCAGGAGTTCCATCATAGCTCCTCACTGTCGCTGGGAGGATGTTTTCTCCTCCGCTCGCCCCTTCCACCGTCATTTTCTCTCTACCCACCCTTGCCTCCTTTTCCGCGCAGCTCTCGATTCCCCCCTCTCTTTCGCACCCTCCATGTCATATTCCGCTCCAGGAGCTCCATCATAGCTCCTCGCTGTCGCTGGGAGGATGTTTTCTCCTCCGCTCGCCCCTTCCACCGTCATTTTCTCTCTACCCACCCTTGCCTCCTTTTCCGCGCAGCTCTCGATTCCCCCCTCTCTTTCGCACCCTCCATGTCATATTCCGCTCCAGGAGCTCCATCATAGCTCCTCGCTGTCGCTGGGAGGATGTTTTCTCCTCCGCTCGCCCCTTCCACCGTCATTTTCTCTCTACCCACCCTTGCCTACTTTTCCGCGCAGCTCTCGATTCCCCCCTCTCTTTCGCACCCTCAATGTCATATTCCGCTCCAGGAGTTCCATCATAGCTCCTCACTGTCGCTGGGAGGATGTTTTCTCCTCCGCTCGCCCCTTCCACCGTCATTTTCTCTCTACCCACCCTTGCCTCCTTTTCCGCGCAGCTCTCGATTCCCCCCTCTCTTTCGCACCCTCCATGTCATATTCCGCTCCAGGAGTTCCATCATAGCTCCTCACTGTCGCTGGGAGGAAGTTTTCTCCTCCGCTCGCCCCTTCCACCGTCATTTTCTCTCTACCCACCCTTGCCTCCTTTTCCGCGCAGCTCTCGATTCCCCCCTCTCTTTCGCACCCTCCATGTCATATTCCGCTCCAGGAGCTCCATCATAGCTCCTTGCTGTCGCTGGGAGGATGTTTTCTCCTCCGCTCGCCCCTTCCACCGTCATTTTCTCTCTACCCACCCTTGCCTCCTTTTCCGCGCAGCTCTCGATTCCCCCCTCTCTTTCGCACCCTCCATGTCATATTCCGCTCCAGGAGTTCCATCATAGCTCCTCACTGTCGCTGGGAGGATGTTTTCTCCTCCGCTCGCCCCTTCCACCGTCATTTTCTCTCTACCCACCCTTGCCTCCTTTTCCGCGCAGCTCTCGATTCCCCCCTCTCTTTCGCACCCTCCATGTCATATTCCACTCCAGGAGCTCCATCATAGCTCCTTGCTGTCGCTGGGAGGATGTTTTCTCCTCCGCTCGCCCCTTCCACCGTCATTTTCTCTCTACCCACCCTTGCCTCCTTTTCCGCGCAGCTCTCGATTCCCCCCTCTCTTTCGCACCCTCCATGTCATATTCCGCTCCAGGAGTTCCATCATAGCTCCTCACTGTCGCTGGGAGGATGTTTTCTCCTCCGCTCGCCCCTTCCACCGTCATTTTCTCTCTACCCACCCTTGCCTCCTTTTCCGCGCAGCTCTCGATTCCCCCCTCTCTTTCGCACCCTCCATGTCATATTCCGCTCCAGGAGCTCCATCATAGCTCCTCGCTGTCGCTGGGAGGATGTTTTCTCCTCCGCTCGCCCCTTCCACCGTCATTTTCTCTCTACCCACCCTTGCCTACTTTTCCGCGCAGCTCTCGATTCCCCCCTCTCTTTCGCACCCTCAATGTCATATTCCGCTCCAGGAGTTCCATCATAGCTCCTCACTGTCGCTGGGAGGATGTTTTCTCCTCCGCTCGCCCCTTCCACCGTCATTTTCTCTCTACCCACCCTTGCCTCCTTTTCCGCGCAGCTCTCGATTCCCCCCTCTCTTTCGCACCCTCCATGTCATATTCCACTCTAGGAGCTCCATCATAGCTCCTTGCTGTCGCTGGGAGGATGTTTTCTCCTCTGCTCGCCCCTTCCACCGTCATTTTCTCTCTACCCACCCTTGCCTCCTTTTCCGCGCAGCTCTCGATTCCCCCCTCTCTTTCGCACCCTCCATGTCATATTCCGCTCCAGGAGTTCCATCATAGCTCCTCACTGTCGCTGGGAGGATGTTTTCTCCTCCGCTCGCCCCTTCCACCGTCATTTTCTCTCTACCCACCCTTGCCTCCTTTTCCGCGCAGCTCTCGATTCCCCCCTCTCTTTCGCACCCTCCATGTCATATTCCGCTCCAGGAGCTCCATCATAGCTCCTCGCTGTCGCTGGGAGGATGTTTTCTCCTCCGCTCGCCCCTTCCACCGTCATTTTCTCTCTACCCACCCTTGCCTCCTTTTCCACGCAGCTCTCGATTCCCCCCTCTCTTTCGCACCCTCCATGTCATATTCCGCTCCAGGAGCTCCATCATAGCTCCTCGCTGTCGCTGGGAGGATGTTTTCTCCTCCGCTCGCCCCTTCCACCGTCATTTTCTCTCTACCCACCCTTGCCTACTTTTCCGCGCAGCTCTCGATTCCCCCCTCTCTTTCGCACCCTCAATGTCATATTCCGCTCCAGGAGTTCCATCATAGCTCCTCACTGTCGCTGGGAGGATGTTTTCTCCTCCGCTCGCCCCTTCCACCGTCATTTTCTCTCTACCCACCCTTGCCTCCTTTTCCGCGCAGCTCTCGATTCCCCCCTCTCTTTCGCACCCTCCATGTCATATTCCGCTCCAGGAGTTCCATCATAGCTCCTCACTGTCGCTGGGAGGAAGTTTTCTCCTCCGCTCGCCCCTTCCACCGTCATTTTCTCTCTACCCACCCTTGCCTCCTTTTCCGCGCAGCTCTCGATTCCCCCCTCTCTTTCGCACCCTCCATGTCATATTCCGCTCCAGGAGCTCCATCATAGCTCCTTGCTGTCGCTGGGAGGATGTTTTCTCCTCCGCTCGCCCCTTCCACCGTCATTTTCTCTCTACCCACCCTTGCCTCCTTTTCCGCGCAGCTCTCGATTCCCCCCTCTCTTTCGCACCCTCCATGTCATATTCCGCTCCAGGAGTTCCATCATAGCTCCTCACTGTCGCTGGGAGGATGTTTTCTCCTCCGCTCGCCCCTTCCACCATCATTTTCTCTCTACCCACCCTTGCATCCTTTTCCGCGCAGCTCTCGATTCCCTCCTCTCTTTCGCACCCTCCATGTCATATTCCGCTCCAGGAGTTCCATCATAGCTCCTCACTGTCGCTGGGAGGAAGTTTTCTCCTCCGCTCGCCCCTTCCACCGTCATTTTCTCTCTACCCACCCTTGCCTCCTTTTCCGCGCAGCTCTCGATTCCCCCCTCTCTTTCGCACCCTCCATGTCATATTCCGCTCCAGGAGCTCCATCATAGCTCCTTGCTGTCGCTGGGAGGATGTTTTCTCCTCCGCTCGCCCCTTCCACCGTCATTTTCTCTCTACCCACCCTTGCCTCCTTTTCCGCGCAGCTCTCGATTCCCCCCTCTCTTTCGCACCCTCCATGTCATATTCCGCTCCAGGAGTTCCATCATAGCTCCTCGCTGTCGCTGGGAGGATGTTTTCTCCTCCGCTCGCCCCTTCCACCGTCATTTTCTCTCTACCCACCCTTGCCTACTTTTCCGCGCAGCTCTCGATTCCCCCCTCTCTTTCGCACCCTCAATGTCATATTCCGCTCCAGGAGTTCCATCATAGCTCCTCACTGTCGCTGGGAGGATGTTTTCTCCTCCGCTCGCCCCTTCCACCGTCATTTTCTCTCTACCCACCCTTGCCTCCTTTTCCGCGCAGCTCTCGATTCCCCCCTCTCTTTCGCACCCTCCATGTCATATTCCGCTCCAGGAGTTCCATCATAGCTCCTCACTGTCGCTGGGAGGAAGTTTTCTCCTCCGCTCGCCCCTTCCACCGTCATTTTCTCTCTACCCACCCTTGCCTCCTTTTCCGCGCAGCTCTCGATTCCCCCCTCTCTTTCGCACCCTCCATGTCATATTCCGCTCCAGGAGCTCCATCATAGCTCCTTGCTGTCGCTGGGAGGATGTTTTCTCCTCCGCTCGCCCCTTCCACCGTCATTTTCTCTCTACCCACCCTTGCCTCCTTTTCCGCGCAGCTCTCGATTCCCCCCTCTCTTTCGCACCCTCCATGTCATATTCCGCTCCAGGAGTTCCATTATAGCTCCTCACTGTCGCTGGGAGGATGTTTTCTCCTCCGCTCGCCCCTTCCACCATCATTTTCTCTCTACCCACCCTTGCATCCTTTTCCGCGCAGCTCTCGATTCCCTCCTCTCTTTCGCACCCTCCATGTCATATTCCGCTCCAGGAGTTCCATCATAGCTCCTCACTGTCGCTGGGAGGAAGTTTTCTCCTCCGCTCGCCCCTTCCACCGTCATTTTCTCTCTACCCACCCTTGCCTCCTTTTCCGCGCAGCTCTCGATTCCCCCCTCTCTTTCGCACCCTCCATGTCATATTCCGCTCCAGGAGCTCCATCATAGCTCCTTGCTGTCGCTGGGAGGATGTTTTCTCCTCCGCTCGCCCCTTCCACCGTCATTTTCTCTCTACCCACCCTTGCCTCCTTTTCCGCGCAGCTCTCGATTCCCCCCTCTCTTTCGCACCCTCCATGTCATATTCCGCTCCAGGAGTTCCATCATAGCTCCTCACTGTCCCTGGGAGGATGTTTTCTCCTCCGCTCGCCCCTTCCACCGTCATTTTCTCTCTACCCACCCTTGCCTCCTTCTCCGCGCAGCTCTCGATTCCCCCCTCTCTTTCGCACCCTCCATGTCATATTCCGCTCCAGGAGCTCCATCATAGCTAATCGCTGTCGCTGGGAGGATGTTTTCTCCTCCGCTCGCCCCTTCCACCGTCATTTTCTCTCTACCCACCCTTGCCTCCTTTTCCGCGCAGCTCTCGATTCCCCCCTCTCTTTCGCACCCTCCATGTCATATTCCGCTCCAGGAGTTCCATCATAGCTCCTCACTGTCGCTGGGAGGATGTTTTCTCCTCCGCTCGCCCCTTCCACCGTCATTTTCTCTCTTCCCACCCTTGCCTCCTTCTCCGCGCAGCTCTCAATTCCCCCCTCTCTTTCGCACCCTCCATGTCATATTCCGCTCCAGGAGCTCCATCATAGCTCCTCGCTGTCGCTGGGAGGATGTTTTCTCCTCCGCTCGCCCCTTCCACCGTCATTTTCTCTCTACCCACCCTTGCCTCCTTCTCCGCGCAGCTCTCGATTCCCTCCTCTCTCTCGCACCCTCCATATTACATCCAGCTCCAGGAGCTCCATCATAGCTCCTCGCTGTCGCTGGGAGGATGTTTTCTCCTCCGCTCGCCCCTTCCACCGTCATTTTCTCTCTACCCACCCTTGCCTCCTTTTCCGCGCAGCTCTCGATTCCCCCCTCTCTTTCGCACCCTCCATGTCATATTCCGCTCCAGGAGTTCCATTATAGCTCCTCACTGTCGCTGGGAGGATGTTTTCTCCTCCGCTCGCCCCTTCCACCGTCATTTTCTCTCTACCCACCCTTGCCTCCTTTTCCGCGCAGCTCTCGATTCCCCCCTCTCTTTCGCACCCTCCATGTCATATTCCGCTCCAGGAGTTCCATTATAGCTCCTCACTGTCGCTGGGAGGATGTTTTCTCCTCCGCTCGCCCCTTCCACCGTCATTTTCTCTCTACCCACCCTTGCCTCCTTCTCCGCGCAGCTCTCGATTCCCCCCTCTCTTTCGCACCCTCCATGTCATATTCCGCTCCAGGAGCTCCATCATAGCTAATCGCTGTCGCTGGGAGGATGTTTTCTCCTCCGCTCGCCCCTTCCACCGTCATTTTCTCTCTACCCACCCTTGCCTCCTTTTCCGCGCAGCTCTCGATTCCCCCCTCTCTTTCGCACCCTCCATGTCATATTCCGCTCCAGGAGTTCCATCATAGCTCCTCACTGTCGCTGGGAGGATGTTTTCTCCTCCGCTCGCCCCTTCCACCGTCATTTTCTCTCTTCCCACCCTTGCCTCCTTCTCCGCGCAGCTCTCAATTCCCCCCTCTCTTTCGCACCCTCCATGTCATATTCCGCTCCAGGAGCTCCATCATAGCTCCTCGCTGTCGCTGGGAGGATGTTTTCTCCTCCGCTCGCCCCTTCCACCGTCATTTTCTCTCTACCCACCCTTGCCTCCTTCTCCGCGCAGCTCTCGATTCCCTCCTCTCTCTCGCACCCTCCATATTACATCCAGCTCCAGGAGCTCCATCATAGCTCCTCGCTGTCGCTGGGAGGATGTTTTCTCCTCCGCTCGCCCCTTCCACCGTCATTTTCTCTCTACCCACCCTTGCCTCCTTTTCCGCGCAGCTCTCGATTCCCCCCTCTCTTTCGCACCCTCCATGTCATATTCCGCTCCAGGAGCTCCATCATAGCTCCTCACTGTCGCTGGGAGGATGTTTTCTCCTCCGCTCGCCCCTTCCACCGTCATTTTCTCTCTTCCCACCCTTGCCTCCTTCTCCGCGCAGCTCTCAATTCCCCCCTCTCTTTCGCACCCTCCATGTCATATTCCGCTCCAGGAGCTCCATCATAGCTCCTCGCTGTCGCTGGGAGGATGTTTTCTCCTCCGCTCGCCCCTTCCACCGTCATTTTCTCTCTACCCACCCTTGCCTCCTTCTCCGCGCAGCTCTCAATTCCCCCCTCTCTCTCGTACCCTCCATATTACATCCAGCTCCAGGAGCTCCATCATAGCTCCTCGCTGTCGCTGGGAGGATGTTTTCTCCTCCGCTCGCCCCTTCCACCGTCATTTTCTCTCTACCCACCCTTGCCTCCTTTTCCGCGCAGCTCTCGATTCCCCCCTCTCTTTCGCACCCTCCATGTCATATTCCGCTCCAGGAGTTCCATCATAGCTCCTCACTGTCGCTGGGAGGATGTTTTCTCCTCCGCTCGCCCCTTCCACCGTCATTTTCTCTCTACCCACCCTTGCCTCCTTCTCCGCGCAGCTCTCGATTCCCCCCTCTCTTTCGCACCCTCCATGTCATATTCCGCTCCAGGAGCTCCATCATAGCTCCTCGCTGTCGCTGGGAGGATGTTTTCTCCTCCGCTCGCCCCTTCCACCGTCATTTTCTCTCTACCCACCCTTGCCTCCTTTTCCGCGCAGCTCTCGATTCCCCCCTCTCTTTCGCACCCTCCATGTCATATCCCGCTCCAGGAGCTCCATCATAGCTCCTCGCTGTCGCTGGGAGGATGTTTTCTCCTCCGCTCGCCCCTTCCACCGTCGATTTCTCTATACCCACCCTTTCCTCCTTTTCCGCGCAGCTCTCGATTCCCCCCTCTTTTTCGCACCCTCCATGTCACATTCCGCTCCAGGAGCTCCATCATAGCTCCTCGCTGTCGCTGGGAGGATGTTTTCTCCTCCTCTCGCCCCTTCCACCGTCATTTTCTCTCTACCCACCCTTGCCTCCTTCTCCGCGCAGCTCTCGATTCCCCCCTCTCTCTCGCACCCTCCATATTACATCCAGCTCCAGGAGCTCCATCATAGCTCCTCGCTGTCGCTGGGAGGATGTTTTCTCCTCCGCTCGCCCCTTCCACCGTCATTTTCTCTCTACCCACCCTTGCCTCCTATTCCGCGCAGCTCTCGATTTCCCCCTCTCTTTCGCACCCTCCATGTCATATTCCGCTCCAGGAGTTCCATCATAGCTCCTCACTGTCGCTGGGAGGATGTTTTCTCCTCCGCTCGCCCCTTCCACCGTCATTTTCTCTCTTCCCACCCTTGCCTCCTTCTCCGCGCAGCTCTCAATTCCCCCCTCTCTTTCGCACCCTCCATGTCATATTCCGCTCCAGGAGCTCCATCATAGCTCCTCGCTGTCGCTGGGAGGATGTTTTCTCCTCCGCTCGCCCCTTCCACCGTCATTTTCTCTCTACCCACCCTTGCCTCCTTCTCCGCGCAGCTCTCGATTCCCTCCTCTCTCTCGCACCCTCCATATTACATCCAGCTCCAGGAGCTCCATCATAGCTCCTCGCTGTCGCTGGGAGGATGTTTTCTCCTCCGCTCGCCCCTTCCACCGTCATTTTCTCTCTACCCACCCTTGCCTCCTTTTCCGCGCAGCTCTCGATTCCCCCCTCTCTTTCGCACCCTCCATGTCATATTCCGCTCCAGGAGTTCCATCATAGCTCCTCACTGTCGCTGGGAGGATGTTTTCTCCTCCGCTCGCCCCTTCCACCGTCATTTTCTCTCTACCCACCCTTGCCTCCTTCTCCGCGCAGCTCTCGATTTCCCCCTCTCTTTCGCACCCTCCATGTCATATTCCGCTCCAGGAGTTCCATCATAGCTCCTCACTGTCGCTGGGAGGATGTTTTCTCCTCCGCTCGCCCCTTCCACCGTCATTTTCTCTCTACCCACCCTTGCCTCCTTTTCCGCGCAGCTCTCGATTCCCCCCTCTCTTTCGCACCCTCCATGTCATATTCCGCTCCAGGAGCTCCATCATAGCTCCTCGCTGTCGCTGGGAGGATGTTTTCTCCTCCGCTCGCCCCTTCCACCGTCATTTTCTCTCTACCCACCCTTGCCTCCTTTTCCACGCAGCTCTCGATTCCCCCCTCTCTTTCGCACCCTCCATGTCATATTCCGCTCCAGGAGCTCCATCATAGCTCCTCGCTGTCGCTGGGAGGATGTTTTCTCCTCCGCTCGCCCCTTCCACCGTCATTTTCTCTCTACCCACCCTTGCCTACTTTTCCGCGCAGCTCTCGATTCCCCCCTCTCTTTCGCACCCTCAATGTCATATTCCGCTCCAGGAGTTCCATCATAGCTCCTCACTGTCGCTGGGAGGATGTTTTCTCCTCCGCTCGCCCCTTCCACCGTCATTTTCTCTCTACCCACCCTTGCCTCCTTTTCCGCGCAGCTCTCGATTCCCCCCTCTCTTTCGCACCCTCCATGTCATATCCCGCTCCAGGAGCTCCATCATAGCTCCTCGCTGTCGCTGGGAGGATGTTTTCTCCTCCGCTCGCCCCTTCCACCGTCATTTTCTCTCTACCCACCCTTTCCTCCTTTTCCGCGCAGCTCTCGATTCCCCCCTCTTTTTCGCACCCTCCATGTCACATTCCGCTCCAGGAGCTCCATCATAGCTCCTCGCTGTCGCTGGGAGGATGTTTTCTCCTCCGCTCGCCCCTTCCACCGTCATTTTCTCTCTACCCACCCTTGCCTCCTTCTCCGCGCAGCTCTCGATTCCCTCCACTCTCTCGCACCCTCCATATTACATCCAGCTCCAGGAGCTCCATCATAGCTCCTCGCTGTCGCTGGGAGGATGTTTTCTCCTCCGCTCGCCCCTCTCACCGTCATTTTCTCTCTACCCACCCTTGCCTCCTTCTCTGCGCAGCTCTCGATTCCCCCCTCTCTTTCCCACCCTCCATGTCATATTCCGCTCCAGGAGCTCCATCATAGCTCCTCGCTGTCGCTGGGAGGATGTTTTCTCCTCCGCTCGCCCCTTCCACCGTCATTTTCTCTCTACCCACCCTTGCCTCCTTCTCCGCGCAGCTCTCGATTCCCTCCTCTCTCTCGCACCCTCCATATTACATCCAGCTCCAGGAGCTCCATCATAGCTCCTCGCTGTCGCTGGGAGGATGTTTTCTCCTCCGCTCGCCCCTTCCAACGTCATTTTCTCTCTACCCACCCTTGCCTCCTTCTCCGCGCAGCTCTCGATTCCCCCCTCTCTTTCGCACCCTCCATGTCATATTCCGCTCCAGGAGTTCCATCATAGCTCCTCACTGTCGCTGGGAGGATGTTTTCTCCTCCGCTCGCCCCTTCCACCGTCATTTTCTCTCTACCCACCCTTGCCTCCTTTTCCGCGCAGCTCTCGATTCCCCCCTCTCTTTCGCACCCTCCATGTCATATTCCACTCCAGGAGCTCCATCATAGCTCCTTGCTGTCGCTGGGAGGATGTTTTCTCCTCTGCTCGCCCCTTCCACCGTCATTTTCTCTCTACCCACCCTTGCCTCCTTTTCCGCGCAGCTCTCGATTCCCCCCTCTCTTTCGCACCCTCCATGTCATATTCCGCTCCAGGAGTTCCATCATAGCTCCTCACTGTCGCTGGGAGGATGTTTTCTCCTCCGCTCGCCCCTTCCACCGTCATTTTCTCTCTACCCACCCTTGCCTCCTTTTCCGCGCAGCTCTCGATTCCCCCCTCTCTTTCGCACCCTCCATGTCATATTCCGCTCCAGGAGCTCCATCATAGCTCCTCGCTGTCGCTGGGAGGATGTTTTCTCCTCCGCTCGCCCCTTCCACCGTCATTTTCTCTCTACCCACCCTTGCCTACTTTTCCGCGCAGCTCTCGATTCCCCCCTCTCTTTCGCACCCTCAATGTCATATTCCGCTCCAGGAGTTCCATCATAGCTCCTCACTGTCGCTGGGAGGATGTTTTCTCCTCCGCTCGCCCCTTCCACCGTCATTTTCTCTCTACCCACCCTTGCCTCCTTTTCCGCGCAGCTCTCGATTCCCCCCTCTCTTTCGCACCCTCCATGTCATATTCCGCTCCAGGAGTTCCATTATAGCTCCTCACTGTCGCTGGGAGGAAGTTTTCTCCTCCGCTCGCCCCTTCCACCGTCATTTTCTCTCTACCCACCCTTGCCTCCTTTTCCGCGCAGCTCTCGATTCCCCCCTCTCTTTCGCACCCTCCATGTCATATTCCACTCCAGGAGCTCCATCATAGCTCCTTGCTGTCGCTGGGAGGATGTTTTCTCCTCTGCTCGCCCCTTCCACCGTCATTTTCTCTCTACCCACCCTTGCCTCCTTTTCCGCGCAGCTCTCGATTCCCCCCTCTCTTTCGCACCCTCCATGTCATATTCCGCTCCAGGAGTTCCATCATAGCTCCTCACTGTCGCTGGGAGGATGTTTTCTCCTCCGCTCGCCCCTTCCACCGTCATTTTCTCTCTACCCACCCTTGCCTCCTTTTCCGCACAGCTCTCGATTCCCCCCTCTCTTTCGCACCCTCCATGTCATATTCCGCTCCAGGAGCTCCATCATAGCTCCTCGCTGTCGCTGGGAGGATGTTTTCTCCTCCGCTCGCCCCTTCCACCGTCATTTTCTCTCTACCCACCCTTGCCTCCTTTTCCGCGCAGCTCTCGATTCCCCCCTCTCTTTCGCACCCTCCATGTCATATTCCGCTCCAGGAGCTCCATCATAGCTCCTCGCTGTCGCTGGGAGGATGTTTTCTCCTCCGCTCGCCCCTTCCACCGTCATTTTCTCTCTACCCACCCTTGCCTACTTTTCCGCGCAGCTCTCGATTCCCCCCTCTCTTTCGCACCCTCAATGTCATATTCCGCTCCAGGAGTTCCATCATAGCTCCTCACTGTCGCTGGGAGGATGTTTTCTCCTCCGCTCGCCCCTTCCACCGTTATTTTCTCTCTACCCACCCTTGCCTCCTTTTCCGCGCAGCTCTCGATTCCCCCCTCTCTTTCGCACCCTCCATGTCATATTCCGCTCCAGGAGTTCCATCATAGCTCCTCACTGTCGCTGGGAGGAAGTTTTCTCCTCCGCTCGCCCCTTCCACCGTCATTTTCTCTCTACCCACCCTTGCCTCCTTTTCCGCGCAGCTCTCGATTCCCCCCTCTCTTTCGCACCCTCCATGTCATATTCCGCTCCAGGAGCTCCATCATAGCTCCTTGCTGTCGCTGGGAGGATGTTTTCTCCTCCGCTCGCCCCTTCCACCGTCATTTTCTCTCTACCCACCCTTGCCTCCTTTTCCGCGCAGCTCTCGATTCCCCCCTCTCTTTCGCACCCTCCATGTCATATTCCGCTCCAGGAGTTCCATCATAGCTCCTCACTGTCGCTGGGAGGATGTTTTCTCCTCCGCTCGCCCCTTCCACCATCATTTTCTCTCTACCCACCCTTGCATCCTTTTCCGCGCAGCTCTCGATTCCCTCCTCTCTTTCGCACCCTCCATGTCATATTCCGCTCCAGGAGTTCCATCATAGCTCCTCACTGTCGCTGGGAGGAAGTTTTCTCCTCCGCTCGCCCCTTCCACCGTCATTTTCTCTCTACCCACCCTTGCCTCCTTTTCCGCGCAGCTCTCGATTCCCCCCTCTCTTTCGCACCCTCCATGTCATATTCCGCTCCAGGAGCTCCATCATAGCTCCTTGCTGTCGCTGGGAGGATGTTTTCTCCTCCGCTCGCCCCTTCCACCGTCATTTTCTCTCTACCCACCCTTGCCTCCTTTTCCGCGCAGCTCTCGATTCCCCCCTCTCTTTCGCACCCTCCATGTCATATTCCGCTCCAGGAGTTCCATCATAGCTCCTCACTGTCCCTGGGAGGATGTTTTCTCCTCCGCTCGCCCCTTCCACCGTCATTTTCTCTCTACCCACCCTTGCCTCCTTCTCCGCGCAGCTCTCGATTCCCCCCTCTCTTTCGCACCCTCCATGTCATATTCCGCTCCAGGAGCTCCATCATAGCTAATCGCTGTCGCTGGGAGGATGTTTTCTCCTCCGCTCGCCCCTTCCACCGTCATTTTCTCTCTACCCACCCTTGCCTCCTTTTCCGCGCAGCTCTCGATTCCCCCCTCTCTTTCGCACCCTCCATGTCATATTCCGCTCCAGGAGTTCCATCATAGCTCCTCACTGTCGCTGGGAGGATGTTTTCTCCTCCGCTCGCCCCTTCCACCGTCATTTTCTCTCTTCCCACCCTTGCCTCCTTCTCCGCGCAGCTCTCAATTCCCCCCTCTCTTTCGCACCCTCCATGTCATATTCCGCTCCAGGAGCTCCATCATAGCTCCTCGCTGTCGCTGGGAGGATGTTTTCTCCTCCGCTCGCCCCTTCCACCGTCATTTTCTCTCTACCCACCCTTGCCTCCTTCTCCGCGCAGCTCTCGATTCCCTCCTCTCTCTCGCACCCTCCATATTACATCCAGCTCCAGGAGCTCCATCATAGCTCCTCGCTGTCGCTGGGAGGATGTTTTCTCCTCCGCTCGCCCCTTCCACCGTCATTTTCTCTCTACCCACCCTTGCCTCCTTTTCCGCGCAGCTCTCGATTCCCCCCTCTCTTTCGCACCCTCCATGTCATATTCCGCTCCAGGAGTTCCATCATAGCTCCTCACTGTCGCTGGGAGGATGTTTTCTCCTCCGCTCGCCCCTTCCACCGTCATTTTCTCTCTACCCACCCTTGCCTCCTTCTCCGCGCAGCTCTCGATTCCCCCCTCTCTTTCGCACCCTCCATGTCATATTCCGCTCCAGGAGCTCCATCATAGCTCCTCGCTGTCGCTGGGAGGATGTTTTCTCCTCCGCTCGCCCCTTCCACCGTCATTTTCTCTCTACCCACCCTTGCCTCCTTTTCCGCGCAGCTCTCGGTTCCCCCCTCTCTTTCGCACCCTCCATGTCATATCCCGCTCCAGGAGCTCCATCATAGCTCCTCGCTGTCGCTGGGAGGATGTTTTCTCCTCCGCTCGCCCCTTCCACCGTCGATTTCTCTATACCCACCCTTTCCTCCTTTTCCGCGCAGCTCTCGATTCCCCCCTCTTTTTCGCACCCTCCATGTCACATTCCGCTCCAGGAGCTCCATCATAGCTCCTCGCTGTCGCTGGGAGGATGTTTTCTCCTCCGCTCGCCCCTTCCACCGTCATTTTCTCTCTACCCACCCTTGCCTCCTTCTCCGCGCAGCTCTCGATTCCCTCCACTCTCTCGCAACCTCCATATTACATCCAGCTCCAGGAGCTCCACCATAGCTCCTCGCTGTCGCTGGGAGGATGTTTTCTCCTCCGCTCGCCCCTCTCACCGTCATTTTCTCTCTACCCACCCTTGCCTCCTTCTCTGCGCAGCTCTCGATTCCCCCCTCTCTTTCGCACCCTCCATGTCATATTCCGCTCCAGGAGCTCCATCATAGCTCCTCGCTGTCGCTGGGAGGATGTTTTCTCCTCCTCTCGCCCCTTCCACCGTCATTTTCTCTCTACCCACCCTTGCCTCCTTCTCCGCGCAGCTCTCGATTCCCCCCTCTCTCTCGCACCCTCCATATTACATCCAGCTCCAGGAGCTCCATCATAGCTCCTCGCTGTCGCTGGGAGGATGTTTTCTCCTCCGCTCGCCCCTTCCACCGTCATTTTCTCTCTACCCACCCTTGCCTCCTATTCCGCGCAGCTCTCGATTTCCCCCTCTCTTTCGCACCCTCCATGTCATATTCCGCTCCAGGAGTTCCATCATAGCTCCTCACTGTCGCTGGGAGGATGTTTTCTCCTCCGCTCGCCCCTTCCACCGTCATTTTCTCTCTTCCCACCCTTGCCTCCTTCTCCGCGCAGCTCTCAATTCCCCCCTCTCTTTCGCACCCTCCATGTCATATTCCGCTCCAGGAGCTCCATCATAGCTCCTCGCTGTCGCTGGGAGGATGTTTTCTCCTCCGCTCGCCCCTTCCACCGTCATTTTCTCTCTACCCACCCTTGCCTCCTTCTCCGCGCAGCTCTCGATTCCCTCCTCTCTCTCGCACCCTCCATATTACATCCAGCTCCAGGAGCTCCATCATAGCTCCTCGCTGTCGCTGGGAGGATGTTTTCTCCTCCGCTCGCCCCTTCCACCGTCATTTTCTCTCTACCCACCCTTGCCTCCTTTTCCGCGCAGCTCTCGATTCCCCCCTCTCTTTCGCACCCTCCATGTCATATTCCGCTCCAGGAGTTCCATCATAGCTCCTCACTGTCGCTGGGAGGATGTTTTCTCCTCCGCTCGCCCCTTCCACCGTCATTTTCTCTCTACCCACCCTTGCCTCCTTCTCCGCGCAGCTCTTGATTCCCCCCTCTCTTTCGCACCCTCCATGTCATATTCCGCTCCAGGAGCTCCATCATAGCTCCTCGCTGTCGCTGGGAGGATGTTTTCTCCTCCGCTCGCCCCTTCCACCGTCATTTTCTCTCTACCCACCCTTGCCTCCTTTTCCGCGCAGCTCTCGATTCCCCCCTCTCTTTCGCACCCTCCATGTCATATCCCGCTCCAGGAGCTCCATCATAGCTCCTCGCTGTCGCTGGGAGGATGTTTTCTCCTCCGCTCGCCCCTTCCACCGTCATTTTCTCTCTACCCACCCTTTCCTCCTTTTCCGCGCAGCTCTCGATTCCCCCCTCTTTTTCGCACCCTCCATGTCACATTCCGCTCCAGGAGCTCCATCATAGCTCCTCGCTGTCGCTGGGAGGATGTTTTCTCCTCCGCTCGCCCCTTCCACCGTCATTTTCTCTCTACCCACCCTTGCCTCCTTCTCCGCGCAGCTCTCGATTCCCTCCACTCTCTCGCACCCTCCATATTACATCCAGCTCCAGGAGCTCCATCATAGCTCCTCGCTGTCGCTGGGAGGATGTTTTCTCCTCCGCTCGCCCCTCTCACCGTCATTTTCTCTCTACCCACCCTTGCCTCCTTCTCTGCGCAGCTCTCGATTCCCCCCTCTCTTTCGCACCCTCCATGTCATATTCCGCTCCAGGAGCTCCATCATAGCTCCTCGCTGTCGCTGGGAGGATGTTTTCTCCTCCGCTCGCCCCTTCCACCGTCATTTTCTCTCTACCCACCCTTGCCTCCTTCTCCGCGCAGCTCTCGATTCCCTCCTCTCTCTCGCACCCTCCATATTACATCCAGCTCCAGGAGCTCCATCATAGCTCCTCGCTGTCGCTGGGAGGATGTTTTCTCCTCCGCTCGCCCCTTCCAACGTCATTTTCTCTCTACCCACCCTTGCCTCCTTCTCCGCGCAGCTCTCGATTCCCCCCTCTCTCTCGCACCCTCCATATTACATCCAGCTCCAGGAGCTCCATCATAGCTCCTCGCTGTCGCTGGGAGGATGTTTTCTCCTCCGCTCGCCCCTTCCACCGTCATTTTCTCTCTACCCACCCTTGCCTCCTTCTCCGCGCAGCTCTCGATTCCCTCCTCTCTCTCGCACCCTCCATATTACATCCAGCTCCAGGAGCTCCATCATAGCTCCTCGCTGTCACTGGGAGGATGTTTTCTCCTCCGCTCGCCCCTTCCACCGTCATTTTCTCTCTACCCACCCTTGCCTCCTTTTCCGCGCAGCTCTCGATTCCCCCCTCTCTTTCGCACCCTCCATGTCATATTCCGCTCCAGGAGTTCCATCATAGCTCCTCACTGTCGCTGGGAGGATGTTTTCTCCTCCGCTCGCCCCTTCCACCGTCATTTTCTCTCTTCCCACCCTTGCCTCCTTCTCCGCGCAGCTCTCAATTCCCCCCTCTCTTTCGCACCCTCCATGTCATATTCCGCTCCAGGAGCTCCATCATAGCTCCTCGCTGTCGCTGGGAGGATGTTTTCTCCTCCGCTCGCCCCTTCCACCGTCATTTTCTCTCTACCCACCCTTGCCTCCTTCTCCGCGCAGCTCTCGATTCCCTCCTCTCTCTCGCACCCTCCATATTACATCCAGCTCCAGGAGCTCCATCATAGCTCCTCGCTGTCGCTGGGAGGATGTTTTCTCCTCCGCTCGCCCCTTCCACCGTCATTTTCTCTCTACCCACCCTTGCCTCCTTTTCCGCGCAGCTCTCGATTCCCCCCTCTCTTTCGCACCCTCCATATCATATTCCGCTCCAGGAGTTCCATCATAGCTCCTCACTGTCGCTGGGAGGATGTTTTCTCCTCCGCTCGCCCCTTCCACCGTCATTTTCTCTCTACCCACCCTTGCCTCCTTCTCCGCGCAGCTCTCGATTCCCCCCTCTCTTTCGCACCCTCCATGTCATATTCCGCTCCAGGAGCTCCATCATAGCTCCTCGCTGTCGCTGGGAGGATGTTTTCTCCTCCGCTCGCCCCTTCCACCGTCATTTTCTCTCTACCCACCCTTGCCTCCTTTTCCGCGCAGCTCTCGATTCCCCCCTCTCTTTCGCACCCTCCATGTCATATCCCGCTCCAGGAGCTCCATCATAGCTCCTCGCTGTCGCTGGGAGGATGTTTTCTCCTCCGCTCGCCCCTTCCACCGTTGATTTCTCTATACCCACCCTTTCCTCCTTTTCCGCGCAGCTCTCGATTCCCCCCTCTTTTTCGCACCCTCCATGTCACATTCCGCTCCAGGAGCTCCATCATAGCTCCTCGCTGTCGCTGGGAGGATGTTTTCTCCTCCGCTCGCCCCTTCCACCGTCATTTTCTCTCTACCCACCCTTGCCTCCTTCTCCGCGCAGCTCTCGATTCCCTCCACTCTCTCGCACCCTCCATATTACATCCAGCTCCAGGAGCTCCATCATAGCTCCTCGCTGTCGCTGGGAGGATGTTTTCTCCTCCGCTCGCCCCTCTCACCGTCATTTTCTCTCTACCCACCCTTGCCTCCTTCTCTGCGCAGCTCTCGATTCCCCCCTCTCTTTCGCACCCTCCATGTCATATTCCGCTCCAGGAGCTCCATCATAGCTCCTCGCTGTCGCTGGGAGGATGTTTTCTCCTCCGCTCGCCCCTTCCACCGTCATTTTCTCTCTACCCACCCTTGCCTCCTTCTCCGCGCAGCTCTCGATTCCCTCCTCTCTCTCGCACCCTCCATATTACATCCAGCTCCAGGAGCTCCATCATAGCTCCTCGCTGTCGCTGGGAGGATGTTTTCTCCTCCGCTCGCCCCTTCCAACGTCATTTTATCTCTACCCACCCTTGCCTCCTTCTCCGCGCAGCTCTCGATTCCCCCCTCTCTCTCGCACCCTCCATATTACATCCAGCTCCAGGAGCTCCATCATAGCTCCTCGCTGTCGCTGGGAGGATGTTTTCTCCTCCGCTCGCCCCTTCCACCGTCATTTTCTCTCTACCCACCCTTGCCTCCTATTGCGCGCAGCTCTCGATTCCCCCCTCTCTTTCGCACCCTCCATGTCATATTCCGCTCCAGGAGCTCCATCATAGCTCCTCGCTGTCGCTGGGAGGATGTTTTCTCCTCCGCTCGCCCCTTCCACCGTCATTTTCTCTCTACCCACCCTTGCCTCCTTCTCCGCGCAGCTCTCGATTCCCTCCTCTCTCTCGCACCCTCCATATTACATCCAGCTCCAGGAGCTCCATCATAGCTCCTCGCTGTCGCTGGGAGGATGTTTTCTCCTCCGCTCGCCCCTTCCACCGTCATTTTCTCTCTACCCACCCTTGCCTCCTTTTCCGCGCAGCTCTCGATTCCCCCCTCTCTTTCGCACCCTCCATGTCATATTCCGCTCCAGGAGTTCCATCATAGCTCCTCACTGTCGCTGGGAGGATGTTTTCTCCTCCGCTCGCCCCTTCCACCGTCATTTTCTCTCTACCCACCCTTGCCTCCTTCTCCGCGCAGCTCTCGATTCCCCCCTCTCTTTCGCACCCTCCATGTCATATTCCGCTCCAGGAGCTCCACCATAGCTCCTCGCTGTCGCTGGGAGGATGTTTTCTCCTCCGCTCGCCCCTTCCACCGTCATTTTCTCTCTACCCACCCTTGCCTCCTTCTCCGCGCAGCTCTCGATTCCCCCCTCTCTTTCGCACCCTCCATGTCATATTCCGCTCCAGGAGTTCCATCATAGCTCCTCACTGTCGCTGGGAGGATGTTTTCTCCTCCGCTCGCCCCTTCCACCGTCATTTTCTCTCTACCCACCCTTGCCTCCTTCTCCGCGCAGCTCTCGATTCCCCCTTCTCTTTCGCACCCTCCATGTCATATTCCGCTCCAGGAGCTCCATCATAGCTCCTCACTGTCGCTGGGAGGATGTTTTCTCCTCCGCTCGCCCCTTCCACCGTCATTTTCTCTCTACCCACCCTTGCCTCCTTTTCCGCGCAGCTCTCGATTCCCCCCTCTCTTTCGCACCCTCCATGTCATATTCCGCTCCAGGAGTTCCATCATAGCTCCTCACTGTCGCTGGGAGGATGTTTTCTCCTCCGCTCGCCCCTTCCACCGTCATTTTCTCTCTACCAACCCTTGCCTCCTTCTCCGCGCAGCTCTCGATTCCCCCCTCTCTTTCGCACCCTCCATGTCATATTCCGCTCCAGCAGCTCCATCATAGCTCCTCGCTGTCGCTGGGAGGATGTTTTCTCCTCCGCTCGCCCCTTCCACCGTCATTTTCTTTCTACCCACCCTTGCCTCCTTCTCCGCGCAGCTCTCGATTCCCTCCTCTCTCTCGCACCCTCCATATTACATCCAGCTCCAGGAGCTCCATCATAGCTCCTCGCTGTCGCTGGGAGGATGTTTTCTCCTCCGCTCGCCCCTTCCACCGTCATTTTCTCTCTACCCACCCTTGCCTCCTTCTCCGCGCAGCTCTCGATTCCCCCCTCTCTTTCACACCCTCCATGTCATATTCCGCTCCAGGAGCTCCATCATAGCTCCTCGCTGTCGCTGGGAGGATGTTTTCTCCTCCGCTCGCCCCTTCCACCGTCATTTTCTCTCTACCCACCCTTGCCTCCTTCTCCGCGCAGCTCTCGATTCCCTCCTCTCTCTCGCACCCTCCATATTACATCCAGCTCCAGGAGCTCCATCATAGCTCCTCGCTGTCGCTGGGAGGATGTTTTCTCCTCCGCTCGCCCCTTCCACCGTCATTTTCTCTCTACCCACCCTTGCCTCCTTCTCCGCGCAGCTCTTGATTCCCCCCTCTCTTTCGCACCCTCCATGTCATATTCCGCTCCAGGAGCTCCATCATAGCTCCTCACTGTCGCTGGGAGGATGTTTTCTCCTCCGCTCGCCCCTTCCACCGTCATTTTCTCTCTACCCGCCCTTGCCTCCTTCTCCGCGCAGCTCTCGATTCCCTCCTCTCTCTCGCACCCTCCATATTACATCCAGCTCCAGGAGCTCCATCATAGCTCCTCGCTGTCGCTGGGAGGATGTTTTCTCCTCTGCCCGCCGATTCCACCGTCATTTTCTCTCCACCCACCCTTGCCTCCTTCTCCGCGCCGCTCTCGATTCCCCCCTCTCTTTCGCACCTTCCATGTCATATCCCGCTCCAGGAGCTCCATCATAGCTCCTCACTGTCGCTGGGAGGATGTTTTCTCCTCTGCTCGCCCCTTCCACCGTCATTTTCTCTCTACCCACCCTTGCCTCCTTCTCGGCGCAGCTCTCGATTCCCCCCTCTCTTTCGCACCCTCCATGTCATATTCCGCTCCAGGAGCTCCATCATAGCTCCTTGCTGTCGCTGGGAGGATGTTTTCTCCTCCGCTCGCCCCTTCCACCGTCATTTTCTCTCTACCCACCCTTGCCTCCTTTTCCGCGCAGCTCTCGATTCCCCCCTCTCTTTCGCACCCTCCATGTCATATTCCACTCCATGAGCTCCATCATAGCTCCTTGCTGTCGCTGGGAGGATGTTTTCTCCTCCGCTCGCCCCTTCCACCGTCATTTTCTCTCTACCCACCCTTGCCTCCTTTTCCGCGCAGCTCTCGATTCCCCCCTCTCTTTCGCACCCTCCATGTCATATTCCGCTCCAGGAGTTCCATCATAGCTCCTCACTGTCGCTGGGAGGATGTTTTCTCCTCCGCTCGCCCCTTCCACCGTCATTTTCTCTCTACCCACCCTTGCCTCCTTTTCCGTGCAGCTCTCGATTCCCCCCTCTCTTTCGCACCCTCCATGTCATATTCCGCTCCAGGAGCTCCATCATAGCTCCTCGCTGTCGCTGGGAGGATGTTTTCTCCTCCGCTCGCCCCTTCCACCGTCATTTTCTCTCTACCCACCCTTGCCTCCTTTTCCGCGCAGCTCTCGATTCCCCCCTCTCTTTCGCACCCTCAATGTCATATTCCGCTCCAGGAGTTCCATCATAGCTCCTCACTGTCGCTGGGAGGATGTTTTCTCCTCCGCTCGCCCCTTCCACCGTCATTTTCTCTCTACCCACCCTTGCCTCCTTTTCCGCGCAGCTCTCGATTCCCCCCTCTCTTTCGCACCCTCCATGTCATATTCCGCTCCAGGAGTTCCATCATCACTCCTCACTGTCGCTGGGAGGAAGTTTTCTCCTCCGCTCGCCCCTTCCACCGTCATTTTCTCTCTACCCACCCTTGCCTCCTTTTCCGCGCAGCTCTCGATTCCCCCCTCTCTTTCGCACCCTCCATTTCATATTCCGCTCCAGGAGCTCCATCATAGCTCCTTGCTGTCGCTGGGAGGATGTTTTCTCCTCCGCTCGCCCCTTCCACCGTCATTTTCTCTCTACCCACCCTTGCCTCCTTTTCCGCGCAGCTCTCGATTCCCCCCTCTCTTTCGCACCCTCCATGTCATATTCCGCTCCAGGAGTTCCATCATAGCTCCTCACTGTCGCTGGGAGGATGTTTTCTCCTCCGCTCGCCACTTCCACCATCATTTTCTCTCTACCCACCCTTGCCTCCTTTTCCGCGCAGCTCTCGATTCCCTCCTCTCTTTCGCACCCTCCATGTCATATTCCGCTCCAGGAGTTCCATCATAGCTCCTCACTGTCGCTGGGAGGAAGTTTTCTCCTCCGCTCGCCCCTTCCACCGTCATTTTCTCTCTACCCACCCTTGCCTCCTTTTCCGCGGAGCTCTCGATTCCCCCCTCTCTTTCGCACCCTCCATGTCATATTCCGCTCCATCATAGCTCCTTGCTGTCGCTGGGAGGATGTTTTCTCCTCCGCTCGCCCCTTCCACCGTCATTTTCTCTCTACCCACCCTTGCCTCCTTTTCCGCGCAGCTCTCGATTCCCCCCTCTCTTTCGCACCCTCCATGTCATATTCCGCTCCAGGAGTTCCATCATAGCTCCTCACTGTCGCTGGGAGGATGTTTTCTCCTCCGCTCGCCCCTTCCACCGTCATTTTCTCTCTACCCACCCTTGCCTCCTTTTCCGCGCAGCTCTCGATTCCCCCCTCTCTTTCGCACCCTCCATGTCATATTCCGCTCCAGGAGCTCCATCATAGCTCCTCGCTGTCGCTGGGAGGATGTTTTCTCCTCCGCTCGCCCCTTCCACCGTCATTTTCTCTCTACCCACCCTTGCCTCCTTTTCCGCGCAGCTCTCGATTCCCCCCTCTCTTTCGCACCCTCCATGTCATATTCCGCTCCAGGAGTTCCATCATAGCTCCTCACTGTCGCTGGGAGGATGTTTTCTCCTCCGCTCGCCTCTTCCACCGTCATTTTCTCTCTACCCACCCTTGCCTCCTTTTCCGCGCAGCTCTCGATTCCCCCCTCTCTTTCGCACCCTCCATGTCATATTCCGCTCCAGGAGTTCCATCATAGCTCCTCACTGTCGCTGGGAGGAAGTTTTCTCCTCCGCTCGCCCCTTCCACCGTCATTTTCTCTCTACCCACCCTTGCCTCCTTTTCCGCGCAGCTCTCGATTCCCCCCTCTCTTTCGCACCCTCCATGTCATATTCCGCTCCAGGAGCTCCATCATAGCTCCTTGCTGTCGCTGGGAGGATGTTTTCTCCTCCGCTCGCCCCTTCCACCGTCATTTTCTCTCTACCCACCCTTGCCTCCTTTTCCGCGCAGCTCTCGATTCCCCCCTCTCTTTCGCACCCTCCATGTCATATTCCGCTCCAGGAGTTCCATCATAGCTCCTCACTGTCGCTGGGAGGATGTTTTCTCCTCCGCTCGCCCCTTCCACCGTCATTTTCTCTCTACCCACCCTTGCCTCCTTTTCCGCGCAGCTCTCGATTCCCCCCTCTCTTTCGCACCCTCCATGTCATATTCCGCTCCAGGAGCTCCATCATAGCTCCTCTCTGTCGCTGGGAGGATGTTTTCTCCTCCGCTCGCCCCTTCCACCGTCATTTTCTCTCTACCCACCCTTGCCTCCTTTTCCGCGCAGCTCTCGATTCCCCCCTCTCTTTCGCACCCTCCATGTCATATTCCGCTCCAGGAGCTCCATCATAGCTCCTTGCTGTCGCTGGGAGGATGTTTTCTCCTCCGCTCGCCCCTTCCACCGTCATTTTCTCTCTACCCACCCTTGCCTCCTTTTCCGCGCAGCTCTCGATTCCCCCCTCTCTTTCCCACCCTCCATGTCATATTCCGCTCCAGGAGTTCCATCATAGCTCCTCACTGTCGCTGGGAGGATGTTTTCTCCTCCGCTCGCCTCTTCCACCGTCATTTTCTCTCTACCCACCCTTGCCTCCTTTTCCGCGCAGCTCTCGATTCCCCCCTCTCTTTCGCACCCTCCATGTCATATTCCGCTCCAGGAGTTCCATCATAGCTCCTCACTGTCGCTGGGAGGAAGTTTTCTCCTCCGCTCGCCCCTTCCACCGTCATTTTCTCTCTACCCACCCTTGCCTCCTTTTCCGCGCAGCTCTCGATTCCCCCCTCTCTTTCGCACCCTCCATGTCATATTCCGCTCCAGGAGCTCCATCATAGCTCCTTGCTGTCGCTGGGAGGATGTTTTCTCCTCCGCTCGCCCCTTCCACCGTCATTTTCTCTCTACCCACCCTTGCCTCCTTTTCCGCGCAGCTCTCGATTCCCCCCTCTCTTTCGCACCCTCCATGTCATATTCCGCTCCAGGAGCTCCATCATAGCTCCTTGCTGTCGCTGGGAGGATGTTTTCTCCTCCGCTCGCCCCTTCCACCGTCATTTTCTCTCTACCCACCCTTGCCTCCTTTTCCGCGCAGCTCTCGATTCCCCCCTCTCTTTCGCACCCTCCATGTCATATTCCGCTCCAGGAGTTCCATCATAGCTCCTCACTGTCGCTGGGAGGATGTTTTCTCCTCCGCTCGCCCCTTCCACCATCATTTTCTCTCTACCCACCCTTGCCTCCTTTTCCGCGCAGCTCTCGATTCCCCCCTCTCTTTCGCACCCTCCATGTCATATTCCGCTCCAGGAGTTCCATCATAGCTCCTCACTGTCGCTGGGAGGAAGTTTTCTCCTCCGCTCGCCCCTTCCACCGTCATTTTCTCTCTACCCACCCTTGCCTCCTTTTCCGCGCAGCTCTCGATTCCCCCCTCTCTTTCGCACCCTCCATGTCATATTCCGCTCCAGGAGCTCCATCATAGCTCCTTGCTGTCGCTGGGAGGATGTTTTCTCCTCCGCTCGCCCCTTCCACCGTCATTTTCTCTCTTCCCACCCTTGCCTCCTTTTCCGCGCAGCTCTCGATTCCCCCCTCTCTTTCGCACCCTCCATGTCATATTCCGCTCCAGGAGTTCCATCATAGCTCCTCACTGTCGCTGGGAGGATGTTTTCTCCTCCGCTCGCCCCTTCCACCGTCATTTTCTCTCTACCCACCCTTGCCTCCTTCTCCGCGCAGCTCTCGATTCCCCCCTCTCTTTCGCACCCTCCATGTCATATTCCGCTCCAGGAGCTCCATCATAGCTAATCGCTGTCTCTGGGAGGATGTTTTCTCCTCCGCTCGCCCCTTCCACCGTCATTTTCTCTCTACCCACCCTTGCCTCCTTTTCCGCGCAGCTCTCGATTCCCCCCTCTCTTTCGCACCCTCCATGTCATATTCCGCTCCAGGAGTTCCATCATAGCTCCTCACTGTCGCTGGGAGGATGTTTTCTCCTCCGCTCGCCCCTTCCACCGTCATTTTCTCTCTACCCACCCTTGCCTCCTTTTCCGCGCAGCTCTCGATTCCCCCCTCTCTTTCGCACCCTCCATGTCATATTCCGCTCCAGGAGTTCCATCATAGCTCCTCACTGTCGCTGGGAGGATGTTTTCTCCTCCGCTCGCCCCTTCCACCGTCATTTTCTCTCTACCCACCCTTGCCTCCTTTTCCGCACAGCTCTCGATTCCCCCCTCTCTTTCGCACCCTCCATGTCATGTTCCGCTCCAGGAGTTCCATCATAGCTCCTCACTGTCGCTGGGAGGATGTTTTCTCCTCCGCTCGCCCCTTCCACCGTCATTTTCTCTCTACCCACCCTTGCCTCCTTTTCCGCGCAGCTCTCGATTCCCCCCTCTCTTTCGCACCCTCCATGTCATATTCCGCTCCAGGAGCTCCATCATAGCTCCTTGCTGTCGCTGGGAGGATGTTTTCTCCTCCGCTCGCCCCTTCCACCGTCATTTTCTCTCTACCCACCCTTGCCTCCTTTTCCGCGCAGCTCTCGATTCCCCCCTCTCTTTCGCACCCTCCATGTCATATTCCGCTCCAGGAGTTCCATCATAGCTCCTCACTGTCGCTGGGAGGATGTTTTCTCCTCCGCTCGCCCCTTCCACCGTCATTTTCTCTCTACCCATCCTTGCCTCCTTTTCCGCGCAGCTCTCGATTCCCCCCTCTCTTTCGCACCCTCCATGTCATATTCCGCTCCAGGAGTTCCATCATAGCTCCTCACTGTCGCTGGGAGGATGTTTTCTCCTCCGCTCGCCCCTTCCACCGTCATTTTCTCTCTACCCACCCTTGCCTCCTTTTCCGCGCAGCTCTCGATTCCCCCCTCTCTTTCGCACCCTCCATGTCATATTCCGCTCCAGGAGTTCCATCATAGCTCCTCACTGTCGCTGGGAGGAAGTTTTCTCCTCCGCTCGCCCCTTCCACCTTCATTTTCTCTCTACCCACCCTTGCCTCCTTTTCCGCGCAGCTCTCGATTCCCCCCTCTCTTTCGCACCCTCCATGTCATATTCCGCTCCAGGAGCTCCATCATAGCTCCTTGCTGTCGCTGGGAGGATGTTTTCTCCTCCGCTCGCCCCTTCCACCGTCATTTTCTCTCTACCCACCCTTGCCTCCTTTTCCGCGCAGCTCTCGATTCCCCCCTCTCTTTCGCACCCTCCATGTCATATTCCGCTCCAGGAGCTCCATCATAGCTAATCGCTGTCGCTGGGAGGATGTTTTCTCCTCCGCTCGCCCCTTCCACCGTCATTTTCTCTCTATCCACCCTTGCCTCCTTTTCCGCGCAGCTCTCGATTCCCCCCTCTCTTTCGCACCCTCCATGTCATATTCCGCTCCAGGAGTTCCATCATAGCTCCTCACTGTCGCTGGGAGGAAGTTTTCTCCTCCGCTCGCCCCTTCCACCGTCATTTTCTCTCTACCCACCCTTGCCTCCTTTTCCGCGCAGCTCTCGATTCCCCCCTCTCTTTCGCACCCTCCATGTCATATTCCACTCCAGGAGCTCCATCATAGCTCCTTGCTGTCGCTGGGAGGATGTTTTCTCCTCCGCTCGCCCCTTCCACCGTCATTTTCTCTCTACCCACCCTTGCCTCCTTTTCCGCGCAGCTCTCGATTCCCCCCTCTCTTTCGCACCCTCCATGTCATATTCCGCTCCAGGAGTTCCATCATAGCTCCTCACTGTCGCTGGGAGGATGTTTTCTCCTCCGCTCGCCCCTTCCACCGTCATTTTCTCTCTACCCACCCTTGCCTCCTTTTCCGCGCAGCTCTCGATTCCCCCCTCTCTTTCGCACCCTCCATGTCATATTCCGCTCCAGGAGCTCCATCATAGCTCCTCGCTGTCGCTGGGAGGATGTTTTCTCCTCCGCTCGCCCCTTCCACCGTCATTTTCTCTCTACCAACCCTTGCCTACTTTTCCGCGCAGCTCTCGATTCCCCCCTCTCTTTCGCACCCTCAATGTCATATTCCGCTCCAGGAGTTCCATCATAGCTCCTCACTGTCGCTGGGAGGATGTTTTCTCCTCCGCTCGCCCCTTCCACCGTCATTTTCTCTCTACCCACCCTTGCCTCCTTTTCCGCGCAGCTCTCGATTCCCCCCTCTCTTTCGCACCCTCCATGTCATATTCCGCTCCAGGAGTTCCATCATAGCTCCTCACTGTCGCTGGGAGGAAGTTTTCTCCTCCGCTCGCCCCTTCCACCGTCATTTTCTCTCTACCCACCCTTGCCTCCTTTTCCGCGCAGCTCTCGATTCCCCCCTCTCTTTCGCACCCTCCATGTCATATTCCGCTCCAGGAGCTCCATCATAGCTCCTTGCTGTCGCTGGGAGGATGTTTTCTCCTCCGCTCGCCCCTTCCACCGTCATTTTCTCTCTACCCACCCTTGCCTCCTTTTCCGCGCAGCTCTCGATTCCCCCCTCTCTTTCGCACCCTCCATGTCATATTCCGCTCCAGGAGTTCCATCATAGCTCCTCACTGTCGCTGGGAGGATGTTTTCTCCTCCGCTCGCCCCTTCCACCATCATTTTCTCTCTACCCACCCTTGCCTCCTTTTCCGCGCAGCTCTCGATTCCCTCCTCTCTTTCGCACCCTCCATGTCATATTCCGCTCCAGGAGTTCCATCATAGCTCCTCACTGTCGCTGGGAGGAAGTTTTCTCCTCCGCTCGCCCCTTCCACCGTCATTTTCTCTCTACCCACCCTTGCCTCCTTTTCCGCGCAGCTCTCGATTCCCCCCTCTCTTTCGCACCCTCCATGTCATATTCCGCTCCAGGAGCTCCATCATAGCTCCTTGCTGTCGCTGGGAGGATGTTTTCTCCTCCGCTCGCCCCTTCCACCGTCATTTTCTCTCTACCCACCCTTGCCTCCTTTTCCGCGCAGCTCTCGATTCCCCCCTCTCTTTCGCACCCTCCATGTCATATTCCGCTCCAGGAGTTCCATCATAGCTCCTCACTGTCGCTGGGAGGATGTTTTCTCCTCCGCTCGCCCCTTCCACCGTCATTTTCTCTCTACCCACCCTTGCCTCCTTCTCCGCGCAGCTCTCGATTCCCCCCTCTCTTTCGCACCCTCCATGTCATATTCCGCTCCAGGAGCTCCATCATAGCTAATCGCTGTCGCTGGGAGGATGTTTTCTCCTCCGCTCGCCCCTTCCACCGTCATTTTCTCTCTACCCACCCTTGCCTCCTTTTCCGCGCAGCTCTCGATTCCCCCCTCTCTTTCGCACCCTCCATGTCATATTCCGCTCCAGGAGTTCCATCATAGCTCCTCACTGTCGCTGGGAGGATGTTTTCTCCTCCGCTCGCCCCTTCCACCGTCATTTTCTCTCTACCCACCCTTGCCTCCTTCTCCGCGCAGCTCTCGATTCCCCCCTCTCTTTCGCACCCTCCATGTCATATTCCGCTCCAGGAGCTCCATCATAGCTAATCGCTGTCGCTGGGAGGATGTTTTCTCCTCCGCTCGCCCCTTCCACCGTCATTTTCTCTCTACCCACCCTTGCCTCCTTTTCCGCGCAGCTCTCGATTCCCCCCTCTCTTTCGCACCCTCCATGTCATATTACACTCCAGGAGCTCCATCATAGCTCCTTGCTGTCGCTGGGAGGATGTTTTCTCCTCTGCTCGCCCCTTCCACCGTCATTTTCTCTCTACCCACCCTTGCCTCCTTTTCCGCGCAGCTCTCGATTCCCCCCTCTCTTTCGCACCCTCCATGTCATATTCCGCTCCAGGAGTTCCATCATAGCTCCTCACTGTCGCTGGGAGGATGTTTTCTCCTCCGCTCGCCCCTTCCACCGTCATTTTCTCTCTACCCACCCTTGCCTCCTTTTCCGTGCAGCTCTCGATTCCCCCCTCTCTTTCGCACCCTCCATGTCATATTCCGCTCCAGGAGCTCCATCATAGCTCCTCGCTGTCGCTGGGAGGATGTTTTCTCCTCCGCTCGCCCCTTCCACCGTCATTTTCTCTCTACCCACCCTTGCCTACTTTTCCGCGCAGCTCTCGATTCCCCCCTCTCTTTCGCACCCTCAATGTCATATTCCGCTCCAGGAGTTCCATCATAGCTCCTCACTGTCGCTGGGAGGATGTTTTCTCCTCCGCTCGCCCCTTCCACCGTCATTTTCTCTCTACCCACCCTTGCCTCCTTTTCCGCGCAGCTCTCGATTCCCCCCTCTCTTTCGCACCCTCCATGTCATATTCCGCTCCAGGAGTTCCATCATAGCTCCTCACTGTCGCTGGGAGGAAGTTTTCTCCTCCGCTCGCCCCTTCCACCGTCATTTTCTCTCTACCCACCCTTGCCTCCTTTTCCGCGCAGCTCTCGATTCCCCCCTCTCTTTCGCACCCTCCATGTCATATTCCGCTCCAGGAGCTCCATCATAGCTCCTTGCTGTCGCTGGGAGGATGTTTTCTCCTCCGCTCGCCCCTTCCACCGTCATTTTCTCTCTACCCACCCTTGCCTCCTTTTCCGCGCAGCTCTCGATTCCCCCCTCTCTTTCGCACCCTCCATGTCATATTCCGCTCCAGGAGTTCCATCATAGCTCCTCACTGTCGCTGGGAGGATGTTTTCTCCTCCGCTCGCCCCTTCCACCATCATTTTCTCTCTACCCACCCTTGCCTCCTTTTCCGCGCAGCTCTCGATTCCCTCCTCTCTTTCGCACCCTCCATGTCATATTCTGCTCCAGGAGTTCCATCATAGCTCCTCACTGTCGCTGGGAGGATGTTTTCTCCTCCGCTCGCCCCTTCCACCGTCATTTTCTCTCTACCCACCCTTGCCTCCTTTTCCGCGCAGCTCTCGATTCCCCCCTCTCTTTCGCACCCTCCATGTCATATTCCACTCCAGGAGCTCCATCATAGCTCCTTGCTGTCGCTGGGAGGATGTTTTCTCCTCCGCTCGCCCCTTCCACCGTCATTTTCTCTCTACCCACCCTTGCCTCCTTTTCCGCGCAGCTCTCGATTCCCCCCTCTCTTTCGCACCCTCCATGTCATATTCCGCTCCAGGAGTTCCATCATAGCTCCTCACTGTCGCTGGGAGGATGTTTTCTCCTCCGCTCGCCCCTTCCACCGTCATTTTCTCTCTACCCACCCTTGCCTCCTTTTCCGCGCAGCTCTCGATTCCCCCCTCTCTTTCGCACCCTCCATGTCATATTCCGCTCCAGGAGTTCCATCATAGCTCCTCACTGTCGCTGGGAGGATGTTTTCTCCTCCGCTCGCCCCTTCCACCGTCATTTTCTCTCTACCCACCCTTGCCTCCTTTTCCGCGCAGCTCTCGATTCCCCCCTCTCTTTCGCACCCTCCATGTCATATTCCGCTCCAGGAGCTCCATCATAGCTCCTTGCTGTCGCTGGGAGGATGTTTTCTCCTCCGCTCGCCCCTTCCACCGTCATTTTCTCTCTTCCCACCCTTGCCTCCTTTTCCGCGCAGCTCTCGATTCCCCCCTCTCTTTCGCACCCTCCATGTCATATTCCGCTCCAGGAGTTCCATCATAGCTCCTCACTGTCGCTGGGAGGATGTTTTCTCCTCCGCTCGCCCCTTCCACCGTCATTTTCTCTCTACCCACCCTTGCCTCCTTCTCCGCGCAGCTCTCGATTCCCCCCTCTCTTTCGCACCCTCCATGTCATATTCCGCTCCAGGAGCTCCATCATAGCTAATCGCTGTCTCTGGGAGGATGTTTTCTCCTCCGCTCGCCCCTTCCACCGTCATTTTCTCTCTACCCACCCTTGCCTCCTTTTCCGCGCAGCTCTCGATTCCCCCCTCTCTTTCGCACCCTCCATGTCATATTCCGCTCCAGGAGTTCCATCATAGCTCCTCACTGTCGCTGGGAGGATGTTTTCTCCTCCGCTCGCCCCTTCCACCGTCATTTTCTCTCTACCCACCCTTGCCTCCTTTTCCGCGCAGCTCTCGATTCCCCCCTCTCTTTCGCACCCTCCATGTCATATTCCGCTCCAGGAGCTCCATCATAGCTCCTTGCTGTCGCTGGGAGGATGTTTTCTCCTCCGCTCGCCCCTTCCACCGTCATTTTCTCTCTACCCACCCTTGCCTCCTTTTCCGCGCAGCTCTCGATTTCCCCCTCTCTTTCGCACCCTCCATGTCATATTCCGCTCCAGGAGTTCCATCATAGCTCCTCACTGTCGCTGGGAGGATGTTTTCTCCTCCGCTCGCCCCTTCCACCGTCATTTTCTCTCTACCCACCCTTGCCTCCTTTTCCGCGCAGCTCTCGATTCCCCCCTCTCTTTCGCACCCTCCATGTCATATTCCGCTCCAGGAGTTCCATCATAGCTCCTCACTGTCGCTGGGAGGATGTTTTCTCCTCCGCTCGCCCCTTCCACCGTCATTTTCTCTCTACCCACCCTTGCCTCCTTTTCCGCACAGCTCTCGATTCCCCCCTCTCTTTCGCACCCTCCATGTCATATTCCGCTCCAGGAGTTCCATCATAGCTCCTCACTGTCGCTGGGAGGATGTTTTCTCCTCCGCTCGCCCCTTCCACCGTCATTTTCTCTCTACCCACCCTTGCCTCCTTTTCCGCGCAGCTCTCGATTCCCCCCTCTCTTTCGCACCCTCCATGTCATATTCCGCTCCAGGAGCTCCATCATAGCTCCTTGCTGTCGCTGGGAGGATGTTTTCTCCTCCGCTCGCCCCTTCCACCGTCATTTTCTCTCTACCCACCCTTGCCTCCTTTTCCGCGCAGCTCTCGATTCCCCCCTCTCTTTCGCACCCTCCATGTCATATTCCGCTCCAGGAGTTCCATCATAGCTCCTCACTGTCGCTGGGAGGATGTTTTCTCCTCCGCTCGCCCCTTCCACCGTCATTTTCTCTCTACCCATCCTTGCCTCCTTTTCCGCGCAGCTCTCGATTCCCCCCTCTCTTTCGCACCCTCCATGTCATATTCCGCTCCAGGAGTTCCATCATAGCTCCTCACTGTCGCTGGGAGGATGTTTTCTCCTCCGCTCGCCCCTTCCACCGTCATTTTCTCTCTACCCACCCTTGCCTCCTTTTCCGCGCAGCTCTCGATTCCCCCCTCTCTTTCGCACCCTCCATGTCATATTCCGCTCCAGGAGTTCCATCATAGCTCCTCACTGTCGCTGGGAGGAAGTTTTCTCCTCCGCTCGCCCCTTCCACCTTCATTTTCTCTCTACCCACCCTTGCCTCCTTTTCCGCGCAGCTCTCGATTCCCCCCTCTCTTTCGCACCCTCCATGTCATATTCCGCTCCAGGAGCTCCATCATAGCTCCTTGCTGTCGCTGGGAGGATGTTTTCTCCTCCGCTCGCCCCTTCCACCGTCATTTTCTCTCTACCCACCCTTGCCTCCTTTTCCGCGCAGCTCTCGATTCCCCCCTCTCTTTCGCACCCTCCATGTCATATTCCGCTCCAGGAGCTCCATCATAGCTAATCGCTGTCGCTGGGAGGATGTTTTCTCCTCCGCTCGCCCCTTCCACCGTCATTTTCTCTCTACCCACCCTTGCCTCCTTTTCCGCGCAGCTCTCGATTCCCCCCTCTCTTTCGCACCCTCCATGTCATATTCCGCTCCAGGAGTTCCATCATAGCTCCTCACTGTCGCTGGGAGGAAGTTTTCTCCTCCGCTCGCCCCTTCCACCGTCATTTTCTCTCTACCCACCCTTGCCTCCTTTTCCGCGCAGCTCTCGATTCCCCCCTCTCTTTCGCACCCTCCATGTCATATTCCACTCCAGGAGCTCCATCATAGCTCCTTGCTGTCGCTGGGAGGATGTTTTCTCCTCCGCTCGCCCCTTCCACCGTCATTTTCTCTCTACCCACCCTTGCCTCCTTTTCCGCGCAGCTCTCGATTCCCTCCTCTCTTTCGCACCCTCCATGTCATATTCCGCTCCAGGAGTTCCATCATAGCTCCTCACTGTCGCTGGGAGGATGTTTTCTCCTCCGCTCGCCCCTTCCACCGTCATTTTCTCTCTACCCACCCTTGCCTCCTTTTCCGCGCAGCTCTCGATTCCCCCCTCTCTTTCGCACCCTCCATGTCATATTCCACTCCAGGAGCTCCATCATAGCTCCTTGCTGTCGCTGGGAGGATGTTTTCTCCTCCGCTCGCCCCTTCCACCGTCATTTTCTCTCTACCCACCCTTGCCTCCTTTTCCGCGCAGCTCTCGATTCCCCCCTCTCTTTCGCACACTCCATGTCATATTCCGCTCCAGGAGTTCCATCATAGCTCCTCACTGTCGCTGGGAGGATGTTTTCTCCTCCGCTCGCCCCTTCCACCGTCATTTTCTCTCTACCCACCCTTGCCTCCTTTTCCGCGCAGCTCTCGATTCCCCCCTCTCTTTCGCACCCTCCATGTCATATTCCGCTCCAGGAGCTCCATCATAGCTCCTCGCTGTCGCTGGGAGGATGTTTTCTCCTCCGCTCGCCCCTTCCACCGTCATTTTCTCTCTACCCACCCTTGCCTACTTTTCCGCGCAGCTCTCGATTCCCCCCTCTCTTTCGCACCCTCAATGTCATATTCCGCTCCAGGAGTTCCATCATAGCTCCTCACTGTCGCTGGGAGGATGTTTTCTCCTCCGCTCGCCCCTTCCACCGTCATTTTCTCTCTACCCACCCTTGCCTCCTTTTCCGCGCAGCTCTCGATTCCCCCCTCTCTTTCGCACCCTCCATGTCATATTCCGCTCCAGGAGTTCCATCATAGCTCCTCACTGTCGCTGGGAGGAAGTTTTCTCCTCCGCTCGCCCCTTCCACCGTCATTTTCTCTCTACCCACCCTTGCCTCCTTTTCCGCGCAGCTCTCGATTCCCCCCTCTCTTTCGCACCCTCCATGTCATATTCCGCTCCAGGAGCTCCATCATAGCTCCTTCCTGTCGCTGGGAGGATGTTTTCTCCTCCGCTCGCCCCTTCCACCGTCATTTTCTCTCTACCCACCCTTGCCTCCTTTTCCGCGCAGCTCTCGATTCCCCCCTCTCTTTCGCACCCTCCATGTCATATTCCGCTCCAGGAGTTCCATCATAGCTCCTCACTGTCGCTGGGAGGATGTTTTCTCCTCCGCTCGCCCCTTCCACCATCATTTTCTCTCTACCCACCCTTGCCTCCTTTTCCGCGCAGCTCTCGATTCCCTCCTCTCTTTCGCACCCTCCATGTCATATTCCGCTCCAGGAGTTCCATCATAGCTCCTCACTGTCGCTGGGAGGAAGTTTTCTCCTCCGCTCGCCCCTTCCACCGTCATTTTCTCTCTACCCACCCTTGCCTCCTTTTCCGCGCAGCTCTCGATTCCCCCCTCTCTTTCGCACCCTCCATGTCATATTCCGCTCCAGGAGCTCCATCATAGCTCCTTGCTGTCGCTGGGAGGATGTTTTCTCCTCCGCTCGCCCCTTCCACCGTCATTTTCTCTCTACCCACCCTTGCCTCCTTTTCCGCGCAGCTCTCGATTCCCCCCTCTCTTTCGCACCCTCCATGTCATATTCCGCTCCAGGAGTTCCATCATAGCTCCTCACTGTCGCTGGGAGGATGTTTTCTCCTCCGCTCGCCCCTTCCACCGTCATTTTCTCTCTACCCACCCTTGCCTCCTTCTCCGCGCAGCTCTCGATTCCCCCCTCTCTTTCGCACCCTCCATGTCATATTCCGCTCCAGGAGCTCCATCATAGCTAATCGCTGTCGCTGGGAGGATGTTTTCTCCTCCGCTCGCCCCTTCCACCGTCATTTTCTCTCTACCCACCCTTGCCTCCTTTTCCGCGCAGCTCTCGATTCCCCCCTCTCTTTCGCACCCTCCATGTCATATTCCGCTCCAGGAGTTCCATCATAGCTCCTCACTGTCGCTGGGAGGATGTTTTCTCCTCCGCTCGCCCCTTCCACCGTCATTTTCTCTCTACCCACCCTTGCCTCCTTTTCCGCGCAGCTCTCGATTCCCCCCTCTCTTTCGCACCCTCCATGTCATATTCCGCTCCAGGAGTTCCATCATAGCTCCTCACTGTCGCTGGGAGGATGTTTTCTCCTCCGCTCGCCCCTTCCACCGTCATTTTCTCTCTACCCACCCTTGCCTCCTTCTCCGCGCAGCTCTCGATTCCCCCCTCTCTTTCGCACCCTCCATGTCATATTCCGCTCCAGGAGTTCCATCATAGCTCCTCACTGTCGCTGGGAGGATGTTTTCTCCTCCGCTCGCCCCTTCCACCGTCATTTTCTCTCTACCCACCCTTGCCTCCTTCTCCGCGCAGCTCTCGATTCCCCCCTCTCTTTCGCACCCTCCATGTCATATTCCGCTCCAGAAGCTCCATCATAGCTCCTCGCTGTCGCTGGGAGGATGTTTTCTCCTCCGCTCGCCCCTTCCACCGTCATTTTCTCTCTACCCACCCTTGCCTCCTTTTCCGCGCAGCTCTCGATTCCCCCCTCTCTTTCGCACCTTCCATGTCATATTCCGCTCCAGGAGTTCCATCATAGCTCCTCACTGTCGCTGGGAGGATGTTTTCTCCTCCGCTCGCCTCTTCCACCGTCATTTTCTCTCTACCCACCCTTGCCTCCTTTTCCGCGCAGCTCTTGATTCCCCCCTCTCTTTCACACCCTCCATGTCATATTCCGCTCCAGGAGTTCCATCATAGCTCCTCACTGTCGCTGGGAGGAAGTTTTCTCCTCCGCTCGCCCCTTCCACCGTCATTTTCTCTCTACCCACCCTTGCCTCCTTTTTCGCGCAGCTCTCGATTCCCCCCTCTCTTTCGCACCCTCCATGTCATATTCCGCTCCAGGAGCTCCATCATAGCTCCTTGCTGTCGCTGGGAGGATGTTTTCTCCTCCGCTCGCCCCTTCCACCGTCATTTTCTCTCTACCCACCCTTGCCTCCTTTTCCGCGCAGCTCTCGATTCCCCCCTCTCTTTCGCACCCTCCATGTCATATTCCGCTCCAGGAGTTCCATCATAGCTCCTCACTGTCGCTGGGAGGATGTTTTCTCCTCCGCTCGCCCCTTCCACCGTCATTTTCTCTCTACCCACCCTTGCCTCCTTTTCAGCGCAGCTCTCGATTCCCCCCTCTCTTTCGCACCCTCCATGTCATATTCCGCTCCAGGAGCTCCATCATAGCTCCTCGCTGTCGCTGGGAGGATGTTTTCTCCTCCGCTCGCCCCTTCCACCGTCATTTTCTCTCTACCCACCCTTGCCTCCTTTTCCGCGCAGCTCTCGATTCCCCCCTCTCTTTCGCACCCTCCATGTCATATTCCGCTCCAGGAGTTCCATCATAGCTCCTCACTGTCGCTGGGAGGATGTTTTCTCCTCCGCTCGCCCCTTCCACCGTCATTTTCTCTCTACCCACCCTTGCCTCCTTTTCAGCGCAGCTCTCGATTCCCCCCTCTCTTTCGCACCCTCCATGTCATATTCCGCTCCAGGAGCTCCATCATAGCTCCTCGCTGTCGCTGGGAGGATGTTTTCTCCTCCGCTCGCCCCTTCCACCGTCATTTTCTCTCTACCCACCCTTGCCTCCTTTTCCGCGCAGCTCTCGATTCCCCCCTCTCTTTCGCACCCTCAATGTCATATTCCGCTCCAGGAGTTCCATCATAGCTCCTCACTGTCGCTGGGAGGATGTTTTCTCCTCCGCTCGCCCCTTCCACCGTCATTTTCTCTCTACCCACCCTTGCCTCCTTTTCCGCGCAGCTCTCGATTCCCCCCTCTCTTTCGCACCCTCAATGTCATATTCCACTCCAGGAGTTCCATCATAGCTCCTCACTGTCGCTGGGAGGATGTTTTCTCCTCCGCTCGCCCCTTCCACCGTCATTTTCTCTCTACCCACCCTTGCCTCCTTTTCCGCGCAGCTCTCGATTCCCCCCTCTCTTTCGCACCCTCCATGTCATATTCCGCTCCAGGAGTTCCATCATAGCTCCTCACTGTCGCTGGGAGGAAGTTTTCTCCTCCGCTCGCCCCTTCCACCGTCATTTTCTCTCTACCCACCCTTGCCTCCTTTTCCGCGCAGCTCTCGATTCCCCCCTCTCTTTCGCACCCTCCATGTCATATTCCGCTCCAGGAGCTCCATCATAGCTCCTCACTGTCGCTGGGAGGATGTTTTCTCCTCCGCTCGCCCCTTCCACCGTCATTTTCTCTCTACCCACCCTTGCCTCCTTTTCCGCGCAGCTCTCGATTCCCCCCTCTCTTTCGCACCCTCCATGTCATATTCCGCTCCAGGAGTTCCATCATAGCTCCTCACTGTCGCTGGGAGGATGTTTTCTCCTCCGCTCGCCCCTTCCACCGTCATTTTCTCTCTACCCACCCTTGCCTCCTTCTCCGCGCAGCTCTCGATTCCCCCCTCTCTTTCGCATCCTCCATGTCATATTCCGCTCCAGGAGCTCCATCATAGCTCCTCGCTGTCGCTGGGAGGATGTTTTCTCCTCCGCTCGCCCCTTCCACCGTCATTTTCTCTCTACCCACCCTTGCCTCCTTTTCCGCGCAGCTCTCGATTCCCCCCTCTCTTTCGCACCCTCCATGTCATATTCCGCTCCAGGAGTTCCATCATAGCTCCTCACTGTCGCTGGGAGGATGTTTTCTCCTCCGCTCGCCTCTTCCACCGTCATTTTCTCTCTACCCACCCTTGCCTCCTTTTCCGCGCAGCTCTCGATTCCCCCCTCTCTTTCGCACCCTCCATGTCATATTCCGCTCCAGGAGTTCCATCATAGCTCCTCACTGTCGCTGGGAGGAAGTTTTCTCCTCCGCTCGCCCCTTCCACCGTCATTTTCTCTCTACCCACCCTTGCCTCCTTTTCCGCGCAGCTCTCGATTCCCCCCTCTCTTTCGCACCCTCCATGTCATATTCCGCTCCAGGAGCTCCATCATAGATCCTTGCTGTCGCTGGGAGGATGTTTTCTCCTCCGCTCGCCCCTTCCACCGTCATTTTCTCTCTACCCACCCTTGCCTCCTTTTCCGCGCAGCTCTCGATTCCCCCCTCTCTTTCGCACCCTCCATGTCATATTCCGCTCCAGGAGTTCCATCATAGCTCCTCACTGTCGCTGGGAGGATGTTTTCTCCTCCGCTCGCCCCTTCCACCGTCATTTTCTCTCTACCCACCCTTGCCTCCTTTTCCGCGCAGCTCTCGATTCCCCCCTCTCTTTCGCACCCTCCATGTCATATTCCGCTCCAGGAGTTCCATCATAGCTCCTCACTGTCGCTGGGAGGATGTTTTCTCCTCCGTTCGCCCCTTCCACCGTCATTTTCTCTCTACCCACCCTTGCCTCCTTCTCCGCGCAGCTCTCGATTCCCCCCTCTCTTTCGCACCCTCCATGTCATATTCCGCTCCAGGAGCTCCATCATAGCTCCTCGCTGTCGCTGGGAGGATGTTTTCTCCTCCGCTCGCCCCTTCCACCGTCATTTTCTCTCTACCCACCCTTGCCTCCTTTTCCGCGCAGCTCTCGATTCCCCCCTCTCTTTCGCACCCTCCATGTCATATTCCGCTCCAGGAGTTCCATCATAGCTCCTCACTGTCGCTGGGAGAATGTTTTCTCCTCCGCTCGCCTCTTCCACCGTCATTTTCTCTCTACCCACCCTTGCCTCCTTTTCCGCGCAGCTCTCGATTCCCCCCTCTCTTTCGCACCCTCCATGTCATATTCCGCTCCAGGAGTTCCATCATAGCTCCTCACTGTCGCTGGGAGGTTGTTTTCTCCTCCGCTCGCCTCTTCCACCGTCATTTTCTCTCTACCCACCCTTGCCTCCTTTTCCGCGCAGCTCTCGATTCCCCCCTCTCTTTCGCACCCTCCATGTCATATTCCGCTCCAGGAGTTCCATCATAGCTCCTCACTGTCGCTGGGAGGAAGTTTTCTCCTCCGCTCGCCCCTTCCACCGTCATTTTCTCTCTACCCACCCTTGCCTCCTTTTCCGCGCAGCTCTCGATTCCCCCCTCTCTTTCGCACCCTCCATGTCATATTCCGCTCCAGGAGCTCCATCATAGCTCCTTGCTGTCGCTGGGAGGATGTTTTCTCCTCCGCTCGCCCCTTCCACCGTCATTTTCTCTCTACCCACCCTTGCCTCCTTTTCCGCGCAGCTCTCGATTCCCCCCTCTCTTTCGCACCCTCCATGTCATATTCCGCTCCAGGAGTTCCATCATAGCTCCTCACTGTCGCTGGGAGGATGTTTTCTCCTCCGCTCGCCCCTTCCACCGTCATTTTCTCTCTACCCACCCTTGCCTCCTTTTCCGCGCAGCTCTCGATTCCCCCCTCTCTTTCGCACCCTCCATGTCATATTCCGCTCCAGGAGTTCCATCATAGCTCCTCACTGTCGCTGGGAGGATGTTTTCTCCTCCGCTCGCCCCTTCCACCGTCATTTTCTCTCTACCCACCCTTGCCTCCTTTTCCGCGCAGCTCTCGATTCCCCCCTCTCTTTCGCACCCTCCATGTCATATTCCGCTCCAGGAGCTCCATCATAGCTCCTTGCTGTCGCTGGGAGGATGTTTTCTCCTCCGCTCGCCCCTTCCACCGTCATTTTCTCTCTACCCACCCTTGCCTCCTTTTCCGCGCAGCTCTCGATTCCCCCCTCTCTTTCGCACCCTCCATGTCATATTCCGCTCCAGGAGTTCCATCATAGCTCCTCACTGTCGCTGGGAGGATGTTTTCTCCTCCGCTCGCCCCTTCCACCGTCATTTTCTCTCTACCCACCCTTGCCTCCTTTTCCGCGCAGCTCTCGATTCCCCCCTCTCTTTTGCACCCTCCATGTCATATTCCGCTCCAGGAGTTCCATCATAGCTCCTCACTGTCGCTGGGAGGATGTTTTCTCCTCCGCTCGCCCCTTCCACCGTCATTTTCTCTCTACCCACCCTTGCCTCCTTCTCCGCGCAGCTCTCGATTCCCCCCTCTATTTCGCACCCTCCATGTCATATTCCGCTCCAGGAGCTCCATCATAGCTCCTCGCTGTCGCTGGGAGGATGTTTTCTCCTCCGCTCGCCCCTTCCACCGTCATTTTCTCTCTACCCACCCTTGCCTCCTTTTCCGCGCAGCTCTCGATTCCCCCCTCTCTTTCGCACCCTCCATGTCATATTCCGCTCCAGGAGTTCCATCATAGCTCCTCACTGTCGCTGGGAGGATGTTTTCTCCTCCGCTCGCCTCTTCCACCGTCATTTTCTCTCTACCCACCCTTGCCTCCTTTTCCGCGCAGCTCTCGATTCCCCCCTCTCTTTCGCACCCTCCATGTCATATTCCGCTCCAGGAGTTCCATCATAGCTCCTCACTGTCGCTGGGAGGATGTTTTCTCCTCCGCTCGCCTCTTCCACCGTCATTTTCTCTCTACCCACCCTTGCCTCCTTTTCCGCGCAGCTCTCGATTTCCCCCTCTCTTTCGCACCCTCCATGTCATATTCCGCTCCAGGAGTTCCATCATAGCTCCTCACTGTCGCTGGGAGGAAGTTTTCTTCTCCGCTCGCCCCTTCCACCGTCATTTTCTCTCTACCCACCCTTGCCTCCTTTTCCGCGCAGCTCTCGATTCCCCCCTCTCTTTCGCACCCTCCATGTCATATTCCGCTCCAGGAGCTCCATCATAGCTCCTTGCTGTCGCTGGGAGGATGTTTTCTCCTCCGCTCGCCCCTTCCACCGTCATTTTCTCTCTACCCACCCTTGCCTCCTTTTCCGCACAGCTCTCGATTCCCCCCTCTCTTTCGCACCCTCCATGTCATATTCCGCTCCAGGAGTTCCATCATAGCTCCTCACTGTCGCTGGGAGGATGTTTTCTCCTCCGCTCGCCCCTTCCACCGTCATTTTCTCTCTACCCACCCTTGCCTCCTTTTCCGCGCAGCTCTCGATTCCCCCCTCTCTTTCGCACCCTCCATGTCATATTCCGCTCCAGGAGTTCCATCATAGCTCCTCACTGTCGCTGGGAGGATGTTTTCTCCTCCGCTCGCCTCTTCCACCGTCATTTTCTCTCTACCCACCCTTGCCTCCTTTTCCGCGCAGCTCTCGATTCCCCCCTCTCTTTCGCACCCTCCATGTCATATTCTGCCCCAGGAGCTCCATCATAGCTCCTTGCTGTCGCTGGGAGGATGTTTTCTCCTCCGCTCGCCCCTTCCACCGTCATTTTCTCTCTACCCACCCTTGCCTCCTTTTCCGCGCAGCTCTCGATTCCCCCCTCTCTTTCGCACCCTCCATGTCATATTCCGCTCCAGGAGTTCCATCATAGCTCCTCACTGTCGCTGGGAGGATGTTTTCTCCTCCGCTCGCCCCTTCCACCATCATTTTCTCTCTACCCACCCTTGCCTCCTTTTCCGCGCAGCTCTCGATTCCCCCCTCTCTTTCGCACCCTCCATGTCATATTCCGCTCCAGGAGTTCCATCATAGCTCCTCACTGTCGCTGGGAGGATGTTTTCTCCTCCGCTCGCCCCTTCCACCGTCATTTTCTCTCTACCCACCCTTGCCTCCTTTTCCGCGCAGCTCTCGATTCCCCCCTCTCTTTCGCACCCTCCATGTCATATTCCGCTCCAGGAGTTCCATCATAGCTCCTCACTGTCGCTGGGAGGATGTTTTCTCCTCCGCTCGCCTCTTCCACCGTCATTTTCTCTCTACCCACCCTTGCCTCCTTTTCCGCGCAGCTCTCGATTCCCCCCTCTCTTTCGCACCCTCCATGTCATATTCTGCCCCAGGAGCTCCATCATAGCTCCTTGCTGTCGCTGGGAGGATGTTTTCTCCTCCGCTCGCCCCTTCCACCGTCATTTTCTCTCTACCCACCCTTGCCTCCTTTTCCGCGCAGCTCTCGATTCCCCCCTCTCTTTCGCACCCTCCATGTCATATTCCGCTCCAGGAGTTCCATCATAGCTCCTCACTGTCGCTGGGAGGATGTTTTCTCCTCCGCTCGCCCCTTCCACCATCATTTTCTCTCTACCCACCCTTGCCTCCTTTTCCGCGCAGCTCTCGATTCCCCCCTCTCTTTCGCACCCTCCATGTTATATTCCGCTCCAGGAGTTCCATCATAGCTCCTCACTGTCGCTGGGAGGAAGTTTTCTCCTCCGCTCGCCCCTTCCACCGTCATTTTCTCTCTACCCACCCTTGCCTCCTTTTCCGCGCAGCTCTCGATTCCCCCCTCTCTTTCGCAACCTCCATGTCATATTCCGCTCCAGGAGTTCCATCATAGCTCCTCACTGTCGCTGGGAGGATGTTTTCTCCTCCGCTCGCCCCTTCCACCGTCATTTTCTCTCTACCCACCCTTGCCTCCTTCTCCGCGCAGCTCTCAATTCCCCCCTCTCTTTCGCACCCTCCATGTCATATTCCGCTCCAGGAGCTCCATCATAGCTAATCGCTGTCGCTGGGAGGATGTTTTCTCCTCCGCTCGCCCCTTCCACCGTCATTTTCTCTCTACCCACCCTTGCCTCCTTTTCCGCGCAGCTCTCGATTCCCCCCTCTCTTTCGCACCCTCCATGTCATATTCCGCTCCAGGAGTTCCATCATAGCTCCTCACTGTCGCTGGGAGGATGTTTTCTCCTCCGCTCGCCCCTTCCACCGTCATTTTCTCTCTACCCACCCTTGCCTCCTTTTCCGCGCAGCTCTCGATTCCCCCCTCTCTTTCGCACCCTCCATGTCATATTCCGCTCCAGGAGCTCCATCATAGCTGCTTGCTGTCGCTGGGAGGATGTTTTCTCCTCCGCTCGCCCCTTCCACCGTCATTTTCTCTCTACCCACCCTTGCCTCCTTTTCCGCGCAGCTCTCGATTCCCCCCTCTCTTTCGCACCCTCCATGTCATATTCCGCTCCAGGAGTTCCATCATAGCTCCTCACTGTCGCTGGGAGGATGTTTTCTCCTCCGCTCGCCCCTTCCACCGTCATTTTCTCTCTACCCACCCTTGCCTCCTTTTCCGCGCAGCTCTCGATTCCCCCCTCTCTTTCGCACCCTCCATGTCATATTCCGCTCCAGGAGTTCCATCATAGCTCCTCACTGTCGCTGGGAGGATGTTTTCTCCTCCGCTCGCCCCTTCCACCGTCATTTTCTCTCTACCCACCCTTGCCTCCTTTTCCGCGCAGCTCTCGATTCCCCCCTCTCTTTCGCACCCTCCATGTCATATTCCGCTCCAGGAGTTCCATCATAGCTCCTCACTGTCGCTGGGAGGATGTTTTCTCCTCCGCTCGCCCCTTCCACCGTCATTTTCTCTCTACCCACCCTTGCCTCCTTTTCCGCGCAGCTCTCGATTCCCCCCTCTCTTTCGCACCCTCCATGTCATTTTCCGCTCCAGGAGTTCCATCATAGCTCCTCACTGTCGCTGGGAGGAAGTTTTCTCCTCCGCTCGCCCCTTCCACCGTCATTTTCTCTCTACCCACCCTTGCCTCCTTTTCCGCGCAGCTCTCGATTCCCCCCTCTCTTTCGCACCCTCCATGTCATATTCCGCTCCAGGAGCTCCATCATAGCTCCTTGCTGTCGCTGGGAGGATGTTTTCTCCTCCGCTCGCCCCTTCCACCGTCATTTTCTCTCTACCCACCCTTGCCTCCTTTTCCACGCAGCTCTCGATTCCCCCCTCTCTTTCGCACCCTCCATGTCATATTCCGCTCCAGGAGTTCCATCATAGCTCCTCACTGTCGCTGGGAGGATGTTTTCTCCTCCGCTCGCCCCTTCCACCGTCATTTTCTCTCTACCCACCCTTGCCTCCTTTTCCGCGCAGCTCTCGATTCCCCCCTCTCTTTCGCACCCTCCATGTCATATTCCGCTCCAGGAGCTCCATCATAGCTCCTTGCTGTCGCTGGGAGGATGTTTTCTCCTCCGCTCGCCCCTTCCACCGTCATTTTCTCTCTACCCACCCTTGCCTCCTTCTCCGCGCAGCTCTCGATTCCCCCCTCTCTTTCGCACCCTCCATGTCATATTCCGCTCCAGGAGCTCCATCATAGCTAATCGCTGTCGCTGGGAGGATGTTTTCTCCTCCGCTCGCCCCTTCCACCGTCATTTTCTCTCTACCCACCCTTGCCTCCTTTTCCGCGCAGCTCTCGATTCCCCCCTCTCTTTCGCACCCTCCATGTCATATTCCGCTCCAGGAGTTCCATCATAGCTCCTCACTGTCGCTGGGAGGATGTTTTCTCCTCCGCTCGCCCCTTCCACTGTCATTTTCTCTCTACCCACCCTTGCCTCCTTTTCCGCGCAGCTCTCGATTCCCCCCTCTCTTTCGCACCCTCCATGTCATATTCCGCTCCAGGAGCTCCATCATAGCTCCTTGCTGTCGCTGGGAGGATGTTTTCTCCTCCGCTCGCCCCTTCCACCGTCATTTTCTCTCTACCCACCCTTGCCTCCTTTTCCGCGCAGCTCTCGACTCCCCCCTCTCTTTCGCACCCTCCATGTCATATTCCGCTCCAGGAGTTCCATCATAGCTCCTCACTGTCGCTGGGAGGATGTTTTCTCCTCCGCTCGCCCCTTCCACCGTCATTTTCTCTCTACCCACCCTTGCCTCCTTTTCCGCGCAGCTCTCGATTCCCCCCTCTCTTTCGCACCCTCCATGTCATATTCCGCTCCAGGAGTTCCATCATAGCTCCTCACTGTCGCTGGGAGGATGTTTTCTCCTCCGCTCGCCCCTTCCACCGTCATTTTCTCTCTACCCACCCTTGCCTCCTTCTCCGCGCAGCTCTCGATTCCCCCCTCTCTTTTGCACCCTCCATGTCATATTCCGCTCCAGGAGCTCCATCATAGCTAATCGCTGTCGCTGGGAGATTGTTTTCTCCTCCGCTCGCCCCTTCCACCGTCATTTTCTCTCTACCCACCCTTGCCTCCTTTTACGCGCAGCTCTCGATTCCCCCCTCTCTTTCGCACCCTCCATGTCATATTCCGCTCCAGGAGTTCCATCATAGCTCCTCACTGTCGCTGGGAGGATGTTTTCTCCTCCGCTCGCCCCTTCCACCGTCATTTTCTCTCTACCCACCCTTGCCTCCTTTTCCGCGCAGCTCTCGATTCCCCCCTCTCTTTCGCACCCTCCATGTCATATTCCGCTCCAGGAGTTCCATCATAGCTCCTCACTGTCGCTGGGAGGATGTTTTCTCCTCCGCTCGCCCCTTCCACCGTCATTTTCTCTCTACCCACCCTTGCCTCCTTTTCCGCGCAGCTCTCGATTCCCCCCTCTCTTTCGCACCCTCCATGTCATATTCCGCTCCAGGAGTTCCATCATAGCTCCTCACTGTCGCTGGGAGGATGTTTTCTCCTCCGCTCGCCCCTTCCACCATCATTTTCTCTCTACCCACCCTTGCCTCCTTTTCCGCGCAGCTCTCGATTCCCCCCTCTCTTTCGCACCCTCCGTGTCATATTCCGCTCCAGGAGTTCCATCATAGCTCCTCACTGTCGCTGGGAGGAAGTTTTCTCCTCCGCTCGCCCCTTCCACCGTCATTTTCTCTCTACCCACCCTTGCCTCCTTTTCCGCGCAGCTCTCGATTCCCCCCTCTCTTTCGCAACCTCCATGTCATATTCCGCTCCAGGAGTTCCATCATAGCTCCTCACTGTCGCTGGGAGGATGTTTTCTCCTCCGCTCGCCCCTTCCACCGTCATTTTCTCTCTACCCACCCTTGCCTCCTTCTCCGCGCAGCTCTCAATTCCCCCCTCTCTTTCGCACCCTCCATGTCATATTCCGCTCCAGGAGCTCCATCATAGCTAATCGCTGTCGCTGGGAGGATGTTTTCTCCTCCGCTCGCCCCTTCCACCGTCATTTTCTCTCTACCCACCCTTGCCTCCTTTTCCGCGCAGCTCTCGATTCCCCCCTCTCTTTCGCACCCTCCATGTCATATTCCGCTCCAGGAGTTCCATCATAGCTCCTCACTGTCGCTGGGAGGATGTTTTCTCCTCCGCTCGCCCCTTCCACCGTCATTTTCTCTCTACCCACCCTTGCCTCCTTTTACGCGCAGCTCTCGATTCCCCCCTCTCTTTCGCACCCTCCATGTCATATTCCGCTCCAGGAGCTCCATCATAGCTCCTTGCTGTCGCTGGGAGGATGTTTTCTCCTCCGCTCGCCCCTTCCACCGTCATTTTCTCTCTACCCACCCTTGCCTCCTTTTCCGCGCAGCTCTCGATTCCCCCCTCTCTTTCGCACCCTCCATGTCATATTCCGCTCCAGGAGTTCCATCATAGCTCCTCACTGTCGCTGGGAGGATGTTTTCTCCTCCGCTCGCCCCTTCCACCGTCATTTTCTCTCTACCCACCCTTGCCTCCTTTTCCGCGCAGCTCTCGATTCCCCCCTCTCTTTCGCACCCTCCATGTCATATTCCGCTCCAGGAGTTCCATCATAGCTCCTCACTGTCGCTGGGAGGATGTTTTCTCCTCCGCTCGCCCCTTCCACCGTCATTTTCTCTCTACCCACCCTTGCCTCCTTTTCCGCGCAGCTCTCGATTCCCCCCTCTCTTTCGCACCCTCCATGTCATATTCCGCTCCAGGAGTTCCATCATAGCTCCTCACTGTCGCTGGGAGGATGTTTTCTCCTCCGCTCGCCCCTTCCACCGTCATTTTCTCTCTACCCACCCTTGCCTCCTTTTCCGCGCAGCTCTCGATTCCCCCCTCTCTTTCGCACCCTCCATGTCATATTCCGCTCCAGGAGCTCCATCATAGCTCCTTGCTGTCGCTGGGAGGATGTTTTCTCCTCCGCTCGCCCCTTCCACCGTCATTTTCTCTCTACCCACCCTTGCCTCCTTTTCCGCGCAGCTCTCGATTCCCCCCTCTCTTTCGCACCCTCCATGTCATATTCCGCTCCAGGAGTTTCATCATAGCTCCTCACTGTCGCTGGGAGGAAGTTTTTCTCCTCCGCTCGCCCCTTCCACCGTCATTTTCTCTCTACCCACCCTTGCCTCCTTTTCCGCGCAGCTCTCGATTCCCCCCTCTCTTTCGCACCCTCCATGTCATATTCCGCTCCAGGAGCTCCATCATAGCTCCTTGCTGTCGCTGGGAGGATGTTTTCTCCTCCGCTCGCCCCTTCCACCGTCATTTTCTCTCTACCCACCCTTGCCTCCTTTTCCGCGCAGCTCTCGATTCCCCCCTCTCTTTCGCACCCTCCATGTCATATTCCGCTCCAGGAGTTCCATCAAAGCTCCTCACTGTCGCTGGGAGGATGTTTTCTCCTCCGCTCGCCCCTTCCACCATCATTTTCTCTCTACCCACCCTTGCCTCCTTTTCCGCGCAGCTCTCGATTCCCCCTCTCTTTCGCACCCTCCATGTCATATTCCGCTCCAGGAGCTCCATCATAGCTCCTTGCTGTCGCTGGGAGGATGTTTTCTCCTCCGCTCGCCCCTTCCACCGTCATTTTCTCTCTACCAACCCTTGCCTCCTTTTCCGCGCAGCTCTCGACTCCCCCCTCTCTTTCGCACCCTCCATGTCATATTCCGCTCCAGGAGTTCCATCATAGCTCCTCACTGTCGCTGGGAGGATGTTTTCTCCTCCGCTCGCCCCTTCCACCGTCATTTTCTCTCTACCCACCCTTGCCTCCTTTTCCGCGCAGCTCTCGATTCCCCCCTCTCTTTCGCACCCTCCATGTCATATTCCGCTCCAGGAGTTCCATCATAACTCCTCACTGTCGCTGGGAGGATGTTTTCTCCTCCGCTCGCCCCTTCCACCGTCATTTTCTCTCTACCCACCCTTGCCTCCTTCTCCGCGCAGCTCTCGATTCCCCCCTCTCTTTCGCACCCTCCATGTCATATTCCGCTCCAGGAGCTCCATCATAGCTAATCGCTGTCGCTGGGAGATTGTTTTCTCCTCCGCTCGCCCCTTCCACCGTCATTTTCTCTCTACCCACCCTTGCCTCCTTTTCCGCGCAGCTCTCGATTCCCCCCTCTCTTTCGCACCCTCCATGTCATATTCCGCTCCAGGAGTTCCATCATAGCTCCTCACTGTCGCTGGGAGGATGTTTTCTCCTCCGCTCGCCCCTTCCACCGTCATTTTCTCTCTACCCACCCTTGCCTCCTTTTCCGCGCAGCTCTCGATTCCCCCCTCTCTTTCGCACCCTCCATGTCATATTCCGCTCCAGGAGTTCCATCATAGCTCCTCACTGTCGCTGGGAGGATGTTTTCTCCTCCGCTCGCCCCTTCCACCGTCATTTTCTCTCTACCCACCCTTGCCTCCTTCTCCGCACAGCTCTCGATTCCCCCCTCTCTTTCGCACCCTCCATGTCATATTCCGCTCCAGGAGCTCCATCATAGCTCCTTGCTGTCGCTGGGAGGATGTTTTCTCCTCCGCTCGCCCCTTCCACCGTCATTTTCTCTCTACCCACCCTTGCCTCCTTTTCCGCGCAGCTCTCGATTCCCCCCTCTCTTTCGCACCCTCCATGTCATATTCCGCTCCAGGAGTTCCATCATAGCTCCTCACTGTCGCTGGGAGGATGTTTTCTCCTCCGCTCGCCCCTTCCACCGTCATTTTCTCTCTACCCACCCTTGCCTCCTTTTCCGCGCAGCTCTCGATTCCCCCCTCTCTTTCGCACCCTCCATGTCATATTCCGCTCCAGGAGTTCCATCATAGCTCCTCACTGTCGCTGGGAGGATGTTTTCTCCTCCGCTCGCCCCTTCCACCGTCATTTTCTCTCTACCCACCCTTGCCTCCTTCTCCGCGCAGCTCTCGATTCCCCCCTCTCTTTCGCACCCTCCATGTCATATTCTGCTCCAGGAGCTCCATCATAGCTCCTCGCTGTCGCTGGGAGGATGTTTTCTCCTCCGCTCGCCCCTTCCACCGTCATTTTCTCTCTACCCACCCTTGCCTCCTTTTCCACGCAGCTCTCGATTCCCCCCTCTCTTTCGCACCCTCCATGTCATATTCCGCTCCAGGAGTTCCATCATAGCTCCTCACTAGCGCTGGGAGGATGTTTTCTCCTCCGCTCGCCTCTTCCACCGTCATTTTCTCTCTACCCACCCTTGCCTCCTTTTCCGCGCAGCTCTCGATTCCCCCCTCTCTTTCGCACCCTCCATGTCATATTCCGCTCCAGGAGTTCCATCATAGCTCCTCACTGTCGCTGGGAGGAAGTTTTCTCCTCCGCTCGCCCCTTCCACCGTCATTTTCTCTCTACCCACCCTTGCCTCCTTTTCCGCGCAGCTCTCGATTCCCCCCTCTCTTTCGCACCCTCCATGTCATATTCCGCTCCAGGAGCTCCATCATAGCTCCTTGCTGTCGCTGGGAGGATGTTTTCTCCTCCGCTCGCCCCTTCCACCGTCATTTTCTCTCTACCCACCCTTGCCTCCTTTTCCGCGCAGCTCTCGATTCCCCCCTCTCTTTCGCACCCTCCATGTCATATTCCGCTCCAGGAGTTCCATCATAGCTCCTCACTGTCGCTGGGAGGATGTTTTCTCCTCCGCTCGCCCCTTCCACCGTCATTTTCTCTCTACCCACCCTTGCCTCCTTCTCCGCGCAGCTCTCGATTCCCCCCTCTCTTTCGCACCCTCCATGTCATATTCCGCTCCAGGAGCTCCATCATAGCTCCTCGCTGTCGCTGGGAGGATGTTTTCTCCTCCGCTCGCCCCTTCCACCGTCATTTTCTCTCTACCCACCCTTGCCTCCTTTTCCGCGCAGCTCTCGATTCCCCCCTCTCTTTCGCACCCTCAATGTCATATTCCGCTCCAGGAGTTCCATCATAGCTCCTCACTGTCGCTGGGAGGATGTTTTCTCCTCCGCTCGCCCCTTCCACCGTCATTTTCTCTCTACCCACCCTTGCCTCCTTTTCCACGCAGCTCTCGATTCCCCCCTCTCTTTCGCACCCTCCATGTCATATTCCGCTCCAGGATTTCCTTTATAGCTCCTCACTGTCGCTGGGAGGATGTTTTCTCCTCCGCTCGCCCCTTCCACCGTCATTTTCTCTCTACCCACCCTTGCCTCCTTCTCCGCGCAGCTCTCGATTCCCCCCTCTCTTTCGCACCCTCCATGTCATATTCCGCTCCAGGAGCTCCATCATAGCTCCTTGCTGTCACTGGGAGGATGTTTTCTCCTCCGCTCGCCCCTTCCACCGTCATTTTCTCTCTACCCACCCTTGCCTCCTTTTCCGCGCAGCTCTCGATTCCCCCCTCTCTTTCGCACCCTCCATGTCATATTCCGCTCCAGGAGTTCCATCATAGCTCCTCACTGTCGCTGGGAGGATGTTTTCTCCTCCGCTCGCCCCTTCCACCGTCATTTTCTCTCTACCCACCCTTGCCTCCTTTTCCGCGCAGCTCTCGATTCCCCCCTCTCTTTCGCACCCTCCATGTCATATTCCGCTCCAGGAGCTCCATCATAGCTCCTCGCTGTCGCTGGGAGGATGTTTTCTCCTCCGCTCGCCCCTTCCACCGTCATTTTCTCTCTACCCACCCTTGCCTCCTTTTCCGCGCAGCTCTCGATTCCCCCCTCTCTTTCGCACCCTCAATGTCATATTCCGCTCCAGGAGTTCCATCATAGCTCCTCACTGTCGCTGGGAGGATGTTTTCTCCTCCGCTCGCCCCTTCCACCGTCATTTTCTCTCTACCCACCCTTGCCTCCTTTTCCGCGCAGCTCTCGATTCCCCCTCTCTTTCGCACCCTCCATGTCATATTCCGCTCCAGGAGTTCCATCATAGCTCCTCACTGTAGCTGGGAGGACATTTTCTCCTCCGCTCGCCCCTTCCACCGTCATTTTCTCTCTACCCACCCTTGCTTCCTTTTCCGCGCAGCTCTCGATCCCCCCCTCTCTTTCGCACCCTCCATGTCATATTCCGCTCCAGGAGCTCCATCATAGCTCCTTGCTGTCGCTGGGAGGATGTTTTCTCCTCCGCTCGCCCCTTCCACCGTCATTTTCTCTCTACCCACCCTTGCCTCCTTTTCCGCGCAGCTCTCGATTCCCCCCTCTCTTTCGCACCCTCCATGTCATATTCCGCTCCAGGAGTTCCATCATAGCTCCTCACTGTCGCTGGGAGGATGTTTTCTCCTCCGCTCGCCCCTTCCACCGTCATTTTCTCTCTACCCACCCTTGCCTCCTTTTCCGCGCAGCTCTCGATTCCCCCCTCTCTTTCGCACCCTCCATGTCATATTCCGCTCCAGGAGTTCCATCATAGCTCCTCACTGTCGCTGGGAGGATGTTTTCTCCTCCGCTCGCCCCTTCCACCGTCATTTTCTCTCTACCCACCCTTGCCTCCTTTTCCGCGCAGCTCTCGATTCCCCCCTCTCTTTCGCACCCTCCATGTCATATTCCGCTCCAGGAGCTCCATCATAGCTCCTTGCTGTCGCTGGGAGGATGTTTTCTCCTCCGCTCGCCCCTTCCACCGTCATTTTCTCTCTACCCACCCTTGCCTCCTTTTCCGCGCAGCTCTCGATTCCCCCCTCTCTTTCGCACCCTCCATGTCATATTCCGCTCCAGGAGTTTCATCATAGCTCCTCACTGTCGCTGGGAGGAAGTTTTTCTCCTCCGCTCGCCCCTTCCACCGTCATTTTCTCTCTACCCACCCTTGCCTCCTTTTCCGCGCAGCTCTCGATTCCCCCCTCTCTTTCGCACCCTCCATGTCATATTCCGCTCCAGGAGCTCCATCATAGCTCCTTGCTGTCGCTGGGAGGATGTTTTCTCCTCCGCTCGCCCCTTCCACCGTCATTTTCTCTCTACCCACCCTTGCCTCCTTTTCCGCGCAGCTCTCGATTCCCCCCTCTCTTTCGCACCCTCCATGTCATATTCCGCTCCAGGAGTTCCATCAAAGCTCCTCACTGTCGCTGGGAGGATGTTTTCTCCTCCGCTCGCCCCTTCCACCATCATTTTCTCTCTACCCACCCTTGCCTCCTTTTCCGCGCAGCTCTCGATTCCCCCTCTCTTTCGCACCCTCCATGTCATATTCCGCTCCAGGAGCTCCATCATAGCTCCTTGCTGTCGCTGGGAGGATGTTTTCTCCTCCGCTCGCCCCTTCCACCGTCATTTTCTCTCTACCAACCCTTGCCTCCTTTTCCGCGCAGCTCTCGACTCCCCCCTCTCTTTCGCACCCTCCATGTCATATTCCGCTCCAGGAGTTCCATCATAGCTCCTCACTGTCGCTGGGAGGATGTTTTCTCCTCCGCTCGCCCCTTCCACCGTCATTTTCTCTCTACCCACCCTTGCCTCCTTTTCCGCGCAGCTCTCGATTCCCCCCTCTCTTTCGCACCCTCCATGTCATATTCCGCTCCAGGAGTTCCATCATAACTCCTCACTGTCGCTGGGAGGATGTTTTCTCCTCCGCTCGCCCCTTCCACCGTCATTTTCTCTCTACCCACCCTTGCCTCCTTCTCCGCGCAGCTCTCGATTCCCCCCTCTCTTTCGCACCCTCCATGTCATATTCCGCTCCAGGAGCTCCATCATAGCTAATCGCTGTCGCTGGGAGATTGTTTTCTCCTCCGCTCGCCCCTTCCACCGTCATTTTCTCTCTACCCACCCTTGCCTCCTTTTCCGCGCAGCTCTCGATTCCCCCCTCTCTTTCGCACCCTCCATGTCATATTCCGCTCCAGGAGTTCCATCATAGCTCCTCACTGTCGCTGGGAGGATGTTTTCTCCTCCGCTCGCCCCTTCCACCGTCATTTTCTCTCTACCCACCCTTGCCTCCTTTTCCGCGCAGCTCTCGATTCCCCCCTCTCTTTCGCACCCTCCATGTCATATTCCGCTCCAGGAGTTCCATCATAGCTCCTCACTGTCGCTGGGAGGATGTTTTCTCCTCCGCTCGCCCCTTCCACCGTCATTTTCTCTCTACCCACCCTTGCCTCCTTCTCCGCACAGCTCTCGATTCCCCCCTCTCTTTCGCACCCTCCATGTCATATTCCGCTCCAGGAGCTCCATCATAGCTCCTTGCTGTCGCTGGGAGGATGTTTTCTCCTCCGCTCGCCCCTTCCACCGTCATTTTCTCTCTACCCACCCTTGCCTCCTTTTCCGCGCAGCTCTCGATTCCCCCCTCTCTTTCGCACCCTCCATGTCATATTCCGCTCCAGGAGTTCCATCATAGCTCCTCACTGTCGCTGGGAGGATGTTTTCTCCTCCGCTCGCCCCTTCCACCGTCATTTTCTCTCTACCCACCCTTGCCTCCTTTTCCGCGCAGCTCTCGATTCCCCCCTCTCTTTCGCACCCTCCATGTCATATTCCGCTCCAGGAGTTCCATCATAGCTCCTCACTGTCGCTGGGAGGATGTTTTCTCCTCCGCTCGCCCCTTCCACCGTCATTTTCTCTCTACCCACCCTTGCCTCCTTCTCCGCGCAGCTCTCGATTCCCCCCTCTCTTTCGCACCCTCCATGTCATATTCTGCTCCAGGAGCTCCATCATAGCTCCTCGCTGTCGCTGGGAGGATGTTTTCTCCTCCGCTCGCCCCTTCCACCGTCATTTTCTCTCTACCCACCCTTGCCTCCTTTTCCACGCAGCTCTCGATTCCCCCCTCTCTTTCGCACCCTCCATGTCATATTCCGCTCCAGGAGTTCCATCATAGCTCCTCACTAGCGCTGGGAGGATGTTTTCTCCTCCGCTCGCCTCTTCCACCGTCATTTTCTCTCTACCCACCCTTGCCTCCTTTTCCGCGCAGCTCTCGATTCCCCCCTCTCTTTCGCACCCTCCATGTCATATTCCGCTCCAGGAGTTCCATCATAGCTCCTCACTGTCGCTGGGAGGAAGTTTTCTCCTCCGCTCGCCCCTTCCACCGTCATTTTCTCTCTACCCACCCTTGCCTCCTTTTCCGCGCAGCTCTCGATTCCCCCCTCTCTTTCGCACCCTCCATGTCATATTCCGCTCCAGGAGCTCCATCATAGCTCCTTGCTGTCGCTGGGAGGATGTTTTCTCCTCCGCTCGCCCCTTCCACCGTCATTTTCTCTCTACCCACCCTTGCCTCCTTTTCCGCGCAGCTCTCGATTCCCCCCTCTCTTTCGCACCCTCCATGTCATATTCCGCTCCAGGAGTTCCATCATAGCTCCTCACTGTCGCTGGGAGGATGTTTTCTCCTCCGCTCGCCCCTTCCACCGTCATTTTCTCTCTACCCACCCTTGCCTCCTTCTCCGCGCAGCTCTCGATTCCCCCCTCTCTTTCGCACCCTCCATGTCATATTCCGCTCCAGGAGCTCCATCATAGCTCCTCGCTGTCGCTGGGAGGATGTTTTCTCCTCCGCTCGCCCCTTCCACCGTCATTTTCTCTCTACCCACCCTTGCCTCCTTTTCCGCGCAGCTCTCGATTCCCCCCTCTCTTTCGCACCCTCAATGTCATATTCCGCTCCAGGAGTTCCATCATAGCTCCTCACTGTCGCTGGGAGGATGTTTTCTCCTCCGCTCGCCCCTTCCACCGTCATTTTCTCTCTACCCACCCTTGCCTCCTTTTCCACGCAGCTCTCGATTCCCCCCTCTCTTTCGCACCCTCCATGTCATATTCCGCTCCAGGATTTCCTTTATAGCTCCTCACTGTCGCTGGGAGGATGTTTTCTCCTCCGCTCGCCCCTTCCACCGTCATTTTCTCTCTACCCACCCTTGCCTCCTTCTCCGCGCAGCTCTCGATTCCCCCCTCTCTTTCGCACCCTCCATGTCATATTCCGCTCCAGGAGCTCCATCATAGCTCCTTGCTGTCACTGGGAGGATGTTTTCTCCTCCGCTCGCCCCTTCCACCGTCATTTTCTCTCTACCCACCCTTGCCTCCTTTTCCGCGCAGCTCTCGATTCCCCCCTCTCTTTCGCACCCTCCATGTCATATTCCGCTCCAGGAGTTCCATCATAGCTCCTCACTGTCGCTGGGAGGATGTTTTCTCCTCCGCTCGCCCCTTCCACCGTCATTTTCTCTCTACCCACCCTTGCCTCCTTTTCCGCGCAGCTCTCGATTCCCCCCTCTCTTTCGCACCCTCCATGTCATATTCCGCTCCAGGAGCTCCATCATAGCTCCTCGCTGTCGCTGGGAGGATGTTTTCTCCTCCGCTCGCCCCTTCCACCGTCATTTTCTCTCTACCCACCCTTGCCTCCTTTTCCGCGCAGCTCTCGATTCCCCCCTCTCTTTCGCACCCTCAATGTCATATTCCGCTCCAGGAGTTCCATCATAGCTCCTCACTGTCGCTGGGAGGATGTTTTCTCCTCCGCTCGCCCCTTCCACCGTCATTTTCTCTCTACCCACCCTTGCCTCCTTTTCCGCGCAGCTCTCGATTCCCCCTCTCTTTCGCACCCTCCATGTCATATTCCGCTCCAGGAGTTCCATCATAGCTCCTCACTGTAGCTGGGAGGACATTTTCTCCTCCGCTCGCCCCTTCCACCGTCATTTTCTCTCTACCCACCCTTGCTTCCTTTTCCGCGCAGCTCTCGATCCCCCCCTCTCTTTCGCACCCTCCATGTCATATTCCGCTCCAGGAGCTCCATCATAGCTCCTTGCTGTCGCTGGGAGGATGTTTTCTCCTCCGCTCGCCCCTTCCACCGTCATTTTCTCTCTACCCACCCTTGCCTCCTTTTCCGCGCAGCTCTCGATTCCCCCCTCTCTTTCGCACCCTCCATGTCATATTCCGCTCCAGGAGTTCCATCATAGCTCCTCACTGTCGCTGGGAGGATGTTTTCTCCTCCGCTCGCCTCTTCCACCGTCATTTTCTCTCTACCCACCCTTGCCTCCTTTTCCGCGCAGCTCTCGATTCCCCCCTCTCTTTCGCACCCTCCATGTCATATTCCGCTCCAGGAGTTCCATCATAGCTCCTCACTGTCGCTGGGAGGAAGTTTTCTCCTCCGCTCGCACCTTCCACCGTCATTTTCTCTCTACCCACCCTTGCCTCTTTTTCCGCGCAGCTCTCGATTCCCCCCTCTCTTTCGCACCCTCCATGTCATATTCCGCTCCAGGAGCTCCATCATAGCTCCTCGCTGTCGCTGGGAGGATGTTTTCTCCTCCGCTCGCCCCTTCCACCATCATTTTCTCTCTACCCACCCTTGCCTCCTTTTCCGCGCAGCTCTCGATTCCCCCCTCTCTTTCGCACACTCCATGTCATATTCCGCTCCAGGAGCTCCATCATAGCTCCTCGCTGTCGCTGGGAGGATGTTTTCTCCTCCGCTCGCCCCTTCCACCGTCATTTTCTCTCTACCCACCCTTGCCTCCTTTTCCGCGCAGCTCTCGATTCCCCCCTCTCTTTCGCACCCTCAATGTCATATTCCGCTCCAGGAGTTCCATCATAGCTCCTCACTGTCGCTGGGAGGATGTTTTCTCCTCCGCTCGCCCCTTCCACCGTCATTTTCTCTCTACCCACCCTTGCCTCCTTTTCCGCGCAGCTCTCAATTCCCCCCTCTCTTTCGCACCCTCCATGTCATATTCCGCTCCAGGAGTTCCATCATAGCTCCTCACTGTCGCTGGGAGGATGTTTTCTCCTCCGCTCGCCCCTTCCACCGTCATTTTCTCTCTACCCACCCTTGCCTCCTTTTCCGCGCAGCTCTCGATTCCCCCCTCTCTTTCGCACCCTCCATGTCATATTCCGCTCCAGGAGCTCCATCATAGCTCCTTGCTGTCGCTGGGAGGATGTTTTCTCCTCCGCTCGCCCCTTCCACCGTCATTTTCTCTCTACCCACCCTTGCCTCCTTTTCCGCGCAGCTCTCGATTCCCCCCTCTCTTTCGCACCCTCCATGTCATATTCCGCTCCAGGAGTTCCATCATAGCTCCTCACTGTCGCTGGGAGGATGTTTTCTCCTCCGCTCGCCCCTTCCACCATCATTTTCTCTCTACCCACCCTTGCCTCCTTTTCCGCGCAGCTCTCGATTCCCCCCTCTCTTTCGCACCCTCCATGTCATATTCCGCTCCAGGAGTTCCATCATAGCTCCTCACTGTCGCTGGGAGGAAGTTTTCTCCTCCGCTCGCCCCTTCCACCGTCATTTTCTCTCTACCCACCCTTGCCTCCTTTTCCGCGCAGCTCTCGATTCCCCCCTCTCTTTCGCACCCTCCATGTCATATTCCGCTCCAGGAGCTCCATCATAGCTCCTTGCTGTCGCTGGGAGGATGTTTTCTCCTCCGCTCGCCCCTTCCACCGTCATTTTCTCTCTACCCACCCTTGCCTCCTTTTCCGCGCAGCTCTCGATTCCCCCCTCTCTTTCGCACCCTCCATGTCATATTCCGCTCCAGGAGTTCCATCATAGCTCCTCACTGTCGCTGGGAGGATGTTTTCTCCTCCGCTCGCCCCTTCCACCGTCATTTTCTCTCTACCCACCCTTGCCTCCTTTTCCGCGCAGCTCTCGATTCCCCCCTCTCTTTCGCACCCTCCATGTCATATTCTGCTCCAGGAGTTCCATCATAGCTCCTCACTGTCGCTGGGAGGATGTTTTCTCCTCCGCTCGCCCCTTCCACCGTCATTTTCTCTCTACCCACCCTTGCCTCCTTTTCCGCGCAGCTCTCGATTCCCCCCTCTCTTTCGCACCCTCCATGTCATATTCCGCTCCAGGAGCTCCATCATAGCTCCTTGCTGTCGCTGGGAGGATGTTTTCTCCTCCGCTCGCCCCTTCCACCGTCATTTTCTCTCTACCCACCCTTGCCTCCTTTTCCGCGCAGCTCTCGATTCCCCCCTCTCTTTCGCACCCTCCATGTCATATTCCGCTCCAGGAGTTCCATCATAGCTCCTCACTGTCGCTGGGAGGATGTTTTCTCCTCCGCTCGCCCCTTCCACCATCATTTTCTCTCTACCCACCCTTGCCTCCTTTTCCGCGCAGCTCTCGATTCCCCCCTCTCTTTCGCACCCTCCATGTCATATTCCGCTCCAGGAGTTCCATCATAGCTCCTCACTGTCGCTGGGAGGATGTTTTCTCCTCCGCTCGCCCCTTCCACTGTCATTTTCTCTCTACCCACCCTTGCCTCCTTTTCCGCGCAGCTCTCGATTCCCCCCTCTCTTTCGCACCCTCCATGTCATATTCCGCTCCAGGAGTTCCATCATAGCTCCTCACTGTCGCTGGGAGGATGTTTTCTCCTCCGCTCGCCCCTTCCACCATCATTTTCTCTCTACCCACCCTTGCCTCCTTTTCCGCGCAGCTCTCGATTCCCCCCTCTCTTTCGCACCCTCCATGTCATATTCCGCTCCAGGAGTTCCATCATAGCTCCTCACTGTCGCTGGGAGGAAGTTTTCTCCTCCGCTCGCACCTTCCACCGTCATTTTCTCTCTACCCACCCTTGCCTCCTTTTCCGCGCAGCTCTCGATTCCCCCCTCTATTTCGCACCCTCCATGTCATATTCCGCTCCAGGAGCTCCATCATAGCTCCTTGCTGTCGCTGGGAGGATGTTTTCTCCTCCGCTCGCCCCTTCCACCGTCATTTTCTCTCTACCCACCCTTGCCTCCTTTTCCGCGCAGCTCTCGATTCCCCCCTCTCTTTCGCACCCTCCATGTCATATTCCGCTCCAGGAGTTCCATCATAGCTCCTCACTGTCGCTGGGAGGATGTTTTCTCCTCCGCTCGCCCCTTCCACCGTCATTTTCTCTCTACCCACCCTTGCCTCCTTCTCCGCGCAGCTCTCGATTCCCCCCTCTCTTTCGCACCCTCCATGTCATATTCCGCTCCAGGAGCTCCATCATAGCTAATCGCTGTCGCTGGGAGGATGTTTTCTCCTCCGCTCGCCCCTTCCACCGTCATTTTCTCTCTACCCACCCTTGCCTCCTTTTCCGCGCAGCTCTCGATTCCCCCCTCTCTTTCGCACCCTCCATGACATATTCCGCTCCAGGAGTTCCATCATAGCTCCTCACTGTCGCTGGGAGGATGTTTTCTCCTCCGCTCGCCCCTTCCACCATCATTTTCTCTCTACCCACCCTTGCCTCCTTTTCCGCGCAGCTCTCGATTCCCCCCTCTCTTTCGCACCCTCCATGTCATATTCCGCTCCAGGAGTTCCATCATAGCTCCTCACTGTCGCTGGGAGGAAGTTTTCTCCTCCGCTCGCCCCTTCCACCGACATTTTCTCTCTACCCACCCTTGCCTCCTTTTCCGCGCAGCTCTCGATTCCCCCCTCTATTTCGCACCCTCCATGTCATATTCCGCTCCAGGAGCTCCATCATAGCTCCTCACTGTCGCTGGGAGGATGTTTTCTCCTCCGCTCGCCCCTTCCACCGTCATTTTCTCTCTACCCACCCTTGCCTCCTTTTCCGCGCAGCTCTCGATTCCCCCCTCTCTTTCGCACCCTCCATGTCATATTCCGCTCCAGGAGTTCCATCATAGCTCCTCACTGTCGCTAGGAGGATGTTTTCTCCTCCGCTCGCCCCTTCCACCGTCATTTTCTCTCTACCCACCCTTGCCTCCTTCTCCGCGCAGCTCTCGATTCCCCCCTCTCTTTCGCACCCTCCATGTCATATTCCGCTCCAGGAGCTCCATCATAGCTAATCGCTGTCGCTGGGAGATTGTTTTCTCCTCCGCTCGCCCCTTCCACCGTCATTTTCTCTCTACCCACCCTTGCCTCCTTTTCCGCGCAGCTCTCGATTCCCCCCTCTCTTTCGCACCCTCCATGTCATATTCCGCTCCAGGAGTTCCATCATAGCTCCTCACTGTCGCTGGGAGGATGTTTTCTCCTCCGCTCGCCCCTTCCACCGTCATTTTCTCTCTACCCACCCTTGCCTCCTTTTCCGCGCAGCTCTCGATTCCCCCCTCTCTTTCGCACCCTCCATGTCATATTCCGCTCCAGGAGTTCCATCATAGCTCCTCACTGTCGCTGGGAGGATGTTTTCTCCTCCGCTCGCCCCTTCCACCGTCATTTTCTCTCTACCCACCCTTGCCTCCTTCTCCGCGCAGCTCTCGATTCCCCCCTCTCTTTCGCACCCTCCATGTCATATTCCGCTCCAGGAGCTCCATCATAGCTAATCGCTGTCGCTGGGAGATTGTTTTCTCCTCCGCTCGCCCCTTCCACCGTCATTTTCTCTCTACCCACCCTTGCCTCCTTTTCCGCGCAGCTCTCGATTCCCCCCTCTCTTTCGCACCCTCCATGTCATATTCCGCTCCAGGAGTTCCATCATAGCTCCTCACTGTCGCTGGGAGGATGTTTTCTCCTCCGCTCGCCCCTTCCACCGTCATTTTCTCTCTACCCACCCTTGCCTCCTTTTCCGCGCAGCTCTCGATTCCCCCCTCTCTTTCGCACCCTCCATGTCATATTCCGCTCCAGGAGTTCCATCATAGCTCCTCACTGTCGCTGGGAGGATGTTTTCTCCTCCGCTCGCCCCTTCCACCGTCATTTTCTCTCTACCCACCCTTGCCTCCTTTTCCGCGCAGCTCTCGATTCCCCCCTCTCTTTGGCACCCTCCATGTCATATTCCGCTCCAGGAGTTCCATCATAGCTCCTCACTGTCGCTGGGAGGATGTTTTCTCCTCCGCTCGCCCCTTCCACCGTCATTTTCTCTCTACCCACCCTTGCCTCCTTTTCCGCGCAGCTCTCGATTCCCCCCTCTCTTTCGCACCCTCCATGTCATATTCCGCTCCAGGAGCTCCATCATAGCTCCTCGCTGTCGCTGGGAGGATGTTTTCTCCTCCGCTCGCCCCTTCCACCGTCATTTTCTCTCTACCCACCCTTGCCTCCTTTTCCGCGCAGCTCTCGATTCCCCCCTCTCTTTCGCACCCTCCATGTCATATTCCGCTCCAGGAGTTCCATCATAGCTCCTCACTGTCGCTGGGAGGATGTTTTCTCCTCCGCTCGCCCCTTCCACCGTCATTTTCTCTCTACCCACCCTTGCCTCCTTCTCCGCGCAGCTCTCGATTCCCCCCTCTCTTTCGCACCCTCCATGTCATATTCCGCTCCAGGAGCTCCATCATAGCTAATCGCTGTCGCTGGGAGGATGTTTTCTCCTCCGCTCGCCCCTTCCACCGTCATTTTCTCTCTACCCACCCTTGCCTCCTTTTCCGCGCAGCTCTCGATTCCCCCCTCTCTTTCGCACCCTCCATGTCATATTCCGCTCCAGGAGTTCCATCATAGCTCCTCACTGTCGCTGGGAGGATGTTTTCTCCTCCGCTCGCCCCTTCCACCGTCATTTTCTCTCTACCCACCCTTGCCTCCTTTTCCGCGCAGCTCTCGATTCCCCCCTCTCTTTCGCACCCTCCATGTCATATTCCGCTCCAGGAGTTCCATCATAGCTCCTCACTGTCGCTGGGAGGATGTTTTCTCCTCCGCTCGCCCCTTCCACCGTCATTTTCTCTCTACCCACCCTTGCCTCCTTTTCCGCGCAGCTCTCGATTCCCCCCTCTCTTTCGCACCCTCCATGTCATATTCCGCTCCAGGAGCTCCATCATAGCTCCTCGCTGTCGCTGGGAGGATGTTTTCTCCTCCGCTCGCCCCTTCCACCGTCATTTTCTCTCTACCCACCCTTGCCTCCTTTTCCGCGCAGCTCTCGATTCCCCCCTCTCTTTCGCACCCTCAATGTCATATTCCGCTCCAGGAGTTCCATCATAGCTCCTCACTGTCGCTGGGAGGATGTTTTCTCCTCCGCTCGCCCCTTCCACCGTCATTTTCTCTCTACCCACCCTTGCCTCCTTTTCCGCGCAGCTCTCGATTCCCCCCTCTCTTTCGCACCCTCCATGTCATATTCCGCTCCAGGAGCTCCATCATAGCTCCTTGCTGTCGCTGGGAGGATGTTTTCTCCTCCGCTCGCCCCTTCCACCGTCATTTTCTCTCTACCCACCCTTGCCTCCTTTTCCGCGCAGCTCTCGATTCCCCCCTCTCTTTCGCACCCTCCATGTCATATTCCGCTCCAGGAGTTCCATCATAGCTCCTCACTGTCGCTGGGAGGATGTTTTCTCCTCCGCTCGCCCCTTCCACCGTCATTTTCTCTCTACCCACCCTTGCCTCCTTTTCCGCGCAGCTCTCGATTCCCCCCTCTCTTTCGCACCCTCCATGTCATATTCCGCTCCAGGAGCTCCATCATAGCTCCTCGCTGTCGCTGGGAGGATGTTTTCTCCTCCGCTCGCCCCTTCCACCGTCATTTTCTCTCTACCCACCCTTGCCTCCTTTTCCGCGCAGCTCTCGATTCCCCCCTCTCTTTCGCACCCTCCATGTCATATTCCGCTCCAGGAGTTCCATCATAGCTCCTCACTGTCGCTGGGAGGATGTTTTCTCCTCCGCTCGCCCCTTCCACCGTCATTTTCTCTCTACCCACCCTTGCCTCCTTCTGCGCGCAGCTCTCGATTCCCCCCTCTCTTTCGCACCCTCCATGTCATATTCCGCTCCAGGAGCTCCATCATAGCTAATCGCTGTCGCTGGGAGGATGTTTTCTCCTCCGCTCGCCCCTTCCACCGTCATTTTCTCTCTACCCACCCTTGCCTCCTTTTCCGCGCAGCTCTCGATTCCCCCCTCTCTTTCGCACCCTCCATGTCATATTCCGCTCCAGGAGCTCCATCATAGCTCCTCGCTGTCGCTGGGAGGATGTTTTCTCCTCCGCTCGCCCCTTCCACCGTCATTTTCTCTCTACCCACCCTTGCCTCCTTTTCCGCGCAGCTCTCGATTCCCCCCTCTCTTTCGCACCCTCCATGTCATATTCCGCTCCAGGAGTTCCATCATAGCTCCTCACTGTCGCTGGGAGGATGTTTTCTCCTCCGCTCGCCCCTTCCACCGTCATTTTCTCTCTACCCACCCTTGCCTCCTTCTCCGCGCAGCTCTCGATTCCCCCCTCTCTTTCGCACCCTCCATGTCATATTCCGCTCCAGGAGCTCCATCATAGCTAATCGCTGTCGCTGGGAGGATGTTTTCTCCTCCGCTCGCCCCTTCCACCGTCATTTTCTCTCTACCCACCCTTGCCTCCTTTTCCGCGCAGCTCTCGATTCCCCCCTCTCTTTCGCACCCTCCATGTCATATTCCGCTCCAGGAGTTCCATCATAGCTCCTCACTGTCGCTGGGAGGATGTTTTCTCCTCCGCTCGCCCCTTCCACCGTCATTTTCTCTCTACCCACCCTTGCCTCCTTTTCCGCGCAGCTCTCGATTCCCCCCTCTCTTTCGCACCCTCCATGTCATATTCCGCTCCAGGAGTTCCATCATAGCTCCTCACTGTCGCTGGGAGGATGTTTTCTCCTCCGCTCGCCCCTTCCACCGTCATTTTCTCTCTACCCACCCTTGCCTCCTTTTCCGCGCAGCTCTCGATTCCCCCCTCTCTTTCGCACCCTCCATGTCATATTCCGCTCCAGGAGCTCCATCATAGCTCCTCGCTGTCGCTGGGAGGATGTTTTCTCCTCCGCTCGCCCCTTCCACCGTCATTTTCTCTCTACCCACCCTTGCCTCCTTTTCCGCGCAGCTCTCGATTCCCCCCTCTCTTTCGCACCCTCAATGTCATATTCCGCTCCAGGAGTTCCATCATAGCTCCTCACTGTCGCTGGGAGGATGTTTTCTCCTCCGCTCGCCCCTTCCACCGTCATTTTCTCTCTACCCACCCTTGCCTCCTTTTCCGCGCAGCTCTCGATTCCCCCCTCTCTTTCGCACCCTCCATGTCATATTCCGCTCCAGGAGTTCCATCATAGCTCCTCACTGTCGCTGGGAGGATGTTTTCTCCTCCGCTCGCCCCTTCCACCGTCATTTTCTCTCTACCCACCCTTGCCTCCTTTTCCGCGCAGCTCTCGATTCCCCCCTCTCTTTCGCACCCTCCATGTCATATTCCGCTCCAGGAGCTCCATCATAGCTCCTTGCTGTCGCTGGGAGGATGTTTTCTCCTCCGCTCGCCCCTTCCACCGTCATTTTCTCTCTACCCACCCTTGCCTCCTTTTCCGCGCAGCTCTCGATTCCCCCCTCTCTTTCGCACCCTCCATGTCATATTCCGCTCCAGGAGTTCCATCATAGCTCCTCACTGTCGCTGGGAGGATGTTTTCTCCTCCGCTCGCCCCTTCCACCGTCATTTTCTCTCTACCCACCCTTGCCTCCTTTTCCGCGCAGCTCTCGATTCCCCCCTCTCTTTCGCACCCTCCATGTCATATTCCGCTCCAGGAGCTCCATCATAGCTCCTCGCTGTCGCTGGGAGGATGTTTTCTCCTCCGCTCGCCCCTTCCACCGTCATTTTCTCTCTACCCACCCTTGCCTCCTTTTCCGCGCAGCTCTTTATTCCCCCCTCTCTTTCGCACCCTCCATGTCATATTCCGCTCCAGGAGTTCCATCATAGCTCCTCACTGTCGCTGGGAGGATGTTTTCTCCTCCGCTCGCCCCTTCCACCGTCATTTTCTCTCTACCCACCCTTGCCTCCTTCTGCGCGCAGCTCTCGATTCCCCCCTCTCTTTCGCACCCTCCATGTCATATTCCGCTCCAGGAGCTCCATCATAGCTAATCGCTGTCGCTGGGAGGATGTTTTCTCCTCCGCTCGCCCCTTCCACCGTCATTTTCTCTCTACCCACCCTTGCCTCCTTTTCCGCGCAGCTCTCGATTCCCCCCTCTCTTTCGCACCCTCCATGTCATATTCCGCTCCAGGAGTTCCATCATAGCTCCTCACTGTCGCTGGGAGGATGTTTTCTCCTCCGCTCGCCCCTTCCACCGTCATTTTCTCTCTACCCACCCTTGCCTCCTTTTCCGCGCAGCTCTCGATTCCCCCCTCTCTTTCGCACCCTCCATGTCATATTCCGCTCCAGGAGCTCCATCATAGCTCCTTGCTGTCGCTGGGAGGATGTTTTCTCCTCCGCTCGCCCCTTCCACCGTCATTTTCTCTCTACCCACCCTTGCCTCCTTTTCCGCGCAGCTCTCGATTCCCCCCTCTCTTTCGCACCCTCCATGTCATATTCCGCTCCAGGAGTTCCATCATAGCTCCTCACTGTCGCTGGGAGGATGTTTTCTCCTCCGCTCGCCCCTTCCACCGTCATTTTCTCTCTACCCACCCTTGCCTCCTTTTCCGCGCAGCTCTCGATTCCCCCCTCTCTTTCGCACCCTCCATGTCATATTCCGCTCCAGGAGCTCCATCATAGCTCCTCGCTGTCGCTGGGAGGATGTTTTCTCCTCCGCTCGCCCCTTCCACCGTCATTTTCTCTCTACCCACCCTTGCCTCCTTTTCCGCGCAGCTCTCGATTCCCCCCTCTCTTTCGCACCCTCAATGTCATATTCCGCTCCAGGAGTTCCATCATAGCTCCTCACTGTCGCTGGGAGGATGTTTTCTCCTCCGCTCGCCCCTTCCACCGTCATTTTCTCTCTACCCACCCTTGCCTCCTTTTCCGCGCAGCTCTCGATTCCCCCCTCTCTTTCGCACCCTCCATGTCATATTCCGCTCCAGGAGTTCCATCATAGCTCCTCACTGTTGCTGGGAGGAAGTTTTCTCCTCCGCTCGCCCCTTCCACCGTCATTTTCTCTCTACCCACCCTTGCCTCCTTTTCCGCGCAGCTCTCGATTCCCCCCTCTCTTTCGCACCCTCCATGTCATATTCCGCTCCAGGAGCTCCATCATAGCTCCTCTCTGTCGCTGGGAGGATGGTTTCTCCTCCGCTCGCCCCTTCCACCGTCATTTTCTCTCTACCCACCCTTGCCTCCTTTTCCACGCAGCTCTCGATTCCCCCCTCTCTTTCGCACCCTCCATGTCATATTCCGCTCCAGGAGTTCCATCATAGCTCCTCACTGTCGCTGGGAGGATGTTTTCTCCTCCGCTCGCCCCTTCCACCGTCATTTTCTCTCTACCCACCCTTGCCTCCTTTTCCGCGCAGCTCTCGATTCCCCCCTCTCTTTCGCACCCTCCATGTCATATTCCGCTCCAGGAGCTCCATCATAGCTCCTTGCTGTCGCTGGGAGGATGTTTTCTCCTCCGCTCGCCCCTTCCACCGTCATTTTCTCTCTACCCACCCTTGCCTCCTTTTCCGCGCAGCTCTCGATTCCCCCCTCTCTTTCGCACCCTCCATGTCATATTCCGCTCCAGGAGTTCCATCATAGCTCCTCACTGTCGCTGGGAGGATGTTTTCTCCTCCGCTCGCCCCTTCCACCGTCATTTTCTCTCTACCCACCCTTGCCTCCTTTTCCGCGCAGCTCTCGATTCCCCCCTCTCTTTCGCACCCTCCATGTCATATTCCGCTCCAGGAGCTCCATCATAGCTCCTCGCTGTCACTGGGAGGATGTTTTCTCCTCCGCTCGCCCCTTCCACCGTCATTTTCTCTCTACCCACCCTTGCCTCCTTTTCCGCGCAGCTCTCGATTCCCCCCTCTCTTTCGCACCCTCAATGTCATATTCCGCTCCAGGAGTTCCATCATAGCTCCTCACTGTCGCTGGGAGGATGTTTTCTCCTCCGCTCGCCCCTTCCACCGTCATTTTCTCTCTACCCACCCTTGCCTCCTTTTCCGCGCAGCTCTCGATTCCCCCCTCTCTTTCGCACCCTCCATGTCATATTCCGCTCCAGGAGTTCCATCATAGCTCCTCACTGTCGCTGGGAGGATGTTTTCTCCTCCGCTCGCCCCTTCCACCGTCATTTTCTCTCTACCCACCCTTGCCTCCTTTTCCGCGCAGCTCTCGATTCCCCCCTCTCTTTCGCACCCTCCATGTCATATTCCGCTCCAGGAGCTCCATCATAGCTCCTTGCTGTCGCTGGGAGGATGTTTTCTCCTCCGCTCGCCCCTTCCACCGTCATTTTCTCTCTACCCACCCTTGCCTCCTTTTCCGCGCAGCTCTCGATTCCCCCCTCTCTTTCGCACCCTCCATGTCATATTCCGCTCCAGGAGTTCCATCATAGCTCCTCACTGTCGCTGGGAGGATGTTTTCTCCTCCGCTCGCCCCTTCCACCGTCATTTTCTCTCTACCCACCCTTGCCTCCTTTTCCGCGCAGCTCTCGATTCCCCCCTCTCTTTCGCACCCTCCATGTCATATTCCGCTCCAGGAGCTCCATCATAGCTCCTCGCTGTCGCTGGGAGGATGTTTTCTCCTCCGCTCGCCCCTTCCACCGTCATTTTCTCTCTACCCACCCTTGCCTCCTTTTCCGCGCAGCTCTCGATTCCCCCCTCTCTTTCGCACCCTCCATGTCATATTCCGCTCCAGGAGTTCCATCATAGCTCCTCACTGTCGCTGGGAGGATGTTTTCTCCTCCGCTCGCCCCTTCCACCGTCATTTTCTCTCTACCCACCCTTGCCTCCTTCTGCGCGCAGCTCTCGATTCCCCCCTCTCTTTCGCACCCTCCATGTCATATTCCGCTCCAGGAGCTCCATCATAGCTAATCGCTGTCGCTGGGAGGATGTTTTCTCCTCCGCTCGCCCCTTCCACCGTCATTTTCTCTCTACCCACCCTTGCCTCCTTTTCCGTGCAGCTCTCGATTCCCCCCTCTCTTTCGCACCCTCCATGTCATATTCCGCTCCAGGAGTTCCATCATAGCTCCTCACTGTCGCTGGGAGGATGTTTTCTCCTCCGCTCGCCCCTTCCACCGTCATTTTCTCTCTACCCACCCTTGCCTCCTTTTCCGCGCAGCTCTCGATTCCCCCCTCTCTTTCGCACCCTCCATGTCATATTCCGCTCCAGGAGCTCCATCATAGCTCCTTGCTGTCGCTGGGAGGATGTTTTCTCCTCCGCTCGCCCCTTCCACCGTCATTTTCTCTCTACCCACCCTTGCCTCCTTTTCCGCGCAGCTCTCGATTCCCCCCTCTCTTTCGCACCCTCCATGTCATATTCCGCTCCAGGAGTTCCATCATAGCTCCTCACTGTCGCTGGGAGGATGTTTTCTCCTCCGCTCGCCCCTTCCACCGTCATTTTCTCTCTACCCACCCTTGCCTCCTTTTCCGCGCAGCTCTCGATTCCCCCCTCTCTTTCGCACCCTCCATGTCATATTCCGCTCCAGGAGCTCCATCATAGCTCCTCGCTGTCGCTGGGAGGATGTTTTCTCCTCCGCTCGCCCCTTCCACCGTCATTTTCTCTCTACCCACCCTTGCCTCCTTTTCCGCGCAGCTCTCGATTCCCCCCTCTCTTTCGCACCCTCAATGTCATATTCCGCTCCAGGAGTTCCATCATAGCTCCTCACTGTCGCTGGGAGGATGTTTTCTCCTCCGCTCGCCCCTTCCACCGTCATTTTCTCTCTACCCACCCTTGCCTCCTTTTCCGCGCAGCTCTCGATTCCCCCCTCTCTTTCGCACCCTCCATGTCATATTCCGCTCCAGGAGTTCCATCATAGCTCCTCACTGTTGCTGGGAGGAAGTTTTCTCCTCCGCTCGCCCCTTCCACCGTCATTTTCTCTCTACCCACCCTTGCCTCCTTTTCCGCGCAGCTCTCGATTCCCCCCTCTCTTTCGCACCCTCCATGTCATATTCCGCTCCAGGAGCTCCATCATAGCTCCTCTCTGTCGCTGGGAGGATGGTTTCTCCTCCGCTCGCCCCTTCCACCGTCATTTTCTCTCTACCCACCCTTGCCTCCTTTTCCACGCAGCTCTCGATTCCCCCCTCTCTTTCGCACCCTCCATGTCATATTCCGCTCCAGGAGTTCCATCATAGCTCCTCACTGTCGCTGGGAGGATGTTTTCTCCTCCGCTCGCCCCTTCCACCGTCATTTTCTCTCTACCCACCCTTGCCTCCTTCTCCGCGCAGCTCTCGATTCCCCCCTCTCTTTCGCACCCTCCATGTCATATTCCGCTCCAGGAGCTCCATCATAGATAATCGCTGTCGCTGGGAGGATGTTTTCTCCTCCGCTCGCCCCTTCCACCGTCATTTTCTCTCTACCCACCCTTGCCTCCTTTTCCGCGCAGCTCTCGATTCCCCCCTCTCTTTCGCACCCTCCATGTCATATTCCGCTCCAGGAGTTCCATCATAGCTCCTCACTGTCGCTGGGAGGAAGTTTTCTCCTCCGCTCGCCCCTTCCACCGTCATTTTCTCTCTACCCACCCTTGCCTCCTTTTCCACGCAGCTCTCGATTCCCCCCTCTCTTTCGCACCCTCCATGTCATATTCCGCTCCAGGAGCTCCATCATAGCTCCTCGCTGTCGCTGGGAGGATGTTTTCTCCTCCGCTCGCCCCTTCCACCGTCATTTTCTCTCTACCCACCCTTGCCTCCTTTTCCGCGCAGCTCTCGATTCCCCCCTCTCTTTCGCACCCTCCATGTCATATTCCGCTCCAGGAGTTCCATCATAGCTCCTCACTGTCGCTGGGAGGATGTTTTCTCCTCCGCTCGCCCCTTCCACCGTCATTTTCTCTCTACCCACCCTTGCCTCCTTTTCCGCGCAGCTCTCGATTCCCCCCTCTCTTTCGCACCCTCCATGTCATATTCCGCTCCAGGAGCTCCATCATAGCTCCTTGCTGTCGCTGGGAGGATGTTTTCTCCTCTGCTCGCCCCTTCCACCGTCATTTTCTCTCTACCCACCCTTGCCTCCTTTTCCGCGCAGCTCTCGATTCCCCCCTCTCTTTCGCACCCTCCATGTCATATTCCGCTCCAGGAGTTCCATCATAGCTCCTCACTGTCGCTGGGAGGAAGTTTTCTCCTCCGCTCGCCCCTTCCACCGTCATTTTCTCTCTACCCACCCTTGCCTCCTTTTCCGCGCAGCTCTCGATTCCCCCCTCTATTTCGCACCCTCCATGTCATATTCCGCTCCAGGAGCTCCATCATAGCTCCTTGCTGTCGCTGGGAGGATGTTTTCTCCTCCGCTCGCCCCTTCCACCGTCATTTTCTCTCTACCCACCCTTGCCTCCTTTTCCGCGCAGCTCTCGATTCCTCCCTCTCTTTCGCACCCTCCATGTCATATTCCGCTCCAGGAGTTCCATCATAGCTCCTCACTGTCGCTGGGAGGATGTTTTCTCCTCCGCTCGCCCCTTCCACCGTCATTTTCTCTCTACCCACCCTTGCCTCCTTCTCCGCGCAGCTCTCGATTCCCCCCTCTCTTTCGCACCCTCCATGTCATATTCCGCTCCAGGAGCTCCATCATAGCTAATCGCTGTCGCTGGGAGGATGTTTTCTCCTCCGCTCGCCCCTTCCACCGTCATTTTCTCTCTACCCACCCTTGCCTCCTTTTCCGCGCAGCTCTCGATTCCCCCCTCTCTTTCGCACCCTCCATGACATATTCCGCTCCAGGAGTTCCATCATAGCTCCTCACTGTCGCTGGGAGGATTTTTTCTCCTCCGCTCGCCCCTTCCACCGTCATTTTCTCTCTACCCACCCTTGCCTCCTTTTCCGCGCAGCTCTCGATTCCCCCCTCTCTTTCGCACCCTCCATGTCATATTCCGCTCCAGGAGTTCCATCATAGCTCCTCACTGTCGCTGGGAGGATGTTTTCTCCTCCGCTCGCCCCTTCCACCGTCATTTTCTCTCTACCCACCCTTGCCTCCTTCTCCGCGCAGCTCTCGATTCCCCCCTCTCTTTCGCACCCTCCATGTCATATTCCGCTCCAGGAGCTCCATCATAGCTAATCGCTGTCGCTGGGAGATTGTTTTCTCCTCCGCTCGCCCCTTCCACCGTCATTTTCTCTCTACCCACCCTTGCCTCCTTTTCCGCGCAGCTCTCGATTCCCCCCTCTCTTTCGCACCCTCCATGTCATATTCCGCTCCAGGAGTTCCATCATAGCTCCTCACTGTCGCTGGGAGGATGTTTTCTCCTCCGCTCGCCCCTTCCACCGTCATTTTCTCTCTACCCACCCTTGCCTCCTTTTCCGCGCAGCTCTCGATTCCCCCCTCTCTTTCGCACCCTCCATGTCATATTCCGCTCCAGGAGTTCCATCATAGCTCCTCACTGTCGCTGGGAGGATGTTTTCTCCTCCGCTCGCCCCTTCCACCGTCATTTTCTCTCTACCCACCCTTGCCTCCTTTTCCGCGCAGCTCTCGATTCCCCCCTCTCTTTCGCACCCTCCATGTCATATTCCGCTCCAGGAGCTCCATCATAGCTCCTTGCTGTCGCTGGGAGGATGTTTTCTCCTCCGCTCGCCCCTTCCACCGTCATTTTCTCTCTACCCACCCTTGCCTCCTTTTCCGCGCAGCTCTCGATTCCCCCCTCTCTTTCGCACCCTCCATGTCATATTCCGCTCCAGGAGTTCCATCATAGCTCCTCACTGTCGCTGGGAGGATGTTTTCTCCTCCGCTCGCCCCTTCCACCGTCATTTTCTCTCTACCCACCCTTGCCTCCTTTTCCGCGCAGCTCTCGATTCCCCCCTCTCTTTCGCACCCTCCATGTCATATTCCGCTCCAGGAGCTCCATCATAGCTCCTCGCTGTCGCTGGGAGGATGTTTTCTCCTCCGCTCGCCCCTTCCACCGTCATTTTCTCTCTACCCACCCTTGCCTCCTTTTCCGCGCAGCTTTCGATTCCCCCCTCTCTTTCGCACCCTCCATGTCATATTCCGCTCCAGGAGTTCCATCATAGCTCCTCACTGTCGCTGGGAGGATGTTTTCTCCTCCGCTCGCCCCTTCCACCGTCATTTTCTCTCTACCCACCCTTGCCTCCTTCTCCGCGCAGCTCTCGATTCCCCCCTCTCTTTCGCACCCTCCATGTCATATTCCGCTCCAGGAGCTCCATCATAGCTAATCGCTGTCGCTGGGAGGATGTTTTCTCCTCCGCTCGCCCCTTCCACCGTCATTTTCTCTCTACCCACCCTTGCCTCCTTTTCCGCGCAGCTCTCGATTCCCCCCTCTCTTTCGCACCCTCCATGACATATTCCGCTCCAGGAGTTCCATCATAGCTCCTCACTGTCGCTGGGAGGATGTTTTCTCCTCCGCTCGCCCCTTCCACCGTCATTTTCTCTCTACCCACCCTTGCCTCCTTTTCCGCGCAGCTCTCGATTCCCCCCTCTCTTTCGCACCCTCCATGTCATATTCCGCTCCAGGAGCTCCATCATAGCTCCTTGCTGTCGCTGGGAGGATGTTTTCTCCTCCGCTCGCCCCTTCCACCGTCATTTACTCTCTACCCACCCTTGCCTCCTTTTCCGCGCAGCTCTCGATTCCCCCCTCTCTTTCGCACCCTCCATGTCATATTCCGCTCCAGGAGTTCCATCATAGCTCCTCACTGTCGCTGGGAGGATGTTTTCTCCTCCGCTCGCCCCTTCCACCGTCATTTTCTCTCTACCCACCCTTGCCTCCTTTTCCGCGCAGCTCTCGATTCCCCCCTCTCTTTCGCACCCTCCATGTCATATTCCGCTCCAGGAGTTCCATCATAGCTCCTCACTGTCGCTGGGAGGATGTTTTCTCCTCCGCTCGCCCCTTCCACCGTCATTTTCTCTCTACCCACCCTTGCCTCCTTCTCCGCGCAGCTCTCGATTCCCCCCTCTCTTTCGCACCCTCCATGTCATATTCCGCTCCAGGAGCTCCATCATAGCTAATCGCTGTCGCTGGGAGATTGTTTTCTCCTCCGCTCGCCCCTTCCACCGTCATTTTCTCTCTACCCACCCTTGCCTCCTTTTCCGCGCAGCTCTCGATTCCCCCCTCTCTTTCGCACCCTCCATGTCATATTCCGCTCCAGGAGTTCCATCATAGCTCCTCACTGTCGCTGGGAGGATGTTTTCTCCTCCGCTCGCCCCTTCCACCGTCATTTTCTCTCTACCCACCCTTGCCTACTTTTCCGCGCAGCTCTCGATTCCCCCCTCTCTTTCGCACCCTCCATGTCATATTCCGCTCCAGGAGTTCCATCATAGCTCCTCACTGTCGCTGGGAGGATGTTTTCTCCTCCGCTCGCCCCTTCCACCGTCATTTTCTCTCTACCCACCCTTGCCTCCTTTTCCGCGCAGCTCTCGATTCCCCCCTCTCTTTCACACCCTCCATGTCATATTCCGCTCCAGGAGCTCCATCATAGCTCCTTGCTGTCGCTGGGAGGATGTTTTCTCCTCTGCTCGCCCCTTCCACCGTCATTTTCTCTCTACCCACCCTTGCCTCCTTTTCCGCGCAGCTCTCGATTCCCCCCTCTCTTTCGCACCCTCCATGTCATATTCCGCTCCAGGAGTTCCATCATAGCTCCTCACTGTCGCTGGGAGGAAGTTTTCTCCTCCACTCGCCCCTTCCACCGTCATTTTCTCTCTACCCACCCTTGCCTCCTTTTCCGCGCAGCTCTCGATTCCCCCCTCTATTTCGCACCCTCCATGTCATATTCCGCTCCAGGAGCTCCATCATAGCTCCTTGCTGTCGCTGGGAGGATGTTTTCTCCTCCGCTCGCCCCTTCCACCGTCATTTTCTCTCTACCCACCCTTGCCTCCTTTTCCGCGCAGCTCTCGATTCCCCCCTCTCTTTCGCACCCTCCATGTCATATTCCGCTCCAGGAGTTCCATCATAGCTCCTCACTGTCGCTGGGAGGATGTTTTCTCCTCCGCTCGCCCCTTCCACCGTCATTTTCTCTCTACCCACCCTTGCCTCCTTCTCCGCGCAGCTCTCGATTCCCCCCTCTCTTTCGCACCCTCCATGTCATATTCCGCTCCAGGAGCTCCATCATAGCTAATCGCTGTCGCTGGGAGGATGTTTTCTCCTCCGCTCGCCCCTTCCACCGTCATTTTCTCTCTACCCACCCTTGCCTCCTTTTCCGCGCAGCTCTCGATTCCCCCCTCTCTTTCGCACCCTCCATGACATATTCCGCTCCAGGAGTTCCATCATAGCTCCTCACTGTCGCTGGGAGGATGTTTTCTCCTCCGCTCGCCCCTTCCACCGTCATTTTCTCTCTACCCACCCTTGCCTCCTTTTCCGCGCAGCTCTCGATTCCCCCCTCTCTTTCGCACCCTCCATGTCATATTCCGCTCCAGGAGTTCCATCATAGCTCCTCACTGTCGCTGGGAGGATGTTTTCTCCTCCGCTCGCCCCTTCCACCGTCATTTTCTCTCTACCCACCCTTGCCTCCTTCTCCGCGCAGCTCTCGATTCCCCCCTCTCTTTCGCACCCTCCATGTCATATTCCGCTCCAGGAGCTCCATCATAGCTAATCGCTGTCGCTGGGAGATTGTTTTCTCCTCCGCTCGCCCCTTCCACCGTCATTTTCTCTCTACCCACCCTTGCCTCCTTTTCCGCGCAGCTCTCGATTCCCCCCTCTCTTTCGCACCCTCCATGTCATATTCCGCTCCAGGAGTTCCATCATAGCTCCTCACTGTCGCTGGGAGGATGTTTTCTCCTCCGCTCGCCCCTTCCACCGTCATTTTCTCTCTACCCACCCTTGCCTCCTTTTCCGCGCAGCTCTCGATTCCCCCCTCTCTTTCGCACCCTCCATGTCATATTCCGCTCCAGGAGTTCCATCATAGCTCCTCACTGTCGCTGGGAGGATGTTTTCTCCTCCGCTCGCCCCTTCCACCGTCATTTTCTCTCTACCCACCCTTGCCTCCTTCTCCGCGCAGCTCTCGATTCCCCCCTCTCTTTCGCACCCTCCATGTCATATTCCGCTCCAGGAGCTCCATCATAGCTAATCGCTGTCGCTGGGAGATTGTTTTCTCCTCCGCTCGCCCCTTCCACCGTCATTTTCTCTCTACCCACCCTTGCCTCCTTTTCCGCGCAGCTCTCGATTCCCCCCTCTCTTTCGCACCCTCCATGTCATATTCCGCTCCAGGAGTTCCATCATAGCTCCTCACTGTCGCTGGGAGGATGTTTTCTCCTCCGCTCGCCCCTTCCACCGTCATTTTCTCTCTACCCACCCTTGCCTCCTTTTCCGCGCAGCTCTCGATTCCCCCCTCTCTTTCGCACCCTCCATGTCATATTCCGCTCCAGGAGTTCCATCATAGCTCCTCACTGTCGCTGGGAGGATGTTTTCTCCTCCGCTCGCCCCTTCCACCGTCATTTTCTCTCTACCCACCCTTGCCTCCTTTTCCGCGCAGCTCTCGATTCCCCCCTCTCTTTCGCACCCTCCATGTCATATTCCGCTCCAGGAGCTCCATCATAGCTCCTTGCTGTCGCTGGGAGGATGTTTTCTCCTCCGCTCGCCCCTTCCACCGTCATTTTCTCTCTACCCACCCTTGCCTCCTTTTCCGCGCAGCTCTCGATTCCCCCCTCTCTTTCGCACCCTCCATGTCATATTCCGCTCCAGGAGTTCCATCATAGCTCCTCACTGTCGCTGGGAGGATGTTTTCTCCTCCGCTCGCCCCTTCCACCGTCATTTTCTCTCTACCCACCCTTGCCTCCTTTTCCGCGCAGCTCTCGATTCCCCCCTCTCTTTCGCACCCTCCATGTCATATTCCGCTCCAGGAGCTCCATCATAGCTCCTCGCTGTCGCTGGGAGGATGTTTTCTCCTCCGCTCGCCCCTTCCACCGTCATTTTCTCTCTACCCACCCTTGCCTCCTTTTCCGCGCAGCTCTCGATTCCCCCCTCTCTTTCGCACCCTCCATGTCATATTCCGCTCCAGGAGTTCCATCATAGCTCCTCACTGTCGCTGGGAGGATGTTTTCTCCTCCGCTCGCCCCTTCCACCGTCATTTTCTCTCTACCCACCCTTGCCTCCTTCTCCGCGCAGCTCTCGATTCCCCCCTCTCTTTCGCACCCTCCATGTCATATTCCGCTCCAGGAGCTCCATCATAGCTAATCGCTGTCGCTGGGAGGATGTTTTCTCCTCCGCTCGCCCCTTCCACCGTCATTTTCTCTCTACCCACCCTTGCCTCCTTTTCCGCGCAGCTCTCGATTCCCCCCTCTCTTTCGCACCCTCCATGACATATTCCGCTCCAGGAGTTCCATCATAGCTCCTCACTGTCGCTGGGAGGATGTTTTCTCCTCCGCTCGCCCCTTCCACCGTCATTTTCTCTCTACCCACCCTTGCCTCCTTTTCCGCGCAGCTCTCGATTCCCCCCTCTCTTTCGCACCCTCCATGTCATATTCCGCTCCAGGAGCTCCATCATAGCTCCTTGCTGTCGCTGGGAGGATGTTTTCTCCTCCGCTCGCCCCTTCCACCGTCATTTACTCTCTACCCACCCTTGCCTCCTTTTCCGCGCAGCTCTCGATTCCCCCCTCTCTTTCGCACCCTCCATGTCATATTCCGCTCCAGGAGTTCCATCATAGCTCCTCACTGTCGCTGGGAGGATGTTTTCTCCTCCGCTCGCCCCTTCCACCGTCATTTTCTCTCTACCCACCCTTGCCTCCTTTTCCGCGCAGCTCTCGATTCCCCCCTCTCTTTCGCACCCTCCATGTCATATTCCGCTCCAGGAGTTCCATCATAGCTCCTCACTGTCGCTGGGAGGATGTTTTCTCCTCCGCTCGCCCCTTCCACCGTCATTTTCTCTCTACCCACCCTTGCCTCCTTCTCCGCGCAGCTCTCGATTCCCCCCTCTCTTTCGCACCCTCCATGTCATATTCCGCTCCAGGAGCTCCATCATAGCTAATCGCTGTCGCTGGGAGATTGTTTTCTCCTCCGCTCGCCCCTTCCACCGTCATTTTCTCTCTACCCACCCTTGCCTCCTTTTCTGCGCAGCTCTCGATTCCCCCCTCTCTTTCGCACCCTCCATGTCATATTCCGCTCCAGGAGTTCCATCATAGCTCCTCACTGTCGCTGGGAGGATGTTTTCTCCTCCGCTCGCCCCTTCCACCGTCATTTTCTCTCTACCCACCCTTGCCTACTTTTCCGCGCAGCTCTCGATTCCCCCCTCTCTTTCGCACCCTCCATGTCATATTCCGCTCCAGGAGTTCCATCATAGCTCCTCACTGTCGCTGGGAGGATGTTTTCTCCTCCGCTCGCCCCTTCCACCGTCATTTTCTCTCTACCCACCCTTGCCTCCTTCTCCGCGCAGCTCTCGATTCCCCCCTCTCTTTCGCACCCTCCATGTCATATTCCGCTCCAGGAGCTCCATCATAGCTAATCGCTGTCGCTGGGAGATTGTTTTCTCCTCCGCTCGCCCCTTCCACCGTCATTTTCTCTCTACCCACCCTTGCCTCCTTTTCCGCGCAGCTCTCGATTCCCCCCTCTCTTTCGCACCCTCCATGTCATATTCCGCTCCAGGAGTTCCATCATAGCTCCTCACTGTCGCTGGGAGGATGTTTTCTCCTCCGCTCGCCCCTTCCACCGTCATTTTCTCTCTACCCACCCTTGCCTCCTTTTCCGCGCAGCTCTCGATTCCCCCCTCTCTTTCGCACCCTCCATGTCATATTCCGCTCCAGGAGCTCCATCATAGCTCCTTGCTGTCGCTGGGAGGATGTTTTCTCCTCCGCTCGCCCCTTCCACCGTCATTTTCTCTCTACCCACCCTTGCCTCCTTTTCCGCGCAGCTCTCGATTCCCCCCTCTCTTTCGCACCCTCCATGTCATATTCCGCTCCAGGAGTTCCATCATAGCTCCTCACTGTCGCTGGGAGGATGTTTTCTCCTCCGCTCGCCCCTTCCACCGTCATTTTCTCTCTACCCACCCTTGCCTCCTTTTCCGCGCAGCTCTCGATTCCCCCCTCTCTTTCGCACCCTCCATGTCATATTCCGCTCCAGGAGTTCCATCATAGCTCCTCACTGTCGCTGGGAGGATGTTTTCTCCTCCGCTCGCCCCTTCCACCGTCATTTTCTCTCTACCCACCCTTGCCTCCTTCTCCGCGCAGCTCTCGATTCCCCCCTCTCTTTCGCACCCTCCATGTCATATTCCGCTCCAGGAGCTCCATCATAGCTAATCGCTGTCGCTGGGAGGATGTTTTCTCCTCCGCTCGCCCCTTCCACCGTCATTTTCTCTCTACCCACCCTTGCCTCCTTTTCCGCGCAGCTCTCGATTCCCCCCTCTCTTTCGCACCCTCCATGTCATATTCCGCTCCAGGAGTTCCATCATAGCTCCTCACTGTCGCTGGGAGGATGTTTTCTCCTCCGCTCGCCCCTTCCACCGTCATTTTCTCTCTACCCACCCTTGCCTCCTTTTCCGCGCAGCTCTCGATTCCCCCCTCTCTTTCGCACCCTCCATGTCATATTCCGCTCCAGGAGCTCCATCATAGCTCCTTGCTGTCGCTGGGAGGATGTTTTCTCCTCCGCTCGCCCCTTCCACCGTCATTTTCTCTCTACCCACCCTTGCCTCCTTTTCCGCGCAGCTCTCGATTCCCCCCTCTCTTTCGCACCCTCCATGTCATATTCCGCTCCAGGAGTTCCATCATAGCTCCTCACTGTCGCTGGGAGGATGTTTTCTCCTCCGCTCGCCCCTTCCACCGTCATTTTCTCTCTACCCACCCTTGCCTCCTTTTCCGCGCAGCTCTCGATTCCCCCCTCTCTTTCGCACCCTCCATGTCATATTCCGCTCCAGGAGCTCCATCATAGCTCCTCGCTGTCGCTGGGAGGATGTTTTCTCCTCCGCTCGCCCCTTCCACCGTCATTTTCTCTCTACCCACCCTTGCCTCCTTTTCCGCGCAGCTCTCGATTCACCCCTCTCTTTCGCACCCTCAATGTCATATTCCGCTCCAGGAGTTCCATCATAGCTCCTCACTGTCGCTGGGAGGATGTTTTCTCCTCCGCTCGCCCCTTCCACCGTCATTTTCTCTCTACCCACCCTTGCCTCCTTTTCCGCGCAGCTCTCGATTCCCCCCTCTCTTTCGCACCCTCCATGTCATATTCCGCTCCAGGAGTTCCATCATAGCTCCTCACTGTCGCTGGGAGGATGTTTTCTCCTCCGCTCGCCCCTTCCACCGTCATTTTCTCTCTACCCACCCTTGCCTCCTTTTCCGCGCAGCTCTCGATTCCCCCCTCTCTTTCGCACCCTCCATGTCATATTCCGCTCCAGGAGCTCCATCATAGCTCCTTGCTGTCGCTGGGAGGATGTTTTCTCCTCCGCTCGCCCCTTCCACCGTCATTTTCTCTCTACCCACCCTTGCCTCCTTTTCCGCGCAGCTCTCGATTCCCCCCTCTCTTTCGCACCCTCCATGTCATATTCCGCTCCAGGAGTTCCATCATAGCTCCTCACTGTCGCTGGGAGGATGTTTTCTCCTCCGCTCGCCCCTTCCACCGTCATTTTCTCTCTACCCACCCTTGCCTCCTTTTCCGCGCAGCTCTCGATTCCCCCCTCTCTTTCGCACCCTCCATGTCATATTCCGCTCCAGGAGCTCCATCATAGCTCCTCGCTGTCGCTGGGAGGATGTTTTCTCCTCCGCTCGCCCCTTCCACCGTCATTTTCTCTCTACCCACCCTTGCCTCCTTTTCCGCGCAGCTCTCGATTCCCCCCTCTCTTTCGCACCCTCCATGTCATATTCCGCTCCAGGAGTTCCATCATAGCTCCTCACTGTCGCTGGGAGGATGTTTTCTCCTCCGCTCGCCCCTTCCACCGTCATTTTCTCTCTACCCACCCTTGCCTCCTTCTCCGCGCAGCTCTCGATTCCCCCCTCTCTTTCGCACCCTCCATGTCATATTCCGCTCCAGGAGCTCCATCATAGCTAATCGCTGTCGCTGGGAGGATGTTTTCTCCTCCGCTCGCCCCTTCCACCGTCATTTTCTCTCTACCCACCCTTGCCTCCTTTTCCGCGCAGCTCTCGATTCCCCCCTCTCTTTCGCACCCTCCATGTCATATTCCGCTCCAGGAGTTCCATCATAGCTCCTCACTGTCACTGGGAGGATGTTTTCTCCTCCGCTCGCCCCTTCCACCGTCATTTTCTCTCTACCCACCCTTGCCTCCTTTTCCGCGCAGCTCTCGATTCCCCCCTCTCTTTCGCACCCTCCATGTCATATTCCGCTCCAGGAGCTCCATCATAGCTCCTTGCTGTCGCTGGGAGGATGTTTTCTCCTCCGCTCGCCCCTTCCACCGTCATTTTCTCTCTACCCACCCTTGCCTCCTTTTCCGCGCAGCTCTCGATTCCCCCCTCTCTTTCGCACCCTCCATGTCATATTCTGCTCCAGGAGTTCCATCATAGCTCCTCACTGTCGCTGGGAGGATGTTTTCTCCTCCGCTCGCCCCTTCCACCGTCATTTTCTCTCTACCCACCCTTGCCTCCTTTTCCGCGCAGCTCTCGATTCCCCCCTCTCTTTCGCACCCTCCATGTCATATTCCGCTCCAGGAGCTCCATCATAGCTCCTCGCTGTCGCTGGGAGGATGTTTTCTCCTCCGCTCGCCCCTTCCACCGTCATTTTCTCTCTACCCACCCTTGCCTCCTTTTCCGCGCAGCTCTCGATTCCCCCCTCTCTTTCGCACCCTCAATGTCATATTCCGCTCCAGGAGTTCCATCATAGCTCCTCACTGTCGCTGGGAGGATGTTTTCTCCTCCGCTCGCCCCTTCCACCGTCATTTTCTCTCTACCCACCCTTGCCTCCTTTTCCGCGCAGCTCTCGATTCCCCCCTCTCTTTCGCACCCTCCATGTCATATTCCGCTCCAGGAGTTCCATCATAGCTCCTCACTGTTGCTGGGAGGAAGTTTTCTCCTCCGCTCGCCCCTTCCACCGTCATTTTCTCTCTACCCACCCTTGCCTCCTTTTCCGCGCAGCTCTCGATTCCCCCCTCTCTTTCGCACCCTCCATGTCATATTCCGCTCCAGGAGCTCCATCATAGCTCCTCTCTGTCGCTGGGAGGATGTTTTCTCCTCCGCTCGCCCCTTCCACCGTCATTTTCTCTCTACCCACCCTTGCCTCCTTTTCCACGCAGCTCTCGATTCCCCCCTCTCTTTCGCACCCTCCATGTCATATTCCGCTCCAGGAGTTCCATCATAGCTCCTCACTGTCGCTGGGAGGATGTTTTCTCCTCCGCTCGCCCCTTCCACCGTCATTTTCTCTCTACCCACCCTTGCCTCCTTCTCCGCGCAGCTCTCGATTCCCCCCTCTCTTTCGCACCCTCCATGTCATATTCCGCTCCAGGAGCTCCATCATAGCTAATCGCTGTCGCTGGGAGGATGTTTTCTCCTCCGCTCGCCCCTTCCACCGTCATTTTCTCTCTACCCACCCTTGCCTCCTTTTCCGCGCATCTCTCGATTCCCCCCTCTCTTTCGCACCCTCCATGTCATATTCCGCTCCAGGAGTTCCATCATAGCTCCTCACTGTCGCTGGGAGGAAGTTTTCTCCTCCGCTCGCCCCTTCCACCGTCATTTTCTCTCTACCCACCCTTGCCTCCTTTTCCACGCAGCTCTCGATTCCCCCCTCTCTTTCGCACCCTCCATGTCATATTCCGCTCCAGGAGCTCCATCATAGCTCCTCGCTGTCGCTGGGAGGATGTTTTCTCCTCCGCTCGCCCCTTCCACCGTCATTTTCTCTCTACCCACCCTTGCCTCCTTTTCCGCGCAGCTCTCGATTCCCCCCTCTCTTTCGCACCCTCCATGTCATATTCCGCTCCAGGAGTTCCATCATAGCTCCTCACTGTCGCTGGGAGGATGTTTTCTCCTCCGCTCGCCCCTTCCACCGTCATTTTCTCTCTACCCACCCTTGCCTCCTTCTCCGCGCAGCTCTCGATTCCCCCCTCTCTTTCGCACCCTCCATGTCATATTCCGCTCCAGGAGCTCCATCATAGCTAATCGCTGTCGCTGGGAGGATGTTTTCTCCTCCGCTCGCCCCTTCCACCGTCATTTTCTCTCTACCCACCCTTGCCTCCTTTTCCGCGCAGCTCTCGATTCCCCCCTCTCTTTCGCACCCTCCATGTCATATTCCGCTCCAGGAGTTCCATCATAGCTCCTCACTGTCGCTGGGAGGATGTTTTCTCCTCCGCTCGCCCCTTCCACCGTCATTTTCTCTCTACCCACCCTTGCCTCCTTTTCCGCGCAGCTCTTGATTCCCCCCTCTCTTTCGCACCCTCCATGTCATATTCCGCTCCAGGAGCTCCATCATAGCTCCTTGCTGTCGCTGGGAGGATGTTTTCTCCTCCGCTCGCCCCTTCCACCGTCATTTTCTCTCTACCCACCCTTGCCTCCTTTTCCGCGCAGCTCTCGATTCCCCCCTCTCTTTCGCACCCTCCATGTCATATTCCGCTCCAGGAGTTCCATCATAGCTCCTCACTGTCGCTGGGAGGATGTTTTCTCCTCCGCTCACCCCTTCCACCGTCATTTTCTCTCTACCCACCCTTGCCTCCTTCTCCGCGCAGCTCTCGATTCCCCCCTCTCTTTCGCACCCTCCATGTCATATTCCGCTCCAGGAGCTCCATCATAGCTCCTCGCTGTCGCTGGGAGGATGTTTTCTCCTCCGCTCGCCCCTTCCACCGTCATTTTCTCTCTACCCACCCTTGCCTCCTTTTCCGCGCAGCTCTCGATTCCCCCCTCTCTTTCGCACCCTCCATGTCATATTCCGCTCCAGGAGTTCCATCATAGCTCCTCACTGTCGCTGGGAGGATGTTTTCTCCTCCGCTCGCCCCTTCCACCGTCATTTTCTCTCTACCCACCCTTGCCTCCTTTTCCGCGCAGCTCTCGATTCCCCCCTCTCTTTCGCACCCTCCATGTCATATTCCGCTCCAGGAGCTCCATCATAGCTCCTCACTGTCGCTGGGAGGATGTTTTCTCCTCCGCTCGCCCCTTCCACCGTCATTTTCTCTCTACCCACCCTTGCCTCCTTTTCCGCGCAGCTCTCGATTCCCCCCTCTCTTTCGCACCCTCCATGTCATATTCCGCTCCAGGAGCTCCATCATAGCTCCTTGCTGTCGCTGGGAGGATGTTTTCTCCTCCGCTCGCCCCTTCCACCGTCATTTTCTCTCTACCCACCCTTGCCTCCTTTTCCGCGCAGCTCTCGATTCCCCCCTCTCTTTCGCACCCTCCATGTCATATTCCGCTCCAGGAGTTCCATCATAGCTCCTCACTGTCGCTGGGAGGATGTTTTCTCCTCCGCTCGCCCCTTCCACCGTCATTTTCTCTCTACCCACCCTTGCCTCCTTTTCCGCGCAGCTCTCGATTCCCCCCTCTCTTTCGCACCCTCCATGTCATATTCCGCTCCAGGAGCTCCATCATAGCTCCTTGCTGTCGCTGGGAGGATGTTTTCTCCTCCGCTCGCCCCTTCCACCGTCATTTTCTTTCTACCCACCCTTGCCTCCTTTTCCGCGCAGCTCTCGATTCCCCCCTCTCTTTCGCACCCTCCATGTCATATTCCGCTCCAGGAGTTCCATCATAGCTCCTCACTGTCGCTGGGAGGATGTTTTCTCCTCCGCTCGCCCCTTCCACCGTCATTTTCTCTCTACCCACCCTTGCCTCCTTTTCCGCGCAGCTCTCGATTCCCCCCTCTCTTTCGCACCCTCCATGTCATATTCCGCTCCAGGAGCTCCATCATAGCTCCTCGCTGTCGCTGGGAGGATGTTTTCTCCTCCGCTCGCCCCTTCCACCGTCATTTTCTCTCTACCCACCCTTGCCTCCTTTTCCGCGCAGCTCTCGATTCACCCCTCTCTTTCGCACCCTCAATGTCATATTCCGCTCCAGGAGTTCCATCATAGCTCCTCACTGTCGCTGGGAGGATGTTTTCTCCTCCGCTCGCCCCTTCCACCGTCATTTTCTCTCTACCCACCCTTGCCTCCTTTTCCGCGCAGCTCTCGATCCCCCCCTCTCTTTCGCACCCTCCATGTCATATTCCGCTCCAGGAGTTCCATCATAGCTCCTCACTGTCGCTGGGAGGATGTTTTCTCCTCCGCTCGCCCCTTCCACCGTCATTTTCTCTCTACCCACCCTTGCCTCCTTTTCCGCGCAGCTCTCGATTCCCCCCTCTCTTTCGCACCCTCCATGTCATATTCCGCTCCAGGAGCTCCATCATAGCTCCTTGCTGTCGCTGGGAGGATGTTTTCTCCTCCGCTCGCCCCTTCCACCGTCATTTTCTCTCTACCCACCCTTGCCTCCTTTTCCGCGCAGCTCTCGATTCCCCCCTCTCTTTCGCACCCTCCATGTCATATTCCGCTCCAGGAGTTCCATCATAGCTCCTCACTGTCGCTGGGAGGATGTTTTCTCCTCCGCTCGCCCCTTCCACCGTCATTTTCTCTCTACCCACCCTTGCCTCCTTTTCCGCGCAGCTCTCGATTCCCCCCTCTCTTTCGCACCCTCCATGTCATATTCCGCTCCAGGAGCTCCATCATAGCTCCTCGCTGTCGCTGGGAGGATGTTTTCTCCTCCGCTCGCCCCTTCCACCGTCATTTTCTCTCTACCCACCCTTGCCTCCTTTTCCGCGCAGCTCTCGATTCCCCCCTCTCTTTCGCACCCTCCATGTCATATTCCGCTCCAGGAGTTCCATCATAGCTCCTCACTGTCGCTGGGAGGATGTTTTCTCCTCCGCTCGCCCCTTCCACCGTCATTTTCTCTCTACCCACCCTTGCCTCCTTCTCCGCGCAGCTCTCGATTCCCCCCTCTCTTTCGCACCCTCCATGTCATATTCCGCTCCAGGAGCTCCATCATAGCTAATCGCTGTCGCTGGGAGGATGTTTTCTCCTCCGCTCGCCCCTTCCACCGTCATTTTCTCTCTACCCACCCTTGCCTCCTTTTCCGCGCAGCTCTCGATTCCCCCCTCTCTTTCGCACCCTCCATGTCATATTCCGCTCCAGGAGTTCCATCATAGCTCCTCACTGTCGCTGGGAGGATGTTTTCTCCTCCGCTCGCCCCTTCCACCGTCATTTTCTCTCTACCCACCCTTGCCTCCTTTTCCGCGCAGCTCTCGATTCCCCCCTCTCTTTCGCACCCTCCATGTCATATTCCGCTCCAGGAGCTCCATCATAGCTCCTTGCTGTCGCTGGGAGGATGTTTTCTCCTCCGCTCGCCCCTTCCACCGTCATTTTCTCTCTACCCACCCTTGCCTCCTTTTCCGCGCAGCTCTCGATTCCCCCCTCTCTTTCGCACCCTCCATGTCATATTCTGCTCCAGGAGTTCCATCATAGCTCCTCACTGTCGCTGGGAGGATGTTTTCTCCTCCGCTCGCCCCTTCCACCGTCATTTTCTCTCTACCCACCCTTGCCTCCTTTTCCGCGCAGCTCTCGATTCCCCCCTCTCTTTCGCACCCTCCATGTCATATTCCGCTCCAGGAGCTCCATCATAGCTCCTCGCTGTCGCTGGGAGGATGTTTTCTCCTCCGCTCGCCCCTTCCACCGTCATTTTCTCTCTACCCACCCTTGCCTCCTTTTCCGCGCAGCTCTCGATTCCCCCCTCTCTTTCGCACCCTCAATGTCATATTCCGCTCCAGGAGTTCCATCATAGCTCCTCACTGTCGCTGGGAGGATGTTTTCTCCTCCGCTCGCCCCTTCCACCGTCATTTTCTCTCTACCCACCCTTGCCTCCTTTTCCGCGCAGCTCTCGATTCCCCCCTCTCTTTCGCACCCTCCATGTCATATTCCGCTCCAGGAGTTCCATCATAGCTCCTCACTGTTGCTGGGAGGAAGTTTTCTCCTCCGCTCGCCCCTTCCACCGTCATTTTCTCTCTACCCACCCTTGCCTCCTTTTCCGCGCAGCTCTCGATTCCCCCCTCTCTTTCGCACCCTCCATGTCATATTCCGCTCCAGGAGCTCCATCATAGCTCCTCTCTGTCGCTGGGAGGATGTTTTCTCCTCCGCTCGCCCCTTCCACCGTCATTTTCTCTCTACCCACCCTTGCCTCCTTTTCCACGCAGCTCTCGATTCCCCCCTCTCTTTCGCACCCTCCATGTCATATTCCGCTCCAGGAGTTCCATCATAGCTCCTCACTGTCGCTGGGAGGATGTTTTCTCCTCCGCTCGCCCCTTCCACCGTCATTTTCTCTCTACCCACCCTTGCCTCCTTCTCCGCGCAGCTCTCGATTCCCCCCTCTCTTTCGCACCCTCCATGTCATATTCCGCTCCAGGAGCTCCATCATAGCTAATCGCTGTCGCTGGGAGGATGTTTTCTCCTCCGCTCGCCCCTTCCACCGTCATTTTCTCTCTACCCACCCTTGCCTCCTTTTCCGCTCAGCTCTCGATTCCCCCCTCTCTTTCGCACCCTCCATGTCATATTCCGCTCCAGGAGTTCCATCATAGCTCCTCACTGTCGCTGGGAGGAAGTTTTCTCCTCCGCTCGCCCCTTCCACCGTCATTTTCTCTCTACCCACCCTTGCCTCCTTTTCCACGCAGCTCTCGATTCCCCCCTCTCTTTCGCACCCTCCATGTCATATTCCGCTCCAGGAGCTCCATCATAGCTCCTCGCTGTCGCTGGGAGGATGTTTTCTCCTCCGCTCGCCCCTTCCACCGTCATTTTCTCTCTACCCACCCTTGCCTCCTTTTCCGCGCAGCTCTCGATTCCCCCCTCTCTTTCGCACCCTCCATGTCATATTCCGCTCCAGGAGTTCCATCATAGCTCCTCACTGTCGCTGGGAGGATGTTTTCTCCTCCGCTCGCCCCTTCCACCGTCATTTTCTCTCTACCCACCCTTGCCTCCTTCTCCGCGCAGCTCTCGATTCCCCCCTCTCTTTCGCACCCTCCATGTCATATTCCGCTCCAGGAGCTCCATCATAGCTAATCGCTGTCGCTGGGAGGATGTTTTCTCCTCCGCTCGCCCCTTCCACCGTCATTTTCTCTCTACCCACCCTTGCCTCCTTTTCCGCGCAGCTCTCGATTCCCCCCTCTCTTTCGCACCCTCCATGTCATATTCCGCTCCAGGAGTTCCATCATAGCTCCTCACTGTCGCTGGGAGGATGTTTTCTCCTCCGCTCGCCCCTTCCACCGTCATTTTCTCTCTACCCACCCTTGCCTCCTTTTCCGCGCAGCTCTCGATTCCCCCCTCTCTTTCGCACCCTCCATGTCATATTCCGCTCCAGGAGCTCCATCATAGCTCCTTGCTGTCGCTGGGAGGATGTTTTCTCCTCCGCTCGCCCCCTCCACCGTCATTTTCTCTCTACCCACCCTTGCCTCCTTTTCCGCGCAGCTCTCGATTCCCCCCTCTCTTTCGCACCCTCCATGTCATATTCCGCTCCAGGAGTTCCATCATAGCTCCTCACTGTCGCTGGGAGGATGTTTTCTCCTCCGCTCACCCCTTCCACCGTCATTTTCTCTCTACCCACCCTTGCCTCCTTCTCCGCGCAGCTCTCGATTCCCCCCTCTCTTTCGCACCCTCCATGTCATATTCCGCTCCAGGAGCTCCATCATAGCTCCTCGCTGTCGCTGGGAGGATGTTTTCTCCTCCGCTCGCCCCTTCCACCGTCATTTTCTCTCTACCCACCCTTGCCTCCTTTTCCGCGCAGCTCTCGATTCCCCCCTCTCTTTCGCACCCTCCATGTCATATTCCGCTCCAGGAGTTCCATCATAGCTCCTCACTGTCGCTGGGAGGATGTTTTCTCCTCCGCTCGCCCCTTCCACCGTCATTTTCTCTCTACCCACCCTTGCCTCCTTTTCCGCGCAGCTCTCGATTCCCCCCTCTCTTTCGCACCCTCCATGTCATATTCCGCTTCAGGAGCTCCATCATAGCTCCTTGCTGTCGCTGGGAGGATGTTTTCTCCTCCGCTCGCCCCTTCCACCGTCATTTTCTCTCTACCCACCCTTGCCTCCTTTTCCGCGCAGCTCTCGATTCCCCCCTCTCTTTCGCACCCTCCATGTCATATTCCGCTCCAGGAGCTCCATCATAGCTCCTCGCTGTCGCTGGGAGGATGTTTTCTCCTCCGCTCGCCCCTTCCACCGTCATTTTCTCTCTACCCACCCTTGCCTCCTTTTCCGCGCAGCTCTCGATTCCCCCCTCTCTTTCGCACCCTCCATGTCATATTCCGCTCCAGGAGCTCCATCATAGCTCCTCGCTGTCGCTGGGAGGATGTTTTCTCCTCCGCTCGCCCCTTCCACCGTCATTTTCTCTCTACCCACCCTTGCCTCCTTTTCCGCGCAGCTCTCGATTCCCCCCTCTCTTTCGCACCCTCCATGTCATATTCCGCTCCAGGAGTTCCATCATAGCTCCTCACTGTCGCTGGGAGGATGTTTTCTCCTCCGCTCGCCCCTTCCACCGTCATTTTCTCTCTACCCACCCTTGCCTCCTTTTCCGCGCAGCTCTCGATTCCCCCCTCTCTTTCGCACCCTCCATGTCATATTCCGCTCCAGGAGCTCCATCATAGCTCCTTGCTGTCGCTGGGAGGATGTTTTCTCCTCCGCTCGCCCCTTCCACCGTCATTTTCTCTCTACCCACCCTTGCCTCCTTTTCCGCGCAGCTCTCGATTCCCCCCTCTCTTTCGCACCCTCCATGTCATATTCCGCTCCAGGAGTTCCATCATAGCTCCTCACTGTCGCTGGGAGGATGTTTTCTCCTCCGCTCGCCCCTTCCACCGTCATTTTCTCTCTACCCACCCTTGCCTCCTTCTCCGCGCAGCTCTCGATTCCCCCCTCTCTTTCGCACCCTCCATGTCATATTCCGCTCCAGGAGCTCCATCATAGCTCCTCGCTGTCGCTGGGAGGATGTTTTCTCCTCCGCTCGCCCCTTCCACCGTCATTTTCTCTCTACCCACCCTTGCCTCCTTTTCCGCGCAGCTCTCGATTCCCCCCTCTCTTTCGCACCCTCCATGTCATATTCCGCTCCAGGAGTTCCATCATAGCTCCTCACTGTCACTGGGAGGATGTTTTCTCCTCCGCTCGCCCCTTCCACCGTCATTTTCTCTCTACCCACCCTTGCCTCCTTCTCCGCGCAGCTCTCGATTCCCCCCTCTCTTTCGCACCCTCCATGTCATATTCCGCTCCAGGAGTTCCATCATAGCTAATCGCTGTCGCTGGGAGGATGTTTTCTCCTCCGCTCGCCCCTTCCACCGTCATTTTCTCTCTACCCACCCTTGCCTCCTTTTCCGCGCAGCTCTCGATTCCCCCCTCTCTTTCGCACCCTCCATGTCATATTCCGCTCCAGGAGTTCCATCATAGCTCCTCACTGTCGCTGGGAGGATGTTTTCTCCTCCGCTCGCCCCTTCCACCGTCATTTTCTCTCTACCCACCCTTGCCTCCTTTTCCGCGCAGCTCTCGATTCCCCCCTCTCTTTCGCACCCTCCATGTCATATTCCGCTCCAGGAGCTCCATCATAGCTCCTTGCTGTCGCTGGGAGGATGTTTTCTCCTCCGCTCGCCCCTTCCACCGTCATTTTCTCTCTACCCACCCTTGCCTCCTTTTCCGCGCAGCTCTCGATTCCCCCCTCTCTTTCGCACCCTCCATGTCATATTCCGCTCCAGGAGTTCCATCATAGCTCCTCACTGTCGCTGGGAGGATGTTTTCTCCTTTGCTCGCCCCTTCCACCGTCATTTTCTCTCTACCCACCCTTGCCTCCTTTTCCGCGCAGCTCTCGATTCCCCCCTCTCTTTCGCACCCTCCATGTCATATTCCGCTCCAGGAGTTCCATCATAGCTCCTCACTGTCGCTGGGAGGATGTTTTCTCCTCCGCTCGCCCCTTCCACCGTCATTTTCTCTCTACCCACCCTTGCCTCCTTCTCCGCGCAGCTCTCGATTCCCCCCTCTCTTTCGCACCCTCCATGTCATATTCCGCTCCAGGAGCTCCATCATAGCTCCTCGCTGTCGCTGGGAGGATGTTTTCTCCTCCGCTCGCCCCTTCCACCGTCATTTTCTCTCTACCCACCCTTGCCTCCTTTTCCGCACAGCTCTCGATTCCCCCTCTCTTTCGCACCCTCCATGTCATATTCCGCTCCAGGAGTTCCATCATAGCTCCTCACTGTCGCTGGGAGGATGTTTTCTCCTCCGCTCGCCCCTTCCACCGTCATTTTCTCTCTACCCACCCTTGCCTCCTTTTCCGCGCAGCTCTCGATTCCCCCCTCTCTTTCGCACCCTCCATGTCATATTCCGCTCCAGGAGCTCCATCATAGCTCCTTGCTGTCGCTGGGAGGATGTTTTCTCCTCCGCTCGCCCCTTCCACCGTCATTTTCTCTCTACCCACCCTTGCCTCCTTTTCCGCGCAGCTCTCGATTCCCCCCTCTCTTTCGCACCCTCCATGTCATATTCCGCTCCAGGAGTTCCATCATAGCTCCTCACTGTCGCTGGGAGGATGTTTTCTCCTCCGCTCGCCCCTTCCACCGTCATTTTCTCTCTACCCACCCTTGCCTCCTTTTCCGCGCAGCTCTCGATTCCCCCCTCTCTTTCGCACCCTCCATGTCATATTCCGCTCCAGGAGCTCCATCATAGCTCCTTGCTGTCGCTGGGAGGATGTTTTCTCCTCCGCTCGCCCCTTCCACCGTCATTTTCTCTCTACCCACCCTTGCCTCCTTCTCCGCGCAGCTCTCGATTCCCCCCTCTCTTTCGCACCCTCCATGTCATATTCCGCTCCAGGAGCTCCATCATAGCTCCTCGCTGTCGCTGGGAGGATGTTTTCTCCTCCGCTCGCCCCTTCCACCGTCATTTTCTCTCTACCCACCCTTGCCTCCTTTTCCGCACAGCTCTCGATTCCCCCTCTCTTTCGCACCCTCCATGTCATATTCCGCTCCAGGAGTTCCATCATAGCTCCTCACTGTCGCTGGGAGGATGTTTTCTCCTCCGCTCGCCCCTTCCACCGTCATTTTCTCTCTACCCACCCTTGCCTCCTTTTCCGCGCAGCTCTCGATTCCCCCCTCTCTTTCGCACCCTCCATGTCATATTCCGCTCCAGGAGCTCCATCATAGCTCCTTGCTGTCGCTGGGAGGATGTTTTCTCCTCCGCTCGCCCCTTCCACTGTCATTTTCTCTCTACCCACCCTTGCCTCCTTTTCCGCGCAGCTCTCGATTCCCCCCTCTCTTTCGCACCCTCCATGTCATATTCCGCTCCAGGAGTTCCATCATAGCTCCTCACTGTCGCTGGGAGGATGTTTTCTCCTCCGCTCGCCCCTTCCACCGTCATTTTCTCTCTACCCACCCTTGCCTCCTTTTCCGCGCAGCTCTCGATTCCCCCCTCTCTTTCGCACCCTCCATGTCATATTCCGCTCCAGGAGCTCCATCATAGCTCCTTGCTGTCGCTGGGAGGATGTTTTCTCCTCCGCTCGCCCCTTCCACCGTCATTTTCTCTCTACCCACCCTTGCCTCCTTTTCCGCGCAGCTCTCGATTCCCCCCTCTCTTTCGCACCCTCCATGTCATATTCCGCTCCAGGAGTTCCATCATAGCTCCTCACTGTCGCTGGGAGGATGTTTTCTCCTCCGCTCGCCCCTTCCACCGTCATTTTCTCTCTACCCACCCTTGCCTCCTTCTCCGCGCAGCTCTCGATTCCCCCCTCTCTTTCGCACCCTCCATGTCATATTCTGCTCCAGGAGCTCCATCATAGCTCCTAGCTGTCGCTGGGAGGATGTTTTCTCCTCCGCTCGCCCCTTCCACCGTCATTTTCTCTCTACCCACCCTTGCCTCCTTCTCCGCGCAGCTCTCGATTCCCCCCTCTCTCTCGCACCCTCCATATTACATCCAGCTCCAGGAGCTCCATCATAGCTCCTCGCTGTCGCTGGGAGGATGTTTTCTCCTCTGCTCGCCCCTTTCACCGTCATTTTCTCTCTACCCACCCTTGCCTCCTTCTCCGCGCAGCTCTCGATTCCCCCCTCTCTTTCGCACCCTCCATGTCATATTCCGCTCCAGGAGTTCCATCATAGCTCCTCACTGTCGCTGGGAGGATGTTTTCTCCTCCGCTCGCCCCTTCCACCGTCATTTTCTCTCTACCCACCCTTGCCTCCTTTTCCGCGCAGCTCTCGATTCCCCCCTCTCTTTCGCACCCTCCATGTCATATTCCGCTCCAGGAGTTCCATCATAGCTCCTCACTGTCGCTGGGAGGATGTTTTCTCCTCCGCTCGCCCCTTCCACCGTCATTTTCTCTCTACCCACCCTTGCCTCCTTCTCCGCGCAGCTCTCGATTCCCCCCTCTCTTTCGCACCCTCCATGTCATATTCCGCTCCAGGAGTTCCATCATAGCTAATCGCTGTCGCTGGGAGGATGTTTTCTCCTCCGCTCGCCCCTTCCACCGTCATTTTCTCTCTACCCACCCTTGCCTCCTTTTCCGCGCAGCTCTCGATTCCCCCCTCTCTTTCGCACCCTCCATGTCATATTCCGCTCCAGGAGTTCCATCATAGCTCCTCACTGTCGCTGGGAGGATGTTTTCTCCTCCGCTCGCCCCTTCCACCGTCATTTTCTCTCTACCCACCCTTGCCTCCTTTTCCGCGCAGCTCTCGATTCCCCCCTCTCTTTCGCACCCTCCATGTCATATTCCGCTCCAGGAGCTCCATCATAGCTCCTTGCTGTCGCTGGGAGGATGTTTTCTCCTCCGCTCGCCCCTTCCACCGTCATTTTCTCTCTACCCACCCTTGCCTCCTTTTCCGCGCAGCTCTCGATTCCCCCCTCTCTTTCGCACCCTCCATGTCATATTCCGCTCCAGGAGTTCCATCATAGCTCCTCACTGTCGCTGGGAGGATGTTTTCTCCTTTGCTCGCCCCTTCCACCGTCATTTTCTCTCTACCCACCCTTGCCTCCTTTTCCGCGCAGCTCTCGATTCCCCCCTCTCTTTCGCACCCTCCATGTCATATTCCGCTCCAGGAGTTCCATCATAGCTCCTCACTGTCGCTGGGAGGATGTTTTCTCCTCCGCTCGCCCCTTCCACCGTCATTTTCTCTCTACCCACCCTTGCCTCCTTCTCCGCGCAGCTCTCGATTCCCCCCTCTCTTTCGCACCCTCCATGTCATATTCCGCTCCAGGAGCTCCATCATAGCTCCTCGCTGTCGCTGGGAGGATGTTTTCTCCTCCGCTCGCCCCTTCCACCGTCATTTTCTCTCTACCCACCCTTGCCTCCTTTTCCGCGCAGCTCTCGATTCCCCCCTCTCTTTCGCACCCTCCATGTCATATTCCGCTCCAGGAGTTCCATCATAGCTCCTCACTGTCGCTGGGAGGATGTTTTCTCCTCCGCTCGCCCCTTCCACCGTCATTTTCTCTCTACCCACCCTTGCCTCCTTTTCCGCGCAGCTCTCGATTCCCCCCTCTCTTTCGCACCCTCCATGTCATATTCCGCTCCAGGAGCTCCATCATAGCTCCTTGCTGTCGCTGGGAGGATGTTTTCTCCTCCGCTCGCCCCTTCCACCGTCATTTTCTCTCTACCCACCCTTGCCTCCTTTTCCGCGCAGCTCTCGATTCCCCCCTCTCTTTCGCACCCTCCATGTCATATTCCGCTCCAGGAGTTCCATCATAGCTCCTCACTGTCGCTGGGAGGATGTTTTCTCCTCCGCTCGCCCCTTCCACCGTCATTTTCTCTCTACCCACCCTTGCCTCCTTCTCCGCGCAGCTCTCGATTCCCCCCTCTCTTTCGCACCCTCCATGTCATATTCTGCTCCAGGAGCTCCATCATAGCTCCTCGCTGTCGCTGGGAGGATGTTTTCTCCTCCGCTCGCCCCTTCCACCGTCATTTTCTCTCTACCCACCCTTGCCTCCTTCTCCGCGCAGCTCTCGATTCCCCCCTCTCTCTCGCACCCTCCATATTACATCCAGCTCCAGGAGCTCCATCATAGCTCCTCGCTGTCGCTGGGAGGATGTTTTCTCCTCTGCTCGCCCCTTCCACCGTCATTTTCTCTCTACCCACCCTTGCCTCCTTCTCCGCGCAGCTCTCGATTCCCCCCTCTCTTTCGCACCCTCCATGTCATATTCCGCTCCAGGAGTTCCATCATAGCTCCTCACTGTCGCTGGGAGGATGTTTTCTCCTCCGCTCGCCCCTTCCACCGTCATTTTCTCTCTACCCACCCTTGCCTCCTTCTCCGCGCAGCTCTCGATTCCCCCCTCTCTTTCGCACCCTCCATGTCATATTCCGCTCCAGGAGCTCCATCATAGCTCCTCGCTGTCGCTGGGAGGATGTTTTCTCCTCCGCTCGCCCCTTCCACCGTCATTTTCTCTCCACCCACCCTTGCCTCCTTCTCCGCGCCGCTCTCGATTCCCTCCTCTCTCTCGCACCCTCCATATTACATCCAGCTCCAGGAGCTCCATCATAGCTCCTCGCTGTCGCTGGGAGGATGTTTTCTCCTCTGCTCGCTGCTTCCACCGTCATTTTCTCTCCACCCACCCTTGCCTCCTTCTCCGCGCCGCTCTCGATTCCCCCCTCTCTCTCGCACCCACCATGTCATATCCCGCTCCAGGAGCTCCATCATAGCTCCTCGCTGTCGCTGGGAGGATGTTTTCTCCTCCACTCGCCCCTTCCACCGTCATTTTCTCTCTAACCACCCTTGCCTCCTTCTACGCGCAGCTCTCGATTCCCCCCTCTCTCTCGCACCCTCCATATTACATCCAGCTCCAGGAGCTCCATCATAGCTCCTCGCTGTCGCTGGGAGGATGTTTTCTCCTCCGCTCGCCCCTTCCACCGTCATTTTCTCTCTACCCACCCTTGCCTCCTTTTCCGCGCAGCTCTCGATTCCCCCCTCTCTTTCGCACCCTCCATGTCATATTCCGCTCCAGGAGTTCCATCATAGCTCCTCACTGTCGCTGGGAGGATGTTTTCTCCTCCGCTCGCCCCTTCCACCGTCATTTTCTCTCTACCCACCCTTGCCTCCTTCTCCGCGCAGCTCTCGATTCCCCCCTCTCTTTCGCACCCTCCATGTCATATTCCGCTCCAGGAGCTCCATCATAGCTCTTCGCTGTCGCTGGGAGGATGTTTTCTCCTTCGCTCGCCCCTTCCACCGTCATTTTCTCTCTACCCACCCTTGCCTCCTTTTCCGCGCAGCTCTCGATTCCCCCTTCTCTCTTTCGCACCCTCCATGTCATATTCCGCTCCAGGAGTTCCATCATAGCTCCTCACTGTCGCTGGGAGGATGTTTTCTCCTCCGCTCGCCCCTTCCACCGTCATTTTCTCTCTACCCACCCTTGCCTCCTTTTCCGCGCAGCTCTCGATTCCCCCCTCTCTTTCGCACCCTCCATGTCATATTCCGCTCCAGGAGTTCCATCATAGCTTCTCACTGTCGCTGGGAGGAAGTTTTCTCCTCCGCTCGCCCCTTCCACTGTCATTTTCTCTCTACCCACCCTTGCCTCCTTTTCCGCGCAGCTCTCGATTCCCCCCTCTCTTTCGCACCCTCCATGTCATATTCCGCTCCAGGAGCTCCATCATAGCTCCTTGCTGTCGCTGGGAGGATGTTTTCTCCTCCGCTCGCCCCTTCCACCGTCATTTTCTCTCCACCCACCCTTGCCTCCTTCTCCGCGCCGCTCTCGATTCCCCCCTCTCACTCGCACCCACCATGTCATATCCCGCTCCAGGAGCTCCATCATAGCTCCTCGCTGTCGCTGGGAGGATGTTTTCTCCTCCGCTCGCCCCTTCCACCGTCATTTTCTCTCTACCCACCCTTGCCTCCTTCTCCGCGCTGCTCTCGATTCCCCCCTCTCTCTCGCACCCTCCATATTACATCCAGCTCCAGGAGCTCCATCATAGCTCCTCGCTGTCGCTGGGAGGATGTTTTCTCCTCCGCTCGCCCCTTCCACCGTCATTTTCTCTCTACCCACCCTTGCCTCCTTCTCCGCGCAGCTCTCGATTCCCCCCTCTCTTTCGCACCCTCCATGTCATATTCCGCTCCAGGAGCTCCATCATAGCTCCTCGCTGTAGCTGGGAGGATGTTTTCTCCTCCGCTCGCCCCTTCCACCGTCATTTTCTCTCTACCCACCCTTGCCTCCTTCTCCGCGCAGCTCTTGATTCCCCCCTCTCTCTTGCACCCTCCATATTACATCCAGCTCCAGGAGCTCCATCATAGCTCCTCGCTGTCGCTGGGAGGATGTTTTCTCCTCCGCTCGCCCCTTCCACCGTCATTTTCTCTCTACCCACCCTTGCCTCCTTTTCCGCGCAGCTCTCGATTCCCTCCTCTCTCTCGCACCCTCCATATTACATCCAGCTCCAGGAGCTCCATCATAGCTCCTCGCTGTCGCTGGGAGGATGTTTTCTCCTCCGCTCGCCCCTTCCACCGTCATTTTCTCTCTACCCACCCTTGCCTCCTTTTCCGCGCAGCTCTCGATTCCCCCCTCTCTTTCGCACCCTCCATGTCATATTCCGCTCCAGGAGCTCCATCATAGCTCCTCGCTGTCGCTGGGAGGATGTTTTCTCCTCCGCTCGCCCCTTCCTCCGTCATTTTCTCTCTACCCACCCTTGCCTCCTTCTCCGCGCAGCTCTCGATTCCCCCCTCTCTTTCGCACCCTCCATGTCATATTCCGCTCCAGGAGCTCCATCATATCTCCTCGCTGTCGCTGGGAGGATGTTTTCTCCTCCGCTCGCCCCTTCCACCGTCATTTTCTCTCTACCCACCCTTGCCTCCTTCTCCGCGCAGCTCTCGATTCCCCCCTCTCTCTCGCACCCTCCATATTACATCCAGCTCCAGGAGCTCCATCATAGCTCCTCGCTGTCGCTGGGAGGATGTTTTCTCCTCCGCTCGCCCCTTCCACCGTCATTTTCTCTCTACCCACCCTTGCCTCCTTCTCCGCGCAGCTCTCGATTCCCCCCTCTCTTTCGCACCCTCCATGTCATATTCCGCTCCAGGAGTTCCATCATAGCTCCTCACTGTCGCTGGGAGGATGTTTTCTCCTTCGCTCGCCCCTTCCACCGTCATTTTCTCTCTACCCACCCTTGCCTCCTTCTCCGCGCAGCTCTCGATTCCCCCCTCTCTTTCGCACCCTCCATGTCATATTCCGCTCCAGGAGATCCATCATAGCTCCTCGCTGTCGCTGGGAGGATGTTTTCTCCTCCGCTCGCCCCTTCCACCGTCATTTTCTCTCTACCCACCCTTGCCTCCTTCTCCGCGCAGCTCTCGATTCCCTCCTCTCTCTCGCACCCTCCATATTACATCCAGCTCAAGGAGCTCCATCATAGCTCCTCGCTGTCGCTGGGAGGATGTTTTCTCCTCTGCTCGCCGCTTCCACCGTCATTTTCTCTCCCCCTCCCTTGCCTCCTTCTCCGCGCCGCTCTCGATTCCCCCCTCTCTCTCGCACCCACCATGTCATATCCCGCTCCAGGAGCTCCATCATAGCTCCTCGCTGTCGCTGGGAGGATGTTTTCTCCTCCGCTCGCCCCTTCCACCGTCATTTTCTCTCTACCCACCCTTGCCTCCTTTTCCGCGCAGCTCTCGATTCCCCCCTCTCTTTCGCACCCTCCATGTCATATTCCGCTCCAGGAGTTCCATCATAGCTCCTCGCTGTCGCTGGGAGGATGTTTTCTCCTCTGCTCGCCCCTTCCACCGTCATTTTCTCTCTACCCACCCTTGCCTCCTTCTCCGCGCAGCTCTCGATTCCCCCCTCTCTTTCGCACCCTCCATGTCATATTCCGCTCCAGGAGCTCCATCATAGCTCCTCGCTGTCTCTGGGAGGATGTTTTCTCCTCCGCTCGCCCCTTCCACCGTCATTTTCTCTCTACCCACCCTTGCCTCCTTCTCCGCGCAGCTCTAGATTCCCCCCTCTCTTTCGCACCCTCCATGTCATATTCCGCTCCAGGAGCTCCATCATAGCTCCTCGCTGTCGCTGGGAGGATGTTTTCTCCTCCTCTTGCCCCTTCCACCGTCATTTTCTCTCTACCCACCCTTGCCTCCTTTTCCGCGCAGCTCTCGATTCCCCCCTCTCTTTCGCACCCTCCATGTCATATTCCGCTCCAGGAGCTCCATCATAGCTCCTCGCTGTCGCTGGGAGGATGTTTTCTCCTCCGCTCGCCCCTTCCACCGTCATTTTCTCTCTACCCACCCTTGCCTCCTTCTCCGCGCAGCTCTCGATTCCCCCCTCTCTTTCGCACCCTCCATGTCATATTCCGCTCCAGGAGCTCCATCATAGCTCCTCGCTGTCGCTGGGAGGATGTTTTCTCCTCCGCTCGCCCCTTCCACCGTCATTTTCTCTCTACCCACCCTTGCCTCCTTCTCCGCGCAGCTCTCGATTCCCCCCTCTCTCTCGCACCCTCCATATTACATCCAGCTCCAGGAGCTCCATCATAGCTCCTCGCTGTCGCTGGGAGGATGTTTTCTCCTCCGCTCGCCCCTTCCACCGTCATTTTCTCTCTACCCACCCTTGCCTCCTTCTCCGCGCAGCTCTCGATTCCCCCCTCTCTCTCGCACCCTCCATTTTACATCCAGCTCCAGGAGCTCCATCATAGCTCCTCGCTGTCGCTGGGAGGATGTTTTCTCCTCCGCTCGCCCCTTCCACCGTCATTTTCTCTCTACCCACCCTTGCCTCCTTCTCCGCGCAGCTCTCGATTCCCCCCTCTCTTTCGCACCCTCCATGTCATATTCCGCTCCAGGAGCTCCATCATAGCTCCTCGCTGTCGCTGGGAGGATGTTTTCTCCTCCGCTCGCCCCTTCCACTCTCATTTTCTCTCTACCCACCCTTGCCTCCTTCTCCGCGCAGCTCTCGATTCCCCCCTCTCTCTCGCACCCTCCATATTACATCCAGCTCCAGGAGCTCCATCATAGCTCCTCGCTGTCGCTGGGAGGATGTTTTCTCCTCCGCTCGCCCCTTCCACCGTCATTTTCTCTCTACCCACCCTTGCCTCCTTCTCCGCGCAGCTCTCGATTCCCCCCTCTCTTTCGCACCCTCCATGTCATATTCCGCTCCAGGAGCTCCATCATAGCTCCTCGCTGTCGCTGGGAGGATGTTTTCTCCTCCGCTCGCCCCTTCCACCGTCATTTTCTCGCTACCCACCCTTGCCTCCTTTTCAGCGCAGCTCTCGATTCCCCCCTCTCTTTCGCACCCTCCATGTCATATTCCGCTCCAGGAGTTCCATCATAGCTCCTCACTGTCGCTGGGAGGATGTTTTCTCCTCCGCTCGCCCCTTCCACCGTCATTTTCTCTCTACCCACCCTTGCCTCCTTTTCCGCGCAGCTCTCGATTCCCCCCTCTCTTTCGCACCCTCCATGTCATATTCTGCTCCAGGAGTTCCATCATAGCTCCTCACTGTCGCTGGGAGGAAGTTTTCTCCTCCGCTCGCCCCTTCCACCGTCATTTTCTCTCTACCCACCCTTGCCTCCTTTTCCGCGCAGCTCTCGATTCCCCCCTCTCTTTCGCACCCTCCATGTCATATTCCGCTCCAGGAGCTCCATCATAGCTCCTTGCTGTCGCTGGGAGGATGTTTTCTCCTCCGCTCGCCCCTTCCACCGTCATTTTCTCTCTACCCACCCTTGCCTCCTTCTCCGCGCAGCTCTCGATTCCCCCCTCTCTTTCGCACCCTCCATGTCATATTCCACTCCAGGAGCTCCATCATAGCTCCTTGCTGTCGCTGGGAGGATGTTTTCTCCTCCGCTCGCCCCTTCCACCGTCATTTTCTCTCTACCCACCCTTGCCTCCTTCTCCGCGCAGCTCTCGATTCCCCCCTCTCTTTCGCACCCTCCATGTCATATTCCGCTCCAGGAGCTCCATCATAGCTCCTTGCTGTCGCTGGGAGGATGTTTTCTCCTCCGCTCGCCCCTTCCACCGTCATTTTCTCTCCACCCACCCTTGCCTCCTTCTCCGCGCCGCTCTCGATTCCCCCCTCTCACTCGCACCCACCATGTCATATCCCGCTCCAGGAGCTCCATCATAGCTCCTCGCTGTCGCTGGGAGGATGTTTTCTCCTCCGCTCGCCCCTTCCACCGTCATTTTCTCTCTACCCACCCTTGCCTCCTTCTCCGCGCAGCTCTCGATTCCCCCCTCTCTCTCGCACCCTCCATATTACATCCAGCTCCAGGAGCTCCATCATAGCTCCTCGCTGTCGCTGGGAGGATGTTTTCTCCTCCGCTCGCCCCTTCCACCGTCATTTTCTCTCTACCCACCCTTGCCTCCTTCTCCGCGCAGCTCTCGATTCCCCCCTCTCTTTCGCACCCTCCATGTCATATTCCGCTCCAGGAGCTCCATCATAGCTCCTCGCTGTAGCTGGGAGGATGTTTTCTCCTCCGCTCGCCCCTTCCACCGTCATTTTCTCTCTACCCACCCTTGCCTCCTTCTCCGCGCAGCTCTTGATTCCCCCCTCTCTCTTGCACCCTCCATATTACATCCAGCTCCAGGAGCTCCATCATAGCTCCTCGCTGTCGCTGGGAGGATGTTTTCTCCTCCGCTCGCCCCTTCCACCGTCATTTTCTCTCTACCCACCCTTGCCTCCTTTTCCGCGCAGCTCTCGATTCCCTCCTCTCTCTCGCACCCTCCATATTACATCCAGCTCCAGGAGCTCCATCATAGCTCCTCGCTGTCGCTGGGAGGATGTTTTCTCCTCCGCTCGCCCCTTCCACCGTCATTTTCTCTCTACCCACCCTTGCCTCCTTTTCCGCGCAGCTCTCGATTCCCCCCTCTCTTTCGCACCCTCCATGTCATATTCCGCTCCAGGAGCTCCATCATAGCTCCTCGCTGTCGCTGGGAGGATGTTTTCTCCTCCGCTCGCCCCTTCCTCCGTCATTTTCTCTCTACCCACCCTTGCCTCCTTCTCTGCGCAGCTCTCGATTCCCCCCTCTCTTTCGCACCCTCCATGTCATATTCCGCTCCAGGAGCTCCATCATAGCTCCTCGCTGTCGCTGGGAGGATGTTTTCTCCTCCGCTCGCCCCTTCCACCGTCATTTTCTCTCTACCCACCCTTGCCTCCTTCTCCGCGCAGCTCTCGATTCCCCCCTCTCTCTCGCACCCTCCATATTACATCCAGCTCCAGGAGCTCCATCATAGCTCCTCGCTGTCGCTGGGAGGATGTTTTCTCCTCCGCTCGCCCCTTCCACCGTCATTTTCTCTCTACCCACCCTTGCCTCCTTCTCCGCGCAGCTCTCGATTCCCCCCTCTCTTTCGCACCCTCCATGTCATATTCCGCTCCAGGAGTTCCATCATAGCTCCTCACTGTCGCTGGGAGGATGTTTTCTCCTTCGCTCGCCCCTTCCACCGTCATTTTCTCTCTACCCACCCTTGCCTCCTTCTCCGCGCAGCTCTCGATTCCCCCCTCTCTTTCGCACCCTCCATGTCATATTCCGCTCCAGGAGATCCATCATAGCTCCTCGCTGTCGCTGGGAGGATGTTTTCTCCTCCGCTCGCCTCTTCCACCGTCATTTTCTCTCTACCCACCCTTGCCTCCTTCTCCGCGCAGCTCTCGATTCCCTCCTCTCTCTCGCACCCTCCATATTACATCCAGCTCAAGGAGCTCCATCATAGCTCCTCGCTGTCGCTGGGAGGATGTTTTCTCCTCTGCTCGCCGCTTCCACCGTCATTTTCTCTCCCCCTCCCTTGCCTCCTTCTCCGCGCCGCTCTCGATTCCCCCCTCTCTCTCGCACCCACCATGTCATATCCCGCTCCAGGAGCTCCATCATAGCTCCTCGCTGTCGCTGGGAGGATGTTTTCTCCTCCGCTCGCCCCTTCCACCGTCATTTTCTCTCTACCCACCCTTGCCTCCTTTTCCGCGCAGCTCTCGATTCCCCCCTCTCTTTCGCACCCTCCATGTCATATTCCGCTCCAGGAGTTCCATCATAGCTCCTCGCTGTCGCTGGGAGGATGTTTTCTCCTCTGCTCGCCCCTTCCACCGTCATTTTCTCTCTACCCACCCTTGCCTCCTTCTCCGCGCAGCTCTCGATTCCCCCCTCTCTTTCGCACCCTCCATGTCATATTCCGCTCCAGGAGCTCCATCATAGCTCCTCGCTGTCTCTGGGAGGATGTTTTCTCCTCCGCTCGCCCCTTCCACCGTCATTTTCTCTCTACCCACCCTTGCCTCCTTCTCCGCGCAGCTCTCGATTCCCCCCTCTCTTTCGCACCCTCCATGTCATATTCCGCTCCAGGAGCTCCATCATAGCTCCTCGCTGTCGCTGGGAGGATGTTTTCTCCTCCTCTTGCCCCTTCCACCGTCATTTTCTCTCTACCCACCCTTGCCTCCTTTTCCGCGCAGCTCTCGATTCCCCCCTCTCTTTCGCACCCTCCATGTCATATTCCGCTCCAGGAGCTCCATCATAGCTCCTCGCTGTCGCTGGGAGGATGTTTTCTCCTCCGCTCGCCCCTTCCACCGTCATTTTCTCTCTACCCACCCTTGCCTCCTTCTCCGCGCAGCTCTCGATTCCCCCCTCTCTTTCGCACCCTCCATGTCATATTCCGCTCCAGGAGCTCCATCATAGCTCCTCGCTGTCGCTGGGAGGATGTTTTCTCCTCCGCTCGCCCCTTCCACCGTCATTTTCTCTCTACCCACCCTTGCCTCCTTCTCCGCGCAGCTCTCGATTCCCCCCTCTCTCTCGCACCCTCCATATTACATCCAGCTCCAGGAGCTCCATCATAGCTCCTCGCTGTCGCTGGGAGGATGTTTTCTCCTCCGCTCGCCCCTTCCACCGTCATTTTCTCTCTACCCACCCTTGCCTCCTTCTCCGCGCAGCTCTCGATTCCCCCCTCTCTTTCGCACCCTCCATGTCATATTCCGCTCCAGGAGTTCCATCATAGCTCCTCACTGTCGCTGGGAGGATGTTTTCTCCTTCGCTCGCCCCTTCCACCGTCATTTTCTCTCTACCCACCCTTGCCTCCTTCTCCGCGCAGCTCTCGATTCCCCCCTCTCTTTCGCACCCTCCATGTCATATTCCGCTCCAGGAGATCCATCATAGCTCCTCGCTGTCGCTGGGAGGATGTTTTCTCCTCCGCTCGCCCCTTCCACCGTCATTTTCTCTCTACCCACCCTTGCCTCCTTCTCCGCGCAGCTCTCGATTCCCTCCTCTCTCTCGCACCCTCCATATTACATCCAGCTCAAGGAGCTCCATCATAGCTCCTCGCTGTCGCTGGGAGGATGTTTTCTCCTCTGCTCGCCGCTTCCACCGTCATTTTCTCTCCCCCTCCCTTGCCTCCTTCTCCGCGCCGCTCTCGATTCCCCCCTCTCTCTCGCACCCACCATGTCATATCCCGCTCCAGGAGCTCCATCATAGCTCCTCGCTGTCGCTGGGAGGATGTTTTCTCCTCCGCTCGCCCCTTCCACCGTCATTTTCTCTCTACCCACCCTTGCCTCCTTTTCCGCGCAGCTCTCGATTCCCCCCTCTCTTTCGCACCCTCCATGTCATATTCCGCTCCAGGAGTTCCATCATAGCTCCTCGCTGTCGCTGGGAGGATGTTTTCTCCTCTGCTCGCCCCTTCCACCGTCATTTTCTCTCTACCCACCCTTGCCTCCTTCTCCGCGCAGCTCTCGATTCCCCCCTCTCTTTCGCACCCTCCATGTCATATTCCGCTCCAGGAGCTCCATCATAGCTCCTCGCTGTCTCTGGGAGGATGTTTTCTCCTCCGCTCGCCCCTTCCACCGTCATTTTCTCTCTACCCACCCTTGCCTCCTTCTCCGCGCAGCTCTCGATTCCCCCCTCTCTTTCGCACCCTCCATGTCATATTCCGCTCCAGGAGCTCCATCATAGCTCCTCGCTGTCGCTGGGAGGATGTTTTCTCCTCCTCTTGCCCCTTCCACCGTCATTTTCTCTCTACCCACCCTTGCCTCCTTTTCCGCGCAGCTCTCAATTCCCCCCTCTCTTTCGCACCCTCCATGTCATATTCCGCTCCAGGAGCTCCATCATAGCTCCTCGCTGTCGCTGGGAGGATGTTTTCTCCTCCGCTCGCCCCTTCCACCGTCATTTTCTCTCTACCCACCCTTGCCTCCTTCTCCGCGCAGCTCTCGATTCCCCCCTCTCTTTCGCACCCTCCATGTCATATTCCGCTCCAGGAGCTCCATCATAGCTCCTCGATGTCGCTGGGAGGATGTTTTCTCCTCCGCTCGCCCCTTCCACCGTCATTTTCTCTCTACCCACCCTTGCCTCCTTCTCCGCGCAGCTCTCGATTCCCCCCTCTCTCTCGCACCCTCCATATTACATCCAGCTCCAGGAGCTCCATCATAGCTCCTCGCTGTCGCTGGGAGGATGTTTTCTCCTCCGCTCGCCCCTTCCACCGTCATTTTCTCTCTACCCACCCTTGCCTCCTTCTCCGCGCAGCTCTCGATTCCCCCCTCTCTTTCGCACCCTCCATGTCATATTCCGCTCCAGGAGTTCCATCATAGCTCCTCACTGTCGCTGGGAGGATGTTTTCTCCTCCGCTCGCCCCTTCCACCGTCATTTTCTCTCTACCCACCCTTGCCTCCTTCTCCGCGCAGCTCTCGATTCCCCCCTCTCTTTCGCACCCTCCATGTCATATTCCGCTCCAGGAGCTCCATCATAGCTCCTCGCTGTCTCTGGGAGGATGTTTTCTCCTCCACTCGCCCCTTCCACCGTCATTTTCTCTCTACCCACCCTTGCCTCCTTCTCCGCGCAGCTCTCGATTCCCTCCTCTCTCTCGCACCCTCCATATTACATCCAGCTCCAGGAGCTCCATCATAGCTCCTCGCTGTCGCTGGGAGGATGTTTTCTCCTCTGCTCGCCGCTTCCACCGTCATTTTCTCTCCACCCACCCTTGCCTCCTTCTCCGCGCCGCTCTCGATTCCCCCCTCTCTCTCGCACCCACCATGTCATATCCCGCTCCAGAAGCTCCATCATAGCTCCTCGCTGTCGCTGGGAGGATGTTTTCTCCTCCGCTCGCCCCTTCCACCGTCATTTTCTCTCTACCCACCCTTGCCTCCTTCTCCGCGCAGCTCTCGATTCCCCCCTCTCTTTCGCACCCTCCATGTCATATTCCGCTCCAGGAGCTCCATCATAGCTCCTCGCTGTCGCTGGGAGGATGTTTTCTCCTCCGCTCGCCCCTTCCACCGTCATTTTCTCTCTACCCACCCTTGCCTCCTTCTCCGCGCAGCTCTCGATTCCCCCCTCTCTCTCGCACCCTCCATATTACATCCAGCTCCAGGAGCTCCATCATAGCTCCTCGCTGTCGCTGGGAGGATGTTTTCTCCTCCGCTCGCCCCTTCCACCGTCATTTTCTCTCTACCCACCCTTGCCTCCTTTTCCGCGCAGCTCTCGATTCCCCCCTCTCTTTCGCACCCTCCATGTCATATTCCGCTCCAGGAGTTCCATCATAGCTCCTCACTGTCGCTGGGAGGATGTTTTCTCCTCCGCTCGCCCCTTCCACCGTCATTTTCTCTCTACCCACCCTTGCCTCCTTTTCCGCGCAGCTCTCGATTCCCTCCTCTCTTTCGCACTCTCCATGTCATATTCCGCTCCAGGAGTTCCATCATAGCTCCTCACTGTCGCTGGGAGGAAGTTTTCTCCTCCGCTCGCCCCTTCCACCGTCATTTTCTCTCTACCCACCCTTGCCTCCTTTTCTGCGCAGCTCTCGATTCCCCCCTCTCTTTCGCACCCTCCATGTCATATTCCGCTCCAGGAGCTCCATCATAGCTCCTTGCTGTTGATGGGAGGATGTTTTCTCCTCCGCTCGCCCCTTCCACCGTCATTTTCTCTCTACCCACCCTTGCCTCCTTTTCCGCGCAGCTCTCGATTCCCCCCTCTCTTTCGCACCCTCCATGTCATATTCCGCTCCAGGAGTTCCATCATAGCTCCTCACTGTCGCTGGGAGGATGTTTTCTCCTCCGCTCGCCCCTTCCACCGTCATTTTCTCTCTACCCACCCTTGCCTCCTTCTCCACGCAGCTCTCGATTCCCCCCTCTCTTTCGCACCCTCCATATTACATCCAGCTCCAGGAGCTCCATCATAGCTCCTCGCTGTCGCTGGGAGGATGTTTTCTCCTCTGCTCGCCGCTTCCACCGTCATTTTCTCTCCACCCACCCTTGCCTCCTTCTCCGCACCGCTCTCGATTCCCCCCTCTCTTTCGCACCCTCCATGTCATATTCCGCTCCAGGAGCTCCATCATAGCTCCTCGCTGTCGCTGGGAGGATGTTTTCTCCTCCGCTCGCCCCTTCCACCGTCATTTTCTCTCTTCCCACCCTTGCCTCCTTCTCCGCGCAGCTCTCGATTCCTCCCTCTCTCTCGCACCCTCCATATTACATCCAGCTCCAGGAGCTCCATCATCGCTCCTCGCTGTCGCTGGGAGGATGTTTTCTCCTCCGCTCGCCCCTTCCACCGTCATTTTCTCTCTACCCACCCTTGCCTCCTTCTCCGCGCAGCTCTCGATTCCCCCCTCTCTTTCGCACCCTCCATGTCATATTCCGCTCCAGGAGCTCCATCATAGCTCCTCGATGTCGCTGGGAGGATGTTTTCTCCTCCGCTCGCCCCTTCCACCGTCATTTTCTCTCTACCCACCCTTGCCTCCTTCTCCGCGCAGCTCTCGATTCCCCCCTCTCTCTCGCACCCTCCATATTACATCCAGCTCCAGGAGCTCCATCATAGCTCCTCGCTGTCGCTGGGAGGATGTTTTCTCCTCCGCTCGCCCCTTCCACCGTCATTTTCTCTCTACCCACCCTTGCCTCCTTCTCCGCGCAGCTCTCGATTCCCCCCTCTCTTTCGCACCCTCCATGTCATATTCCGCTCCAGGAGTTCCATCATAGCTCCTCACTGTCGCTGGGAGGATGTTTTCTCCTCCGCTCGCCCCTTCCACCGTCATTTTCTCTCTACCCACCCTTGCCTCCTTCTCCGCGCAGCTCTCGATTCCCCCCTCTCTTTCGCACCCTCCATGTCATATTCCGCTCCAGGAGCTCCATCATAGCTCCTCGCTGTCTCTGGGAGGATGTTTTCTCCTCCACTCGCCCCTTCCACCGTCATTTTCTCTCTACCCACCCTTGCCTCCTTCTCCGCGCAGCTCTCGATTCCCCCCTCTCTTTCGCACCCTCCATGTCATATTCCGCTCCAGGAGTTCCATCATAGCTCCTCACTGTCGCTGGGAGGATGTTTTCTCCTCCGCTCGCCCCTTCCACCGTCATTTTCTCTCTACCCACCCTTGCCTCCTTCTCCGCGCAGCTCTCGATTCCCCCCTCTCTTTCGCACCCTCCATGTCATATTCCGCTCCAGGAGCTCCATCATAGCTCCTCGCTGTCTCTGGGAGGATGTTTTCTCCTCCACTCGCCCCTTCCACCGTCATTTTCTCTCTACCCACCCTTGCCTCCTTCTCCGCGCAGCTCTCGATTCCCTCCTCTCTCTCGCACCCTCCATATTACATCCAGCTCCAGGAGCTCCATCATAGCTCCTCGCTGTCGCTGGGAGGATGTTTTCTCCTCTGCTCGCCGCTTCCACCGTCATTTTCTCTCCACCCACCCTTGCCTCCTTCTCCGCGCCGCTCTCGATTCCCCCCTCTCTCTCGCACCCACCATGTCATATCCCGCTCCAGAAGCTCCATCATAGCTCCTCGCTGTCGCTGGGAGGATGTTTTCTCCTCCGCTCGCCCCTTCCACCGTCATTTTCTCTCTACCCACCCTTGCCTCCTTCTCCGCGCAGCTCTCGATTCCCCCCTCTCTTTCGCACCCTCCATGTCATATTCCGCTCCAGGAGCTCCATCATAGCTCCTCGCTGTCGCTGGGAGGATGTTTTCTCCTCCGCTCGCCCCTTCCACCGTCATTTTCTCTCTACCCACCCTTGCCTCCTTCTCCGCGCAGCTCTCGATTCCCCCCTCTCTCTCGCACCCTCCATATTACATCCAGCTCCAGGAGCTCCATCATAGCTCCTCGCTGTCGCTGGGAGGATGTTTTCTCCTCCGCTCGCCCCTTCCACCGTCATTTTCTCTCTACCCACCCTTGCCTCCTTTTCCGCGCAGCTCTCGATTCCCCCCTCTCTTTCGCACCCTCCATGTCATATTCCGCTCCAGGAGTTCCATCATAGCTCCTCACTGTCGCTGGGAGGATGTTTTCTCCTCCGCTCGCCCCTTCCACCGTCATTTTCTCTCTACCCACCCTTGCCTCCTTTTCCGCGCAGCTCTCGATTCCCCCCTCTCTTTCGCACTCTCCATGTCATATTCCGCTCCAGGAGTTCCATCATAGCTCCTCACTGTCGCTGGGAGGAAGTTTTCTCCTCCGCTCGCCCCTTCCACCGTCATTTTCTCTCTACCCACCCTTGCCTCCTTTTCTGCGCAGCTCTCGATTCCCCCCTCTCTTTCGCACCCTCCATGTCATATTCCGCTCCAGGAGCTCCATCATAGCTCCTTGCTGTTGATGGGAGGATGTTTTCTCCTCCGCTCGCCCCTTCCACCGTCATTTTCTCTCTACCCACCCTTGCCTCCTTTTCCGCGCAGCTCTCGATTCCCCCCTCTCTTTCGCACCCTCCATGTCATATTCCGCTCCAGGAGTTCCATCATAGCTCCTCACTGTCGCTGGGAGGATGTTTTCTCCTCCGCTCGCCCCTTCCACCGTCATTTTCTCTCTACCCACCCTTGCCTCCTTCTCCGCGCAGCTCTCGATTCCCCCCTCTCTTTCGCACCCTCCATATTACATCCAGCTCCAGGAGCTCCATCATAGCTCCTCGCTGTCGCTGGGAGGATGTTTTCTCCTCTGCTCGCCGCTTCCACCGTCATTTTCTCTCCACCCACCCTTGCCTCCTTCTCCGCACCGCTCTCGATTCCCCCCTCTCTTTCGCACCCTCCATGTCATATTCCGCTCCAGGAGCTCCATCATAGCTCCTCGCTGTCGCTGGGAGGATGTTTTCTCCTCCGCTCGCCCCTTCCACCGTCATTTTCTCTCTTCCCACCCTTGCCTCCTTCTCCGCGCAGCTCTCGATTCCTCCCTCTCTCTCGCACCCTCCATATTACATCCAGCTCCAGGAGCTCCATCATCGCTCCTCGCTGTCGCTGGGAGGATGTTTTCTCCTCCGCTCGCCCCTTCCACCGTCATTTTCTCTCTACCCACCCTTGCCTCCTTCTCCGCGCAGCTCTCGATTCCCCCCTCTCTTTCGCACTCTCCATGTCATATTCCGCTCCAGGAGTTCCATCATAGCTCCTCACTGTCGCTGGGAGGAAGTTTTCTCCTCCGCTCGCCCCTTCCACCGTCATTTTCTCTCTACCCACCCTTGCCTCCTTTTCTGCGCAGCTCTCGATTCCCCCCTCTCTTTCGCACCCTCCATGTCATATTCCGCTCCAGGAGCTCCATCATAGCTCCTTGCTGTTGATGGGAGGATGTTTTCTCCTCCGCTCGCCCCTTCCACCGTCATTTTCTCTCTACCCACCCTTGCCTCCTTTTCCGCGCAGCTCTCGATTCCCCCCTCTCTTTCGCACCCTCCATGTCATATTCCGCTCCAGGAGTTCCATCATAGCTCCTCACTGTCGCTGGGAGGATGTTTTCTCCTCCGCTCGCCCCTTCCACCGTCATTTTCTCTCTACCCACCCTTGCCTCCTTCTCCACGCAGCTCTCGATTCCCCCCTCTCTTTCGCACCCTCCATATTACATCCAGCTCCAGGAGCTCCATCATAGCTCCTCGCTGTCGCTGGGAGGATGTTTTCTCCTCTGCTCGCCGCTTCCACCGTCATTTTCTCTCCACCCACCCTTGCCTCCTTCTCCGCACCGCTCTCGATTCCCCCCTCTCTTTCGCACCCTCCATGTCATATTCCGCTCCAGGAGCTCCATCATAGCTCCTCGCTGTCGCTGGGAGGATGTTTTCTCCTCCGCTCGCCCCTTCCACCGTCATTTTCTCTCTTCCCACCCTTGCCTCCTTCTCCGCGCAGCTCTCGATTCCTCCCTCTCTCTCGCACCCTCCATATTACATCCAGCTCCAGGAGCTCCATCATCGCTCCTCGCTGTCGCTGGGAGGATGTTTTCTCCTCCGCTCGCCCCTTCCACCGTCATTTTCTCTCTACCCACCCTTGCCTCCTTCTCCGCGCAGCTCTCGATTCCCCCCTCTCTTTCGCACCCTCCATGTCATATTCCGCTCCAGGAGCTCCATCATAGCTCCTCGATGTCGCTGGGAGGATGTTTTCTCCTCCGCTCGCCCCTTCCACCGTCATTTTCTCTCTACCCACCCTTGCCTCCTTCTCCGCGCAGCTCTCGATTCCCCCCTCTCTCTCGCACCCTCCATATTACATCCAGCTCCAGGAGCTCCATCATAGCTCCTCGCTGTCGCTGGGAGGATGTTTTCTCCTCCGCTCGCCCCTTCCACCGTCATTTTCTCTCTACCCACCCTTGCCTCCTTCTCCGCGCAGCTCTCGATTCCCCCCTCTCTTTCGCACCCTCCATGTCATATTCCGCTCCAGGAGTTCCATCATAGCTCCTCACTGTCGCTGGGAGGATGTTTTCTCCTCCGCTCGCCCCTTCCACCGTCATTTTCTCTCTACCCACCCTTGCCTCCTTCTCCGCGCAGCTCTCGATTCCCCCCTCTCTTTCGCACCCTCCATGTCATATTCCGCTCCAGGAGCTCCATCATAGCTCCTCGCTGTCTCTGGGAGGATGTTTTCTCCTCCACTCGCCCCTTCCACCGTCATTTTCTCTCTACCCACCCTTGCCTCCTTCTCCGCGCAGCTCTCGATTCCCCCCTCTCTTTCGCACCCTCCATGTCATATTCCGCTCCAGGAGTTCCATCATAGCTCCTCACTGTCGCTGGGAGGATGTTTTCTCCTCCGCTCGCCCCTTCCACCGTCATTTTCTCTCTACCCACCCTTGCCTCCTTCTCCGCGCAGCTCTCGATTCCCCCCTCTCTTTCGCACCCTCCATGTCATATTCCGCTCCAGGAGCTCCATCATAGCTCCTCGCTGTCTCTGGGAGGATGTTTTCTCCTCCACTCGCCCCTTCCACCGTCATTTTCTCTCTACCCACCCTTGCCTCCTTCTCCGCGCAGCTCTCGATTCCCTCCTCTCTCTCGCACCCTCCATATTACATCCAGCTCCAGGAGCTCCATCATAGCTCCTCGCTGTCGCTGGGAGGATGTTTTCTCCTCTGCTCGCCTCTTCCACCGTCATTTTCTCTCCACCCACCCTTGCCTCCTTCTCCGCGCCGCTCTCGATTCCCCCCTCTCTCTCGCACCCACCATGTCATATCCCGCTCCAGAAGCTCCATCATAGCTCCTCGCTGTCGCTGGGAGGATGTTTTCTCCTCCGCTCGCCCCTTCCACCGTCATTTTCTCTCTACCCACCCTTGCCTCCTTCTCCGCGCAGCTCTCGATTCCCCCCTCTCTTTCGCACCCTCCATGTCATATTCCGCTCCAGGAGCTCCATCATAGCTCCTCGCTGTCGCTGGGAGGATGTTTTCTCCTCCGCTCGCCCCTTCCACCGTCATTTTCTCTCTACCCACCCTTGCCTCCTTCTCCGCGCAGCTCTCGATTCCCCCCTCTCTCTCGCACCCTCCATATTACATCCAGCTCCAGGAGCTCCATCATAGCTCCTCGCTGTCGCTGGGAGGATGTTTTCTCCTCCGCTCGCCCCTTCCACCGTCATTTTCTCTCTACCCACCCTTGCCTCCTTTTCCGCGCAGCTCTCGATTCCCCCCTCTCTTTCGCACCCTCCATGTCATATTCCGCTCCAGGAGTTCCATCATAGCTCCTCACTGTCGCTGGGAGGATGTTTTCTCCTCCGCTCGCCCCTTCCACCGTCATTTTCTCTCTACCCACCCTTGCCTCCTTTTCCGCGCAGCTCTCGATTCCCCCCTCTCTTTCGCACTCTCCATGTCATATTCCGCTCCAGGAGTTCCATCATAGCTCCTCACTGTCGCTGGGAGGAAGTTTTCTCCTCCGCTCGCCCCTTCCACCGTCATTTTCTCTCTACCCACCCTTGCCTCCTTTTCTGCGCAGCTCTCGATTCCCCCCTCTCTTTCGCACCCTCCATGTCATATTCCGCTCCAGGAGCTCCATCATAGCTCCTTGCTGTTGATGGGAGGATGTTTTCTCCTCCGCTCGCCCCTTCCACCGTCATTTTCTCTCTACCCACCCTTGCCTCCTTTTCCGCGCAGCTCTCGATTCCCCCCTCTCTTTCGCACCCTCCATGTCATATTCCGCTCCAGGAGTTCCATCATAGCTCCTCACTGTCGCTGGGAGGATGTTTTCTCCTCCGCTCGCCCCTTCCACCGTCATTTTCTCTCTACCCACCCTTGCCTCCTTCTCCGCGCAGCTCTCGATTCCCCCCTCTCTTTCGCACCCTCCATATTACATCCAGCTCCAGGAGCTCCATCATAGCTCCTCGCTGTCGCTGGGAGGATGTTTTCTCCTCTGCTCGCCGCTTCCACCGTCATTTTCTCTCCACCCACCCTTGCCTCCTTCTCCGCACCGCTCTCGATTCCCCCCTCTCTTTCGCACCCTCCATGTCATATTCCGCTCCAGGAGCTCCATCATAGCTCCTCGCTGTCGCTGGGAGGATGTTTTCTCCTCCGCTCGCCCCTTCCACCGTCATTTTCTCTCTTCCCACCCTTGCCTCCTTCTCCGCGCAGCTCTCGATTCCTCCCTCTCTCTCGCACCCTCCATATTACATCCAGCTCCAGGAGCTCCATCATCGCTCCTCGCTGTCGCTGGGAGGATGTTTTCTCCTCCGCTCGCCCCTTCCACCGTCATTTTCTCTCTACCCACCCTTGCCTCCTTCTCCGCGCAGCTCTCGATTCCCCCCTCTCTTTCGCACCCTCCATGTCATATTCCGCTCCAGGAGCTCCATCATAGCTCCTCGCTGTCGCTGGGAGGATGTTTTCTCCTCCGCTCGCCCCTTCCACCGTCATTTTCTCTCTACCCACCCTTGCCTCCTTCTCCGCGCAGCTCTCGATTCCCCCCTCTCTCTCGCACCCTCCATATTACATCCAGCTCCAGGAGCTCCATCATAGCTCCTCGCTGTCGCTGGGAGGATGTTTTCTCCTCCGCTCGCCCCTTCCACCGTCATTTTCTCTCTACCCACCCTTGCCTCCTTTTCCGCGCAGCTCTCGATTCCCCCCTCTCTTTCACACCCTCCATGTCATATTCCGCTCCAGGAGTTCCATCATAGCTCCTCACTGTCGCTGGGAGGATGTTTTCTCCTCCGCTCGCCCCTTCCACCGTCATTTTCTCTCTACCCACCCTTGCCTCCTTTTCCGCGCAGCTCTCGATTCCCCCCTCTCTTTTGCACCCTCCATGTCATATTCCGCTCCAGGAGTTCCATCATAGCTCCTCACTGTCGCTGGGAGGATGTTTTCTCCTCCGCTCGCCCCTTCCACCGTCATTTTCTCTCTACCCACCCTTGCCTCCTTCTCCGCGCAGCTCTCGATTCCCCCCTCTCTCTCGCACCCTCCATATTACATCCAGCTCCAGGAGCTCCATCATAGCTCCTCGCTGTCGCTGGGAGGATGTTTTCTCCTCCGCTCGCCCCTTCCACCGTCATTTTCTCTCTACCCACCCTTGCCTCCTTTTCCGCGCAGCTCTCGATTCCCCCCTCTCTTTCACACCCTCCATGTCATATTCCGCTCCAGGAGTTCCATCATAGCTCCTCACTGTCGCTGGGAGGATATTTTCTCCTCCGCTCGCCCCTTCCACCGTCATTTTCTCTCTACCCACCCTTGCCTCCTTTTCCGCGCAGCTCTCGATTCCCCCCTCTCTTTTGCACCCTCCATGTCATATTCCGCTCCAGGAGTTCCATCATAGCTCCTCACTGTCGCTGGGAGGATGTTTTCTCCTCCGCTCGCCCCTTCCACCGTCATTTTCTCTCTACCCACCCTTGCCTCCTTCTCCGCGCAGCTCTCGATTCCCCCCTCTCTTTCGCACCCTCCATGTCATATTCCGCTCCAGGAGCTCCATCATAGCTCCTCGCTGTCGCTGGGAGGATGTTTTCTCCTCCGCTCGCCCCTTCCACCGTCATTTTCTCTCTACCCACCCTTGCCTCCTTTTCCGCGCAGCTCTCGATTCCCCCCTCTCTTTCGCACCCTCCATGTCATATTCCGCTCCAGGAGTTCCATCATAGCTCCTCACTGTCGCTGGGAGGATGTTTTCTCCTCCGCTCGCCCCTTCCACCGTCATTTTCTCTCTACCCACCCTTGCCTCCTTTTCCGCGCAGCTCTCGATTCCCCCCTCTCTTTCGCACCCTCCATGTCATATTCCGCTCCAGGAGTTCCATCATAGCTCCTCACTGTCGCTGGGAGGAAGTTTTCTCCTCCGCTCGCCCCTTCCACCGTCATTTTCTCTCTACCCACCCTTGCCTCCTTTTCCGCGCAGCTCTCGATTCCCCCCTCTCTTTCGCACCCTCCATGTCATATTCCGCTCCAGGAGTTCCATCATAGCTCCTCACTGTCGCTGGGAGGATGTTTTCTCCTCCGCTCGCCCCTTCCACCGTCATTTTCTCTCTACCCACCCTTGCCTCCTTCTCCGCGCAGCTCTCGATTCCCCCCTCTCTTTCGCACCCTCCATGTCATATTCCGCTCCAGGAGCTCCATCATAGCTCCTCGCTGTCGCTGGGAGGATGTTTTCTCCTCCGCTCGCCCCTTCCACCGTCATTTTCTCTCTACCCACCCTTGCCTCCTTCTCCGCGCAGCTCTCGATTCCCCCCTCTCTTTCGCACCCTCCATGTCATATTCCGCTCCAGGGAGCTCCATCATAGCTCCTCGCTGTCGCTGGGAGGATGTTTTCTCCTCCGCTCGCCCCTTCCACCGTCATTTTCTCTCTACCCACCCTTGCCTCCTTCTCTGCGCAGCTCTCGATTCCCCCCTCTCTCTCGCACCCTCCATATTACATCCAGCTCCAGGAGCTCCATCATAGCTCCTCGCTGTCGCTGGGAGGATGTTTTCTCCTCCGCTCGCATCTTCCACCGTCATTTTCTCTCTACCCACCCTTGCCTCCTTTTCCGCGCAGCTCTCGATTCCCCCCTCTCTTTCGCACCCTCCATGTCATATTCCGCTCCAGGAGTTCCATCATAGCTCCTCACTGTCGCTGGGAGGATGTTTTCTCCTCCGCTCGCCCCTTCCACCGTCATTTTCTCTCTACCCACCCTTGCCTCCTTCTCCGCGCAGCTCTCGATTCCCCCCTCTCTTTCGCACCCTCCATGTCATATTCCGCTCCAGGAGCTCCATCATAGCTCCTCGCTGTCGCTGGGAGGATGTTTTCTCCTCCACTCGCCCCTTTCACCGTCATTTTCTCTCTACCCACCCTTGCCTCCTTTTCCGCGCAGCTCTCGATTCCCCCCTCTCTTTCGCACCCTCCATGTCATATTCCGCTCCAGGAGTTCCATCATAGCTCCTCACTGTCGCTGGGAGGAAGTTTTCTCCTCCGCTCGCCCCTTCCACCGTCATTTTCTCTCTACCCACCCTTGCCTCCTTTTCCGCGCAGCTCTCGATTCCCCCCTCTCTTTTGCACCCTCCATGTCATATTCCGCTCCAGGAGTTCCATCATAGCTCCTCACTGTCGCTGGGAGGATGTTTTCTCCTCCGCTCGCCCCTTCCACCGTCATTTTCTCTCTACCCACCCTTGCCTCCTTCTCCGCGCAGCTCTCGATTCCCCCCTCTCTTTCGCACCCTCCATGTCATATTCCGCTCCAGGAGTTCCATCATAGCTCCTCACTGTCGCTGGGAGGATGTTTTCTCCTCCGCTCGCCCCTTCCACCGTCATTTTCTCTCTACCCACCCTTGCCTCCTTCTCCGCGCAGCTCTCGATTCCCCCCTCTCTTTCGCACCCTCCATGTCATATTCCGCTCCAGGAGTTCCATCATAGCTCCTCACTGTCGCTGGGAGGATGTTTTCTCCTCCGCTCGCCCCTTCCACCGTCATTTTCTCTCTACCCACCCTTGCCTCCTTTTCCGCGCAGCTCTCGATTCCCCCCTCTCTTTCGCACCCTCCATGTCATATTCCGCTCCAGGAGTTCCATCATAGCTCCTCACTGTCGCTGGGAGGATGTTTTCTCCTCCACTCGCCCCTTCCACCGTCATTTTCTCTCTACCCACCCTTGCCTCCTTTTCCGCGCAGCTCTCGATTCCCCCCTCTCTTTTGCACCCTCCATGTCATATTCCGCTCCAGGAGTTCCATCATAGCTCCTCACTGTCGCTGGGAGGATGTTTTCTCCTCCGCTCGCCCCTTCCACCATCATTTTCTCTCTAACCACCCTTGCCTCCTTCTCCGCGCAGCTCTCGATTCCCCCCTCTCTTTCGCACCCTCCATGTCATATTCCGCTCCAGGAGCTCCATCATAGCTCCTCGCTGTCGCTGGGAGGATGTTTTCTCCTCCGCTCGCCCCTTCCACCGTCATTTTCTCTCTACCCACCCTTGCCTCCTTTTCCGCGCAGCTCTCGATTCCCCCCTCTCTTTCGCACCCTCCATGTCATATTCCGCTCCAGGAGTTCCATCATAGCTCCTCACTGTCGCTGGGAGGATGTTTTCTCCTCCGCTCGCCCCTTCCACCGTCATTTTCTCTCTACCCACCCTTGCCTCCTTTTCCGCGCAGCTCCCGATTCCCCCCTCTCTTTCGCACCCTCCATGTCATATTCCGCTCCAGGAGTTCCATCATAGCTCCTCACTGTCGCTGGGAGGAAGTTTTCTTCTCCGCTCGCCCCTTCCACCGTCATTTTCTCTCTACCCACCCTTGCCTCCTTTTCCGCGCAGCTCTCGATTCCCCCCTCTCTTTTGCACCCTCCATGTCATATTCCGCTCCAGGAGTTCCATCATAGCTCCTCACTGTCGCTGGGAGGATGTTTTCTCCTCCGCTCGCCCCTTCCACCGTCATTTTCTCTCTACCCACCCTTGCCTCCTTCTCCGCGCAGCTCTCGATTCCCCCCTCTCTTTCGCACCCTCCATGTCATATTCCGCTCCAGGAGCTCCATCATAGCTCCTCGCTGTCGCTGGGAGGATGTTTTCTCCTCCGCTCGCCCCTTCCACCGTCATTTTCTCTCTACCCACCCTTGCCTCCTTTTCCGCGCAGCTCTCGATTCCCCCCTCTCTTTCGCACCCTCCATGTCATATTCCGCTCCAGGAGTTCCATCATAGCTCCTCACTGTCGCTGGGAGGATGTTTTCTCCTCCGCTCGCCCCTTCCACCGTCATTTTCTCTCTACCCACCCTTGCCTCCTTTTCCGCGCAGCTCTCGATTCCCCCCTCTCTTTCGCACCCTCCATGTCATATTCCGCTCCAGGAGTTCCATCATAGCTCCTCACTGTCGCTGGGAGGAAGTTTTCTCCTCCGCTCGCCCCTTCCACCGTCATTTTCTCTCTACCCACCCTTGCCTCCTTTTCCGCGCAGCTCTCGATTCCCCCCTCTCTTTCGCACCCTCCATGTCATATTCCGCTCCAGGAGTTCCATCATAGCTCCTCACTGTCGCTGGGAGGATGTTTTCTCCTCCGCTCGCCCCTTCCACCGTCATTTTCTCTCTACCCACCCTTGCCTCCTTCTCCGCGCAGCTCTCGATTCCCCCCTCTCTTTCGCACCCTCCATGTCATATTCCGCTCCAGGAGTTCCATCATAGCTCCTCACTGTCGCTGGGAGGATGTTTTCTCCTCCGCTCGCCCCTTCCACCGTCATTTTCTCTCTACCCACCCTTGCCTCCTTTTCCGCGCAGCTCTCGATTCCCCCCTCTCTTTCGCACCCTCCATGTCATATTCCGCTCCAGGAGTTCCATCATAGCTCCTCACTGTCGCTGGGAGGATGTTTTCTCCTCCGCTCGCCCCTTCCACCGTCATTTTCTCTCTACCCACCCTTGCCTCCTTTTCCGCGCAGCTCTCGATTCCCCCCTCTCTTTTGCACCCTCCATGTCATATTCCGCTCCAGGAGTTCCATCATAGCTCCTCACTGTCGCTGGGAGGATGTTTTCTCCTCCGCTCGCCCCTTCCACCATCATTTTCTCTCTACCCACCCTTGCCTCCTTCTCCGCGCAGCTCTCGATTCCCCCCTCTCTTTCGCACCCTCCATGTCATATTCCGCTCCAGGAGCTCCATCATAGCTCCTCGCTGTCGCTGGGAGGATGTTTTCTCCTCCGCTCGCCCCTTCCACCGTCATTTTCTCTCTACCCACCCTTGCCTCCTTTTCCGCGCAGCTCTCGATTCCCCCCTCTCTTTCGCACCCTCCATGTCATATTCCGCTCCAGGAGTTCCATCATAGCTCCTCACTGTCGCTGGGAGGATGTTTTCTCCTCCGCTCGCCCCTTCCACCGTCATTTTCTCTCTACCCACCCTTGCCTCCTTTTCCGCGCAGCTCTCGATTCCCCCCTCTCTTTCGCACCCTCCATGTCATATTCCGCTCCAGGAGTTCCATCATAGCTCCTCACTGTCGCTGGGAGGAAGTTTTCTCCTCCGCTCGCCCCTTCCACCGTCATTTTCTCTCTACCCACCCTTGCCTCCTTTTCCGCGCAGCTCTCGATTCCCCCCTCTCTTTCGCACCCTCCATGTCATATTCCGCTCCAGGAGTTCCATCATAGCTCCTCACTGTCGCTGGGAGGATGTTTTCTCCTCCGCTCGCCCCTTCCACCGTCATTTTCTCTCTACCCACCCTTGCCTCCTTTTCCGCGCAGCTCTCGATTCCCCCCTCTCTTTTGCACCCTCCATGTCATATTCCGCTCCAGGAGTTCCATCATAGCTCCTCACTGTCGCTGGGAGGATGTTTTCTCCTCCGCTCGCCCCTTCCACCATCATTTTCTCTCTACCCACCCTTGCCTCCTTCTCCGCGCAGCTCTCGATTCCCCCCTCTCTTTCGCACCCTCCATGTCATATTCCGCTCCAGGAGCTCCATCATAGCTCCTCGCTGTCGCTGGGAGGATGTTTTCTCCTCCGCTCGCCCCTTCCACCGTCATTTTCTCTCTACCCACCCTTGCCTCCTTTTCCGCACAGCTCTCGATTCCCCCCTCTCTTTCGCACCCTCCATGTCATATTCCGCTCCAGGAGTTCCATCATAGCTCCTCACTGTCGCTGGGAGGAAGTTTTCTCCTCCGCTCGCCCCTTCCACCGTCATTTTCTCTCTACCCACCCTTGCCTCCTTTTCCGCGCAGCTCTCGATTCCCCCCTCTCTTTCGCACCCTCCATGTCATATTCCGCTCCAGGAGCTCCATCATAGCTCCTTGCTGTCGCTGGGAGGATGTTTTCTCCTCCGCTCGCCCCTTCCACCGTCATTTTCTCTCTACCCACCCTTGCCTCCTTTTCCGCGCAGCTCTCGATTCCCCCCTCTCTTTCGCACCCTCTATGTCATATTCCGCTCCAGGAGTTCCATCATAGCTCCTCACTGTCGCTGGGAGGAAGTTTTCTCCTCCGCTCGCCCCTTCCACCGTCATTTTCTCTCTACCCACCCTTGCCTCCTTTTCCGCGCAGCTCTCGATTCCCCCCTCTCTTTCGCACCCTCCATGTCATATTCCGCTCCAGGAGCTCCATCATAGCTCCTTGCTGTTGATGGGAGGATGTTTTCTCCTCCGCTCGCCCCTTCCACCGTCATTTTCTCTCTACCCACCCTTGCCTCCTTTTCCGCGCAGCTCTCGATTCCCCCCTCTCTTTCGCACCCTCCATGTCATATTCCGCTCCAGGAGTTCCATCATAGCTCCTCACTGTCGCTGGGAGGATGTTTTCTCCTCCGCTCGCCCCTTCCACCGTCATTTTCTCTCTACCCACCCTTGCCTCCTTCTCCGCGCAGCTCTCGATTCCCCCCTCTCTTTCGCACCCTCCATGTCATATTCCGCTCCAGGAGTTCCATCATAGCTCCTCACTGTCGCTGGGAGGATGTTTTCTCCTCCGCTCGCCCCTTCCACCGTCATTTTCTCTCTACCCACCCTTGCCTCCTTCTCCGCGCAGCTCTCGATTCCCCCCTCTCTTTCGCACCCTCCATGTCATATTCCGCTCCAGGAGCTCCATCATAGCTCCTCGCTGTCGCTGGGAGGATGTTTTCTCCTCCGCTCGCCCCTTCCACCGTCATTTTCTCTCTACCCACCCTTGCCTCCTTCTCCGTGCAGCTCTCGATTCCCCCCTCTCTTTCACACCCTCCATGTCATATTCCGCTCCAGGAGTTCCATCATAGCTCCTCACTGTCGCTGGGAGGATGTTTTCTCCTCCGCTCGCCCCTTCCACCGTCATTTTCTCTCTACCCACCCTTGCCTCCTTCTCCGCGCAGCTCTCGATTCCCCCCTCTCTTTCGCACCCTCCATGTCATATTCTGCTCCAGGAGCTCCATCATAGCTCCTCGCTGTCGCTGGGAGGATGTTTTCTCCTCCGCTCGCCCCTTCCACCGTCATTTTCTCTCTACCCACCCTTGCCTCCTTCTCCGCGCAGCTCTCGATTCCCCCCTCTCTTTCGCACCCTCCATGTCATATTCCGCTCCAGGAGCTCCATCATAGCTCCTTGCTGTCGCTGGGAGGATGTTTTCTCCTCCGCTCGCCCCTTCCACCGTCATTTTCTCTCTACCCACCCTTGCCTCCTTCTCCGCGCAGCTCTCGATTCCCCCCTCTCTTTCGCACCCTCCATGTCATATTCCGCTCCAGGAGCTCCATCATAGCTCCTCGCTGTCGCTGGGAGGATGTTTTCTCCTCCGCTCGCCCCTTCCACCGTCATTTTCTCTCTACCCACCCTTGCCTCCTTTTCCGCGCAGCTCTCGATTCCCCCCTCTCTTTCGCACCCTCCATGTCATATTCCGCTCCAGGAGCTCCATCATAGCTCCTCGCTGTCGCTGGGAGGATGTTTTCTCCTCCGCTCGCCCCTTCCACCGTCATTTTCTCTCTACCCACCCTTGCCTCCTTCTCCGCGCAGCTCTCGATTCCCCCCTCTCTTTCGCACCCTCCATGTCATATTCCGCTCCAGGAGCTCCATCATAGCTCCTCGCTGTCGCTGGGAGGATGTTTTCTCCTCCGCTCACCCCTTCCACCGTCATTTTCTCTCTACCCACCCTTGCCTCCTTCTCCGCGCAGCTCTCGATTCCCCCCTCTCTCTCGCACCCTCCATATTACATCCAGCTCCAGGAGCTCCATCATAGCTCCTTGCTGTCGCTGGGAGGATGTTTTCTCCTCCGCTCACCCCTTCCACCGTCATTTTCTCTCTACCCACCCTTGCCTCCTTCTCCGCGCAGCTCTCGATTCCCCCCTCTCTTTCGCACCCTCCATGTCTTATTCCGCTCCAGGAGTTCCATCATAGCTCCTCACTGTCGCTGGGAGGATGTTTTCTCCTCCGCTCGCCCCTTCCACCGTCATTTTCTCTCTACCCACCCTTGCCTCCTTCTCCGCGCAGCTCTCGATTCCCCCCTCTCTCTCGCACCCTCCATGTCATATTCCGCTCCAGGAGTTCCATCATAGCTCCTCACTGTCGCTGGGAGGAAGTTTTCTCCTCCGCTCGCCCCTTCCACCGTCATTTTCTCTCTACCCACCCTTGCCTCCTTTTCCGCGCAGCTCTCGATTCCCCCCTCTCTTTCGCACCCTCCATGTCATATTCCGCTCCAGGAGTTCCATCATAGCTCCTCACTGTCGCTGGGAGGATGTTTTCTCCTCCGCTCGCCCCTTCCACCGTCATTTTCTCTCTACCCACCCTTGCCTCCTTCTCCGCGCAGCTCTCGATTCCCCCCTCTCTTTCGCACCCTCCATGTCATATTCCGCTCCAGGAGCTCCATCATAGCTCCTCGCTGTCGCTGGGAGGATGTTTTCTCCTCCGCTCGCCCCTTCCACCGTCATTTTCTCTCTACCCACCCTTGCCTCCTTTTCCGCGCAGCTCTCGATTCCCCCCTCTCTTTCGCACCCTCCATGTCATATTCCGCTCCAGGAGCTCCATCATAGCTCCTCGCTGTCGCTGGGAGGATGTTTTCTCCTCCGCTCGCCCCTTCCACCGTCATTTTCTCTCTACCCACCCTTGCCTCCTTTTCCGCACAGCTCTCGATTCCCCCCTCTCTTTCGCACCCTCCATGTCATATTCCGCTCCAGGAGTTCCATCATAGCTCCTCACTGTCGCTGGGAGGAAGTTTTCTCCTCCGCTCGCCCCTTCCACCGTCATTTTCTCTCTACCCACCCTTGCCTCCTTTTCCGCGCAGCTCTCGATTTCCCCCTCTCTTTCGCACCCTCCATGTCATATTCCGCTCCAGGAGCTCCATCATAGCTCCTTGCTGTCGCTGGGAGGATGTTTTCTCCTCCGCTCGCCCCTTCCACCGTCATTTTCTCTCTACCCACCCTTGCCTCCTTTTCCGCGCAGCTCTCGATTCCCCCCTCTCTTTCGCACCCTCCACGTCATATTCCGCTCCAGGAGTTCCATCATAGCTCCTCACTGTCGCTGGGAGGATGTTTTCTCCTCCGCTCGCCCCTTCCACCGTCATTTTCTCTCTACCCACCCTTGCCTCCTTCTCCGCGCAGCTCTCGATTCCCCCCTCTCTTTCGCACCCTCCATGTCATATTCCGCTCCAGGAGCTCCATCATAGCTCCTCGCTGTCGCTGGGAGGATGTTTTCTCCTCCGCTCGCCCCTTCCACCGTCATTTTCTCTCTACCCACCCTTGCCTCCTTTTCCGCGCAGCTCTCGATTCCCCCCTCTCTTTCGCACCCTCCATGTCATATTCCGCTCCAGGAGTTCCATCATAGCTCCTCACTGTCGCTGGGAGGATGTTTTCTCCTCCGCTCGCCCCTTCCACCGTCATTTTCTCTCTACCCACCCTTGCCTCCTTTTCCGCGCAGCTCTCGATTCCCCCCTCTCTTTCGCACCCTCTATGTCATATTCCGCTCCAGGAGTTCCATCATAGCTCCTCACTGTCGCTGGGAGGAAGTTTTCTCCTCCGCTCGCCCCTTCCACCGTCATTTTCTCTCTACCCACCCTTGCCTCCTTTTCCGCGCAGCTCTCGATTCCCCCCTCTCTTTCGCACCCTCCATGTCATATTCCGCTCCAGGAGCTCCATCATAGCTCCTTGCTGTTGATGGGAGGATGTTTTCTCCTCCGCTCGCCCCTTCCACCGTCATTTTCTCTCTACCCACCCTTGCCTCCTTTTCCGCGCAGCTCTCGATTCCCCCCTCTCTTTCGCACCCTCCATGTCATATTCCGCTCCAGGAGTTCCATCATAGCTCCTCACTGTCGCTGGGAGGATGTTTTCTCCTCCGCTCGCCCCTTCCACCGTCATTTTCTCTCTACCCACCCTTGCCTCCTTCTCCGCGCAGCTCTCGATTCCCCCCTCTCTTTCGCACCCTCCATGTCATATTCCGCTCCAGGAGTTCCATCATAGCTCCTCACTGTCGCTGGGAGGATGTTTTCTCCTCCGCTCGCCCCTTCCACCGTCATTTTCTCTCTACCCACCCTTGCCTCCTTCTCCGCGCAGCTCTCGATTCCCCCCTCTCTTTCGCACCCTCCATGTCATATTCCGCTCCAGGAGCTCCATCATAGCTCCTCGCTGTCGCTGGGAGGATGTTTTCTCCTCCGCTCGCCCCTTCCACCGTCATTTTCTCTCTACCCACCCTTGCCTCCTTCTCCGCGCAGCTCTCGATTCCCCCCTCTCTTTCACACCCTCCATGTCATATTCCGCTCCAGGAGTTCCATCATAGCTCCTCACTGTCGCTGGGAGGATGTTTTCTCCTCCGCTCGCCCCTTCCACCGTCATTTTCTCTCTACCCACCCTTGCCTCCTTCTCCGCGCAGCTCTCGATTCCCCCCTCTCTTTCGCACCCTCCATGTCATATTCTGCTCCAGGAGCTCCATCATAGCTCCTCGCTGTCGCTGGGAGGATGTTTTCTCCTCCGCTCGCCCCTTCCACCGTCATTTTCTCTCTACCCACCCTTGCCTCCTTCTCCGCGCAGCTCTCGATTCCCCCCTCTCTTTCGCACCCTCCATGTCATATTCCGCTCCAGGAGCTCCATCATAGCTCCTTGCTGTCGCTGGGAGGATGTTTTCTCCTCTGCTCGCCCCTTCCACCGTCATTTTCTCTCTACCCACCCTTGCCTCCTTCTCCGCGCAGCTCTCGATTCCCCCCTCTCTTTCGCACCCTCCATGTCATATTCCGCTCCAGGAGCTCCATCATAGCTCCTCGCTGTCGCTGGGAGGATGTTTTCTCCTCCGCTCGCCCCTTCCACCGTCATTTTCTCTCTACCCACCCTTGCCTCCTTTTCCGCGCAGCTCTCGATTCCCCCCTCTCTTTCGCACCCTCCATGTCATATTCCGCTCCAGGAGCTCCATCATAGCTCCTCGCTGTCGCTGGGAGGATGTTTTCTCCTCCGCTCGCCCCTTCCACCGTCATTTTCTCTCTACCCACCCTTGCCTCCTTCTCCGCGCAGCTCTCGATTCCCTCCTCTCTTTCGCACCCTCCATGTCATATTCCGCTCCAGGAGCTCCATCATAGCTCCTCGCTGTCGCTGGGAGGATGTTTTCTCCTCCGCTCACCCCTTCCACCGTCATTTTCTCTCTACCCACCCTTGCCTCCTTCTCCGCGCAGCTCTCGATTCCCCCCTCTCTCTCGCACCCTCCATATTACATCCAGCTCCAGGAGCTCCATCATAGCTCCTTGCTGTCGCTGGGAGGATGTTTTCTCCTCCGCTCACCCCTTCCACCGTCATTTTCTCTCTACCCACCCTTGCCTCCTTCTCCGCGCAGCTCTCGATTCCCCCCTCTCTTTCGCACCCTCCATGTCTTATTCCGCTCCAGGAGTTCCATCATAGCTCCTCACTGTCGCTGGGAGGATGTTTTCTCCTCCGCTCGCCCCTTCCACCGTCATTTTCTCTCTACCCACCCTTGCCTCCTTCTCCGCGCAGCTCTCGATTCCCCCCTCTCTTTCGCACCCTCCATGTCATATTCCGCTCCAGGAGCTCCATCATAGCTCCTCGCTGTCGCTGGGAGGATGTTTTCTCCTCCGCTCGCCCCTTCCACCGTCATTTTCTCTCTACCCACCCTTGCCTCCTTCTCCGCGCAGCTCTCGATTCCCCCCTCTCTTTCGCACCCTCCATATTACATCCAGCTCCAGGAGCTCCATCACAGCTCCTCGCTGTCGCTGGGAGGATGTTTTCTCCTCCGCTCGCACCTTCCACCGTCATTTTCTCTCTACCCACCCTTGCCTCCTTTTCCGCGCAGCTCTCGATTCCCCCCTCTCTTTCGCACCCTCCATGTCATATTCCGCTCCAGGAGTTCCATCATAGCTCCTCACTGTCGCTGGGAGGATGTTTTCTCCTCCGCTCGCCCCTTCCACCGTCATTTTCTCTCTACCCACCCTTGCCTCCTTCTCCGCGCAGCTCTCGATTCCCCCCTCTCTTTCGCAAACTCCATGTCATATTCCGCTCCAGGAGCTCCATCATAGCTCCTCGCTGTCGCTGGGAGGATGTTTTCTCCTCCGCTCGCCCCTTCCACCGTCATTTTCTCTCTACCCACCCTTGCCTCCTTTTCCGCGCAGCTCTCGATTCCCCCCTCTCTTTCGCACCCTCCATGTCATATTCCGCTCCAGGAGTTCCATCATAGCTCCTCACTGTCGCTGGGAGGATGTTTTCTCCTCCGCTCGCCCCTTCCACCGTCATTTTCTCTCTACCCACCCTTGCCTCCTTTTCCGCGCAGCTCTCGATTCCCCCCTCTCTTCCGCACCCTCCATGTCATATTCCGCTCCAGGAGTTCCATCATAGCTCCTCACTGTCGCTGGGAGGAAGTTTTCTCCTCCGCTCGCCCCTTCCACCGTCATTTTCTCTCTACCCACCCTTGCCTCCTTTTCCGCGCAGCTCTCGATTCCCCCCTCTCTTTTGCACCCTCCATGTCATATTCCGCTCCAGGAGTTCCATCATAGCTCCTCACTGTCGCTGGGAGGATGTTTTCTCCTCCGCTCGCCCCTTCCACCGTCATTTTCTCTCTACCCACCCTTGCCTCCTTCTCCGCGCAGCTCTCGATTCCCCCCTCTCTTTCGCAAACTCCATGTCATATTCCGCTCCAGGAGCTCCATCATAGCTCCTCGCTGTCGCTGGGAGGATGTTTTCTCCTCCGCTCGCCCCTTCCACCGTCATTTTCTCTCTACCCACCCTTGCCTCCTTTTCCGCGCAGCTCTCGATTCCCCCCTCTCTTTCGCACCCTCCATGTCATATTCCGCTCCAGGAGCTCCATCATAGCTCCTCGCTGTCGCTGGGAGGATGTTTTCTCCTCCGCTCGCCCCTTCCACCGTCATTTTCTCTCTACCCACCCTTGCCTCCTTTTCCGCGCAGCTCTCGATTCCCCCCTCTCTTTCGCACCCTCCATGTCATATTCCGCTCCAGGAGCTCCATCATAGCTCCTCGCTGTCGCTGGGAGGATGTTTTCTCCTCCGCTCACCCCTTCCACCGTCATTTTCTCTCTACCCACCCTTGCCTCCTTCTCCGCGCAGCTCTCGATTCCCCCCTCTCTCTCGCACCCTCCATATTACATCCAGCTCCAGGAGCTCCATCATAGCTCCTTGCTGTCGCTGGGAGGATGTTTTCTCCTCCGCTCACCCCTTCCACCGTCATTTTCTCTCTACCCACCCTTGCCTCCTTCTCCGCGCAGCTCTCGATTCCCCCCTCTCTTTCGCACCCTCCATGTCTTATTCCGCTCCAGGAGTTCCATCATAGCTCCTCACTGTCGCTGGGAGGATGTTTTCTCCTCCGCTCGCCCCTTCCACCGTCATTTTCTCTCTACCCACCCTTGCCTCCTTCTCCGCGCAGCTCTCGATTCCCCCCTCTCTTTCGCACCCTCCATGTCATATTCCGCTCCAGGAGCTCCATCATAGCTCCTCGCTGTCGCTGGGAGGATGTTTTCTCCTCCGCTCGCCCCTTCCACCGTCATTTTCTCTCTACCCACCCTTGCCTCCTTCTCCGCGCAGCTCTCGATTCCCCCCTCTCTTTCGCACCCTCCATATTACATCCAGCTCCAGGAGCTCCATCACAGCTCCTCGCTGTCGCTGGGAGGATGTTTTCTCCTCCGCTCGCACCTTCCGCCGTCATTTTCTCTCTACCCACCCTTGCCTCCTTTTCCGCGCAGCTCTCGATTCCCCCCTCTCTTTCGCACCCTCCATGTCATATTCCGCTCCAGGAGTTCCATCATAGCTCCTCACTGTCGCTGGGAGGATGTTTTCTCCTCCGCTCGCCCCTTCCACCGTCATTTTCTCTCTACCCACCCTTGCCTCCTTCTCCGCGCAGCTCTCGATTCCCCCCTCTCTTTCGCAAACTCCATGTCATATTCCGCTCCAGGAGCTCCATCATAGCTCCTCGCTGTCGCTGGGAGGATGTTTTCTCCTCCGCTCGCCCCTTCCACCGTCATTTTCTCTCTACCCACCCTTGCCTCCTTTTCCGCGCAGCTCTCGATTCCCCCCTCTCTTTCGCACCCTCCATGTCATATTCCGCTCCAGGAGTTCCATCATAGCTCCTCACTGTCGCTGGGAGGATGTTTTCTCCTCCGCTCGCCCCTTCCACCGTCATTTTCTCTCTACCCACCCTTGCCTCCTTTTCCGCGCAGCTCTCGATTCCCCCCTCTCTTCCGCACCCTCCATGTCATATTCCGCTCCAGGAGTTCCATCATAGCTCCTCACTGTCGCTGGGAGGAAGTTTTCTCCTCCGCTCGCCCCTTCCACCGTCATTTTCTCTCTACCCACCCTTGCCTCCTTTTCCGCGCAGCTCTCGATTCCCCCCTCTCTTTTGCACCCTCCATGTCATATTCCGCTCCAGGAGCTCCATCATAGCTCCTTGCTGTCGCTGGGAGGATGTTTTCTCCTCCGCTCGCCCCTTCCACCGTCATTTTCTCTCTACCCACCCTTGCCTCCTTTTCCGCGCAGCTCTCGATTCCCCCCTCTCTTTCGCACCCTCCATGTCATATTCCGCTCCAGGAGTTCCATCATAGCTCCTCACTGTCGCTGGGAGGATGTTTTCTCCTCCGCTCGCCCCTTCCACCGTCATTTTCTCTCTACCCACCCTTGCCTCCTTCTCCGCGCAGCTCTCGATTCCCCCTTCTCTTTCGCACCCTCCATGTCATATTCTGCTCCAGGAGCTCCATCATAGCTCCTCGCTGTCGCTGGGAGGATGTTTTCTCCTCCGCTCGCCCCTTCCACCGTCATTTTCTCTCTACCCACCCTTGCCTCCTTCTCCGCGCAGCTCTCGATTCCCTCCTCTCTCTCGCACCCTCCATATTACATCCAGCTCCAGGAGCTCCATCATAGCTCCTCGCTGTCGCTGGGAGGATGTTTTCTCCTCTGCTCGCCGCTTCCACCGTCATTTTCTCTCCACCCACCCTTGCCTCCTTCTCCGCGCCGCTCTCGATTCCCCCCTCTCTCTCGCACCCACCATGTCATATCCCGCTTCAGGAGCTCCATCATAGCTCCTCGTTGTCGCTGGGAGGATGTTTTCTCCTCCGCTCGCCCCTTCCACCGTCATTTTCTCTCTACCCACCCTTGCCTCCTTCTCCGCGCAGCTCTCGATTCCCCCCCCCCTCTCACGCACCCTCCATATTACATCCAGCTCCAGGAGCTCCATCATAGCTCCTCGCTGTCGCTGGGAGGATGTTTTCTCCTCCGCTCACCCCTTCCACCGTCATTTTCTCTCTACCCACCCTTGCCTCCTTCTCCGCGCAGCTCTCGATTCCCCCCTCTCTTTCGCACCCTCCATGTCATATTCCGCTCCAGGAGCTCCATCATAGCTCCTCGTTGTCGCTGGGAGGATGTTTTCTCCTCCGCTCGCCCCTTCCACCGTCATTTTCTCTCTACCCACCCTTGCCTCCTTCTCCGCGCAGCTCTCGATTCCCCCCTCTCGCTCGCACCCTCCATATTACATCCAGCTCCAGGAGCTCTATCATAGCTCCTCGCTGTCGCTGGGAGGATGTTTTCTCCTCCGCTCGCCCCTTCCACCGTCATTTTCTCTCTACCCACCCTTGCCTCCTTTTCCGCGCAGCTCTCGATTCCCCCCTCTCTTTCGCACCCTCCATGTCATATTCCGCTCCAGGAGTTCCATCATAGCTCCTCACTGTCGCTAGGAGGATGTTTTCTCCTCTGCTCGCCCCTTCCACCGTCATTTTCTCTCTACCCACCCTTGCCTCCTTCTCCGCGCAGCTCTCGATTCCCCCCTCTCTTTCGCACCCTCCATGTCATATCCCGCTCCAGGAGCTCCATCATAGCTCCTCGCTGTCGCTGGGAGGATGTTTTCTCCTCCGCTCGCCCCTTCCACCGTCATTTTCTCTCGACCCACCCTTGCCTCCTTCTCCGCGCAGCTCTCGATTCCCCCCTCTCTTTCGCACCCTCCATGTCATATTCCGCTCCAGGAGCTCCATCATAGCTCCTCGCTGTCGCTGGGAGGATGTTTTCTCCTCCGCTCGCCCCTTCCCCCGTCATTTTCTCTCTACCCACCCTTGCCTCCTTTTCCGCGCAGCTCTCGATTCCCCCCTCTCTTTCGCACCCTCCATGTCATATTCCGCTCCAGGAGCTCCATCATAGCTCCTCGCTGTCGCTGGGAGTATGTTTTCTCCTCCGCTCGCCCCTTCCACCGTCATTTTCTCTCTACCCACCCTTGCCTCCTTCTCCGCGCAGCTCTCGATTCCCTCCTCTCTTTCGCACCCTCCATGTCATATTCCGCTCCAGGAGCTCCATCATAGCTTCTCGCTGTCGCTGGGAGGATGTTTTCTCCTCCGCTCGCCCCTTCCACCGTCATTTTCTCTCTACCCACCCTTGCCTCCTTCTCCGCGCAGCTCTCGATTCCCCCCTCTCTCTCGCACCCTCCATATTACATCCAGCTCCAGGAGCTCCATCATAGCTCCTCACTGTCGCTGGGAGGATGTTTTCTCCTCTGCTCGCCCCTTCCACCGTCATTTTCTCTCTACCCACCCTTGCCTCCTTCTCCGCGCAGCTCTCGATTCCCCCCTCTCTTTCGCACCCTCCATGTCATATTCCGCTCCAGGAGTTCCATCATAGCTCCTCACTGTCGCTGGGAGGATGTTTTCTCCTCCGCTCGCCTCTTCCACCGTCATTTTCTCTCTACCCACCCTTGCCTCCTTTTCCGCGCAGCTCTCGATTCCCCCCTCTCTTTCGCACCCTCCATGTCATATTCCGCTCCAGGAGCTCCATCATAGCTCCTCGCTGTCGCTGGGAGGATGTTTTCTCCTCCGCTCGCCCCTTCCACCGTCATTTTCTCTCTACCCACCCTTGCCTCCTTCTCCGTGCAGCTCTCGATTCCCCCCTCTCTCTCGCACCCTCCATGTCATATTCCGCTCCAGGAGTTCCATCATAGCTCCTCTCTGTCGCTGGGAGGATGTTTTCTCCTCTGCTCGCCCCTTCCACCGTCATTTTCTCTCTACCCACCCTTGCCTCCTTCTCCGCGCAGCTCTCGATTCCCCCCTCTCTTTCGCACCCTCCATGTCATATTCCGCTCCAGGAGCTCCATTATAGCTCCTGACTGTCGCTGGGAGGATGTTTTCTCCTCCGCTCGCCCCTTCCACCGTCATTTTCTCTCTACCCACCCTTGCCTCCTTCTCCGCGCAGCTCTCGATTCCCCCCTCTCTTTCGCACCCTCCATGTCATATTCCGCTCCAGGAGCTCCATCATAGCTCCTCGCTGTCGCTGGGAGGATGTTTTCTCCTCCGCTCGCCCCTTCCACCGTCATTTTCTCTCTACCCACCCTTGCCTCCTTCTCCGCGCAGCTCTCGATTCCCCCCTCCCTTTCGCACCCTCCATGTCATATTCCGCTCCAGGAGCTCCATCATAGCTCCTCGCTGTCGCTGGGAGGATGTTTTCTCCTCCGCTCGCCCCTTCCACCGTCATTTTCTCTCTACCCACCCTTGCCTCCTTTTCCGCGCAGCTCTCGATTCCCCCCTCTCTTTCGCACCCTCCATGTCATATTCCGCTCCAGGAGCTCCATCATAGCTCCTCGCTGTCGCTGGGAGGATGTTTTCTCCTCCGCTCGCCCCTTCCACAGTCATTTTCTCTCTACCCACCCTTGCCTCCTTCTCCGCGCAGCTCTCGATTCCCCCCTCTCTCTTGCACCCTCCATATTACATCCAGCTCCAGGAGCTCCATCATAGCTCCTCGCTGTCGCTGGGAGGATGTTTTCTCCTCCGCTCGTCCCTTCCACCGTCATTTTCTCTCTAACCACCCTTGCCTCCTTTTCCGCGCAGCTCTCGATTCCCCCCTCTCTCTCGCACCCTCCATATTACATCCAGCTCCAGGAGCTCCATCATAGCTCCTCGCTGTCGCTGGGAGGATGTTTTCTCCTCCGCTCGCCCCTTCCCCCGTCATTTTCTCTCTACCCACCCTTGCCTCCTTCTCCGCGCAGCTATCGATTCCCCCCTCTCTTTCGCACCCTCCATGTCATATTCCGCTCCAGGAGCTCCATCATAGCTCCTCGCTGTCGCTGGGAGGATGTTTTCTCCTCCGCTCGCCCCTTCCACCGTCATTTTCTCTCTACCCACCCTTGCCTCCTTCTCCGTGCAGCTCTCGATTCCCCCCTCTCTCTCGCACCCTCCATGTCATATTCCGCTCCAGGAGTTCCATCATAGCTCCTCTCTGTCGCTGGGAGGATGTTTTCTCCTCTGCTCGCCCCTTCCACCGTCATTTTCTCTCTACCCACCCTTGCCTCCTTCTCCGCGCAGCTCTCGATTCCCCCCTCTCTTTCGCACCCTCCATGTCATATTCCGCTCCAGGAGCTCCATCATAGCTCCTCGCTGTCGCTGGGAGGATGTTTTCTCCTCCGCTCGCCCCTTCCACCGTCATTTTCTCTCTACCCACCCTTGCCTCCTTCTCCGCGCAGCTCTCGATTCCCCCCTCTCTTTCGCACCCTCCATGTCATATTCCGCTCCAGGAGCTCCATCATAGCTCCTGACTGTCGCTGGGAGGATTTTTTCTCCTCCGCTCGCCCCTTCCACCGTCATTTTCTCTCTACCCACCCTTGCCTCCTTTTCCGCGCAGCTCTCGATTCCCCCCTCTCTTTCGCACCCTCCATGTCATATTCCGCTCCAGGAGCTCCATCATAGCTCCTCGCTGTCGCTGGGAGGATGTTTTCTCCTCTGCTCGCCCCTTCCACCGTCATTTTCTCTCTACCCACCCTTGCCTCCTTCTCCGCGCAGCTCTCGATTCCCCCCTCTCTTTCGCACCCTCCATGTCATATCCCGCTCCAGGAGCTCCATTATAGCTCCTGACTGTCGCTGGGAGGATGTTTTCTCCTCCGCTCGCCCCTTCCACCGTCATTTTCTCTCTACCCACCCTTGCCTCCTTCTCCGCGCAGCTCTCGATTCCCCCCTCTCTTTCGCACCCTCCATGTCATATTCCGCTCCAGGAGCTCCATCATAGCTCCTCGCTGTCGCTGGGAGGATGTTTTCTCCTCCGCTCGCCCCTTCCACCGTCATTTTCTCTCTACCCACCCTTGCCTCCTTCTCCGCGCAGCTCTCGATTCCCCCCTCCCTTTCGCACCCTCCATGTCATATTCCGCTCCAGGAGCTCCATCATAGCTCCTCGCTGTCGCTGGGAGGATGTTTTCTCCTCCGCTCGCCCCTTCCACCGTCATTTTCTCTCTACCCACCCTTGCCTCCTTTTCCGCGCAGCTCTCGATTCCCCCCTCTCTTTCGCACCCTCCATGTCATATTCCGCTCCAGGAGCTCCATCATAGCTCCTCGCTGTCGCTGGGAGGATGTTTTCTCCTCCGCTCGCCCCTTCCACAGTCATTTTCTCTCTACCCACCCTTGCCTCCTTCTCCGCGCAGCTCTCGATTCCCCCCTCTCTCTTGCACCCTCCATATTACATCCAGCTCCAGGAGCTCCATCATAGCTCCTCGCTGTCGCTGGGAGGATGTTTTCTCCTCCGCTCGCCCCTTCCACCGTCATTTTCTCTCTAACCACCCTTGCCTCCTTCTCCGCGCAGCTCTCGATTCCCCCCTCTCTCTCGCACCCTCCATATTACATCCAGCTCCAGGAGCTCCATCATAGCTCCTCGCTGTCGCTGGGAGGATGTTTTCTCCTCCGCTCGCCCCTTCCACCGTCATTTTCTCTCTACCCACCCTTGCCTCCTTTTCCGCGCAGCTCTCGATTCCCCCCTCTCTTTCGCACCCTCCATGTCATATTCCGCTCCAGGAGTTCCATCATAGCTCCTCACTGTCGCTGGGAGGATGTTTTCTCCTCTGCTCGCCCCTTCCACCGTCATTTTCTCTCTACCCACCCTTGCCTCCTTCTCCGCGCAGCTCTCGATTCCCCCCACTCTTTCGCACCCTCCATGTCATATCCCGCTCCAGGAGCTCCATTATAGCTCCTGACTGTCGCTGGGAGGATGTTTTCTCCTCCGCTCGCCCCTTCCACCGTCATTTTCTCTCTACCCACCCTTGCCTCCTTCTCCGCGCAGCTCTCGATTCCCCCCTCTCTTTCGCACCCTCCATGTCATATTCCGCTCCAGGAGCTCCATCATAGCTCCTCGCTGTCGCTGGGAGGATGTTTTCTCCTCCGCTCGCCCCTTCCACCGTCATTTTCTCTCTACCCACCCTTGCCTCCTTCTCCCCGCAGCTCTCGATTCCCCCCTCTCTTTCGCACCCTCCATGTCATATTCCGCTCCAGGAGCTCCATCATAGCTCCTCGCTGTCGCTGGGAGGATGTTTTCTCCTCCGCTCGCCCCTTCCACCGTCATTTTCTCTCTACCCACCCTTGCCTCCTTCTCCGCGCAGCTCTCGATTCCCCCCTCTCTTTCGCACCCTCCATATTACATCCAGCTCCAGGAGCTCCATCATAGCTCCTCGCTGTCGCTGGGAGGATGTTTTCTCCTCCGCTCGCACCTTCCACCGTCATTTTCTCTCTACCCACCCTTGCCTCCTTTTCCGCGCAGCTCTCGATTCCCCCCTCTCTTTCGCACCCTCCATGTCATATTCCGCTCCAGGAGTTCCATCATAGCTCCTCACTGTCGCTGGGAGGAAGTTTTCTCCTCCGCTCGCCCCTTCCACCGTCATTTTCTCTCTACCCACCCTTGCCTCCTTTTCCGCGCAGCTCTCGATTCCCCCCTCTCTTTCGCACCCTCCATGTCATATTCCGCTCCAGGAGCTCCATCATAGCTCCTTGCTGTCGCTGGGAGGATGTTTTCTCCTCCGCTCGCCCCTTCCACCGTCATTTTCTCTCTACCCACCCTTGCCTCCTTTTCCGCGCAGCTCTCGATTCCCCCCTCTCTTTCGCACCCTCCATGTCATATTCCGCTCCAGGAGTTCCATCATAGCTCCTCACTGTCGCTGGGAGGATGTTTTCTCCTCCGCTCGCCCCTTCCACCGTCATTTTCTCTCTACCCACCCTTGCCTCCTTCTCCGCGCAGCTCTCGATTCCCCCTTCTCTTTCGCACCCTCCATGTCATATTCTGCTCCAGGAGCTCCATCATAGCTCCTCGCTGTCGCTGGGAGGATGTTTTCTCCTCCGCTCGCCCCTTCCACCGTCATTTTCTCTCTACCCACCCTTGCCTCCTTCTCCGCGCAGCTCTCGATTCCCTCCTCTCTCTCGCACCCTCCATATTACATCCAGCTCCAGGAGCTCCATCATAGCTCCTCGCTGTCGCTGGGAGGATGTTTTCTCCTCTGCTCGCCGCTTCCACCGTCATTTTCTCTCCACCCACCCTTGCCTCCTTCTCCGCGCCGCTCTCGATTCCCCCCTCTCTCTCGCACCCACCATGTCATATCCCGCTCCAGGAGCTCCATCATAGCTCCTCGCTGTCGCTGGGAGGATGTTTTCTCCTCCGCTCGCCCCTTCCACCGTCATTTTCTCTCTACCCACCCTTGCCTCCTTCTCCGCGCAGCTCTCGATTCCCCCCCCCTCTCACGCACCCTCCATATTACATCCAGCTCCAGGAGCTCCATCATAGCTCCTCGCTGTCGCTGGGAGGATGTTTTCTCCTCCGCTCACCCCTTCCACCGTCATTTTCTCTCTACCCACCCTTGCCTCCTTCTCCGCGCAGCTCTCGATTCCCCCCTCTCTTTCGCACCCTCCATGTCATATTCCGCTCCAGGAGCTCCATCATAGCTCCTCGTTGTCGCTGGGAGGATGTTTTCTCCTCCGCTCGCCCCTTCCACCGTCATTTTCTCTCTACCCACCCTTGCCTCCTTCTCCGCGCAGCTCTCGATTCCCCCCTCTCTCTCGCACCCTCCATATTACATCCAGCTCCAGGAGCTCTATCATAGCTCCTCGCTGTCGCTGGGAGGATGTTTTCTCCTCCGCTCGCCCCTTCCACCGTCATTTTCTCTCTACCCACCCTTGCCTCCTTTTCCGCGCAGCTCTCGATTCCCCCCTCTCTTTCGCACCCTCCATGTCATATTCCGCTCCAGGAGTTCCATCATAGCTCCTCACTGTCGCTAGGAGGATGTTTTCTCCTCTGCTCGCCCCTTCCACCGTCATTTTCTCTCTACCCACCCTTGCCTCCTTCTCCGCGCAGCTCTCGATTCCCCCCTCTCTTTCGCACCCTCCATGTCATATCCCGCTCCAGGAGCTCCATCATAGCTCCTCGCTGTCGCTGGGAGGATGTTTTCTCCTCCGCTCGCCCCTTCCACCGTCATTTTCTCTCTACCCACCCTTGCCTCCTTCTCCGCGCAGCTCTCGATTCCCCCCTCTCTTTCGCACCCTCCATGTCATATTCCGCTCCAGGAGCTCCATCATAGCTCCTCGCTGTCGCTGGGAGGATGTTTTCTCCTCCGCTCGCCCCTTCCCCCGTCATTTTCTCTCTACCCACCCTTGCCTCCTTTTCCGCGCAGCTCTCGATTCCCCCCTCTCTTTCGCACCCTCCATGTCATATTCCGCTCCAGGAGCTCCATCATAGCTCCTCGCTCTCGCTGGGAGGATGTTTTCTCCTCCGCTCGCCCCTTCCACCGTCATTTTCTCTCTACCCACCCTTGCCTCCTTCTCCGCGCAGCTCTCGATTCCCCCCTCTCTCTCGCACCCTCCATATTACATCCAGCTCCAGGAGCTCCATCATAGCTCCTCGCTGTCGCTGGGAGGATGTTTTCTCCTCCGCTCGCCCCTTCCACCGTCATTTTCTCTCTACCCACCCTTGCCTCCTTCTCCGCGCAGCTCTCGATTCCCCCCTCTCTTTCGCACCCTCCATGTCATATTCCGCTCCAGGAGCTCCATCATAGCTCCTCGCTGTCGCTGGGAGGATGTTTTCTCCTCCGCTCGCCCCTTCCACCGTCATTTTCTCTCTACCCACCCTTGCCTCCTTCTCCGCGCAGCTCTCGATTCCCCCCTCTCTCTCGCACCCTCCATGTCATATTCCGCTCCAGGAGTTCCATCATAGCTCCTCACTGTCGCTGGGAGGATGTTTTCTCCTCTGCTCGCCCCTTCCACCGTCATTTTCTCTCTACCCACCCTTGCCTCCTTCTCCGCGCAGCTCTCGATTCCCCCCTCTCTTTCGCACCCTCCATGTCATATTCCGCTCCAGGAGCTCCATCATAGCTCCTCGCTGTCGCTGGGAGGATGTTTTCTCCTCCGCTCGCCCCTTCCCCCGTCATTTTCTCTCTACCCACCCTTGCCTCCTTTTCCGCGCAGCTCTCGATTCCCCCCTCTCTTTCGCACCCTCCATGTCATATTCCGCTCCAGGAGCTCCATCATAGCTCCTCGCTGTCGCTGGGAGGATGTTTTCTCCTCCGCTCGCCCCTTCCACCGTCATTTTCTCTCTACCCACCCTTGCCTCCTTCTCCGCGCAGCTCTCGATTCCCCCCTCTCTTTCGCACCCTCCATGTCATATTCCGCTCCAGGAGCTCCATCATAGCTCCTCGCTGTCGCTGGGAGGATGTTTTCTCCTCCGCTCGCCCCTTCCACCGTCATTTTCTCTCTACCCACCCTTGCCTCCTTCTCCGCGCAGCTCTCGATTCCCCCCTCTCTCTCGCACCCTCCATATTACATCCAGCTCCAGGAGCTCCATCATAGCTCCTCGCTGTCGCTGGGAGGATGTTTTCTCCTCCGCTCGCCCCTTCCACCGTCATTTTCTCTCTACCCACCCTTGCCTCCTTCTCCGCGCAGCTCTCGATTCCCCCCTCTCTTTCGCACCCTCCATGTCATATTCCGCTCCAGGAGCTCCATCATAGCTCCTCGCTGTCGCTGGGAGGATGTTTTCTCCTCCGCTCGCCCCTTCCACCGTCATTTTCTCTCTACCCACCCTTGCCTCCTTCTCCGCGCAGCTCTCGATTCCCCCCTCTCTCTCGCACCCTCCATGTCATATTCCGCTCCAGGAGTTCCATCATAGCTCCTCACTGTCGCTGGGAGGATGTTTTCTCCTCTGCTCGCCCCTTCCACCGTCATTTTCTCTCTACCCACCCTTGCCTCCTTCTCCGCGCAGCTCTCGATTCCCCCCTCTCTTTCGCACCCTCCATGTCATATTCCGCTCCAGGAGTTCCATCATAGCTCCTCACTGTCGCTGGGAGGATGTTTTCTCCTCTGCTCGCCCCTTCCCCCGTCATTTTCTCTCTACCCACCCTTGCCTCCTTTTCCGCGCAGCTCTCGATTCCCCCCTCTCTCTCGCACCCTCCATGTCATATTCCGCTCCAGGAGTTCCATCATAGCTCCTCACTGTCGCTGGGAGGATGTTTTCTCCTCTGCTCGCCCCTTCCACCGTCATTTTCTCTCTACCCACCCTTGCCTCCTTCTCCGCGCAGCTCTCGATTCCCCCCTCTCTTTCGCACCCTCCATGTCATATTCCGCTCCAGGAGTTCCATCATAGCTCCTCACTGTCGCTGGGAGGATGTTTTCTCCTCCGCTCGCCTCTTCCACCGTCATTTTCTCTCTACCCACCCTTGCCTCCTTTTCCGCGCAGCTCTCGATTCCCCCCTCTCTCTCGCACCCTCCAAATTACATCCAGCTCCAGGAGCTCCATCATAGCTCCTCGCTGTCGCTGGGAGGATGTTTTCTCCTCCGCTCGCCCCTTCCCCCGTCATTTTCTCTCTACCCACCCTTGCCTCCTTTTCCGCGCAGCTCTCGATTCCCCCCTCTCTTTCGCACCCTCCATGTCATATTCCGCTCCAGGAGCTCCATCATAGCTCCTCGCTGTCGCTGGGAGGATGTTTTCTCCTCCGCTCGCCCCTTCCACCGTCATTTTCTCTCTACCCACCCTTGCCTCCTTCTCCGCGCAGCTCTCGATTCCCCCCTCTCTTTCGCACCCTCCATGTCATATTCCGCTCCAGGAGCTCCATCATAGCTCCTCGCTGTCGCTGGGAGGATGTTTTCTCCTCCGCTCGCCCCTTCCACCGTCATTTTCTCTCTACCCACCCTTGCCTCCTTCTCCGCGCAGCTCTCGATTCCCCCCTCTCTCTCGCACCCTCCATATTACATCCAGCTCCAGGAGCTCCATCATAGCTCCTCGCTGTCGCTGGGAGGATGTTTTCTCCTCCGCTCGCCCCTTCCACCGTCATTTTCTCTCTACCCACCCTTGCCTCCTTCTCCGCGCAGCTCTCGATTCCCCCCTCTCTTTCGCACCCTCCATGTCATATTCCGCTCCAGGAGCTCCATCATAGCTCCTCGCTGTCGCTGGGAGGATGTTTTCTCCTCCGCTCGCCCCTTCCACCGTCATTTTCTCTCTACCCACCCTTGCCTCCTTCTCCGCGCAGCTCTCGATTCCCCCCTCTCTCTCGCACCCTCCATGTCATATTCCGCTCCAGGAGTTCCATCATAGCTCCTCACTGTCGCTGGGAGGATGTTTTCTCCTCTGCTCGCCCCTTCCACCGTCATTTTCTCTCTACCCACCCTTGCCTCCTTCTCCGCGCAGCTCTCGATTCCCCCCTCTCTTTCGCACCCTCCATGTCATATTCCGCTCCAGGAGTTCCATCATAGCTCCTCACTGTCGCTGGGAGGATGTTTTCTCCTCCGCTCGCCCCTTCCACCGTCATTTTCTCTCTACCCACCCTTGCCTCCTTCTCCGCGCAGCTCTCGATTCCCCCCTCTCTTTCGCACCCTCCATGTCATATTCCGCTCCAGGAGCTCCATCATAGCTCCTCGCTGTCGCTGGGAGGATGTTTTCTCCTCCGCTCGCCCCTTCCACCGTCATTTTCTCTCTACCCACCCTTGCCTCCTTCTCCGCGCAGCTCTCGATTCCCCCCTCTCTTTCGCACCCTCCATGTCATATTCCGCTCCAGGAGCTCCATCATAGCTCCTGACTGTCGCTGGGAGGATTTTTTCTCCTCCGCTCGCCCCTTCCACCGTCATTTTCTCTCTACCCACCCTTGCCTCCTTTTCCGCGCAGCTCTCGATTCCCCCCTCTCTTTCGCACCCTCCATGTCATATTCCGCTCCAGGAGCTCCATCATAGCTCCTCGCTGTCGCTGGGAGGATGTTTTCTCCTCTGCTCGCCCCTTCCACCGTCATTTTCTCTCTACCCACCCTTGCCTCCTTCTCCGCGCAGCTCTCGATTCCCCCCTCTCTTTCGCACCCTCCATGTCATATCCCGCTCCAGGAGCTCCATTATAGCTCCTGACTGTCGCTGGGAGGATGTTTTCTCCTCCGCTCGCCCCTTCCACCGTCATTTTCTCTCTACCCACCCTTGCCTCCTTCTCCGCGCAGCTCTCGATTCCCCCCTCTCTTTCGCACCCTCCATGTCATATTCCGCTCCAGGAGCTCCATCATAGCTCCTCGCTGTCGCTGGGAGGATGTTTTCTCCTCCGCTCGCCCCTTCCACCGTCATTTTCTCTCTACCCACCCTTGCCTCCTTCTCCGCGCAGCTCTCGATTCCCCCCTCTCTTCCGCACCCTCCATGTCATATTCCGCTCCAGGAGCTCCATCATAGCTCCTCGCTGTCGCTGGGAGGATGTTTTCTCCTCCGCTCGCCCCTTCCACAGTCATTTTCTCTCTACCCACCCTTGCCTCCTTCTCCGCGTAGCTCTCGATTCCCCCCTCTCTCTTGCACCCTCCATATTACATCCAGCTCCAGGAGCTCCATCATAGCTCCTCGCTGTCGCTGGGAGGATGTTTTCTCCTCCGCTCGCCCCTTCCACCGTCATTTTCTCTCTACCCACCCTTGCCTCCTTCTCCGCGCAGCTCTCGATTCCCCCCTCTCTCTCGCACCCTCCATATTACATCCAGCTCCAGGAGCTCCATCATAGCTCCTCGCTGTCGCTGGGAGGATGTTTTCTCCTCCGCTCGCCCCTTCCACCGTCATTTTCTCTCTACCCACCCTTGCCTCCTTCTCCGCGCAGCTCTCGATTCCCCCCTCTCTTTCGCACCCTCCATGTCATATTCCGCTCCAGGAGCTCCATCATAGCTCCTCGCTGTCGCTGGGAGGATGTTTTCTCCTCCGCTCGCCCCTTCCACCGTCATTTTCTCTCTACCCACCCTTGCCTCCTTTTCCGCGCAGCTCTCGATTCCCCCCTCTCTTTCGCACCCTCCATGTCATATTCCGCTCCAGGAGCTCCATCATAGCTCCTCGCTGTCGCTGGGAGGATGTTTTCTCCTCCGCTCGCCCCTTCCACCGTCATTTTCTCTCTACCCACCCTTGCCTCCTTCTCCGCGCAGCTCTCGATTCCCCCCTCTCTTTCGCACCCTCCATGTCATATTCCGCTCCAGGAGCTCCATCATAGCTCCTCGCTGTCGCTGGGAGGATGTTTTCTCCTCCGCTCGGCCCTTCCACCGTCATTTTCTCTCTACCCACCCTTGCCTCCTTCTCCCCGCAGCTCTCGATTCCCCCCTCTCTCTCGCACCCTCCATATTACATCCAGCTCCAGGAGCTCCATCATAGCTCCTCGCTGTCGCTGGGAGGATGTTTTCTCCTCCGCTCGCCCCTTCCACCGTCATTTTCTCTCTACCCACCCTTGACTCCTTCTCCGCGCAGCTCTCGATTCCCCCCTCTCTTTCGCACCTTCCATGTCATATTCCGCTCCAGGAGCTCCATCATAGCTCCTCGCTGTCGCTGGGAGGATGTTTTCTCCTCCGCTCGCCCCTTCCACCGTCATTTTCTCTCCACCCACCCTTGCCTCCTTCTCCGCGCCGCTCTCAATTCCCCCCTCTCTCTCGCACCCACCATGTCATATCCCGCTCCAGGAGCTCCATCATAGCTCCTCGCTGTCGCTGGGAGGATGTTTTCTCCTCCGCTCGCCCCTTCCACCGTCATTTTCTCTCTACCCACCCTTGCCTCCTTCTCCGCGCAGCTCTCGATTCCCCCCTCTCTCTCGCACCCTCCATATTACATCCAGCTCCAGGAGCTCCATCATAGCTCCTCGCTGTCGCTGGGAGGATGTTTTCTCCTCCGCTCGCCCCTTCCACCGTCATTTTCTCTCTACCCACCCTTGCCTCCTTCTCCGCGCAGCTCTCGATTCCCCCTCTCTTTCGCACCCTCCATGTCATATTCCGCTCCAGGAGTTCCATCATAGCTCCTCGCTGTCGCTGGGAGGATGTTTTCTCCTCTGCTCGCCGCTTCCGCCGTTATTTTCTCTCCACCCACCCTTGCCTCCTTCTCCGCGCTGCTCTTGATTCCCCCCTCTCTTTCGCACCCTCCATGTCATATTCCGCTCCACGAGCTCCATCATAGCTCCTCGCTGTCGCTGGGAGGATGTTTTCTCCTCCGCTCGCCCCTTCCACCGTCATTTTCTCTCTACCCACCCTTGCCTCCTTTTCCGCGCAGCTCTCGATTCCCTCCTCTCTCTCGCACCCTCCATATTACATCCAGCTCCAGGAGCTCCATCATAGCTCCTCGCTGTCGCTGGGAGGATGTTTTCTCCTCCGCTCGCCTCTTCCACCGTCATTTTCTCTCTACCCACCCTTGCCTTCTTCTCCGCGCAGCTCTCGATTCCCCCCTCTCTTTCGCACCCTCCATGTCATATTCCACTCCAGGAGCTCCATCATAGCTCCTCGCTGTCACTGGGAGGATGTTTTCTCCTCCGCTCGCCCCTTCCACCGTCATTTTCTCTCTACCCACCCTTGCCTCCTTCTCCGCGCAGCTCTCGATTCCCCCCTCTCTTTCGCACCCTCCATGTCATATCCCGCTCCAGGAGTTCCATCATAGCTCCTCACTGTCACTGGGAGGATGTTTTCTCCTCCGCTCGCCCCTTCCACCGTCATTTTCTCTCTACCCACCCTTGCCTCCTTCTCCGCGCAGCTCTCGATTCCCTCCTCTCTCTCGCACCCTCCATATTACATCCAGCTCCAGGTGCTCCATCATAGCTCCTCGCTGTCGCTGGGAGGATGTTTTCTCCTCTGCTCGCCGCTTCCGCCGTTATTTTCTCTCCACCCACCCCTGCCTCCTTCTCCGCGCTGCTCTTGATTCCCCCCTCTCTTTCGCACCCTCCATGTCATATTCTGCTCCAGGAGCTCCATCATAGCTCCTCGCTGTCGCTGGGAGGATGTTTTCTCCTCCGCTCGCCCCTTCCACCGTCATTTTCTCTCTACCCACCCTTGCCACCTTCTCCGCGCAGCTCTCGATTCCCTCCTCTCTCTCGCACCCTCCATATTACATCCAGCTCCAGGAGCTCCATCATAGCTCCTCGCTGTCGCTGGGAGGATGTTTTCTCCTCCGCTCGCCCCTTCCACCGTCATTTTCTCTCTACCCACCCTTGCCTCCTTCTCCGCGCAGCTCTCGATTCCCCCCTCTCTTTCGCACCCTCCATGTCATATTCCGCTCCAGGAGCTCCATCATAGCTCCTCGCTGTCGCTGGGAGGATGTTTTCTCCTCCGCTCGCCCCTTCCACCGTCATTTTCTCTCTACCCACCCTTGCCTCCTTTTCCGCGCAGCTCTCGATTCCCCCCTCTCTTTCGCACCCTCCATGTCATATCCCGCTCCAGGAGCTCCATCATAGCTCTTCGCTGTCGCTGGGAGGATGTTTTCTCCTCTGCTCGCCCCTTCCACCGTCATTTTCTCTCTACCCACCCTTGCCTCCTTTTCCGCGCAGCTCTCGATTCCCCCCTCTCTTTCGCACCCTCCATGTCATATTCCGCTCCAGGAGTTCCATCATAGCTCCTCGCTGTCGCTGGGAGGATGTTTTCTCCTCTGCTCGCCGATTCCGCCGTTATTTTCTCTCCACCCACCCTTGCCTCCTTCTCCGCGCTGCTCTTTATTCCCCCCTCTCTTTCGCACCCTCCATGTCATATTCCGCTCCAGGAGCTCCATCATAGCTCCTCGCTGTCGCTGGGAGGATGTTTTCTCCTCCGCTCGCCCCTTCCACCGTCATTTTCTCTCTACCCACCCTTGCCTCCTTTTCCGCGCAGCTCTTGATTCCCTCCTCTCTCTCGCACCCTCCATATTACATCCAGCTCCAGGAGCTCCATCATAGCTCCTCGCTGTCGCTGGGAGGATGTTTTCTCCTCCGCTTGCCTCTTCCACCGTCATTTTCTCTCTACCCACCCTTGCCTTCTTCTCCGCGCAGCTCTCGATCCCCCCTCTCTTTCGCACCCTCCATGTCATATTCCGCTCCAGGAGCTCCATCATAGCTCCTCGCTGTCACTGGGAGGATGTTTTCTCCTCCGCTCGCCCCTTCCACCGTCATTTTCTCTCTACCCACCCTTGCCTCCTTCTCCGCGCAGCTCTCGATTCCCCCCTCTCTTTCGCACCCTCCATGTCATATCCCGCTCCAGGAGTTCCATCATAGCTCCTCACTGTCACTGGGAGGATGTTTTCTCCTCCGCTCGCCCCTTCCACCGTCATTTTCTCTCTACCCACCCTTGCCTCCTTCTCCGCGCAGCTCTCGATTCCCTCCTCTCTCTCGCACCCTCCATATTACATCCAGCTCCAGGTGCTCCATCATAGCTCCTCGCTGTCGCTGGGAGGATGTTTTTTCCTCTGCTCGCCGCTTCCGCCGTTATTTTCTCTCCACTCACCCTTGCCTCCTTCTCCGCGCTGCTCTTGATTCCCCCCTCTCTTTCGCACCCTCCATGTCATATTCCGCTCCAGGAGCTCCATCATAGCTCCTCGCTGTCGCTGGGAGGATGTTTTCTCCTCCGCTCGCCCCTTCCACCGTCATTTTCTCTCTACCCACCCTTGCCTCCTTCTCCGCGCAGCTCTCGATTCCCTCCTCTCTCTCGCACCCTCCATATTACATCCAGCTCCAGGAGCTCCATCATAGCTCCTCGCTGTCGCTGGGAGGATGTTTTCTCCTCCGCTCGCCCCTTCCACCATCATTTTCTCTCTACCCACCCTTGCCTCCTTTTCCGCGCAGCTCTCGATTCCCCCCTCTCTTTCGCACCCTCCATGTCATATTCCGCTCCAGGAGTTCCATCATAGCTCCTCACTGTCGCTGGGAGGATGTTTTCTCCTCCGCTCGCCCCTTCCACCGTCATTTTCTCTCTACCCACCCTTGCCTCCTTCTCCGCGCAGCTCTCGATTCCCCCCTCTCTTTCGCACCCTCCATGTCATATCCCGCTCCAGGAGTTCCATCATAGCTCCTCACTGTCACTGGGAGGATGTTTTCTCCTCCGCTCGCCCCTTCCACCGTCATTTTCTCTCTACCCACCCTTGCCTCCTTCTCCGCGCAGCTCTCGATTCCCTCCTCTCTCTCGCACCCTCCATATTACATCCAGCTCCAGGTGCTCCATCATAGCTCCTCGCTGTCGCTGGGAGGATGTTTTCTCCTCTGCTCGCCGCTTCCGCCGTTATTTTCTCTCCACCCACCCTTGCCTCCTTCTCCGCGCTGCTCTTGATTCCCCCCTCTCTTTCGCACCCTCCATGTCATATTCCGCTCCAGGAGCTCCATCATAGCTCCTCGCTGTCGCTGGGAGGATGTTTTCTCCTCCGCTCGCCCCTTCCACCGTCATTTTCTCTCTACCCACCCTTGCCTCCTTCTCCGCGCAGCTCTCGATTCCCTCCTCTCTCTCGCACCCTCCATATTACATCCAGCTCCAGGAGCTCCATCATAGCTCCTCGCTGTCGCTGGGAGGATGTTTTCTCCTCCGCTCGCCCCTTCCACCGTCATTTTCTCTCTACCCACCCTTGCCTCCTTCTCCGCGCAGCTCTCGATTCCCTCCTCTCTCTCGCACCCTCCATATTACATCCAGCTCCAGGAGCTCCATCATAGCTCCTCGCTGTCGCTGGGAGGATGTTTTCTCCTCCGCTCGCCGCTTCCGCCGTCATTTTCTCTCCTCCCACCCTTGCCTCCTTTTCCGCGCAGCTCTCGATTCCCCCCTCTCTTTTGCACCCTCCATGTCATATCCCGCTCCAGGAGCTCCATCATAGCTCCTCGCTGTCGCTGGGAGGATGTTTTCTCCTCCGCTCGCCCCTTCCACCGTCATTTTCTCTCTACCCACCCTTGCCTCCTTCTCCGCGCAGCTCTCGATTCCCTCCTCTCTCTCGCACCCTCCATATTACATCCAGCTCCAGGTGCTCCATCATAGCTCCTCGCTGTCGCTGGGAGGATGTTTTCTCCTCTGCTCGCCGCTTCCGCCGTTATTTTCTCTCCACCCACCCCTGCCTCCTTCTCCGCGCTGCTCTTGATTCCCCCCTCTCTTTCGCACCCTCCATGTCATATTCCGCTCCAGGAGCTCCATCATAGCTCCTCGCTGTCGCTGGGAGGATGTTTTCTCCTCCGCTCGCCCCTTCCACCGTCATTTTCTCTCTACCCACCCTTGCCTCCTTCTCCGCGCAGCTCTCGATTCCCTCCTCTCTCTCGCACCCTCCATATTACATCCAGCTCCAGGAGCTCCATCATAGCTCCTCGCTGTCGCTGGGAGGATGTTTTCTCCTCCGCTCGCCCCTTCCACCGTCATTTTCTCTCTACCCACCCTTGCCTCCTTTTCCGCGCAGCTCTCGATTCCCCCCTCTCTTTCGCACCCTCCATGTCATATTCCGCTCCAGGAGTTCCATCATAGCTCCTCACTGTCGCTGGGAGGATGTTTTCTCCTCCGCTCGCCCCTTCCACCGTCATTTTCTCTCTACCCACCCTTGCCTCCTTCTCCGCGCAGCTCTCGATTCCCCCCTCTCTTTCGCACCCTCCATGTCATATTCCGCTCCAGGAGCTCCATCATAGCTCCTCGCTGTCGCTGGGAGGATGTTTTCTCCTCCGCTCGCCCCTTCCACCGTCATTTTCTCTCTACCCACCCTTGCCTCCTTTTCCGCGCAGCTCTCGATTCCCCCCTCTCTTTCGCACCCTCCATGTCATATCCCGCTCCAGGAGCTCCATCATAGCTCCTCGCTGTCGCTGGGAGGATGTTTTCTCCTCTGCTCGCCCCTTCCACCGTCATTTTCTCTCTACCCACCCTTGCCTCCTTTTCCGCGCAGCTCTCGATTCCCCCCTCTCTTTCGCACCCTCCATGTCATATTCCGCTCCAGGAGTTCCATCATAGCTCCTCACTGTCGCTGGGAGGATGTTTTCTCCTCCGCTCGCCCCTTCCACCGTCATTTTCTCTCTACCCACCCTTGCCTCCTTCTCCGCGCAGCTCTCGATTCCCCCTCTCTTTCACACCCTCCATGTCATATTCCGCTCCAGGAGCTCCATCATAGCTCCTCGCTGTCGCTGGGAGGATGTTTTCTCCTCCGCTCGCCACTTCCACCGTCATTTTCTCTCTACCCACCATTGCCTCCTTCTCCGCGCAGCTCTCGATTCCCCCCTCTCTCTCGCACCCTCCATATTACATCCAGCTCCAGGAGCTCCATCATAGCTCCTCGCTGTCGCTGGGAGGATGTTTTCTCCTCCGCTCGCCCCTTCCACCGTCATTTTCTCTCTACCCACCCTTGTCTCCTTTTCCGCGCAGCTCTCGATTCCCCCCTCTCTTTCGCACCCTCCATGTCATATTCCGCTCCAGGAGTTCCATCATAGCTCCTCACTGTCGCTGGGAGGATGTTTTCTCCTCTGCTCGCCCCTTCCACCGTCATTTTCTCTCTACCCACCCTTGCCTCCTTCTCCGCGCAGCTCTCGATTCCCCCCTCTCTTTCGCACCCTCCATGGCATATTCCGCTCCAGGAGCTCCATCATAGCTCCTCGCTGTCGCTGGGAGGATGTTTTCTCCTCCGCTCGCCCCTTCCACCGTCATTTTCTCTCTACCCACCCTTGCCTCCTTCTCTGCGCAGCTCTCGATTCCCCCCTCTCTTTCACACCCTCCATGTCATATTCCGCTCCAGGAGCTCCATCATAGCTCCTCGCTGTCGCTGGGAGGATGTTTTCTCCTCCGCTCGCCCCTTCCACCGTCATTTTCTCTCTACCCACCCTTGCCTCCTTCTCCGCGCAGCTCTCGATTCCCCCCTCTCTTTCGCACCCTCCATGTCATATTCCGCTCCAGGAGCTCCATCATAGCTCCTCGCTGTCGCTGGGAGGATGTTTTCTCCTCCGCTCGCCCCTTCCACCGTCATTTTCTCTCTACCCACCCTTGCCTCCTTCTCCGCGCAGCTCTCGATTCCCCCCTCTCTCTCGCACCCTCCATGTCATATTCCGCTCCAGGAGTTCCATCATAGCTCCTCACTGTCGCTGGGAGGATGTTTTCTCCTCTGCTCGCCCCTTCCACCGTCATTTTCTCTCTACCCACCCTTGCCTCCTTCTCCACGCAGCTCTCGATTCCCCCCTCTCTTTCGCACCCTCCATGTCATATTCCGCTCCAGGAGCTCCATCATAGCTCCTCGCTGTCGCTGGGAGGATGTTTTCTCCTCCGCTCGCCCCTTCCACCGTCATTTTCTCTCTACCCACCCTTGCCTCCTTCTCCGCGCAGCTCTCGATTCCCCCCTCTCTTTCGCACCCTCCATGTCATATTCCGCTCCAGGAGCTCCATCATAGCTCCTCGCTGTCGCTGGGAGGATGTTTTCTCCTCCGCTCGCCCCTTCCACCGTCATTTTCTCTCTACCCACCCTTGCCTCCTTCTCCGCGCAGCTCTCGATTCCCTCCTCTCTCTCGCACCCTCCATATTACATCCATCTCCAGGAGCTCCATCATAGCTCCTCGCTGTCGCTGGGAGGATGTTTTCTCCTCCGCTCGCCCCTTCCACCGTCATTTTCTCTCTACCCACCCTTGCCTCCTTCTCCGCGCAGCTCTCGATTCCCCCCTCTCTTTCACACCCTCCATGTCATATTCCGCTCCAGGAGCTCCATCATAACTCCTCGCTGTCGCTGGGAGGATGTTTTCTCCTCCGCTCGCCCCTTCCACCGTCATTTTCTCTCTACCCACCCTTGCCTCCTTCTCCGCGCAGCTCTCGATTCCCCCCTCTCTTTCGCACCCTCCATGTCATATTCCGCTCCAGGAGCTCCATCATAGCTCCTCGCTGTCGCTGGGAGGATGTTTTCTCCTCCGCTCGCCCCTTCCACCGTCATTTTCTCTCTACCCACCCTTGCCTCCTTCTCCGCGCAGCTCTCGATTCCCTCCTCTCTCTCGCACCCTCCATATTACATCCAGCTCCAGGAGCTCCATCATAGCTCCTCGCTGTCGCTGGGAGGATGTTTTCTCCTCCGCTCGCCCCTTCCACCGTCATTTTCTCTCTACCCACCCTCTCCTCCTTTTCCGCGCAGCTCTCGATTCCCCCCTCTCTTTCGCACCCTCCATGTCATATTCCGCTCCAGGAGTTCCATCATAGCTCCTCACTGTCGCTGGGAGGATGTTTTCTCCTCCGCTCGCCCCTTCCACCGTCATTTTCTCTCTACCCACCCTTGCCTCCTTCTCCGCGCAGCTCTCGATTCCCCCCTCTCTTTCGCACCCTCCATGTCATATTCCGCTCCAGGAGCTCCATCATAGCTCCTCGCTGTCGCTGGGAGGATGTTTTCTCCTCCGCTCGCCCCTTCCACCGTCATTTTCTCTCTACCCACCCTTGCCTCCTTTTCCGCGCAGCTCTCGATTCCCCCCTCTCTTTCGCACCCTCCATGTCATATCCCGCTCCAGGAGCTCCATCATAGCTCCTCGCTGTCGCTGGGAGGATGTTTTCTCCTCTGCTCGCCCCTTCCACCGTCATTTTCTCTCTACCCACCCTTGCCTCCTTTTCCGCGCAGCTCTCGATTCCCCCCTCTCTTTCGCACCCTCCATGTCATATTCCGCTCCAGGAGTTCCATCATAGCTCCTCACTGTCGCTGGGAGGATGTTTTCTCCTCTGCTCGCCCCTTCCACCGTCATTTTCTCTCTACCCACCCTTGCCTCCTTCTCCGCGCAGCTCTCGATTCCCCCCTCTCTTTCGCACCCTCCATGGCATATTCCGCTCCAGGAGCTCCATCATAGCTCCTCGCTGTCGCTGGGAGGATGTTTTCTCCTCCGCTCGCCCCTTCCACCGTCATTTTCTCTCTACCCACCCTTGCCTCCTTCTCCGCGCAGCTCTCGATTCCCCCCTCTCTCTCGCACCCTCCATATTACATCCAGCTCCAGGAGCTCCATCATAGCTCCTCACTGTCGCTGGGAGGATGTTTTCTCCTCCGCTGGCCCCTTCCACCGTCATTTTCTCTCTACCCACCCTTGCCTCCTTCTCCGCGCAGCTCTCGATTCCCCCCTCTCTTTCACACCCTCCATGTCATATTCCGCTCCAGGAGCTCCATCATAGCTCCTCGCTGTCGCTGGGAGGATGTTTTCTCCTCCGCTCGCCCCTTCCACCGTCATTTTCTCTCTACCCACCCTTGCCTCCTTCTCCGCGCAGCTCTCGATTCCCCCCTCTCTTTCGCACCCTCCATGTCATATTCCGCTCCAGGAGCTCCATCATAGCTCCTCGCTGTCGCTGGGAGGATGTTTTCTCCTCCGCTCGCCCCTTCCACCGTCATTTTCTCTCTACCCACCCTTGCCTCCTTCTCCGCGCAGCTCTCGATTCCCCCCTCTCTTTCGCACCCTCCATGGCATATTCCGCTCCAGGAGCTCCATCATAGCTCCTCGCTGTCGCTGGGAGGATGTTTTCTCCTCCGCTCGCCCCTTCCACCGTCATTTTCTCTCTACCCACCCTTGCCTCCTTCTCCGCGCAGCTCTCGATTCCCCCCTCTCTCTCGCACCCTCCATATTACATCCAGCTCCAGGAGCTCCATCATAGCTCCTCACTGTCGCTGGGAGGATGTTTTCTCCTCCGCTGGCCCCTTCCACCGTCATTTTCTCTCTACCCACCCTTGCCTCCTTCTCCGCGCAGCTCTCGATTCCCCCCTCTCTTTCACACCCTCCATGTCATATTCCGCTCCAGGAGCTCCATCATAGCTCCTCGCTGTCGCTGGGAGGATGTTTTCTCCTCCGCTCGCCCCTTCCACCGTCATTTTCTCTCTACCCACCCTTGCCTCCTTCTCCGCGCAGCTCTCGATTCCCCCCTCTCTTTCGCACCCTCCATGTCATATTCCGCTCCAGGAGCTCCATCATAGCTCCTCGCTGTCGCTGGGAGGATGTTTTCTCCTCCGCTCGCCCCTTCCACCGTCATTTTCTCTCTACCCACCCTTGCCTCCTTCTCCGCGCAGCTCTCGATTCCCTCCTCTCTCTCGCACCCTCCATATTACATCCAGCTCCAGGAGCTCCATCATAGCTCCTCGCTGTCGCTGGGAGGATGTTTTCTCCTCCGCTCGCCCCTTCCACCGTCATTTTCTCTCTACCCACCCTTGCCTCCTTCTCCGCGCAGCTCTCGATTCCCTCCTCTCTCTCGCACCCTCCATATTACATCCAGCTCCAGGAGCTCCATCATAGCTCCTCGCTGTCGCTGGGAGGATGTTTTCTCCTCCGCTCGCCCCTTCCACCGTCATTTTCTCTCTACCCACCCTTGCCTCCTTCTCCGCGCAGCTCTCGATTCCCTCCTCTCTCTCGCACCCTCCATATTACATCCAGCTCCAGGAGCTCCATCATAGCTCCTCGCTGTCGCTGGGAGGATGTTTTCTCCTCTGCTCGCCGCTTCCGCCGTCATTTTCTCTCCACCCATCCTTGCCTCCTTTTCCGCGCAGCTCTCGATTCCCCCCTCTCTTTTGCACCCTCCATGTCATATCCCGCTCCAGGAGCTCCATCATAGCTCCTCGCTGTCGCTGGGAGGATGTTTTCTCTTCCGCTCGCCCCTTCCACCGTCATTTTCTCTCTACCCACCCTTGCCTCCTTCTCCGCGCAGCTCTCGATTCCCTCCTCTCTCTCGCACCCTCCATATTACATCCAGCTCCAGGTGCTCCATCATAGCTCCTCGCTGTCGCTGGGAGGATGTTTTCTCCTCTGCTCGCCGCTTCCGCCGTTATTTTCTCTCCACCCACCCCTGCCTCCTTCTCCGCGCTGCTCTTGATTCCCCCCTCTCTTTCGCACCCTCCATGTCATATTCCGCTCCAGGAGCTCCATCATAGCTCCTCGCTGTCGCTGGGAGGATGTTTTCTCCTCCGCTCGCCCCTTCCACCGTCATTTTCTCTCTACCCACCCTTGCCTCCTTCTCCGCGCAGCTCTCGATTCCCTCCTCTCTCTCGCACCCTCCATATTACATCCAGCTCCAGGAGCTCCATCATAGCTCCTCGCTGTCGCTGGGAGGATGTTTTCTCCTCCGCTTGCCCCTTCCACCGTCATTTTCTCTCTACCCACCCTTGCCTCCTTTTCCGCGCAGCTCTCGATTCCCCCCTCTCTTTCGCACCCTCCATGTCATATTCCGCTCCAGGAGTTCCATCATAGCTCCTCACTGTCGCTGGGAGGATGTTTTCTCCTCCGCTCGCCCCTTCCACCGTCATTTTCTCTCTACCCACCCTTGCCTCCTTCTCCGCGCAGCTCTCGATTCCCCCCTCTCTTTCGCACCCTCCATGTCATATTCCGCTCCAGGAGCTCCATCATAGCTCCTCGCTGTCGCTGGGAGGATGTTTTCTCCTCCGCTCGCCCCTTCCACCGTCATTTTCTCTCTACCCACCCTTGCCTCCTTTTCCGCGCAGCTCTCGATTCCCCCCTCTCTTTCGCACCCTCCATGTCATATCCCGCTCCAGGAGCTCCATCATAGCTCCTCGCTGTCGCTGGGAGGATGATTTCTCCTCTGCTCGCCCCTTCCACCGTCATTTTCTCTCTACCCACCCTTGCCTCCTTTTCCGCGCAGCTCTCGATTCCCCCCTCTCTTTCGCACCCTCCATCTCATATTCCGCTCCAGGAGTTCCATCATAGCTCCTCACTGTCGCTGGGAGGATGTTTTCTCCTCCGCTCGCCCCTTCCACCGTCATTTTCTCTCTACCCACCCTTGCCTCCTTCTCCGCGCAGCTCTCGATTCCCCCTCTCTTTCACACCCTCCATGTCATATTCCGCTCCAGGAGCTCCATCATAGCTCCTCGCTGTCGCTGGGAGGATGTTTTCTCCTCCGCTCGCCCCTTCCACCGTCATTTTCTCTCTACCCACCATTGCCTCCTTCTCCGCGCAGCTCTCGATTCCCCCCTCTCTCTCGCACCCTCCATATTACATCCAGCTCCAGGAGCTCCATCATAGCTCCTCGCTGTCGCTGGGAGGATGTTTTCTCCTCCGCTCGCCCCTTCCACCGTCATTTTCTCTCTACCCACCCTTGTCTCCTTTTCCGCGCAGCTCTCGATTCCCCCCTCTCTTTCGCACCCTCCATGTCATATTCCGCTCCAGGAGTTCCATCATAGCTCCTCACTGTCGCTGGGAGGATGTTTTCTCCTCCGCTCGCCCCTTCCACCGTCATTTTCTCTCTACCCACCCTTGCCTCCTTCTCCGCGCAGCTCTCGATTCCCCCCTCTCTTTCGCACCCTCCATGTCATATTCCGCTCCAGGAGCTCCATCATAGCTCCTCGCTGTCGCTGGGAGGATGTTTTCTCCTCCGCTCGCCCCTTCCACCGTCATTTTCTCTCTACCCACCCTTGCCTCCTTCTCCGCGCAGCTCTCGATTCCCTCCTCTCTCTCGCACCCTCCATATTACATCCAGCTCCAGGAGCTCCATCATAGCTCCTCGCTGTCGCTGGGAGGATGTTTTCTCCTCCGCTCGCCCCTTCCACCGTCATTTTCTCTCTACCCACCCTTGTCTCCTTTTCCGCGCAGCTCTCGATTCCCCCCTCTCTTTCGCACCCTCCATGTCATATTCCGCTCCAGGAGTTCCATCATAGCTCCTCACTGTCGCTGGGAGGATGTTTTCTCCTCCGCTCGCCCCTTCCACCGTCATTTTCTCTCTACCCACCCTTGCCTCCTTCTCCGCGCAGCTCTCGATTCCCCCCTCTCTTTCGCACCCTCCATGTCATATTCCGCTCCATATTACATCCAGCTCCAGGAGCTCCATCACAGCTCCTCGCTGTCGCTGGGAGGATGTTTTCTCCTCCGCTCGCCCCTTCCACCGTCATTTTCTCTCTACCCACCCTTGCCTCCTTCTCCGCACAGCTCTCGATTCCCTCCTCTCTCTCGCACCCTCCATATTACATCCAGCTCCAGGAGCTCCATCATAGCTCCTCGCTGTCGCTGGGAGGATGTTTTCTCCTCCGCTCGCCCCTTCCACCGTCATTTTCTCTCTACCCACCCTTGCCTCCTTTTCCGCGCAGCTCTCGATTCCCCCTTCTCTTTCGCACCCTCCATGTCATATTCCGCTCCAGGAGTTCCATCATAGCTCCTCACTGTCGCTGGGAGGATGTTTTCTCCTCCGCTCGCCCCTTCCCCCGTCATTTTCTCTCTACCCACCCTTGCCTCCTTCTCCGCGCAGCTCTCGATTCCCTCCTCTCTCTCGCACCCTCCATATTACATCCAGCTCCAGGAGCTCCATCATAGCTCCTCGCTGTCGCTGGGAGGATGTTTTCTCCTCCGCTCGCCCCTTCCACCGTCATTTTCTCTCTACCCACCCTTGCCTCCTTCTCCGCGCAGCTCTCGATTCCCCCCTCTCTCTCGCACCCTCCATATTACATCCAGCTCCAGGAGCTCCATCATAGCTCCTCGCTGTCGCTGGGAGGATGTTTTCTCCTCCGCTCGCCCCTTCCACCGTCATTTTCTCTCTACCCACCCTTGTCTCCTTTTCCGCGCAGCTCTCTATTCCCCCCTCTCTTTCGCACCCTCCATGTCATATTCCGCTCCAGGAGTTCCATCATAGCTCCTCACTGTCGCTGGGAGGATGTTTTCTCCTCCGCTCGCCCCTTCCACCGTCATTTTCTCTCTACCCACCCTTGCCTCCTTCTCCGCGCAGCTCTCGATTCCCCCCTCTCTTTCGCACCCTCCATGTCATATTCCGCTCCAGGAGCTCCATCATAGCTCCTCGCTGTCGCTGGGAGGATGTTTTCTCCTCCGCTCGCCCCTTCCACCGTCATTTTCTCTCTACCCACCCTTGCCTCCTTCTCCGCGCAGCTCTCGATTCCCTCCTCTCTCTCGCACCCTCCATATTACATCCAGCTCCAGGAGCTCCATCATAGCTCCTCGCTGTCGCTGGGAGGATGTTTTCTCCTCCGCTCGCCCCTTCCACCGTCATTTTCTCTCTACCCACCCTTGCCTCCTTTTCCGCGCAGCTCTCGATTCCCCCTTCTCTTTCGCACCCTCCATGTCATATTCCGCTCCAGGAGTTCCATCATAGCTCCTCACTGTCGCTGGGAGGATGTTTTCTCCTCCGCTCGCCCCTTCCCCCGTCATTTTCTCTCTACCCACCCTTGCCTCCTTCTCCGCGCAGCTCTCGATTCCCCCCTCTCTTTCGCACCCTCCATGTCATATTCCGCTCCAGGAGTTCCATCATAGCTCCTCACTGTCGCTGGGAGGATGTTTTCTCCTCCGCTCGCCCCTTCCCCCGTCATTTTCTCTCTACCCACCCTTGCCTCCTTCTCCGCGCAGCTCTCGATTCTCCCCTCTCTTTCGCACCCTCCATGTCATATTCCGCTCCAGGAGTTCCATCATAGCTCCTCACTGTCGCTGGGAGGATGTTTTCTCCTCCGCTCGCCCCTTCCACCGTCATTTTCTCTCTACCCACCCTTTCCTCCTTTTCCGCGCAGCTCTCGATTCCCCCCTCTCTTTCGCACCCTCCATGTCATATTCCGCTCCAGGAGCTCCATCATAGCTCCTCGCTGTCGCTGGGAGGATGTTTTCTCCTCCGCTCGCCCCTTCCACCGTCATTTTCTCTCTACCCACCCTTGCCTCCTTCTCCGCGCAGCTCTCGATTCCCCCCTCTCTTTCGCACCCTCCATGTCATATTCCGCTCCAGGAGCTCCATCATAGCTCCTCGCTGTCGCTGGGAGGATGTTTTCTCCTCCGCTCGCCCCTTCCACCGTCATTTTCTCTCTACCCACCCTTGCCTCCTTCTCCGCGCAGCTCTCGATTCCCTCCTCTCTCTCGCACCCTCCATATTACATCCAGCTCCAGGAGCTCCATCATAGCTCCTCGCTGTCGCTGGGAGGATGTTTTCTCCTCCGCTCTCCCCTTCCACCGTCATTTTCTCTCTACCCACCCTTGCCTCCTTTTCCGCGCAGCTCTCGATTCCCCCTTCTCTTTCGCACCCTCCATGTCATATTCCGCTCCAGGAGTTCCATCATAGCTCCTCACTGTCGCTGGGAGGATGTTTTCTCCTCCGCTCGCCCCTTCCACCGTCATTTTCTCTCTACCCACCCTTGCCTCCTTCTCCGCGCAGCTCTCGATTCCCCCCTCTCTTTCGCACCCTCCATGTCATATTCCGCTCCATATTACATCCAGCTCCAGGAGCTCCATCATAGCTCCTCGCTGTCGCTGGGAGGATGTTTTCTCCTCCGCTCGCCCCTTCCACCGTCATTTTCTCTCTACCCACCCTTGCCTCCTTCTCCGCACAGCTCTCGATTCCCTCCTCTCTCTCGCACCCTCCATATTACATCCAGCTCCAGGAGCTCCATCATAGCTCCTCGCTGTCGCTGGGAGGATGTTTTCTCCTCCGCTCGCCCCTTCCACCGTCATTTTCTCTCTACCCACCCTTGCCTCCTTTTCCGCGCAGCTCTCGATTCCCCCTTCTCTTTCGCACCCTCCATGTCATATTCCGCTCCAGGAGTTCCATCATAGCTCCTCACTGTCGCTGGGAGGATGTTTTCTCCTCCGCTCGCCCCTTCCCCCGTCATTTTCTCTCTACCCACCCTTGCCTCCTTCTCCGCGCAGCTCTCGATTCCCTCCTCTCTCTCGCACCCTCCATATTACATCCAGCTCCAGGAGCTCCATCATAGCTCCTCGCTGTCGCTGGGAGGATGTTTTCTCCTCCGCTCGCCCCTTCCACCGTCATTTTCTCTCTACCCACCCTTGCCTCCTTCTCCGCGCAGCTCTCGATTCCCCCCTCTCTCTCGCACCCTCCATATTACATCCAGCTCCAGGAGCTCCATCATAGCTCCTCGCTGTCGCTGGGAGGATGTTTTCTCCTCCGCTCGCCCCTTCCACCGTCATTTTCTCTCTACCCACCCTTGTCTCCTTTTCCGCGCAGCTCTCTATTCCCCCCTCTCTTTCGCACCCTCCATGTCATATTCCGCTCCAGGAGTTCCATCATAGCTCCTCACTGTCGCTGGGAGGATGTTTTCTCCTCCGCTCGCCCCTTCCACCGTCATTTTCTCTCTACCCACCCTTGCCTCCTTCTCCGCGCAGCTCTCGATTCCCCCCTCTCTTTCGCACCCTCCATGTCATATTCCGCTCCAGGAGCTCCATCATAGCTCCTCGCTGTCGCTGGGAGGATGTTTTCTCCTCCGCTCGCCCCTTCCACCGTCATTTTCTCTCTACCCACCCTTGCCTCCTTCTCCGCGCAGCTCTCGATTCCCTCCTCTCTCTCGCACCCTCCATATTACATCCAGCTCCAGGAGCTCCATCATAGCTCCTCGCTGTCGCTGGGAGGATGTTTTCTCCTCCGCTCGCCCCTTCCACCGTCATTTTCTCTCTACCCACCCTTGCCTCCTTTTCCGCGCAGCTCTCGATTCCCCCTTCTCTTTCGCACCCTCCATGTCATATTCCGCTCCAGGAGTTCCATCATAGCTCCTCACTGTCGCTGGGAGGATGTTTTCTCCTCCGCTCGCCCCTTCCCCCGTCATTTTCTCTCTACCCACCCTTGCCTCCTTCTCCGCGCAGCTCTCGATTCCCCCCTCTCTTTCGCACCCTCCATGTCATATTCCGCTCCAGGAGTTCCATCATAGCTCCTCACTGTCGCTGGGAGGATGTTTTCTCCTCCGCTCGCCCCTTCCCCCGTCATTTTCTCTCTACCCACCCTTGCCTCCTTCTCCGCGCAGCTCTCGATTCTCCCCTCTCTTTCGCACCCTCCATGTCATATTCCGCTCCAGGAGTTCCATCATAGCTCCTCACTGTCGCTGGGAGGATGTTTTCTCCTCCGCTCGCCCCTTCCACCGTCATTTTCTCTCTACCCACCCTTTCCTCCTTTTCCGCGCAGCTCTCGATTCCCCCCTCTCTTTCGCACCCTCCATGTCATATTCCGCTCCAGGAGCTCCATCATAGCTCCTCGCTGTCGCTGGGAGGATGTTTTCTCCTCCGCTCGCCCCTTCCACCGTCATTTTCTCTCTACCCACCCTTGCCTCCTTCTCCGCGCAGCTCTCGATTCCCCCCTCTCTTTCGCACCCTCCATGTCATATTCCGCTCCAGGAGCTCCATCATAGCTCCTCGCTGTCGCTGGGAGGATGTTTTCTCCTCCGCTCGCCCCTTCCACCGTCATTTTCTCTCTACCCACCCTTGCCTCCTTCTCCGCGCAGCTCTCGATTCCCTCCTCTCTCTCGCACCCTCCATATTACATCCAGCTCCAGGAGCTCCATCATAGCTCCTCGCTGTCGCTGGGAGGATGTTTTCTCCTCCGCTCTCCCCTTCCACCGTCATTTTCTCTCTACCCACCCTTGCCTCCTTTTCCGCGCAGCTCTCGATTCCCCCTTCTCTTTCGCACCCTCCATGTCATATTCCGCTCCAGGAGTTCCATCATAGCTCCTCACTGTCGCTGGGAGGATGTTTTCTCCTCCGCTCGCCCCTTCCCCCGTCATTTTCTCTCTACCCACCCTTGCCTCCTTCTCCGCGCAGCTCTCGATTCCCCCCTCTCTTTCGCACCCTCCATGTCATATTCCGCTCCAGGAGTTCCATCATAGCTCCTCACTGTCGCTGGGAGGATGTTTTCTCCTCCGCTCGCCCCTTCCCCCGTCATTTTCTCTCTACCCACCCTTGCCTCCTTCTCCGCGCAGCTCTCGATTCTCCCCTCTCTTTCGCACCCTCCATGTCATATTCCGCTCCAGGAGTTCCATCATAGCTCCTCACTGTCGCTGGGAGGATGTTTTCTCCTCCGCTCGCCCCTTCCACCGTCATTTTCTCTCTACCCACCCTTTCCTCCTTTTCCGCGCAGCTCTCGATTCCCCCCTCTCTTTCGCACCCTCCATGTCATATTCCGCTCCAGGAGCTCCATCATAGCTCCTCGCTGTCGCTGGGAGGATGTTTTCTCCTCCGCTCGCCCCTTCCACCGTCATTTTCTCTCTACCCACCCTTGCCTCCTTCTCCGCGCAGCTCTCGATTCCCCCCTCTCTTTCGCACCCTCCATGTCATATTCCGCTCCAGGAGCTCCATCATAGCTCCTCGCTGTCGCTGGGAGGATGTTTTCTCCTCCGCTCGCCCCTTCCACCGTCATTTTCTCTCTACCCACCCTTGCCTCCTTCTCCGCGCAGCTCTCGATTCCCTCCTCTCTCTCGCACCCTCCATATTACATCCAGCTCCAGGAGCTCCATCATAGCTCCTCGCTGTCGCTGGGAGGATGTTTTCTCCTCCGCTCGCCCCTTCCACCGTCATTTTCTCTCTACCCACCCTTGCCTCCTTCTCCGCGCAGCTCTCGATTCCCTCCTCTCTCTCGCACCCTCCATATTACATCCAGCTCCAGGAGCTCCATCATAGCTCCTCGCTGTTTCTGGGAGGATGTTTTCTCCTCTGCTCGCCGCTTCCGCCGTCATTTTCTCTCCACCCACCCTTGCTTTCTTTTCCGCGCAGCTCTCGATTCCCCCCTCTCTTTCGCATCCTCCATGTCATATCCCACTCCAGGAGCTCCATTATAGCTCCTCGCTGTCGCTGGGAGGATGTTTTCTCCTCTGCTCGCCCCTTCCACCGTCATTTTCTCTCTACCCACCCTTGCCTCCTTTTCCGCGCAGCTCTCAATTCCCCCCTCTCTTTCGCACCCTCCATGTCATATTCCGCTCCAGGAGTTCCATCATAGCTCCACACTGTCGCTGGGAGGATGTTTTCTCCTCTGCTCGCCCCTTCCACCGTCATTTTCTCTCTACCCACCCTTGCCTCCTTCTCCGCGCAGCTCTCGATTCCCCCCTCTCTCTCGCACCCTCCATATTACATCCAGCTCCAGGAGCTCCATCATAGCTCCTCGCTGTCGCTGGGAGGATGTTTTCTCCTCCGCTCGCCCCTTCCACCGTCATTTTCTCTCTACCCACCCTTGCCTCCTTCTCCGCGCAGCTCTCGATTCCCCCCTCTCTTTCACACCCTGCATGTCATATTCCGCTCCAGGAGCTCCATCATAGCTCCTCGCTGTCGCTGGGAGGATGTTTTCTCCTCCGCTCGCCCCTTCCACCGTCATTTTCTCTCTACCCACCCTTGTCTCCTTTTCCGCGCAGCTCTCGATTCCCCCCTCTCTTTCGCACCCTCCATGTCATATTCCGCTCCAGGAGTTCCATCATAGCTCCTCGCTGTCGCTGGGAGGATGTTTTCTCCTCCGCTCGCCCCTTCCACCGTCATTTTCTCTCTACCCACCCTTGCCTCCTTCTCCGCGCAGCTCTCGATTCCCCCCTCTCTCTCGCACCCTCCATATTACATCCAGCTCCAGGAGCTCCATCATAGCTCCTCGCTGTCGCTGGGAGGATGTTTTCTCCTCCGCTCGCCCCTTCCACCGTCATTTTCTCTCTACCCACCCTTGTCTCCTTTTCCGCGCAGCTCTCGATTCCCCCCTCTCTTTCGCACCCTCCATGTCATATTCCGCTCCAGGAGTTCCATCATAGCTCCTCACTGTCGCTGGGAGGATGTTTTCTCCTCCGCTCGCCCCTTCCACCGTCATTTTCTCTCTACCCACCCTTGCCTCCTTCTCCGCGCAGCTCTCGATTCCCCCCTCTCTCTCGCACCCTCCATATTACATCCAGCTCCAGGAGCTCCATCATAGCTCCTCGCTGTCGCTGGGAGGATGTTTTCTCCTCCGCTCGCCCCTTCCACCGTCATTTTCTCTCTACCCACCCTTGCCTCCTTCTCCGCGCAGCTCACGATTCCCCCCTCTCTTTCACACCCTCCATGTCATATTCCGCTCCAGGAGCTCCATCATAGCTCCTCGCTGTCGCTGGGAGGATGTTTTCTCCTCCGCTCGCCCCTTCCACCGTCATTTTCTCTCTATCCACCCTTGCCTCCTTCTCCGCGCAGCTCTCGATTCCCCCCTCTCTCTCGCACCCTCCATATTACATCCAGCTCCAGGAGCTCCATCATAGCTCCTCGCTGTCGCTGGGAGGATGTTTTCTCCTCCGCTCGCCCCTTCCACCGTCATTTTCTCTCTACCCACCCTTGTCTCCTTTTCCGCGCAGCTCTCGATTCCCCCCTCTCTTTCGCACCCTCCATGTCATATTCCGCTCCAGGAGTTCCATCATAGCTCCTCACTGTCGCTGGGAGGATGTTTTCTCCTCCGCTCGCCCCTTCCCCCGTCATTTTCTCTCTACCCACCCTTGCCTCCTTCTCCGCGCAGCTCTCGATTCCCCCCTCTCTTTCGCACCCTCCATGTCATATTCCGCTCCAGGAGCTCCATCATAGCTCCTCGCTGTCGCTGGGAGGATGTTTTCTCCTCCGCTCGCCTCTTCCACTGTCATTTTCTCTCTACCCACCCTTTCCTCCTTTTCCGCGCAGCTCTCGATTCCCCCCTCTCTTTCGCACCCTCCATGTCATATTCCGCTCCAGGAGCTCCATCATAGCTCCTCACTGTCGCTGGGAGGATGTTTTCTCCTCCGCTCGCCCTTTCCACCGTCATTTTCTCTCTACCCACCCTTGCCTCCTTTTCCACGCAGCTCTCGATTCCCCCCTCTCTTTCGCATCCTCCATGTCATATCCCGCTCCAGGAGCTCCATTATAGCTCCTCGCTGTCGCTGGGAGGATGTTTTCTCCTCTGCTCGCCCCTTCCACCGTCATTTTCTCTCTACCCACCCTTGCCTCCTTTTCCGCGCAGCTCTCAATTCCCCCCTCTCTTTCGCACCCTCCATGTCATATTCCGCTCCAGGAGTTCCATCATAGCTCCACACTGTCGCTGGGAGGATGTTTTCTCCTCTGCTCGCCCCTTCCACCGTCATTTTCTCTCTACCCACCCTTGCCTCCTTCTCCGCGCAGCTCTCGATTCCCCCCTCTCTCTCGCACCCTCCATTTTACATCCAGCTCCAGGAGCTCCATCATAGCTCCTCGCTGTCGCTGGGAGGATGTTTTCTCCTCCGCTCGCCCCTTCCACCGTCATTTTCTCTCTACCCACCCTTGTCTCCTTTTCCGCGCAGCTCTCGATTCCCCCCTCTCTTTCGCACCCTCCATGTCATATTCCGCTCCAGGAGTTCCATCATAGCTCCTCGCTGTCGCTGGGAGGATGTTTTCTCCTCCGCTCGCCCCTTCCACCGTCATTTTCTCTCTACCCACCCTTGCCTCCTTTTCCGCGCAGCTCTCGATTCCCCCCTCTCTTTCGCACCCTCAATGTCATATTCCGCTCCAGGAATTCAATCATAGCTCCTCACTGTCGCTGGGAGGATGTTTTCTCCTCTGCTCGCCCCTTCCACCGTCATTTTCTCTCTACCCACCCTTGCCTCCTTCTCCGCGCAGCTCTCGATTCCCCCCTCTCTTTCGCACCCTCCATGGCATATTCCGCTCCAGGAGCTCCATCATAGCTCCTCGCTGTCGCTGGGAGGATGTTTTCTCCTCCGCTCGCCCCTTCCACCGTCATTTTCTCTCTACCCACCCTTGCCTCCTTCTCCGCGCAGCTCTCGATTCCCCCCTCTCTCTCGCACCCTCCATATTACATCCAGCTCCAGGAGCTCCATCATAGCTCATCGCTGTCGCTGGGAGGATGTTTTCTCCTCCGCTTGCCCCTTCCACCGTCATTTTCTCTCTACCCACCCTTGCCTCCTTCTCCGCGCAGCTCTCGATTCCCCCCTCTCTTTCACACCCTCCATGTCATATTCCGCTCCAGGAGCTCCATCATAGCTCCTCGCTGTCGCTGGGAGGATGTTTTCTCCTCCGCTCGCCCCTTCCACCGTCATTTTCTCTCTATCCACCCTTGCCTCCTTCTCCGCGCAGCTCTCGATTCCCCCCTCTCTCTCGCACCCTCCATATTACATCCAGCTCCAGGAGCTCCATCATAGCTCCTCGCTGTCGCTGGGAGGATGTTTTCTCCTCCGCTCGCCCCTTCCACTGTCATTTTCTCTCTACCCACCCTTGCCTCCTTCTCCGCGCAGCTCTCGATTCCCCCCTCTCTTTCACACCCTCCATGTCATATTCCGCTCCAGGAGCTCCATCATAGCTCCTCGCTGTCGCTGGGAGGATGTTTTCTCCTACGTTCGCCCCTTCCACCGTCATTTTCTCTCTACCCACCTTTGCCTCCATCTCTGCGCAGCTCTCGATTCCCCCCTCTCTTTCGCACCCTCCATGTCATATTCCGCTCCAGGAGCTCCATCATAGCTCCTCGCTGTCGCTGGGAGGATGTTTTCTCCTCCGCTCGCCCCTTCCACCGTCATTTTCTCTCTACCCACCCTTGCCTCCTTCTCCGCGCAGCTCTCGATTCCCCCCTCTCTTTCACACCCTCCATGTCATATTCCGCTCCAGGAGCTCCATCATAGCTCCTCGCTGTCGCTGGGAGGATGTTTTCTCCTCCGCTCGCCCCTTCCACCGTCATTTTCTCTCTATCCACCCTTGCCTCCTTCTCCGCGCAGCTCTCGATTCCCCCCTCTCTCTCGCACCCTCCATATTACATCCAGCTCCAGGAGCTCCATCATAGCTCCTCGCTGTCGCTGGGAGGATGTTTTCTCCTCCGCTCGCCCCTTCCACTGTCATTTTCTCTCTACCCACCCTTGCCTCCTTCTCCGCGCAGCTCTCGATTCCCCCCTCTCTTTCACACCCTCCATGTCATATTCCGCTCCAGGAGCTCCATCATAGCTCCTCGCTGTCGCTGGGAGGATGTTTTCTCCTACGTTCGCCCCTTCCACCGTCATTTTCTCTCTACCCACCCTTGCCTCCTTCTCCGCGCAGCTCTCGATTCCCCCCTCTCTCTCGCACCCTCCATACTACATCCAGCTCCAGGAGCTCCATCATAGCTCCTCGCTGTCGCTGGGAGGATGTTTTCTCCTCCGCTCGCCCCTTCCACCGTCATTTTCTCTCTACCCACCCTTGCCTCCTTCTCCGCGCAGCTCTCGATTCCCCCCTCTCTCTCGCACCCTCCATATTACATCCAGCTCCAGGAGCTCCATCATAGCTCCTCGCTGTCGCTGGGAGGATGTTTTCTCCTCCGCTCGCCCCTTCCACCGTCATTTTCTCTCTACCCACCCTTGCCTCCTTCTCCGCGCAGCTCTCGATTCCCCCCTCTCTTTCGCACCCTCCATGTCATATTCCGCTCCAGGAGCTCCATCATAGCTCCTCGCTGTCGCTGGGAGGATGTTTTCTCCTCCGCTCGCCCCTTCCACCGTCATTTTCTCTCTACCCACCCTTGCCTCCTTTTCCGCGCAGCTCTCGATTCCCCCCTCTCTTTCGCACCCTCCATGTCATATCCCGCTCCAGGAGCTCCATCATAGCTCCTCGCTGTCGCTGGGAGGATGTTTTCTCCTCCGCTCGCCCCTTCCACCGTCATTTTCTCTCTACCCACCCTTGCCTCCTTCTCCGCGCAGCTCTCGATTCCCCCCTCTCTTTCGCACCCTCCATGTCATATTCCGCTCCAGGAATTCCATCATAGCTCCTCACTGTCGCTGGGAGGATGTTTTCTCCTCTGCTCGCCCCTTCCACCGTCATTTTCTCTCTACCCACCCTTGCCTCCTTCTCCGCGCAGCTCTCGATTCCCCCCTCTCTTTCACACCCTCCATGGCATATTCCGCTCCAGGAGCTCCATCATAGCTCCTCGCTGTCGCTGGGAGGATGTTTTCTCCTCCGCTCGCCCCTTCCACCGTCATTTTCTCTCTACCCACCCTTGCCTCCTTCTCCACGCAGCTCTCGATTCCCCCCTCTCTCTCGCACCCTCCATATTACATCCAGCTCCAGGAGCTCCATCATAGCTCCTCGCTGTCGCTGGGAGGATGTTTTCTCCTCCGCTCTCCCCTTCCACCGTCATTTTCTCTCTACCCACCCTTGCCTCCTTCTCCACGCAGCTCTCGATTCCCCCCTCTCTTTCACACCCTCCATGTCATATTCCGCTCCAGGAGCTCCATCATAGCTCCTCGCTGTCGCTGGGAGGATGTTTTCTCCTCCGCTCGCCCCTTCCACCGTCATTTTCTCTCTATCCACCCTTGCCTCCTTCTCCGCGCAGCTCTCGATTCCCCCCTCTCTCTCGCACCCTCCATATTACATCCAGCTCCAGGAGCTCCATCATAGCTCCTCGCTGTCGCTGGGAGGATTTTTTCTCCTCCGCTCGCCCCTTCCACCGTCATTTTCTCTCTACCCACCCTTGTCTCCTTTTCCGCGCAGCTCTCGATTCCCCCCTCTCTTTCGCACCCTCCATGTCATATTCCGCTCCAGGAGTTCCATCATAGCTCCTCACTGTCGCTGGGAGGATGTTTTCTCCTCCGCTCGCCCCTTCCCCCGTCATTTTCTCTCTACCCACCCTTGCCTCCTTCTCCGCGCAGCTCTCGATTCCCCCCTCTCTTTCGCACCCTCCATGTCATATTCCGCTCCAGGAGCTCCATCATAGCTCCTCGCTGTCGCTGGGAGGATGTTTTCTCCTCCGCTCGCCCCTTCCACCGTCATTTTCTCTCTACCCACCCTTTCCTCCTTTTCCGCGCAGCTCTCGATTCCCCCCTCTCTTTCGCACCCTCCATGTCATATTCCGCTCCAGGAGTTCCATCATAGCTCCTCACTGTCGCTGGGAGGATGTTTTCTCCTCCGCTCGCCCCTTCCACCGTCATTTTCTCTCTACCCACCCTTGCCTCCTTCTCCGCGCAGCTCTCGATTCCCCCCTCTCTTTCGCACCCTCCATGTCATATTCCGCTCCAGGAGCTCCATCATAGCTCCTCGCTGTGGCTGGGAGGATGTTTTCTCCTCCGCTCGCCCCTTCCACCGTCATTTTCTCTCTATCCACCCTTGCCTCCTTTTCCGCGCAGCTCTCGATTCCCCCCTCTCTTTCGCACCCTCCATGTCATATTCCGCTCCAGGAGTTCCATCATAGCTCCTCACTGTCGCTGGGAGGATGTTTTCTCCTCCGCTCGCCCCTTCCACCGTCATTTTCTCTCTACCCACCCTTGCCTCCTTCTCCGTGCAGCTCTCGATTCCCCCCTCTCTTTCGCACCCTCCATGTCATATTCCGCTCCAGGAGTTCCATCATAGCTCCTCACTGTCGCTGGGAGGATGTTTTCTCCTCCGCTCGCCCCTTCCACCGTCATTTTCTCTCTACCCACCCTTGCCTCCTTCTCCACGCAGCTCTCGATTCCCCCCTCTCTTTCGAACCCTCCATGTCATATTCCGCTCCAGGAGCTCCATCATAGCTCCTCGCTGTCGCTGGGAGGATGTTTTCTCCTCCGCTCGCCCCTTCCACCGTCATTTTCTCTCTACCCACCCTTGCCTCCTTTTCCGCGCAACTCTCGATTCCCCCCTCTCTTTCGCACCCTCCATGTCATATTCCGCTCCAGGAGCTCCATTATAGCTCCTCGCTGTCGCTGGGAGGATGTTTTCTCCTCCGCTCGCCCCTTCCACCGTCATTTTCTCTCTACCCACCCTTGCCTCCTTCTCCGCGCAGCTCTCAATTCCACCCTCTCTTTCGCACCCTCCATGTCATATTCCGCTCCAGGAGCTCCATCATAGCTCCTCGCTGTCGCTGGGAGGATGTTTTCTCCTCCGCTCGCCCCTTCCACCGTCATTTTCTCTCTACCCACCCTTGCCTCCTTCTCCGCGCAGCTCTCGATTCCCTCCTCTCTCTCGCACCCTCCATATTACATCCAGCTCCAGGAGCTCCATCATAGCTCCTCGCTGTCGCTGGGAGGATGTTTTCTCCTCTGCTCGCCGCTTCCGCCGTCATTTTCTCTCTACCCACCCTTGCCTCCTTCTCCGCGCAGCTCTCGATTCCCCCCTCTCTTTCGCACCCTCCATGTCATATTCCGCTCCAGGAGTTCCATCATTGCTCCTCACTGTCGCTGGGAGGATGTTTTCTCCTCCGCTCGCCCCTTCCACCGTCATTTTCTCTCTACCCACCCTTGCCTCCTTCTCCGCGCAGCTCTCGATTCCCCCCTCTCTTTCGAACCCTCCGTGTCATATTCCGCTCCAGGAGCTCCATCATAGCTCCTCGCTGTCGCTGGGAGGATGTTTTCTCCTCCGCTCGCCCCTTCCACCGTCATTTTCTCTCTACCCACCCTTTCCTCCTTTTCCGCGCAGCTCTCGATTCCCCCCTCTCTTTCGCACCCTCCATGTCATATTCCGCTCCAGGAGCTCCATCATAGCTCCTCGCTGTCGCTGGGAGGATGTTTTCTCCTCCGCTCGCCCCTTCCACCGTCATTTTCTCTCTACCCACCCTTGCCTCCTTCTCCGCGCAGCTCTCGATTCCCTCCTCTCTCTCGCACCCTCCATATTACATCCAGCTTCAGGAGCTCCATCATAGCTCCTCGCTGTCGCTGGGAGGATGTTTTCTCCTCCGCTCGCCCCTTCCACCGTCATTTTCTCTCTACCCACCCTTTCCTCTTTTTCCACGCAGCTCTCGATTCCCCCCTCTCTCTCGCACCCTCCATGTCATATTCCGCTCCAGGAGCTCCATCATAGCTCCTCGCTGTCGCTGGGAGGATGTTTTCTCCTCCGCTCGCCCCTTCCACCGTCATTTTCTCTCTACCCACCCTTGCCTCCTTTTCCGCTCAGCTCTCGATTCCCCCCTCTCTTTCGCACCCTCCATGTCATATTCCGCTCCAGGAGTTCCATCATAGCTCCTCACTGTCACTGGGAGGATGTTTTCTCCTCCGCTCGCCCCTTCCACCGTCATTTTCTCTCTACCCACCCTTGCCTCCTTCTCCGCGCAGCTCTCGATTCCCCCCTCTCTTTCGCACCCTCCATGTCATATTCCGCTCCAGGAGCTCCATCATAGCTCCTCGCTGTCGCTGGGAGGATGTTTTCTCCTCCGCTCGCCCCTTCCACCGTCATTTTCTCTCTACCCACCCTTGCCTCCTTCTCCGCGCAGCTCTCGATTCCCTGCTCTCTCTCGCACCCTCCATATTACATCCAGCTCCAGGAGCTCCATCATAGCTCCTCGCTGTCGCTGGGAGGATGTTTTCTCCTCTGCTCGCCGCTTCCGCCGTCATTTTCTCTCCACCCACCCTTGCCTCCTTCTCCGCGCCGCTCGCGATTCCCCCCTCTCTCTCGCACCCACCATGTCATATCCCGCTCCAGGAGCTCCATCATAGCTCCTCGCTGTTGCTGGGAGGATGTTTTCTCCTCCGCTCGCCCCTTCCACCGTCATTTTCTCTCTACCCACCCTTGCCTCCTTTTCCGCGCAGCTCTCGATTCCCCCCTCTCTTTCGCACCCTCCATGTCATATTCCGCTCCAGGAGCTCCATCATAGCTCCTCACTGTCGCTGGGAGGATGTTTTCTCCTCCGCTCGCCCCTTCCACCGTCATTTTCTCTCTACCCACCCTTGCCTCCTTCTCCGCGCAGCTCTCGATTCCCTCCTCTCTCTCGCACCCTCTATATTACATCCAGCTTCAGGAGCTCCATCATAGCTCCTCGCTGTCGCTGGGAGGATGTTTTCTCCTCCGCTCGCCCCTTCCACCGTCATTTTCTCTCTACCCACCCTTGCCTCCTTCTCCGCGCAACTCTCGATTCCCCGCTCTCTTTCGCACCCTCCATGTCATATTCCGCTCCAGGAGCTCCATCATAGCTCCTCGCTGTCGCTGGGAGGATGTTTTCTCCTCCGCTCGCCCCTTCCACCGTCATTTTCTCTCTACCCACCCTTGCCTCCTTCTCCGCGCAGCTCTCGATTCCCTCCTCTCTCTCGCACCCTCCATATTACATCCAGCTCCAGGAGCTCCATCATAGCTCCTCGCTGTCGCTGGGAGGATGTTTTATCCTCCGCTCGCCCCTTCCACCGTCATTTTCTCTCTACCCACCCTTGCCTCCTTCTCTGCGCAGCTCTCGATTCCCCCCTCTCTTTCGCACCCTCCATGTCATTTTCCGCTCCAGGAGCTCCATCATAGCTCCTCGCTGCCGCTGGGAGGATGTTTTCTCCTCCGCTCGCCCCTTCCACCGTCATTTTCTCTCTACCCACCCTTGCCTCCTTCTCCGCGCAGCTCTCGATTCCCTCCTCTCTCTCGCACCCTCCATATTACATCCAGCTCCAGGAGCTCCATCATAGCTCCTCGCTGTCGCTGGGAGGATGTTTTCTCCTCTGCTCGCCGCTTCCGCCGTCATTTTCTCTCCACCCACCCTTGCCTCCTTCTCCGCGCCGCTCTCGATTCCCCCCTCTCTCTCGCACCCACCATGTCATATCCCGCTCCAGGAGCTCCATCATAGCTCCTCGCTGTCGCTGGGAGGATGTTTTCTCCTCCGCTCGCCCCTTCCACCGTCATTTTCTCTCTACCCACGCTTGCCTCCTTTTCCGCGCAGCTCTCGATTCCCCCCTCTCTTTCGCACCCTCCATGTCATATTCCGCTCCAGGAGTTCCATCATAGCTCCTCACTGTCGCTGGGAGGATGTTTTCTCCTCCGCTCGCCCCTTCCCCTGTCATTTTCTCTCTACCCACCCTTGCTTCCTTCTCCGCGCAGCTCTCGATTCCCCCCTCTCTTTCGCACCCTCCATGTCATATTCCGCTCCAGGAGTTCCATCATAGCTCCTCACTGTCGCTCGGAGGATGTTTTCTCCTCCGCTCGCCCCTTCCACCGTCATTTTCTCTCTACCCACCCTTGCCTCCTTCTCCGCGCAGCTCTCGATTCCCTCCTCTCTCTCGCACCCTCCATATTACATCCAGCTCCAGGAGCTCCATCATAGCTCCTCGCTGTCGCTGGGAGGATGTTTTCTCCTCCGCTCGCCCCTTCCACCGTCATTTTCTCTCTACCCACCCTTGCCTCCTTCTCTGCGCAGCTCTCGATTCCCCCCTCTCTTTCACACCCTCCATGTCATATTCCGCTCCAGGAGCTCCATCATAGCTCCTCGCTGTCGCTGGGAGGATGTTTTCTCCTCCGCTCGCCCCTTCCACCGTCATTTTCTCTCTACCCACCCTTGCCTCCTTCTCCGCGCAGCTCTCGATTCCCTCCTCTCTCTCGCACCCTCCATATTACATCCAGCTCTAGGAGCTCCATCATAGCGCCTCGCTGTCGCTGGGAGGATGTTTTCTCCTCTGCTCGCCGCTTCCGCCGTCATTTTCTCTCCACCCACCCTTGCCTCCTTCTCCGCGCCGCTCTCGATTCCCCCATCTCTCTCGCACCCACCATGTCATATCCCGCTCCAGGAGCTCCATCATAGCTACTCACTGTCGCTGGGAGGATGTTTTCTCCTCCGCTCGCCCCTTCCCCCGTCATTTTCTCTCTACCCACCCTTGCCTCCTTCTCCGCGCAGCTCTCGATTCCCCCCTCTCTTTCGCACCCTCCATGTCATATTCCGCTCCAGGAGTTCCATCATAGCTCCTCACTGTTGCTGGGAGGATGTTTTCTCCTCCGCTCGCCCCTTCCACCGTCATTTTCTCTCTACCCACCCTTGCCTCCTTCTCCGCGCAGCTCTCGATTCCCCCCTCTCTTTCGAACCCTCCATGTCATATTCCGCTCCAGGAGCTCCATCATAGCTCCTCGCTGTCGCTGGGAGGATGTTTTCTCCTCCGCTCGCCCCTTCCACCGTCATTTTCTCTCTACCCACCCTTGCCTCCTTTTCCGCGCAACTCTCGATTCCCCCCTCTCTTTCGCACCCTCCATGTCATATTCCGCTCCAGGAGCTCCATTATAGCTCCTCGCTGTCGCTGGGAGGATGTTTTCTCCTCCGCTCGCCCCTTCCACCGTCATTTTCTCTCTACCCACCCTTGCCTCCTTCTCCGCGCAGCTCTCAATTCCACCCTCTCTTTCGCACCCTCCATGTCATATTCCGCTCCAGGAGCTCCATCATAGCTCCTCGCTGTCGCTGGGAGGATGTTTTCTCCTCCGCTCGCCCCTTCCACCGTCATTTTCTCTCTACCCACCCTTGCCTCCTTCTCCGCGCAGCTCTCGATTCCCTCCTCTCTCTCGCACCCTCCATATTACATCCAGCTCCAGGAGCTCCATCATAGCTCCTCGCTGTCGCTGGGAGGATGTTTTCTCCTCTGCTCGCCGCTTCCGCCGTCATTTTCTCTCTACCCACCCTTGCCTCCTTCTCCGCGCAGCTCTCGATTCCCCCCTCTCTTTCGCACCCTCCATGTCATATTCCGCTCCAGGAGTTCCATCATAGCTCCTCACTGTCGCTGGGAGGATGTTTTCTCCTCCGCTCGCCCCTTCCACCGTCATTTTCTCTCTACCCACCCTTGCCTCCTTCTCCGCGCAGCTCTCGATTCCCCCCTCTCTTTCGAACCCTCCATGTCATATTCCGCTCCAGGAGCTCCATCATAGCTCCTCGCTGTCGCTGGGAGGATGTTTTCTCCTCCGCTCGCCCCTTCCACTGTCATTTTCTCTCTACCCACCCTTTCCTCCTTTTCCGCGCAGCTCTCGATTCCCCCCTCTCTTTCGCACCCTCCATGTCATATTCCGCTCCAGGAGCTCCATCATAGCTCCTCGCTGTCGCTGGGAGGATGTTTTCTCCTCCGCTCGCCCCTTCCACCGTCATTTTCTCTCTACCCACCCTTGCCTCCTTCTCCGCGCAGCTCTCGATTCCCCCCTCTCTTTCGCACCCTCCATGTCATATTCCGCTCCAGGAGCTCCATCATAGCTCCTCGCTGTCGCTGGGAGGATGTTTTCACCTCCGCTCACCCCTTCCACCGTCATTTTCTCTCTACCCACCCTTGCCTCCTTCTCCGCGCAGCTCTCGATTCCCTCCTCTCTCTCGCACCCTCCATATTACATCCAGCTCCAGGAGCTCCATCATAGCTCCTCGCTGTCGCTGGGAGGATGTTTTCTCCTCTGCTCGCCGCTTCCGCCGTCATTTTCTCTCCACCCACCCTTGCCTCCTTCTCCGCGCCGCTCTCGATTCCCCCCTCTCTCTCGCACCCACCATGTCATATCCCGCTCCAGGAGCTCCATCATAGCTCCTCGCTGTCGCTGGGAGGATGTTTTCTCCTCTGCTCGCCCCTTCCACCGTCATTTTCTCTCTACCCACCCTTGCCTCCTTTTCCGCGCAGCTCTCGATTCCCCCCTCTCTTTCGCACCCTCCATGACATATTCCGCTCCAGGAGTTCCATCATAGCTCCTCACTGTCGCTGGGAGGATGTTTTCTCCTCCGCTCGCCCCTTCCACCGTCATTTTCTCTCTACCCACCCTTGCCTCCTTCTCTGCGCAGCTCTCGATTCCCCCCTCTTTTTCGCACCCTCCATGTCATATTCCGCTCCAGGAGCTCCATCATAGCTCCTCGCTGTCGCTGGGAGGATGTTTTCTCCTCCGCTCGCCCCTTCCACCGTCATTTTCTCTCTACCCACCCTTGCCTCCTTCTCCGCGCAGCTCTCGATTCCCTCCTCTCTCTCGCACCCTCCATATTACATCCAGCTTCAGGAGCTCCATCATAGCTCCTCGCTGTCGCTGGGAGGATGTTTTCTCCTCCGCTCGCCCCTTCCACCGTCATTTTCTCTCTACCCACCCTTTCCTCCTTTTCCGCGCAGCTCTCGATTCCCCCCTCTTTTTCGCACCCTCCATGTCATATTCCGCTCCAGGAGCTCCATCATAGCTCCTCGCTGTCGCTGGGAGGATGTTTTCTCCTCCGCTCGCCCCTTCCACCGTCATTTTCTCTCTACCCACCCTTGCCTCCTTTTCCGCTCAGCTCTCGATTCCCCCCTCTCTTTCGCACCCTCCATGTCATATTCCGCTCCAGGAGTTCCATCATAGCTCCTCACTGTCACTGGGAGGATGTTTTCTCCTCCGCTCGCCCCTTCCACCGTCATTTTCTCTCTACCCACCCTTGCCTCCTTCTCCGCGCAGCTCTCGATTTCCCCCTCTCTTTCGCACCCTCCATGTCATATTCCGCTCCAGGAGCTCCATCATAGCTCCTCGCTGTCGCTGGGAGGATGTTTTCTCCTCCGCTCGCCCCTTCCACCGTCATTTTCTCTCTACCCACCCTTGCCTCCTTCTCCGCGCAACTCTCGATTCCCTGCTCTCTCTCGCACCCTCCATATTACATCCAGCTCCAGGAGCTCCATCATAGCTCCTCGCTGTCGCTGGGAGGATGTTTTCTCCTCTGCTCGCCGCTTCCGCCGTCATTTTCTCTCCACCCACCCTTGCCTCCTTCTCCGCGCCGCTCTCGATTCCCCCCTCTCTCTCGCACCCACCATGTCATATCCCGCTCCAGGAGCTCCATCATAGCTCCTCGCTGTTGCTGGGAGGATGTTTTCTCCTCCGCTCGCCCCTTCCACCGTCATTTTCTCTCTACCCACCCTTGCCTCCTTTTCCGCGCAGCTCTCGATTCCCCCCTCTCTTTCGCACCCTCCATGTCATATTCCGCTCCAGGAGCTCCATCATAGCCCCTCACTGTCGCTGGGAGGATGTTTTCTCCTCCGCTCGCCCCTTCCACCGTCATTTTCTCTCTACCCACCCTTGCCTCCTTCTCCGCGCAGCTCTCGATTCCCTCCTCTCTCTCGCACCCTCCATATTACATCCAGCTTCAGGAGCTCCATCATAGCTCCTCGCTGTCGCTGGGAGGATGTTTTCTCCTCCGCTCGCCCCTTCCACCGTCATTTTCTCTCTACCCACCCTTGCCTCCTTCTCCGCGCAGCTCTCGATTCCCTGCTCTCTCTCGCACCCTCCATATTACATCCAGCTCCAGGAGCTCCATCATAGCTCCTCGCTGTCGCTGGGAGGATGTTTTCTCCTCTGCTCGCCGCTTCCGCCGTCATTTTCTGTCCACCCACCCTTGCCTCCTTCTCCGCGCCGCTCTCGATTCCCCCCTCTCTCTCGCACCCACCATGTCATATCCCGCTCCAGGAGCTCCATCATAGCTCCTCGCTGTTGCTGGGAGGATGTTTTCTTCTCCGCTCGCCCCTTCCACCGTCATTTTCTCTCTACCCACCCTTGCCTCCTTTTACGCGCAGCTCTCGATTCCCCCCTCTCTTTCGCACCCTCCATGTCATATTCCGCTCCAGGAGCTCCATCATAGCTCCTCACTGTCGCTGGGAGGATGTTTTCTCCTCTGCTCGCCCCTTCCACCGTCATTTTCTCTCTACCCACCCTTGCCTCCTTCTCCGCGCAGCTCTCGATTCCCTCCTCTCTCTCGCACAGTCCATATTACATCCAGCTTCAGGAGCTCCATCATAGCTCCTCGCTGTCGCTGGGAGGATGTTTTCTCCTCCGCTCGCCCCTTCCACCGTCATTTTCTCTCTACCCACCCTTGCCTCCTTTTCCGCGCAGCTCTCGATTCCCCCCTCTCTTTCGCACCCTCCATGTCATATTCCGCTCCAGGAGTTCCATCATAGCTCCTCACTGTCGCTGGGAGGATGTTTTCTCCTCCGCTCGCCCCTTCCCCCGTCATTTTCTCTCTACCCACCCTTGCCTCCTTCTCCGTGCAGCTCTCGATTCCCCCCTCTCTTTCGCACCCTCCATGTCATATTCCGCTCCAGGAGTTCCATCATAGCTCCTCACTGTCGCTGGGAGGATGTTTTCTCCTCCGCTCGCCCCTTCCACCGTCATTTTCTCTCTACCCACCCTTGCCTCCTTCTCCGCGCAGCTCTCGATTCCCCCCTCTCTTTCGAACCCTCCATGTCATATTCCGCTCCAGGAGCTCCATCATAGCTCCTCGCTGTCGCTGGGAGGATGTTTTCTCCTCCGCTCGCCCCTTCCACCGTCATTTTCTCTCTACCCACCCTTGCCTCCTTCTCCGCGCAGCTCTCAATTCCCCCCTCTCTTTCGCACCCTCCATGTCATATTCCGCTCCAGGAGCTCCATCATAGCTCCTCGCTGTCTTTGGGAGGATGTTTTCTCCTCCGCTCGCCCCTTCCACCGTCATTTTCTCTCTACCCACCCTTGCCTCCTTCTCCGCGCAGCTCTCGATTCCCTCCTCTCTCTCGCACAATCCATATTACATCCAGCTCCAGGAGCTCCATCATAGCTCCTCGCTGTCGCTGGGAGGATGTTTTCTCCTCTGCTCGCCGCTTCCGCCGTCATTTTCTCTCTACCCACCCTTGCCTCCTTCTCCGCGCAGCTCTCGATTCCCCCCTCTCTTTCGCACCCTCCAAGTCATATTCCGCTCCAGGAGTTCCATCATAGCTCCTCACTGTCGCTGGGAGGATGTTTTCTCCTCCGCTCGCCCCTTCCACCGTCATTTTCTCTCTACCCACCCTTGCCTCCTTCTCCGCGCAGCTCTTGATTCCCCCCTCTCTTTCGAACCCTCCATGTCATATTCCGCTCCAGGAGCTCCATCATAGCTCCTCGCTGTCGCTGGGAGGATGTTTTCTCCTCTGCTCGCCCCTTCCATCGTCATTTTCTCTCTACCCACCCTTTCCTCCTTTTCCGCGCAGCTCTCGATTCCCCCCTCTCTTTCGCACCCTCCATGTCATATTCCGCTCCAGGAGCTCCATCATAGCTCCTCGCTGTCGCTGGGAGGATGTTTTCTCCTCCGCTCGCCCCTTCCACCGTCATTTTCTCTCTACCCACCCTTGCCTCCTTTTCCGTGCAGCTCTCGATTCCCCCCTCTCTTTCGCACCCTCAATGTCATATTCCGCTCCAGGAGTTCCATCATAGCTCCTCACTGTCGCTGGGAGGATGTTTTCTCCTCCGCTCGCCCCTTCCACCGGCATTTTCTCTCTACCCACCCTTGCCTCCTTCTCCGCGCAGCTCTCGATTCCCCCCTCTCTTTCGCACCCTCCATGTCATATTCCGCTCCAGGAGCTCCATCATAGCTCCTCGCTGTCGCTGGGAGGATGTTTTCTCCTCCGCTCGCCCCTTCCACCGTCATTTTCTCTCTACCCACCCTTGCCTCCTTCTCCGCGCAGCTCTCGATTCCCCCCTCTCTTTCGCACCCTCCATGTAATATTCCGCTCCAGGAGCTCCATCATAGCTCCTCGCTGTCGCTGGGAGGATGTTTTCTCCTCCGCTCGCCCCTTCCACCGTCATTTTCTCTCTACCCACCCTTGCCTCCTTCTCCGCGCAGCTCTCGATTCCCCCCTCTCTTTCGCACCCTCCATGTCATATTCCGCTCCAGGAGTTCCATCATAGCTCCTCACTGTCGCTGGGAGGATGTTTTCTCCTCCGCTCGCCCCTTCCACCGTCATTTTCTCTCTACCCACCCTTTCCTCCTTTTCCGCGCAGCTCTCGATTCCCCCCTCTCTCTCGCACCCTCCATATTACATCCAGCTCCAGGAGCTCCATCATAGCTCCTCGCTGTCGCTGGGAGGATGTTTTCTCCTCCGCTCGCCCCTTCCACCGTCATTTTCTCTCTACCCACCCTTGCCTCCTTCTCCGCGCAGCTCTCGATTCCCTCCTCTCTCTCGCACCCTCCATATTACATCCAGCTCCAGGAGCTCCATCATAGCTCCTCGCTGTCACTGGGAGGATGTTTTCTCCTCTGCTCGCCGCTTCCGCCGTCATTTTCTCTCCACCCACCCTTGCCTCCTTCTCCGCGCCGCTCTCGATTCCCCCCTCTCTCTCGCACCCACCATGTCATATCCCGCTCCAGGAGCTCCATCATAGCTCCTCGCTGTCGCTGGGAGGATGTTTTCTCCTCCGCTCGCCCCTTCCACCGTCATTTTCTCTCTACCCACCCTTGCCTCCTTTTCCGCGCAGCTCTCGATTCCCCCCTCTCTTTCGCACCCTCCATGTCATATCCCGCTCCAGGAGCTCCATCATAGCTCCTCGCTGTCGCTTGGAGGATGTTTTCTCCTCTGCTCGCCCCTTCCACCGTCATTTTCTCTCTACCCACCCTTGCCTCCTTTTCCGCGCAGCTCTCGATTCCCCCCTCTCTTTCGCACCCTCCATGTCATATTCCGCTGCAGGAGTTCCATCATAGCTCCTCACTGTCACTGGGAGGATGTTTTCTCCTCCGCTCGCCCCTTCCACCGTCATTTTCTCTCTACCCACCCTTGCCTCCTTCTCCGCGCAGCTCTCGATTCCCCCCTCTTTTTCGCACCCTCCATGTCATATTCCGCTCCAGGAGCTCCATCATAGCTCCTCGCTGTCGCTGGAAGGATGTTTTCTCCTCCGCTCGCCCCTTCCACCGTCATTTTCTCTCTACCCACCCTTGCCTCCTTCTCCGCGCAGCTCTCGATTCCCCCCTCTCTTTCGCACCCTCCATGTCATATTCCGCTCCAGGAGCTCCATCATAGCTCCTCGCTGTCGCTGGGAGGATGTTTTCTCCTCCGCTCGCCCCTTCCACCGTCATTTTCTCTCTACCCACCCTTGCCTCCTTTTCCGCGCAGCTCTCGATTCCCCCCTCTCTTTCACACCCTCCATGTCATATTCCGCTCCAGGAGTTCCATCATAGCTCCTCACTGTCGCTGGGAGGATGTTTTCTCCTCCGCTCGCCCCTTCCACCGTCATTTTCTCTCTACCCACCCTTGCCTCCTTCTCCGCGCAGCTCTCGATTCCCCCCTCTCTTTCGCACCCTCCATGGCATATTCCGCTCCAGGAGCTCCATCATAGCTCCTGGCTTTCGCTGGGAGGATGTTTTCTCCTCCGCTCGCCCCTTCCACCGTCATTTTCTCTCTACCCACCCTTGCCTCCTTCTCCGCGCAGCTCTCGATTCCCCCCTCTCTCTCGCACCCTCCATATTACATCCAGCTCCAGGAGCTCCATCATAGCTCCTCGCTGTCGCTGGGAGGATGTTTTCTCCTCCGCTCGCCCCTTCCACCGTCATTTTCTCTCTACCCACCCTTGCCCCCTTCTCCGCGCAGCTCTCGATTCCCTCCTCTCTCTCGCACCCTCCATATTACATCCAGCTCCAGGAGCTCCATCATAGCTCCTCGCTGTCGCTGGGAGGATGTTTTCTCCTCTGCTCGCAGCTTCCGCCGTCATTTTCTCTCCACCCACCCTTGCCTCCTTCTCCGCGCCGCTCTCGATTCCCCCCTCTCTCTCGCACCCACCATGTCATATCCCGCTCAAGGAGCTCCATCATAGCTCCTCGCTGTCGCTGGGAGGATGTTTTCTCCTCCGCTCGCCCCTTCCACCGTCATTTTCTCTCTACCCACCCTTGCCTCCTTTTCCGCGCAGCTCTCGATTCCCCCCTCTCTTTCGCACCCTCCATGTCATATTCCGCTCCAGGAGTTCCATCATAGCTCCTCACTGTCGCTGGGAGGATGTTTTCTCCTCCGCTCGCCCCTTCCACCGTCATTTTCTCTCTACCCACCCTTGCCTCCTTCTCCGCGCAGCTCTCGATTCCCCCCTCTCTTTCGCACCCTCCATGTCATATTCCGCTCCAGGAGCTCCATCATAGCTCCTCGCTGTCGCTGGGAGGATGTTTTCTCCTCCGCTCGCCCCTTCCACCGTCATTTTCTCTCTACCCACCCTTGCCTCCTTTTCCGCGCAGCTCTCGATTCCCCCCTCTCTTTCGCACCCTCCATGTCATATTCCGCTCCAGGAGTTCCATCATAGCTCCTCACTGTCGCTGGGAGGATGTTTTCTCCTCCGCTCGCCTCTTCCACCGTCATTTTCTCTCTACCCACCCTTGCCTCCTTTTCCGCGCAGCTCTCGATTCCCCCCTCTCTTTCGCACCCTCCATGTCATATTCCGCTCCAGGAGTTCCATCATAGCTCCTCACTGTCGCTGGGAGGAAGTTTTCTCCTCCGCTCGCCCCTTCCACCGTCATTTTCTCTCTACCCACCCTTGCCTCCTTTTCCGCGCAGCTCTCGATTCCCCCCTCTCTTTCGCACCCTCCATGTCATATTCCGCTCCAGGAGCTCCATCATAGCTCCTTGCTGTCGCTGGGAGGATGTTTTCTCCTCCGCTCGCCCCTTCCACCGTCATTTTCTCTCTACCCACCCTTGCCTCTTTTTCCGCGCAGCTCTCGATTCCCCCCTCTCTTTCTCACCCTCCATGTCATATTCCGCTCCAGGAGTTCCATCATAGCTCCTCACTGTCGCTGGGAGGATGTTTTCTCCTCCGCTCGCCCCTTCCACCGTCATTTTCTCTCTACCCACCCTTGCCTCCTTTTCCGCGCAGCTCTCGATTCCCCCCTCTCTTTCGCACCCTCCATGTCATATTCCGCTCCAGGAGCTCCATCATAGCTCCTCGCTGTCGCTGGGAGGATGTTTTCTCCTCCGCTCGCCCCTTCCACCGTCATTTTCTCTCTACCCACCCTTGCCTCCTTTTCCGCGCAGCTCTCGATTCCCCCCTCTCTTTCGCACCCTCAATGTCATATTCCGCTCCAGGAGTTCCATCATAGCTCCTCACTGTCGCTGGGAGGATGTTTTCTCCTCCGCTCGCCCCTTCCACCGTCATTTTCTCTCTACCCACCCTTGCCTCCTTTTCCGCGCAGCTCTCGATTCCCCCCTCTCTTTCGCACCCTCCATGTCATATTCCGCTCCAGGAGTTCCATCATAGCTCCTCACTGTCGCTGGGAGGATGTTTTCTCCTCCGCTCGCCCCTTCCACCGTCATTTTCTCTCTACCCACCCTTGCCTCCTTCTCCGCGCAGCTCTCGATTCCCCCCTCTCTTTCGCACCCTCCATGTCACATTCCGCTCCAGGAGCTCCATCATAGATCCTCGCTGTCGCTGGGAGGATGTTTTCCCCTCCGCTCGCCCCTTCCACCGTCATTTTCTCTCTACCCACCCTTGCCTCCTTCTCCGCGCCGCTCTCGATTCCCCCCTCTCTCTCGCACCCACCATGTCATATCCTGCTCCAGGAGCTCCATCATAGCTCCTCGCTGTCGCTGGGAGGATGTTTTCTCCTCCGCTCGCCCCTTCCACCGTCATTTTCTCTCTACCCACCCTTGCCTCCTTTTCCGCGCAGCTCTCGATTCCCCCCTCTCTCTCGCACCCTCCATATTACATCCAGCTCCAGGAGCTCCATCATAGCTCCTCGCTGTCACTGGGAGGATGTTTTCTCCTCCGCTCGCCCCTTCCACCGTCATTTTCTCTCTACCCACCCTTGCCTCCTTCTCCGCGCAGCTCTCGATTCCCCCCTCTCTTTCGAACCCTCCATGTCATATTCCGCTCCAGGAGCTCCATCATAGCTCCTCGCTGTCGCTGGGAGGATGTTTTCTCCTCCGCTCGCCCCTTCCACCGTCATTTTCTCTCTACCCACCCTTTCCTCCTTTTCCGCGCAGCTCTCGATTCCCCCCTCTCTTTCGCACCCTCCATGTCATATTCCGCTCCAGGAGCTTTATCATAGCTCCTCGCTGTCGCTGGGAGGATGTTTTCTCCTCCGCTCGCCCCTTCCACCGTCATTTTCTCTCTACCCACCCTTGCCTCCTTCTCCGCGCAGCTCTCGATTCCCCCCTCTCTCTCGCACCCTCCATATTACATCCAGCTCCAGGAGCTCCATCATAGCTCCTCGCTGTCGCTGGGAGGATGTTGTCTCCTCCGCTTGCCCCTTCCACCGTCATTTTCTCTCTACCCACCCTTGCCTCCTTCTCCGCGCAGCTCTCGATTCCCTCCTCTCTCTCGCACCCTCCATATTACATCCAGCTCCAGGAGCTCCATCATAGCTCCTCGCTGTCGCTGGGAGGATGTTTTCTCCTCCGCTCGCCCCTTCCACCGTCATTTTCTCTCTACCCACCCTTGCCTCCTTCTCCGCGCAGCTCTCGATTCCCCCCTCTCTTTCGCACCCTCCATGTCATATTCCGCTCCAGGAGCTCCATCATAGCTCCTCGCTGTCGCTGGGAGGATGTTTTCTCCTCCGCTCGCCCCTTCCACCGTCATTTTCTCTCTACCCACCCTTGCCTCCTTCTCCGGACAGCTCTCGATTCCCTCCTCTCTCTCGCACCCTCCATATTACATCCAGCTCCAGGAGCTCCATCATAGCTCCTCGCTGTCGCTGGGAGGATGTTTTCTCCTCTGCTCGCCGCTTCCGCCGTCATTTTCTCTCCACCCACCCTTACCTCCTTCTCCGCGCCGCTCTCGATTCCCCCCTCTCTTTCGCACCCTCCATGTCATATTCCGCTCCAGGAGTTCCATCATAGCTCCTCACTGTCACTGGGAGGATGTTTTCTCCTCCGCTCGCCCCTTCCACCGTCATTTTCTCTCTACCCACCCTTGCCTCCATCTCCGCGCAGCTCTCGATTCCCCCCTCTCTTTCGAACCCTCCATGTCATATTCCGCTCCAGGAGCTCCATCATAGCTCCTCGCTGTCGCTGGGAGGATGTTTTCTCCTCCGCTCGCCCCTTCCACCGTCATTTTCTCTCTACCCACCCTTGCCTCCTTCTCCGCGCAGCTCTCGATTCCCCCCTCTCTCTCGCACCCTCCATATTACATCCAGCTCCAGGAGCTCCATCATAGCTCCTCGCTGTCGCTGGGAGGATGTTGTCTCCTCCGCTTGCCCCTTCCACCGTCATTTTCTCTCTACCCACCCTTGCCTCCTTCTCCGCGCAGCTCTAGATTCCCTCCTCTCTCTCGCACCCTCCATATTACATCCAGCTCCAGGAGCTCCATCATAGCTCCTCGCTGTCGCTGGGAGGATGTTTTCTCCTCCGCTCGCCCCTTCAACCGTCATTTTCTCTCTACCCACCCTTGCCTCCTTCTCCGCGCAGCTCTCGATTCCCCCCTCTCTTTCGCACCCTCCATGTCATATTCCGCTCCAGGAGCTCCATCATAGCTCCTCGCTGTCGCTGGGAGGATGTTTTCTCCTCCGCTCGCCCCTTCCACCGTCATTTTCTCTCTTCCCACCCTTGCCTCCTTCTCCGGACAGCTCTCGATTCCCTCCTCTCTCTCGCACCCTCCATATTACATTCAGCTCCAGGAGCTCCATCATAGCTCCTCGCTGTCGCTGGGAGGATGTTTTCTCCTCTGCTCGCCGCTTCCGCCGTCATTTTCTCTCCACCCACCCTTGCCTCCTTCTCCGCGCCGCTCTCGATTCCCCCCTCTCTTTCGCACCCTCCATGTCATATTCTGCTCCAGGAGTTCCATCATAGCTCCTCACTGTCGCTGGGAGGATGTTTTCTCCTCCGCTCGCCCCTTCCACCGTCATTTTCTCTCTACCCACCCTTGCCTCCTTCTCCGCGCAGCTCTCGATTCCCCCCTCTCTTTCGAACCCTCCATGTCATATTCCGCTCCAGGAGCTCCATCATAGATCCTCGCTGTCGCTGGGAGGATGTTTTCCCCTCCGCTCGCCCCTTCCACCGTCATTTTCTCTCTACCCACCCTTGCCTCCTTCTCCGCGCCGCTCTCGATTCCCCCCTCTCTCTCGCACCCACCATGTCATATCCCGCTCCAGGAGCTCCATCATAGCTCCTCGCTGTCGCTGGGAGGATGTTTTCTCCTCCGCTCGCCCCTTCCACCGTCATTTTCTCTCTACCCACCCTTGCCTCCTTTTCCGCGCAGCTCTCGATTCCCCCCTCTCTCTCGCACCCTCCATATTACATCCAGCTCCAGGAGCTCCATCATAGCTCCTCGCTGTCGCTGGGAGGATGTTTTCTCCTCCGCTTGCCCCTTCCACCGTCATTTTCTCTCTACCCACCCTTGCCTCCTTCTCCGCGCAGCTCTCGATTCCCCCCTCTCTTTCGAACCCTCCATGTCATATTCCGCTCCAGGAGCTCCATCATAGCTCCTCGCTGTCGCTGGGAGGATGTTTTCTCCTCCGCTCGCCCCTTCCACCGTCATTTTCTCTCTACCCACCCTTTCCTCCTTTTCCGCGCAGCTCTCGATTCCCCCCTCTCTTTCGCACCCTCCATGTCATATTCCGCTCCAGGAGCTCCATCATAGCTCCTCGCTGTCGCTGGGAGGATGTTTTCTCCTCCGCTCGCCCCTTCCACCGTCATTTTCTCTCTACCCACCCTTGCCTCCTTCTCCGCGCAGCTCTCGATTCCCCCCTCTCTCTCGCACCCTCCATATTACATCCAGCTCCAGGAGCTCCATCATAGCTCCTCGCTGTCGCTGGGAGGATGTTGTCTCCTCCGCTTGCCCCTTCCACCGTCATTTTCTCTCTACCCACCCTTGCCTCCTTCTCCGCGCAGCTCTCGATTCCCTCCTCTCTCTCGCACCCTCCATATTACATCCAGCTCCAGGAGCTCCATCATAGCTCCTCGCTGTCGCTGGGAGGATGTTTTCTCCTCCGCTCGCCCCTTCCACAGTCATTTTCTCTCTACCCACCCTTGCCTCCTTCTCCGCGCAGCTCTCGATTCCCCCCTCTCTTTCGCACCCTCCATGTCATATTCCGCTCCAGGAGCTCCATCATAGCTCCTCGCTGTTGCTGGGAGGATGTTTTCTCCTCCGCTCGCCCCTTCCACCGTCATTTTTTCTCTACCCACCCTTGCCTCCTTCTCCGGACAGCTCTCGATTCCCTCCTCTCTCTCGCACCCTCCATATTACATCCAGCTCCAGGAGCTCCATCATAGCTCCTCGCTGTCGCTGGGAGGATGTTTTCTCCTCTGCTCGCCGCTTCCGCCGTCATTTTCTCTCCACCCACCCTTGCCTCCTTCTCCGCGCCGCTCTCGATTCCCCCCTCTCTTTCGCACCCTCCATGTCATATTCCGCTCCAGGAGTTCCATCATAGCTCCTCACTGTCGCTGGGAGGATGTTTTCTCCTCCGCTCGCCCCTTCCACCGTCATTTTCTCTCTACCCACCCTTGCCTCCTTCTCCGCGCAGCTCTCGATTCCCCCCTCTCTTTCGAACCCTCCATGTCATATTCCGCTCCAGGAGCTCCATCATAGCTCCTCGCTGTCGCTGGGAGGATGTTTTCTCCTCCGCTCGCCCCTTCCACCGTCATTTTCTCTCTACCCACCCTTTCCTCCTTTTCCGCGCAGCTCTCGATTCCCCCCTCTCTTTCGCACCCTCCATGTCATATTCCGCTCCAGGAGCTCCATCATAGCTCCTCGCTGTCGCTGGGAGGATGTTTTCTCCTCCGCTCGCCCCTTCCACCATCATTTTCTCTCTACCCACCCTTGCCTCCTTCTCCGCGCAGCTCTCGATTCCCCCCTCTCTCTCGCACCCTCCATATTACATCCAGCTCCAGAAGCTCCATCATAGCTCCTCGCTGTCGCTGGGAGGATGTTTTCTCCTCCGCTCGCCCCTTCCACCGTCATTTTCTCTCTACCCACCCTTGCCTCCTTCTCCGCGCAGCTCTCGATTCCCCCCTCTCTTTCGAACCCTCCATGTCATATTCCGCTCCAGGAGCTCCATCATAGCTCCTCGCTGTCGCTGGGAGGATGTTTTCTCCTCCGCTCGCCCCTTCCACCATCATTTTCTCTCTACCCACCCTTTCCTCCTTTTCCGCGCAGCTCTCGATTCCCCCCTCTCTTTCGCACCCTCCATGTCATATTCCGCTCCAGGAGCTCCATCATAGCTCCTCGCTGTCGCTGGGAGGATGTTTTCTCCTCCGCTCGCCCCTTCCACCGTCATTTTCTCTCTACCCACCCTTGCCTCCTTCTCCGCGCAGCTCTCGATTCCCCCCTCTCTTTCGCACCCTCCATGTCATATTCCGCTCCAGGAGCTCCATCAGAGCTCCTCGCTGTCGCTGGGAGGATGTTTTCCCCTCCGCTCGCCCCTTCCACCGTCATTTTCTCTCTACCCACCCTTTCCTACTTTTCCGCGCAGCTCTCGATTCCCCCCTCTCTTTCGCACCCTCCATGTCATATTCCGCTCCAGGAGCTCCATCATAGCTCCTCGCTGTCGCTGGGAGGATGTTTTCTCCTCCGCTCGCCCCTTCCACCGTCATTTTCTCTCTACCCACCCTTGCCTCCTTTTCCGCGCAGCTCTCGATTCCCCCCTCTCTTTCAGACCCTCCATGTCATATCCCGCTCCAGGAGCTCCATCATAGCTCCTCGCTGTCGCTGGGAGGATGTTTTCTCCTCTGCTCGCCCCTTCCACCGTCATTTTCTCTCTACCCACCCTTGCCTCCTTTTCCGCGCAGCTCTCGATTCCCCCCTCTCTTTCGCACCCTCCATGTCATATTCCGCTCCAGGAGTTCCATCATAGCTCCTCACTGTCGCTGGGAGGATGTTTTCTCCTCCGCTCGCCCCTTCCACCGTCATTTTCTCTCTACCCACCCTTGCCTCCTTCTCCGCGCAGCTCTCGATTCCCCCCTCTCTTTTGCACCCTCCATGGCATATTCCGCTCCAGGAGCTCCATCATAGCTCCTCGCTGTCGCTGGGAGGATGTTTTCTCCTCCGCTCACCCCTTCCACCGTCATTTTCTCTCTACCCACCCTTTCCTCCTTTTCCGCGCAGCTCTCGATTCCCCCCACTCTTTCGCACCCTCCATGTCATATTCCGCTCCAGGAGCTCCATCATAGCTCCTCGCTGTCGCTGGGAGGATGTTTTCTCCTCCGCTCGCCCCTTCCACCGTCATTTTCTCTCTACCCACCCTTGCCTCCTTCTCTGCGCAGCTCTCGATTCCCCCCTCTCTTTCGCACCCTCCATGTCATATTCCGCTCCAGGAGCTCCATCATAGCTCCTCGCTGTCGCTGGGAGGATGTTTTCTCCTCCGCTCGCCCCTTCCACTGTCATTTTCTCTCTACCCACCCTTGCCTCCTTCTCCGCGCAGCTCTCGATTCCCTCCTCTCTCTCGCACCCTCCATATTACATCCAGCTCCAGGAGCTCCATCATAGCTCCTCGCTGTCGCTGGGAGGATGTTTTCTCCTCCGCTCGCCCCTTCCACCGTCATTTTCTCTCTACCCACCCTTGCCTCCTTCTCCGCGCAGCTCTCGATTCCCCCCTCTCTTTCGCACCCTCCATGGCATATTCCGCTCCAGGAGCTCCATCATAGCTCCTCGCTTTCGCTGGGAGGATGTTTTCTCCTCCGCTCGCCCCTTCCACCGTCATTTTCTCTCTACCCACCCTTGCCTCCTTCTCCGCGCAGCTCTCGATTCCCCCCTCTCTCTCGCACCCTCCATATTACATCCAGCTCCAGGAGCTCCATCATAGCTCCTCGCTGTCGCTGGGAGGATGTTTTCTCCTCCGCTCGCCCCTTCCACCGTCATTTTCTCTCTACCCACCCTTGCCCCCTTCTCCGCGCAGCTCTCGATTCCCTCCTCTCTCTCGCACCCTTCATATTACATCCAGCTCCAGGAGCTCCATCATAGCTCCTCGCTGTCGCTGGGAGGATGTTTTCTCCTCTGCTCGCCGCTTCCGCCGTCATTTTCTCTCCACCCACCCTTGCCTCCTTCTCCGCGCCGCTCTCGATTCCCCCCTCTCTCTCGCACCCACCATGTCATATCCCGCTCAAGGAGCTCCATCATAGCTCCTCGCTGTCGCTGGGAGGATGTTTTCTCCTCCGCTCGCCCCTTCCACCGTCATTTTCTCTCTACCCACCCTTGCCTCCTTTTCCGCGCAGCTCTCGATTCCCCCCTCTCTTTCGCACCCTCCATGTCATATTCCGCTCCAGGAGTTCCATCATAGCTCCTCACTGTCGCTGGGAGGATGTTTTCTCCTCCGCTCGCCCCTTCCACCGTCATTTTCTCTCTACCCACCCTTGCCTCCTTCTCCGCGCAGCTCTCGATTCCCCCCTCTCTTTCGCACCCTCCATGTCATATTCCGCTCCAGGAGCTCCATCATAGCTCCTCGCTGTCGCTGGGAGGATGTTTTCTCCTCCGCTCGCCCCTTCCACCGTCATTTTCTCTCTACCCACCCTTGCCTCCTTTTCCGCGCAGCTCTCGATTCCCCCCTCTCTTTCGCACCCTCCATGTCATATTCCGCTCCAGGAGTTCCATCATAGCTCCTCACTGTCGCTGGGAGGATGTTTTCTCCTCCGCTCGCCTCTTCCACCGTCATTTTCTCTCTACCCACCCTTGCCTCCTTTTCCGCGCAGCTCTCGATTCCCCCCTCTCTTTCGCACCCTCCATGTCATATTCCGCTCCAGGAGTTCCATCATAGCTCCTCACTGTCGCTGGGAGGAAGTTTTCTCCTCCGCTCGCCCCTTCCACCGTCATTTTCTCTCTACCCACCCTTGCCTCCTTTTCCGCGCAGCTCTCGATTCCCCCCTCTCTTTCGCACCCTCCATGTCATATTCCGCTCCAGGAGCTCCATCATAGCTCCTTGCTGTCGCTGGGAGGATGTTTTCTCCTCCGCTCGCCCCTTCCACCGTCATTTTCTCTCTACCCACCCTTGCCTCCTTTTCCGCGCAGCTCTCGATTCCCCCCTCTCTTTCTCACCCTCCATGTCATATTCCGCTCCAGGAGTTCCATCATAGCTCCTCACTGTCGCTGGGAGGATGTTTTCTCCTCCGCTCGCCCCTTCCACCGTCATTTTCTCTCTACCCACCCTTGCCTCCTTTTCCGCGCAGCTCTCGATTCCCCCCTCTCTTTCGCACCCTCCATGTCATATTCCGCTCCAGGAGCTCCATCATAGCTCCTCGCTGTCGCTGGGAGGATGTTTTCTCCTCCGCTCGCCCCTTCCACCGTCATTTTCTCTCTACCCACCCTTGCCTCCTTTTCCGCGCAGCTCTCGATTCCCCCCTCTCTTTCGCACCCTCAATGTCATATTCCGCTCCAGGAGTTCCATCATAGCTCCTCACTGTCGCTGGGAGGATGTTTTCTCCTCCGCTCGCCCCTTCCACCGTCATTTTCTCTCTACCCACCCTTGCCTCCTTTTCCGCGCAGCTCTCGATTCCCCCCTCTCTTTCGCACCCTCCATGGCATATTCCGCTCCAGGAGCTCCATCATAGCTCCTCGCTTTCGCTGGGAGGATGTTTTCTCCTCCGCTCGCCCCTTCCACCGTCATTTTCTCTCTACCCACCCTTGCCTCCTTCTCCGCGCAGCTCTCGATTCCCCCCTCTCTCTCGCACCCTCCATATTACATCCAGCTCCAGGAGCTCCATCATAGCTCCTCGCTGTCGCTGGGAGGATGTTTTCTCCTCCGCTCGCCCCTTCCACCGTCATTTTCTCTCTACCCACCCTTGCCCCCTTCTCCGCGCAGCTCTCGATTCCCTCCTCTCTCTCGCACCCTCCATATTACATCCAGCTCCAGGAGCTCCATCATAGCTCCTCGCTGTCGCTGGGAGGATGTTTTCTCCTCTGCTCGCCGCTTCCGCCGTCATTTTCTCTCCACCCACCCTTGCCTCCTTCTCCGCGCCGCTCTCGATTCCCCCCTCTCTCTCGCACCCACCATGTCATATCCCGCTCAAGGAGCTCCATCATAGCTCCTCGCTGTCGCTGGGAGGATGTTTTCTCCTCCGCTCTCCCCTTCCACCGTCATTTTCTCTCTACCCACCCTTGCCTCCTTTTCCGCGCAGCTCTCGATTCCCCCCTCTCTTTCGCACCCTCCATGTCATATTCCGCTCCAGGAGTTCCATCATAGCTCCTCACTGTCGCTGGGAGGATGTTTTCTCCTCTGCTCGCCCCTTCCACCGTCATTTTCTCTCTACCCACCCTTGCCTCCTTCTCCGCGCAGCTCTCGATTCCCCCCTCTCTTTCGCACCCTCCATGGCATATTCCGCTCCAGGAGCTCCATCATAGCTCCTCGCTGTCGCTGGGAGGATGTTTTCTCCTCCGCTCACCCCTTCCACCGTCATTTTCTCTCTACCCACCCTTACCTCCTTTTCCGCGCAGCTCTCGATTCCCCCCTCTCTTTCGCACCCTCCATGTCATATTCCGCTCCAGGAGTTCCATCATAGCTCCTCACTGTCGCTGGGAGGATGTTTTCTCCTCTGCTCGCCCCTTCCACCGTCATTTTCTCTCTACCCACCCTTGCCTCCTTCTCCGCGCAGCTCTCGATTCCCCCCTCTCTTTCGCACCCTCCATGGCATATTCCGCTCCAGGAGCTCCATCATAGCTCCTCGCTTTCGCTGGGAGGATGTTTTCTCCTCCGCTCGCCCCTTCCACCGTCATTTTCTCTCTACCCACCCTTGCCTCCTTCTCCGCGCAGCTCTCGATTCCCCCCTCTCTCTCGCACCCTCCATATTACATCCAGCTCCAGGAGCTCCATCATAGCTCCTCGCTGTCGCTGGGAGGATGTTTTCTCCTCCGCTCGCCCCTTCCACCGTCATTTTCTCTCTACCCACCCTTGCCTCCTTCTCCGCGCCGCTCTCGATTCCCCCCTCTCTCTCGCACCCACCATGTCATATCCCGCTCAAGGAGCTCCATCATAGCTCCTCGCTGTCGCTGGGAGGATGTTTTCTCCTCCGCTCGCCCCTTCCACCGTCATTTTCTCTCTACCCACCCTTGCCTCCTTTTCCGCGCAGCTCTCGATTCCCCCCTCTCTTTCGCACCCTCCATGTCATATTCCGCTCCAGGAGTTCCATCATAGCTCCTCACTGTCGCTGGGAGGATGTTTTCTCCTCTGCTCGCCCCTTCCACCGTCATTTTCTCTCTACCCACCCTTGCCTCCTTCTCCGCGCAGCTCTCGATTCCCCCCTCTCTTTCGCACCCTCCATGGCATATTCCGCTCCAGGAGCTCCATCATAGCTCCTCGCTGTCGCTGGGAGGATGTTTTCTCCTCCGCTCACCCCTTCCACCGTCATTTTCTCTCTACCCACCCTTGCCTCCTTTTCCGCGCAGCTCTCGATTCCCCCCTCTCTTTCGCACCCTCCATGTCATATTCCGCTCCAGGAGTTCCATCATAGCTCCTCACTGTCGCTGGGAGGATGTTTTCTCCTCTGCTCGCCCCTTCCACCGTCATTTTCTCTCTACCCACCCTTGCCTCCTTCTCCGCGCAGCTCTCGATTCCCCCCTCTCTTTCGCACCCTCCATGGCATATTCCGCTCCAGGAGCTCCATCATAGCTCCTCGCTTTCGCTGGGAGGATGTTTTCTCCTCCGCTCGCCCCTTCCACCGTCATTTTCTCTCTACCCACCCTTGCCTCCTTCTCCGCGCAGCTCTCGATTCCCCCCTCTCTCTCGCACCCTCCATATTACATCCAGCTCCAGGAGCTCCATCATAGCTCCTCGCTGTCGCTGGGAGGATGTTTTCTCCTCCGCTCGCCCCTTCCACCGTCATTTTCTCTCTACCCACCCTTGCCTCCTTCTCCGCGCCGCTCTCGATTCCCCCCTCTCTCTCGCACCCACCATGTCATATCCCGCTCAAGGAGCTCCATCATAGCTCCTCGCTGTCGCTGGGAGGATGTTTTCTCCTCCGCTCGCCCCTTCCACCGTCATTTTCTCTCTACCCACCCTTGCCTCCTTTTCCGCGCAGCTCTCGATTCCCCCCTCTCTTTCGCACCCTCCATGTCATATTCCGCTCCAGGAGTTCCATCATAGCTCCTCACTGTCGCTGGGAGGATGTTTTCTCCTCCGCTCGCCCCTTCCACCGTCATTTTCTCTCTACCCACCCTTGCCTCCTTCTCCGCGCAGCTCTCGATTCCCCCCTCTCTTTCGCACCCTCCATGTCACATTCCGCTCCAGGAGCTCCATCATAGATCCTCGCTGTCGCTGGGAGGATGTTTTCCCCTCCGCTCGCCCCTTCCACCGTCATTTTCTCTCTACCCACCCTTGCCTCCTTCTCCGCGCAGCTCTCGATTCCCCCCTCTCTTTCGCACCCTCCATGTCACATTCCGCTCCAGGAGCTCCATCATAGATCCTCGCTGTCGCTGGGAGGATGTTTTCCCCTCCGCTCGCCCCTTCCACCGTCATTTTCTCTCTACCCACCCTTGCCCCCTTCTCCGCGCAGCTCTCGATTCCCTCCTCTCTCTCGCACCCTCCATATTACATCCAGCTCCAGGAGCTCCATCATAGCTCCTCGCTGTCGCTGGGAGGATGTTTTCTTCTCTGCTCGCCGCTTCCGCCGTCATTTTCTCTCCACCCACCCTTGCCTCCTTCTCCGCGCCGCTCTCGATTCCCCCCTCTCTCTCGCACCCACCATGTCATATCCCGCTCAAGGAGCTCCATCATAGCTCCTCGCTGTTGCTGGGAGGATGTTTTCTCCTCCGCTCGCCCCTTCCACCGTCATTTTCTCTCTACCCACCCTTGCCTCCTTTTCCGCGCAGCTCTCGATTCCCCCCTCTCTTTCGCACCCTCCATGTCATATTCCGCTCCAGGAGTTCCATCATAGCTCCTCACTGTCGCTGGGAGGATGTTTTCTCCTCCGCTCGCCCCTTCCACCGTCATTTTCTCTCTACCCACCCTTGCCTCCTTCTCCGCGCAGCTCTCGATTCCCCCCTCTCTTTCGCACCCTCCATGTCACATTCCGCTCCAGGAGCTCCATCATAGATCCTCGCTGTCGCTGGGAGGATGTTTTCCCCTCCGCTCGCCCCTTCCACCGTCATTTTCTCTCTACCCACCCTTGCCTCCTTCTCCGCGCAGCTCTCGATTCCCCCCTCTCTCTCGCACCCTCCATATTACATCCAGCTCCAGGAGCTCCATCATAGCTCCTCGCTGTCGCTGGGAGGATGTTTTCCCCTCCGCTCGCCCCTTCCACCGTCATTTTCTCTCTACCCACCCTTGCCTCCTTCTCCGCGCCGCTCTCGATTCCCCCCTCTCTCTCGCACCCACCATGTCATATCCCGCTCCAGGAGCTCCATCATAGCTCCTCGCTGTCGCTGGGAGGATGTTTTCTCCTCCGCTCGCCCCTTCCACCGTCGTTTTCTCCCTTGCCTCCTTTTCCGCGCAGCTCTCGATTCCCCCCTCTCTTTCGCACCCTCCATGTCATATTCCGCTCCAGGAGTTCCATCATAGCTCCTCACTGTCGCTGGGAGGATGTTTTCTCCTCCGCTCGCCCCTTCCACCGTCATTTTCTCTCTACCCACCCTTGCCTCCTTCTCCGCGCAGCTCTCGATTCCCCCATCCTCGCTGTCGCTGGGAGGATGTTTTCCCCTCCGCTCGCCCCTTCCACCGTCATTTTCTCTCTACCCACCCTTGCCTCCTTCTCCGCGATGTTTTCTCCTCCGCTCGCCCCTTCCACCGTCGTTTTCTCCCTTGCCTCCTTTTCCGCGCAGCTCTCGATTCCCCCCTCTCTTTCGCACCCTCCATGTCATATTCCGCTCCAGGAGTTCCATCATAGCTCCTCACTGTCGCTGGGAGGATGTTTTCTCCTCCGCTCGCCCCTTCCACCGTCATTTTCTCTCTACCCACCCTTGCCTCCTTCTCCGCGCAGCTCTCGATTCCCCCATCCTCGCTGTCGCTGGGAGGATGTTTTCCCCTCCGCTCGCCCCTTCCACCGTCATTTTCTCTCTACCCACCCTTGCCTCCTTCTCCGCGCCGCTCTCGATTCCCCCCTCTCTCTCGCACCCACCATGTCATATCCCGCTCCAGGAGCTCCATCATAGCTCCTCGCTGTCGCTGGGAGGATGTTTTCTCCTCCGCTCGCCCCTTCCACCGTCGTTTTCTCTCTACCCACCCTTGCCTTCTTTTCCGCGCAGCTCTCGATTCCCCCCTCTCTCTCGCACCCTCCATATTACATCCAGCTCCAGGAGCTCCATCATAGCTCCTCGCTGTCGCTGGGAGGATGTTTTCTCCTCCGCTCGCCCCTTCCACCGTCATTTTCTCTCTACCCACCCTTGCCTCCTTCTCCACGCAGCTCTCGATTCCCCCCTCTCTTTCGAACCCTCCATGTCATATTCCGCTCCAGGAGCTCCATCATAGCTCCTCGCTGTCGCTGGGAGGATGTTTTCTCCTCCTCTCGCCCCTTCCACCGTCATTTTCTCTCTACCCACCCTTTCCTCCTTTTCCGCGCAGCTCTCGATTCCCCCCTCTCTTTCGCACCCTCCATGTCATATTCCGCTCCAGGAGCTCCATCATAGCTCCTCGCTGTCGCTGGGAGGATGTTTTCTCCTCCGCTCGCCCCTTCCACCGTCATTTTCTCTCTACCCACCCTTGCCTCCTTCTCCGCGCAGCTCTCGATTCCCCCCTCTCTCTCGCACCCTCCATATTACATCCAGCTCCAGGAGCTCCATCATAGCTCCTCGCTGTCGCTGGGAGGATGTTGTCTCCTCCGCTTGCCCCTTCCACCGTCATTTTCTCTCTACCCACCCTTGCCTCCTTCTCCGCGCAGCTCTCGATTCCCTCCTCTCTCTCCCACCCTCCATATTACATCCAGCTCCAGGAGCTCCATCATAGCTCCTCGCTGTCGCTGGGAGGATGTTTTCTCCTCCGCTCGCCCCTTCCACCGTCATTTTCTCTCTACCCACCCTTGCCTCCTTCTCCGCGCAGCTCTCGATTCCCCCCTCTCTTTCGCACCCTCCATGTCATATTCCGCTCCAGGAGCTCCATCATAGCTCCTCGCTGTCGCTGGGAGGATGTTTTCTCCTCCGCTCGCCCCTTCCACCGTCATTTTCTCTCTACCCAACCTTGCCTCCTTCTCCGGACAGCTCTCGATTCCCTCCTCTCTCTCGCACCCTCCATATTACATCCAGCTCCAGGAGCTCCATCATAGCTCCTCGCTGTCGCTGGGAGGATGTTTTCTCCTCTGCTCGCCGCTTCCGCCGTCATTTTCTCTCCACCCACCCTTGCCTCCTTCTCCGCGCCGCTCTCGATTCCCCCCTCTCTTTCGCACCCTCCATGTCATATTCCGCTCCAGGAGTTCCATCATAGCTCCTCACTGTCGCTGGGAGGATGTTTTCTCCTCCGCTCGCCCCTTCCACCGTCATTTTCTCTCTACCCACCCTTGCCTCCTTCTCCGCGCAGCTCTCGATTCCCCCCTCTCTTTCGAACCCTCCATGTCATATTCCGCTCCAGGAGCTCCATCATAGCTCCTCGCTGTCGCTGGGAGGATGTTTTCTCCTCCGCTCGCCCCTTCCACCGTCATTTTCTCTCTACCCACCCTTTCCTCCTTTTCCGCGCAGCTCTCGATTCCCCCCTCTCTTTCGCACCCTCCATGTCATATTCCGCTCCAGGAGCTCCATCATAGCTCCTCGCTGTCGCTGGGAGGATGTTTTCTCCTCCGCTCGCCCCTTCCACCATCATTTTCTCTCTACCCACCCTTGCCTCCTTCTCCGCGCAGCTCTCGATTCCCCCCTCTCTCTCGCATTCTCCATATTACATCCAGCTCCAGGAGCTCCATCATAGCTCCTCGCTGTCGCTGGGAGGATGTTTTCTCCTCCGCTCGCCCCTTCCACCGTCATTTTCTCTCTACCCACCCTTGCCTCCTTCTCCGCGCAGCTCTCGATTCCCCCCTCTCTTTCGAACCCTCCATGTCATATTCCGCTCCAGGAGCTCCATCATAGCTCCTCGCTGTCGCTGGGAGGATGTTTTCTCCTCCGCTCGCCCCTTCCACCGTCATTTTCTCTCTACCCACCCTTTCCTCCTTTTCCGCGCAGCTCTCGATTCCCCCCTCTCTTTCGCACCCTCCATGTCATATTCCGCTCCAGGAGCTCCATCATAGCTCCTCGCTGTCGCTGGGAGGATGTTTTCTCCTCCGCTCGCCCCTTCCACCGTCATTTTCTCTCTACCCACCCTTGCCTCCTTCTCCGCGCAGCTCTCGATTCCCCCCTCTCTCTCGCACCCTCCATATTACATCCAGCTCCAGGAGCTCCATCATAGCTCCTCGCTGTCGCTGGGAGGATGTTTTCTCCTCCGCTCGCCCCTTCCACCGTCATTTTCTCTCTTCCCACCCTTGCCTCCTTTTCCGCGCAGCTCTCGATTCCCCCCTCTCTTTCGCACCCTCCATGTCATATTCCGCTCCAGGAGTTCCATCATAGCTCCTCACTGTCGCTGAGAGGATGTTTTCTCCTCAGCTCGCCCCTTCCCCCTTCATTTTCTCTCTACCCACCCTTGCCTCCTTCTCCGCGCAGCTCTCGATTCCCCCCTCTCTTTCGCACCCTCCATGTCATATTCCACTCCAGGAGTTCCATCATAGCTCCTCACTGTCGCTGGGAGGATGTTTTCTCCTCCGCTCGCCCCTTCCACCGTCATTTTCTCTCTACCCACCCTTGCCTCCTTCTCCGCGCAGCTCTCGATTCCCCCCTCTCTTTCGAACCCTCCATGTCATATTCCGCTCCAGGAGCTCCATCATAGCTCCTCGCTGTCGCTGGGAGGATGTTTTCTCCTCCGCTCGCCCCTTCCACCGTCATTTTCTCTCTACCCACCCTTGCCTCCTTCTCCGCGCAGCTCTCGATTCCCCCCTCTCTTTCGCACCCTCCATGTCATATTCCGCTCCAGGAGCTCCATCATAGCTCCTCGCTGTCGCTGGGAGGATGTTTTCTCCTCCGCTCGCCCCTTCCACCGTCATTTTCTCTCTACCCACCCTTTCCTACTTTTCCGCGCAGCTCTCGATTCCCCCCTCTCTTTCGCACCCTCCATGTCATATTCCGCTCCAGGAGCTCCATCATAGCTCCTCGCTGTCGCTGGGAGGATGTTTTCTCCTCCGCTCGCCCCTTCCACCGTCATTTTCTCTCTACCCACCCTTGCCTCCTTTTCCGCGCAGCTCTCGATTCCCCCCTCTCTTTCGGACCCTCCATGTCATATCCCGCTCCAGGAGCTCCATCATAGCTCCTCGCTGTCGCTGGGAGGATGTTTTCTCCTCTGCTCGCCCCTTCCACCGTCATTTTCTCTCTACCCACCCTTGCCTCCTTTTCCGCGCAGCTCTCGATTCCCCCCTCTCTTTCGCACCCTCCATGTCATATTCCGCTCCAGGAGTTCCATCATAGCTCCTCACTGTCGCTGGGAGGATGTTTTCTCCTCCGCTCGCCCCTTCCACCGTCATTTTCTCTCTACCCACCCTTGCCTCCTTCTCCGCGCAGCTCTCGATTCCCCCCTCTCTTTTGCACCCTCCATGGCATATTCCGCTCCAGGAGCTCCATCATAGCTCCTCGCTGTCGCTGGGAGGATGTTTTCTCCTCCGCTCGCCCCTTCCACCGTCATTTTCTCTCTACCCACCCTTTCCTCCTTTTCCGCGCAGCTCTCGATTCCCCCCACTCTTTCGCACCCTCCATGTCATATTCCGCTCCAGGAGCTCCATCATAGCTCCTCGCTGTCGCTGGGAGGATGTTTTCTCCTCCGCTCGCCCCTTCCACCGTCATTTTCTCTCTACCCACCCTTGCCTCCTTCTCTGCGCAGCTCTCGATTCCCCCCTCTCTTTCGCACCCTCCATGTCATATTCCGCTCCAGGAGCTCCATCATAGCTCCTCGCTGTCGCTGGGAGGATGTTTTCTCCTCCGCTCGCCCCTTCCACTGTCATTTTCTCTCTACCCACCCTTGCCTCCTTCTCCGCGCAGCTCTCGATTCCCTCCTCTCTCTCGCACCCTCCATATTACATCCAGCTCCAGGAGCTCCATCATAGCTCCTCGCTGTCGCTGGGAGGATGTTTTCTCCTCCGCTCGCCCCTTCCACCGTCATTTTCTCTCTACCCACCCTTGCCTCCTTCTCCGCGCAGCTCTCGTTTCCCCCCTCTCTTTCGCACCCTCCATGGCATATTCCGCTCCAGGAGCTCCATCATAGCTCCTCGCTTTCGCTAGGAGGATGTTTTCTCCTCCGCTCGCCCCTTCCACCGTCATTTTCTCTCTACCCACCCTTGCCTCCTTCTCCGCGCAGCTCTCGATTCCCCCCTCTCTCTCGCACCCTCCATATTACATCCAGCTCCAGGAGCTCCATCATAGCTCCTCGCTGTCGCTGGGAGGATGTTTTCTCCTCCGCTCGCCCCTTCCACCGTCATTTTCTCTCTACCCACCCTTGCCCCCTTCTCCGCGCAGCTCTTTATTCCCTCCTCTCTCTCGCACCCTCCATATTACATCCAGCTCCAGGAGCTCCATCATAGCTCCTCGCTGTCGCTGGGAGGATGTTTTCTCCTCTGCTCGCCGCTTCCGCCGTCATTTTCTCTCCACCCACCCTTGCCTCCTTCTCCGCGCCGCTCTCGATTCCCCCCTCTCTCTCGCACCCACCATGTCATATCCCGCTCAAGGAGCTCCATCATAGCTCCTCGCTGTCGCTGGGAGGATGTTTTCTCCTCCGCTCGCCCCTTCCACCGTCATTTTCTCTCTACCCACCCTTGCCTCCTTTTCCGCGCAGCTCTCGATTCCCCCCTCTCTTTCGCACCCTCCATGTCATATTCCGCTCCAGGAGATCCATCATAGCTCCTCACTGTCGCTGGGAGGATGTTTTCTCCTCCGCTCGCCCCTTCCACCGTCATTTTCTCTCTACCCACCCTTGCCTCCTTCTCCGCGCAGCTCTCGATTCCCCCCTCTCTTTCGCACCCTCCATGTCATATTCCGCTCCAGGAGCTCCATCATAGCTCCTCGCTGTCGCTGGGAGGATGTTTTCTCCTCCGCTCGCCCCTTCCACCGTCATTTTCTCTCTACCCACCCTTGCCTCCTTTTCCGCGCAGCTCTCGATTCCCCCCTCTCTTTCGCACCCTCCATGTCATATTCCGCTCCAGGAGTTCCATCATAGCTCCTCACTGTCGCTGGGAGGATGTTTTCTCCTCCGCTCGCCTCTTCCACCGTCATTTTCTCTCTACCCACCCTTGCCTCCTTTTCCGCGCAGCTCTCGATTCCCCCCTCTCTTTCGCACCCTCCATGTCATATTCCGCTCCAGGAGTTCCATCATAGCTCCTCACTGTCGCTGGGAGGAAGTTTTCTCCTCCGCTCGCCCTTCCACCGTCATTTTCTCTCTACCCACCCTTGCCTCCTTTTCCGCGCAGCTCTCGATTCCCCCCTCTCTTTCGCACCCTCCATGTCATATTCCGCTCCAGGAGCTCCATCATAGCTCCTTGCTGTCGCTGGGAGGATGTTTTCTCCTCCGCTCGCCCCTTCCACCGTCATTTTCTCTCTATCCACCCTTGCCTCCTTTTCCGCGCAGCTCTCGATTCCCCCCTCTCTTTCTCACCCTCCATGTCATATTCTGCTCCAGGAGTTCCATCATAGCTCCTCACTGTCGCTGGGAGGATGTTTTCTCCTCCGCTCGCCCCTTCCACCGTCATTTTCTCTCTACCCACCCTTGCCTCCTTTTCCGCGCAGCTCTCGATTCCCCCCTCTCTTTCGCACCCTCCATGTCATATTCCGCTCCAGGAGCTCCATCATAGCTCCTCGCTGTCGCTGGGAGGATGTTTTCTCCTCCGCTCGCCCCTTCCACCGTCATTTTCTCTCTACCCACCCTTGCCTCCTTTTCCGCGCAGCTCTCGATTCCCCCCTCTCTTTCGCACCCTCAATGTCATATTCCGCTCCAGGAGTTCCATCATAGCTCCTCACTGTCGCTGGGAGGATGTTTTCTCCTCCGCTCGCCCCTTCCACCGTCATTTTCTCTCTACCCACCCTTGCCTCCTTTTCCGCGCAGCTCTCGATTCCCCCCTCTCTTTCGCACCCTCCATGTCATATTCCGCTCCAGGAGCTCCATCATAGCTCCTCGCTGTCGCTGGGAGGATGTTTTCTCCTCCGCTCGCCCCTTCCACCGTCATTTTCTCTCTACCCACCCTTGCCTCCTTTTCCGCGCAGCTCTCGATTCCCCCCTCTCTTTCGCACCCTCAATGTCATATTCCGCTCCAGGAGTTCCATCATAGCTCCTCACTGTCGCTGGGAGGATGTTTTCTCCTCCGCTCGCCCCTTCCACCGTCATTTTCTCTCTACCCACCCTTGCCTCCTTTTCCGCGCAGCTCTCGATTCCCCCCTCTCTTTCGCACCCTCCATGTCATATTCCGCTCCAGGAGATCCATCATAGCTCCTCGCTGTCGCTGGGAGGATGTTTTCTCCTCCGCTCGCCCCTTCCACCGTCATTTTCTCTCTACCCACCCTTGCCTCCTTTTCCGCGCAGCTCTCGATTCCCCCCTCTCTTTCGCACCCTCCATGTCATATTCCGCTCCAGGAGTTCCATCATAGCTCCTCACTGTCGCTGGGAGGATGTTTTCTCCTCCGCTCGCCTCTTCCACCGTCATTTTCTCTCTACCCACCCTTGCCTCCTTTTCCGCGCAGCTCTCGATTCCCCCCTCTCTTTCGCACCCTCCATGTCATATTCCGCTCCAGGAGTTCCATCATAGCTCCTCACTGTCGCTGGGAGGAAGTTTTCTCCTCCGCTCGCCCTTCCACCGTCATTTTCTCTCTACCCACCCTTGCCTCCTTTTCCGCGCAGCTCTCGATTCCCCCCTCTCTTTCGCACCCTCCATGTCATATTCCGCTCCAGGAGCTCCATCATAGCTCCTTGCTGTCGCTGGGAGGATGTTTTCTCCTCCGCTCGCCCCTTCCACCGTCATTTTCTCTCTACCCACCCTTGCCTCCTTTTCCGCGCAGCTCTCGATTCCCCCCTCTCTTTCTCACCCTCCATGTCATATTCTGCTCCAGGAGTTCCATCATAGCTCCTCACTGTCGCTGGGAGGATGTTTTCTCCTCCGCTCGCCCCTTCCACCGTCATTTTCTCTCTACCCACCCTTGCCTCCTTTTCCGCGCAGCTCTCGATTCCCCCCTCTCTTTCGCACCCTCCATGTCATATTCCGCTCCAGGAGCTCCATCATAGCTCCTTGCTGTCGCTGGGAGGATGTTTTCTCCTCCGCTCGCCCCTTCCACCGTCATTTTCTCTCTACCCACCCTTGCCTCCTTTTCCGCGCAGCTCTCGATTCCCCCCTCTCTTTCGCACCCTCCATGTCATATTCCGCTCCAGGAGTTCCATCATAGCTCCTCACTGTCGCTGGGAGGATGTTTTCTCCTCCGCTCGCCCCTTCCACCGTCATTTTCTCTCTACCCACCCTTGCCTCCTTTTCCGCGCAGCTCTCGATTCCCCCCTCTCTTTCGCACCCTCCATGTCATATTCCGCTCCAGGAGCTCCATCATAGCTCCTCGCTGTCGCTGGGAGGATGTTTTCTCCTCCGCTCGCCCCTTCCACCGTCATTTTCTCTCTACCCACCCTTGCCTCCTTTTCCGCGCAGCTCTCGATTCCCCCCTCTCTTTCGCACCCTCAATGTCATATTCCGCTCCAGGAGTTCCATCATAGCTCCTCACTGTCGCTGGGAGGATGTTTTCTCCTCCGCTCGCCCCTTCCACCGTCATTTTCTCTCTACCCACCCTTGCCTCCTTTTCCGCGCAGCTCTCGATTCCCCCCTCTCTTTCGCACCCTCCATGTCATATTCCGCTCCAGGAGTTCCATCATAGCTCCTCACTGTCGCTGGGAGGAAGTTTTCTCCTCCGCTCGCCCCTTCCACCGTCATTTTCTCTCTACCCACCCTTGCCTCCTTTTCCGCGCAGCTCTCGATTCCCCCCTCTCTTTCGCACCCTCCATGTCATATTCCGCTCCAGGAGCTCCATCATAGCTCCTCGCTGTCGCTGGGAGGATGTTTTCTCCTCCGCTCGCCCCTTCCACCGTCATTTTCTCTCTACCCACCCTTGCCTCCTTTTCCGCGCAGCTCTCGATTCCCCCCTCTCTTTCGCACCCTCAATGTCATATTCCGCTCCAGGAGTTCCATCATAGCTCCTCACTGTTGCTGGGAGGATGTTTTCTCCTCCGCTCGCCCCTTCCACCGTCATTTTCTCTCTACCCACCCTTGCCTCCTTTTCCGCGCAGCTCTCGATTCCCCCCTCTCTTTCGCACCCTCCATGTCATATTCCGCTCCAGGAGTTCCATCATAGCTCCTCACTGTCGCTGGGAGGAAGTTTTCTCCTCCGCTCGCCCCTTCCACCGTCATTTTCTCTCTACCCACCCTTGCCTCCTTTTCCGCGCAGCTCTCTATTCCCCCCTCTCTTTCGCACCCTCCATGTCATATTCCGCTCCAGGAGCTCCATCATAGCTCCTTGCTGTCGCTGGGAGGATGTTTTCTCCTCCGCTCGCCCCTTCCACCGTCATTTTCTCTCTACCCACCCTTGCCTCCTTTTCCGCGCAGCTCTCGATTCCCCCCTCTCTTTCGCACCCTCCATGTCATATTCCGCTCCAGGAGTTCCATCATAGCTCCTCACTGTCGCTGGGAGGATGTTTTCTCCTCCGCTCGCCCCTTCCACCATCATTTTCTCTCTACCCACCCTTGCCTCCTTTTCCGCGCAGCTCTCGATTCCCTCCTCTCTTTCGCACCCTCCATGTCATATTCCGCTCCAGGAGTTCCATCATAGCTCCTCACTGTCGCTGGGAGGAAGTTTTCTCCTCCGCTCGCCCCTTCCACCGTCATTTTCTCTCTACCCACCCTTGCCTCCTTTTCCGCGCAGCTCTCGATTCCCCCCTCTCTTTCGCACCCTCCATGTCATATTCCGCTCCAGGAGTTCCATCATAGCTCCTCACTGTCGCTGGGAGGATGTTTTCTCCTCCGCTCGCCCCTTCCACCGTCATTTTCTCTCTACCCACCCTTGCCTCCTTCTCCGCGCAGCTCTCGATTCCCCCCTCTCTCTCGCACCCTCCATATTACATCCAGCTCCAGGAGCTCCATCATAGCTCCTCGCTGTCGCTGGGAGGATGTTTTCCCCTCCGCTCGCCCCTTCCACCGTCATTTTCTCTCTACCCACCCTTGCCTCCTTCTCCGCGCCGCTCTCGATTCCCCCCTCTCTCTCGCACCCACCATGTCATATCCCGCTCCAGGAGCTCCATCATAGCTCCTCGCTGTCGCTGGGAGGATGTTTTCTCCTCCGCTCGCCCCTTCCACCGTCGTTTTCTCCCTTGCCTCCTTTTCTGCGCAGCTCTCGATTCCCCCCTCTCTCTCGCACCCTCCATATTACATCCAGCTCCAGGAGCTCCATCATAGCTCCTCGCTGTCGCTGGGAGGATGTTTTCTCCTCCGCTCGCCCCTTCCACCGTCATTTTCTCTCTACCCACCCTTGCCTCCTTCTCCGCGCAGCTCTCGATTCCCCCCTCTATTTCGAACCCTCCATGTCATATTCCGCTCCAGGAGCTCCATCATAGCTCCTCGCTGTCGCTGGGAGGATGTTTTCTCCTCCGCTCGCCCCTTCCACCGTCATTTTCTCTCTACCCACCCTTTCCTCCTTTTCCGCGCAGCTCTCGATTCCCCCCTCTCTTTCGCACCCTCCATGTCATATTCCGCTCCAGGAGCTCCATCATAGCTCCTCGCTTTCGCTGGGAGGATGTTTTCTCCTCCGCTCGCCCCTTCCACCGTCATTTTCTCTCTACCCACCCTTGCCTCCTTCTCCGCGCAGCTCTCGATTCCCCCCTCTCTCTCGCACCCTCCATATTACATCCAGCTCCAGGAGCTCCATCATAGCTCCTCGCTGTCGCTGGGAGGATGTTGTCTCCTCCGCTTGCCCCTTCCACCGTCATTTTCTCTCTACCCACCCTTGCCTCCTTCTCCGCGCAGCTCTCGATTCCCTCCTCTCTCTCGCACCCTCCATATTACATCCAGCTCCAGGAGCTCCATCATAGCTCCTCGCTGTCGCTGGGAGGATGTTTTCTCCTCCGCTCGCCCCTTCCACCGTCATTTTCTCTCTACCCACCCTTGCCTCCTTCTCCGCGCAGCTCTCGATTCCCCCCTCTCTTTCGCACCCTCCATGTCATATTCCGCTCCAGGAGCTCCATCATAGCTCCTCGCTGTCGCTGGGAGGATGTTTTCTCCTCCGCTCGCCCCTTCCACCGTCATTTTCTCTCTACCCAACCTTGCCTCCTTCTCCGGACAGCTCTCGATTCCCTCCTCTCTCTCGCACCCTCCATATTACATCCAGCTCCAGGAGCTCCATCATAGCTCCTCGCTGTCGCTGGGAGGATGTTTTCTCCTCTGCTCGCCGCTTCCGCCGTCATTTTCTCTCCACCCACCCTTGCCTCCTTCTCCGCGCCGCTCTCGATTCCCCCCTCTCTTTCGCACCCTCCATGTCATATTCCGCTCCAGGAGTTCCATCATAGCTCCTCACTGTCGCTGGGAGGATGTTTTCTCCTCCGCTCGCCCCTTCCACCGTCATTTTCTCTCTACCCACCCTTGCCTCCTTCTCCGCGCAGCTCTCGATTCCCCCCTCTCTTTCGAACCCTCCATGTCATATTCCGCTCCAGGAGCTCCATCATAGCTCCTCGCTGTCGCTGGGAGGATGTTTTCTCCTCCGCTCGCCCCTTCCACCGTCATTTTCTCTCTACCCACCCTTTCCTCCTTTTCCGCGCAGCTCTCGATTCCCCCCTCTCTTTCGCACCCTCCATGTCATATTCCGCTCCAGGAGCTCCATCATAGCTCCTCGCTGTCGCTGGGAGGATGTTTTCTCCTCCGCTCGCCCCTTCCACCATCATTTTCTCTCTACCCACCCTTGCCTCCTTCTCCGCGCAGCTCTCGATTCCCCCCTCTCTCTCGCATTCTCCATATTACATCCAGCTCCAGGAGCTCCATCATAGCTCCTCGCTGTCGCTGGGAGGATGTTTTCTCCTCCGCTCGCCCCTTCCACCGTCATTTTCTCTCTACCCACCCTTGCCTCCTTCTCCGCGCAGCTCTCGATTCCCCCCTCTCTTTCGAACCCTCCATGTCATATTCCGCTCCAGGAGCTCCATCATAGCTCCTCGCTGTCGCTGGGAGGATGTTTTCTCCTCCGCTCGCCCCTTCCACCGTCATTTTCTCTCTACCCACCCTTTCCTCCTTTTCCGCGCAGCTCTCGATTCCCCCCTCTCTTTCGCACCCTCCATGTCATATTCCGCTCCAGGAGCTCCATCATAGCTCCTCGCTGTCGCTGGGAGGATGTTTTCTCCTCCGCTCGCCCCTTCCACCGTCATTTTCTCTCTACCCACCCTTGCCTCCTTCTCCGCGCAGCTCTCGATTCCCCCCTCTCTCTCGCACCCTCCATATTACATCCAGCTCCAGGAGCTCCATCATAGCTCCTCGCTGTCGCTGGGAGGATGTTTTCTCCTCCGCTCGCCCCTTCCACCGTCATTTTCTCTCTACCCACCCTTGCCTCCTTTTCCGCGCAGCTCTCGATTCCCCCCTCTCTTTCGCACCCTCCATGTCATATTCCGCTCCAGGAGTTCCATCATAGCTCCTCACTGTCGCTGAGAGGATGTTTTCTCCTCCGCTCGCCCCTTCCCCCGTCATTTTCTCTCTACCCACCCTTGCCTCCTTCTCCGCGCAGCTCTCGATTCCCCCCCCTCTTTCGCACCCTCCATGTCATATTCCACTCCAGGAGTTCCATCATAGCTCCTCACTGTCGCTGGGAGGATGTTTTCTCCTCCGCTCGCCCCTTCCACCGTCATTTTCTCTCTACCCACCCTTGCCTCCTTCTCCGCGCAGCTCTCGATTCCCCCCTCTCTTTCGAACCCTCCATGTCATATTCCGCTCCAGGAGCTCCATCATAGCTCCTCGCTGTCGCTGGGAGGATGTTTTCTCCTCCGCTCGCCCCTTCCACCGTCATTTTCTCTCTACCCACCCTTGCCTCCTTCTCCGCGCAGCTCTCGATTCCCCCCTCTCTTTCGCACCCTCCATGTCATATTCCGCTCCAGGAGCTCCATCATAGCTCCTCGCTGTCGCTGGGAGGATGTTTTCTCCTCCGCTCGCCCCTTCCACCGTCATTTTCTCTCTACCCACCCTTTCCTACTTTTCCGCGCAGCTCTCGATTCCCCCCTCTCTTTCGCACCCTCCATGTCATATTCCGCTCCAGGAGCTCCATCATAGCTCCTCGCTGTCGCTGGGAGGATGTTTTCTCCTCCGCTCGCCCCTTCCACCGTCATTTTCTCTCTACCCACCCTTGCCTCCTTTTCCGCGCAGCTCTCGATTCCCCCCTCTCTTTCGGACCCTCCATGTCATATCCCGCTCCAGGAGCTCCATCATAGCTCCTCGCTGTCGCTGGGAGGATGTTTTCTCCTCTGCTCGCCCCTTCCACCGTCATTTTCTCTCTACCCACCCTTGCCTCCTTTTCCGCGCAGCTCTCGATTCCCCCCTCTCTTTCGCACCCTCCATGTCATATTCCGCTCCAGGAGTTCCATCATAGCTCCTCACTGTCGCTGGGAGGATGTTTTCTCCTCCGCTCGCCCCTTCCACCGTCATTTTCTCTCTACCCACCCTTGCCTCCTTCTCCGCGCAGCTCTCGATTCCCCCCTCTCTTTTGCACCCTCCATGGCATATTCCGCTCCAGGAGCTCCATCATAGCTCCTCGCTGTCGCTGGGAGGATGTTTTCTCCTCCGCTCGCCCCTTCCACCGTCATTTTCTCTCTACCCACCCTTTCCTCCTTTTCCGCGCAGCTCTCGATTCCCCCCACTCTTTCGCACCCTCCATGTCATATTCCGCTCCAGGAGCTCCATCATAGCTCCTCGCTGTCGCTGGGAGGATGTTTTCTCCTCCGCTCGCCCCTTCCACCGTCATTTTCTCTCTACCCACCCTTGCCTCCTTCTCTGCGCAGCTCTCGATTCCCCCCTCTCTTTCGCACCCTCCATGTCATATTCCGCTCCAGGAGCTCCATCATAGCTCCTCGCTGTCGCTGGGAGGATGTTTTCTCCTCCGCTCGCCCCTTCCACCGTCATTTTCTCTCTACCCACCCTTTCCTCCTTTTCCGCGCAGCTCTCGATTCCCCCCTCTCTTTCGCACCCTCCATGTCATATTCCGCTCCAGGAGCTCCATCATAGCTCCTCGCTGTCGCTGGGAGGATGTTTTCTCCTCCGCTCGCCCCTTCCACCGTCATTTTCTCTCTACCCACCCTTGCCTCCTTCTCCGCGCAGCTCTCGATTCCCCCCTCTCTCTCGCACCCTCCATATTACATCCAGCTCCAGGAGCTCCATCATAGCTCCTCGCTGTCGCTGGGAGGATGTTTTCTCCTCCGCTCGCCCCTTCCACCGTCATTTTCTCTCTACCCACCCTTGCCTCCTTTTCCGCGCAGCTCTCGATTCCCCCCTCTCTTTCGCACCCTCCATGTCATATTCCGCTCCAGGAGTTCCATCATAGCTCCTCACTGTCGCTGAGAGGATGTTTTCTCCTCCGCTCGCCCCTTCCCCCGTCATTTTCTCTCTACCCACCCTTGCCTCCTTCTCCGCGCAGCTCTCGATTCCCCCCTCTCTTTCGCACCCTCCATGTCATATTCCACTCCAGGAGTTCCATCATAGCTCCTCACTGTCGCTGGGAGGATGTTTTCTCCTCCGCTCGCCCCTTCCACCGTCATTTTCTCTCTACCCACCCTTGCCTCCTTCTCCGCGCAGCTCTCGATTCCCCCCTCTCTTTCGAACCCTCCATGTCATATTCCGCTCCAGGAGCTCCATCATAGCTCCTCGCTGTCGCTGGGAGGATGTTTTCTCCTCCGCTCGCCCCTTCCACCGTCATTTTCTCTCTACCCACCCTTGCCTCCTTCTCCGCGCAGCTCTCGATTCCCCCCTCTCTTTCGCACCCTCCATGTCATATTCCGCTCCAGGAGCTCCATCATAGCTCCTCGCTGTCGCTGGGAGGATGTTTTCTCCTCCGCTCGCCCCTTCCACCGTCATTTTCTCTCTACCCACCCTTTCCTACTTTTCCGCGCAGCTCTCGATTCCCCCCTCTCTTTCGCACCCTCCATGTCATATTCCGCTCCAGGAGCTCCATCATAGCTCCTCGCTGTCGCTGGGAGGATGTTTTCTCCTCCGCTCGCCCCTTCCACCGTCATTTTCTCTCTACCCACCCTTGCCTCCTTTTCCGCGCAGCTCTCGATTCCCCCCTCTCTTTCGGACCCTCCATGTCATATCCCGCTCCAGGAGCTCCATCATAGCTCCTCGCTGTCGCTGGGAGGATGTTTTCTCCTCTGCTCGCCCCTTCCACCGTCATTTTCTCTCTACCCACCCTTGCCTCCTTTTCCGCGCAGCTCTCGATTCCCCCCTCTCTTTCGCACCCTCCATGTCATATTCCGCTCCAGGAGTTCCATCATAGCTCCTCACTGTCGCTGGGAGGATGTTTTCTCCTCCGCTCGCCCCTTCCACCGTCATTTTCTCTCTACCCACCCTTGCCTCCTTCTCCGCGCAGCTCTCGATTCCCCCCTCTCTTTTGCACCCTCCATGGCATATTCCGCTCCAGGAGCTCCATCATAGCTCCTCGCTGTCGCTGGGAGGATGTTTTCTCCTCCGCTCGCCCCTTCCACCGTCATTTTCTCTCTACCCACCCTTTCCTCCTTTTCCGCGCAGCTCTCGATTCCCCCCACTCTTTCGCACCCTCCATGTCATATTCCGCTCCAGGAGCTCCATCATAGCTCCTCGCTGTCGCTGGGAGGATGTTTTCTCCTCCGCTCGCCCCTTCCACCGTCATTTTCTCTCTACCCACCCTTGCCTCCTTCTCTGCGCAGCTCTCGATTCCCCCCTCTCTTTCGCACCCTCCATGTCATATTCCGCTCCAGGAGCTCCATCATAGCTCCTCGCTGTCGCTGGGAGGATGTTTTCTCCTCCGCTCGCCCCTTCCACTGTCATTTTCTCTCTACCCACCCTTGCCTCCTTCTCCGCGCAGCTCTCGATTCCCTCCTCTCTCTCGCACCCTCCATATTACATCCAGCTCCAGGAGCTCCATCATAGCTCCTCGCTGTCGCTGGGAGGATGTTTTCTCCTCCGCTCGCCCCTTCCACCGTCATTTTCTCTCTACCCACCCTTGCCTCCTTCTCCGCGCAGCTCTCGATTCCCCCCTCTCTTTCGCACCCTCCATGGCATATTCCGCTCCAGGAGCTCCATCATAGCTCCTCGCTTTCGCTGGGAGGATGTTTTCTCCTCCGCTCGCCCCTTCCACCGTCATTTTCTCTCTACCCACCCTTGCCTCCTTCTCCGCGCAGCTCTCGATTCCCCCCTCTCTCTCGCACCCTCCATATTACATCCAGCTCCAGGAGCTCCATCATAGCTCCTCGCTGTCGCTGGGAGGATGTTTTCTCCTCCGCTCGCCCCTTCCACCGTCATTTTCTCTCTACCCACCCTTGCCCCCTTCTCCGCGCAGCTCTTTATTCCCTCCTCTCTCTCGCACCCTCCATATTACATCCAGCTCCAGGAGCTCCATCATAGCTCCTCGCTGTCGCTGGGAGGATGTTTTCTCCTCTGCTCGCCGCTTCCGCCGTCATTTTCTCTCCACCCACCCTTGCCTCCTTCTCCGCGCCGCTCTCGATTCCCCCCTCTCTCTCGCACCCACCATGTCATATCCCGCTCAAGGAGCTCCATCATAGCTCCTCGCTGTCGCTGGGAGGATGTTTTCTCCTCCGCTCGCCCCTTCCACCGTCATTTTCTCTCTACCCACCCTTGCCTCCTTTTCCGCGCAGCTCTCGATTCCCCCCTCTCTTTCGCACCCTCCATGTCATATTCCGCTCCAGGAGATCCATCATAGCTCCTCACTGTCGCTGGGAGGATGTTTTCTCCTCCGCTCGCCCCTTCCACCGTCATTTTCTCTCTACCCACCCTTGCCTCCTTCTCCGCGCAGCTCTCGATTCCCCCCTCTCTTTCGCACCCTCCATGTCATATTCCGCTCCAGGAGCTCCATCATAGCTCCTCGCTGTCGCTGGGAGGATGTTTTCTCCTCCGCTCGCCCCTTCCACCGTCATTTTCTCTCTACCCACCCTTGCCTCCTTTTCCGCGCAGCTCTCGATTCCCCCCTCTCTTTCGCACCCTCCATGTCATATACCGCTCCAGGAGTTCCATCATAGCTCCTCACTGTCGCTGGGAGGATGTTTTCTCCTCCGCTCGCCTCTTCCACCGTCATTTTCTCTCTACCCACCCTTTCCTCCTTTTCTGCGCAGCTCTCGATTCCCCCCTCTCTTTCGCACCCTCCATGTCATATTCCGCTCCAGGAGTTCCATCATAGCTCCTCACTGTCGCTGGGAGGAAGTTTTCTCCTCCGCTCGCCCTTCCACCGTCATTTTCTCTCTACCCACCCTTGCCTCCTTTTCCGCGCAGCTCTCGATTCCCCCCTCTCTTTCGCACCCTCCATGTCATATTCCGCTCCAGGAGCTCCATCATAGCTCCTTGCTGTCGCTGGGAGGATGTTTTCTCCTCCGCTCGCCCCTTCCACCGTCATTTTCTCTCTACCCACCCTTGCCTCCTTTTCCGCGCAGCTCTCGATTCCCCCCTCTCTTTCTCACCCTCCATGTCATATTCTGCTCCAGGAGTTCCATCATAGCTCCTCACTGTCGCTGGGAGGATGTTTTCTCCTCCGCTCGCCCCTTCCACCGTCATTTTCTCTCTACCCACCCTTGCCTCCTTTTCCGCGCAGCTCTCGATTCCCCCCTCTCTTTCGCACCCTCCATGTCATATTCCGCTCCAGGAGCTCCATCATAGCTCCTCGCTGTCGCTGGGAGGATGTTTTCTCCTCCGCTCGCCCCTTCCACCGTCATTTTCTCTCTACCCACCCTTGCCTCCTTTTCCGCGCAGCTCTCGATTCCCCCCTCTCTTTCGCACCCTCAATGTCATATTCCGCTCCAGGAGTTCCATCATAGCTCCTCACTGTCGCTGGGAGGATGTTTTCTCCTCCGCTCGCCCCTTCCACCGTCATTTTCTCTCTACCCACCCTTGCCTCCTTTTCCGCGCAGCTCTCGATTCCCCCCTCTCTTTCGCACCCTCCATGTCATATTCCGCTCCAGGAGCTCCATCATAGCTCCTCGCTGTCGCTGGGAGGATGTTTTCTCCTCCGCTCGCCCCTTCCACCGTCATTTTCTCTCTACCCACCCTTGCCTCCTTTTCCGCGCAGCTCTCGATTCCCCCCTCTCTTTCGCACCCTCAATGTCATATTCCGCTCCAGGAGCTCCATCATAGCTAATCGCTGTCGCTGGGAGGATGTTTTCTCCTCCGCTCGCCCCTTCCACCGTCATTTTCTCTCTACCCACCCTTGCCTCCTTTTCCGCGCAGCTCTCGATTCCCCCCTCTCTTTCGCACCCTCCATGTCATATTCCGCTCCAGGAGTTCCATCATAGCTCCTCACTGTCGCTGGGAGGATGTTTTCTCCTCCGCTCGCCCCTTCCACCGTCATTTTCTCTCTACCCACCCTTGCCTCCTTTTCCGCGCAGCTCTCGATTCCCCCCTCTCTTTCGCACCCTCCATGTCATATTCCGCTCCAGGAGTTCCATCATAGCTCCTCACTGTCGCTGGGAGGATGTTTTCTCCTCCGCTCGCCCCTTCCACCATCATTTTCTCTCTACCCACCCTTGCCTCCTTTTCCGCGCAGCTCTCGATTCCCCCCTCTCTTTCGCACCCTCCATGTCATATTCCGCTCCAGGAGCTCCATCATAGCTCCTTGCTGTCGCTGGGAGGATGTTTTCTCCTCCGCTCGCCCCTTCCACCGTCATTTTCTCTCTACCCACCCTTGCCTCCTTTTCCGCGCAGCTCTCGATTCCCCCCTCTCTTTCGCACCCTCCATGTCATATTCCGCTCCAGGAGTTCCATCATAGCTCCTCACTGTCTCTGGGAGGAAGTTTTCTCCTCCGCTCGCCCCTTCCACCGTCATTTTCTCTCTACCCACCCTTGCCTCCTTTTCCGCGCAGCTCTCGATTCCCCCCTCTCTTTCGCACCCTCCATGTCATATTCCGCTCCAGGAGCTCCATCATAGCTCCTTGCTGTCGCTGGGAGGATGTTTTCTCCTCCGCTCGCCCCTTCCACCGTCATTTTCTCTCTACCCACCCTTGCCTCCTTTTCCGCGCAGCTCTCGATTCCCCCCTCTCTTTCGCACCCTCCATGTCATATTCCGCTCCAGGAGTTCCATCATAGCTCCTCACTGTCGCTGGGAGGATGTTTTCTCCTCCGCTCGCCCCTTCCACCGTCATTTTCTCTCTACCCACCCTTGCCTCCTTTTCCGCGCAGCTCTCGATTCCCCCCTCTCTTTCGCACCCTCCATGTCATATTCCGCTCCAGGAGCTCCATCATAGCTCCTCGCTGTCGCTGGGAGGATGTTTTCTCCTCCGCTCGCCCCTTCCACCGTCATTTTCTCTCTACCCACCCTTGCCTCCTTTTCCGCGCAGCTCTCGATTCCCCCCTCTCTTTCGCACCCTCAATGTCATATTCCGCTCCAGGAGTTCCATCATAGCTCCTCACTGTCGCTGGGAGGATGTTTTCTCCTCCGCTCGCCCCTTCCACCGTCATTTTCTCTCTACCCACCCTTGCCTCCTTTTCCGCGCAGCTCTCGATTCCCCCCTCTCTTTCGCACCCTCCATGTCATATTCCGCTCCAGGAGTTCCATCATAGCTCCTCACTGTCGCTGGGAGGAAGTTTTCTCCTCCGCTCGCCCCTTCCACCGTCATTTTCTCTCTACCCACCCTTGCCTTCTTTTCCGCGCAGCTCTCGATTCCCCCCTCTCTTTCGCACCCTCCATGTCATATTCCGCTCCAGGAGCTCCATCATAGCTCCTCGCTGTCGCTGGGAGGATGTTTTCTCCTCCGCTCGCCCCTTCCACCGTCATTTTCTCTCTACCCACCCTTGCCTCCTTTTCCGCGCAGCTCTCGATTCCCCCCTCTCTTTCGCACCCTCAATGTCATATTCCGCTCCAGGAGTTCCATCATAGCTCCTCACTGTCGCTGGGAGGATGTTTTCTCCTCCGCTCGCCCCTTCCACCGTCATTTTCTCTCTACCCACCCTTGCCTCCTTTTCCGCGCAGCTCTCGATTCCCCCCTCTCTTTCGCACCCTCCATGTCATATTCCGCTCCAGGAGTTCCATCATAGCTCCTCACTGTCGCTGGGAGGAAGTTTTCTCCTCCGCTCGCCCCTTCCACCGTCATTTTCTCTCTACCCACCCTTGCCTCCTTTTCCGCGCAGCTCTCTATTCCCCCCTCTCTTTCGCACCCTCCATTTCATATTCCGCTCAAGGAGCTCCATCATAGCTCCTTGCTGTCGCTGGGAGGATGTTTTCTCCTCCGCTCGCCCCTTCCACCGTCATTTTCTCTCTACCCACCCTTGCCTCCTTTTCCGCGCAGCTCTCGATTCCCCCCTCTCTTTCGCACCCTCCATGTCATATTCCGCTCCAGGAGTTCCATCATAGCTCCTCACTGTCGCTGGGAGGATGTTTTCTCCTCCGCTCGCCCCTTCCACCATCATTTTCTCTCTACCCACCCTTGCCTCCTTTTCCGCGCAGCTCTCGATTCCCTCCTCTCTTTCGCACCCTCCATGTCATATTCCGCTCCAGGAGTTCCATCATAGCTCCTCACTGTCGCTGGGAGGAAGTTTTCTCCTCCGCTCGCCCCTTCCACCGTCATTTTCTCTCTACCCACCCTTGCCTCCTTTTCCGCGCAGCTCTCGATTCCCCCCTCTCTTTCGCACCCTCCATGTCATATTCCGCTCCAGGAGCTCCATCATAGTTCCTTGCTGTCGCTGGGAGGATGTTTTCTCCTCCGCTCGCCCCTTCCACCGTCATTTTCTCTCTACCCACCCTTGCCTCCTTTTCCGCGCAGCTCTCGATTCCCCCCTCTCTTTCGCACCCTCCATGTCATATTCCGCTCCAGGAGTTCCATCATAGCTCCTCACTGTCGCTGGGAGGATGTTTTCTCCTCCGCTCGCCCCTTCCACCGTCATTTTCTCTCTACCCACCCTTGCCTCCTTCTCCGCGCAGCTCTCGATTCCCCCCTCTCTTTCGCACCCTCCATGTCATATTCCGCTCCAGGAGCTCCATCATAGCTAATCGCTGTCGCTGGGAGGATGTTTTCTCCTCCGCTCGCCCCTTCCACCGTCATTTTCTCTCTACCCACCCTTGCCTCCTTTTCCGCGCAGCTCTCGATTCCCCCCTCTCTTTCGCACCCTCCATGTCATATTCCGCTCCAGGAGTTCCATCATAGCTCCTCACTGTCACTGGGAGGATGTTTTCTCCTCCGCTCGCCCCTTCCACCGTCATTTTCTCTCTACCCACCCTTGCCTCCTTTTCCGCACAGCTCTCGATTCCCCCCTCTCTTTCGCACCCTCCATGTCATATTCCGCTCCAGGAGTTCCATCATAGCTCCTCACTGTCGCTGGGAGGATGTTTTCTCCTCCGCTCGCCCCTTCCACCGTCATTTTCTCTCTACCCACCCTTGCCTCCTTCTCCGCGCAGCTCTCGATTCCCCCCTCTCTTTCGCACCCTCCATGTCATATTCCGCTCCAGGAGCTCCATCATAGCTCCTCGCTGTCGCTGGGAGGATGTTTTCTCCTCCGCTCGCCCCTTCCACCGTCATTTTCTCTCTACCCACCCTTGCCTCCTTTTCCGCGCAGCTCTCGATTCCCCCCTCTCTTTCGCACCCTCCATGTCATATTCCGCTCCAGGAGTTCCATCATAGCTCCTCACTGTCGCTGGGAGGATGTTTTCTCCTCCGCTCGCCTCTTCCACCGTCATTTTCTCTCTACCCACCCTTGCCTCCTTTTCCGCGCAGCTCTCGATTCCCCCCTCTCTTTCGCACCCTCCATGTCATATTCCGCTCCAGGAGTTCCATCATAGCTCCTCACTGTCGCTGGGAGGAAGTTTTCTCCTCCGCTCGCCCCTTCCACCGTCATTTTCTCTCTACCCACCCTTGCCTCCTTTTCCGCGCAGCTCTCGATTCCCCCCTCTCTTTCGCACCCTCCATGTCATATTCCGCTCCAGGAGCTCCATCATAGCTCCTTGCTGTCGCTGGGAGGATGTTTTCTCCTCCGCTCGCCCCTTCCACCGTCATTTTCTCTCTACCCACCCTTGCCTCCTTTTCCGCGCAGCTCTCGATTCCCCCCTCTCTTTCGCACCCTCCATGTCATATTCCGCTCCAGGAGTTCCATCATAGCTCCTCACTGTCGCTGGGAGGATGTTTTCTCCTCTGCTCGCCCCTTCCACCGTCATTTTCTCTCTACCCACCCTTGCCTCCTTTTCCGCGCAGCTCTCGATTCCCCCCTCTCTTTCGCACCCTCCATGTCATATCCCGCTCCAGGAGCTCCATCATAGCTCCTCGCTGTCGCTGGGAGGATGTTTTCTCCTCTGCTCGCCCCTTCCACCGTCATTTTCTCTCTACCCACCCTTGCCTCCTTTTCCGTGCAGCTCTCGATTCCCCCCTCTCTTTCGCACCCTCCATGTCATATTCCGCTCCAGGAGTTCCATCATAGCTCCTCACTGTCGCTGGGAGGATGTTTTCTCCTCCGCTCGCCCCTTCCACCGTCATTTTCTCTCTACCCACCCTTGCATCCTTCTCCGCGCAGCTCTCGATTCCCCCCTCTCTTTTGCACCCTCCATGGCATATTCCGCTCCAGGAGCTCCATCATAGCTCCTCGCTGTCGCTGGGAGGATGTTTTCTCCTCCGCTCGCCCCTTCCACCGTCATTTTCTCTCTACCCACCCTTGCCTCCTTCTCCGCGCAGCTCTCGATTCCCCCCTCTCTCTCGCACCCTCCATATTACATCCAGCTCCAGGAGCTCCATCATAGCTCCTCGCTGTCGCTGGGAGGATGTTTTCTCCTCCGCTCGCCCCTTCCACCGTCATTTTCTCTCTACCCACCCTTGCCTCCTTCTCTGCGCAGCTCTCGATTCCCCCCTCTCTTTCGCACCCTCCATGTCATATTCCGCTCCAGGAGCTCCATCATAGCTCCTCGCTGTCGCTGGGAGGATGTTTTCTCCTCCGCTCGCCCCTTCCACCGTCATTTTCTCTCTACCCACCCTTGCCTCCTTCTCCGCGCAGCTCTCGATTCCCCCCTCTCTTTCGCACCCTCCATGTCATATTCCGCTCCAGGAGCTCCATCATAGCTCCTCGCTGTCGCTGGGAGGATGTTTTCTCCTCCGCTCGCCCCTTCCACCGTCATTTTCTCTCTACCCACCCTTTCCTACTTTTCCGCGCAGCTCTCGATTCCCCCCTCTCTTTCGCACCCTCCATGTCATATTCCGCTCCAGGAGCTCCATCATAGCTCCTCGCTGTCGCTGGGAGGATGTTTTCTCCTCCGCTCGCCCCTTCCACCGTCATTTTCTCTCTACCCACCCTTGCCTCCTTTTCCGCGCAGCTCTCGATTCCCCCCTCTCTTTCGCACCCTCCATGTCATATTCCACTCCAGGAGTTCCATCATAGCTCCTCACTGTCGCTGGGAGGATGCTTTCTCCTCTGCTCGCCCCTTCCACCGTCATTTTCTCTCTACCCACCCTTGCCTCCTTCTCCGCGCAGCTCTCGATTCCCCCCTCTCTTTCGCACCCTCCATGGCATATTCCGCTCCAGGAGCTCCATCATAGCTCCTCGCTTTCGCTGGGAGGTTGTTTTCTCCTCCGCTCGCCCCTTCCACCGTCATTTTCTCTCTACCCACCCTTGCCTCCTTCTCCGCGCAGCTCTCGATTCCCCCCTCTCTCTCGCACCCTCCATATTACATCCAGCTCCAGGAGCTCCATCATAGCTCCTCGCTGTCGCTGGGAGGATGTTTTCTCCTCCGCTCGCCCCTTCCACTGCCATTTTCTCTCTACCCACCCTTGCCTCCTTTTCCGCGCAGCTCTCGATTCCCCCCTCTCTTTCGCACCCTCCATGTCATATTCCGCTCCAGGAGTTCCATCATAGCTCCTCACTGTCGCTGGGAGGATGTTTTCTCCTCCGCTCGCCTCTTCCACCGTCATTTTCTCTCTACCCACCCTTGCCTCCTTTTCCGCACAGCTCTCGATTCCCCCCTCTCTTTCGCACCCTCCATGTCATATTCCGCTCCAGGAGTTCCATCATAGCTCCTCACTGTCGCTGGGAGGAAGTTTTCTCCTCCGCTCGCCCCTTCCACCGTCATTTTCTCTCTACCCACCCTTGCCTCCTTTTCCGCGCAGCTCTCGATTCCCCCCTCTCTTTCGCACCCTCCATGTCATATTCCGCTCCAGGAGCTCCATCATAGCTCCTTGCTGTTGCTGGGAGGATGTTTTCTCCTCCGCTCGCCCCTTCCACCGTCATTTTCTCTCTACCCACCCTTGCCTCCTTTTCCGCGTAGCTCTCGATTCCCCCCTCTCTTTCTCACCCTCCATGTCATATTCCGCTCCAGGAGTTCCATCATAGCTCCTCACTGTCGCTGGGAGGATGTTTTCTCCTCCGCTCGCCCCTTCCACCGTCATTTTCTCTCTACCCACCCTTGCCTCCTTTTCCGCGCAGCTCTCGATTCCCCCCTCTCTTTCGCACCCTCCATGTCATATTCCGCTCCAGGAGCTCCATCATAGCTCCTCGCTGTCGCTGGGAGGATGTTTTCTCCTCCGCTCGCCCCTTCCACCGTCATTTTCTCTCTACCCACCCTTGCCTCCTTTTCCGCGCAGCTCTCGATTCCCCCCTCTCTTTCGCACCCTCAATGTCATATTCCGCTCCAGGAGTTCCATCATAGCTCCTCACTGTCGCTGGGAGGATGTTTTCTCCTCCGCTCGCCCCTTCCACCGTCATTTTCTCTCTACCCACCCTTGCCTCCTTTTCCGCGCAGCTCTCGATTCCCCCCTCTCTTTCGCACCCTCCATGTCATATTCCGCTCCAGGAGTTCCATCATAGCTCCTCACTGTCGCTGGGAGGAAGTTTTCTCCTCCGCTCGCCCCTTCCACCGTCATTTTCTCTCTACCCACCCTTGCCTCCTTTTCCGCGCAGCTCTCGATTCCCCCCTCTCTTTCGCACCCTCCATGTCATATTCCGCTCCAGGAGCTCCATCATAGCTCCTTGCTGTCGCTGGGAGGATGTTTTCTCCTCCGCTCGCCCCTTCCACCGTCATTTTCTCTCTACCCACCCTTGCCTCCTTTTCCGCGCAGCTCTCGATTCCCCCCTCTCTTTCGCACCCTCCATGTCATATTCCGCTCCAGGAGTTCCATCATAGCTCCTCACTGTCGCTGGGAGGATGTTTTCTCCTCCGCTCGCCCCTTCCACCATCATTTTCTCTCTACCCACCCTTGCCTCCTTTTCCGCGCAGCTCTCGATTCCCCCCTCTCTTTCGCACCCTCCATGTCATATTCCGCTCCAGGAGTTCCATCATAGCTCCTCACTGTCGCTGGGAGGAAGTTTTCTCCTCCGCTCGCCCCTTCCACCTTCATTTTCTCTCTACCCACCCTTGCCTCCTTTTCCGCGCAGCTCTCGATTCCCCCCTCTCTTTCGCACCCTCCATGTCATATTCCGCTCCAGGAGCTCCATCATAGCTCCTTGCTGTCGCTGGGAGGATGTTTTCTCCTCCGCTCGCCCCTTCCACCGTCATTTTCTCTCTACCCACCCTTGCCTCCTTTTCCGCGCAGCTCTCGATTCCCCCCTCTCTTTCGCACCCTCCATGTCATATTCCGCTCCAGGAGTTCCATCATAGCTCCTCACTGTCGCTGGGAGGATGTTTTCTCCTCCGCTCGCCCCTTCCACCGTCATTTTCTCTCTACCCACCCTTGCCTCCTTCTCCGCGCAGCTCTCGATTCCCCCCTCTCTTTCGCACCCTCCATGTCATATTCCGCTCCAGGAGCTCCATCATAGCTAATCGCTGTCGCTGGGAGGATGTTTTCTCCTCCGCTCGCCCCTTCCACCGTCATTTTCTCTCTACCCACCCTTGCCTCCTTTTCCGCGCAGCTCTCGATTCCCCCCTCTCTTTCGCACCCTCCATGTCATATTCCGCTCCAGGAGTTCCATCATAGCTCCTCACTGTCGCTGGGAGGATGTTTTCTCCTCCGCTCGCCCCTTCCACCGTCATTTTCTCTCTACCCACCCTTGCCTCCTTTTCCGCGCAGCTCTCGATTCCCCCCTCTCTTTCGCACCCTCCATGTCATATTCCGCTCCAGGAGCTCCATCATAGCTCCTTGCTGTCGCTGGGAGGATGTTTTCTCCTCCGCTCGCCCCTTCCACTGTCATTTTCTCTCTACCCACCCTTGCCTCCTTTTCCGCGCAGCTCTCGATTCCCCCCTCTCTTTCGCACCCTCCATGTCATATTCCACTCCAGGAGTTCCATCATAGCTCCTCACTGTCGCTGGGAGGATGTTTTCTCCTCCGCTCGCCCCTTCCACCATCATTTTCTCTCTACCCACCCTTGCCTCCTTTTCCGCGCAGCTCTCGATTCCCTCCTCTCTTTCGCACCCTCCATGTCATATTCCGCTCCAGGAGTTCCATCATAGCTCCTCACTGTCGCTGGGAGGAAGTTTTCTCCTCCGCTCGCCCCTTCCACCGTCATTTTCTCTCTACCCACCCTTGCCTCCTTTTCCGCGCAGCTCTCGATTCCCCCCTCTCTTTCGCACCCTCCATGTCATATTCCGCTCCAGGAGCTCCATCATACCTCCTTGCTGTCGCTGGGAGGATGTTTTCTCCTCCGCTCGCCCCTTCCACCGTCATTTTCTCTCTACCCACCCTTGCCTCCTTTTCCGCGCAGCTCTCGATTCCCCCCTCTCTTTCGCACCCTCCATGTCATATTCCGCTCCAGGAGTTCCATCATAGCTCCTCACTGTCGCTGGGAGGATGTTTTCTCCTCCGCTCGCCCCTTCCACCGTCATTTTCTCTCTACCCACCCTTGCCTCCTTCTCCGCGCAGCTCTCGATTCCCCCCTCTCTTTCGCACCCTCCATGTCATATTCCGCTCCAGGAGCTCCATCATAGCTAATCGCTGTCGCTGGGAGGATGTTTTCTCCTCCGCTCGCCCCTTCCACCGTCATTTTCTCTCTACCCACCCTTGCCTCCTTTTCCGCGCAGCTCTCGATTCCCCCCTCTCTTTCGCACCCTCCATGTCATATTCCGCTCCAGGAGTTCCATCATAGCTCCTCACTGTCGCTGGGAGGATGTTTTCTCCTCCGCTCGCCCCTTCCACCGTCATTTTCTCTCTACCCACCCTTGCCTCCTTTTCCGCGCAGCTCTCGATTCCCCCCTCTCTTTCGCACCCTCCATGTCATATTCCGCTCCAGGAGTTCCATCATAGCTCCTCACTGTCGCTGGGAGGATGTTTTCTCCTCCGCTCGCCCCTTCCACCGTCATTTTCTCTCTACCCACCCTTGCCTCCTTCTCCGCGCAGCTCTCGATTCCCCCCTCTCTTTCGCACCCTCCATGTCATATTCCGCTCCAGGAGCTCCATCATAGCTCCTCGCTGTCGCTGGGAGGATGTTTTCTCCTCCGCTCGCCCCTTCCACCGTCATTTTCTCTCTACCCACCCTTGCCTCCTTTTCCGCGCAGCTCTCGATTCCCCCCTCTCTTTCGCACCCTCCATGTCATATTCCGCTCCAGGAGTTCCATCATAGCTCCTCACTGTCGCTGGGAGGATGTTTTCTCCTCCGCTCGCCTCTTCCACCGTCATTTTCTCTCTACCCACCCTTGCCTCCTTTTCCGCGCAGCTCTCGATTCCCCCCTCTCTTTCGCACCCTAAATGTCATATTCCGCTCCAGGAGTTCCATCATAGCTCCTCACTGTCGCTGGGAGGAAGTTTTCTCCTCCGCTCGCCCCTTCCACCGTCATTTTCTCTCTACCCACCCTTGCCTCCTTTTCCGCGCAGCTCTCGATTCCCCCCTCTCTTTCGCACCCTCCATGTCATATTCCGCTCCAGGAGCTCCATCATAGCTCCTTGCTGTCGCTGGGAGGATGTTTTCTCCTCCGCTCGCCCCTTCCACCGTCATTTTCTCTCTACCCACCCTTGCCTCCTTTTCCGCGCAGCTCTCGATTCCCCCCTCTCTTTCGCACCCTCCATGTCATATTCCGCTCCAGGAGTTCCATCATAGCTCCTCACTGTCGCTTGGAGGATGTTTTCTCCTCCGCTCGCCCCTTCCACCGTCATTTTCTCTCTACCCACCCTTGCCTCCTTCTCCGCGCAGCTCTCGATTCCCCCCTCTCTTTCGCACCCTCCATGTCATATTCCGCTCCAGGAGCTCCATCATAGCTCCTCGCTGTCGCTGGGAGGATGTTTTCTCCTCCGCTCGCCCCTTCCACCGTCATTTTCTCTCTACCCACCCTTGCCTCCTTTTCCGCGCAGCTCTCGATTCCCCCCTTTCTTTCGCACCCTCCATGTCATATTCCGCTCCAGGAGTTCCATCATAGCTCCTCACTGTCGCTGGGAGGATGTTTTCTCCTCCGCTCGCCTCTTCCACCGTCATTTTCTCTCTACCCACCCTTGCCTCCTTTTCCGCGCAGCTCTCGATTCCCCCCTCTCTTTCGCACCCTCCATGTCATATTCCGCTCCAGGAGTTCCATCATAGCTCCTCACTGTCGCTGGGAGGAAGTTTTCTCCTCCGCTCGCCCCTTCCACCGTCATTTTCTCTCTACCCACCCTTGCCTCCTTTTCCGCGCAGCTCTCGATTCCCCCCTCTCTTTCGCACCCTCCATGTCATATTCCGCTCCAGGAGTTCCATCATAGCTCCTCACTGTCGCTGGGAGGATGTTTTCTCCTCCGCTCGCCCCTTCCACCGACATTTTCTCTCTACCCACCCTTGCCTCCTTTTCCGCGCAGCTCTCGATTCCCCCCTCTCTTTCGCACCCTCCATGTCATATTCCGCTCCAGGAGCTCCATCATAGCTCCTCGCTGTCGCTGGGAGGATGTTTTCTCCTCCGCTCGCCCCTTCCACCGTCATTTTCTCTCTACCCACCCTTGCCTCCTTTTCCGCGCAGCTCTCGATTCCCCCCTCTCTTTCGCACCCTCAATGTCATATTCCGCTCCAGGAGTTCCATCATAGCTCCTCACTGTCGCTGGGAGGATGTTTTCTCCTCCGCTCGCCCCTTCCACCGTCATTTTCTCTCTACCCACCCTTGCCTCCTTTTCCGCGCAGCTCTCGATTCCCCCCTCTCTTTCGCACCCTCAATGTCATATTCCGCTCCAGGAGTTCCATCATAGCTCCTCACTGTCGCTGGGAGGATGTTTTCTCCTCCGCTCGCCCCTTCCACCGTCATTTTCTCTCTACCCACCCTTGCCTCCTTTTCCGCGCAGCTCTCGATTCCCCCCTCTCTTTCGCACCCTCCATGTCATATTCCGCTCCAGGAGTTCCATCATAGCTCCTCACTGTCGCTGGGAGGAAGTTTTCTCCTCCGCTCGCCCCTTCCACCGTCATTTTCTCTCTACCCACCCTTGCCTCCTTTTCCGCGCAGCTCTCGATTCCCCCCTCTCTTTCGCACCCTCCATGTCATATTCCGCTCCAGGAGCTCCATCATAGCTCCTTGCTGTCGCTGGGAGGATGTTTTCTCCTCCGCTCGCCCCTTCCACCGTCATTTTCTCTCTACCCACCCTTGCCTGCTTTTCCGCGCAGCTCTCGATTCCCCCCTCTCTTTCGCACCCTCCATGTCATATTCCGCTCCAGGAGCTCCATCATAGCTCCTCGCTGTCGCTGGGAGGATGTTTTCTCCTCCGCTCGCCCCTTCCACCGTCATTTTCTCTCTACCCACCCTTGCCTCCTTTTCCGCGCAGCTCTCGATTCCCCCCTCTCTTTCGCACCCTCAATGTCATATTCCGCTCCAGGAGTTCCATCATAGCTCCTCACTGTCGCTGGGAGGATGTTTTCTCCTCCGCTCGCCCCTTCCACCGTCATTTTCTCTCTACCCACCCTTGCCTCCTTTTCCGCGCAGCTCTCGATTCCCCCCTCTCTTTCGCACCCTCCATGTCATATTCCACTCCAGGAGTTCCATCATAGCTCCTCACTGTCGCTGGGAGGAAGTTTTCTCCTCCGCTCGCCCCTTCCACCGTCATTTTCTCTCTACCCACCCTTGCCTCCTTTTCCGCGCAGCTCTCGATTCCCCCCTCTCTTTCGCACCCTCCATGTCATATTCCGCTCCAGGAGCTCCATCATAGCTCCTTGCTGTCGCTGGGAGGATGTTTTCTCCTCCGCTCGCCCCTTCCACCGTCATTTTCTCTCTACCCACCCTTGCCTCCTTTTCCGCGCAGCTCTCGATTCCCCCCTCTCTTTCGCACCCTCCATGTCATATTCCGCTCCAGGAGTTCCATCATAGCTCCTCACTGTCGCTGGGAGGATGTTTTCTCCTCCGCTCGCCCCTTCCACCGTCATTTTTTCTCTACCCACCCTTGCCTCCTTTTCCGCGCAGCTCTCGATTCCCCCCTCTCTTTCGCACCCTCCATGTCATATTCCGCTCCAGGAGTTCCATCATAGCTCCTCACTGTCGCTGGGAGGATGTTTTCTCCTCCGCTCGCCCCTTCCACCGTCATTTTCTCTCTACCCACCCTTGCCTCCTTCTCCGCGCAGCTCTCGATTCCCCCCTCTCTTTCGCACCCTCCATGTCATATTCCGCTCCAGGAGCTCCATCATAGCTCCTCGCTGTCGCTGGGAGGATGTTTTCTCCTCCGCTCGCCCCTTCCACCGTCATTTTCTCTCTACCCACCCTTGCCTCCTTTTCCGCGCAGCTCTCGATTCCCCCCTCTCTTTCGCACCCTCCATGTCATATTCCGCTCCAGGAGTTCCATCATAGCTCCTCACTGTCGCTGGGAGGATGTTTTCTCCTCCGCTCGCCTCTTCCACCGTCATTTTCTCTCTACCCACCCTTGCCTCCTTTTCCGCGCAGCTCTCGATTCCCCCCTCTCTTTCGCACCCTCCATGTCATATTCCGCTCCAGGAGTTCCATCATAGCTCCTCACTGTCGCTGGGAGGAAGTTTTCTCCTCCGCTCGCCCCTTCCACCGTCATTTTCTCTCTACCCACCCTTGCCTCCTTTTCCGCGCAGCTCTCGATTCCCCCCTCTCTTTCGCACACTCCATGTCATATTCCGCTCCAGGAGCTCCATCATAGCTCCTTGCTGTCGCTGGGAGGATGTTTTCTCCTCCGCTCGCCCCTTCCACCGTCATTTTCTCTCTACCCACCCTTGCCTCCTTTTCCGCGCAGCTCTCGATTCCCCCCTCTCTTTCGCACCCTCCATGTCAATTTCCGCTCCAGGAGTTCCATCATAGCTCCTCACTGTCGCTGGGAGGATGTTTTCTCCTCCGCTCGCCCCTTCCACCGTCATTTTCTCTCTACCCACCCTTGCCTCCTTTTCCGCGCAGCTCTCGATTCCCCCCTCTCTTTCGCACCCTCCATGTCATATTCCGCTCCAGGAGCTCCATCATAGCTCCTCGCTGTCGCTGGGAGGATGTTTTCTTCTCCCCTCGCCCCTTCCACCGTCATTTTCTCTCTACCCACCCTTGCCTCCTTTTCCGCGCAGCTCTCGATTCCCCCCTCTCTTTCGCACCCTCAATGTCATATTCCGCTCCAGGAGTTCCATCATAGCTCCTCACTGTCGCTGGGAGGATGTTTTCTCCTCCGCTCGCCCCTTCCACCGTCATTTTCTCTCTACCCACCCTTGCCTCCTTTTCCGCGCAGCTCTCGATTCCCCCCTCTCTTTCGCACCCTCCATGTCATATTCCGCTCCAGGAGTTCCATCATAGCTCCTCACTGTCGCTGGGAGGAAGTTTTCTCCTCCGCTCGCCCCTTCCACCGTCATTTTCTCTCTACCCACCCTTGCCTCCTTTTCCGCGCAGCTCTCGATTCCCCCCTCTCTTTCGCACCCTCCATGTCATATTCCGCTCCAGGAGCTCCATCATAGCTCCTTGCTGTCGCTGGGAGGATGTTTTCTCCTCCGCTCGCCCCTTCCACCGTCATTTTCTCTCTACCCACCCTTGCCTCCTTTTCCGCGCAGCTCTCGATTCCCCCCTCTCTTTCGCACCCTCCATGTCATATTCCGCTCCAGGAGTTCCATCATAGCTCCTCACTGTCGCTGGGAGGATGTTTTCTCCTCCGCTCGCCCCTTCCACCATCATTTTCTCTCTACCCACCCTTGCCTCCTTTTCCGCGCAGCTCTCGATTCCCCCTTCTATTTCGCACCCTCCATGTCATATTCCGCTCCAGGAGTTCCATCATAGCTCCTCACTGTCGCTGGGAGGAAGTTTTCTCCTCCGCTCGCCCCTTCCACCGTCATTTTCTCTCTACCCACCCTTGCCTCCTTTTCCGCGCAGCTCTCGATTCCCCCCTCTCTTTCGCACCCTCCATGTCATATTCCGCTCCAGGAGCTCCATCATAGCTCCTTGCTGTCGCTGGGAGGATGTTTTCTCCTCCGCTCGCCCCTTCCACCGTCATTTTCTCTCTACCCACCTGTCGGGGTTATTGGGGGTTGATTAAAATAATAATAGGTAAAAAGAAAAATGATTTTAAAAGCCATGTATATTTCGTATTATGCATAAGAGATTCTGAATGGTGCTGCCTGGCGTCCATCTTGTTTTTAAGGTGAAACAAAGTTCATATATATACTTGTTAAACAAAATGTCTCTCACAGGTTTACAAAGGGTCTATGGTTTCAACAGAGATCTTTGTATTTCTATGTAATCGTAAATAAGATTTCTTTTGACATCTCGATCAGATAAAATTTAGTCAGTCTGACGCTAATTTAAAGGGGGTGATATCTCAGTCTGTCTATAAGTATTTAACAATAGACAATGGCTCAGTGTTTTTCAGCATATATTTAAAGATGAACCATATAAGTTTTCATAGATACATTATTATATGTGAGAAGATATTAGCTATAATTATGTCATTATATTATGTAAGGCATATACATATATATTTAGGAATGTTATATCACATTTTGGGTTTATATTCTCAGTAATAATCTTACTTAGAATTCTTTTTCTAATAAGTGTAAAGACATGTGTATCTCGTTACTAATTACCTCATTTCAGAGAAGTTTGTGTGTAGGTCTGGTGTAAGTTTTTATGACACTATAGATCTTCCTATCCTAGTCTGGATGTCTGACAGTTGTGTCACAAGTCAAATAAGTAATTGCTTTTCACTAGCCGACAGGTCAATAGGTCATCAGATAACAAATTGTTTTAATTATATTAAATACAAAATCTAATGAACGGTACAATACTGCCCTCTGGAGACGAAATACCAGGTGCAGTCTTGAGATAATTTGAGATATTCCAATATAAAAATATTATATTGTGTTAAATAATATAATTATTGAAATGGCATTACTTGCCAAGATGAATAATGGAAATACAGGTGGACATTTATGTATGTACTGGGAGTCTGGAGAAAGTTTTATGTTGTGTTATATGATTAATCTCACATATAGAGAAATCATTTAACTTTATTATCCAGTATGGGGTTAATTATCAAAAGAGGTGTGTCTCTGACCTCATCAGTTTAGGTATAGAATATCCCAACCAATTGGGATAATGTTTCATCCCTCTGGGTTTTACTTATGGTAATTTTTATAGCTCTTTGTTCTTACCATATAAAAGACCAACCCAGATGAGAGATAGGACACACATTACACTACTGACAACACACCTCACACTTACACCACACACGCTATTACATCTTTCGAAAGACTCATCCAGACATACTCCCTGGTCTATCATTCATCTGAAACTTGAAGGGAAGCCACCATCTTAAGAAAGGCATCCATCTTAGGACTCTGGTAACGATTTGAAGCTAGCAGCCATAAGTGTGGTAAATATGCCTTGCTATGTTATTTGATTTTATTCAACAATTGTTTATTCCTTCCTTATATGTTTTATATTGCATATTTAAGGGTAATGAGATTACAATCCCAGCCGTATAAACCATGGTAGATTTTTCTCTAAAAAGCTGATTTTTGTTTTTATACATTTTTATTAATATCAGATTAAGTGCATTATTTGCAATTTTAAGTCTTCCGTTTTGCATGGCTTATTCTCATTCCTTCTGCAGTGGAATGACTTTGGGCCCTGTGATTCGCAGACCATTGTAGTCTGTTTATATAGAACATTAATTTATGGCTTATACTATACCTGGGAAGAAATGGTAATCTTGCTTTCATTTTACTTTGGTTTCACTTTCACTTTGTTTCATTTCACTTTGTTTTAGTTTCACTTTCATTATTGAGCTAAACATCACATTGCATTGATTATTTGAAGTTAGTATTTTTTTTGTAGAGTTATCTTTTTATGTCACTTCTTGTTTGATCATATATTGTGTTTGCATGTCTTGAGAATAAATATTTTTATATATATTCCACACTGTAGACTGTACTCACTAAGATTGGTATATGCTTTTAAAAAGAAATTAATCAATTAAAAAGAATTCACGACAGTGATTTATGGCAATAGGTGAAGACTCTCCTTTTTCTCAGATCTTTGCTTATTAACCATAAATAAATACACTGCTATATTCAGAGCAGTATAAATATTCTGACATAAGTACGAGCGCGAGATATTTATTATTAAATATTCTTACATATAATGGAGGCCCCAGCGAGATAATTATTGATTTCTTACATATGCCAATCATAAATATTGATCAGGTGACATAATCAATAACTTTAAAAAAAAAAAAAAAAATTTTTTTTTTTTTGAATTTTTTTTTATTATGAATGTGATAGAATTGCCTTAAAAATGTCCACAGCAGGTAATGTTCATGCTGCCAACTCTGGCAAGGTGTCAGTCCCTAGTGGTAATGCCACAACCCTAGTAGATTTGGCACAGATCATAAATGTGTGGAAGCACCTCTCTGAGTCTGAAATGGTGGAATATGTAAATGCTGGTTAGAGTCATATATCAAAATCCTCAGAAAGTCGGGCCAATAAAGGGCATCTGACATGGGTAGAGGACAACCTGTATGTATGAACTCACCAATAAGCTTATCTAACACCAAAAGACGTCAGGAAGTATAATTACATATTTTTTGGTCTTGGCCAATCTTACTGTATCTTTATGAGGAACTGCACCACAAGGCTCAGCAAAAAGGAGTTTAGTAAAGTTTCAATCTCCACTCCAAATAAATGAGAGAATGAGATAAGGAACCTCCTTGAGCAGGTGAAAGTAACCTCTATTGGGACACATAAGTTAAGAGAATGTAGCCTGAAACTGCAAAAATAAAGTAGAACTGTGGCAAAAGTTTTATCAAGGAAACTGTAATGAAAGTAACTATGTGAAAGTGAAATGTAAATGATTAATGCAATAATTAGGAAGTTTTGAGCAAGGAAAAATGTTTTCTAGCAAAGGTTGCCGAGTAACCAGCAGTGGAAAATTTTGAAAAATAATAAAAATGTAACTGTTCAAGTTATGACAGGAACTCATAAGTAAATACATAAGAGAGTTCCATAAGGTCATGGTGTCCATGCAAAAGGGAAATGCTTAATTAGTCCTGCATTTTAAATATGAAATAATTATTCATAGACCCAGATATGATTCCCAGTCTGTTGGTTATGACCCAGACAAGGGGGGGAATCAGGCAAAGAGTCCATGTCCTACCCCAGCCATCTTCCAAATATAGGAGGGCAGAAATTGGGCAGCCATGCATAAATAGGTATGAGTCATATCAGGTCACTGCAAAAAGTCTAGCACCCCTAAAAAGACACCAAGCACCTCCAAAGTTTTAAAAAGAGTACTGTCCTGATTTTTGTTAATAAAAAGGTCCTTAAATATTATTAATCATCCTGAGGCCTATGAAAACAACTGTCTGTGTTGTGCCTGCAGGATGTAATTTAAAAATCAGCCCATACAAAAACCTTACTGCTGCTAGAGCTGTTATCTACAATTTAAAATGTACACAGCACCAAAGCCCCATTGCATTTATTTATTTTTTTTTGCTGTACTCAAAAGTGCCTAACACCCTTCAATGAAGGAGCTGAGTACAACCACCTGTAATTTAAATCCCTGTGCTTTGAGGCATTGCCCATGCACATCATAAAAATAAAAAGTTTGGAAAAGGAGCAAGATATGCCACCTAGGCCCCAAGGGGACACCGGATACCTTAAGGAGGACACCGGACATCCCATTAACAGGGGGGGGGGGGCACCCACAAATAAATAGGGATTTGCCCCATCCTAGGGCTCCCCAAAATCCTCGGGAAGATCGAGTGACATTAAGGCCCAGACCTCACGCCAGAACCGAGTAACTGGTTCTGATGGGGATCTGTCCCATCTGTCTGAACCCGAGAGATATAGGCACCGCAGGAGGCGGAGCCAATAATTCAATTCTGTAAAAGTTTTCAGCTGAGTAGAATCCAAATTGATCAGCTGATCAATTGGTTCACTCAGGGCACTGCAGCCCAGAACTAAAATAAAATCCATCTCTAGGAACAAATCCTGTAGCCAGCCAAAGGCCATAAAATCCTTAAATGCCCAAGTGGTAAGGAATCAGAAGGGATACACTGAATAGAGGCATAGGATACAGAGGTTCTAACACCATTTTATCCCAGGTCACAGCATTGAGGATCCTGAAATCCCTGTCAGGGGGGGATCTTGGTTGTTATATACTAACTACCCTCCTATTTTTCAGTGGTCACTTCATCCCTCTGACTCAAACAGGTCGCTCAAAGCGGGCACATTTTGAAAAATCGCCAATGACGGTGATACCAAGGAAGATCAAACCCTAATGACGTAATGCAGTCAAGAGGTTAAAGGTTGTATACGGTAACCAAGAAGGAATCCTCAATGCCAGGTAGTTTTGTTGCCTCCAATAAATTGCATTGATGCCCCAAAGGGGGAGATATTATATTTTTTTTCTCCCAAGTAGTAGGTAAATTTTAAACAAAGTATTGTATCATTGTATTATTGTCCAATGTGTAGTAACCATGGTGATAAATACATCCCCATGTTAATAAGCCCCAGAAGTCAGTCGCCCTAGGAAAGGTCGCATATATAGTCTCACCTTCCCTGGTGGTCATATAAAGGACTGATCACACGGTGGATTAAAGGAGAACTCTGAGAAAGCTTAGGGTACCAACATCGCATTGAAATGTCAATTGATAAGAATGTATATTCATACTATATGTTTCATCCAATAGGAAGAGATTAACTTTCCATGCCAGGTCGTTGATTGGTACAGACGATGATGTTTGCCAAAGACACAGCGATTGGATGAGTCATCTCTCCTTAGAGTCCAGTTCTGGATGGAACCCCTCATTGAATCGGATCCCTCTTCAGGAATCAAGCTGCGAGACGCCCCAGATTCTTGTTGACGGAGAGGAAGATTTGTTTCTACAGATCTTTGTGCATTTGATCCAAGGAAATCCATTGAGAGAAATCGCACTACCTCCTGTTTTCAGTTGAAGGAGATGTGAGAATGGTGCATTGCACATATGAGCAAACCTCAGTCTGGGTGTATGACACTCTAGACCATGCTGAAACCATTCATTATCCAACCAACATCCAAGGTTGAACGTCCAAACAGATTTCTCTGATTCCTGATTGCCAACATTGTTTTACTGCGCTTTGAATGGTAGTTGCTAATGCCATTGCAGCAGTTAATTTCTGTCTCCATTAACACTTTGCAAGCTGGAGATGCAGATTTCAAGGAACATTTGCGTTTCTTTACCAGGAGATCAGAATTCAAAGAGACTAATAAGGAACAGTTTGTGACATAGCTAACACCAGCAAAGTCGCTACGAACTGACATTTTTAACTGATTTTTTTTTTCTCAATTTTTTTTTTATCGCTTTACTTAAAAGTTATGAACAATTCCCAATATGAACTATTCTCTTACAAAAAGAGAACAAGACATTTTTTTTTTTTCCTTTTACTACTCCTTAAAAAGCTTTCTTTCCAGATAGGCCTAAGTTGCTCACTTGTCTACTGGGAAGAAAGGGGGGGATATGTCGGGGTTATTGGGGGTTGATTAAAATAATAATAGGTAAAAAGAAAAATGATTTTAAAAGCCATGTATATTTCGTATTATGCATAAGAGATTCTGAATGGTGCTGCCTGGCGTCCATCTTGTTTTTAAGGTGAAACAAAGTTCATATATATACTTGTTAAACAAAATGTCTCTCACAGGTTTACAAAGGGTCTATGGTTTCAACAGAGATCTTTGTATTTCTATGTAATCGTAAATAAGATTTCTTTTGACATCTCGATCAGATAAAATTTAGTCAGTCTGACGCTATGTTAAAGGGGGTGATATCTCAGTCTGTCTATAAGTATTTAACAATAGACAATGGCTCAGTGTTTTTCAGCATATATTTAAAGATGAACCATATAAGTTTTCATAGATACATTATTATATGTGAGAAGATATTAGCTATAATTATGTCATTATATTATGTAAGGCATATACATATATATTTAGGAATGTTATATCACATTTTGGGTTTATATTCTCAGTAATAATCTTACTTAGAATTCTTTTTCTAATAAGTGTAAAGACATGTGTATCTCGTTACTAATTACCTCATTTCAGAGAAGTTTGTGTGTAGGTCTGGTGTAAGTTTTTATGACACTATAGATCTTCCTATCCTAGTCTGGATGTCTGACAGTTGTGTCACAAGTCAAATAAGTAATTGCTTTTCACTAGCCGACAGGTCAATAGGTCATCAGATAACAAATTGTTTTAATTATATTAAATACAAAATCTAATGAACGGTACAATACTGCCCTCTGGAGACGAAATACCAGGTGCAGTCTTGAGATAATTTGAGATATTCCAATATAAAAATATTATATTGTGTTAAATAATATAATTATTGAAATGGCATTACTTGCCAAGATGAATAATGGAAATACAGGTGGACATTTATGTATGTACTGGGAGTCTGGAGAAAGTTTTATGTTGTGTTATATGATTAATCTCACATATAGAGAAATCATTTAACTTTATTATCCAGTATGGGGTTAATTATCAAAAGAGGTGTGTCTCTGACCTCATCAGTTTAGGTATAGAATATCCCAACCAATTGGGATAATGTTTCATCCCTCTGGGTTTTACTTATGGTAATTTTTATAGCTCTTTGTTCTTACCATATAAAAGACCAACCCAGATGAGAGATAGGACACACATTACACTACTGACAACACACCTCACACTTACACCACACACGCTATTACATCTTTCGAAAGACTCATCCAGACATACTCCCTGGTCTATCATTCATCTGAAACTTGAAGGGAAGCCACCATCTTAAGAAAGGCATCCATCTTAGGACTCTGGTAACGATTTGAAGCTAGCAGCCATAAGTGTGGTAAATATGCCTTGCTATGTTATTTGATTTTATTCAACAATTGTTTATTCCTTCCTTATATGTTTTATATTGCATATTTAAGGGTAATGAGATTACAATCCCAGCCGTATAAACCATGGTAGATTTTTCTCTAAAAAGCTGATTTTTGTTTTTATACATTTTTATTAATATCAGATTAAGTGCATTATTTGCAATTTTAAGTCTTCCGTTTTGCATGGCTTATTCTCATTCCTTCTGCAGTGGAATGACTTTGGGCCCTGTGATTCGCAGACCATTGTAGTCTGTTTATATAGAACATTAATTTATGGCTTATACTATACCTGGGAAGAAATGGTAATCTTGCTTTCATTTTACTTTGGTTTCACTTTCACTTTGTTTCATTTCACTTTGTTTTAGTTTCACTTTCATTATTGAGCTAAACATCACATTGCATTGATTATTTGAAGTTAGTATTTTTTTTGTAGAGTTATCTTTTTATGTCACTTCTTGTTTGATCATATATTGTGTTTGCATGTCTTGAGAATAAATATTTTTATATATATTCCACACTGTAGACTGTACTCACTAAGATTGGTATATGCTTTTAAAAAGAAATTAATCAATTAAAAAGAATTCACGACAGTGATTTATGGCAATAGGTGAAGACTCTCCTTTTTCTCAGATCTTTGCTTATTAACCATAAATAAATACACTGCTATATTCAGAGCAGTATAAATATTCTGACATAAGTACGAGCGCGAGATATTTATTATTAAATATTCTTACTCACCCTTGCCTCCTTTTCCGCGCAGCTCTCGATTCCCCCCTCTCTTTCGCACCCTCCATGTCATATTCCGCTCCAGGAGTTCCATCATAGCTCCTCACTGTCGCTGGGAGGATGTTTTCTCCTCCGCTCGCCCCTTCCACCGTCATTTTCTCTCTACCCACCCTTGCCTCCTTCTCCGCGCAGCTCTCGATTCCCCCCTCTCTTTCGCACCCTCCATGTCATATTCCGCTCCAGGAGCTCCATCATAGCTAATCGCTGTCGCTGGGAGGATGTTTTCTCCTCCGCTCGCCCCTTCCACCGTCATTTTCTCTCTACCCACCCTTGCCTCCTTTTCCGCGCAGCTCTCGATTCCCCCCTCTCTTTCGCACCCTCCATGTCATATTCCGCTCCAGGAGCTCCATCATAGCTCCTCGCTGTCGCTGGGAGGATGTTTTCTCCTCCGCTCGCCCCTTCCACCGTCATTTTCTCTCTACCCACCCTTGCCTCCTTTTCCGCGCAGCTCTCGATTCCCCCCTCTCTTTCGCACCCTCCATGTCATATTCCGCTCCAGGAGTTCCATCATAGCTCCTCACTGTCGCTGGGAGGATGTTTTCTCCTCCGCTCGCCTCTTCCACCGTCATTTTCTCTCTACCCACCCTTGCCTCCTTTTCCGCGCAGCTCTCGATTCCCCCCTCTCTTTCGCACCCTCCATGTCATATTCCGCTCCAGGAGTTCCATCATAGCTCCTCACTGTCGCTGGGAGGATGTTTTCTCCTCCGCTCGCCCCTTCCACCGTCATTTTCTCTCTACCCACCCTTGCCTCCTTCTCCGCGCAGCTCTCGATTCCCCCCTCTCTTTCGCACCCTCCATGTCATATTCCGCTCCAGGAGCTCCATCATAGCTAATCGCTGTCGCTGGGAGGATGTTTTCTCCTCCGCTCGCCCCTTCCACCGTCATTTTCTCTCTACCCACCCTTGCCTCCTTTTCCGCGCAGCTCTCGATTCCCCCCTCTCTTTCGCACCCTCCATGTCATATTCCGCTCCAGGAGTTCCATCATAGCTCCTCACTGTCGCTGGGAGGATGTTTTCTCCTCCGCTCGCCTCTTCCACCGTCATTTTCTCTCTACCCACCCTTGCCTCCTTTTCCGCGCAGCTCTCGATTCCCCCCTCTCTTTCGCACCCTCCATGTCATATTCCGCTCCAGGAGTTCCATCATAGCTCCTCACTGTCGCTGGGAGGAAGTTTTCTCCTCCGCTCGCCCCTTCCACCGTCATTTTCTCTCTACCCACCCTTGCCTCCTTTTCCGCGCAGCTCTCGATTCCCCCCTCTCTTTCGCACCCTCCATGTCATATTCCGCTCCAGGAGCTCCATCATAGCTCCTTGCTGTCGCTGGGAGGATGTTTTCTCCTCCGCTCGCCCCTTCCACCGTCATTTTCTCTCTACCCACCCTTGCCTCCTTTTCCGCGCAGCTCTCGATTCCCCCCTCTCTTTCGCACCCTCCATGTCATATTCCGCTCCAGGAGTTCCATCATAGCTCCTCACTGTCGCTGGGAGGATGTTTTCTCCTCCGCTCGCCCCTTCCACCGTCATTTTCTCTCTACCCACCCTTGCCTCCTTTTCCGCGCAGCTCTCGATTCCCCCCTCTCTTTCGCACCCTCCATGTCATATTCCGCTCCAGGAGCTCCATCATAGCTCCTCGCTGTCGCTGGGAGGATGTTTTCTCCTCCGCTCGCCCCTTCCACCGTCATTTTCTCTCTACCCACCCTTGCCTCCTTTTCCGCGCAGCTCTCGATTCCCCCCTCTCTTTCGCACCCTCAATGTCATATTCCGCTCCAGGAGTTCCATCATAGCTCCTCACTGTCGCTGGGAGGATGTTTTCTCCTCCGCTCGCCCCTTCCACCGTCATTTTCTCTCTACCCACCCTTGCCTCCTTTTCCGCGCAGCTCTCGATTCCCCCCTCTCTTTCGCACCCTCCATGTCATATTCCGCTCCAGGAGTTCCATCATAGCTCCTCACTGTCGCTGGGAGGAAGTTTTCTCCTCTGCTCGCCCCTTCCACCGTCATTTTCTCTCTACCCACCCTTGCCTCCTTTTCCGCGCAGCTCTCGATTCCCCCCTCTCTTTCGCACCCTCCTTGTCATATTCCGCTCCAGGAGCTCCATCATAGCTCCTTGCTGTCGCTGGGAGGATGTTTTCTCCTCCGCTCGCCCCTTCCACCGTCATTTTCTCTCTACCCACCCTTGCCTCCTTTTCCGCGCAGCTCTCGATTCCCCCCTCTCTTTCGCACCCTCCATGTCATATTCCGCTCCAGGAGTTCCATCATAGCTCCTCACTGTCGCTGGGAGGATGTTTTCTCCTCCGCTCGCCCCTTCCACCGTCATTTTCTCTCTACCCACCCTTGCCTCCTTTTCCGCGCAGCTCTCGATTCCCCCCTCTCTTTCGCACCCTCCATGTCATATTCCGCTCCAGGAGTTCCATCATAGCTCCTCACTGTCGCAAATTCCCTACAGATCTGTTGGGGGACCCCAGTCCTGCTGGGGCCCCTGTTATACCTAATTTAGCCGCCGTAGTGGCGTCTTTAGTGTCCAAGATGGAAGTGCTGATGTCTGAACCTGCTGCTAGGAAAAGGCCCAGATTATCTTTCTCCTCTGATTCAGATGGTGATGTGGCTTCTGTGGCGGGCGTGCCCTTTTCAGGGTCTCGCTCATCCCTGGACCCTCTGGGGTCTGAGGGGGAGGCGGAGGTGGAGGGGGTTGATGTTTCTCCCCCGGGGCCGCCTGAGGAACGCGCGGCCATGGATGAGTTGATTTCTTCTGTGAAAGAAACACTACACTTGGAGGATGAGCCCTGTCCTTGTGCTTGTGCATTGTGTCCTCTTTTGGTACACACAGGACCCGCAAGTCGGCGCAGGTTTTTCCCTGCCCCGCTGAGTTTCATTACACGGTAAATGAGCTGTGGCACACTTTAAAACGTCCATTCATGGTACCGAGTCAGTTTAAGTTGCTTTATCCCTTTGCACCGTCTACGGAATCATGATGGTGTGTGCCTCCACAGGTGGATCACACTGTGGCCGTGTTGAACAAGGCTACCTTGGTTCCCACTGAGGATACCCTGGTTTTTCGGGATCCCACGGACAGGAGGTTGGAGTCTCTAGCCCGCCATTCCTACACGGTGTTTTCGCATCAATCCTGGTGGCTCAGGCGTGGCGGATTGGACTAAGGTCCTTAAACGCACCCTCGCATCTGATTCTGCCCCACCTGCCACGTTGGCTATGATGGACCAAATTCACCAGGGAGTCATGTATTTGTGCGATGCGGCCCTAAATGAGGCCCCCTTGGTTGCACGCCTATCTAGTGTTGTGGTGCTTAACCGTCGTTTGATCTGGCTGAAGAGCTGGTCAGCTGACCAGACGTCACGGAAACAGTTGCTGATTTTCCCTATGCAGGTTCTCGCCTTTTTGGTGAGGCTTTGGATACCTTGGTAAAAGGCGTCACGGGGGGTAAGAGCAACATGCTGCCCCAGAACCCGAAGAACAAGTCCTTTCGTGGCAAACGGGGTTCCACCTCTCGACCCAATCAGGGGTCCTTTCGTGCCTTTCGGAATCAAACCAGGGGCAAGCCCTTTAAGGGCCAGGGAAGCCAGAAGAAGCCCTGGGCGGGCAAGCAGAAGTCCGGCAATGCCGGTTTGGCGGGTCAATCCGCCTCTTCCTGAAGGGGCGCCCTCACCCGTTTCAGGGGTGGGGGGACGTTTGCGTGGCTTCCTCCAACCTTGGCTGCTCCGAATTCCGGACAGGTGGGTTCAGGAAATCATTCGATCAGGGTACAAGATCAAATTCCTTTCCCGGCCGGCGGACAGATTATTTCCCTCAAATCTTCATTTGACTCCAGGGCGTCTGCAGGACCTGCATCAAGCGGTGCAGGACCTTCTTGCCCAGGGGGTAATTGTCCCGGTGCCTCATCGGGACAGGTTTCGGGGGTTTTGTTCCAATCTGTTCACTGTGCCCAGAAAGGAAGGCAAGGTACGTCCTATTCTGGACCTAAAAGCGCTGAACCGATTCGTGCGCGTTCGGAAGTTCCGTATGGAATCTCTCTGCTCGGTGGTGGCCTCCCTGAGTCCGGGAGAATTCCTGGCCTCTATAGACCTGAAGGATGCGTACCTACACATCCCCATTTTCGAGGGTCACTAGAGGTACCTTCGGTTCGCTATAGCGGAGGACCACTATCAGTTTGTGGCGTTACCTTTCAGTCTCGCTTCGGCTCCAAGGGTCTTTACCAAAGTACTGGCGCCTGTTCTGGGCCTGCTACGGGCACAGGGCATTGCGGTCTTGGGGTATCTGGACGATGTCCTCCCAAGACCGAGTGTCCGCCAGGGCCTACTGCGCGATCTGTCCACCATGGTACAGACGCTCCAGGAGTTTGGATGGACCATCAACGTACAGAAGTCGACCTTGTTGCCATCAGTTCGTCTTTCCTATCTGGGAATGATCCTGGACTCTGCTCAGGCAAAGGTGTTCTTGCCGGAGGATGAGATCAGGTCCCTCAGGGACAAACCATCTTCGTCACTCAGGACCTGTATGCAGTGCCTGGGGTTGATGGTATCGGCCTTCGAGGCGATACCCTTTGCTCAGTTTCACACGCGGTCTCTTCAAGCACAGATCCTGACCAGGTGGGACAGACCACCTCAGTCTCTGGATCTGAGTGTCTCATTGAGTCGCCGGACCAGAATGGATCTTCTGTGGTGGCTCCAGTCCCCCACGGTGTGGGGAGGCAAGTCCTTCCGTCCGTTGCTGTGGACAGTGATTACCATGGATGCCAGCCTGTTGGGCTGGGGTGGGGTCCTGGGCACCCTATCTGCCCAGGGCACTTGGTCGGGAGAGGAATCCTCCCTTCCGATAAATGCTTTGGAGTTGAGAGCGATAAGGCTCTGTCTCTTCCAGTGGTCGGATCGCATTCGGGGTTGTCCTGTTTGGGTACAGACGGACAATGCTGCCGCGGTGGCTTACATCAACCACCAAGGGGGCACCAGGAGTGCTCGGGCGGCCCGGGAAGTGACTGACATTCTGTCTTGGGCCGAGACTCATGTCCCGGCAATTTCAGCAGTTCACATTCCGGGTGTGGAGAATTGGCAGGGGGAATGGTCCCTGCAGCCGGAGGTCTTCCAGATGCTGTGTGTGAAGTGGGGATCCCTGGACGTGGATCTGTTTGTGACTCGGCTAAACCACAAGGTGGAAAGTTTCGTGGCAAGAACGCGCGATCCTCTGGCAGACGCCTCGGATGCGTTGGTGGCCCCGTGGCATTAGTATCATCTGATGCATGCTTTTCCTCCGATTCAGTTGTTGTCCAGGTTCCTTCGCAGGTTGGCCTTGGAACCACACTTGGTGATTCTGGTAGCACCGGACTGGCCGCGCCGGTCCTGGTATGCCGACGTTGTTCACCTGGCGGTGGCGCCTCCTTGGCCGCTGCCACTGCGGGAAGATCTACTGTCTCAGGGACCGATCTTCCATCCTGCTTTACAGTCGCTGGCTTTAACGGCCTGGCTGTTGAGACCCAGGTCCTGAGAGACAGGGGTCTCTCCCCTGAGGTCATTCCTACTCTGATCAAGGCTAGGAAAACCTCATCCGGTAAGACCTATTACCGTACCTGGAAAGCTTACTTCACCTGGTGTGAGTCCAGGGGGTTCTCCCCTTGCTCATACTCGGTGTCGAAGGTGTTGGCTTTCTTCCAGTCTGGGGTGGACCAGCGCCTGGCGCTGGCCACAATAAAGGGCCAGGTGTCTGCACTGGCTGTTCTTTTCCAACGCCCGGTGGCGTCTCATTCCTTGATTCGCACCTTCGTTCAAGGTGTGCGACATTTGGCTCCTCCCAGGAGGGAGCCTTTACCTCCATGGGACTTGAACTTTGTTTTGTCCGTGTTACAGAGTTCTCCTTTTGAGAACATCCGGAAGATATTGTTGCCTCTGCTGTCTAAGAAGGCTGCCTTTTTAGTGGCGATCACTTCGGCTCGCAGAGTGTCGGAACTGGCGGCGTTGTCTTGCCGCTCTCCTTACTTGGTAATTCACCAGGATAAGGTGGTCTTGCGACCTCATTCGTCTTTTCTTCCTAAGGTGGTCTCTGAGTTCCACCTTAATGAGGACATTGTCCTGCCTTCGCTTTGTACAAAGCCTAAGCATCCTAAGGAGGTTGCTTTGCATTCCTTGGATGTTGTCAGGGCGATCAGGGTTTACCTGTCGTCTACGGAGTCCTTTCGAAAGACGGACTCTCTCTTTGTCCTTCCTGAGGGACCTCGGAAGGGCATGGCTGCGTCTGCAGCAACCATTGTCAAATGGATCAGACAGACCATTGAACAGGCCTATGCTTTGAAGGAACGGGTTCCACCCTTCCCTGTCAAAGCGCACTCTACCAGATCTGTGAGTGCGTCTTGGGCCTATTGGCATCATGCCTCGGTGGCCCAGGTGTGCAAGGCTGCGACTTGGTCGTCGGTGCACACCTTTTCCAAATTCTATAAAGTAGATGTTCAGGCATCAGCTGATGCTTCCTTTGGCCGCAAAGTTCTCTGTGCGGCTGTGCCATGACGGACCCTTGTGTTTTTTTGTGGGTCCCTGGCTGTTGGGGTGTTATCCCCTGGGTTATTTGCTTTCCTGGGCTGTTGCTCCTGTTGAGCCTTGTTTTTCTGTTGCCTAGAAGGTTCTCTTACTGTGCGTGTAAGGTTCCTTTCTCTGATGTGTTGCCTTGTCTACGGTTGCATCTCCCACCCCTCATGTCTACACTGCTTTGGGACATCCCAATAGTGATGACTTAGAGGAGGCGGCGACTGTCGGAGAACTCAGAGAAAGGAATTTTACAGGTAAGATTTTACAAAAACTCCGTTATTTCAATATATATATTTTTTTCATTTTATACTCATACTTCCTAATTCTAATTGTTCTGCCTTTTATCCCTTTTATTCCTTTTTATACATATATTTTATATATATCCATTTTCCACTCTGACTTCTCTTTTTTTCCTTTTCACACGGTAACAAGGAGGCAACAAAGTGATTGGCTTCCATTTGTGGTATAATTATAATTATTTGCATACATATATTCTACCTAGCAACTATTGACCATCAGCACGGCATTAATTGATTGGATACGGCCGTCTAGTTAAGTTAATAATGCCTCCGTTTGCCTGGTTACCACTTTACTATATATTATGGCGGACGTGGCGCTCTAATTACGCCTCTGATGACGTCTGCATGATGAAGCGCGTAAGGCGTAACTACGTCACATATGCTACCTTGGTTGGAACGCATTTCCGGTTTGGTGAAGCGTACGGCATCCCGGAAGCCGGAAGCCTGGCTGTACACCGCATAGGAGCTGCTGTTCCCTGCTTTTACTGTTCGTGTAATGTTCGTTTTTCTTTAATGAAAATGTGAGTCCCCCTTTGTATTGCCTCAATAAATGCTTTGGCTTTACTGTACTTCACTATGTGAGGTTTCTTTCATTACTGTATATGGTCCGGAAATACCTTCTTGTACACCCTGGCATAATATTGATGTCCCCTGGAGTCCTTATACATATATATCTGGAGAGAAGGCCCTTTGGCTATATTACCCTATTTTGAAGTCCATAGTGGAGAGGAACCCCCAGTGTCCCCCTGAGATTTACAATGCTGTTTACCGCTGTAGGGGTACGGAGTTCCGGTGAGTATGGGCATAATCATAAGGAAGGCACTCCTTACCCTTCACCTGCACCCCACGAAGCGGACCACCTTAGGATCCACCTTGAATCTCTGAGTTAACATCTCTGGAATACCATTTGGACTTTTTTTTACCTTTATAGCCATGATATATTGCTCATTTGAGCTCACAGCACCAGTCACCTTGACATTGTTCTTGGACCACTAGTTATTTATTAGGAATTGCATATTTATTTGAATCATGTTTCCCACTTTTGTCACTTTAACACCAATATTGGATTATTTATTCACTTATTTTGCTCATCATTTTATTTATTAAATGATACTCTTGGAATCTTAATTTATTCACCTATCACCTATTAATACTCTCTGGGATTGGCATTTTTTTGCCATTTAAAGTCCACTTGTGCACTTTATTTACTATTGCACTTTATTCTATTTTCCGTTTTTTGGCAAGTTTTTCTTGGCCAATTATTTATTACTCTCACCTCTTGCACTTTATAGATTTCTGCACCGCATCATATTCCTTCACTTCAATGCACTTCGTTTTATCTATTGGAATGTTTTATTTTAGGATTTGCATTTGATTTGCATTTGAATCTTTCTGATATTATCTTACATACCTGGCTACTTTAATTTGTCATTTTCCTATATTTATTCCAGCCTCCAGCCCTGTGTCTTATGGTCTTATACACTTTGGAATTTTACAATTTATATCTATCTATTTAGATTTCCTTTTAATATTGGCAGTGCCATCTACCTCACTCCTATTTTATTACTTTTTGTACACCCCCTAGGGGATATACTTTTGAGGTGGGCAGCAGCCAGACTCTGTCTTTTTACCCTAAGCGCGGATTTTACCTTTTCCTTTACATACCTACTTTTCCTTAGAACTTTCTTTATCTTCCTATACTAGTCTTCTCTCTTAAAGTTTGACCATCGTTTTCTCAAATGTTCCTTGTTCCTTCCCAAACTATCTGTGCAGACTTCTCATTCTTTTCTCCATGATCTTGTCCTTTCGTGCATTTGGATAGCTGTAAGCTCCATGCTTTCCATTATAATCTGTCTTCAATAAGATGTCCACCATTTCTTAAAATGTAATATTTGTTTCCTTCTTCCTCCTCCTGGATCTGGAAGGCACCGAGGCCTGCTTTTCTTCACTGCTGCTCTCACCACACACCTGCTGTTTTTCAGCCATTTTGTCTCCCCACCACTGCCCCGAAAGAGAAGAGGCGGGGAATACACTAAGAAATGAGAGGTGTGTACTACAGCATATAACAACCACAGAAGCAAACGTTTGTACAGAATAATGTTTTGTTTCCTTGGAAAGTCTTTGTTTTTGTTGTGCTATGAAGGAACACAAACACATGTATGAAATGTAATTCCTGGAGAAGCACCAAAACATGTCTACACATGTTGTTTGAAGTGCAGTTTATTAAGCGTAATACATAATGTGTCAACATTTTATTCATTTATTTTTTTTAAATTAAAAATAATAAGTTGGATCAGACACTTTCGTTTGCCGAACATCGAACACAAATGGAAAAATGTGATGCTCTGCGGGTGGTCTTCAACGTGTCTACGCATGTTCAGTGTATAAAACCTGGAAAGATCTTTTTTTGGAAATGCCAGCACATATAATTTGTTGATCATACGCATGTTCGAAGATCGAAACTTGGCGAAGACTGAATGTACACTTTTTTAAATTGGCTCATAGTGTTTTGGGGTTTCAGGGCCTGTACTAGATATATTTGTTATAGTCTTTCAGAACATAAGCTGACTTTGATATGTGTTTTTTGTGTTTTGCAGAAGTGTAATGACAAATTTACCTCCCCAGAGTTTCTGCCACACTTCATTGACATGTATAGACAGATGCCCTGTTTATGGCAATCTAAATCCAAAGAATACTCAGATAAACAAAATGAATATGAGACAATGACCATATTGGTTGAACTGTGTAAAAGTTTCTGCCCAAATGCTGATGCACAATATGTGCATCCAAAAAATGAAGGCCTCCTAAAAGTCAGGAGCAGCAGCAGTGGATATTTATGTGCCAAGGCATTGGTACTTTGAAAGTCTGCGCTTTCTGATGGAACACTGTGAATTCAGAGCCTCACTATCAACCCTGCCTTCAACCTCTGCTGACTGCCCATCTACCGAAATGTGAAGATGTTGGAGAGCCTTACCTTGACAGAGATAAAGTGTTTATTTACATCCTGTGCGTGTAAATTCAAAGGACGCTCCTGTCTTTAGATTGTAGAAGCCTTGAAAAAGTATGTGTAATTTAGTAAAACAATGATAAATAAGCATTCTCAAATACAACTAGATAAGCCTTGCTCTAATTGACAGTTTCTACACACGTGTCAATGCCTACAGATTTATTGTTGGCCTCTTTTTAGCTAACCTTTTCCTAATGTAATTTTATGAACACAGGAAAGTGTCAATATTGAAGATCCAGCTGGACTTACTGCTGAGGAGCTGATGGTAATGACACAACCTCCAGTCAAAAACCCCCAAAAAAACAGAAACCTGGAGGATGCAACTACAACATTTTTGACACGTGCTTCATCAGCTCTCCAAAAAAAAAAAAAAAAAACGAACAAATCGGATTCCTTTGAACTCTTAACTGTAAATAAGTTAGGAAAAATTACCAATAAACAATGGCAAAGGGCTGAGTGTCTAGTCCTCCAGGTTCTAAAAAAAGGAGTCAGAGGTGAAATTAGAGCAACCTCCACTACCACCTCCACCACAGGCAGCACAGCATCATGCCACTCAGTGGCAACAATATTGGGCACCAGAGCGCACACAGTCATTACACTTTTTTTTTTTTTGAGGGAATGGAGATTATCTTTTTCATGTTTCAAGTTAAACCTTTTCATGCCTGTATATATTTTTTGATGTGTGCAAGTTATGTGCTAATGCTTTGTTGTACTCAATAAAACTTTTCTTGGACCAGAAAATAATATCTTTTGTGTTGTCTAATTTTAAAAGGCTGTTTTAGATGATCTAGCTAGGCAAAAAAAATAATAAATAAATAAATAAAAAAATAAATATAAAAATATATCATATTAGCAGACACAATTCTTTATTGGCAATATGATATTAGAATTACACAAAGATAACATGGAGAACGGTGTTATGGATAATTAAACTCAACAACATTTAACATGTATATTTGACACATAATTTTATCACATTAAAAGGAATATTATATTGCCAGTCATTAGATGGATTACTGTCACATCAAAAATATGCTAACATTCCTTTTTAAAAAAAACTTTTAATAGACATGAAACAAGAATTTCTTTCTGGAATACAGTTTTTAGTTTTCCTGGGTACCTTCTTCCAGGTTGTTTCTGTGCAGGCCAGTCAAGTTTCTCCACCCCAAACTCACTCCTCCATGTCTTTATGGACCTTGCTTTGTGCACTGATGCACAGTCATGTTGGAACATGAGAATCAACCCCAAACTGTTCCCACAAAGTTGGGAGCATGAAATTGTCCAAAATGTCTTGGTATTCTGACACTTTAGGAGTTCCATTCACTCGAACTAAGGGGCCAAGCCCAACCCCTGAGAAACAACCCCACACCATAATCCCCCCTTCACCAAATGATTTGGACCAGTGCACAAAGCAAGTTCCATAAAGACATGGATGAGCGAGTTTAGGGTGGAGAAACTTGACTGGCCTGCACAGAGTCCTGATCTCAGATAGACCCGATAGAACACCTTTGGGATGAATTATAGTGGAGACTGCGAGCCAGGCCTTCTCTCCAACATCAGTGCCTGACCTAACAAATGTGCTTCTGGAAGAATGGTCAAACATTCCAATAGACACACTCCTAAACCTTGTGAACAGTCTTCCCAGAAGAGTTGAAGCTGTCATAGCTGCAAAGGGTGGGCATTAAATTTCATGTGCGTGTAAAGGCAGGCATCCCAATACTTTTGGTAATATAGTGCAGGGCTCAAAATCTCAAGTCCTGAGCTACTAGCCAGTAGTCCTGAGGTTACTCGCCACCAATTGCCCCACCCAACTCATACCCTGCCCTGCCCCTAATTCCGCCCCTAAACACTCCCTCATAAATTATCTCATAAAATGACACTGTTAAATGTTTTTGCATTAATGCAGAAGTTACAAAAGTAAATATTAATAACAATGTTTTCAGTGCCCATCAGTGCAGCCTCATCAGTGACCATCAGTGCAGCATCATCAATAAAGCTTATCAGTGCGGCCTCAACAGTGCCCATCAGTGCAACCTCAACAGTGCCCATCAATGCAGCCTCCCCTGTGCCCATCAATGCAGTATCACCCATGCCTATCTATGCAGCCTTGCCCCTGCCCATCAATGCAGCCTCCCCTGTGCCCATAAATGCAGCCTCCCCTGTGCCCATCATTGCAGCATCACCAGTGCCCATTAATGCAGCCTCCCCTGTGCCCATCAATGCCGACTCCCCTGTGCCCATCAATGCAGTCTCACCCATGCCCATCTATGCAGCCTTGCCCGTGCCCATCAATGCAGCATCACTGTGCCCATCAATGCAGCCTCACCTGTGCATGTCAATGCATCCTCACCCGTGCACGTCAATACAACCTCACCCGTGCACATCAATGCCACCTCACCCGTACCCCTCAGTGCAGTTTCACCAATGCCCGTCAATGCAGCTTCAACTGAGCCCGTCAATGCAGCTGTACCTGTGCCCGTCAATACAGCTTTACCTGTGCTTGTCAATGCAGCTTCACCTGTGCCCGTCAATGCAGCTTCACCTGTGCCCGTCAATGCAGCTTCACCTGTGCCCGTCAGTGCAGTTTTACCTGTGGCCGACAATGCAGCTTTACCTGAGGCTGTTAACGCAGCTTTATCTGTGCCTGACAATGCAGCTTTACCTGAGCCTGTTAACGCAGCTTTATCTGTGCCCATCAATGCAGCTTTATCTGTGCCAGGCAATGCAGCTTTAACTGTGCCAGGCAATGCAGCTTTATCTGTGCCCGACAATGCAGCTTTACCTGAGCCTGTTAATGCAGCTTTACCTGTGCCCATCAATGCAGCTTTACCTTAGCCTGTTAACGCAGCTTCACCTGTGCCCATCAATGCAGCTTTACCTTAGCCTGTTAACGCAGCTTCACCTGTGCCCATTAATGCAGCTTTATCTGTGCCCGACAATGCAGCTTCACCTGTGCCCACGAATGCAGCTTTATCTGTGCCTGTCAATGCACTGACCAATGCAGGGGAAGAGAGCGAGAGAGAGGAAGAGGAAAGCTGGCCAGATAATGACAGAGCGTGGATCATCTCGCTGTAACAGCTTTAATTTTAATTGCCGGGCGCTCGCTGACACACACAGTCCTGCCTCCTGGCCCGGCTCATTTGATAGACGTCACACGTCCTGGTTGGCCAGGTGTTCTGTCTATCAAAGAAGCCGGGCTAGGAGGCAGGACTGTGTGTGTCAGCAAGAGCCCGGCAATTCAAAATAAAGCTGTTACAGTGGGATGATCTGCTGGCCGGCTTTCCTCTTCTCTCTTCCCCTGAAGTGGCTCCCGTTGCAGCCCCACGCTCGCCCTAAATAATTTTCCACTCGCAAAATGCGAGCAGGCGAGGGGAAAATTTGAGGGCTGATATAGTGTGTATATGTTCTGAGAGCAGAACCCTGCTGCTGTCAGATACGCAGATCAGTGCTGTAGCTGAATGACGTCCCTTCAAAGCAAAAAACAACTTTAAATTGTAACCATATAACATTAACTCAATAAAACAATTTTTTTTTAACTTTTTACACTTTTTATTTCACTTTTTTTGTAACTTTTTTTATAATGCTTACTCCTGTTGGAAATTTGCCCAGGTTGTTCCCCAGTGGATTGTCCCACAACCAGGCACATGATCTCAGCCACACTTTTCCTCAATAACCAGTCTAGGGGTGTTGTTTTTATTTTTGGAGAAATTGGATAGGGTTGAAGGAAATGAGTGGGATACTCCAAAAACAGAATCTATGTATAGGTTGAGGACAGTGAACTCCTTTCTGTAAATCTGAAGCAGAAGTCCTTGCATATAGCAAAACTGTGGACTTGGCTTATGGTAGAAGCAATAAAAGCACACATGCTTCTTTCTTGAGAGCAAAAAAAGGGGTGTAAATCAGGTGCGCTATCCTAAAAGTGTGTGAATGATAAAACATAAAAGTAATGATCAGTGATAATGATGAAAACAAATCATTCATAACATATTTGTCACAAAAAATAATAATCAACAAGTGCAAATCAATAGATAGAGTCCAGTGATACACTAGTGTATATCAAACAAAGGTAAGTCCAAATTGGTAATAAACAGGCAAACAATTTGGGGGAGCATACCCATGTATTTCTAAAGCTGCTGCAGCTATGAACCAAAAGACATGTATATTAAAAAAGAATAGCGCGCAAATGCAAAAGAAATTACTACCAAATCTGAAGACAATCCATAAATAAAAATGGGGATTTGGTCCCACCATATGGCCATATCGTGCTCAAGCCCACTACTGCGTCAAAGTACCCCATTATCAGTGGGTCCTACACTATCCATGAAAAAGAGATGAATCCAGCCTTTCTAACCCTTGGAGATAATACTCCTTGCTGGGAAAGATGTGCAAATGCACTACAGGAGACTCCTCCTATATCCACTTGATGGTGGACACTGATTGAGTACAGGTGTGTGTGGGGGGTGGGGAGGGTTGCTCAACCTCGGTGGTCTGGTCAGACCGAATACATAATAAACAGGCAAACAATTTGGGGGAGCATACCCATGTATTTCTAAAGCTGCTACAGCTATGAACCAAAAGACATGTATATTAAAAAAGAATAGCGCGCAAATGCAAAAGAAATTACTACCAAATCTGAAGACAATCCATAAATAAAAATGGGGATTTGGTCCCACCATATGGCCATATCGTGCTCAAGCCCACTACTGCGTCAAAGTACCCCATTATCAGTGGGTCCTACACTATCCATGAAAAAGAGATGAATCCAGCCTTTCTAACCCTTGGAGATAATACTCCTTGCTGGGAAAGATGTGCAAATGCACTACAGGGGACTCCTCCTATATCCACTTGATGGTGGACACTGATTGAGTACAGGTGTGTGTGGGGGGTGGGGAGGGTTGCTCAACCTCGGTGGTCTGGTCAGACCGAATACATAATAAACAGGCAAACAATTTGGGGGAGCATACCCATGTATTTCTAAAGCTGCTGCAGCTATGAACCAAAAGACATGTATATTAAAAAAGAATAGCGCGCAAATGCAAAAGAAATTACTACCAAATCTGAAGACAATCCATAAATAAAAATGGGGATTTGGTCCCACCATATGGCCATATCGTGCTCAAGCCCACTACTGCGTCAAAGTACCCCATTATCAGTGGGTCCTACACTATCCATGAAAAAGAGATGAATCCAGCCTTTCTAACCCTTGGAGATAATACTCCTTGCTGGGAAAGATGTGCAAATGCACTACAGGGGACTCCTCCTATATCCACTTGATGGTGGACACTGATTGAGTACAGGTGTGTGTGGGGGGTGGGGAGGGTTGCTCAACCTCGGTGGTCTGGTCAGACCGAATACATAATAAACAGGCAAACAATTTGGGGGAGCATACCCATGTATTTCTAAAGCTGTTGCAGCTATGAACCAAAAGACATGTATATTAAAAAAGAATAGCGCGCAAATGCAAAAGAAATTACTACCAAATCTGAAGACAATCCATAAATAAAAATGGGGATTTGGTCCCACCATATGGCCATATCGTGCTCAAGCCCACTACTGCGTCAAAGTACCCCATTATCAGTGGGTCCTACACTATCCATGAAAAAGAGATGAATCCAGCCTTTCTAACCCTTGGAGATAATACTCCTTGCTGGGAAAGATGTGCAAATGCACTACAGGGGACTCCTCCTATATCCACTTGATGGTGGACACTGATTGAGTACAGGTGTGTGTGGGGGGTGGGGAGGGTTGCTCAACCTCGGTGGTCTGGTCAGACCGAATACATAATAAACAGGCAAACAATTTGGGGGAGCATACCCATGTATTTCTAAAGCTGCTACAGCTATGAACCAAAAGACATGTATATTAAAAAAGAATAGCGCGCAAATGCAAAAGAAATTACTACCAAATCTGAAGACAATCCATAAATAAAAATGGGGATTTGGTCCCACCATATGGCCATATCGTGCTCAAGCCCACTACTGCGTCAAAGTACCCCATTATCAGTGGGTCCTACACTATCCATGAAAAAGAGATGAATCCAGCCTTTCTAACCCTTGGAGATAATACTCCTTGCTGGGAAAGATGTTCAAATGCACTACAGGGGACTCCTCCTATATCCACTTGATGGTGGACACTGATTGAGTACAGGTGTGTGTGGGGGGTGGGGATGGTTGCTCAACCTCGGTGGTCTGGTCAGACCGAATACATAATAAACAGGCAAACAATTTGGGGGAGCATACCCATGTATTTCTAAAGCTGCTGCAGCTATGAACCAAAAGACATGTATATTAAAAAAGAATAGCGCGCAAATGCAAAAGAAATTACTACCAAATCTGAAGACAATCCATAAATAAAAATGGGGATTTGGTCCCACCATATGGCCATATCGTGCTCAAGCCCACTACTGCATCAAAGTACCCCATTATCAGTGGGTCCTACACTATCCATGAAAAAGAGATGAATCCAGCCTTTCTAACCCTTGGAGATAATACTCCTTGCTGGGAAAGATGTGCAAATGCACTACAGGGGACTCCTCCTATATCCACTTGATGGTGGACACTGATTGAGTACAGGTGTGTGTGGGGGGTGGGGAGGGTTGCTCAACCCCGGTGGTCTGGTCAGACCGAATACATAATAAACAGGCAAACAATTTGGGGGAGCATACCCATGTATTTCTAAAGCTGCTGCAGCTATGAACCAAAAGACATGTATATTAAAAAAGAATAGCGCGTAAATGCAAAAGAAATTACTACAGAATCTGAAGACAATCCATAAATAAAAATGGGGATTTGGTCCCACCATATGGCCATATCGTGCTCAAGCCCACTACTGCGTCAAAGTAATCCATTATCAGTGGGTCCTACACTATCCATGAAAAAGAGATGAATCCAGCCTTTCTAACCCTTGGAGATAATACTCCTTGCTGGGAAAGATGTGCAAATGCACTACAGGGGACTCCTCCTATATCCACTTGATGGTGGACACTGATTGAGTACAGGTGTGTGTGGGGGGTGGGGAGGGTTGCTCAACCTCGGTGGTCTGGTCAGACTGAACACATAATAAACAGGCAAACAATTTGGGGGAGCATACCCATGTATTACTAAAGCTGCTGCAGCTATGAACCAAAAGACATGTATATTAAAAAAGAATAGCGCACAAATGCAAAAGAAATTACTACCAAATCTGAAGACAATCCATAAATAAAAATGGGGATTTGGTCCCACCATATGGCCATATCGTGCTCAAGCCCACTACTGCGTCAAAGTACCCCATTATCAGTGGGTCCTACACTATCCATGAAAAAGAGATGAATCCAGCCTTTCTAACCCTTGGAGATAATACTCCTTGCTGGGAAAGATGTGCAAATGCACTACAGGGGACTCCTCCTATATCCACTTGATGGTGGACACTGATTGAGTACAGGTGTGAGTGGGGGGTGGGGAGGGTTGCTCAACCTCGGTGGTCTGGTCAGACCGAATACATAATAAACAGGCAAACAATTTGGGGGAGCATACCCATGTATTTCTAAAGCTGCTGCAGCTATGAACCAAAAGACATGTATATTAAAAAAGAATAGCGCGCAAATGCAAAAGAAATTACTACCAAATCTGAAGACAATCCATAAATAAAAATGGGGATTTGGTCCCACCATATGGCCATATCGTGCTCAAGCCCACTACTGCGTCAAAGTACCCCATTATCAGTGGGTCCTACACTATCCATGAAAAAGAGATGAATCCAGCCTTTCTAACCCTTGGAGATAATACTCCTTGCTGGGAAAGATGTGCAAATGCACTACAGGGGACTCCTCCTATATCCACTTGATGGTGGACACTGATTGAGTACAGGTGTGTGTGGGGGGTGGGGAGGGTTGCTCAACCTCGGTGGTCTGGTCAGACCAAATACATAATAAACAGGCAAACAATTTGGGGGAGCATACCCATGTATTTCTAAAGCTGCTGCAGCTATGAACCAAAAGACATGTATATTAAAAAAGAATAGCGCGCAAATGCAAAAGAAATTACTACCAAATCTGAAGACAATCCATGAATAAAAATGGGGATTTGGTCCCACCATATGGCCATATCGTGCTCAAGCCCACTACTGCGTCAAAGTACCCCATTATCAGTGGGTCCTACACTATCCATGAAAAAGAGATGAATCCAGCCTTTCTAACCCTTGGAGATAATACTCCTTGCTGGGAAAGATGTGCAAATGCACTACAGGAGACTCCTCCTATATCCACTTGATGGTGGACACTGATTGAGTACAGGTGTGTGTGGGGGGTGGGGAGGGTTGCTCAACCTCGGTGGTCTGGTCAGACCGAATACATAATAAACAGGCAAACAATTTAGGGGAGCATACCCATGTATTTCTAAAGCTGCTACAGCTATGAACCAAAAGACATGTATATTAAAAAAGAATAGCGCGCAAATGCAAAAGAAATTACTACCAAATCTGAAGACAATCCATAAATAAAAATGGGGATTTGGTCCCACCATATGGCCATATCGTGCTCAAGCCCACTACTGCGTCAAAGTACCCCATTATCAGTGGGTCCTACACTATCCATGAAAAAGAGATGAATCCAGCCTTTCTAACCCTTGGAGATAATACTCCTTGCTGGGAAAGATGTTCAAATGCACTACAGGGGACTCCTCCTATATCCACTTGATGGTGGACACTGATTGAGTACAGGTGTGTGTGGGGGGTGGGGAGGGTTGCTCAACCTCGGTGGTCTGGTCAGACCGAATACATAATAAACAGGCAAACAATTTGGGGGAGCATACCCATGTATTTCTAAAGCTGCTGCAGCTATGAACCAAAAGACATGTATATTAAAAAAGAATAGCGCGCAAATGCAAAAGAAATTACTACCAAATCTGAAGACAATCCATAAATAAAAATGGGGATTTGGTCCCACCATATGGCCATATCGTGCTCAAGCCCACTACTGCGTCAAAGTAATCCATTATCAGTGGGTCCTACACTATCCATGAAAAAGAGATGAATCCAGCCTTTCTAACCCTTGGAGATAATACTCCTTGCTGGGAAAGATGTGCAAATGCACTACAGGGGACTCCTCCTATATCCACTTGATGGTGGACACTGATTGAGTACAGGTGTGTGTGGGGGGGTGGGGAGGGTTGCTCAACCTCGGTGGTCTGGTCAGACTGAATACATAATAAACAGGCAAACAATTTGGGGGAGCATACCCATGTATTACTAAAGCTGCTGCAGCTATGAACCAAAAGACATGTATATTAAAAAAGAATAGCGCGCAAATGCAAAAGAAATTACTACCAAATCTGAAGACAATCCATAAATAAAAATGGGGATTTGGTCCCACCATATGGCCATATCGTGCTCAAGCCCACTACTGCGTCAAAGTACCCCATTATCAGTGGGTCCTACACTATCCATGAAAAAGAGATGAATCCAGCCTTTCTAACCCTTGGAGATAATACTCCTTGCTGGGAAAGATGTGCAAATGCACTACAGGGGACTCCTCCTATATCCACTTGATGGTGGACACTGATTGAGTACAGGTGTGTGTGGGGGGTGGGGAGGGTTGCTCAACCTCGGTGGTCTGGTCAGACCGAATACATAATAAACAGGCAAACAATTTGGGGGAGCATACCCATGTATTTCTAAAGCTGCTGCAGCTATGAACCAAAAGACATGTATATTAAAATAGAATAGCGCGCAAATGCAAAAGAAATTACTACCAAATCTGAAGACAATCCATAAATAAAAATGGGGATTTGGTCCCACCATATGGCCATATCGTGCTCAAGCCCACTACTGCGTCAAAGTACCCCATTATCAGTGGGTCCTACACTATCCATGAAAAAGAGATGAATCCAGCCTTTCTAACCCTTGGAGATAATACTCCTTGCTGGGAAAGATGTGCAAATGCACTACAGGGGACTCCTCCTATATCCACTTGATGGTAGACACTGATTGAGTACAGGTGTGTGTGGGGGGTGGGGAGGGTTGCTCAACCTCGGTGGTCTGGTCAGACCGAATACATAATAAACAGGCAAACAATTTGGGGGAGCATACCCATGTATTTCTAAAGCTGCTGCAGCTATGAACCAAAAGACATGTATATTAAAAAAGAATAGCGCGCAAATGCAAAAGAAATTACTACCAAATCTGAAGACAATCCATAAATAAAAATGGGGATTTGGTCCCACCATATGGCCATATCGTGCTCAAGCCCACTACTGCGTCAAAGTACCCCATTATCAGTGGGTCCTACACTATCCATGAAAAAGAGATGAATCCAGCCTTTCTAACCCTTGGAGATAATACTCCTTGCTGGGAAAGATGTGCAAATGCACTACAGGGGACTCCTCCTATATCCACTTGATGGTGGACACTGATTGAGTACAGGTGTGTGTGGGGGGTGGGGAGGGTTGCTCAACCTCGGTGGTCTGGTCAGACCGAATACATAATAAACAGGCAAACAATTTGGGGGAGCATACCCATGTATTTCTAAAGCTGCTGCAGCTATGAACCAAAAGACATGTATATTAAAAAAGAATAGCGCGCAAATGCAAAAGAAATTACTACCAAATCTGAAGACAATCCATAAATAAAAATGGGGATTTGGTCCCATCATATGGCCATATCGTGCTCAAGCCCACTACTGCGTCAAAGTACCCCATTATCAGTGGGTCCTACACTATCCATGAAAAAGAGATGAATCCAGCCTTTCTAACCCTTGGAGATAATATTCCTTGCTGGGAAAGATGTGCAAATGCACTACAGGGGACTCCTCCTATATCCTCTTGATGGTGGTCACTGATTGAGTACAGGTGTGTGTGGGGGGTGGGGAGGATTGCTCAACCTCGGTGGTCTGGTCAGACCGAATACATAATAAACAGGCAAACAATTTGGGGGAGCATACCCATGTATTTCTAAAGCTGCTGCAGCTATGAACCAAAAGACATGTATATTAAAAAAGAATAGCGCGCAAATGCAAAAGAAATTACTACCAAATCTGAAGACAATCCATAAATAAAAATGGGGATTTGGTCCCACCATATGGCCATATCGTGCTCAAGCCCACTACTGCGTCAAAGTACCCCATTATCAGTGGGTCCTACACTATCCATGAAAAAGAGATGAATCCAGCCTTTCTAACCCTTGGAGATAATACTCCTTGCTGGGAAAGATGTGCAAATGCACTACAGGGGACTCCTCCTATATCCACTTGATGGTGGACACTGATTGAGTACAGGTGTGTGTGGGGGGTGGGGAGGGTTGCTCAACCTCGGTGGTCTGGTCAGACCGAATACATAATAAACAGGCAAACAATTTGGGGGAGCATACCCATGTATTTCTAAAGCTGCTGCAGCTATGAACCAAAAGACATGTATATTAAAAAAGAATAGCGCGCAAATGCAAAAGAAATTACTACCAAATCTGAAGACAATCCATAAATAAAAATGGGGATTTGGTCCCACCATATGGCCATATCGTGCTCAAGCCCACTACTGCGTCAAAGTACCCCATTATCAGTGGGTCCTACACTATCCATGAAAAAGAGATGAATCCAGCCTTTCTAACCCTTGGAGATAATACTCCTTGCTGGGAAAGATGTGCAAATGCACTACAGGGGACTCCTCCTATATCCACTTGATGGTGGACACTGATTGAGTACAGGTGTGTGTGGGGGGTGGGGAGGGTTACTCAACCTCGGTGGTCTGGTCAGACCGAATACATAATAAACAGGCAAACAATTTGGGGGAGCATACCCATGTATTTCTAAAGCTGCTGCAGCTATGAACCAAAAGACATGTATATTAAAAAAGAATAGCGCGCAAATGCAAAAGAAATTACTACCAAATCTGAAGACAATCCATAAATAAAAATGGGAATTTGGTCCCACCATATGGCCATATCGTGCTCAAGCCCTCTACTGCGTCAAAGTACCCCATATGGCCATATGGTGGGACCAAATCCCCATTTTTATTTATGGATTGTCTTCAGATTTGGTAGTAATTTCTTTTGCATTTGCGCGCTATTCTTTTTTAATATACATGTCTTTTGGTTCATAGCTGCAGCAGCTTTAGAAATACATGGGTATGCTCCCCCAAATTGTTTGCCTGTTTATTATGTATTCGGTCTGACCTGACCACCGAGGTTGAGCAACCCTCCCCACCCCCCACACACACCTGTACTCAATCAGTGTCCACCATCAAGTGGATATAGGAGGAGTCCCCTGTAGTGCATTTGCACATCTTTCCCAGCAAGGAGTATTATCTCCAAGGGTTAGAAAGGCTGGATTCATCTCTTTTTCATGGATAGTGTAGGACCCACTGATAATGGGGTACTTTGACGCAGTAGTGGGCTTGAGCACGATATGGCCATATGGTGGGACCAAATCCCCATTTTTATTTATGGATTGTCTTCAGATTTGGTAGTAATTTCTTTTGCATTTGCGCGCTATTCTTTTTTAATATACATGTCTTTTGGTTCATAGCTGCAGCAGCTTTAGAAATACATGGGTATGCTCCCCCAAATTGTTTGCCTGTTTATTATGTATTCGGTCTGACCAGACCACCGAGGTTGAGCAACCCTCCCCACCCCCCACACACACCTGTACTCAATCAGTGTCCACCATCAAGTGGATATAGGAGGATTCCCCGGTAGTGCATTTGCACATCTTTCCCAGCAAGGAGTATTATCTCCAAGGGTTAGAAAGGCTGGATTCATCTCTTTTTCATGGATAGTGTAGGACCCACTGATAATGGGGTACTTTGACGCAGTAGTGGGCTTGAGCACGATATGGCCATATGGTGGGACCAAATCCCCATTTTTATTTATGGATTGTCTTCAGATTTGGTAGTAATTTCTTTTGCATTTGCGCGCTATTCTTTTTTAATATACATGTCTTTTGGTTCATAGCTGCAACAGCTTTAGAAATACATGGGTATGCTCCCCCAAATTGTTTGCCTGTTTATTATGTATTCGGTCTGACCAGACCACCGAGGTTGAGCAACCCTCCCCACCCCCCACACACACCTGTACTCAATCAGTGTCCACCATCAAGTGGATATAGGAGGAGTCCCCTGTAGTGCATTTGCACATCTTTCCCAGCAAGGAGTATTATCTCCAAGGGTTAGAAAGGCTGGATTCATCTCTTTTTCATGGATAGTGTAGGACCCACTGATAATGGGGTACTTTGACGCAGTAGTGGGCTTGAGCACGATATGGCCATATGGTGGGACCAAATCCCCATTTTTATTTATGGATTGTCTTCAGATTTGGTAGTAATTTCTTTTGCATTTGCGTGCTATTCTTTTTTAATATACATGTCTTTTGGTTCATAGCTGCAGCAGCTTTAGAAATACATGGGTATGCTCCTCCAAATTGTTTGCCTGTTTATTATGTATTCGGTCTGACCAGACCACCGAGGTTGAGCAACCCTCCCCACCCCCCACACACACCTGTACTCAATCAGTGTCCACCATCAAGTGGATATAGGAGGAGTCCCCTGTAGTGCATTTGCACATCTTTCCCAGCAAGGAGTATTATCTCCAAGGGTTAGAAAGGCTGGATTCATCTCTTTTTCATGGATAGTGTAGGACCCACTGATAATGGGGTACTTTGACGCAGTAGTGGGCTTGAGCACGATATGGCCATATGGTGGGACCAAATCCCCATTTTTATTTATGGATTGTCTTCAGATTTGGTAGTAATTTCTTTTGCATTTGCGTGCTATTCTTTTTTAATATACATGTCTTTTGGTTCATAGCTGCAGCAGCTTTAGAAATACATGGGTATGCTCCCCCAAATTGTTTGCCTGTTTATTATGTATTTGATCTGACCAGACCACCGAGGTTGAGCAACCCTCCCCACCCCCCACACACACCTGTACTCAATCAGTGTCCACCATCAAGTGGATATAGGAGGAGTCCCCTGTAGTACATTTGCACATCTTTCCCAGCAAGGAGTATTATCTCCAAGGGTTAGAAAGGCTGGATTCATCTCTTTTTCATGGATAGTGTAGGACCCACTGATAATGGGGTACTTTGACGCAGAAGGGGGGTTGAGCACGATATGGCCATATGGTGGGACCAAATCCCCATTTTTATTTATGGATTGTCTTCAGATTTGGTAGTAATTCCTTTTGCATTTGCGCGCTATTCTTTTTTAATATACATGTCTTTTGGTTCATAGCTGCAGCAGCTTTAGAAATACATGGGTATGCTCCCCCAAATTGTTTGCCTGTTTATTATGTATTCGGTCTGACCAGACCACCGAGGTTGAGCAACCCTCCCCACCCCCCACACACACCTGTACTCAATCAGTGTCCACCATCAAGTGGATATAGGAGGAGTCCCCTGTAGTGCATTTGCACATCTTTCCCAGCAAGGAGTATTATCTCCAAGGGTTAGAAAGGCTGGATTCATCTCTTTTTCATGGATAGTGTAGGACCCACTGATAATGGGGTACTTTGACGCAGTAGTGGGCTTGAGCACGATATGGCCATATGGTGGGACCAAATCCCCATTTTTATTTATGGATTGTCTTCAGATTTGGTAGTAATTTCTTTTGCATTTGCGCGCTATTCTATTTTAATATACATGTCTTTTGGTTCATAGCTGCAGCAGCTTTAGAAATACATGGGTATGCTCCCCCAAATTGTTTGCCTGTTTATTATGTATTCGGTCTGACCAGACCACCGAGGTTGAGCAACCCTCCCCACCCCCCACACACACCTGTACTCAATCAGTGTCCACCATCAAGTGGATATAGGAGGAGTCCCCTGTAGTGCATTTGCACATCTTTCCCAGCAAGGAGTATTATCTCCAAGGGTTAGAAAGGCTGGATTCATCTATTTTTCATGGATAGTGTAGGACCCACTGATAATGGGGTACTTTGACGCAGTAGTGGGCTTGAGCACGATATGGCCATATGGTGGGACAAAATCCCCATTTTTATTTATGGATTGTCTTCAGATTTGGTAGTAATTTCTTTTGCATTTGCGTGCTATTCTTTTTTAATATACATGTCTTTTGGTTCATAGCTGCAGCAGCTTTAGAAATACATGGGTATGCTCCTCCAAATTGTTTGCCTGTTTATTATGTATTCGGTCTGACCAGACCACCGAGGTTGAGCAACCCTCCCCACCCCCCACACACACCTGTACTCAATCAGTGTCCACCATCAAGTGGATATAGGAGGAGTCCCCTGTAGTGCATTTGCACATCTTTCCCAGCAAGGAGTATTATCTCCAAGGGTTAGAAAGGCTGGATTCATCTCTTTTTCATGGATAGTGTAGGACCCACTGATAATGGGGTACTTTGACGCAGTAGTGGGCTTGAGCACGATATGGCCATATGGTGGGACCAAATCCCCATTTTTATTTATGGATTGTCTTCAGATTTGGTAGTAATTTCTTTTGCATTTGCGCGCTATTCTTTTTTAATATACATGTCTTTTGGTTCATAGCTGCAGCAGCTTTAGAAATACATGGGTATGCTCCCCCAAATTGTTTGCCTGTTTATTATGTATTTGATCTGACCAGACCACCGAGGTTGAGCAACCCTCCCCACCCCCCACACACACCTGTACTCAATCAGTGTCCACCATCAAGTGGATATAGGAGGAGTCCCCTGTAGTGCATTTGCACATCTTTCCCAGCAAGGAGTATTATCTCCAAGGGTTAGAAAGGCTGGATTCATCTCTTTTTCATGGATAGTGTAGGACCCACTGATAATGGGGTACTTTGACGCAGTAGTGGGCTTGAGCACGATATGGCCATATGGTGGGACCAAATCCCCATTTTTATTCATGGATTGTCTTCAGATTTGGTAGTAATTCCTTTTGCATTTGCGCGCTATTCTTTTTTAATATACATGTCTTTTGGTTCATAGCTGCAGCAGCTTTAGAAATACATGGGTATGCTCCCCCAAATTGTTTGCCTGTTTATTATGTATTCGGTCTGACCAGACCACCGAGGTTGAGCAACCCTCCCCACCCCACACACACACCTGTACTCAATCAGTGTCCACCATCAAGTGGATATAGGAGGAGTCCCCTGTAGTGCATTTGCACATCTTTCCCAGCAAGGAGTATTATCTCCAAGGGTTAGAAAGGCTGGATTCATCTCTTTTTCATGGATAGTGTAGGACCCACTGATAATGGGGTACTTTGACGCAGTAGTGGGCTTGAGCACGATATGGCCATATGGTGGGACCAAATCCCCATTTTTATTTATGGATTGTCTTCAGATTTGGTAGTAATTTCTTTTGCATTTGCGCGCTATTCTATTTTAATATACATGTCTTTTGGTTCATAGCTGCAGCAGCTTTAGAAATACATGGGTATGCTCCCCCAAATTGTTTGCCTGTTTATTATGTATTCGGTCTGACCAGACCACCGAGGTTGAGCAACCCTCCCCACCCCCCACACACACCTGTACTCAATCAGTGTCCACCATCAAGTGGATATAGGAGGAGTCCCCTGTAGTGCATTTGCACATCTTTCCCAGCAAGGAGTATTATCTCCAAGGGTTAGAAAGGCTGGATTCATCTATTTTTCATGGATAGTGTAGGACCCACTGATAATGGGGTACTTTGACGCAGTAGTGGGCTTGAGCACGATATGGCCATATGGTGGGACCAAATCCCCATTTTTATTTATGGATTTTCTTCAGATTTGGTAGTAATTTCTTTTGCATTTGCGTGCTATTCTTTTTTAATATACATGTCTTTTGGTTCATAGCTGCAGCAGCTTTAGAAATACATGGGTATGCTCCTCCAAATTGTTTGCCTGTTTATTATGTATTCGGTCTGACCAGACCACCGAGGTTGAGCAACCCTCCCCACCCCCCACACACACCTGTACTCAATCAGTGTCCACCATCAAGTGGATATAGGAGGAGTCCCCTGTAGTGCATTTGCACATCTTTCCCAGCAAGGAGTATTATCTCCAAGGGTTAGAAAGGCTGGATTCATCTCTTTTTCATGGATAGTGTAGGACCCACTGATAATGGGGTACTTTGACGCAGTAGTGGGCTTGAGCACGATATGGCCATATGGTGGGACCAAATCCCCATTTTTATTTATGGATTGTCTTCAGATTTGGTAGTAATTTCTTTTGCATTTGCGCGCTATTCTTTTTTAATATACATGTCTTTTGGTTCATAGCTGCAGCAGCTTTAGAAATACATGGGTATGCTCCCCCAAATTGTTTGCCTGTTTATTATGTATTTGATCTGACCAGACCACCGAGGTTGAGCAACCCTCCCCACCCCCCACACACACCTGTACTCAATCAGTGTCCACCATCAAGTGGATATAGGAGGAGTCCCCTGTAGTGCATTTGCACATCTTTCCCATCAAGGAGTATTATCTCCAAGGGTTAGAAAGGCTGGATTCATCTCTTTTTCATGGATAGTGTAGGACCCACTGATAATGGGGTACTTTGACGCAGTAGTGGGCTTGAGCACGATATGGCCATATGGTGGGACCAAATCCCCATTTTTATTTATGGATTGTCTTCAGATTTGGTAGTAATTCCTTTTGCATTTGCGCGCTATTCTTTTTTAATATACATGTCTTTTGGTTCATAGCTGCAGCAGCTTTAGAAATACATGGGTATGCTCCCCCAAATTGTTTGCCTGTTTATTATGTATTTGATCTGACCAGACCACCGAGGTTGAGCAACCCTCCCCACCCCCCACACACACCTGTACTCAATCAGTGTCCACCATCAAGTGGATATAGGAGGAGTCCCCTGTAGTGCATTTGCACATCTTTCCCATCAAGGAGTATTATCTCCAAGGGTTAGAAAGGCTGGATTCATCTCTTTTTCATGGATAGTGTAGGACCCACTGATAATGGGGTACTTTGACGCAGTAGTGGGCTTGAGCACGATATGGCCATATGGTGGGACCAAATCCCCATTTTTATTTATGGATTGTCTTCAGATTTGGTAGTAATTCCTTTTGCATTTGCGCGCTATTCTATTTTAATATACATGTCTTTTGGTTCATAGCTGCAGCAGCTTTAGAAATACATGGGTATGCTCCCCCAAATTGTTTGCCTGTTTATTATGTATTCGGTCTGACCAGACCACCGAGGTTGAGCAACCCTCCCCACCCCCCACACACACCTGTACTCAATCAGTGTCCACCATCAAGTGGATATAGGAGGAGTCCCCTGTAGTGCATTTGCACATCTTTCCCAGCAAGGAGTATTATCTCCAAGGGTTAGAAAGGCTGGATTCATCTCTTTTTCATGGATAGTGTAGGACCCACTGATAATGGGGTACTTTGACGCAGTAGTGGGCTTGAGCACGATATGGCCATATGGTGGGACCAAATCCCCATTTTTATTTATGGATTGTCTTCAGATTTGGTAGTAATTTCTTTTGCATTTGCGCGCTATTCTTTTTTAATATACATGTCTTTTGGTTCATAGCTGCAGCAGCTTTAGAAATACATGGGTATGCTCCCCCAAATTGTTTGCCTGTTTATTATGTATTCGGTCTGACTAGACCACAGAGGTTGAGCAACCCTCCCCACCCCCCACACACACCTGTACTCAATCAGTGTCCACCATCAAGTGGATATAGGAGGAGTCCCCTGTAGTGCATTTGCACATCTTTCCCAGCAAGGAGTATTATCTCCAAGGGTTAGAAAGGCTGGATTCATCTCTTTTTCATGGATAGTGTAGGACCCACTGATAATGGGGTACTTTGACGCAGTAGTGGGCTTGAGCACGATATGGCCATATGGTGGGACCAAATCCCCATTTTTATTTATGGATTGTCTTCAGATTTGGTAGTAATTTCTTTTGCATTTGCGCGCTATTCTATTTTAATATACATGTCTTTTGGTTCATAGCTGCAGCAGCTTTAGAAATACATGGGTATGCTCCCCCAAATTGTTTGCCTGTTTATTATGTATTCGGTCTGACCAGACCACTGAGGTTGAGCAACCCTCCCCACCCCCCACACACACCTGTACTCAATCAGTGTCCACCATCAAGTGGATATAGGAGGAGTCCCCTGTAGTGCATTTGCACATCTTTCCCAGCAAGGAGTATTATCTCCAAGGGTTAGAAAGGCTGGATTCATCTCTTTTTCATGGATAGTGTAGGACCCACTGATAATGGGGTACTTTGACGCAGTAGTGGGCTTGAGCACGATATGGCCATATGGTGGGACCAAATCCCCATTTTTATTTATGGATTGTCTTCAGATTTGGTAGTAATTTCTTTTGCATTTGCGCGCTATTCTTTTTTAATATACATGTCTTTTGGTTCATAGCTGCAGCAGCTTTAGAAATACATGGGTATGCTCCCCCAAATTGTTTGCCTGTTTATTATGTATTCGGTCTGACCAGACCACCGAGGTTGAGCAACCCTCCCCACCCCCCACACACACCTGTACTCAATCAGTGTCCACCATCAAGTGGATATAGGAGGAGTCCCCTGTAGTGCATTTGCACATCTTTCCCAGCAAGGAGTATTATCTCCAAGGGTTAGAAAGGCTGGATTCATCTCTTTTTCATGGATAGTGTAGGACCCACTGATAATGGGGTACTTTGACGCAGTAGTGGGCTTGAGCACGATATGGCCATATGGTGGGACCAAATCCCCATTTTTATTTATGGATTGTCTTCAGATTTGGTAGTAATTTCTTTTGCATTTGCGCGCTATTCTTTTTTAATATACAAGTCCAAATTGGTGCTGTAATCACACAATAACTGGAGACGGTGCAAGCCACATGATAAATAGGTACAGCGTCCCACCACCAGCTTAACTCCTTACCAGAAAGTGAAAATGTAAGGGCGTATAGGGATATCCCTGCTCCAAAGATCATGTAGATTCCAAATCACTCAGGCTGGCACTAAGCACACAGAGGGTATCTAAACTCTTAACAGAGTAAACTTGAGATAAGCCTTGAGCAATCCTGAAATCCTGTCCTGCATGAAATCACTGTGAGATGGATGGCTGATGCGACCTCAGGTCTCTTATAACCAGAAGAGACCCAGATATAAGCCTTAGGTAATCCCGAAATCCTATCCTGCTTGGGTTCAATGTGCAATGGATGGCTGATGCGACCTCAGATGTCTTATGGCCTTATCTGTGTTGTACTCAGCACTTTTTCCTCCTTTGCAAAGGTCATTCCATTGAATAGAGACCACACGTTAATGTGAGTAAGGAATACAGCAGGTTTCTCTCCTTGAAGTTAAACAGTCCCCACTTTTGGAGAGGGTAACTTCCCCTGGCAACAGGCTTCCTGGCAGGAAACTGACATGCACCCTCTCGGCTGTACAAAAAAAGTCCACCATCCTCAGTCTCCTCTATACTCTGTGATCCTCTATACTTCGTATACTCTTAAGAGCAATAAGAGCATAGTCCCTTCACAAGGATTTCGGTAAACTAAGCTCTTCAGGACACCAGTGGATGTCCCATTTAGCAAGCACACAGCTGACCACCTAGCACAAGAAGGTGTGGCAGCAGCCCAAACGTCTCTAAGATCTCTCAGCAGTCTGTACTCACAAAATGTCCAGGGACAGCTGGTTGTTTCCCTTCCAACTTCCAGCCGACAATTTCATCCAGTGATACCAGACTAGATCTTCAGCAGACAAGCTAAATTTACCTATCAAACACACAGCTCCACAAATACAGTGAGCCAACACTAAATCTAATTCTAGCACCTATCTAGGAGGGTGCTATACATAACCTTTCAAGACAATAACCTTTCCAGTCTTTGATTTTAGGGTCTCTCAAAATGCGAAAGACAGTTTCCTGACTACCTAACATCTTTAGAGACCCTTCTTGTGCAGAATTGTGTGGACTCCTATACTATGCCATGCTGTACCCTAGAATAAACATTGGCTATGGTGTGGTAGCAATGAAAGCAGTCCTTGATGCACAGGCCGGGTGGTTTAGGACAGAGGGGAGAAAATTTTTTTTTTACATGTTTACTTATAACAGTGATAATCACTGTCATAACAACTATTTTTTCTGAACGAAAACCATTGATTCAGTGTGTGCTATTACAATTAGCTGTGACTAGCCACAGCTAATCACATGGTACAGATGGGCTGTGATTGGCCCTATGTGTACAATGTCATCACTGTGATCAATTACAGAGATCAACACAATAGTACACAATGAATGGCTATAAATGGAAGCCATCTATTGTGTACAATTCTCATGTGATCTGCTGTGATTGGTGACAGAGATCACATGGTACCAGCAGCGGCCTGGTACACTGATCTATCATCTTGTTTCACATATGACGTCCACCCAGAGTGGGAGAACTCCCCCTTGGCCATCATTTTACAATAGGCCAGGCGGGAAGAGGCTAAGGAACACATTTCTAAAAAGTGGTAGGCTTGCATAAATGTTGTCCACGTACAAATGTTTGTACGCAGCGGTCCCTCAAATCCATACCAGACCCTTTATGTCTCTTATGTATTTTAAGGGAAACCCCTTAAAACCGGCGTGGGATCCCCCAAATTTGATTATGCAGCCCGGCAGGTCAGGAAAGGAGGGAACAAGCGAGCCACCCCCCCTCTAAACTGTACAAGGCCTCATACCCTCAACATGGTCGTTGCTTTGCGGCAGGGAGGCAACATGGGGGGTGCTTTGCGGCAGGGTGTGCCCCTCTGGGCCCCTCCCCCCAAAGCACCATGTCTCCCCCCAAGAGCCTCTTCACCACAACCCTGGGCAGTGGTTGTGGCGTTCTGTGCGGGGTTTATCAGAATCTGGAAGCCCCCCTATATGAATAAGTAGAGGTACATTGTACCCCTGCTCATTCACCAAGAAAAGTGTCAAATATAAATAAAAACACATAGACCGTTTTTGACAAGCCCTTTATTAAAAGACAAAAACAATATCAACCTAGTACAGATATTCTAAATTCCCTACTGGGGTTGTCTCTGCAACAAGTGGTTGAGGAGCCAAACCAGAGGGAGGCCATTTTGGATTTGGTATTCACAAATGGGGATTCGGTATATGATGTCATTGTAGGCGAAACCTTGGGATCTAGTGATCACCAGTCAGTGTGGTTTAATATAAGAACTGTGAAAGAGTCACACCACACAAAAACAAAAGTTTTAGATTTTAGAAAAACAGACTTTTCAAAAATGAAATTAGTCATAAATGAGTCCTTATCAGACTGGAACGGATTACATGGAGTCCAGGAGAAATGGGACTACTTAAAAGGTGCATTATTGAAGGCAACAGAAAATTGCATTAGACTTGTCAGTAAAAGCAAAAAAAGGAAGAGGCCACTGTGGTACTCAGCAGAAGTGGCCCAAATCATTAAAAATAAAAAGCTAGCATTTTGTAATTATAAAAAAACCCAGAGCAATGAAGATAAGGAAATATACAAGATTAGGCAGAAAGAGGCCAAGCAAGTTATAAGAACTTCTAAAGCGCAGGCAGAAGAAAAACTAGCTCAGTCTATGAAAAAGGGGGATAAGACATTCTTCAGATATATAAATGAAAAAAGGAAATTAAAACAAGGAATAATTAAATTAAAAACAAAGGACGGAAGGTATGTAGAAGAGAATAAAGGGCTAGCCGACTGCCTTAATGAATACTTCTGTTCAGTTTTTACAGAAGAAAAAGGAGAAGGACCTCCACTTGAAAGGATGACTAATGAATTGTTTGATGCATGTGTCTTTACAGAAGATGACGTTCTAAGATTGCTGTCTAAAGTGAAGACAAATAAGTCACAGGGTCCTGATGAGATACACCCAAGATTATTAAAAGAGCTTAGTGGTGAGCTGGCAAAACCATTAACAGATCTATTTAACCAATCATTAGTAACAGGAGTCGTCCCGGAAGATTGGAAATTGGCAAATGTCGTGCCCATTCACAAGAAAGGTAGTAGGGAGGAATCGAGCAACTATAGACCAGTGAGTCTGACATCAATAGTAGGCAAATTAATGGAAACCCTATTAAAGGATAGGATTGTGGAACATCTTAAATCCCATGGATTGCAAGATGAAAAACAACATGGGTTTACTTCAGGGAGATCATGTCAAACAAATCTTATAGATTTTTTTTACTGGGTGACTAAAATAATAGACGGTGGAGGTGCAGTAGACATTGCATATCTAGATTTTAGTAAGGCTTTTGACACTGTCCCACATAGAAGACTTATCAATAAACTGCAGTCTTTGAGCATGGACTCCCATATTGTTGAGTGGATTAGGCAGTGGCTGAGTGACAGACAACAGAGGGTTGTAGTCAATGGAGAACATTTAGAACAAGGTCATGTTACCAGTGGGGTACCTCAGGGATCTGTACTGGTACCAATTTTGTTTAATATCTTCATAAGTGATATTGCAAAAGGCCTCGATGGTAAGGTTTGTCTTTTTGCTGATGACACAAAGATATGTAACAGGGTTGATGTTCCTGGAGGGAAACGCCAAATGGAAAAGGATTTAGGAAAACTAGAAGAATGGTCAGAACTCTGGCAACTGAAATTTAATGTGGATAAGTGCAAGATAATGCACCTGGGGCGTAAAAACCCAAGGGCAGAATATAGAATATTTGACACAGTCCTAACCTCAGTATCTGAGGAAAAGGATTTAGGAGTAATTATTTCAGAAGACTTAAAGGTGGGAAGACAATGTAATAGAGCAGCACAAAATGCCAGCAGAATGCTTGGATGTATAGGGAGAGGTATAAGCAGTAGAAAGAGAGAAGTGCTTATGCCGCTGTACAGAACACTGGTGAGACCTCACTTGGAGTATTGTGCGCAGTACTGGAGGCCATATCTCCAGAAGGATATAGATACTCTAGAGAGAGTTCAGAGAAGAGCTACTAAACTAGTACATGGATTGCAGGAATAAACTTACCAGGAAAGGTTAAAGGACCTTAACATGTATAGCTTGGAAGAAAGAAGAGACAGAGGGGATATGATAGAAACTTTTAAATACATAAAGGGAATCAACTCGGTAAAGGAGGAGAGCATATTTAAAAGAAGAAAAACTACCACAAGAGGACACAGTTTTAAATTAGAGGGGCAAAGGTTTAAAAGTAATATGAGGAAGTATTACTTTACTGAGAGAGTAGTGGATGCATGGAATAACCTTCCTGCAGAAGTGGTAGCTGCAAATACAGTGAAGGAGTTTAAGCATGCATGGGATAGGCATAAGGCTATCCTTCATATAAGATAGGGCCAGGGACTATTCATAGGATTCAGATATATTGGGCAGACTAGATGGGCCAAATGGTTCTTATCTGCCGACACATTCTATGTTTCTATGTTTCTATGAATCTAGTGCAAAAACTCATTAAGTCCAACAGTCCAAAAAATGTATTCTTTCAATCTGTGATATTATCATGCAAAATCAAGGTGTAGAGAAATCAAATGATATCAAGTTAATAGTGATGAAATCCCTCAACCTGGTGAATTTCCTCCTTACCCGGCGGACGAGAGGTAAGTGCAATAAATAATAACCAAGGAACACTCTTCATGTGACAACACCAACGACCGTGCTCTACACCACTGGTGCAAAAAACAAAATAGCCTCTTACCAGAAAAATATATTAAATACGCTGACTCACCCTTGTACCGATATTCTGCTCCCTCCCCTTCAGACCGGGCGTAGCAGGCTCTCAAAGGTATATCCTCACCAGAAGCACTTAAATATCTTTGGCTACAGCAATTGTCAATAAATCCAGGGGTTCCATATACATTTTCACAGATCCAGCTTCATCAGGAGTACAGGGAGAGGGAAATTCAAACTTCAGTTCTGGGTATTCACGTATATCTTCCATTTATTGTACAGCAAGCTTCTTCCCATGCAGGGGGTGTAGATCCAGCTCAGCTCCTTGATAATAACCCAGGTGTCCCAGCAGCCCTGGTGTCTGACTGTTATCTATGCATTGTGTATTCCTGTACACACACTTCCCAGTATGTAAGCACTCGCACCCTTTCAATATCACCCTAGTAATACACAAGTAAATCCAGTGTCAATCATGATGAACGCCACTGCTGACCTGAAAAAAAAAAATCTCCACACCCAACACTTACCTCCGACACCTCTGGTTCCCACCTATAGCAAGCGACGGGTGCAGAGCTTCTTTGTATTGTTTGGGTCAGCAGCCACATTTTTCATGATTGAAACTGGATTTACTTCAGGGTACATAGTTTTTGTTTTTTAACAAAGGACTTGTCAAAACTCTCTCTGTTTTCCTATTTATTTTTGACACTTATTTTGGTGAATGAGTAGGGGTAGATGTACCCATATTTTTTTTTTTATTAATGCAGCACTGGTTTATTTATATTGTGCTGTCAGCAGGAATCCCGATGATAACAGATGTTGTAACAGATCCCCAATAATTGGACCAAGTAATTCTGTCTTAGGTCTCCAGAATCTCACGTGATGCAGTGACCTGGCCCCTCTTTTCCCCCCGAAACATCAGCCTAAGCTCGATGAAGGGTAAAACAAAAGACACTTTATTCAACAACTCACTTCCAATATATACAGTCTCATGTGTTTGATTTCATTATCATATGCAAATGCGTACAGAACATAGTCAACATACCTTGGTCATCTGGAAAGAGACAATAGGAGAATGAGACTGCAACATTATCATAATTAACTCAACAAACAACAAGCCCAAAACATAGCCGAATATGCATTCCTAGAAGTGTGAACACACTCCACCTCTAAACAGATGAAAGCAGAAGACATAAGCCCCGTACATACGTACCGATCGTCGACCGAACGATTGGCCGTCTTTTGTCCGAGGGCTGTCGTGTCTGTTGAAAAGTGCAAAAGACTGCACACGAATTTTGTCGGCCAACAACAGCCGACTGCAGAAGTGATGTCATGTGATGGTTAACTTTCCTTGTCTTTTTTTTTTTCTGAGCATGCCCAGTCTTGCAAATCTGCTGTCTGTCGGCCAAAATCTGTACTGACTGGCAAACAATCGGCCGTTCTGGTGTCGGCATACAAAAATTTTAATGCTTGCACGACAGATTCTGTTCGGCCGAAAGTGCGCTGTCGGCTGTCGGAAGCATCATACTAACAAGCCGAAAATCGGCCGATCGTTTGGCGGCCGAACAGTTTCGGCCGACAATCGGTACGTGTGTACGGGCCTTTAGGCTCTCAGACTGCCCGTCTCCATTTTCAACACACCTTATTATAACTTAAGTATCAATTCACATCTCCCCAGTATACCATAGCTGAGTCTTATGTCATTAACATCTGTTAAGTCTCTCATTGTGTGAAGTCCTTTGTTGTAATATGCAGCTTAGGCCCAAAGTCTATGTCGCTTGGGGTGACAGGGACTTGAACTCAAAGTAACAGTACCCCAAGGATCCCCCAGCATACACCCCCAACCAGAGCCGCGCTCCCCTTCAAGCCAGGGCCATAGTCCGTGGGCAGGAGGCTAGCCTCCACACTCCTCCAGTAACCTGTGATGAACGTCCCAGCAAATGGGCGTTCGTCACAGATGTGTCATCGGTAGGGTTGAGCGAACACGGACTGTATTATTCGTGTTCGTACCGAATAATTGGATTTTTGTTACGGACCCGAAAACTTTACTGTATGTTCGGGTAAAAATCCGTGTTCGGTCATTTTATTTCCGGGTCTTGTATGTATTGGCGCGCTTTTCATGGCAGGCTTTCAACAGCCAATCAACAAGCGTTTAACTGGTGTGCCTTAAGCCATCCCAGCCATGCCTACAAATGTATTAGTAGCTGTGATTGGCCATCTGAAGCATGTGACCAAGTCTTTATAAGTTCGAGACCGAGCGCCGCTGCGTCATTATGCTGTAGTACAGGGACAGAGCACACAACATCATACGTGCTGGCTGCTGATTAGGGACAGACAGGCAAAAAAATCATATTGTGTCCGAAATAGAATTGAGGGACAGGTCGGAGTGCTGCAGGCAGGGCGGGATATAGGCATTTTAGGGCGAGGCTGGAGATATTTAGGGTCAGTGTTCTACAATCGATTTTGCTTTGTGGGGGGGTTTGCAGTGCCGGCAGTGACCGATTTTATCAATCCTTTTAGGGAGAGGCTGGAGATATTTAGGGTCAGTGTTCTACTACAATCGATTTTGCAGTGTGGGGGGGGGGGTTTGCAGTGCTGGCAGTGACCGATCTTATCGATCCTTTTAGGGAGAGTCTGGAGATAGGCAGGTGTCAGTGTGTGGGGTGCAGTGAACACAATCTTTTTGCCCACTGAGAAGGAGGGAGAAAAGTCTTTTTTATCAGTCAGTTGTGTGCAGCGTTTTTCCTTCAGTGCTGCTGTGCTGACTGTGCTATTATTGAGTGATTTCAAAAGTTATACACTTTTTTCTATTCCACTATTCAATATACACCCTTGGGTTAAAAAATTAAATTGTGGCATAGTCTGTACTAATCTAGTTAAAAATTACAAACTTAAAAGGGGAATTTTTTTTTCCCTCCATAGCCTGCAGCAGAGCTGACTGATATAAGACACTGCTGTTCACATGTGCTATTGATAAATCACCAATTTTATATCATATTTTCTATTCCGCTATTCAATCTACACCTTTGGGTATAAACAATTAAATTCCGCTATAGTCTGTGTCGGTACGTGTGAGATACACCTTTCCAATTTTTGGGGTGCATCTCATACTGCCGGGGATTTGAGGGTGCTGCCTGTTCCGAACTCCTCCTACTCCTCATCCTGCCTTTGGGGGTACAAAAAATAGTAATTCTGGCCTAGTCTGGGTCTCTACGTGTGAGATACATACACCTTTTGATATCATATTTTCTATTCCGCTATTCAATCTAAACCTTTGGGTATAAACAATTAAATTGCGGGATAGTCTGTGTCGGTACGTGTGAGATACACCTTTCCAATTTTTGGGGTGCATCTCATACTGCCGAGGATTTGAGGGTGCTGCCTGTTCCGAACTCCTCCAACTCCTCATCCTGCCTTTGGGGGTACAAAAAATAGTAATTTGGGCCTAGTCTGGGTCTCTACGTATTTTCTATTCCGCTATTCAATCTAAACCTTTGGGTATAAACAATTAAATTGCGGGATAGTCTGTGTCGGTACGTGTGAGATACACCGTTCCAATTTTTGGGGTGCATCTCATACTGCCGAGGATTTGAGGGTGCTGCCTGTTCCGAACTCCTCCTACTCCTCATCCTGCCTTTGGGGGTACAAAAAATTGTAATTTGGGCCTAGTCTGGGTCTCTACGTGTGAGATACATACACCTTTTGATATCATATTTTCTATTCCGCTATTCAATCTAAACCTTTGGGTATAAACAATTAAATTGCGGGATAGTCTGTGTCGGTACGTGTGAGATACACCTTTCCAATTTTTGGGGTGCATCTCATACTGCCGAGGATTTGAGGGTGCTGCCTGTTCCGAACTCCTCCTACTCCTCATCCTGCCTTTGGGGGTACAAAAAATAGTAATTTGGGCCTAGTCTGGGTCTCTACGTGTGAGATACATACACCTTTTGATATCATATTTTCTATTCCGCTATTCAATCTAAACCTTTGGGTATAAACAATTAAATTGCGGGATAGTCTGTGTCGGTACGTGTGAGATACACCTTTCCAATTTTTGGGGTGCATCTCATACTGCCGAGGATTTGAGGGTGCTGCCTGTTCCGAACTCCTCCTACTTCTCATCCTGCCTTTGGGGGTACAAAAAATAGTAATTTGGGCCTAGTCTGGGTCTCTACGTGTGAGATACATACACCTTTTGATATCATATTTTCTATTCTGCTATTCAATCTACACCTTTGGGTATAAACAATTAAATTGCGGGATAGTCTGTGTCGGTACGTGTGAGATACACCTTTCCAATTTTTGGGGTGCATCTCATACTTCCGAGGATTTGAGGGTGCTGCCTGTTCCGAACTCCTCCTACTCCTCATCCTGCCTTTGGGGGTACAAAAAATAGTAATTTGGGCCTAGTCTGGGTCTCTACGTGTGAGATACATACACCTTTTGATATCATATTTTCTATTTCGCTATTCAATCTAAACCTTTGGGTATAAACAATTAAATTGCGGGATAGTCTGTGTCGGTACGTTTGAGATACACCTTTCCAATTTTTGGGGTGCATCTCATACTGCCGAGGATTTGAGGGTGCTGCCTCTTCTGAACTCCTCCTACTCCTCATCCTGCCTTTGGGGGTACAAAAAATAGTAATTTGGGCCTAGTCTGGGTCTCTACGTGTGAGATACATACACCTTTTGATATCATATTTTCTATTCCGCTATTCAATCTACACCTTTGGGTATAAACAATTAAATTGCGGGGTAGTCTGTGTTGGTACGTGTGAGATACACCTTTCCAATTTTTGGGGTGCATCTCATACTTCCGAGGATTGAGGGTGCTGCCTGTTCTGAACTCCTCCGACTCTTCATCCTGCCTTTGGGGGTACAAAAAATAGTAATTTGGGCCTAGTCTGGGTCTCTACGTGTGAGATACATACACCTTTTGATATCATATTTTCTATTCCGCTATTCAATCTACACCTTTGGGTATAAACAATTAAATTGCGGGATAGTCTGTGTCGGTACGTGTGAGAAACACCTTTCCAATTTTTGGGGTGCATCTTATACTGCCAAGGATTTGAGGGTGCTGCCTGTTCCGAACTCCTACTCCTCATCCTGCCTTTGGGGGTACAAAAAATAGTAATTTGGGCCTAGTCTGGGTCTCTACGTGTGAGATACATACACCTTTTGATATCATATTTTCTATTCCGCTATTCAATCTACACCTTTGGGTATAAACAATTAAATTGCGGGATAGTCTGTGTCGGTACGTGTGAGATAAACCTTTCCAATTTTTGGGGTGCATCTCATACTTCCGAGGATTTGAGGGTGCTGCCTGTTCTGAACTCCTCCTACTCCTCATCCTGCCTTTGGGGGTACAAAAAATAGTAATTTGGGCCTAGTCTGGGTCTCTACGTGTGAGATACATACACCTATTGATATAATATTTTCTATTCCGCTATTCAATCTAAACCTTTGGGTATAAACAATTAAATTGCGGGATAGTCTGTGTCGGTACGTGTGAGATACACCTTTCCAATTTTTGGGGTGCATCTCATACTGCCGAGGATTTGAGGGTGCTGCCTATTCCGAACTCCTCCTACTCCTCATCCTGCCTTTGGGGGTACAAAAAATAGTAATTTGGGCCTAGTCTGGGTCTCTACGTGTGAGATACATACACCTTTTGATATCATATTTTCTATTCCGCTATTCAATCTAAACCTTTGGGTATAAACAATTAAATTGCAGGATAGTCTGTGTCGGTACGTGTGAGATACACCTTTCCAATTTTTGGGGTGCATCTCATACTTCCGAGGATTTGAGGGTGCTGCTTGTTCCGAACTCCTCCTACTCCTCATCCTGCCTTTGGGGGTACAAAAAATAGTAATTTGGGCCTAGTCTGGGTCTCTACGTGTCTCTACATTGTTTATCATATTTTCTATTTTGCTATTCAATCTAAACCTTTGGGTATAAACAATTAAATTGCGGGATAGTCTGTGTCGGTACGTTTGAGATACACCTTTCCAATTTTTGGGGTGCATCTCATACTGCCGAGGATTTGAGGGTGCTGCCTCTTCCGAACTCCTCCTACTCCTCATCCTGCCTTTGGGGGTACAAAAAATAGTAATTTGGGCCTAGTCTGGGTCTCTACGTGTGAGATAAATTGCGGGATAGTCTGTGTCGGTACGTGTGAGATACATCTTTCCAATTTTTGGGGTGCATCTCATACTGCCGAGGATTTGAGGGTGCTGCCTATTCCGAACTCCTCATACTCCTCATCCTGCCTTTGGGGGTACAAAAAATAGTAATTTGGGCCTAGTCTGGGTCTCTACGTGTGAGATACATACACCTTTTGATATCATATTTTCAATTCCGCTATTCAATCTACACCTTTGGGTATAAACAATTAAATTGCGGGATAGTCTGTGTCGGTACGTGTGAGATACACCTTTCCAATTTTTGGGGTGCATCTCATACTTCCGAGGATTTGAGGGTGCTGCCTGTTCCGAACTCCTCCTACTCCTCATCCTGCCTTTGGGGGTACAAAAAATAGTAATTTGGGCCTAGTCTGGGTCTCTACGTGTGAGATACATACACCTTTTGATATCATATTTTCTATTCCGCTATTCAATCTAAATCTTTGGGTATAAACAATTAAATTGCGGGATAGTCTGTGTCGGTACGTGTGAGATACACCTTTCCAATTTTTGGGGTGCATCTCATACTGCCGAGGTTTTGAGGGTGCTGCCTCTTCCGAACTCCTCCTACTCCTCATCCTGCCTTTGGGGGTACAAAAAATAGTAATTTGGGCCTAGTCTGGGTCTCTACGTGTGAGATACATACACCTTTTGATATCATATTTTCTATTCCGCTATTCAATCTAAACCTTTGGGTATAAACAATTAAATTGCGGGATAGTCTGTTTCGGTACGTGTGAGATACACCTTTCCAATTTTTGGGGTGCATCTCATACTGCCGAGGATTTGAGGGTGCTGCCTCTTCCGAACTCCTCCTACTCCTCATCCTGCCTTTGGGGGTACAAAAAATAGTAATTTGGGCCTAGTCTGGGTCTCTACGTGTGAGATACATACACCTTTTGATATCATATTTTCTATTCCGTTATTCAATCTACACCTTTTGGTATAAACAATTAAATTGCGGGATAGTCTGTGTCGATACGTGTGAGATACACCTTTCCAATTTTTGGGGTGCATCTCATACTTCAGAGGATTTGAGGGTGCTGCCTGTTCCGAACTCCTCCCACTCCTCATCCTGCCTTTGGGGGTACAAAAAATAGTAATTTGGGCCTAGTCTGGGTCTCTACGTGTGAGATACATACACCTTTTGATATCATATTTTCTATTCCGCTATTCAATCTAAACCTTTGGGTATAAACAATTAAATTGCGGGATAGTCTGTGTCGGTACGTGTGAGATGCACCTTTCCAATTTTTGGGTTGCATCTCATACTGCCGAGGATTTGAGGGTGCTGCCTGTTCCGAACTCCTCCTACTCCTCATCCTGCCTTTGGGGGAACAAAAAATAGTAATTTGGGCCTAGTCTGGGTCTCTACGTATTTTCTATTCCGCTATTAAATCTAAACCTTTGGGTATAAACAATTAAATTGCGGGATAGTCTGTGTTGGTACGTGTGAGATACACCTTTCCAATTTTTGGGGTGCATCTCATACTGCCGAGGATTTGAGGGTGCTGCCTCTTCCGAACTCCTCCTACTCCTCATCCTGCCTTTGGGGAACAAAAAATAGTAATTTGGGCCTAGTCTGGGTCTCTACGTGTGAGATACATACACCTTTTGATATCTTGTTTTCTATTCCGCTATTCAATCTACACCTTTGGGTATAAACAATTAAATTGCGGGATAGTCTGTGTCGGTACGTGTGAGATACACCTTTCCAATTTTTGGGGTGCATCTCATACTGCCGAGGATTTGAGGGTGCTGCCTCTTCCGAACTCCTCCTACTCCTCATCCTGCCTTTGGGGGAACAAAAAATAGTAATTTGGGCCTAGTCTGGGTCTCTACGTGTGAGATACATACACCTTTTGATATCGTGTTTTCTATTCCGCTATTCAATCTACACCTTTGGGTATAAACAATTAAATTGCGGGATAGTCTGTGTCGGTACGTGTGAGATACACCTTTCCAATTTTTGGGGTGCATCTGATACTTCCGAGGATTTGAGGGTGCTGCCTGTTCCGAACTCCTCCTCCTCCTAATCCTGCCTTTGGGGGTACAAAAAATAGTAATTTGGGCCTAGTCTGGGTCCCTACGTGTGAGATACATACCCCTTTTGATATCATATTTTCTATTCCGCTATTCAATCTACACCTTTGGGTATAAACAATTAAATTGCGGGATAGTCTGTATCGGTACGTGGGAGATACACCTTTCCAATTTTTGGGGTGCATCTCATACTGCAGAGGATTTGAGGGTGCTGCCTGTTCCGAACTCCTCCTACTCCTCATCCTGCCTTTGGGGGTACAAAAAATAGTAATTTGGGCCTAGTTTGTGTCTCTACGTGTGAGATACATACACCTTTTGATATCATATTTTCTATTCCGCTATTCAATCTACACCTTTTGGTATAAACAATTAAATTGCGGGATTGTCTGTGTCGGTACGTGTGAGATACACCTTTCCAATTTTTGGGGTGCATCTCATACTTCCGAGGATTTGAGGGTGCTCCCTGTTCCGAACTTCTCCCACTCCTCATCCTGCCTTTGGGGGTACAAAAAATAGTAATTTGGGCCTAGTCTGGGTCTCTACGTGTGAGATACATACACCTTTTGATATCATATTTTCTATTCCGCTATTCAATCTAAACCTTTGGGTATAAACAATTAAATTGCTGGATAGTCTGTGTCGGTACGTGTGAGATGCACCTTTCCAATTTTTGGGGTGCATCTCATACTGCCGAGGATTTGAGGGTGCTGTCTGTTCCGAACTCCTCCTACTCCTCATCCTGCCTTTGGGGGTACAAAAAATAGTAATTTGGGACTAGTCTGGGTCTCTACGTGTGAGATACATACACCTTTTGATATCATATTTTCTATTCCACTATTCAATCTAAACCTTTGGGTATAAACAATTAAATTGCGGGATAGTCTGTGTCGGTACGTGTGAGATACACCTTTCCAATTTTTGGGGTGCATCTTATACTGCCGAGGATTTGAGGGTGCTGTCTGTTCCGAACTCCTCCTACTCCTCATCCTGCCTTTGGGGGTACAAAAAATAGTAATTTGGGACTAGTCTGGGTCTCTACGTGTGAGATACATACACCTTTTGATATCATATTTTCTATTCCGCTATTCAATCTACACCTTTGGGTATAAACAATTAAATTGCGGGATAGTCTGTGTCGGTACGTGTGAGATACACCTTTCCAATTTTTGGGGTGCGTCTTATACTGCCGAGGATTTGAGGGTGCTGTCTGTTCCGAACTCCTCCTACTCCTCATCCTGCCTTTGGGGGTACAAAAAATAGTAATTTGGGCCTAGTCTGGGTCTCTACGTGTGAGATACATACACCTTTTGATATCATATTTTCTATTCCGCTATTCAATCTAAACCTTTGGGTATAAACATTTAAATTGCGGGATAGTCTGTGTCGGTAAGTGTGAGATGCACCTTTCCATTTTTTGGGGTGCATCTCATACTGCCGAGGATTTGAGGGTGCTGTCTGTTCCGAACTCCTCCTACTCCTCATCCTGCCTTTGGGGGTACAAAAAATAGTAATTTGGGCCTAGTCTGGGTCTCTACGTGTGAGATACATACACCTTTTGATATCATATTTTCTATTCCACTATTCAATCTAAACCTTTGGGTATAAACAATTCAATTGCGGGATAGTCTGTGTCGGTACGTGTGAGATACACCTTTCCAATTTTTGGGGTGCATCTCATACTGCCGAGGATTTGAGGGTGCTGTCTGTTCCGAACTCCTCCTACTCCTCATCCTGCCTTTGGGGGAACAAAAAATAGTAATTTGGGCCAAGTCTGGGTCTCTACGTGTGAGATACATACACCTTTTGATATCATATTTTCTATTCCGCTATTCAATCTACACCTTTGGGTATAAACAATTAAATTGCGGGATAGTCTGTGTCGGTATGTGTGAGTTACACCTTTCCAATTTTTGGGGTGCGTCTGATACTTCCGAGGATTTGAGGGTGCTTCCTGTGCGGAACTCCTCCTACTCCTCATCCTGCCTTTGGGGGTACAAAAAATAGTAATTTGGGCCAAGTCTGGGTCTCTACGTGTGAGATACATACACCTTTTGATATCATATTTTCTCTTCCGCTATTCAATCTACACCTTTGGGTATAAACAATTAAATTGCGGGATAGTCTGTGTCGGTATGTGTGAGTTACACCTTTCCAATTTTTGGGGTGCGTCTGATACTTCCGAGGATTTGAGGGTGCTTCCTGTGCGGAACTCCTCCTACTCCTCATCCTGCCTTTGGGGGTACAAAAAATAGTAATTTGGGCCTAGTCTGGGTCTCTACGTGTGAGATACATACACCTTTTGATATCATGTTTTCTATTCCGCTATTCAATTTAAACCTTTGGGTATAATCAATTAAATTGCGGGATAGTCTGTGTCGGTACGTGTGAGATACACCTTTCCAATTTTTGGGGTGTATCTCATACTGCCGAGGATTTGAGGGTGCTGCCTGTTCCGAACTCCTCCTACTCCTCATCCTCCCTTTGGGGGTACAAAAAATAGTAATTTGGGCCTAGTCTGGGTCTCTACGTATTTTCTATTCCGCTATTCAATCTAAACCTTTGGGTATAAACAATTAAATTGCGGGATAGTCTGTGTCGGTACGTGTGAGATACACCTTTCCAATTTTTGGGGTGCATCTCATACTGCTGAGGATTTGAGGGTGCTGCCTCTTCCGAACTCCTCCTACTCCTCATCCTGCCTTTGGGGGAACAAAAAATAGTAATTTGGGCCTAGTCTGGGTCTCTACGTGTGAGATACATACACCTTTTGATATCATGTTTTCTATTCCGCTATTCAATCTACACCTTTGGGTATAAACAATTAAATTGCGGGATAGTCTGTGTCGGTACGTGTGAGATACACCTTTCCAATGTTTGGGGTGCATCTGATACTTCCGAGGATTTGAGGCAGCGACCTGTTCCGAACTCCTCCTACTCCTCATCCTGCCTTTGGGGGTACAAAAAATAGTAATCTGGGCCTAGTCTGGGTATATACGTGTGAGACACATACACCTTTTGATATCATGTTTTCTATTCCGCTATTCAATCTACACCTTTGGGAATAAACAATTAAATTGCGGGATAGTCTGTGTCCGTACGTGTGAGATACACCTTTCCAATTTTTGGGGTGCATCTGATACTTCCGAGGATTTGAGGGTGCTGCCTGTTCCGAACTCCTCCCACTCCTCATCCTGCCTTTGGGGGTACAAAAAATAGTAATTTGGGCCTAGTCTGGGTCTCTACGTGTGAGATACATACACCTTTTGATATCATATTTTCTATTCCGCTATTCAATCTAAACCTTTGGGTATAAACAATTAAATTGCGGGATAGTCTGTGTCGGTACGTGTGAGATGCACCTTTCCAATTTTTGGGGTGCATCTCATACTGCCGAGGATTTGAGGGTGCTGTCTGTTCCGAACTCCTCCTACTCCTCATCCTGCCTTTGGGGGTACAAAAAATAGTAATTTGGGCCTAGTCTGGGTCTCTACGTGTGAGATACATACACCTTTTGATATCATATTTTCTATTCCGCTATTCAATCTAAACCTTTGGGTATAAACTATTAAATTGCGGGATAGTCTGTGTCGGTGCGTGTGAGATACACCTTTCCAATTTTTGGGGTGCATCTCATACTGCCGAGGATTTGAGGGTGCTGCCTCTTCCGAACTCCTCCTACTCCTCATCCTGCCTTTGGGGGAACAAAAAATAGTAATTTGGGCCTAGTCTGGGTCTCTACGTGTGAGATACATACACCTTTTGATATCATGTTTTCTATTCCGCTATTCAATTTAAACCTTTGACTACAATCAATTAAATTGCGGGATAGTCTGTGTCGGTACGTGTGAGATACACCTTTCCAATTTTTGGGGTGCATCTCATACTGCCGAGGATTTGAGGGTGCTGTCTGTTCCGAACTCCTCCTACTCCTCATCCTGCCTTTGGGGGTACAAAAAATAGTAATTTGGGCCTAGTCTGGGTCTCTACGTATTTTCTATTCCGCTATTCAATCTAAACCTTTGGGTATAAACAATTAAATTGCGGGATAGTCTGTGTTGGTACGTGTGAGATACACCTTTCCAATTTTTGGGGTGCATCTCATACTGCCGAGGATTTGAGGGTGCTGCCTCTTCCGAACTCCTCCTACTCCTCATCCTGCCTTTGGGGGAACAAAAAATAGTAATTTGGGCCTAGTCTGGGTCTCTACGTGTGAGATACATACACCTTTTGATATCGTGTTTTCTATTCCGCTATTCAATCTACACCTTTGGGTATAAACAATTAAATTGCGGGATAGTCTGTGTCGGTACGTGTGAGATACACCTTTCCAATTTTTGGGGTGCATCTCATACTGCCGAGGATTTGAGGGTGCTGCCTCTTCCGAACTCCTCCTACTCCTCATCCTGCCTTTGGGGGAACAAAAAATAGTAATTTGGGCCTAGTCTGGGTCTCTACGTGTGAGATACATACACCTTTTGATATCGTGTTTTCTATTCCGCTATTCAATCTACACCTTTGGGTATAAACAATTAAATTGCGGGATAGTCTGTGTCGGTACGTGTGAGATACACCTTTCCAATTTTTGGGGTGCATCTGATACTTCGGAGGATTTGAGGGTGCGACCTGTTCCGAACTCCTCCTACTCCTCATCCTTCCTTTGGGGGTACAAAAAATAGTAATCTGGGCCTAGTCTGGGTCTATACGTGTGAGACACATACACCTTTTGATATCATGTTTTCTATTCCGCTATTCAATCTACACCTTTGGGAATAAACAATTAAATTGCGGGATAGTCTGTGTCGGTACGTGTGAGATACACCTTTCCAATTTTTGGGGTGCATCTGATACTTCCGAGGATTTGAGGGTGCTGCCTGTTCCGAACTCCTCCTCCTCCTAATCCTGCCTTTGGGGGTACAAAAAATAGTAATTTGGGCCTAGTCTGGGTCCCTACGTGTGAGATACATACCCCTTTTGATATCATATTTTCTATTCCGCTATTCAATCTACACCTTTGGGTATAAACAATTAAATTGCGGGATAGTCTGTATCGGTACGTGGGAGATACACCTTTCCAATTTTTGGGGTGCATCTCATACTGCAGAGGATATGAGGGTGCTGCCTGTTCCGAACTCCTCCTACTCCTCATCCTGCCTTTGGGGGTACAAAAAATAGTAATTTGGGCCTAGTTTGTGTCTCTACATGTGAGATACATACACCTTTTGATATCATATTTTCTATTCCGCTATTCAATCTACACCTTTTGGTATAAACAATTAAATTGCGGGATAGTCTGTGTCGGTACGTGTGAGATACACCTTTCCAATTTTTGGGGTGCATCTCATACTTCCGAGGATTTGAGGGTGCTCCCTGTTCCGAACTTCTCCCACTCCTCATCCTGCCTTTGGGGGTACAAAAAATAGTAATTTGGGCCTAGTCTGGGTCTCTACGTGTGAGATACATACACCTTTTGATATCATATTTTCTATTCCGCTATTCAATCTAAACCTTTGGGTATAAACAATTAAATTGCTGGATAGTCTGTGTCGGTACGTGTGAGATGCACCTTTCCAATTTTTGGGGTGCATCTCATACTGCCGAGGATTTGAGGGTGCTGTCTGTTCCGAACTCCTCCTACTCCTCATCCTGCCTTTGGGGGTACAAAAAATAGTAATTTGGGACTAGTCTGGGTCTCTACGTGTGAGATACATACACCTTTTGATATCATATTTTCTATTCCACTATTCAATCTAAACCTTTGGGTATAAACAATTAAATTTCGGGATAGTCTGTGTCGGTACGTGTGAGATACACCTTTCCAATTTTTGGGGTGCGTCTGATACTTCCAAGGATTTGAGGGTGCTGCCTGTGCGGAACTCCTCCTACTCCTCATCCTGCCTTTGGGGGTACAAAAAATAGTAATTTGGGCCTAGTCTGGGTCTCTACGTGTGAGATACATACACCTTTTGATATCATGTTTTCTATTCCGCTATTCAATTTAAACCTTTGGGTATAATCAATTAAATTGCGGGATAGTCTGTGTCGGTACGTGTGAGATACACCTTTCCAATTTTTGGGGTGCATCTCATACTGCCGAGGATTTGAGGGTGCTGCCTGTTCCGAACTCCTCCTACTCCTCATCCTGCCTTTGGGGGTACAAAAAATAGTAATTTGGGCCTAGTCTGGGTCTCTACGTAATTTCTATTCCGCTATTCAATCTAAACCTTTGGGTATAAACAATTAAATTGCGGGATAGTCTGTGTCGGTACGTGTGAGATACACCTTTCCAATTTTTGGGGTGCATCTCATACTGCCGAGGATTTGAGGGTGCTGTCTGTTCCGAACTCCTCCTACTCCTCATCCTGCCTTTGGGGGAACAAAAAATAGTAATTTGGGCCTAGTCTGGGTCTCTACGTGTGAGATACATACACCTTTTGATATCATATTTTCTATTCCGCTATTCAATCTACACCTTTGGGTATAAACAATTAAATTGCGGGATATTCTGTGTCGGTACATGTGAGATACACCTTTCCAATTTTTGGGGTGCGTCTGATACTTCCAAGGATTTGAGGGTGCTGCCTGTGCGGAACTCCTCCTACTCCTCATCCTGCCTTTGGGGGTACAAAAAATAGTAATTTGGGCCTAGTCTGGGTCTCTACGTGTGAGATACATACACCTTTTGATATCATGTTTTCTATTCCGCTATTCAATTTAAACCTTTGGGTATAATCAATTAAATTGCGGGATAGTCTGTGTCGGTACGTGTGAGATACACCTTTCCAATTTTTGGGGTGCATCTCATACTGCCGAGGATTTGAGGGTGCTGCCTGTTCCGAACTCCTCCTACTCCTCATCCTGCCTTTGGGGGTACAAAAAATAGTAATTTGGGCCTAGTCTGGGTCTCTACGTATTTTCTATTCCGCTATTCAATCTAAACCTTTGGGTATAAACAATTAAATTGCGGGATAGTCTGTGTCGGTACGTGTGAGATACACCTTTCCAATTTTTGGGGTGCATCTCATACTGCCGATGATTTGAGGGTGCTGCCTGTTCCGAACTCCTCCTACTCCTCATCCTGCATTTGGGGGTACAAAAAATAGTAATTTGGGCCTAGTCTGGGTCTCTACGTGTGAGATACATACACCTTTTGATATCATATTTTCTATTCCGCTATTCAATCTAAACCTTTGGGTATAAACAATTAAATTGCGGGATAGTCTGTGTCGGTACGTGTGAGATACACCTTTCCAATTTTTAGGGTGCATCTCATACTGCCGAGGATTTGACGGTGCTGCCTCTTCCGAACTCCTCCTACTCCTCATCCTGCCTTTGGGGGAACAAAAAATAGTAATTTGGGCCTAGTCTGGGTCTCTACGTGTGAGATACATACACCTTTTGATATCATGTTTTCTATTCCGCTATTCAATCTACACCTTTGTGTATAAACAATTAAATTGCGGGATAGTCTGTGTCGGTACGTGTGAGATACACCTTTCCAATTTTTGGGGTGCATCTCATACTTCCGAGGATTTGAGGCAGCGACCTGTTCCGAACTCCTCCTACTCCTCATCCTGCCTTTGGGGGTACAGAAAATTGTAATCTGGGCCTAGTCTGGGTCTATACGTGTGAGACACATACACCTTTTGATATCATGTTTTCTATTCCGCTATTCAATCTACACCTTTGGGAATAAACAATTAAATTGCGGGATAGTCTGTGTCCGTACGTGTGAGATACACCTTTCCAATTTTTGGGGTGCATCTGATACTTCCGAGGATTTGAGGGTGCTGCCTGTTCCGAACTCCTCCTCCTCCTAATGTTGCCTTTGGGGGTACAAAAAATAGTAATTTGGGCCTAGTCTGGGTCCCTACGTGTGAGATACATACACCTTTTGATATCATATTTTCTATTCCGCTATTCAATCTACACCTTTGGGTATAAACAATTAAATTGCGGGATAGTCTGTATCGGTACGTGTGAGATACACCTTTCCAATTTTTGGGGTGCATCTCATACTGCCGAGGATTTGAGGGTGCTGCCTGTTCCGAACTCCTCCTACTCCTCATCCTGCCTTTGGGGGTTAAAAAAAATAGTAATTTGGGCCTTTTTTGTGTCTCTACGTGTGAGATACATACACCTTTTGATATCATATTTTCTATTCCGCTATTCAATCTACACCTTTTGGTATAAACAATTAAATTGCGGGATAGTCTGTGTCGGTACGTGTGAGATGCACCTTTCCAATTTTGGGTGCATCTCATACTGCCGAGGATTTGAGGGTGCTGTCTGTTCCGAACTCCTCCTACTCCTCATCCTGCCTTTGGTGGTACAAAAAATAGTAATTTGGGCCTAGTCTGGGTCTCTACGTGTGAGATACATACACCTTTTGATATCATATTTTCTATTCCGCTATTCAATCTAAACCTTTGGGTATAAACAATTAAATTGCGGGATAGTCTGTGTCGGTACGTGTGAGATACACCTTTCCAATTTTTGGGGTGCATCTCATACTGCCGAGGATTTGAGGGTGCTGCCTCTTCCGAACTACTCCTACTCCTCATCCTGCCTTTGGGGGAACAAAAAATAGTAATTTTGGCCTAGTCTGGGTCTCTACGTGTGAGATACATACACCTTTTGAAATCATATTTTCTATTCCGCTATTCAATCTACACCTTTGATGCACCCCAAAAATTGGAAAGGTATAAACAATTAAATTGCGGGATAGTCTGTGTCGGTACGTGTGAGATACACCTTTCCAATTTTTGGGGTGCATCTCATACTGCAGAGGATTTGAGGGTGCTGCCTGTTCCGAACTCCTCCTACTCCTCATCCTGCCTTTGGGGGTACAAAAAATAGTAATTTGGGCCTAGTCTGGGTCTCTACATGTGAGATACATACACCTTTTGATATCATATTTTCTATTCCGCTATTCAATCTACACCTTTGGGTATAAACAATTAAATTGCGGGATAGTCTGTGTCTGTACGTGTGAGATACACCTTTCCAATTTTTGGGGTGCATCTCATACTGCCGAGGATTTGAGGGTGCTGCCTGTTCCGAACTCATCCTACTCCTCATCCTGCCTTTGGGGGTACAAAAAAATAGTAATTTGGGCCTAGTCTGGGTCTCTACGTGTGAGATACATACACCTTTTGATATCATATTTTCTATTCCGCTATTCAATCTACACCTTTGGGTATAAACAATTAAATTGCGGGATAGTCTGTGTCGGTACATGTGAGATACACCTTTCCAATTTTTGGGGTGCGTCTGATACTTCCAAGGATTTGAGGGTGCTGCCTGTGCGGAACTCCTCCTACTCCTCATCCTGCCTTTGGGGGTACAAAAAATAGTAATTTGGGCCTAGTCTGGGTCTCTACGTGTGAGATACATACACCTTTTGATATCATGTTTTCTATTCCGCTATTCAATTTAAACCTTTGGGTATAATCAATTAAATTGCGGGATAGTCTGTGTCGGTACGTGTGAGATACACCTTTCCAATTTTTGGGGTGCATCTCATACTGCCGATGATTTGAGGGTGCTGCCTGTTCCGAACTCCTCCTACTCCTCATCCTGCATTTGGGGGTACAAAAAATAGTAATTTGGGCCTAGTCTGGGTCTCTACGTGTGAGATACATACACCTTTTGATATCATATTTTCTATTCCGCTATTCAATCTAAACCTTTGGGTATAAACAATTAAATTGCGGGATAGTCTGTGTCGGTACGTGTGAGATACACCTTTCCAATTTTTAGGGTGCATCTCATACTGCCGAGGATTTGACGGTGCTGCCTCTTCCGAACTCCTCCTACTCCTCATCCTGCCTTTGGGGGAACAAAAAATAGTAATTTGGGCCTAGTCTGGGTCTCTACGTGTGAGATACATACACCTTTTGATATCATGTTTTCTAATCCGCTATTCAATCTACACCTTTGTGTATAAACAATTAAATTGCGGGATAGTCTGTGTCGGTACGTGTGAGATACACCTTTCCAATTTTTGGGGTGCATCTCATACTTCCGAGGATTTGAGGCAGCGACCTGTTCCGAACTCCTCCTACTCCTCATCCTGCCTTTGGGGGTACAGAAAATTGTAATCTGGGCCTAGTCTGGGTCTATACGTGTGAGACACATACACCTTTTGATATCATGTTTTCTATTCCGCTATTCAATCTACACCTTTGGGAATAAACAATTAAATTGCGGGATAGTCTGTGTCCGTACGTGTGAGATACACCTTTCCAATTTTTGGGGTGCATCTGATACTTCCGAGGATTTGAGGGTGCTGCCTGTTCCGAACTCCTCCTCCTCCTAATGTTGCCTTTGGGGGTACAAAAAATAGTAATTTGGGCCTAGTCTGGGTCCCTACGTGTGAGATACATACACCTTTTGATATCATATTTTCTATTCCGCTATTCAATCTACACCTTTGGGTATAAACAATTAAATTGCGGGATAGTCTGTATCGGTACGTGTGAGATACACCTTTCCAATTTTTGGGGTGCATCTCATACTGCCGAGGATTTGAGGGTGCTGCCTGTTCCGAACTCCTCCTACTCCTCATCCTGCCTTTGGGGGTTAAAAAAAATAGTAATTTGGGCCTTTTTTGTGTCTCTACGTGTGAGATACATACACCTTTTGATATCCTATTTTCTATTCCGCTATTCAATCTACACCTTTTGGTATAAACAATTAAATTGCGGGATAGTCTGTGTCGGTACGTGTGAGATACACCTTTCCAATTTTTGGGGTGCATCTCATACTGCAGAGGATTTGAGGGTGCTGCCTGTTCCGAACTCCTCCTACTCCTCATCCTGCCTTTGGGGGTACAAAAAATAGTAATTTGGGCCTAGTCTGGGTCTCTACATGTGAGATACATACACCTTTTGATATCATATTTTCTATTCCGCTATTCAATCTACACCTTTGGGTATAAACAATTAAATTGCGGGATAGTCTGTGTCTGTACGTGTGAGATACACCTTTCCAATTTTTGGGGTGCATCTCATACTGCCGAGGATTTGAGGGTGCTGCCTGTTCCGAACTCATCCTACTCCTCATCCTGCCTTTGGGGGTACAAAAAAATAGTAATTTGGGCCTAGTCTGGGTCTCTACGTGTGAGATACATACACCTTTTGATATCATATTTTCTATTCCGCTATTCAATCTAAACCTTTGGGTATAAACAATTAAATTGCGGGATAGTCTGTGTCGGTACGTGTGACATACACCTTTCCAATTATTGGGGTGCATCTCATACTGCCGAGGATTTGAGGGTGCTGCCTCTTCCGAACTCCTCCTACTCCTCATCCTGCCTTTGGGGGAACAAAAAATAGTAATTTGGGCCTAGTCTGGGTCTCTACGTGAGAGATACATACACCTTTTGATATCATATTTTCTATTCTGCTATTCAATCTAAACCTTTGGGTATAAACAATTGAATTGCGGGATAGTCTGTGTCGGTACGTGTGAGATACACCTTTCCAATTTTTGGGGTGCATCTGATACTTCCGAGGATTTGAGGGTGCTGCCTGTGCGGAACTCCTCCTACTCCTCATCCTGCCTTTGGGGGTACAAAAAATAGTAATTTGGGCCTAGTCTGGGTCTCTACGTGTGAGATACATACACCTTTTGATATCATATTTTCTATTCCGCTATTCAATCTAAACCTTTGGGTATAAACAATTAAATTGCGGGATAGTCTGTGTCGGTACGTGTGACATACACCTTTCCAATTTTTGGGGTGCATCTCATACTGCCGAGGATTTGAGGGTGCTGCCTGTTCTGAACTCCTCCTACTCCTCATCCTGCCTTTGGGGGTACAAAAAATAGTAATTTGGGCCTAGTCTGTGTCTCTATGTGTGAGATACATACACCTTTTGATATCATATTTTCTATTCCGCTATTCAATTTAAACCTTTGGGTATAAACAATTAAATTGTGGGATAGTCTGTGTCGGTACGTGTGAGATACACCTTTCCAATTTTTGGGGTGCATCTCCTACTGCCGAGGATTTGAGGGTGCTGCCTCTTCCGAACTCCTCCTACTCCTCATCCTGCCTTTGGGGGTACAAAAAATAGTAATTTGGGCCTAGTCTGGGTCTCTACGTGTGAGATACATACACCTTTTGATATCATGTTTTCTATTCCGCTATTCAATTTAAACCTTTGGGTATAATCAATTAAATTGCGGGATAGTCTGTGTCGGTACGTGTGAGATACACCTTTCCAATTTTTGGGGTGCATCTCATACTGCCGAGGATTTGAGGGTTCTGCCTGTTCCAAACTCCTCCTACTCCTCATCCTGCCTTTGGGGGTACAAAAAATAGTAATTTGGGCCTAGTCTGGGTCTCTACGTATTTTCTATTTCGCTATTCAATCTAAACCTTTGGGTATAAACAATTAAATTGCGGGATAGTCTGTGTCGGTACGTGTGAGATACACCTTTCCAATTTTTGGGGTGCATCTCATACTGCCAAGGATTTGAGGGTGCTGCCTGTTCCGAACTCCTCCTACTCCTCATCCTGCCTTTGGGGGTACAAAAAAATTATAATTTGGGCGTAGTCTGGGTCTCTACGTGTGAGATACATACACCTTTTGATATCATATTTTCTATTCCGCTATTCAATCTACACCTTTGGGTATAAACAATTAAATTGCGGGATAGTCTGTGTCTGTACGTGTGAGATACACCTTTCCAATTTTTGGGGTGCATCTCATACTGCCGAGGATTTGAGGGTGCTGCCTGTTCCGAACTCCTCCTACTCCTCATCCTGCCTTTGGGGGTACAAAAAATAGTAATTTGGGCCTAGTCTGGGTCTCTACGTGTGAGATACATACACCTTTTGATATCATATTTTCTATTCCGCTATTCAATCTACACCATTGGGTATAAACAATTAAATTGCGGGATAGTCTGTGTCGGTACGTGTGAGATACACCTTTCCAATTTTTGGGGTGCATCTGATACTTCCGAGGATTTGAGGGTGCTGCCTTTGCCGAACTCCTCCTACTCCTCATCCTGCCTTTGGGGGTACAAAAAATAGGAATTTGGGCCTAGTCTGGGTCTCTACGTGTGAGATACATACACCTTTTGATATCATGTTTTCTATTCCGCTATTCAATTTAAAGCTTTGGGTATAATCAATTAAATTGTGGGATAGTCTGTGTCGGTACGTGTGAGATACACCTTTCCAATTTTTGGGGTGCATCTCATGCAGCCGAGGATTTGAGGGTGCTGCCTCTTCCGAACTCCTCCTACTCCTCATCCTGCCTTTGGGGGAACAAAAAATAGTAATTTGGGCCTAGTCTGGGTCTCTACGTGTGAGATACATACACCTTTTGATATCGTGTTTTCTATTCCGCTATTCAATCTACACCTTTGGGTATAAACAATTAAATTGCGGGATAGTCTGTGTCGGTACGTGTGAGATACACCTTTCCAATTTTTGGGGTGCATCTGATACTTCCGAGGATTTGAGGGTGCGACCTGTTCCGAACTCCTCCTACTCCTCATCCTGCCTTTGGGGGTACAAAAAATAGTAATCTGGGCCTAGTCTGGGTCTATACGTGTGAGACACATACACCTTTTGATATCATGTTTTCTATTCCGCTATTCAATCTACACCTTTGGGAATAAACAATTAAATTGCGGGATAGTCTGTGTCGGTACGTGTGAGATACACCTTTCCAATTTTTGGGGTGCATCTGATACTTCCGAGGATTTGAGGGTGCTGCCTGTTCCGAACTCCTCCTCCTCCTAATCCTGCCTTTGGGGGTACAAAAAATAGTAATTTGGGCCTAGTCTGGGTCCCTACGTGTGAGATACATACCCCTTTTGATATCATATTTTCTATTCCGCTATTCAATCTACACCTTTGGGTATAAACAATTAAATTGCGGGATAGTCTGTATCTGTACGTGGGAGATACACCTTTCCAATTTTTGGGGTGCATCTCATACTGCAGAGGATTTGAGGGTGCTGCCTGTTCCGAACTCCTCCTACTCCTCATCCTGCCTTTGGGGGTACAAAAAATAGTAATTTGGGCCTAGTTTGTGTCTCTACGTGTGAGATACATACACCTTTTGATATCATATTTTCTATTCCGCTATTCAATCTACACCTTTTGGTATAAACAATTAAATTGCGGGATAGTCTGTGTCGGTACGTGTGAGATACACCTTTCAAATTTTTGGGGTGCATCTCATACTTCCGAGGATTTGAGGGTGCTCCCTGTTCCGAACTTCTCCCACTCCTCATCCTGCCTTTGGGGGTACAAAAAATAGTAATTTGGGCCTAGTCTGGGTCTCTACATGTGAGATACATACACCTTTTGATATCATATTTTCTATTCCGCTATTCAATCTAAACCTTTGGGTATAAACAATTAAATTGCTGGATAGTCTGTGTCGGTACGTGTGAGATGCACCTTTCCAATTTTTGGGGTGCATCTCATACTGCCGAGGATTTGAGGGTGCTGTCTGTTCCGAACTCCTCCTACTCCTCATCCTGCCTTTGGGGGTACAAAAAATAGTAATTTGGGCCTAGTCTGGGTCTCTACGTGTGAGATACATACACCTTTTGATATCATATTTTCTATTCCACTATTCAATCTAAACCTTTGGGTATAAACAATTAAATTGCGGGATAGTCTGTGTCGGTACGTGTGAGATACACCTTTCCAATTTTTGGGGTGCATCTCATACTGCCGAGGATTTGAGGGTGCTGTCTGTTCTGAACTCCTCCTACTCCTCATCCTGCCTTTGGGGGAACAAAAAATAGTAATTTGGGCCTAGTCTGGGTCTCTACGTGTGAGATACATACACCTTTTGATATCATATTTTCTATTCCGCTATTCAATCTACACCTTTGGGTATAAACAATTAAATTGCGGGATAGTCTGTGTCGGTACGTGTGAGATACACCTTTCCAATTTTTGGGGTGCGTCTGATACTTCCAAGGATTTGAGGGTGCTGCCTGTGCGGAACTCCTCCTACTCCTCATCCTGCCTTTGGGGGTACAATAAATAGTAATTTGGGCCTAGTCTGGGTCTCTACGTGTGTGATACATACACCTTTTGATATCATGTTTTCTATTCCGCTATTCAATTTAAACCTTTGGGTATAATCAATTAAATTGCGGGATAGTCTGTGTCGGTACGTGTGAGATACACCTTTCCAATTTTTGGGGTGCATCTCATACTGCCGAGGATTTGAGGGTGCTGCCTGTTCCGAACTTCTCCTACTCCTCATCCTGCCTTTGGGGGTACAAAAAATAGTAATTTGGGCCTAGTCTGGGTCTCTACGTATTTTCTATTCCGCTATTCAATCTAAACCTTTGGGTATAAACAATTAAATTGCGGGATAGTCTGTGTCGGTACGTGTGAGATACACCTTTCCAATTTTTGGGGTGCATCTCATACTGCCGAGGATTTGAGGGTGCTGCCTGTTCCGAACTCCTCCTACTCCTCATCCTGCATTTGGGGGTACAAAAAATAGTAATTTGGGCCTAGTCTGGGTCTCTACGTGTGAGATACATACACCTTTTGATATCATATTTTCTATTCCGCTATTCAATCTAAACCTTTGGGTATAAACAATTAAATTGCGGGATAGTCTGTGTCGGTACGTGTGAGATACACCTTTCCAATTTTTAGGGTGCATCTCATACTGCCGAGGATTTGAGGGTGCTGCCTCTTCCGAACTCCTCCTACTCCTCATCCTGCCTTTGGGGGAACAAAAAATAGTAATTTGGGCCTAGTCTGGGTCTCTACGTGTGAGATACATACACCTTTTGATATCATGTTTTCTATTCCGCTATTCAATCTACACCTTTGGGTATAAACAATTAAATTGCGGGATAGTCTGTGTCGGTACGTGTGAGATACACCTTTCCAATTTTTGGGGTGCATCTCATACTTCCGAGGATTTGAGGCAGCGACCTGTTCCGAACTCCTCCTACTCCTCATCCTGCCTTTGGGGGTACAAAAAATAGTAATCTGGGCCTAGTCTGGGTCTATACGTGTGAGACACATACACCTTTTGATATCATGTTTTCTATTCCGCTATTCAATCTACACCTTTGGGAATAAACAATTAAATTGCGGGATAGTCTGTGTCCGTACGTGTGAGATACACCTTTCCAATTTTTGGGGTGCATCTGATACTTCCGAGGATTTGAGGGTGCTGCCTGTTCCGAACTCCTCCTCCTCCTAATGCTGCCTTTGGGGGTACAAAAAATAGTAATTTGGGCCTGGTCTGGGTCCCTACGTGTGAGATACATACACCTTTTGATATCATATTTTCTATTCCGCTATTCAATCTACACCTTTGGGTATAAACAATTAAATTGCGGGATAGTCTGTATCGGTACGTGTGAGATACACCTTTCCAATTTTTGGGGTGCATCTCATACTGCCGAGGATTTGAGGGTGCTGCCTGTTCCGAACTCCTCCTACTCCTCATCCTGCCTTTGGGGGTACAAAAAATAGTAATTTGGGCCTTTTTTGTGTCTCTACGTGTGAGATACATACACCTTTTGATATCATATTTTCTATTCCGCTATTCAATCTACACCTTTTGGTATAAACAATTAAATTGCGGGATAGTCTGTGTCGGTACGTGTGAGATACACCTTTCCAATTTTGGGTGCATCTCATACTGCCGAGGATTTGAGGGTGCTGTCTGTTCCGAACTCCTCCTACTCCTCATCCTGCCTTTGGGGGTACAAAAAATAGTAATTTGGGCCTAGTCTGGGTCTCTACGTGTGAGATACATACACCTTTTGATATCATATTTTCTATTCCGCTATTCAATCTAAACCTTTGGGTATAAACAATTAAATTGCGGGATAGTCTGTGTCGGTACGTGTGAGATACACCTTTCCAATTTTTGGGGTGCATCTCATACTGCTGAGGATTTGAGGGTGCTGCCTCTTCCGAACTCCTCCTACTCCTCATCCTGCCTTTGGGGGAACAAAAAATAGTAATTTGGGCCTAGTCTGGGTCTCTACGTGTGAGATACATACACCTTTTGAAATCATATTTTCTATTCCGCTATTCAATCTACACCTTTGATGCACCCCAAAAATTGGAAAGGTATAAACAATTAAATTGCGGGATAGTCTGTGTCGGTACGTGTGAGATACACCTTTCCAATTTTTGGGGTGCATCTCATACTGCAGAGGATTTGAGGGTGCTGCCTGTTCCGAACTCCTCCTACTCCTCATCCTGCCTTTGGGGGTACAAAAAATAGTAATTTGGGCCTAGTCTGGGTCTCTACATGTGAGATACATACACCTTTTGATATCATATTTTCTATTCCGCTATTCAATCTACACCTTTGGGTATAAACAATTAAATTGCGGGATAGTCTGTGTCTGTACGTGTGAGATACACCTTTCCAATTTTTGGGGTGCATCTCATACTGCCGAGGATTTGAGGGTGCTGCCTGTTCCGAACTCATCCTACTCCTCATCCTGCCTTTGGGGGTACAGAAAAATAGTAATTTGGGCCTAGTCTGGGTCTCTACGTGTGAGATAAATACACCTTTTGATATCATATTTTCTATTCCGCTATTCAATCTAAACCTTTGGGTATAAACAATTAAATTGCGGGATAGTCTGTGTCGGTACGTGTGACATACACCTTTCCAATTATGGGGGTGCATCTCATACTGCCGAGGATTTGAGGGTGCTGCCTCTTCTGAACTCCTCCTACTCCTCATCCTGCCTTTGGGGGAACAAAAAATAGTAATTTGGGCCTAGTCTGGGTCTCTACGTGAGAGATACATACACCTTTTGATATCATATTTTCTATTCTGCTATTCAATCTAAACCTTTGGGTATAAACAATTGAATTGCGGGATAGTCTGTGTCGGTACGTGTGAGATAAACCTTTCCAATTTTTGGGGTGCATCTGATACTTCCGAGGATTTGAGGGTGCTGCCTGTGCGGAACTCCTCCTACTCCTCATCCTGCATTTGGGGGTACAAAAATAGTAATTTGGGCCTAGTCTGGGTCTCTACGTGTGAGATACATACACCTTTTGATATCATGTTTTCTATTCCGCTATTCAATTTAAACCTTTGGGTATAATCAATCAAATTGCGGGATAGTCTGTGTCGGTACGTGTGAGATACACCTTTCCAATTTTTGGGGTGCATCTCATACTGCCGAGGATTTGAGGGTGCTGCCTGTTCTGAACTCCTCCTACTCCTCATCCTGCCTTTGGGGGTACAAAAAATAGTAATTTGGGCCTAGTCTGGGTCTCTATGTGTGAGATACATACACCTTTTGATATCATATTTTCTATTCCGCTATTCAATTTAAACCTTTGGGTATAAACAATTAAATTGTGGGATAGTCTGTGTCGGTACGTGTGAGATACACCTTTCCAATTTTTGGGGTGCATTTCATACTGCCGAGGATTTGAGGGTGCTGCCTCTTCCGAACTCCTCCTACTCCTCATCCTGCCTTTGGGGGTACAAAAAATAATAGGCAGGGCAATAACTTCACAACATGAAGCAGATATCCTGCAGAATGACCTGGACAAAATAACAGAGTGGGCAACGACATGGCAAATGAGGTTTAACGTGGAGAAGTGTAAGGTTTTGCACTTGGGGACTAAAAACATAAAATCACAATACACGTTAGGAGGGGAGCCCTTGGGGGAATCAAAAATGGAGAAGGATCTGGGAGTATTGGTTGATGATAGATTAGGAAACAGCATGCAATGTCAAGCGGCAGCTTCCAAAGCCAACAGAATATTAGCATGCATAAAGAAAGGGATGCATTCCAGAGATAAGACTATAATCCTTCCACTTTATAAAACTCTGGTCCGACCGCATCTGGAGTATTCCGTCCAGTTCTGGTCGCCAGTCCTCAGGAGGGATGTGTTGGAGCTGGAGAGAGTCCAGAGAAGGGCAACTAAACTAATTAGGGGATTGGAGGACCTTGACTATGAAGAGCGTCTACAATCGCTCGATTTATTCTCCCTGGAGAAGAGACGTCTGAGGGGGGACATGATAGCAATTTATAAATATCTTAATGGGGATCCCAGCTTAGAAAAAAAAGCTGTTCATTCGAAGGGATTGCATGAGGACTCGAGGGCATACAATGCGATTAGAGGAGAAGCGTTTTAACCTCAGGCAACGCGGGGGGTTCTTTACTGTTAGGGCAACAAGATTGTGGAATTCTCTACCACAAGAGGTGGTTTCTGCGGGTAGTATGGTGGCTTTCAAAAGACTCTTAGACTTACATCTCAAGGATCAGAACATTCAGGGGTATGGGAGATGATTACAGCCACACATGCCTACACAGGTTGAACTGGATGGACTATTGTCTTTATTCAACCTCACCTACTATGTAACTATGTAACTAATTTGGGCCTAGTCTGGGTCTCTACGTGTGAGATACATACACCTTTTGATATCATGTTTTCTATTCCGCTATTCAATCTAAACCTTTGGGTATAAACAATTAAATTGCGGGATAGTCTGTGTCGGTACGTGTGAGATACACCTTTCCAATTTTTGGGGTGCATCTCATACTGCCGAGGATTTGAGGGTGCTGCCTCTTCCGAACTCCTCCTACTCCTCATCCTGCCTTTGGGGGAACAAAAAATAGTAATTTGGGCCTAGTCTGGGTCTCTACGTGTGAGATACATACACCTTTTGATATCATATTTTCTATTCCGCTATTCAATCTACACCTTTGGGAATAAACAATTAAATTGCGGGATAGTCTGTGTCGGTACGTGTGAGATACACCTTTCCAATTTTTGGGGTGCGTCTGATACTTCCAAGGATTTGAGGGTGCTGCCTGTGCGGAACTCCTCCTACTCCTCATCCTGCCTTTGGGGGTACAAAAAATAGTAATTTGGGCCTAGTCTGGGTCTCTACGTGTGAGATACATACACCTTTTGATATCATGTTTTCTATTCCGCTATTCAATTTAAACCTTTGGGTATAATCAATTAAATTGCGGGATAGTCTGTGTCGGTACGTGTGAGATACACCTTTCCAATTTTTGGGGTGCATCTCATACTGCCGAGGATTTGAGGGTGCTGCCTGTTCCGAACTCATCCTACTCCTCATCCTGCCTTTGGGGGTACAAAAAATAGTAATTTGGGCCTGGTCTGGGTCTCTACGTGTGCGATACATACACCTTTTGATATCCTATTTATTATTCCGCTATTCAATCTAAACCTTTGGGTATAAACAATTAAATTGCGGGATAGTCTGTGTCGGTACGTGTGAGATACACCTTTCCAATTTTTGGGGTGCATCTCATACTGCCGAGGATTTGAGGGTGCTACCTGTTCCGAACTCCTCCTACTCCTCATCCTGCCTTTGGGGGTACAAAAAATAGTAATTTGGGCCTAGTCTGGGTCTCTACGTGTGAGATACATACACCTTTTGATATCATATTTTCTATTCCGCTATTCAATCTACACCATTGGGTATAAACAATTAAATTGCGGGATAGTCTGTGTCGGTACGTGTGAGATACACCTTTCCAATTTTTGGGGTGCATCTGATACTTCCGAGGATTTGAGGGTGCTGCCTTTGCCGAACTCCTCCTACTCCTCATCCTGCCTTTGGGGGTACAAAAAATAGGAATTTGGGCCTAGTCTGGGTCTCTACGTGTGAGATACATACACCTTTTGATATCATGTTTTCTATTCCGCTATTCAATTTAAAGCTTTGGGTATAATCAATTAAATTGTGGGATAGTCTGTGTCGGTACGTGTGAGATACACCTTTCCAATTTTTGGGGTGCATCTCATGCAGCCGAGGATTTGAGGGTGCTGCCTCTTCCGAACTCCTCCTACTCCTCATCCTGCCTTTGGGGGAACAAAAAATAGTAATTTGGACCTAGTCTGGGTCTCTACGTGTGAGATACATACACCTTTTGATATCGTGTTTTCTATTCCGCTATTCAATCTACACCTTTGGGTATAAACAATTAAATTGCGGGATAGTCTGTGTCGGTACGTGTGAGATACACCTTTCCAATTTTTGGGGTGCATCTGATACTTCCGAGGATTTGAGGGTGCGACCTGTTCCGAACTCCTCCTACTCCTCATCCTGCCTTTGGGGGTACAAAAAATAGTAATCTGGGCCTAGTCTGGGTCTATACGTGTGAGACACATACACCTTTTGATATCATGTTTTCTATTCCGCTATTCAATCTACACCTTTGGGAATAAACAATTAAATTGCGGGATAGTCTGTGTCGGTACGTGTGAGATACACCTTTCCAATTTTTGGGGTGCATCTGATACTTCCGAGGATTTGAGGGTGCTGCCTGTTCCGAACTCCTCCTCCTCCTAATCCTGCCTTTGGGGGTACAAAAAATAGTAATTTGGGCCTAGTCTGGGTCCCTACGTGTGAGATACATACCCCTTTTGATATCATATTTTCTATTCCGCTATTCAATCTACACCTTTGGGTATAAACAATTAAATTGCGGGATAGTCTGTATCGGTACGTGGGAGATACACCTTTCCAATTTTTGGGGTGCATCTCATACTGCAGAGGATTTGAGGGTGCTGCCTGTTCCGAACTCCTCCTACTCCTCATCCTGCCTTTGGGGGTACAAAAAATAGTAATTTGGGCCTAGTTTGTGTCTCTACGTGTGAGATACATACACCTTTTGATATCATATTTTCTATTCCGCTATTCAATCTACACCTTTGGGTATAAACAATTAAATTGCGGGATAGTCTGTGTCGGTACGTGTGAGATACACCTTTCCAATTTTTGGGGTGCGTCTGATACTTCCAAGGATTTGAGGGTGCTGCCTGTGCGGAACTCCTCCTACTCCTCATCCTGCCTTTGGGGGTACAATAAATAGTAATTTGGGCCTAGTCTGGGTCTCTACGTGTGAGATACATACACCTTTTGATATCATGTTTTCTATTCCGCTATTCAATTTAAACCTTTGGGTATAATCAATTAAATTGCGGGATAGTCTGTGTCGGTACGTGTGAGATACACCTTTCCAATTTTTGGGGTGCATCTCATACTGCCGAGGATTTGAGGGTGCTGCCTGTTCCGAACTTCTCCTACTCCTCATCCTGCCTTTGGGGGTACAAAAAATAGTAATTTGGGCCTAGTCTGGGTCTCTACGTATTTTCTATTCCGCTATTCAATCTAAACCTTTGGGTATAAACAATTAAATTGCGGGATAGTCTGTGTCGGTACGTGTGAGATACACCTTTCCAATTTTTGGGGTGCATCTCATACTGCCGAGGATTTGAGGGTGCTGCCTGTTCCGAACTCCTCCTACTCCTCATCCTGCATTTGGGGGTACAAAAAATAGTAATTTGGGCCTAGTCTGGGTCTCTACGTGTGAGATACATACACCTTTTGATATCATATTTTCTATTCCGCTATTCAATCTAAACCTTTGGGTATAAACAATTAAATTGCGGGATAGTCTGTGTCGGTACGTGTGAGATACACCTTTCCAATTTTTAGGGTGCATCTCATACTGCCGAGGATTTGAGGGTGCTGCCTCTTCCGAACTCCTCCTACTCCTCATCCTGCCTTTGGGGGAACAAAAAATAGTAATTTGGGCCTAGTCTGGGTCTCTACGTGTGAGATACATACACCTTTTGATATCATGTTTTCTATTCCGCTATTCAATCTACACCTTTGGGTATAAACAATTAAATTGCGGGATAGTCTGTGTCGGTACGTGTGAGATACACCTTTCCAATTTTTGGGGTGCATCTCATACTTCCGAGGATTTGAGGCAGCAACCTGTTCCGAACTCCTCCTACTCCTCATCCTGCCTTTGGGGGTACAAAAAATAGTAATCTGGGCCTAGTCTGGGTCTATACGTGTGAGACACATACACCTTTTGATATCATGTTTTCTATTCCGCTATTCAATCTACACCTTTGGGAATAAACAATTAAATTGCGGGATAGTCTGTGTCCGTACGTGTGAGATACACCTTTCCAATTTTTGGGGTGCATCTGATACTTCCGAGGATTTGAGGGTGCTGCCTGTTCCGAACTCCTCCTCCTCCTAATGCTGCCTTTGGGGGTACAAAAAATAGTAATTTGGGCCTGGTCTGGGTCCCTACGTGTGAGATACATACACCTTTTGATATCATATTTTCTATTCCGCTATTCAATCTACACCTTTGGGTATAAACAATTAAATTGCGGGATAGTCTGTATCGGTACGTGTGAGATACACCTTTCCAATTTTTGGGGTGCATCTCATACTGCCGAGGATTTGAGGGTGCTGCCTGTTCCGAACTCCTCCTACTCCTCATCCTGCCTTTGGGGGTACAAAAAATAGTAATTTGGGCCTGGTCTGGGTCCCTACGTGTGAGATACATACACCTTTTGATATCATATTTTCTATTCCGCTATTCAATCTACACCTTTGGGTATAAACAATTAAATTGCGGGATAGTCTGTATCGGTACGTGTGAGATACACCTTTCCAATTTTTGGGGTGCATCTCATACTGCCGAGGATTTGAGGGTGCTGCCTGTTCCGAACTCCTCCTACTCCTCATCCTGCCTTTGGGGGTACAAAAAATAGTAATTTGGGCCTTTTTTGTGTCTCTACGTGTGAGATACATACACCTTTTGATATCATATTTTCTATTCCGCTATTCAATCTACACCTTTTGGTATAAACAATTAAATTGCGGGATAGTCTGTGTCGGTACGTGTGAGATGCACCTTTCCAATTTTGGGTGCATCTCAAACTGCCGAGGATTTGAGGGTGCTGTCTGTTCCGAACTCCTCCTACTCCTCATCCTGCCTTTGGGGGTACAAAAAATAGTAATTTGGGCCTAGTCTGGGTCTCTACGTGTGAGATACATACACCTTTTGATATCATATTTTCTATTCCGCTATTCAATCTAAACCTTTGGGTATAAACAATTAAATTGCGGGATAGTCTGTGTCGGTACGTGTGAGATACACCTTTCCAATTTTTGGGGTGCATCTCATACTGCTGAGGATTTGAGGGTGCTGCCTCTTCCGAACTCCTCCTACTCCTCATCCTGCCTTTGGGGGAACAAAAAATAGTAATTTGGGCCTAGTCTGGGTCTCTACGTGTGAGATACATACACCTTTTGAAATCATATTTTCTATTCCGCTATTCAATCTACACCTTTGATGCACCCCAAAAATTGGAAAGGTATAAACAATTAAATTGCGGGATAGTCTGTGTCGGTACGTGTGAGATACACCTTTCCAATTTTTGGGGTGCATCTCATACTGCAGAGGATTTGAGGGTGCTGCCTGTTCCGAACTCCTCCTACTCCTCATCCTGCCTTTGGGGGTACAAAAAATAGTAATTTGGGCCTAGTCTGGGTCTCTACATGTGAGATACATACACCTTTTGATATCATATTTTCTATTCCGCTATTCAATCTACACCTTTGGGTATAAACAATTAAATTGCGGGATAGTCTGTGTCTGTACGTGTGAGATACACCTTTCCAATTTTTGGGGTGCATCTCATACTGCCGAGGATTTGAGGGTGCTGCCTGTTCCGAACTCCTCCTACTCCTCATCCTGCCTTTGGGGGAACAAAAAATAGTAATTTGGGCCTAGTCTGGGTCTCTACGTGAGAGATACATACACCTTTTGATATCATATTTTCTATTCTGCTATTCAATCTAAACCTTTGGGTATAAACAATTGAATTGCGGGATAGTCTGTGTCGGTACGTGTGAGATACACCTTTCCAATTTTTGGGGTGCATCTGATACTTCCGAGGATTTGAGGGTGCTGCCTGTGCGGAACTCCTCCTACTCCTCATCCTGCATTTGGGGGTACAAAAAATAGTAATTTGGGCCTAGTCTGGGTCTCTACGTGTGAGATACATACACCTTTTGATATCATGTTTTCTATTCCGCTATTCAATTTAAACCTTTGGGTATAATCAATCAAATTGCGGGATAGTCTGTGTCGGTACGTGTGAAATACACCTTTCCAATTTTTGGGGTGCATCTCATACTGCCGAGGATTTGAGGGTGCTGCCTGTTCTGAACTCCTCCTACTCCTCATCCTGCCTTTGGGGGTACAAAAAATAGTAATTTGGGCCTAGTCTGGGTCTCTATGTGTGAGATACATACACCTTTTGATATCATATTTTCTATTCCGCTATTCAATTTAAACCTTTGGGTATAAACAATTAAATTGTGGGATAGTCTGTGTCGGTACGTGTGAGATACACCTTTCCAATTTTTGGGGTGCATCTCATACTGCCGAGGATTTGAGGGTGCTGCCTCTTCCGAACTCCTCCTACTCCTCATCCTGCCTTTGGGGGTACAAAAAATAGTAATTTGGGCCTAGTCTGGGTCTCTACGTGTGAGATACATACACCTTTTGATATCATGTTTTCTATTCCGCTATTCAATCTAAACCTTTGGGTATAAACAATTAAATTGCGGGATAGTCTGTGTCGGTACGTGTGAGATACACCTTTCCAATTTTTGGGGTGCATCTCATACTGCCGAGGATTTGAGGGTGCTGCCTCTTCCGAACTCCTCCTACTCCTCATCCTGCCTTTGGGGGAACAAAAAATAGTAATTTGGGCCTAGTCTGGGTCTCTACGTGTTAGATACATACACCTTTTGATATCATATTTTCTATTCCGCTATTCAATCTACACCTTTGGGTATAAACAATTAAATTGCGGGATAGTCTGTGTCGGTACGTGTGAGATACACCTTTCCAATTTTTGGGGTGCATCTCATACTGCCGAGGATTTGAGGGTGCTGCCTGTTCCAAACTCCTCCTACTCCTCATCCTGCCTTTGGGGGTACAAAAAATAGTAATTTGGGCCTAGTCTGGGTCTCTACGTGTGAGATACATACACCTTTTGATATCATATTTTCTATTCCACTATTCAATCTAAACCTTTGGGTATAAACAATTAAATTGCGGGATAGTCTGTGTCGGTACGTGTGAGATACACCTTTCCAATTTTTGGGGTGCATCTCATACTGCCGAGGATTTGAGGGTGCTGTCTGTTCCGAACTCCTCCTACTCCTCATCCTGCCTTTGGGGGAACAACAAATAGTAATTTGGGCCTAGTCTGGGTCTCTACGTGTGAGATACATACACCTTTTGATATCATATTTTCTATTCCGCTATTCAATCTACACCTTTGGGTATAAACAATTAAATTGCGGGATAGTCTGTGTCGGTACGTGTGAGATACACCTTTCCAATTTTTGGGGTGCGTCTGATACTTCCAAGGATTTGAGGGTGCTGCCTGTGCGGAACTCCTCCTACTCCTCATCCTGCCTTTGGGGGTACAAAAAATAGTAATTTGGGCCTAGTCTGGGTCTCTACGTATTTTCTATTCCGCTATTCAATCTAAACCTTTGGGTATAAACAATTAAATTGCGGGATAGTCTGTGTCGGTACGTGTGAGATACACCTTTCCAATTTTTGGGGTGCATCTCATACTGCCGAGGATTTGAGGGTGCTGCCTGTTCCGAACTCCTCCTACTCCTCATCCTGCATTTGGGGGTACAAAAAATAGTAATTTGGGCCTAGTCTGGGTCTCTACGTGTGAGATACATACACCTTTTGATATCATATTTTCTATTCCGCTATTCAATCTAAACCTTTGGGTATAAACAATTAAATTGCGGGATAGTCTGTGTCGGTACGTGTGAGATACACCTTTCCAATTTTTAGGGTGCATCTCATACTGCCGAGGATTTGAGGGTGCTGCCTCTTCCGAACTCCTCCTACTCCTCATCCTGCCTTTGGGGGAACAAAAAATAGTAATTTGGGCCTAGTCTGGGTCTCTACGTGTGAGATACATACACCTTTTGATATCATGTTTTCTATTCCGCTATTCAATCTACACCTTTGGGTATAAACAATTAAATTGCGGGATAGTCTGTGTCGGTACGTGTGAGATACACCTTTCCAATTTTTGGGGTGCATCTCATACTTCCGAGGATTTGAGGCAGCAACCTGTTCCGAACTCCTCCTACTCCTCATCCTGCCTTTGGGGGTACAAAAAATAGTAATCTGGGCCTAGTCTGGGTCTATACGTGTGAGACACATACACCTTTTGATATCATGTTTTCTATTCCGCTATTCAATCTACACCTTTGGGAATAAACAATTAAATTGCGGGATAGTCTGTGTCCGTACGTGTGAGATACACCTTTCCAATTTTTGGGGTGCATCTGATACTTCCGAGGATTTGAGGGTGCTGCCTGTTCCGAACTCCTCCTCCTCCTAATGCTGCCTTTGGGGGTACAAAAAATAGTAATTTGGGCCTGGTCTGGGTCCCTACGTGTGAGATACATACACCTTTTGATATCATATTTTCTATTCCGCTATTCAATCTACACCTTTGGGTATAAACAATTAAATTGCGGGATAGTCTGTATCGGTACGTGTGAGATACACCTTTCCAATTTTTGGGGTGCATCTCATACTGCCGAGGATTTGAGGGTGCTGCCTGTTCCGAACTCCTCCTACTCCTCATCCTGCCTTTGGGGGTACAAAAAATAGTAATTTGGGCCTGGTCTGGGTCCCTACGTGTGAGATACATACACCTTTTGATATCATATTTTCTATTCCGCTATTCAATCTACACCTTTGGGTATAAACAATTAAATTGCGGGATAGTCTGTATCGGTACGTGTGAGATACACCTTTCCAATTTTTGGGGTGCATCTCATACTGCCGAGGATTTGAGGGTGCTGCCTGTTCCGAACTCCTCCTACTCCTCATCCTGCCTTTGGGGGTACAAAAAATAGTAATTTGGGCCTTTTTTGTGTCTCTACGTGTGAGATACATACACCTTTTGATATCATATTTTCTATTCCGCTATTCAATCTACACCTTTTGGTATAAACAATTAAATTGCGGGATAGTCTGTGTCGGTACGTGTGAGATGCACCTTTCCAATTTTGGGTGCATCTCAAACTGCCGAGGATTTGAGGGTGCTGTCTGTTCCGAACTCCTCCTACTCCTCATCCTGCCTTTGGGGGTACAAAAAATAGTAATTTGGGCCTAGTCTGGGTCTCTACGTGTGAGATACATACACCTTTTGATATCATATTTTCTATTCCGCTATTCAATCTAAACCTTTGGGTATAAACAATTAAATTGCGGGATAGTCTGTGTCGGTACGTGTGAGATACACCTTTCCAATTTTTGGGGTGCATCTCATACTGCTGAGGATTTGAGGGTGCTGCCTCTTCCGAACTCCTCCTACTCCTCATCCTGCCTTTGGGGGAACAAAAAATAGTAATTTGGGCCTAGTCTGGGTCTCTACGTGTGAGATACATACACCTTTTGAAATCATATTTTCTATTCCGCTATTCAATCTACACCTTTGATGCACCCCAAAAATTGGAAAGGTATAAACAATTAAATTGCGGGATAGTCTGTGTCGGTACGTGTGAGATACACCTTTCCAATTTTTGGGGTGCATCTCATACTGCAGAGGATTTGAGGGTGCTGCCTGTTCCGAACTCCTCCTACTCCTCATCCTGCCTTTGGGGGTACAAAAAATAGTAATTTGGGCCTAGTCTGGGTCTCTACATGTGAGATACATACACCTTTTGATATCATATTTTCTATTCCGCTATTCAATCTACACCTTTGGGTATAAACAATTAAATTGCGGGATAGTCTGTGTCTGTACGTGTGAGATACACCTTTCCAATTTTTGGGGTGCATCTCATACTGCCGAGGATTTGAGGGTGCTGCCTGTTCCGAACTCCTCCTACTCCTCATCCTGCCTTTGGGGGAACAAAAAATAGTAATTTGGGCCTAGTCTGGGTCTCTACGTGAGAGATACATACACCTTTTGATATCATATTTTCTATTCTGCTATTCAATCTAAACCTTTGGGTATAAACAATTGAATTGCGGGATAGTCTGTGTCGGTACGTGTGAGATACACCTTTCCAATTTTTGGGGTGCATCTGATACTTCCGAGGATTTGAGGGTGCTGCCTGTGCGGAACTCCTCCTACTCCTCATCCTGCATTTGGGGGTACAAAAAATAGTAATTTGGGCCTAGTCTGGGTCTCTACGTGTGAGATACATACACCTTTTGATATCATGTTTTCTATTCCGCTATTCAATTTAAACCTTTGGGTATAATCAATCAAATTGCGGGATAGTCTGTGTCGGTACGTGTGAAATACACCTTTCCAATTTTTGGGGTGCATCTCATACTGCCGAGGATTTGAGGGTGCTGCCTGTTCTGTACTCCTCATCCTGCCTTTGGGGGTACAAAAAATAGTAATTTGGGCCTAGTCTGGGTCTCTATGTGTGAGATACATACACCTTTTGATATCATATTTTCTATTCCGCTATTCAATTTAAACCTTTGGGTATAAACAATTAAATTGTGGGATAGTCTGTGTCGGTACGTGTGAGATACACCTTTCCAATTTTTGGGGTGCATCTCATACTGCCGAGGATTTGAGGGTGCTGCCTGTTCCAAACTCCTCCTACTCCTCATCCTGCCTTTGGGGGTACAAAAAATAGTAATTTGGGCCTAGTCTGGGTCTCTACGTGTGAGATACATACACCTTTTGATATCATATTTTCTATTCCACTATTCAATCTAAACCTTTGGGTATAAACAATTAAATTGCGGGATAGTCTGTGTCGGTACGTGTGAGATACACCTTTCCAATTTTTGGGGTGCATCTCATACTGCCGAGGATTTGAGGGTGCTGTCTGTTCCGAACTCCTCCTACTCCTCATCCTGCCTTTGGGGGAACAACAAATAGTAATTTGGGCCTAGTCTGGGTCTCTACGTGTGAGATACATACACCTTTTGATATCATATTTTCTATTCCGCTATTCAATCTACACCTTTGGGTATAAACAATTAAATTGCGGGATAGTCTGTGTCGGTACGTGTGAGATACACCTTTCCAATTTTTGGGGTGCGTCTGATACTTCCAAGGATTTGAGGGTGCTGCCTGTGCGGAACTCCTCCTACTCCTCATCCTGCCTTTGGGGGTACAAAAAATAGTAATTTGGGCCTAGTCTGGGTCTCTACGTATTTTCTATTCCGCTATTCAATCTAAACCTTTGGGTATAAACAATTAAATTGCGGGATAGTCTGTGTCGGTACGTGTGAGATACACCTTTCCAATTTTTGGGGTGCATCTCATACTGCCGAGGATTTGAGGGTGCTGCCTGTTCCGAACTCCTCCTACTCCTCATCCTGCATTTGGGGGTACAAAAAATAGTAATTTGGGCCTAGTCTGGGTCTCTACGTGTGAGATACATACACCTTTTGATATCATATTTTCTATTCCGCTATTCAATCTAAACCTTTGGGTATAAACAATTAAATTGCGGGATAGTCTGTGTCGGTACGTGTGAGATACACCTTTCCAATTTTTAGGGTGCATCTCATACTGCCGAGGATTTGAGGGTGCTGCCTCTTCCGAACTCCTCCTACTCCTCATCCTGCCTTTGGGGGAACAAAAAATAGTAATTTGGGCCTAGTCTGGGTCTCTACGTGTGAGATACATACACCTTTTGATATCATGTTTTCTATTCCGCTATTCAATCTACACCTTTGGGTATAAACAATTAAATTGCGGGATAGTCTGTGTCGGTACGTGTGAGATACACCTTTCCAATTTTTGGGGTGCATCTCATACTTCCGAGGATTTGAGGCAGCAACCTGTTCCGAACTCCTCCTACTCCTCATCCTGCCTTTGGGGGTACAAAAAATAGTAATCTGGGCCTAGTCTGGGTCTATACGTGTGAGACACATACACCTTTTGATATCATGTTTTCTATTCCGCTATTCAATCTACACCTTTGGGAATAAACAATTAAATTGCGGGATAGTCTGTGTCCGTACGTGTGAGATACACCTTTCCAATTTTTGGGGTGCATCTGATACTTCCGAGGATTTGAGGGTGCTGCCTGTTCCGAACTCCTCCTCCTCCTAATGCTGCCTTTGGGGGTACAAAAAATAGTAATTTGGGCCTGGTCTGGGTCCCTACGTGTGAGATACATACACCTTTTGATATCATATTTTCTATTCCGCTATTCAATCTACACCTTTGGGTATAAACAATTAAATTGCGGGATAGTCTGTATCGGTACGTGTGAGATACACCTTTCCAATTTTTGGGGTGCATCTCATACTGCCGAGGATTTGAGGGTGCTGCCTGTTCCGAACTCCTCCTACTCCTCATCCTGCCTTTGGGGGTACAAAAAATAGTAATTTGGGCCTGGTCTGGGTCCCTACGTGTGAGATACATACACCTTTTGATATCATATTTTCTATTCCGCTATTCAATCTACACCTTTGGGTATAAACAATTAAATTGCGGGATAGTCTGTATCGGTACGTGTGAGATACACCTTTCCAATTTTTGGGGTGCATCTCATACTGCCGAGGATTTGAGGGTGCTGCCTGTTCCGAACTCCTCCTACTCCTCATCCTGCCTTTGGGGGTACAAAAAATAGTAATTTGGGCCTTTTTTGTGTCTCTACGTGTGAGATACATACACCTTTTGATATCATATTTTCTATTCCGCTATTCAATCTACACCTTTTGGTATAAACAATTAAATTGCGGGATAGTCTGTGTCGGTACGTGTGAGATGCACCTTTCCAATTTTGGGTGCATCTCAAACTGCCGAGGATTTGAGGGTGCTGTCTGTTCCGAACTCCTCCTACTCCTCATCCTGCCTTTGGGGGTACAAAAAATAGTAATTTGGGCCTAGTCTGGGTCTCTACGTGTGAGATACATACACCTTTTGATATCATATTTTCTATTCCGCTATTCAATCTAAACCTTTGGGTATAAACAATTAAATTGCGGGATAGTCTGTGTCGGTACGTGTGAGATACACCTTTCCAATTTTTGGGGTGCATCTCATACTGCTGAGGATTTGAGGGTGCTGCCTCTTCCGAACTCCTCCTACTCCTCATCCTGCCTTTGGGGGAACAAAAAATAGTAATTTGGGCCTAGTCTGGGTCTCTACGTGTGAGATACATACACCTTTTGAAATCATATTTTCTATTCCGCTATTCAATCTACACCTTTGATGCACCCCAAAAATTGGAAAGGTATAAACAATTAAATTGCGGGATAGTCTGTGTCGGTACGTGTGAGATACACCTTTCCAATTTTTGGGGTGCATCTCATACTGCAGAGGATTTGAGGGTGCTGCCTGTTCCGAACTCCTCCTACTCCTCATCCTGCCTTTGGGGGTACAAAAAATAGTAATTTGGGCCTAGTCTGGGTCTCTACATGTGAGATACATACACCTTTTGATATCATATTTTCTATTCCGCTATTCAATCTACACCTTTGGGTATAAACAATTAAATTGCGGGATAGTCTGTGTCTGTACGTGTGAGATACACCTTTCCAATTTTTGGGGTGCATCTCATACTGCCGAGGATTTGAGGGTGCTGCCTGTTCCGAACTCCTCCTACTCCTCATCCTGCCTTTGGGGGAACAAAAAATAGTAATTTGGGCCTAGTCTGGGTCTCTACGTGAGAGATACATACACCTTTTGATATCATATTTTCTATTCTGCTATTCAATCTAAACCTTTGGGTATAAACAATTGAATTGCGGGATAGTCTGTGTCGGTACGTGTGAGATACACCTTTCCAATTTTTGGGGTGCATCTGATACTTCCGAGGATTTGAGGGTGCTGCCTGTGCGGAACTCCTCCTACTCCTCATCCTGCATTTGGGGGTACAAAAAATAGTAATTTGGGCCTAGTCTGGGTCTCTACGTGTGAGATACATACACCTTTTGATATCATGTTTTCTATTCCGCTATTCAATTTAAACCTTTGGGTATAATCAATCAAATTGCGGGATAGTCTGTGTCGGTACGTGTGAAATACACCTTTCCAATTTTTGGGGTGCATCTCATACTGCCGAGGATTTGAGGGTGCTGCCTGTTCTGAACTCCTCCTACTCCTCATCCTGCCTTTGGGGGTACAAAAAATAGTAATTTGGGCCTAGTCTGGGTCTCTATGTGTGAGATACATACACCTTTTGATATCATATTTTCTATTCCGCTATTCAATTTAAACCTTTGGGTATAAACAATTAAATTGTGGGATAGTCTGTGTCGGTACGTGTGAGATACACCTTTCCAATTTTTGGGGTGCATCTCATACTGCCGAGGATTTGAGGGTGCTGCCTCTTCCGAACTCCTCCTACTCCTCATCCTGCCTTTGGGGGTACAAAAAATAGTAATTTGGGCCTAGTCTGGGTCTCTACGTGTGAGATACATACACCTTTTGATATCATGTTTTCTATTCCGCTATTCAATCTAAACCTTTGGGTATAAACAATTAAATTGCGGGATAGTCTGTGTCGGTACGTGTGAGATACACCTTTCCAATTTTTGGGGTGCATCTCATACTGCCGAGGATTTGAGGGTGCTGCCTCTTCCGAACTCCTCCTACTCCTCATCCTGCCTTTGGGGGAACAAAAAATAGTAATTTGGGCCTAGTCTGGGTCTCTACGTGTTAGATACATACACCTTTTGATATCATATTTTCTATTCCGCTATTCAATCTACACCTTTGGGTATAAACAATTAAATTGCGGGATAGTCTGTGTCGGTACGTGTGAGATACACCTTTCCAATTTTTGGGGTGCATCTCATACTGCCGAGGATTTGAGGGTGCTGCCTGTTCCAAACTCCTCCTACTCCTCATCCTGCCTTTGGGGGTACAAAAAATAGTAATTTGGGCCTAGTCTGGGTCTCTACGTGTGAGATACATACACCTTTTGATATCATATTTTCTATTCCACTATTCAATCTAAACCTTTGGGTATAAACAATTAAATTGCGGGATAGTCTGTGTCGGTACGTGTGAGATACACCTTTCCAATTTTTGGGGTGCATCTCATACTGCCGAGGATTTGAGGGTGCTGTCTGTTCCGAACTCCTCCTACTCCTCATCCTGCCTTTGGGGGAACAACAAATAGTAATTTGGGCCTAGTCTGGGTCTCTACGTGTGAGATACATACACCTTTTGATATCATATTTTCTATTCCGCTATTCAATCTACACCTTTGGGTATAAACAATTAAATTGCGGGATAGTCTGTGTCGGTACGTGTGAGATACACCTTTCCAATTTTTGGGGTGCGTCTGATACTTCCAAGGATTTGAGGGTGCTGCCTGTGCGGAACTCCTCCTACTCCTCATCCTGCCTTTGGGGGTACAAAAAATAGTAATTTGGGCCTAGTCTGGGTCTCTACGTATTTTCTATTCCGCTATTCAATCTAAACCTTTGGGTATAAACAATTAAATTGCGGGATAGTCTGTGTCGGTACGTGTGAGATACACCTTTCCAATTTTTGGGGTGCATCTCATACTGCCGAGGATTTGAGGGTGCTGCCTGTTCCGAACTCCTCCTACTCCTCATCCTGCATTTGGGGGTACAAAAAATAGTAATTTGGGCCTAGTCTGGGTCTCTACGTGTGAGATACATACACCTTTTGATATCATATTTTCTATTCCGCTATTCAATCTAAACCTTTGGGTATAAACAATTAAATTGCGGGATAGTCTGTGTCGGTACGTGTGAGATACACCTTTCCAATTTTTAGGGTGCATCTCATACTGCCGAGGATTTGAGGGTGCTGCCTCTTCCGAACTCCTCCTACTCCTCATCCTGCCTTTGGGGGAACAAAAAATAGTAATTTGGGCCTAGTCTGGGTCTCTACGTGTGAGATACATACACCTTTTGATATCATGTTTTCTATTCCGCTATTCAATCTACACCTTTGGGTATAAACAATTAAATTGCGGGATAGTCTGTGTCGGTACGTGTGAGATACACCTTTCCAATTTTTGGGGTGCATCTCATACTTCCGAGGATTTGAGGCAGCGACCTGTTCCGAACTCCTCCTACTCCTCATCCTGCCTTTGGGGGTACAAAAAATAGTAATCTGGGCCTAGTCTGGGTCTATACGTGTGAGACACATACACCTTTTGATATCATGTTTTCTATTCCGCTATTCAATCTACACCTTTGGGAATAAACAATTAAATTGCGGGATAGTCTGTGTCCGTACGTGTGAGATACACCTTTCCAATTTTTGGGGTGCATCTGATACTTCCGAGGATTTGAGGGTGCTGCCTGTTCCGAACTCCTCCTCCTCCTAATGCTGCCTTTGGGGGTACAAAAAATAGTAATTTGGGCCTGGTCTGGGTCCCTACGTGTGAGATACATACACCTTTTGATATCATATTTTCTATTCCGCTATTCAATCTACACCTTTGGGTATAAACAATTAAATTGCGGGATAGTCTGTATCGGTACGTGTGAGATACACCTTTCCAATTTTTGGGGTGCATCTCATACTGCCGAGGATTTGAGGGTGCTGCCTGTTCCGAACTCCTCCTACTCCTCATCCTGCCTTTGGGGGTACAAAAAATAGTAATTTGGGCCTTTTTTGTGTCTCTACGTGTGAGATACATACACCTTTTGATATCATATTTTCTATTCCGCTATTCAATCTACACCTTTTGGTATAAACAATTAAATTGCGGGATAGTCTGTGTCGGTACGTGTGAGATGCACCTTTCCAATTTTGGGTGCATCTCATACTGCCGAGGATTTGAGGGTGCTGTCTGTTCCGAACTCCTCCTACTCCTCATCCTGCCTTTGGGGGTACAAAAAATAGTAATTTGGGCCTAGTCTGGGTCTCTACGTGTGAGATACATACACCTTTTGATATCATATTTTCTATTCCGCTATTCAATCTAAACCTTTGGGTATAAACAATTAAATTGCGGGATAGTCTGTGTCGGTACGTGTGAGATACACCTTTCCAATTTTTGGGGTGCATCTCATACTGCCGAGGATTTGAGGGTGCTGCCTCTTCCGAACTCCTCCTACTCCTCATCCTGCCTTTGGGGGAACAAAAAATAGTAATTTGGGCCTAGTCTGGGTCTCTACGTGTGAGATACATACACCTTTTGAAATCATATTTTCTATTCCGCTATTCAATCTACACCTTTGATGCACCCCAAAAATTGGAAAGGTATAAACAATTAAATTGCGGGATAGTCTGTGTCGGTACGTGTGAGATACACCTTTCCAATTTTTGGGGTGCATCTCATACTGCAGAGGATTTGAGGGTGCTGCCTGTTCCGAACTCCTCCTACTCCTCATCCTGCCTTTGGGGGTACAAAAAATAGTAATTTGGGCCTAGTCTGGGTCTCTACATGTGAGATACATACACCTTTTGATATCATATTTTCTATTCCGCTATTCAATCTACACCTTTGGGTATAAACAATTAAATTGCGGGATAGTCTGTGTCTGTACGTGTGAGATACACCTTTCCAATTTTTGGGGTGCATCTCATACTGCCGAGGATTTGAGGGTGCTGCCTGTTCCGAACTCCTCCTACTCCTCATCCTGCCTTTGGGGGTACAAAAAAATAGTAATTTGGGCCTAGTCTGGGTCTCTACGTGTGAGATACATACACCTTTTGATATCATATTTTCTATTCCGCTATTCAATCTAAACCTTTGGGTATAAACAATTAAATTGCGGGATAGTCTGTGTCGGTACGTGTGACATACACCTTTCCAATTATTGGGGTGCATCTCATACTGCCGAGGATTTGAGGGTGCTGCCTCTTCCGAACTCCTCCTACTCCTCATCCTGCCTTTGGGGGAACAAAAAATAGTAATTTGGGCCTAGTCTGGGTCTCTACGTGAGAGATACATACACCTTTTGATATCATATTTTCTATTCTGCTATTCAATCTAAACCTTTGGGTATAAACAATTGAATTGCGGGATAGTCTGTGTCGGTACGTGTGAGATACACCTTTCCATTTTTTGGGGTGCATCTGATACTTCCGAGGATTTGAGGGTGCTGCCTGTGCGGAACTCCTCCTACTCCTCATCCTGCATTTGGGGGTACAAAAAATAGTAATTTGGGCATAGTCTGGGTCTCTACGTGTGAGATACATACACCTTTTGATATCATGTTTTCTATTCCGCTATTCAATTTAAACCTTTGGGTATAATCAATCAAATTGCGGGATAGTCTGTGTCGGTACGTGTGAGATACACCTTTCCAATTTTTGGGGTGCATCTCATACTGCCGAGGATTTGAGGGTGCTGCCTGTTCTGAACTCCTCCTACTCCTCATCCTGCCTTTGGGGGTACAAAAAATAGTAATTTGGGCCTAGTCTGGGTCTCTATGTGTGAGATACATACACCTTTTGATATAATATTTTCTATTCCGCTATTCAATTTAAACCTTTGGGTATAAACAATTAAATTGTGGGATAGTCTGTGTCGGTACGTGTGAGATACACCTTTCCAATTTTTGGGGTGCATCTCATACTGCCGAGGATTTGAGGGTGCTGCCTCTTCCGAACTCCTCCTACTCCTCATCCTGCCTTTGGGGGTACAAAAAATAGTAATTTGGGCCTAGTCTGGGTCTCTACGTGTGAGATACATACACCTTTTGATATCATGTTTTCTATTCCGCTATTCAATTTAAACCTTTGGGTATAATCAATTAAATTGCGGGATAGTCTGTGTCGGTACGTGTGAGATACACCTTTCCAATTTTTGGGGTGCATCTCATACTGCCGAGGATTTGAGGGTGCTGCCTGTTCCAAACTCCTCCTACTCCTCATCCTGCCTTTGGGGGTACAAAAAATAGTAATTTGGGCCTAGTCTGGGTCTCTACGTGTGAGATACATACACCTTTTGATATCATATTTTCTATTCCGATATTCAATTTATACCTTTGGGTATAAACAATTAAATTTCGGGATAGTCTGTGTCGGTACGTGTGAGATACACCTTTCCAATTTTTGGGGTGCATCTCATACTGCCGAGGATTTGAGGGTGCTGCCTCTTCCGAACTCCTCCTACTCCTCATCCTGCCTTTGGGGGAACAAAAAATAGTAATTTGGGCCTAATCTGGGTCTCTACGTACTAGATACATACACCTTTTGATATCATATTTTCTATTCCGCTATTCAATCTACACCTTTGGGTATAAACAATTAAATTGCCGGATAGTCTGTGTCGGTACGTGTGAGATACACCTTTCCAATTTTTGGGGTGCATCTGATACTTCCGAGGATTTGAGGGTGCTGCCTGTGCGGAACTCCTCCTACTCCTCATCCTGCCTTTGGGGGTACAAAAAATAGTAATTTGGGCCTAGTCTGGGTCTCTACGTATTTTCTATTCCGCTATTCAATTTAAACCTTTGGGTATAATCAATTAAATTGCGGGATAGTCTGTGTCGGTACGTGTGAGATACACCTTTCCAATTTTTGGGGTGCATCTCATACTGCCAAGGATTTGAGGGTGCTGCCTGTTCCGAACTCCTCCTACTCCTCATCCTGCCTTTGGGGGTACAAAAAATTATAATTTGGGCGTAGTCTGGGTCTCTACGTGTGAGATACATACACCTTTTGATATCATATTTTCTATTCCGCTATTCAATCTACACCTTTGGGTATAAACAATTAAATTGCGGGATAGTCTGTGTCTGTACGTGTGAGATACACCTTTCCAATTTTTGGGGTGCATCTCATACTGCCGAGGATTTGAGGGTGCTGCCTGTTCCGAACTCATCCTACTCCTCATCCTGCCTTTGGGGGTACAAAAAATAGTAATTTGGGCCTGGTCTGGGTCTCTACGTGTGAGATACATACACCTTTTGATATCATATTTATTATTCCGCTATTTAATCTAAACCTTTGGGTATAAACAATTAAATTGCGGGATAGTCTGTGTCGGTACGTGTGAGATACACCTTTCCAATTTTTGGGGTGCATCTCATACTGCCGAGGATTTGAGGGTGCTGCCTGTTCCGAACTCCTCCTACTCCTCATCCTGCATTTGGGGGTACAAAAAATAGTAATTTGGGCCTAGTCTGGGTCTCTACGTGTGAGATACATACACCTTTTGATATCATATTTTCTATTCCGCTATTCAATCTAAACCTTTGGATATAAACAATTAAATTGCGGGATAGTCTGTGTCGGTACGTGTGAGATGCACCTTTCCAATTTTTGGGGTGCATCTCATACTGCCGAGGATTTGAGGGTGCTGTCTGTTCCGAACTCCTCCTACTCCTCATCCTGCCTTTGGGGGTAAAAAAAATAGTAATTTGGGCCTAGTCTGGGTCTCTACGTGTGAGATACATACACCTTTTGATATCATATTTTCTATTCCGCTATTCAATCTAAACCTTTGGGTATAAAAAATTAAATTGCAGGATAGTCTGTGTCGGTACGTGTGACATACACCTTTCCAATTATTGGGGTGCATCTCATACTGCCGAGGATTTGAGGGTGCTGCATCTTCCGAACTCCTCCTACTCCTCATCCTGCCTTTGGGGGAACGAAAAATAGTAATTTGGGCCTAGTCTGGGTCTCTACGTGTGAGATACATACACCTTTTGATATCATATTTTCTATTCTGCTATTCAATCTAAACCTTTGGGTATAAACAATTGAATTGCGGGATAGTCTGTGTCGGTACGTGTGAGATACACCTTTCCAATTTTTGGGGTGCATCTGATACTTCCGAGGATTTGAGGGTGCTGCCTTTCCGGAACTCCTCCTACTCCTCATCCTGCCTTTGGGGGTACAAAAAATAGTAATTTGGGCCTAGTCTGGGTCTCTACGTGTGAGATACATACACCTTTTGATATCATATTTATTATTCCGCTATTTAATCTAAACCTTTGGGTATAAACAATTAAATTGCGGGATAGTCTGTGTCGGTACGTGTGAGATACACCTTTCCAATTTTTGGGGTGCATCTCATACTGCCGAGGATTTGAGGGTGCTGCCTGTTCCGAACTCCTCCTACTCCTCATCCTGCATTTGGGGGTACAAAAAATAGTAATTTGGGCCTAGTCTGGGTCTCTACGTGTGAGATACATACACCTTTTGATATCATATTTTCTATTCCGCTATTCAATCTAAACCTTTGGATATAAACAATTAAATTGCGGGATAGTCTGTGTCGGTACGTGTGAGATGCACCTTTTCAATTTTTGGGGTGCATCTCATACTGCCGAGGATTTGAGGGTGCTGTCTGTTCCGAACTCCTCCTACTCCTCATCCTGCCTTTGGGGGTAAAAAAAATAGTAATTTGGGCCTAGTCTGGGTCTCTACGTGTGAGATACATACACCTTTTGATATCATATTTTCTATTCCGCTATTCAATCTAAACCTTTGGGTATAAAAAATTAAATTGCAGGATAGTCTGTGTCGGTACGTGTGACATACACCTTTCCAATTATTGGGGTGCATCTCATACTGCCGAGGATTTGAGGGTGCTGCATCTTCCGAACTCCTCCTACTCCTCATCCTGCCTTTGGGGGAACGAAAAATAGTAATTTGGGCCTAGTCTGGGTCTCTACGTGTGAGATACATACACCTTTTGATATCATATTTTCTATTCTGCTATTCAATCTAAACCTTTGGGTATAAACAATTGAATTGCGGGATAGTCTGTGTCGGTACGTGTGAGATACACCTTTCCAATTTTTGGGGTGCATCTGATACTTCCGAGGATTTGAGGGTGCTGCCTTTCCGGAACTCCTCCTACTCCTCATCCTGCCTTTGGGGGTACAAAAAATAGTAATTTGGGCCTAGTCTGGGTCTCTACGTGTGAGATACATACACCTTTTGATATCATGTTTTCTATTCCGCTATTCAATTTAAACCTTTGGGTATAATCAATCAAATTGCGGGATAGTCTGTGTCGGTACGTGTGAGATACACCTTTCCAATTTTTGGGGTGCATCTCATACTGCCGAGGATTTGAGGGTGCTGCCTGTTCCGAACTCCTCCTACTCCTCATCCTGCCTTTGGGGGTACAAAAAATAGTAATTTGGGCATAGTCTGGGTCTCTACGTGTGAGATACATACACCTTTTGATATCATATTTTCTATTCCGCTATTCAATCTACACCTTTGGGTATAAACAATTAAATTGTGGGATAGTCTGTGTCGGTACATGTGAGATACACCTTTCCAATTTTTGGGGTGCATCTCATACTGCCGAGGATTTGAGGGTGCTGCCTGTTCCGAACTCCTCCTACTCCTCATCCTGCCTTTGGGGGTACAAAAAATAGTAATTTGGGCCTAGTCTGGGTCTCTACGTGTGAGATACATACACCTTTTGATATCATATTTTCTATTCCGCTATTCAATTTAAACCTTTGGGTATAAACAATTAAATTGCGGGATAGTCTGTGTCGGTACGTGTGAGATACACCTTTTCAATTTTTGGGGTGCATCTCATACTGCCGAGGATTTGAGGGTGCTGCCTGTGCAGAACTCCTCCTACTCCTCATCCTGCCTTTGGGGGTACAAAAAATAGTAATTTGGGCCTAGTCTGGGTCTCTACGTGTGAGATACATACACCTTTTGATATCATGTTTTCTATTCCGCTATTCAATTTAAACCTTTGGGTATAATCAATTAAATTGCGGGATAGTCTGTGTCGGTACGTGTGAGATACACCTTTCCAATTTTTGGGGTGCATCTCATACTGCCGAGGATTTGAGGGTGCTGCCTGTTCCAAACTCCTCCTACTCCTCATCCTGCCTTTGGGGGTACAAAAAATAGTAATTTGGGCCTAGTCTTGGTCTCTACGTATTTTCTATTCCGCTATTCAATCTAAAACCTTTGGGTATAAACAATTAAATTGCGGGATAGTCTGTGTCGGTACGTGTGAGATACACCTTTCCAATTTTTGGTGTGCATCTCATACTGCAGAGGATTTGAGGGTGCTGCCTGTTCCGAACTCCTCCTACTCCTCATCCTGGCTTTGGGGGTACAAAAAATAGTAATTTGGGCCTAGTCTGGGTCTCTACATGTGAGATATATACACCTTTTGATATCATATTTTCTATTCCGCTATTCAATCTACACCTTTGGGTATAAACAATTAAATTGCGGGATAGTCTGTGTCTGTACGTGTGAGATACACCTTTCCAATTTTTGGGGTGCATCTCATACTGCCGAGGATTTGAGGGTGCTGCCTGTTCCGAACTCATCCTACTCCTCATCCTGCCTTTGGGGGTACAAAAAAATAGTAATTTGGGCCTAGTCTGGGTCTCTACGTGTGAGATACATACACCTTTTGATATCATATTTTCTATTCCGCTATTCAATCTAAACCTTTGGGTATAAACAATTAAATTGCGGGATAGTCTGTGTCGGTACGTGTGACATACACCTTTCCAATTATTGGGGTGCATCTCATACTGCCGAGGATTTGAGGGTGCTGCCTCTTCCGAACTCCTCCTACTCCTCATCCTGCCTTTGTGGGAACAAAAAATAGTAATTTGGGCGTAGTCTGGGTCTCTACGTGTGAGATACATACACCTTTTGATATCATATTTTCTATTCCGCTATTCAATCTACACCTTTGGGTATAAACAATTAAATTGCGGGATAGTCTGTGTCTGTACGTGTGAGATACACCTTTCCAATTTTTGGGGTGCATCTCATACTGCCGAGGATTTGAGGGTGCTGCCTGTTCCAAACTCATCCTACTCCTCATCCTGCCTTTGGGGGTACAAAAAATAGTAATTTGGGCCTAGTCTGGGTCTCTACGTGTTAGATACATACACCTTTTGATATCATGTTTTCTATTCCGCTATTCAATGTAAACCTTTGGGTATAAACAATTAAATTGCGGGATAGTCTGTGTCGGTACGTGTGAGATACACCTTTCCAATTTTTGGGGTGCATCTCATACTGCCGAGGATTTGAGGGTGCTGCCTGTTCCGAACTCCTCCTACTCCTCATCCTGCCTTTGGGGGTACAAAAAATAGAAATTTGGGCCTAGTCTGGGTCTCTACGTGTGAGATACATACACCTTTTGATATCATATTTTCTATTCCGCTATTCAATCTACACCTTTGGGTATAAACAATTAAATTGCGGGATTGTCTGTGTCGGTACGTGTGAGATACACCTTTCCAATTTTTGGGGTGCATCTGATATTTCCAAGGATTTGAGGGTGCTGCCTTTGCGGAACTCCTCCTACTCCTCATCCTGCCTTTGGGGGTACAAAAAATAGTAATTTGGGCATAGTCTGGGTCTCTACGTGTGAGATACATACACCTTTTGATATCATGTTTTCTATTCCGCTATTCAATTTAAAGCTTTGGGTATAATCAATTAAATTGCGGGATAGTCTGTGTCGGTACGTGTGAGATACACATTTCCAATTTTTGGGGTGCATCTCATACTGCCGAGGATTTGAGGGTGCTGCCTGTTCCGAACTCCTCCTACTCCTCATCCTGCCTTTGGGGGTACAAAAAATAGTAATATGGGCCTAGTCTGGGTCTCTACGTGTGAGATACATACACCTTTTGATATCATATTTTCTATTCCACTATTCAATCTAAACCTTTGGGTATAAACAATTAAATTGCGGCATAGTCTGTGTCGGTACGTGTGAGATACACCTTTCCAATTTTTGGGGTGCATCTCATACTGCCGAGGATTTGAGGGTGCTGCCTGTTCCGAACTCATCCTACTCCTCATCCTGCCTTTGGGGGTACAAAAAATAGTAATTTGGGCCTAGTCTGGGTCTCTACGTGTGAGATACATACACCTTTTGATATCATATTTTCTATTCCGCTATTCAATCTAAACCTTTGGGTATAAACAATTAAATTGCGGGATAGTCTGTGTCGGTACGTGTGAGATTCACCTTTCCAATTTTTGGGATGCATCTCATACTGCCGAGGATTTGAGGGTGCTGCCTTTTCCGAACTCCTCCTACTCCTCATCCTGCCTTTGGGGGTACAAAAAATAGTAATTTGGGCCTAGTCTGGGTCTCTACGTGTGAGACACATACACCTTTCGATATCATATTTTCTATTCCGCTATTCAATCTAAACCTTTGGGTATAAACAATTAAATTGCGGGATAGTCTGTGTCGGTACGTGTGAGATACACCTTTCCAATTTTTGGGGTGCATCTCATACTGCCGAGGATTTGAGGGTGCTGCCTCTTCCGAACTCCTCCTACTCCTCATCCTGCCTTTGGGGGTACAAAAAATCGTAATTTGGGCCTAGTCTGGGTCTCTACGTGTGAGATACATACACCTTTTGATATCATATTTTCTATTCCGCTATTCAATCTACACCTTTGGGTATAAATAATTAAATTGCGGGATAGTCTGTGTCGGTACATGTGAGATACACCTTTCCAATTTTTGGGGTGCATCTCATACTTCCGAGGATTTGAGTGTGCTGCCTGTTCCGAACTCCTCCTCCTCATCCTGCCTTTGGGGGTACAAAAAATAGTAATTTGGGCCTAGTCTGGGTCTCTACGTGTGAGATACATACACCTTTTGATATCATATTTTCTATTCTGCTATTCAATCTAAACCTTTGGGTATAAACAATTAAATTGCGGGATAGTCTGTGTCGGTACGTGTGAGATACACCTTTCCAATTTTTGGGGTGCATCTCATACTTCCGTGGATTTGAGGGTGCTGCCTGTTCCGAACTCCTCCTACTCCTAATCCTGCCTTTGGGGGTACAAAAAATAGTAATTTGGGCCGAGTCGGGGTCTCTTCGTGTGAGATACATACACCTTTTGATATCATATTTTCTATTCCGCTATTCAATCTACACCTTTGTGTATAAACAATTAAATTGCGTGATAGTCTGTGTCGGTACGTGTGAGATACACCTTTCCAATATTTGCGGTGCATCTCATACTTCCGAGGATTCGAGGGTGCTGCCTGTTCTGAACTCCTCCTACTCCTCATCCTGCCTTTGGGGGTACAAAAAATAGTAATTTGGGCCTAGTCTGGGTCTCTACGTGTGAGATACATACACCTTTTGATATCATATTTTCTATTCCGCTTTTCAATCTACACCTTTGGGTATAAACAATTAAATTGCGGGATAGTCTGTATCGGTACGTGTGAGATATACCTTTCCAATTTTTGGGGTGCATCTCATACTGCCGAGGATTTGAGGGTGCTGCCTGTTCCGAACTCCTCCTACTCCTCATCCTGCCTTTGGGGGTACAAAAAATAGTAATTTGGGCCTAGTCTGTGTCTCTACGTGTGAGATACATACACCTTTTGATATCATATTTTCTATTCCGCTATTCAATCTAAACCTTTGGATATAAACAATTAAATTGCGGGATAGTCTGTGTCGGTACGTGTGAGATGCACCTTTCCAATTTTTGGGGTGCATCTCATACTGCCGAGGATTTGAGGGTGCTGTCTGTTCCGAACTCCTCATCCTGCCTTTGGGGGTAAAAAAAATAGTAATTTGGGCCTAGTCTGGGTCTCTACGTGTGAGATACATACACCTTTTGATATCATATTTTCTATTCCGCTATTCAATCTAAACCTTTGGGTATAAAAAATTAAATTGCAGGATAGTCTGTGTCGGTACGTGTGACATACACCTTTCCAATTATTGGGGTGCATCTCATACTGCCGAGGATTTGAGGGTGCTGCATCTTCCGAACTCCTCCTACTCCTCATCCTGCCTTTGGGGGAACGAAAAATAGTAATTTGGGCCTAGTCTGGGTCTCTACGTGTGAGATACATACACCTTTTGATATCATATTTTCTATTCTGCTATTCAATCTAAACCTTTGGGTATAAACAATTGAATTGCGGGATAGTCTGTGTCGGTACGTGTGAGATACACCTTTCCAATTTTTGGGGTGCATCTGATACTTCCGAGGATTTGAGGGTGCTGCCTTTCCGGTACTCCTCATCCTGCCTTTGGGGGTACAAAAAATAGTAATTTGGGCCTAGTCTGGGTCTCTACGTGTGAGATACATACACCTTTTGATATCATGTTTTCTATTCCGCTATTCAATTTAAACCTTTGGGTATAATCAATCAAATTGCGGGATAGTCTGTGTCGGTACGTGTGAGATACACCTTTCCAATTTTTGGGGTGCATCTCATACTGCCGAGGATTTGAGGGTGCTGCCTGTTCCGAACTCCTCCTACTCCTCATCCTGCCTTTGGGGGTACAAAAAATAGTAATTTGGGCCTAGTCTGGGTCTCTACGTGTGAGATACATACACCTTTTGATATCATATTTTCTATTCCGCTATTCAATCTACACCTTTGGGTATAAACAATTAAATTGTGGGATAGTCTGTGTCGGTACATGTGAGATACACCTTTCCAATTTTTGGGGTGCATCTCATACTGCCGAGGATTTGAGGGTGCTGCCTGTTCCGAACTCCTCCTACTCCTCATCCTGCCTTTGGGGGTACAAAAAATAGTAATTTGGGCCTAGTCTGGGTCTCTACGTGTGAGATACATACACCTTTTGATATCATATTTTCTATTCCGCTATTCAATTTAAACCTTTGGGTATAAACAATTAAATTGCAGGATAGTCTGTGTCGGTACGTGTGAGATACACCTTTCCAATTTTTGGGGTGCATCTCATACTGCCGAGGATTTGAGGGTGCTGCCTGTGCAGAACTCCTCCTACTCCTCATCCTGCCTTTGGGGGTACAAAAAATAGTAATTTGGGCCTAGTCTGGGTCTCTACGTGTGAGATACATACACCTTTTGATATCATGTTTTCTATTCCGCTATTCAATTTAAACCTTTGGGTATAATCAATTAAATTGCGGGATAGTCTGTGTCGGTACGTGTGAGATACACCTTTCCAATTTTTGGGGTGCATCTCATACTGCCGAGGATTTGAGGGTGCTGCCTGTTCCAAACTCCTCCTACTCCTCATCCTGCCTTTGGGGGTACAAAAAATAGTAATTTGGGCCTAGTCTTGGTCTCTACGTATTTTCTATTCCGCTATTCAATCTAAACCTTTGGGTATAAACAATTAAATTGCGGGATAGTCTGTGTCGGTACGTGTGAGATACACCTTTCCAATTTTTGGTGTGCATCTCATACTGCAGAGGATTTGAGGGTGCTGCCTGTTCCGAACTCCTCCTACTCCTCATCCTGGCTTTGGGGGTACAAAAAATAGTAATTTGGGCCTAGTCTGGGTCTCTACATGTGAGATACATACACCTTTTGATATCATATTTTCTATTCCGCTATTCAATCTACACCTTTGGGTATAAACAAATAAATTGCGGGATAGTCTGTGTCTGTACGTGTGAGATACACCTTTCCAATTTTTGGGGTGCATCTCATACTGCCGAGGATTTGAGGGTGCTGCCTGTTCCGAACTCATCCTACTCCTCATCCTGCCTTTGGGGGTACAAAAAAATAGTAATTTGGGCCTAGTCTGGGTCTCTACGTGTGAGATACATACACCTTTTGATATCATATTTTCTATTCCGCTATTCAATCTAAACCTTTGGGTATAAACAATTAAATTGCGGGATAGTCTGTGTCGGTACGTGTGACATACACCTTTCCAATTATTGGGGTGCATCTCATACTGCCGAGGATTTGAGGGTGCTGCCTCTTCCGAACTCCTCCTACTCCTCATCCTGCCTTTGTGGGAACAAAAAAATAGTAATTTGGGCCTAGTCTGGGTCTCTACGTGTGAGATACATACACCTTTTGATATCATATTTTCTATTCCGCTATTCAATCTACACCTTTGGGTATAAACAATTAAATTGCGGGATAGTCTGTGTCTGTACGTGTGAGATACACCTTTCCAATTTTTGGGGTGCATCTCATACTGCCGAGGATTTGAGGTTGCTGCATGTTCCGAACTCCTCCTTCTCCTCATCCTGCCTTTGGGGGTACAAAAAATAGTAATTTGGGCGTAGTCTGGGTCTCTACGTGTGAGATACATACACCTTTTGATATCATATTTTCTATTCCGCTATTCAATCTACACCTTTGGGTATAAACAATTAAATTGCGGGATAGTCTGTGTCTGTACGTGTGAGATACACCTTTCCAATTTTTGGGGTGCATCTCATACTGCCGAGGATTTGAGGGTGCTGCCTGTTCCAAGCTCATCCTACTCCTCATCCTGCCTTTGGGGGTACAAAAAATAGTAATTTGGGCCTAGTCTGGGTCTCTACGTGTTAGATACATACACCTTTTGATATCATGTTTTCTATTCCGCTATTCAATGTAAACCTTTGGGTATAAACAATTAAATTGCGGGATAGTCTGTGTCGGTACGTGTGAGATACACCTTTCCAATTTTTGGGGTGCATCTCATACTGCCGAGGATTTGAGGGTGCTGCCTGTTCCGAACTCCTCCTACTCCTCATCCTGCCTTTGGGGGTACAAAAAATAGAAATTTGGGCCTAGTCTGGGTCTCTACGTGTGAGATACATACACCTTTTGATATCATATTTTCTATTCCGCTATTCAATCTACACCTTTGGGTATAAACAATTAAATTGCGGGATAGTCTGTGTCGGTACGTGTGAGATACACCTTTCCAATTTTTGGGGTGCATCTGATATTTCCAAGGATTTGAGGGTGCTGCCTGTTCCGAACTCCTCCTACTCCTCACTCTGCCTTTGGGGGTACAAAAAATAGTAATTTGGGCCTAGTCTGGGTCTCTACGTGTGAGATACATACACCTTTTGATATCATATTTTCTATTCCGCTATTCAATGTAAACCTTTGGGTATAAACAATTAAATTGCGGGATAGTCTGTGTCGGTACGTGTGAGATACACCTTTCCAATTTTTGGGGTGCATCTTATACTTCCGAGGATTTGAGGGTGCTGCCTGTTCCGAACTCCTCCTACTCCTCATCCTGACTTTGGGGGTACAAAAAATCGTAATTTGGGCCTAGTCTGGGTCTCTACGTGTGAGATACATACACCTTTCGATATCATATTTTCTATTCCGCTATTCAATCTAAACCTTTGGGTATAAACAATTAAATTGCGGGACAGTCTGTGTCGGTACGTGTGAGATACACCTTTCCAATTTTTGGGGTGCATCTCATACTGCCGAGGATTTGAGGGTGCTGCCTCTTCCGAACTCCTCCTACTCCTCATCCTGCCTTTGGGGGTACAAAAAATCGTAATTTGGGCCTAGTCTGGGTCTCTACGTGTGAGATACATACACCTTTTGATATCATATTTTCTATTCCGCTATTCAATCTACACCTTTGGGTATAAATAATTAAATTGCGGGATAGTCTGTGTCGGTACATGTGAGATACACCTTTCCAATTTTTGGGGTGCATCTCATACTTCCGAGGATTTGAGTGTGCTGCCTGTTCCGAACTCCTCCTCCTCATCCTGCCTTTGGGGGTACAAAAAATAGTAATTTGGGCCTAGTCTGGGTCTCTACGTGTGAGATACATACACCTTTTGATATCATATTTTCTATTCCGCTATTCAATCTACACCTTTGTGTATAAACAATTAAATTGCGTAATAGTCTGTGTCGGTACGTGTGAGATACACCTTTCCAATATTTGCGGTGCATCTCATACTTCCGAGGATTCGAGGGTGCTGCCTGTTCTGAACTCCTCCTACTCCTCATCCTGCCTTTGGGGGTACAAAAAATAGTAATTTGGGCCTAGTCTGGGTCTCTACGTGTGAGATACATACACCTTTTGATATCATATTTTCTATTCCGCTTTTCAATCTACACCTTTGGGTATAAACAATTAAATTGCGGGATAGTCTGTATCGGTACGTGTGAGATACACCTTTCCAATTTTTGGGGTGCATCTCATACTGCCGAGGATTTGAGGGTGCTGCCTGTTCCGAACTCCTCCTACTCCTCATCCTGCCTTTGGGGGTACAAAAAATAGTAATTTGGGCCTAGTCTGTGTCTCTACGTGTGAGATACATACACCTTTTGATATCATATTTTCTATTCCGCTATTCAATCTAAACCTTTGGATATAAACAATTAAATTGCGGGATAGTCTGTGTCGGTACGTGTGAGATGCACCTTTCCAATTTTTGGGGTGCATCTCATACTGCCGAGGATTTGAGGGTGCTGTCTGTTCCGAACTCCTCATCCTGCCTTTGGGGGTAAAAAAAATAGTAATTTGGGCCTAGTCTGGGTCTCTACGTGTGAGATACATACACCTTTTGATATCATATTTTCTATTCCGCTATTCAATCTAAACCTTTGGGTATAAAAAATTAAATTGCAGGATAGTCTGTGTCGGTACGTGTGACATACACCTTTCCAATTATTGGGGTGCATCTCATACTGCCGAGGATTTGAGGGTGCTGCATCTTCCGAACTCCTCCTACTCCTCATCCTGCCTTTGGGGGAACGAAAAATAGTAATTTGGGCCTAGTCTGGGTCTCTACGTGTGAAATACATACACCTTTTGATATCATATTTTCTATTCTGCTATTCAATCTAAACCTTTGGGTATAAACAATTGAATTGCGGGATAGTCTGTGTCGGTACGTGTGAGATACACCTTTCCAATTTTTGGGGTGCATCTGATACTTCCGAGGATTTGAGGGTGCTGCCTTTCCGGAACTCCTCCTACTCCTCATCCTGCCTTTGGGGGTACAAAAAATAGTAATTTGGGCCTAGTCTGGGTCTCTACGTGTGAGATACATACACCTTTTGATATCATGTTTTCTATTCCGCTATTCAATTTAAACCTTTTGGTATAATCAATCAAATTGCGGGATAGTCTGTGTCGGTACGTGTGAGATACACCTTTCCAATTTTTGGGGTGCATCTCATACTGCCGAGGATTTGAGGGTGCTGCCTGTTCCGAACTCCTCCTACTCCTCATCCTGCCTTTGGGGGTACAAAAAATAGTAATTTGGGCATAGTCTGGGTCTCTACGTGTGAGATACATACACCTTTTGATATCATATTTTCTATTCCGCTATTCAATCTACACCTTTGGGTATAAACAATTAAATTGTGGGATAGTCTGTGTCGGTACATGTGAGATACACCTTTCCAATTTTTGGGGTGCATCTCATACTGCCGAGGATTTGAGGGTGCTGCCTGTTCCGAACTCCTCCTACTCCTCATCCTGCCTTTGGGGGTACAAAAAATAGTAATTTGGGCCTAGTCTGGGTCTCTACGTGTGAGATACATACACCTTTTGATATCATATTTTCTATTCCGCTATTCAATTTAAACCTTTGGGTATAAACAATTAAATTGCGGGATAGTCTGTGTCGGTACGTGTGAGATACACCTTTCCAATTTTTGGGGTGCATCTCATACTGCCGAGGATTTGAGGGTGCTCCCTGTGCGGAACTCCTCCTACTCCTCATCCTGCCTTTGGGGGTACAAAAAATAGTAATTTGGGCCTAGTCTGGGTCTCTACGTGTGAGATACATACACCTTTTGATATCATGTTTTCTATTCCGCTATTCAATTTAAACCTTTGGGTATAATCAATTAAATTGCGGGATAGTCTGTGTCGGTACGTGTGAGATACACCTTTCCAATTTTTGGGGTGCATCTCATACTGCCGAGGATTTGAGGGTGCTGCCTGTTCCAAACTCCTCCTACTCCTCATCCTGCCTTTGGGGGTACAAAAAATAGTAATTTGGGCCTAGTCTTGGTCTCTACGTATTTTCTATTCCGCTATTCAATCTAAACCTTTGGGTATAAACAATTAAATTGCGGGATAGTCTGTGTCGGTACGTGTGAGATACACCTTTCCAATTTTTGGTGTGCATCTCATACTGCAGAGGATTTGAGGGTGCTGCCTGTTCCGAACTCCTCCTACTCCTCATCCTGGCTTTGGGGGTACAAAAAATAGTAATTTGGGCCTAGTCTGGGTCTCTACATGTGAGATACATACACCTTTTGATATCATATTTTCTATTCCGCTATTCAATCTACACCTTTGGGTATAAACAATTAAATTGCGGGATAGTCTGTGTCTGTACGTGTGAGATACACCTTTCCAATTTTTGGGGTGCATCTCATACTGCCGAGGATTTGAGGGTGCTGCCTGTTCCGAACTCATCCTACTCCTCATCCTGCCTTTGGGGGTACAAAAAAATAGTAATTTGGGCCTAGTCTGGGTCTCTACGTGTGAGATACATACACCTTTTGATATCATATTTTCTATTCCGCTATTCAATCTAAACCTTTGGGTATAAACAATTAAATTGCGGGATAGTCTGTGTCGGTACGTGTGACATACACCTTTCCAATTATTGGGGTGCATCTCATACTGCCGAGGATTTGAGGGTGCTGCCTCTTCCGAACTCCTCCTACTCCTCATCCTGCCTTTGTGGGAACAAAAAATAGTAATTTGGGCCTAGTCTGGGTCTCTACTTGTGAGATACATACACCTTTTGATATCATATTTTCTATTCTGCTATTCAATCTAAACCTTTGGGTATAAACAATTGAATTGCGGGATAGTCTGTGTCGGTACGTGTGAGATACACCTTTCCAATTTTTGGGGTGCATCTGATACTTCCGAGGATTTGAGGGTGCTGCCTGTGCGGAACTCCTCCTACTCCTCATCCTGCCTTTGGGGGTACAAAAAATAGTAATTTGGGCCTAGTCTGGGTCTCTACGTGTGAGATACATACACCTTTTGATATCATGTTTTCTATTCCGCTATTCAATTTAAACCTTTGGGTATAATCAATCAAATTGCGGGATAGTCTGTGTCGGTACGTGTGAGATACACCTTTCCAATTTTTGGGGTGCATCTCATACTGCAGAGGATTTGAGGGTGCTGCCTGTTCCGAACTCCTCCTACTCCTCATCCTGCCTTTGGGGGTACAAAAAATAGTAATTTGGGCGTAGTCTGGGTCTCTACGTGTGAGATACATACACCTTTTGATATCATATTTTCTATTCCGCTATTCAATCTACACCTTTGGGTATAAACAATTAAATTGCGGGATAGTCTGTGTCGGTACATGTGAGATACACCTTTCCAATTTTTGGGGTGCATCTCATACTGCCGAGGATTTGAGGGTGCTGCCTGTTCTGAACTCCTCCTACTCCTCATCCTGCCTTTGGGGGTACAAAAAATAGTAATTTGGGCCTAGTCTGGGTCTCTACGTGTGAGATACATACACCTTTTGATATCATATTTTCTATTCCGCTATTCAATTTAAACCTTTGGGTATAAACAATTAAATTGTGGGATAGTCTGTGTCGGTACGTGTGAGATACACCTTTCCAATTTTTGGGGTGCATCTCATACTGCCGAGGATTTGAGGGTGCTGCCTCTTCCGAACTCCTCCTACTCCTCATCCTGCCTTTGGGGGTACAAAAAATAGTAATTTGGGCCTAGTCTGGGTCTCTACGTGTGAGATACATACACCTTTTGATATCATGTTTTCTATTCCGCTATTCAATTTAAACCTTTGGGTATAATCAATTAAATTGCGGGATAGTCTGTGTCTGTACGTGTGAGATACACCTTTCCAATTTTTGGGGTGCATCTCATACTGCCGAGGATTTGAGGGTGCTGCCTGTTCTGAACTCCTCCTACTCCTCATCCTGCCTTTGGGGGTACAAAAAATAGTAATTTGGGCCTAGTCTGGGTCTCTACGTGTGAGATACATACACCTTTTGATATCATATTTTCTATTCCGCTATTCAATTTAAACCTTTGGGTATAAACAATTAAATTGTGGGATAGTCTGTGTCGGTACGTGTGAGATACACCTTTCCAATTTTTGGGGTGCATCTCATACTGCCGAGGATTTGAGGGTGCTGCCTCTTCCGAACTCCTCCTACTCCTCATCCTGCCTTTGGGGGTACAAAAAATAGTAATTTGGGCCTAGTCTGGGTCTCTACGTGTGAGATACATACACCTTTTGATATCATGTTTTCTATTCCGCTATTCAATTTAAACCTTTGGGTATAATCAATTAAATTGCGGGATAGTCTGTGTCTGTACGTGTGAGATACACCTTTCCAATTTTTGGGGTGCATCTCATACTGCCGAGGATTTGAGGGTGCTGCCTGTTCTGAACTCCTCCTACTCCTCATCCTGCCTTTGGGGGTACAAAAAATAGTAATTTGGGCCTAGTCTGGGTCTCTACGTGTGAGATACATACACCTTTTGATATCATATTTTCTATTCTGCTATTCAATCTAAACCTTTGGGTATAAACAATTGAATTGCGGGATAGTCTGTGTCGGTACGTGTGAGATACACCTTTCCAATTTTTGGGGTGCATCTGATACTTCCGAGGATTTGAGGGTGCTGCCTGTGCGGAACTCCTCCTACTCCTCATCCTGCCTTTGGGGGTACAAAAAATAGTAATTTGGGCCTAGTCTGGGTCTCTACGTGTGAGATACATACACCTTTTGATATCATGTTTTCTATTCCGCTATTCAATTTAAACCTTTGGGTATAATCAATCAAATTGCGGGATAGTCTGTGTCGGTACGTGTGAGATACACCTTTCCAATTTTTGGGGTGCATCTCATACTGCAGAGGATTTGAGGGTGCTGCCTGTTCCGAACTCCTCCTACTCCTCATCCTGCCTTTGGGGGTACAAAAAATAGTAATTTGGGCGTAGTCTGGGTCTCTACGTGTGAGATACATACACCTTTTGATATCATATTTTCTATTCCGCTATTCAATCTACACCTTTGGGTATAAACAATTAAATTGCGGGATAGTCTGTGTCGGTACATGTGAGATACACCTTTCCAATTTTTGGGGTGCATCTCATACTGCCGAGGATTTGAGGGTGCTGCCTGTTCTGAACTCCTCCTACTCCTCATCCTGCCTTTGGGGGTACAAAAAATAGTAATTTGGGCCTAGTCTGGGTCTCTACGTGTGAGATACATACACCTTTTGATATCATATTTTCTATTCCGCTATTCAATTTAAACCTTTGGGTATAAACAATTAAATTGTGGGATAGTCTGTGTCGGTACGTGTGAGATACACCTTTCCAATTTTTGGGGTGCATCTCATACTGCCGAGGATTTGAGGGTGCTGCCTCTTCCGAACTCCTCCTACTCCTCATCCTGCCTTTGGGGGTACAAAAAATAGTAATTTGGGCCTAGTCTGGGTCTCTACGTGTGAGATACATACACCTTTTGATATCATGTTTTCTATTCCGCTATTCAATTTAAACCTTTGGGTATAATCAATTAAATTGCGGGATAGTCTGTGTCTGTACGTGTGAGATACACCTTTCCAATTTTTGGGGTGCATCTCATACTGCCGAGGATTTGAGGGTGCTGCCTGTTCCGAACTCATCCTACTCCTCATCCTGCCTTTGGGGGTACAAAAAATAGTAATTTGGGCCTAGTCTGGGTCTCTACGTGTGAGATACATACACCTTTTGATATCATATTTTCTATTCCGCTATTCAATCTAAACCTTTGGGTATAAACAATTAAATTGCGGGATAGTCTGTGTCGGTACGTGTGAGATACACCTTTCCAATTTTTGGGGTGCATCTCATACTGCCGAGGATTTGAGGGTGCTGCCTGTTCCGAACTCCTCCTACTCCTCATCCTGCCTTTGGGGGTACAAAAAATAGTAATTTGGGCCTAGTCTGGGTCTCTACGTGTGAGATACATACACCTTTTGATATCATATTTTCTATTCCGCTATTCAATCTACACCTTTGGGTATAAACAATTAAATTGCAGGATAGTCTGTGTCGGTACGTATGAGATACACCTTTCCAATTTTTGGGGTGCATCTGATACTTCTGAGGATTTGAGGGTGCTGCCTTTGCGGAACTCCTCCTACTCCTCATCCTGCCTTTGGGGGTACAAAATATAGTAATTTGGGCCTAGTCTGGGTCTCTATGTGTGAGATACATACACCTTTTGATATCATGTTTTCTATTCTGCTATTCAATCTAAACCTTTGGGTATAAACAATTGAATTGCGGGATAGTCTGTGTCGGTACGTGTGAGATACACCTTTCCAATTTTTGGGGTGCATCTGATACTTCCGAGGATTTGAGGGTGCTGCCTGTGCGGAACTCCTCCTACTCCTCATCCTGCCTTTGGGGGTACAAAAAATAGTAATTTGGGCCTAGTCTGGGTCTCTACGTGTGAGATACATACACCTTTTGATATCATGTTTTCTATTCCGCTATTCAATTTAAACCTTTGGGTATAATCAATCAAATTGCGGGATAGTCTGTGTCGGTACGTGTGAGATACACCTTTCCAATTTTTGGGGTGCATCTCATACTGCAGAGGATTTGAGGGTGCTGCCTGTTCCGAACTCCTCCTACTCCTCATCCTGCCTTTGGGGGTACAAAAAATAGTAATTTGGGCGTAGTCTGGGTCTCTACGTGTGAGATACATACACCTTTTGATATCATATTTTCTATTCCGCTATTCAATCTACACCTTTGGGTATAAACAATTAAATTGCGGGATAGTCTGTGTCGGTACATGTGAGATACACCTTTCCAATTTTTGGGGTGCATCTCATACTGCCGAGGATTTGAGGGTGCTGCCTGTTCTGAACTCCTCCTACTCCTCATCCTGCCTTTGGGGGTACAAAATATAGTAATTTGGGCCTAGTCTGGGTCTCTACGTGTGAGATACATACACCTTTTGATATCATATTTTCTATTCCGCTATTCAATTTAAACCTTTGGGTATAAACAATTAAATTGTGGGATAGTCTGTGTCGGTACGTGTGAGATACACCTTTCCAATTTTTGGGGTGCATCTCATACTGCCGAGGATTTGAGGGTGCTGCCTCTTCCGAACTCCTCCTACTCCTCATCCTGCCTTTGGGGGTACAAAAAATAGTAATTTGGGCCTAGTCTGGGTCTCTACGTGTGAGATACATACACCTTTTGATATCATGTTTTCTATTCCGCTATTCAATTTAAACCTTTGGGTATAATCAATCAAATTGCGGGATAGTCGGTGTCGGTACGTGTGAGATACACCTTTCCAATTTTTGGGGTGCATCTCATACTGCCGAGGATTTGAGGGTGCTTCCTGTTCCGAACTCCTCCTACTCCTCATCCTGCCTTTGGGGGTACAAAAAATAGTAATTTGGGCGTAGTCTGGGTCTCTACGTGTGAGATACATACACCTTTTGATATCATGTTTTCTATTCCGCTATTCAATTTAAACCTTTGGGTATAATCAATTAAATTGCGGGATAGTCTGTGTCTGTACGTGTGAGATACACCTTTCCAATTTTTGGGGTGCATCTCATACTGCCGAGGATTTGAGGGTGCTGCCTGTTCTGAACTCCTCCTACTCCTCATCCTGCCTTTGGGGGTACAAAAAATAGTAATTTGGGCCTAGTCTGGGTCTCTACGTGTGAGATACATACACCTTTTGATATCATATTTTCTATTCCGCTATTCAATTTCAACCTTTGGGTAAAAACAATTAAATTGTGGGATAGTCTGTGTCGGTACGTGTGAGATACACCTTTCCAATTTTTGGGGTGCATCTCATACTGCCGAGGATTTGAGGGTGCTGCCTCTTCCGAACTCCTCCTACTCCTCATCCTGCCTTTGGGGGTACAAAAAATAGTAATTTGGGCCTAGTCTGGGTCTCTACGTGTGAGATACATACACCTTTTGATATCATGTTTTCTATTCCGCTATTCAATTTAAACCTTTGGGTATAATCAATTAAATTGCGGGATAGTCTGTGTCTGTACGTGTGAGATACACCTTTCCAATTTTTGGGGTGCATCTCATACTGCCGAGGATTTGAGGGTGCTGCCTGTTCTGAACTCCTCCTACTCCTCATCCTGCCTTTGGGGGTACAAAAAATAGTAATTTGGGCCTAGTCTGGGTCTCTACGTGTGAGATACATACACCTTTTGATATCATATTTTCTATTCTGCTATTCAATCTAAACCTTTGGGTATAAACAATTGAATTGCGGGATAGTCTGTGTCGGTACGTGTGAGATACACCTTTCCAATTTTTGGGGTGCATCTGATACTTCCGAGGATTTGAGGGTGCTGCCTGTGCGGAACTCCTCCTACTCCTCATCCTGCCTTTGGGGGTACAAAAAATAGTAATTTGGGCCTAGTCTGGGTCTCTACGTGTGAGATACATACACCTTTTGATATCATGTTTTCTATTCCGCTATTCAATTTAAACCTTTGGGTATAATCAATCAAATTGCGGGATAGTCTGTGTCGGTACGTGTGAGATACACCTTTCCAATTTTTGGGGTGCATCTCATACTGCAGAGGATTTGAGGGTGCTGCCTGTTCCGAACTCCTCCTACTCCTCATCCTGCCTTTGGGGGTACAAAAAATAGTAATTTGGGCGTAGTCTGGGTCTCTACGTGTGAGATACATACACCTTTTGATATCATATTTTCTATTCCGCTTTTCAATCTACACCTTTGGGTATAAACAATTAAATTGCGGGATAGTCTGTGTCGGTACATGTGAGATACACCTTTCCAATTTTTGGGGTGCATCTCATACTGCCGAGGATTTGAGGGTGCTGCCTGTTCTGAACTCCTCCTACTCCTCATCCTGCCTTTGGGGGTACAAAAAATAGTAATTTGGGCCTAGTCTGGGTCTCTACGTGTGAGATACATACACCTTTTGATATCATATTTTCTATTCCGCTATTCAATTTAAACCTTTGGGTATAAACAATTAAATTGTGGGATAGTCTGTGTCGGTACGTGTGAGATACACCTTTCCAATTTTTGGGGTGCATCTCATACTGCCGAGGATTTGAGGGTGCTGCCTCTTCTGAACTCCTCCTACTCCTCATCCTGCCTTTGGGGGTACAAAAAATAGTAATTTGGGCCTAGTCTGGGTCTCTACGTGTGAGATACATACACCTTTTGATATCATGTTTTCTATTCCGCTATTCAATTTAAACCTTTGGGTATAATCAATTAAATTGCGGGATAGTCTGTGTCTGTACGTGTGAGATACACCTTTCCAATTTTTGGGGTGCATCTCATACTGCCGAGGATTTGAGGGTGCTGCCTGTTCCGAACTCATCCTACTCCTCATCCTGCCTTTGGGGGTACAAAAAATAGTAATTTGGGCCTAGTCTGGGTCTCTACGTGTGAGATACATACACCTTTTGATATCATATTTTCTATTCCGCTATTCAATCTAAACCTTTGGGTATAAACAATTAAATTGCGGGATAGTCTGTGTCGGTACGTGTGAGATACACCTTTCCAATTTTTGGGGTGCATCTCATACTGCCGAGGATTTGAGGGTGCTGCCTGTTCCGAACTCCTCCTACTCCTCATCCTGCCTTTGGGGGTACAAAAAATAGTAATTTGGGCCTAGTCTGGGTCTCTACGTGTGAGATACATACACCTTTTGATATCATATTTTCTATTCCGCTATTCAATCTACACCTTTGGGTATAAACAATTAAATTGCAGGATAGTCTGTGTCGGTACGTGTGAGATACACCTTTCCAATTTTTGGGGTGCATCTGATACTTCTGAGGATTTGAGGGTGCTGCCTTTGCGGAACTCCTCCTACTCCTCATCCTGCCTTTGGGGGTACAAAATATAGTAATTTGGGCCTAGTCTGGGTCTCTACGTGTGAGATACATACACCTTTTGATATCATGTTTTCTATTCTGCTATTCAATCTAAACCTTTGGGTATAAACAATTGAATTGCGGGATAGTCTGTGTCGGTACGTGTGAGATACACCTTTCCAATTTTTGGGGTGCATCTGATACTTCCGAGGATTTGAGGGTGCTGCCTGTGCGGAACTCCTCCTACTCCTCATCCTGCCTTTGGGGGTACAAAAAATAGTAATTTGGGCCTAGTCTGGGTCTCTACGTGTGAGATACATACACCTTTTGATATCATGTTTTCTATTCCGCTATTCAATTTAAACCTTTGGGTATAATCAATCAAATTGCGGGATAGTCTGTGTCGGTACGTGTGAGATACACCTTTCCAATTTTTGGGGTGCATCTCATACTGCAGAGGATTTGAGGGTGCTGCCTGTTCCGAACTCCTCCTACTCCTCATCCTGCCTTTGGGGGTACAAAAAATAGTAATTTGGGCTTAGTCTGGGTCTCTACGTGTGAGATACATACACCTTTTGATATCATATTTTCTATTCCGCTATTCAATCTACACCTTTGGGTATAAACAATTAAATTGCGGGATAGTCTGTGTCGGTACATGTGAGATACACCTTTCCAATTTTTGGGGTGCATCTCATACTGCCGAGGATTTAAAGGTGCTGCCTGTTCTGAACTCCTCCTACTCCTCATCCTGCCTTTGGGGGTACAAAAATAGTAATTTGGGCCTAGTCTGGGTCTCTACGTGTGAGATACATACACCTTTTGATATCATATTTTCTATTCCGCTATTCAATTTAAACCTTTGGGTATAAACAATTAAATTGTGGGATAGTCTGTGTCGGTACGTGTGAGATACACCTTTCCAATTTTTGGGGTGCATCTCATACTGCCGAGGATTTGAGGGTGCTGCCTCTTCCAAACTCCTCCTACTCCTCATCCTGCCTTTGGGGGTACAAAAAATAGTAATTTGGGCCTAGTCTGGGTCTCTATGTGTGAGATACATACACCTTTTGATATCATGTTTTCTATTCCGCTATTCAATTTAAACCTTTGGGTATAATCAATTAAATTGCGGGATAGTCTGTGTCTGTACGTGTGAGATACACCTTTCCAATTTTTGGGGTGCATCTCATACTGCCGAGGATTTGAGGGTGCTGCCTGTTCCGAACTCATCCTACTCCTCATCCTGCCTTTGGGGGTACAAAAAATAGTAATTTGGGCCTAGTCTGGGTCTCTACGTGTGAGATACATACACCTTTTGATATCATATTTTCTATTCCGCTATTCAATCTAAACCTTTGGGTATAAACAATTAAATTGCGGGATAGTCTGTGTCGGTACGTGTGAGATACACCTTTCCAATTTTTGGGGTGCATCTCATACTGCCGAGGATTTGAGGGTGCTGCCTGTTCCGAACTCCTCCTACTCCTCATCCTGCCTTTGGGGGTACAAAAAATAGTAATTTGGGCCTAGTCTGGGTCTCTACGTGTGAGATACATACACCTTTTGATATCATATTTTCTATTCCGCTATTCAATCTACACCTTTGGGTATAAACAATTAAATTGCAGGATAGTCTGTGTCGGTACGTGTGAGATACACCTTTCCAATTTTTGGGGTGCATCTGATACTTCCGAGGATTTGAGGGTGCTGCCTTTGCGGAACTCCTCCTACTCCTTATCCTGCCTTTGGGGGTACAAAATATAGTAATTTGGGCCTAGTCTGGGTCTCTACGTGTGAGATACATACACCTTTTGATATCATGTTTTCTATTCCGCTATTCAATTTAAAGCTTTGGGTATAATCAATTAAATTGCGGGATAGTCTGTGTCGGTACGTGTGAGATACACCTTTCCAATTTTTGGGGTGCATCTCATGCTGCCGAGGATTTGAGGGTGCTGCCTGTTCCGAACTCCTCCTACTCCTCATCCTGCCTTTGGGGGTACAAACAATAGTAATTTGGGTCTAGTCTGGGTCTCTACGTAATTTCTATTCCGCTATTCAATCTAAACCTTTGGGTATAAACAATTAAATTGCGGGATAGTCTGTGTCGGTACGTGTGAGATACACCTTTCCAATTTTTGGGGTGCATCTCATACTGCCGAGGATTTGAGGGTGCTGCCTCTTCCGAACTCCTCCTACTCCTCATCCTGCCTTTGGGGGAACAAAAAATAGTAATTTGGGCCTAGTCTGGGTCTCTACGTGTTAGATACATACACCTTTTGATATCATATTTTCTATTCCGCTATTCAATCTACACCTTTGGGTATAAACAATTAAATTGCGGGATAGTCTGTGTCGGTACGTGTGAGATACACCTTTCCAATTTTTGGGGTGCATCTCATACTGCCGAGGATTTGAGGGTGCTGCCTGTTCCAAACTCCTCCTACTTCTTATCCTGCCTTTGGGGGTGCAAAAAATAGTAATTTGGGCCTAGTCTGGGTCTCTACGTGTGAGATACATACACCTTTTGATATCATATTTTCTATTTCGCCATTCAATCTAAACCTTTGGGTATAATCAATTAAATTGTGGGATAGTCCGTGTCGGTACGTGTGAGATACACCTTTCCAATTTTTGGGGTGCATCTCATACTGCCGAGGATTTGAGGGTGCTGCCTGTTCCGAACTCCTCCTACTCCTCATCCTGCCTTTGGGGGTACAAAAAATAGTAATTTGGGCCTAGTCTGGGTCTCTACGTAAATTCTATTCCGCTATTCAATCTAAACCTTTGGGTATAAACAATTAAATAGCGGGATAGTCTGTGTCGGTACGTGTGAGATACACCTTTCCAATTTTTGGGTTGCATCTCATACTGCCGAGGATTTGAGGGTGCTGCCCGTTCCGAACTCCTCCAACTCCTCATCCTGCCTTTGGGGGGTACAAAAAATAGTAATTTGGGCTTAGTCTGGGTCTCTACGTGTGAGATACATACACCTTTTGATATAATATTTTCTATTCCACTATTCAATCTAAACCTTTGGGTATAAACAATTAAATTGCGGCATAGTCTGTGTCGGTACGTGTGCGATACACCTTTCCAATTTTTGGGGTGCATCTGATACTTCCGAGGATTTGAGGGTGCTGCCTGTTCCAAACTCCTCCTACTCCTCATCCTGCCTTTGGGGGTACAAAAAATAGTAATTTGGGCCTAGTCTGGGTCTCTAAGTGTGAGATACATAAACCTTTTGATATCATGTTTTCTATTCCGCTATTCAATTTAAACCTTTGGGTATAATCAATTAAATTGCGGGATAGTCTGTGTCGGTACGTGTGAGATACACCTTTCCAATTTTTGGGGTGCATCTCATACTGCCGAGGATTTGAGGGTGCTGCCTGTTCCAAACTCCTCCTACTCCTCATCCTGCCTTTGGGGGTACAAAAAATAGTAATTTGGGCCTAGTCTTGGTCTCTACGTATTTTCTATTCTGCTATTCAATCTAAACCTTTGGGTATAAACAATTAAATTGCGGGATAGTCTGTTTCGGTACGTGTGAGATACACCTTTCCAATTTTTGGTGTGCATCTCATACTGCAGAGGATTTGAGGGTGCTGCCTGTTCCGAACTCCTCCTACTCCTCATCCTGGCTTTGGGGGTACAAAAAATAGTAATTTGGGCCTAGTCTGGGTCTCTACATGTGAGATACATACACCTTTTGATATCATATTTTCTATTCCGCTATTCAATCTACACCTTTGGGTATAAACAATTAAATTGCGGGATAGTCTGTGTCTGTACGTGTGAGATACACCTTTCCAATTTTTGGGGTGCATCTCATACTGCCGAGGATTTGAGGGTGCTGCCTGTTCCGAACTCATCCTACTCCTCATCCTGCCTTTGGGGGTACAAAAAAATAGTAATTTGGGCCTAGTCTGGGTCTCTACGTGTGAGATACATACACCTTTTGATATCATATTTTCTATTCCGCTATTCAATCTAAACCTTTGGGTATAAACAATTAAATTGCGGGATAGTCTGTGTCGGTACGTGTGACATACACCTTTCCAATTATTGGGGTGCATCTCATACTGCCGAGGATTTGAGGGTGCTGCCTCTTCCGAACTCCTCCTACTCCTCATCCTGCCTTTGGGGGAACAAAAAATAGTAATTTGGGCCTAGTCTGGGTCTCTACGTGTGAGATACATACACCTTTTGATATCATATTTTCTATTCTGCTATTCAATCTAAACCTTTGGGTATAAACAATTGAATTGCGGGATAGTCTGTGTCGGTACGTGTGAGATACACCTTTCCAATTTTTGGGGTGCATCTGATACTTCCGAGGATTTGAGGGTGCTGCCTGTGCGGAACTCCTCCTATTCCTCATCCTGCCTTTGGGGGTACAAAAAATAGTAATTTGGGCCTAGTCTGGGTCTCTACATGTGAGATACATACACCTTTTGATATCATGTTTTCTATTCCGCTATTCAATTTAAACCTTTGGGTATAATCAATCAAATTGCGGGATAGTCTGTGTCGGTACGTGTGAGATACACCTTTCCAATTTTTGGGGTGCATCTCATACTGCAGAGGATTTGAGGGTGCTGCCTGTTCCGAACTCCTCCTACTCCTCATCCTGCCTTTGGGGGTACAAAAAATAGTAATTTGGGCGTAGTCTGGGTCTCTACGTGTGAGATACATACACCTTTTGATATCATATTTTCTATTCCGCTATTCAATCTACACCTTTGGGTATAAACAATTAAATTGCGGGATAGTCTGTGTCGGTACATGTGAGATACACCTTTCCAATTTTTGGGGTGCATCTCATACTGCCGAGGATTTGAGGGTGCTGCCTGTTCCAAACTCCTCCTACTCCTCATCCTGCCTTTGGGGGTACAAAAAATAGTAATTTGGGCCTAGTCTTGGTCTCTACGTATTTTCTATTCTGCTATTCAATCTAAACCTTTGGGTATAAACAATTAAATTGCGGGATAGTCTGTTTCGGTACGTGTGAGATACACCTTTCCAATTTTTGGTGTGCATCTCATACTGCAGAGGATTTGAGGGTGCTGCCTGTTCCGAACTCCTCCTACTCCTCATCCTGGCTTTGGGGGTACAAAAAATAGTAATTTGGGCCTAGTCTGGGTCTCTACATGTGAGATACATACACCTTTTGATATCATATTTTCTATTCCGCTATTCAATCTACACCTTTGGGTATAAACAATTAAATTGCGGGATAGTCTGTGTCTGTACGTGTGAGATACACCTTTCCAATTTTTGGGGTGCATCTCATACTGCCGAGGATTTGAGGGTGCTGCCTGTTCCGAACTCATCCTACTCCTCATCCTGCCTTTGGGGGTACAAAAAAATAGTAATTTGGGCCTAGTCTGGGTCTCTACGTGTGAGATACATACACCTTTTGATATCATATTTTCTATTCCGCTATTCAATCTAAACCTTTGGGTATAAACAATTAAATTGCGGGATAGTCTGTGTCGGTACGTGTGACATACACCTTTCCAATTATTGGGGTGCATCTCATACTGCCGAGGATTTGAGGGTGCTGCCTCTTCCGAACTCCTCCTACTCCTCATCCTGCCTTTGGGGGAACAAAAAATAGTAATTTGGGCCTAGTCTGGGTCTCTACGTGTGAGATACATACACCTTTTGATATCATATTTTCTATTCTGCTATTCAATCTAAACCTTTGGGTATAAACAATTGAATTGCGGGATAGTCTGTGTCGGTACGTGTGAGATACACCTTTCCAATTTTTGGGGTGCATCTGATACTTCCGAGGATTTGAGGGTGCTGCCTGTGCGGAACTCCTCCTATTCCTCATCCTGCCTTTGGGGGTACAAAAAATAGTAATTTGGGCCTAGTCTGGGTCTCTACATGTGAGATACATACACCTTTTGATATCATGTTTTCTATTCCGCTATTCAATTTAAACCTTTGGGTATAATCAATCAAATTGCGGGATAGTCTGTGTCGGTACGTGTGAGATACACCTTTCCAATTTTTGGGGTGCATCTCATACTGCAGAGGATTTGAGGGTGCTGCCTGTTCCGAACTCCTCCTACTCCTCATCCTGCCTTTGGGGGTACAAAAAATAGTAATTTGGGCGTAGTCTGGGTCTCTACGTGTGAGATACATACACCTTTTGATATCATATTTTCTATTCCGCTATTCAATCTACACCTTTGGGTATAAACAATTAAATTGCGGGATAGTCTGTGTCGGTACATGTGAGATACACCTTTCCAATTTTTGGGGTGCATCTCATACTGCCGAGGATTTGAGGGTGCTGCCTGTTCTGAACTCCTCCTACTCCTCATCCTGCCTTTGGGGGTACAAAAAATAGTAATTTGGGCCGAGTCTGGGTCTCTACGTGTGAGATACATACACCTTTTGATATCATATTTTCTATTCCGCTATTCAATTTAAACCTTTGGGTATAAACAATTAAATTGTGGGATAGTCTGTGTCGGTACGTGTGAGATACACCTTTCCAATTTTTGGGGTGCATCTCATACTGCCGAGGATTTGAGGGTGCTGCCTCTTCCGAACTCCTCCTACTCCTCATCCTGCCTTTGGGGGTACAAAAAATAGTAATTTGGGCCTAGTCTGGGTCTCTACGTGTGAGATACATACACCTTTTGATATCATGTTTTCTATTCCGCTATTCAATTTAAAGCTTTGGGTATAATCAATTAAATTGCGGGATAGTCTGTGTCGGTACGTGTGAGATACACATTTCCAATTTTTGGGGTGCATCTCATACTGCCGAGGATTTGAGGGTGCTGCCTGTTCCGAACTCCTCCTACTCCTCATCCTGCCTTTGGGGGTACAAAAAATAGTAATTTGGGCCTAGTCTTGGTCTCTACGTATTTTCTATTCTGCTATTCAATCTAAACCTTTGGGTATAAACAATTAAATTGCGGGATAGTCTGTGTCGGTACGTGTGAGATACACCTTTCCAATTTTTGGTGTGCATCTCATACTGCAGAGGATTTGAGGGTGCTGCCTGTTCCGAACTCCTCCTACTCCTCATCCTGGCTTTGGGGGTACAAAAAATAGTAATTTGGGCCTAGTCTGGGTCTCTACATGTGAGATACATACACCTTTTGATATCATATTTTCTATTCCGCTATTCAATCTACACCTTTGGGTATAAACAATTAAATTGCGGGATAGTCTGTGTCTGTACGTGTGAGATACACCTTTCCAATTTTTGGGGTGCATCTCATACTGCCGAGGATTTGAGGGTGCTGCCTGTTCCGAACTCATCCTACTCCTCATCCTGCCTTTGGGGGTACAAAAAAATAGTAATTTGGGCCTAGTCTGGGTCTCTACGTGTGAGATACATACACCTTTTGATATCATATTTTCTATTCCGCTATTCAATCTAAACCTTTGGGTATAAACAATTAAATTGCGGGATAGTCTGTGTCGGTACGTGTGACATACACCTTTCCAATTATTGGGGTGCATCTCATACTGCCGAGGATTTGAGGGTGCTGCCTCTTCCGAACTCCTCCTTCTCCTCATCCTGCCTTTGGGGGAACAAAAAATAGTAATTTGGGCCTAGTCTGGGTCTCTACGTGTGAGATACATACACCTTTTGATATCATATTTTCTATTCTGCTATTCAATCTAAACCTTTGGGTATAAACAATTGAATTGCGGGATAGTCTGTGTCGGTACGTGTGAGATACACCTTTCCAATTTTTGGGGTGCATCTGATACTTCCGAGGATTTGAGGGTGCTGCCTGTGCGGAACTCCTCCTATTCCTCATCCTGCCTTTGGGGGTACAAAAAATAGTAATTTGGGCCTAGTCTGGGTCTCTACATGTGAGATACATACACCTTTTGATATCATGTTTTCTATTCCGCTATTCAATTTAAACCTTTGGGTATAATCAATCAAATTGCGGGATAGTCTGTGTCGGTACGTGTGAGATACACCTTTCCAATTTTTGGGGTGCATCTCATACTGCAGAGGATTTGAGGGTGCTGCCTGTTCCGAACTCCTCCTACTCCTCATCCTGCCTTTGGGGGTACAAAAAATAGTAATTTGGGCGTATTCTGGGTCTCTACGTGTGAGATACATACACCTTTTGATATCATATTTTCTATTCCGCTATTCAATCTACACCTTTGGGTATAAACAATTAAATTGCGGGATAGTCTGTGTCGGTACATGTGAGATACACCTTTCCAATTTTTGGGGTGCATCTCATACTGCCGAGGATTTGAGGGTGCTGCCTGTTCTGAACTCCTCCTACTCCTCATCCTGCCTTTGGGGGTACAAAAAATAGTAATTTGGGCCGAGTCTGGGTCTCTACGTGTGAGATACATACACCTTTTGATATCATATTTTCTATTCCGCTATTCAATTTAAACCTTTGGGTATAAACAATTAAATTGTGGGATAGTCTGTGTCGGTACGTGTGAGATACACCTTTCCAATTTTTGGGGTGCATCTCATACTGCCGAGGATTTGAGGGTGCTGCCTCTTCCGAACTCCTCCTACTCCTCATCCTGCCTTTGGGGGTACAAAAAATAGTAATTTGGGCCTAGTCTGGGTCTCTACGTGTGAGATACATACACCTTTTGATATCATGTTTTCTATTCCGCTATTCAATTTAAAGCTTTGGGTATAATCAATTAAATTGCGGGATAGTCTGTGTCGGTACGTGTGAGATACACATTTCCAATTTTTGGGGTGCATCTCATACTGCCGAGGATTTGAGGGTGCTGCCTGTTCCGAACTCCTCCTACTCCTCATCCTGCCTTTGGGGGTACAAAAAATAGTAATTTGGGCCTAGTCTTGGTCTCTACGTATTTTCTATTCTGCTATTCAATCTAAACCTTTGGGTATAAACAATTAAATTGCGGGATAGTCTGTGTCGGTACGTGTGAGATACACCTTTCCAATTTTTGGTGTGCATCTCATACTGCAGAGGATTTGAGGGTGCTGCCTGTTCCGAACTCCTCCTACTCCTCATCCTGGCTTTGGGGGTACAAAAAATAGTAATTTGGGCCTAGTCTGGGTCTCTACATGTGAGATACATACACCTTTTGATATCATATTTTCTATTCCGCTATTCAATCTACTCCTTTGGGTATAAACAATTAAATTGCGGGATAGTCTGTGTCTGTACGTGTGAGATACACCTTTCCAATTTTTGGGGTGCATCTCATACTGCCGAGGATTTGAGGGTGCTGCCTGTTCCGAACTCATCCTACTCCTCATCCTGCCTTTGGGGGTACAAAAAATAGTAATTTGGGCCTAGTCTGGGTCTCTACATGTGAGATACATACACCTTTTGATATCATATTTTCTATTCCGCTATTCAATCTACACCTTTGGGTATAAACAATTAAATTGCGGGATAGTCTGTGTCGGTACGTGTGAGATACACCTTTCCAATTTTTGGGGTGCATCTCATACTGCAGAGGATTTGAGGGTGCTGCCTGTTCCGAACTCCTCCTACTCCTCATCCTGCCTTTGGGGGTACAAAAAATAGTAATTTGGGCGTAGTCTGGGTCTCTACGTGTGAGATACATACACCTTTTGATATCATATTTTCTATTCCGCTATTCAATCTACACCTTTGGGTATAAACAATTAAATTGCGGGATAGTCTGTGTCGGTACATGTGAGATACACCTTTCCAATTTTTGGGGTGCATCTCATACTGCCGAGGATTTGAGGGTGCTGCCTGTTCTGAACTCCTCCTACTCCTCATCCTGCCTTTGGGGGTACAAAAAATAGTAATTTGGGCCTAGTCTGGGTCTCTACGTGTGAGATACATACACCTTTTGATATCATATTTTCTATTCCGCTATTCAATTTAAACCTTTGGGTATAAACAATTAAATTGTGGGATAGTCTGTGTCGGTACGTGTGAGATACACCTTTCCAATTTTTGGGGTGCATCTCATACTGCCGAGGATTTGAGGGTGCTGCCTCTTCCGAACTCCTCCTACTCCTCATCCTGCCTTTGGGGGTACAAAAAATAGTAATTTGGGCCTAGTCTGGGTCTCTACGTGTGAGATACATACACCTTTTGATATCATGTTTTCTATTCCGCTATTCAATTTAAACCTTTGGGTATAATCAATTAAATTGCGGGATAGTCTGTGTCTGTACGTGTGAGATACACCTTTCCAATTTTTGGGGTGCATCTCATACTGCCGAGGATTTGAGGGTGCTGCCTGTTCCGAACTCATCCTACTCCTCATCCTGCCTTTGGGGGTACAAAAAATAGTAATTTGGGCCTAGTCTGGGTCTCTACGTGTGAGATACATACACCTTTTGATATCATATTTTCTATTCCGCTATTCAATCTAAACCTTTGGGTATAAACAATTAAATTGCGGGATAGTCTGTGTCGGTACGTGTGAGATACACCTTTCCAATTTTTGGGGTGCATCTCATACTGCCGAGGATTTGAGGGTGCTGCCTGTTCCGAACTCCTCCTACTCCTCATCCTGCCTTTGGGGGTACAAAAAATAGTAATTTGGGCCTAGTCTGGGTCTCTACGTGTGAGATACATACACCTTTTGATATCATATTTTCTATTCCGCTATTCAATCTACACCTTTGGGTATAAACAATTAAATTGCAGGATAGTCTGTGTCGGTACGTGTGAGATACACCTTTCCAATTTTTGGGGTGCATCTGATACTTCTGAGGATTTGAGGGTGCTGCCTTTGCGGAACTCCTCCTACTCCTCATCCTGCCTTTGGGGGTACAAAATATAGTAATTTGGGCCTAGTCTGGGTCTCTACGTGTGAGATACATACACCTTTTGATATCATGTTTTCTATTCTGCTATTCAATCTAAACCTTTGGGTATAAACAATTGAATTGCGGGATAGTCTGTGTCGGTACGTGTGAGATACACCTTTCCAATTTTTGGGGTGCATCTGATACTTCCGAGGATTTGAGGGTGCTGCCTGTGCGGAACTCCTCCTACTCCTCATCCTGCCTTTGGGGGTACAAAAAATAGTAATTTGGGCCTAGTCTGGGTCTCTACGTGTGAGATACATACACCTTTTGATATCATGTTTTCTATTCCGCTATTCAATTTAAACCTTTGGGTATAATCAATCAAATTGCGGGATAGTCTGTGTCGGTACGTGTGAGATACACCTTTCCAATTTTTGGGGTGCATCTCATACTGCAGAGGATTTGAGGGTGCTGCCTGTTCCGAACTCCTCCTACTCCTCATCCTGCCTTTGGGGGTACAAAAAATAGTAATTTGGGCGTAGTCTGGGTTTTCTACGTGTGAGATACATACACCTTTTGATATCATATTTTCTATTCCGCTATTCAATCTACACCTTTGGGTATAAACAATTAAATTGCGGGATAGTCTGTGTCGGTACATGTGAGATACACCTTTCCAATTTTTGGGGTGCATCTCATACTGCCGAGGATTTAAAGGTGCTGCCTGTTCTGAACTCCTCCTACTCCTCATCCTGCCTTTGGGGGTACAAAAAATAGTAATTTGGGCCTAGTCTGGGTCTCTACGTGTGGGATACATACACCTTTTGATATCATATTTTCTATTCCGCTATTCAATTTAAACCTTTGGGTATAAACAATTAAATTGTGGGATAGTCTGTGTCGGTACGTGTGAGATACACCTTTCCAATTTTTGGGGTGCATCTCATACTGCCGAGGATTTGAGGGTGCTGCCTCTTCCAAACTCCTCCTACTCCTCATCCTGCCTTTGGGGGTACAAAAAATAGTAATTTGGGCCTAGTCTGGGTCTCTACGTGTGAGATACATACACCTTTTGATATCATGTTTTCTATTCCGCTATTCAATTTAAACCTTTGGGTATAATCAATTAAATTGCGGGATAGTCTGTGTCTGTACGTGTGAGATACACCTTTCCAATTTTTGGGGTGCATCTCATACTGCAGAGGATTTGAGGGTGCTGCCTGTTCCGAACTCATCCTACTCCTCATCCTGCCTTTGGGGGTACAAAAAATAGTAATTTGGGCCTAGTCTGGGTCTCTACGTGTGAGATACATACACCTTTTGATATCATATTTTCTATTCCGCTATTCAATCTAAACCTTTGGGTATAAACAATTAAATTGCGGGATAGTCTGTGTCGGTACGTGTGAGATACACCTTTCCAATTTTTGGGGTGCATCTCATACTGCCGAGGATTTGAGGGTGCTGCCTGTTCCGAACTCCTCCTACTCCTCATCCTGCCTTTGGGGGTACAAAAAATAGTAATTTGGGCCTAGTCTGGGTCTCTACGTGTGAGATACATACACCTTTTGATATCATATTTTCTATTCCGCTATTCAATCTACACCTTTGGGTATAAACAATTAAATTGCAGGATAGTCTGTGTCGGTACGTGTGAGATACACCTTTCCAATTTTTGGGGTGCATCTGATACTTCCGAGGATTTGAGGGTGCTGCCTTTGCGGAACTCCTCCTACTCCTTATCCTGCCTTTGGGTGTACAAAATATAGTAATTTGGGCCTAGTCTGGGTCTCTACGTGTGAGATACATACACCTTTTGATATCATGTTTTCTATTCCGCTATTCAATTTAAAGCTTTGGGTATAATCAATTAAATTGCGGGATAGTCTGTGTCGGTACGTGTGAGATACACCTTTCCAATTTTTGGGGTGCATCTCATGCTGCCGAGGATTTGAGGGTGCTGCCTGTTCCGAACTCCTCCTACTCCTCATCCTGCCTTTGGGGGTACAAACAATAGTAATTTGGGTCTAGTCTGGGTCTCTACGTAATTTCTATTCCGCTATTCAATCTAAACCTTTGGGTATAAACAATTAAATTGCGGGATAGTCTGTGTCGGTACGTGTGAGATACACCTTTCCAATTTTTGGGGTGCATCTCATACTGCCGAGGATTTGAGGGTGCTGCCTCTTCCGAACTCCTCCTACTCCTCATCCTGCCTTTGGGGGAACAAAAAATAGTAATTTGGGCCTAGTCTGGGTCTCTACGTGTTAGATACATACACCTTTTGATATCATATTTTCTATTCCGCTATTCAATCTACACCTTTGGGTATAAACAATTAAATTGCGGGATAGTCTGTGTCGGTACGTGTGAGATACACCTTTCCAATTTTTGGGGTGCATCTCATACTGCCGAGGATTTGAGGGTGCTGCCTGTTCCAAACTCCTCCTACTCCTCATCCTGCCTTTGGGGGTGCAAAAAATAGTAATTTGGGCCTAGTCTGGGTCTCTACGTGTGAGATACATACACCTTTTGATATCATATTTTCTATTTCGCCATTCAATCTAAACCTTTGGGTATAATCAATTAAATTGCGGGATAGTCCGTGTCGGTACGTGTGAGATACACCTTTCCAATTTTTGGGGTGCATCTCATACTGCCGAGGATTTGAGGGTGCTGCCTGTTCCGAACTCCTCCTACTCCTCATCCTGCCTTTGGGGGTACAAAAAATAGTAATTTGGGCCTAGTCTGGGTCTCTACGTAAATTCTATTCCGCTATTCAATCTAAACCTTTGGGTATAAACAATTAAATAGCGGGATAGTCTGTGTCGGTACGTGTGAGATACACCTTTCCAATTTTTGGGGTGCATCTCATACTGCCGAGGATTTGAGGGTGCTGCCTGTTCCGAACTCCTCCTACTCCTCATCCTGCCTTTGGGGATGCAAAAAATAGTAATTTGGGCCTAGTCTGGGTCTCTACGTGTGTGATACATACACCTTTTGATATCATATTTTCTATTCCGCTATTCAATCTAAACCTTTGGGTATAAACAATTAAATTGCGGGATAGTCTGTGTCGGTACGTGTGAGATACACCTTTCCAATTTTTGGGTTGCATCTCATACTGCCGAGGATTTGAGGGTGCTGCCTGTTCCGAACTCCTCCAACTCCTCATCCTGCCTTTGGGGGGTACAAAAAATAGTAATTTGGGCTTAGTCTGGGTCTCTACGTGTGAGATACATACACCTTTTGATATAATATTTTCTATTCCACTATTCAATCTAAACCTTTGGGTATAAACAATTAAATTGCGGCATAGTCTGTGTCGGTACGTGTGCGATACACCTTTCCAATTTTTGGGGTGCATCTGATACTTCCGAGGATTTGAGGGTGCTGCCTGTTCCAAACTCCTCCTACTCCTCATCCTGCCTTTGGGGGTACAAAAAATAGTAATTTGGGCCTAGTCTGGGTCTCTAAGTGTGAGATACATAAACCTTTTGATATCATGTTTTCTATTCCGCTATTCAATTTAAACCTTTGGGTATAATCAATTAAATTGCGGGATAGTCTGTGTCGGTACGTGTGAGATACACCTTTCCAATTTTTGGGGTGCATCTCATACTGCCGAGGATTTGAGGGTGCTGCCTGTTCCAAACTCCTCTTACTCCTCATCCTGCCTTTGGGGGTACAAAAAATAGTAATTTGGGCCTAGTCTTGGTCTCTACGTATTTTCTATTCTGCTATTCAATCTAAACCTTTGGGTATAAACAATTAAATTGCGGGATAGTCTGTGTCGGTACGTGTGAGATACACCTTTCCAATTTTTGGTGTGCATCTCATACTGCAGAGGATTTGAGGGTGCTGCCTGTTCCGAACTCCTCCTACTCCTCATCCTGGCTTTGGGGGTACAAAAAATAGTAATTTGGGCCTAGTCTGGGTCTCTACATGTGAGATACATACACCTTTTGATATCATATTTTCTATTCCGCTATTCAATCTACACCTTTGGGTATAAACAATTAAATTGCGGGATAGTCTGTGTCTGTACGTGTGAGATACACCTTTCCAATTTTTGGGGTGCATCTCATACTGCCGAGGATTTGAGGGTGCTGCCTGTTCCGAACTCATCCTACTCCTCATCCTGCCTTTGGGGGTACAAAAAAATAGTAATTTGGGCCTAGTCTGGGTCTCTACGTGTGAGATACATACACCTTTTGATATCATATTTTCTATTCCGCTATTCAATCTAAACCTTTGGGTATAAACAATTAAATTGCGGGATAGTCTGTGTCGGTACGTGTGACATACACCTTTCCAATTATTGGGGTGCATCTCATACTGCCGAGGATTTGAGGGTGCTGCCTCTTCCGAACTCCTCCTACTCCTCATCCTGCCTTTGGGGGAACAAAAAATAGTAATTTGGGCCTAGTCTGGGTCTCTACGTGTGAGATACATACACCTTTTGATATCATATTTTCTATTCTGCTATTCAATCTAAACCTTTGGGTATAAACAATTGAATTGCGGGATAGTCTGTGTCGGTACGTGTGAGATACACCTTTCCAATTTTTGGGGTGCATATGATACTTCCGAGGATTTGAGGGTGCTGCCTGTGCGGAACTCCTCCTATTCCTCATCCTGCCTTTGGGGGTACAAAAAATAGTAATTTGGGCCTAGTCTGGGTCTCTACATGTGAGATACATACACCTTTTGATATCATGTTTTCTATTCCGCTATTCAATTTAAACCTTTGGGTATAATCAATCAAATTGCGGGATAGTCTGTGTCGGTACGTGTGAGATACACCTTTCCAATTTTTGGGGTGCATCTCATACTGCAGAGGATTTGAGGGTGCTGCCTGTTCCGAACTCCTCCTACTCCTCATCCTGCCTTTGGGGGTACAAAAAATAGTAATTTGGGCGTAGTCTGGGTCTCTACGTGTGAGATACATACACCTTTTGATATCATATTTTCTATTCCGCTATTCAATCTACACCTTTGGGTATAAACAATTAAATTGCGGGATAGTCTGTGTCGGTACATGTGAGATACACCTTTCCAATTTTTGGGGTGCATCTCATACTGCCGAGGATTTGAGGGTGCTGCCTGTTCTGAACTCCTCCTACTCCTCATCCTGCCTTTGGGGGTACAAAAAATAGTAATTTGGGCCGAGTCTGGGTCTCTACGTGTGAGATACATACACCTTTTGATATCATATTTTCTATTCCGCTATTCAATTTAAACCTTTGGGTATAAACAATTAAATTGTGGGATAGTCTGTGTCGGTACGTGTGAGATACACCTTTCCAATTTTTGGGGTGCATCTCATACTGCCGAGGATTTGAGGGTGCTGCCTCTTCCGAACTCCTCCTACTCCTCATCCTGCCTTTGGGGGTACAAAAAATAGTAATTTGGGCCTAGTCTGGGTCTCTACGTGTGAGATACATACACCTTTTGATATCATGTTTTCTATTCCGCTATTCAATTTAAAGCTTTGGGTATAATCAATTAAATTGCGGGATAGTCTGTGTCGGTACGTGTGAGATACACATTTCCAATTTTTGGGGTGCATCTCATACTGCCGAGTATTTGAGGGTGCTGCCTGTTCCGAACTCCTCCTACTCCTCATCCTGCCTTTGGGGGTACAAAAAATAGTAATTTGGGCCTAGTCTTAGTCTCTACGTATTTTCTATTCTGCTATTCAATCTAAACCTTTGGGTATAAACAATTAAATTGCGGGATAGTCTGTGTCGGTACGTGTGAGATACACCTTTCCAATTTTTGGTGTGCATCTCATACTGCAGAGGATTTGAGGGTGCTGCCTGTTCCGAACTCCTCCTACTCCTCATCCTGGCTTTGGGGGTACAAAAAATAGTAATTTGGGCCTAGTCTGGGTCTCTACATGTGAGATACATACACCTTTTGATATCATATTTTCTATTCCGCTATTCAATCTACACCTTTGGGTATAAACAATTAAATTGCGGGATAGTCTGTGTCTGTACGTGTGAGATACACCTTTCCAATTTTTGGGGTGCATCTCATACTGCCGAGGATTTGAGGGTGCTGCCTGTTCCGAACTCATCCTACTCCTCATCCTGCCTTTGGGGGTACAAAAAAATAGTAATTTGGGCCTAGTCTGGGTCTCTACGTGTGAGATACATACACCTTTTGATATCATATTTTCTATTCCGCTATTCAATCTAAACCTTTGGGTATAAACAATTAAATTGCGGGATAGTCTGTGTCGGTACGTGTGACATACACCTTTCCAATTATTGGGGTGCATCTCATACTGCCGAGGATTTGAGGGTGCTGCCTCTTCCGAACTCCTCCTACTCCTCATCCTGCCTTTGGGGGAACAAAAAATAGTAATTTGGGCCTAGTCTGGGTCTCTACGTGTGAGATACATACACCTTTTGATATCATATTTTCTATTCTGCTATTCAATCTAAACCTTTGGGTATAAACAATTGAATTGCGGGATAGTCTGTGTCGGTACGTGTGAGATACACCTTTCCAATTTTTGGGGTGCATCTGATACTTCCGAGGATTTGAGGGTGCTGCCTGTGCGGAACTCCTCCTATTCCTCATCCTGCCTTTGGGGGTACAAAAAATAGTAATTTGGGCCTAGTCTGGGTCTCTACATGTGAGATACATACACCTTTTGATATCATGTTTTCTATTCCGCTATTCAATTTAAACCTTTGGGTATAATCAATCAAATTGCGGGATAGTCTGTGTCGGTACGTGTGAGATACACCTTTCCAATTTTTGGGGTGCATCTCATACTGCAGAGGATTTGAGGGTGCTGCCTGTTCCGAACTCCTCCTACTCCTCATCCTGCCTTTGGGGGTACAAAAAATAGTAATTTGGGCGTAGTCTGGGTCTCTACGTGTGAGATACATACACCTTTTGATATCATATTTTCTATTCCGCTATTCAATCTACACCTTTGGGTATAAACAATTAAATTGCGGGATAGTCTGTGTCGGTACATGTGAGATACACCTTTCCAATTTTTGGGGTGCATCTCATACTGCCGAGGATTTGAGGGTGCTGCCTGTTCTGAACTCCTCCTACTCCTCATCCTGCCTTTGGGGGTACAAAAAATAGTAATTTGGGCCGAGTCTGGGTCTCTACGTGTGAGATACATACACCTTTTGATATCATATTTTCTATTCCGCTATTCAATTTAAACCTTTGGGTATAAACAATTAAATTGTGGGATAGTCTGTGTCGGTACGTGTGAGATACACCTTTCCAATTTTTGGGGTGCATCTCATACTGCCGAGGATTTGAGGGTGCTGCCTCTTCCGAACTCCTCCTACTCCTCATCCTGCCTTTGGGGGTACAAAAAATAGTAATTTGGGCCTAGTCTGGGTCTCTACGTGTGAGATACATACACCTTTTGATATCATGTTTTCTATTCCGCTATTCAATTTAAAGCTTTGGGTATAATCAATTAAATTGCGGGATAGTCTGTGTCGGTACGTGTGAGATACACATTTCCAATTTTTGGGGTGCATCTCATACTGCCGAGGATTTGAGGGTGCTGCCTGTTCCGAACTCCTCCTACTCCTCATCCTGCCTTTGGGGGTACAAAAAATAGTAATTTGGGCCTAGTCTTGGTCTCTACGTATTTTCTATTCTGCTATTCAATCTAAACCTTTGGGTATAAACAATTAAATTGCGGGATAGTCTGTGTCGGTACGTGTGAGATACACCTTTCCAATTTTTGGTGTGCATCTCATACTGCAGAGGATTTGAGGGTGCTGCCTGTTCCGAACTCCTCCTACTCCTCATCCTGGCTTTGGGGGTACAAAAAATAGTAATTTGGGCCTAGTCTGGGTCTCTACATGTGAGATACATACACCTTTTGATATCATATTTTCTATTCCGCTATTCAATCTCCACCTTTGAGTATAAACAATTAAATTGCGGGATAGTCTGTGTCTGTACGTGTGAGATACACCTTTCCAATTTTTGGGGTGCATCTCATACTGCCGAGGATTTGAGGGTGCTGCCTGTTCCGAACTCATCCTACTCCTCATCCTGCCTTTGGGGGTACAAAAAAATAGTAATTTGGGCCTAGTCTGGGTCTCTACGTGTGAGATACATACACCTTTTGATATCATATTTTCTATTCCGCTATTCAATCTAAACCTTTGGGTATAAACAATTAAATTGCGGGATAGTCTGTGTCGGTACGTGTGACATACACCTTTCCAATTATTGGGGTGCATCTCATACTGCCGAGGATTTGAGGGTGCTGCCTCTTCCGAACTCCTCCTACTCCTCATCCTGCCTTTGGGGGAACAAAAAATAGTAATTTGGGCCTAGTCTGGGTCTCTACGTGTGAGATACATACACCTTTTGATATCATGTTTTCTATTCCGCTATTCAATTTAAACCTTTGGGTATAATCAATTAAATTGCGGGATAGTCTGTGTCTGTACGTGTGAGATACAACTTTCCAATTTTTGGGGTGCATCTCATACTGCCGAGGATTTGAGGGTGCTGCCTGTTCCGAACTCATCCTACTCCTCATCCTGCCTTTGGGGGTACAAAAAATAGTAATTTGGGCCTAGTCTGGGTCTCTACGTGTGAGATACATACACCTTTTGATATCATATTTTCTATTCCGCTATTCAATCTAAACCTTTGGGTATAAACAATTAAATTGCGGGATAGTCTGTGTCGGTACGTGTGAGATACACCTTTCCAATTTTTGGGGTGCATCTCATACTGCCGAGGATTTGAGGGTGCTGCCTGTTCCGAACTCCTCCTACTCCTCATCCTGCCTTTGGGGGTACAAAAAATAGTAATTTGGGCCTATTCTGGGTCTCTACGTGTGAGATACATACACCTTTTGATATCATATTTTCTATTCCGCTATTCAATCTACACCTTTGGGTATAAACAATTAAATTGCAGGATAGTCTGTGTCGGTACGTGTGAGATACACCTTTCCAATTTTTGGGGTGCATCTGATACTTCCGAGGATTTGAGGGTGCTGCCTTTGCGGAACTCCTCCTACTCCTCATCCTGCCTTTGGGGGTACAAAATATATTAATTTGGGCCTAGTCTGGGTCTCTACGTGTGAGATACATACACCTTTTGATATCATGTTTTCTATTCCGCTATTCAATTTAAAGCTTAGGGTATAATCAATTAAATTGCGGGATAGTCTGTGTCGGTACGTGTGAGATACACCTTTCCAATTTTTGGGGTGCATCTCATGCTGCCGAGGATTTGAGGGTGCTGCCTGTTCCGAACTCCTCCTACTCCTCATCCTGCCTTTGGGGGTACAAACAATAGTAATTTGGGTCTAGTCTGGGTCTCTACGTAATTTCTATTCCGCTATTCAATCTAAACCTTTGGGTATAAACAATTAAATTGCGGGATAGTCTGTGTCGGTACGTGTGAGATACACCTTTCCAATTTTTGGGGTGCATCTCATACTGCCGAGGATTTGAGGGTGCTGCCTCTTCCGAACTCCTACTCCTCATCCTGCCTTTGGGGGTACAAAAAATAGTAATTTGGGCCTAGTCTGGGTCTCTACGTGTGAGATACATACACCTTTTGATATCATGTTTTCTATTCCGCTATTCAATTTAAACCTTTGGGTATAATCAATCAAATTGCGGGATAGTCTGTGTCGGTACGTGTGAGATACACCTTTCCAATTTTTGGGGTGCATCTCATACTGCAGAGGATTTGAGGGTGCTGCCTGTTCCGAACTCCTCCTACTCCTCATCCTGCCTTTGGGGGTACAAAAAATAGTAATTTGGGCGTAGTCTGGGTCTCTACGTGTGAGATACATACACCTTTTGATATCATATTTTCTATTCCGCTATTCAATCTACACCTTTGGGTATAAACAATTAAATTGCGGGATAGTCTGTGTCGGTACATGTGAGATACACCTTTCCAATTTTTGGGGTGCATCTCATACTGCCGAGGATTTGAGGGTGCTGCCTGTTCTGAACTCCTCCTACTCCTCATCCTGCCTTTGGGGGTACAAAAAATAGTAATTTGGGCCTAGTCTGGGTCTCTACGTGTGAGATACATACACCTTTTGATATCATATTTTCTATTCCGCTATTCAATTTAAACCTTTGGGTATAAACAATTAAATTGTGGGATAGTCTGTGTCGGTACGTGTGAGATACACCTTTCCAATTTTTGGGGTGCATCTCATACTGCCGAGGATTTGAGGGTGCTGCCTCTTCCGAACTCCTCCTACTCCTCATCCTGCCTTTGGGGGTACAAAAAATAGTAATTTGGGCCTAGTCTGGGTCTCTACGTGTGAGATACATACACCTTTTGATATCATGTTTTCTATTCCGCTATTCAATTTAAACCTTTGGGTATAATCAATTAAATTGCGGGATAGTCTGTGTCTGTACGTGTGAGATACACCTTTCCAATTTTTGGGGTGCATCTCATACTGCCGAGGATTTGAGGGTGCTGCCTGTTCCGAACTCATCCTACTCCTCATCCTGCCTTTGGGGGTACAAAAAATAGTAATTTGGGCCTAGTCTGGGTCTCTACGTGTGAGATACATACACCTTTTGATATCATATTTTCTATTCCGCTATTCAATCTAAACCTTTGGGTATAAACAATTAAATTGCGGGATAGTCTGTGTCGGTACGTATGAGATACACCTTTCCAATTTTTGGGGTGCATCTCATACTGCCGAGGATTTGAGGGTGCTGCCTGTTCCGAACTCCTCCTACTCCTTATCCTGCCTTTGGGGGTACAAAAAATAGTAATTTGGGCCTAGTCTGGGTCTCTACGTGTGAGATACATACACCTTTTGATATCATATTTTCTATTCCGCTATTCAATCTATACCTTTGGGTATAAACAATTAAATTGCAGGATAGTCTGTGTCGGTACGTGTGAGATACACCTTTCCAATTTTTGGGGTGCATCTGATACTTCCGAGGATTTGAGGGTGCTGCCTGTGCGGAACTCCTCCTACTCCTCATCCTGCCTTTGGGGGTACAAAAAATAGTAATTTGGGCCTAGTCTGGGTCTCTACGTGTGAGATACATACACCTTTTGATATCATGTTTTCTATTCCGCTATTCAATTTAAACCTTTGGGTATAATCAATCAAATTGCGGGATAGTCTGTGTCGGTACGTGTGAGATACACCTTTCCAATTTTTGGGGTGCATCTCATACTGCAGAGGATTTGAGGGTGCTGCCTGTTCCGAACTCCTCCTACTCCTCATCCTGCCTTTGGGGGTACAAAAAATAGTAATTTGGGCGTAGTCTGGGTCTCTACGTGTGAGATACATACACCTTTTGATATCATATTTTCTATTCCGCTATTCAATCTACACCTTTGGGTATAAACAATTAAATTGCGGGATAGTCTGTGTCGGTACATGTGAGATACACCTTTCCAATTTTTGGGGTGCATCTCATACTGCCGAGGATTTAAAGGTGCTGCCTGTTCTGAACTCCTCCTACTCCTCATCCTGCCTTTGGGGGTACAAAAAATAGTAATTTGGGCCTAGTCTGGGTCTCTACGTGTGAGATACATACACCTTTTGATATCATATTTTCTATTCCGCTATTCAATTTAAACCTTTGGGTATAAACAATTAAGTTGTGGGATAGTCTGTGTCGGTACGTGTGAGATACACCTTTCCAATTTTTGGGGTGCATCTCATACTGCCGAGGATTTGAGGGTGCTGCCTCTTCCGAACTCCTCCTACTCCTCATCCTGCCTTTGGGGGTACAAAAAATAGTAATTTGGGCCTAGTCTGGGTCTCTACGTGTGAGATACATACACCTTTTGATATCATGTTTTCTATTCCGCTATTCAATCTAAACCTTTGGGTATAAACAATTAAATTGCGGGATAGTCTGTGTCGGTACGTGTGAGATACACCTTTCCAATTTTTGGGGTGCATCTCATACTGCCGAGGATTTGAGGGTGCTGCCTGTTCCGAACTCCTCCTACTCCTCATCCTGCCTTTGGGGGTACAAAAAATAGTAATTTGGGCCTAGTCTGGGTCTCTACGTGTGAGATACATACACCTTTTGATATCATATTTTCTATTCCGCTATTCAATCTAAACCTTTGGGTATAAACAATTAAATTGCGGGATAGTCTGTGTCGGTACGTGTGAGATACACCTTTCCAATTTTTGGGGTGCATCTCATACTGCCGAGGATTTGAGGGTGCTGCCTGTTCCGAACTCCTCCTACTCCTCATCCTGCCTTTGGGGGTACAAAAAAATAGTAATTTGGGCCTAGTCTGGGTCTCTACGTGTGAGATACATACACCTTTTGATATCATATTTTCTATTCCGCTATTCAATCTACACCTTTGGTTATAAACAATTAAATTGCAGGATAGTCTGTGTCGGTACGTGTGAGATACACCTTTCCAATTTTTGGGGTGCATCTGATACTTCCGAGGATTTGAGGGTGCTGCCTTTGCGGAACTCCTCCTACTCCTTATCCTGCCTTTGGGGGTACAAAATATAGTAATTTGGGCCTAGTCTGGGTCTCTACGTGTGAGATACATACACCTTTTGATATCATGTTTTCTATTCCGCTATTCAATTTAAAGCTTTGGGTATAATCAATTAAATTGCGGGATAGTCTGTGTCGGTACGTGTGAGATACACCTTTCCAATTTTTGGGGTGCATCTCATGCTGCCGAGGATTTGAGGGTGCTGCCTGTTCCGAACTCCTCCTACTCCTCATCCTGCCTTTGGGGGTACAAACAATAGTAATTTGGGTCTAGTCTGGGTCTCTACGTAATTTCTATTCCGCTATTCAATCTAAACCTTTGGGTATAAACAATTAAATTGCGGGATAGTCTGTGTCGGTACGTGTGAGATACACCTTTCCAATTTTTGGGGTGCATCTCATACTGCCGAGGATTTGAGGGTGCTGCCTCTTCCGAACTCCTCCTACTCCTCATCCTGCCTTTGGGGGAACAAAAAATAGTAATTTGGGCCTAGTCTGGGTCTCTAAGTGTTGGATACATACACCTTTTGATATCATATTTTCTATTCCGCTATTCAATCTACACCTTTGGGTATAAACAATTAAATTGCGGGATAGTCTGTGTCGGTACGTGTGAGATACACCTTTCCAATTTTTGGGGTGCATCTCATACTGCCGAGGATTTGAGGGTGCTGCCTGTTCCAAACTCCTCCTACTCCTCATCCTGCCTTTGGGGGTGCAAAAAATAGTAATTTGGGCCTAGTCTGGGTCTCTACGTGTGAGATACATACACCTTTTGATATCATATTTTCTATTTCGCCATTCAATCTAAACCTTTGGGTATAATCAATTAAATTGCAGGATAGTCCGTGTCGGTACGTGTGAGATACACCTTTCCAATTTTTGGGGTGCATCTCATACTGCCGAGGATTTGAGGGTGCTGCCTGTTCCGAACTCCTCCTACTCCTCATCCTGCCTTTGGGGGTACAAAAAATAGTAATTTGGGCGTAGTCTGGGTCTCTACGTGTGAGATACATACACCTTTTGATATCATATTTTCTATTCCGCTATTCAATCTACACCTTTGGGTATAAACAATTAAATTGCGGGATAGTCTGTGTCTGTACGTGTGAGATACATCTTTCCAATTTTTGGGGTGCATCTCATACTGCCGAGGATTTGAGGGTGCTGCCTGTTCCGAACTCATCCTACTCCTCATCCTGCCTTTGGGGGTACAAAAAATAGTAATTTGGGCCTAGTCTGGGTCTCTACGTGTGAGATACATACACCTTTTGATATCATATTTTCTATTCCGCTATTCAATGTAAACCTTTGGGTATAAACAATTAAATTGCGGGATAGTCTGTGTCGGTACGTGTGAGATACACCTTTCCAATTTTTGGGGTGCATCTCATACTGCCGAGGATTTGAGGGTGCTGCCTGTTCCGAACTCCTCCTACTCCTCATCCTGCCTTTGGGGGTACAAAAAATAGTAATTTGGGCCTAGTCTGGGTCTCTACGAGTGAGATACATACACCTTTTGATATCATATTTTCTATTCCGCTATTCAATCTACACCTTTGGGTATAAACAATTAAATTGCGGGATAGTCTGTGTCTGTACGTGTGAGATACATCTTTCCAATTTTTGGGGTGCATCTCATACTGCCGAGGATTTGAGGGTGCTGCCTGTTCCGAACTCATCCTACTCCTCATCCTGCCTTTGGGGGTACAAAAAATAGTAATTTGGGCCTAGTCTGGGTCTCTACGTGTGAGATACATACACCTTTTGATATCATATTTTCTATTCCGCTATTCAATGTAAACCTTTGGGTATAAACAATTAAATTGCGGGATAGTCTGTGTCGGTACGTGTGAGATACACCTTTCCAATTTTTGGGGTGCATCTCATACTGCCGAGGATTTGAGGGTGCTGCCTGTTCCGAACTCCTCCTACTCCTCATCCTGCCTTTGGGGGTACAAAAAATAGTAATTTGGGCCTAGTCTGGGTCTCTACGTGTGAGATACATACACCTTTTGATATCATATTTTCTATTGCACTATTCAATCTAAACCTTTGGGTATAAACAATTAAATTGCGGCATAGTCTGTGTCGGTACGTGTGAGATACACCTTTCCAATTTTTGGGGTGCATCTGATACTTCCGAGGATTTGAGGGTGCTGCATGTGCGGAACTCCTCCTACTCCTCATCTTGCCTTTGGGGGTACAAAAAATAGTAATTTGGGACTAGTCTGGGTCTCTACGTGTGAGATACATACACCTTTTGATATCATGTTTTCTATTCCGCTATTCAATTTAAACCTTTGGGTATAATCAATTAAATTGCGGGATAGTCTGTGTCGGTACGTGTGAGATACACCTTTCCAATTTTTGGGGTGCATCTCATACTGCCGAGGATTTGAGGGTGCTGCCTGTTCCGAACTCCTCCTACTCCTCATCCTGCCTTTGGGGGTACAAAACATAGTAATTTGGGCATAGTCTGGGTCTCTACGTGTGAGATACATACACCTTTTGATATCATATTTTCTATTCCGCTATTCAATCTACACCTTTGGGTATAAACAATTAAATTGCGGGATAGTCTGTGTCGGTACATGTGAGATACACCTTTCCAATTTTTGGGGTGCATCTCATACTGCCGAGGATTTGAGGGTGCTGCCTGTTCCGAACTCCTCCTACTCCTCATCCTGCCTTTGGGGGTACAAAAAATAGTAATTTGGGCCTAGTCTGGGTCTCTACGTGTGAGATACATACACCTTTTGATATCATATTTTCTATTCCACTATTCAATTTAAACCTTTGGGTATAAACAATTAAATTGGGGGATAGTCTGTGTCGGTACGTGTGAGATACACCTTTCCAATTTTTGGGGTGCATCTCATACTGCCGAGGATTTGAGGGTGCTGCTTCTTCCGAACTCCTCCTACTCCTCATCCTGCCTTTGGGGGAACAAAAAATAGTAATTTGGGCCTAGTCTGGGTCTCTACGTGTTAGATACATACACCTTTTGATATCATATTTTCTATTCCGCTATTCAATCTAAACCTTTGGGTATAAACAATTAAATAGCGGGATAGTCTGTGTCGGTACGTGTGAGATACACCTTTCCAATTTTTGGGGTGCATCTGATACTTCCGAGAATTTGAGGGTGCTGCCTGTGCGGAACTCCTCCTACTCCTCATCCTGCCTTTGGGGGTACAAAAAATAGTAATTTGGGCCTAGTCTGGGTCTCTACGTGTGAGATACATACACCTTTTGATATCATGTTTTCTATTCCGCTATTCAATTTAAACCTTTGGGTATAATCAATCAAATTGCGGGATAGTCTGTGTCGGTACGTGTGAGATACACCTTTCCAATTTTTGGGGTGCATCTCATACTGCCGAGGATTTGCGGGTGCTGCCTGTTCCGAACTCCTCCTACTCCTCATCCTGCCTTTGGGGGTACAAAAAATAGTAATTTGGGCGTAGTCTGGGTCTCTACGTGTGAGATACATACACCTTTTGATATCATATTTTCTATTCCGCTATTCAATTTACACCTTTGGGTATAAACAATTAAATTGCGGGATAGTCTGTGTCGGTACATGTGAGATACACCTTTCCAATTTTTGGGGTGCATCTCATACTGCCGAGGATTTGAGGGTGCTGCCTGTTCTGAACTCCTCCTACTCCTCATCCTGCCTTTGGGGGTACAAAAAATAGTAATTTGGGCCTAGTCTGGGTCTCTACGTGTGAGATACATACACCTTTTGATATCATATTTTCTATTCCGCTATTCAATTTAAACCTTTGGGTATAAACAATTAAATTGTGGGATAGTCTGTGTCGGTACGTGTGAGATACACCTTTCCAATTTTTGGGGTGCATCTGATACTTCCGAGGATTTGAGGGTGCTGCCTGTGCGGAACTCCTCCTACTCCTCATCCTGCCTTTGGGGGTACAAAAAATAGTAATTTGGGTCTAGTCTGGGTCTCTACGTAATTTCTATTCCGCTATTCAATCTAAACCTTTGGGTATAAACAATTAAATTGCGGGATAGTCTGTGTCGGTACGTGTGAGATACACCTTTCCAATTTTTGGGGTGCATCTCATACTGCCGAGGATTTGAGGGTGCTGCCTCTTCCGAACTCCTCCTACTCCTCATCCTGCCTTTGGGGGAACAAAAAATAGTAATTTGGGCCTAGTCTGGGTCTCTACGTGTGAGATACATACACCTTTTGATATCATATTTTCTATTCCGCTATTCAATGTAATCCTTTGGGTATAAACAATTAAATTGCGGGATAGTCTGTGTCGGTACGTGTGAGATACACCTTTCCAATTTTTGGGGTGCATCTGATACTTCCAAGGATTTGAGGGTGCTGCCTTTGCGGAACTCCTCCTACTCCTCATCCTGCCTTTGGGGGTACAAAAAATAGTAATTTGGGCCTAGTCTGGGTCTCTACGTGTGAGATACATACACCTTTTGATATCATGTTTTCTATTCCGCTATTCAATTTAAAGCTTTGGGTATAATCAATTAAATTGTGGGATAGTCTGTGTCGGTACGTGTGAGATACACAATTCCAATTTTTGGGGTGCATCTCATACTGCCGAGGATTTGAGGGTGCTGCCTGTTCCGAACTCCTCCCGCTCCTCATCCTGCCTTTGGGGGTACAAAAAATAGTAATTTGGGCCTAGTCTGGGTCTCTACGTAAATTCTATTCCGCTATTCAATCTAAACCTTTGGGTATAAACAATTAAATAGCGGGATAGTCTTTGTCGGTACGTGTGAGATACACCTTTCCAATTTTTGGGGTGCATCTCATACTGCCGAGGATTTGAGGGTGCTGCCTGTTCCGAACTCCTCCTACTCCTCATCCTGCCTTTGGGGATGCAAAAAATAGTAATTTGGGCCTAGTCTGGGTCTCTACGTGTGAGATACATACACCTTTTGATATCATATTTTCTATTCCGCTATTCAATCTAAACCTTTGGGTATAAACAATTAAATTGCGGGATAGTCTGTGTCGGTACGTGTGAGATACACCTTTCCAATTTTTGGGTTGCATCTCATACTGCCGAGGATTTGAGGGTGCTGCCTGTTCCGAACTCCTCCAACTCCTCATCCTGCCTTTGGGGGGTACAAAAAATAGTAATTTGGGCTTAGTCTGGGTCTCTACGTGTGAGATACATACACCTTTTGATATAATATTTTCTATTCCACTATTCAATCTAAACCTTTGGGTATAAACAATTAAATTGCGGCATAGTCTGTGTCGGTACGTGTGAGATACACCTTTCCAATTTTTGGGGTGCATCTGATACTTCCGAGGATTTGAGGGTGCTGCCTGTTCCAAACTCCTCCTACTCCTCATCCTGCCTTTGGGGGTACAAAAAATAGTAATTTGGGCCTAGTCTGGGTCTCTACGTGTGAGATACATACACCTTTTGATATCATGTTTTCTATTCCGCTATTCAATTTAAACCTTTGGGTATAATCAATTAAATTGCGGGATAGTCTGTGTCGGTACGTGTGAGATACACCTTTCCAATTTTTGGGGTGCATCTCATACTGCCGAGGATTTGAGGGTGCTGCCTGTTCCAAACTCCTCCTACTCCTCATCCTGCCTTTGGGGGTACAAAAAATAGTAATTTGGGCCTAGTCTTGGTCTCTACGTATTTTCTATTCTGCTATTCAATCTAAACCTTTGGGTATAAACAATTAAATTGCGGGATAGTCTGTGTCGGTACGTGTGAGATACACCTTTCCAATTTTTGGTGTGCATCTCATACTGCAGAGGATTTGAGGGTGCTGCCTGTTCCGAACTCCTCCTACTCCTCATCCTGGCTTTGGGGGTACAAAAAATAGTAATTTGGGCCTAGTCTGGGTCTCTACATGTGAGATACATACACCTTTTGATATCATATTTTCTATTCCGCTATTCAATCTACACCTTTGGGTATAAACAATTAAATTGCGGGATAGTCTGTGTCTGTACGTGTGAGATACACCTTTCCAATTTTTGGGGTGCATCTCATACTGCCGAGGATTTGAGGGTGCTGCCTGTTCCGAACTCATCCTACTCCTCATCCTGCCTTTGGGGGTACAAAAAAATAGTAATTTGGGCCTAGTCTGGGTCTCTACGTGTGAGATACATACACCTTTTGATATCATATTTTCTATTCCGCTATTCAATTTAAAGCTTAGGGTATAATCAATTAAATTGCGGGATAGTCTGTGTCGGTACGTGTGACATACACCTTTCCAATTATTGGGGTGCATCTCATACTGCCGAGGATTTGAGGGTGCTGCCTCTTCCGAACTCCTCCTACTCCTCATCCTGCCTTTGGGGGAACAAAAAATAGTAATTTGGGCCTAGTCTGGGTCTCTACGTGTGAGATACATACACCTTTTGATATCATGTTTTCTATTCCGCTATTCAATTTAAACCTTTGGGTATAATCAATTAAATTGCGGGATAGTCTGTGTCTGTACGTGTGAGATACAACTTTCCAATTTTTGGGGTGCATCTCATACTGCCGAGGATTTGAGGGTGCTGCCTGTTCCGAACTCATCCTACTCCTCATCCTGCCTTTGGGGGTACAAAAAATAGTAATTTGGGCCTAGTCTGGGTCTCTACGTGTGAGATACATACACCTTTTGATATCATATTTTCTATTCCGCTATTCAATCTAAACCTTTGGGTATAAACAATTAAATTGCGGGATAGTCTGTGTCGGTACGTGTGAGATACACCTTTCCAATTTTTGGGGTGCATCTCATACTGCCGAGGATTTGAGGGTGCTGCCTGTTCCGAACTCCTCCTACTCCTCATCCTGCCTTTGGGGGTACAAAAAATAGTAATTTGGGCCTATTCTGGGTCTCTACGTGTGAGATACATACACCTTTTGATATCATATTTTCTATTCCGCTATTCAATCTACACCTTTGGGTATAAACAATTAAATTGCAGGATAGTCTGTGTCGGTACGTGTGAGATACACCTTTCCAATTTTTGGGGTGCATCTGATACTTCCGAGGATTTGAGGGTGCTGCCTTTGCGGAACTCCTCCTACTCCTCATCCTGCCTTTGGGGGTACAAAATATAGTAATTTGGGCCTAGTCTGGGTCTCTACGTGTGAGATACATACACCTTTTGATATCATGTTTTCTATTCCGCTATTCAATTTAAAGCTTAGGGTATAATCAATTAAATTGCGGGATAGTCTGTGTCGGTACGTGTGAGATACACCTTTCCAATTTTTGGGGTGCATCTCATGCTGCCGAGGATTTGAGGGTGCTGCCTGTTCCGAACTCCTCCTACTCCTCATCCTGCCTTTGGGGGTACAAACAATAGTAATTTGGGTCTAGTCTGGGTCTCTACGTAATTTCTATTCCGCTATTCAATCTAAACCTTTGGGTATAAACAATTAAATTGCGGGATAGTCTGTGTCGGTACGTGTGAGATACACCTTTCCAATTTTTGGGGTGCATCTCATACTGCCGAGGATTTGAGGGTGCTGCCTCTTCCGAACTCCTACTCCTCATCCTGCCTTTGGGGGTACAAAAAATAGTAATTTGGGCCTAGTCTGGGTCTCTACGTGTGAGATACATACACCTTTTGATATCATGTTTTCTATTCCGCTATTCAATTTAAACCTTTGGGTATAATCAATCAAATTGCGGGATAGTCTGTGTCGGTACGTGTGAGATACACCTTTCCAATTTTTGGGGTGCATCTCATACTGCAGAGGATTTGAGGGTGCTGCCTGTTCCGAACTCCTCCTACTCCTCATCCTGCCTTTGGGGGTACAAAAAATAGTAATTTGGGCGTAGTCTGGGTCTCTACGTGTGAGATACATACACCTTTTGATATCATATTTTCTATTCCGCTATTCAATCTACACCTTTGGGTATAAACAATTAAATTGCGGGATAGTCTGTGTCGGTACATGTGAGATACACCTTTCCAATTTTTGGGGTGCATCTCATACTGCCGAGGATTTGAGGGTGCTGCCTGTTCTGAACTCCTCCTACTCCTCATCCTGCCTTTGGGGGTACAAAAAATAGTAATTTGGGCCTAGTCTGGGTCTCTACGTGTGAGATACATACACCTTTTGATATCATATTTTCTATTCCGCTATTCAATTTAAACCTTTGGGTATAAACAATTAAATTGTGGGATAGTCTGTGTCGGTACGTGTGAGATACACCTTTCCAATTTTTGGGGTGCATCTCATACTGCCGAGGATTTGAGGGTGCTGCCTCTTCCGAACTCCTCCTACTCCTCATCCTGCCTTTGGGGGTACAAAAAATAGTAATTTGGGCCTAGTCTGGGTCTCTACGTGTGAGATACATACACCTTTTGATATCATGTTTTCTATTCCGCTATTCAATTTAAACCTTTGGGTATAATCAATTAAATTGCGGGATAGTCTGTGTCTGTACGTGTGAGATACACCTTTCCAATTTTTGGGGTGCATCTCATACTGCCGAGGATTTGAGGGTGCTGCCTGTTCCGAACTCATCCTACTCCTCATCCTGCCTTTGGGGGTACAAAAAATAGTAATTTGGGCCTAGTCTGGGTCTCTACGTGTGAGATACATACACCTTTTGATATCATATTTTCTATTCCGCTATTCAATCTAAACCTTTGGGTATAAACAATTAAATTGCGGGATAGTCTGTGTCGGTACGTATGAGATACACCTTTCCAATTTTTGGGGTGCATCTCATACTGCCGAGGATTTGAGGGTGCTGCCTGTTCCGAACTCCTCCTACTCCTCATCCTGCCTTTGGGGGTACAAAAAATAGTAATTTGGGCCTAGTCTGGGTCTCTACGTGTGAGATACATACACCTTTTGATATCATATTTTCTATTCCGCTATTCAATCTATACCTTTGGGTATAAACAATTAAATTGCAGGATAGTCTGTGTCGGTACGTGTGAGATACACCTTTCCAATTTTTGGGGTGCATCTGATACTTCCGAGGATTTGAGGGTGCTGCCTGTGCGGAACTCCTCCTACTCCTCATCCTGCCTTTGGGGGTACAAAAAATAGTAATTTGGGCCTAGTCTGGGTCTCTACGTGTGAGATACATACACCTTTTGATATCATGTTTTCTATTCCGCTATTCAATTTAAACCTTTGGGTATAATCAATCAAATTGCGGGATAGTCTGTGTCGGTACGTGTGAGATATACCTTTCCAATTTTTGGGGTGCATCTCATACTGCAGAGGATTTGAGGGTGCTGCCTGTTCCGAACTCCTCCTACTCCTCATCCTGCCTTTGGGGGTACAAAAAATAGTAATTTGGGCGTAGTCTGGGTCTCTACGTGTGAGATACATACACCTTTTGATATCATATTTTCTATTCCGCTATTCAATCTACACCTTTGGGTATAAACAATTAAATTGCGGGATAGTCTGTGTCGGTACATGTGAGATACACCTTTCCAATTTTTGGGGTGCATCTCATACTGCCGAGGATTTAAAGGTGCTGCCTGTTCTGAACTCCTCCTACTCCTCATCCTGCCTTTGGGGGTACAAAAAATAGTAATTTGGGCCTAGTCTGGGTCTCTACGTGTGAGATACATACACCTTTTGATATCATATTTTCTATTCCGCTATTCAATTTAAACCTTTGGGTATAAACAATTAAGTTGTGGGATAGTCTGTGTCGGTACGTGTGAGATACACCTTTCCAATTTTTGGGGTGCATCTCATACTGCCGAGGATTTGAGGGTGCTGCCTCTTCCGAACTCCTCCTACTCCTCATCCTGCCTTTGGGGGTACAAAAAATAGTAATTTGGGCCTAGTCTGGGTCTCTACGTGTGAGATACATACACCTTTTGATATCATGTTTTCTATTCCGCTATTCAATCTAAACCTTTGGGTATAAACAATTAAATTGCGGGATAGTCTGTGTCGGTACGTGTGAGATACACCTTTCCAATTTTTGGGGTGCATCTCATACTGCCGAGGATTTGAGGGTGCTGCCTGTTCCGAACTCCTCCTACTCCTCATCCTGCCTTTGGGGGTACAAAAAATAGTAATTTGGGCCTAGTCTGGGTCTCTACGTGTGAGATACATACACCTTTTGATATCATATTTTCTATTCCGCTATTCAATCTAAACCTTTGGGTATAAACAATTAAATTGCGGGATAGTCTGTGTCGGTACGTGTGAGATACACCTTTCCAATTTTTGGGGTGCATCTCATACTGCCGAGGATTTGAGGGTGCTGCCTGTTCCGAACTCCTCCTACTCCTCATCCTGCCTTTGGGGGTACAAAAAAATAGTAATTTGGGCCTAGTCTGGGTCTCTACGTGTGAGATACATACACCTTTTGATATCATATTTTCTATTCCGCTATTCAATCTACACCTTTGGTTATAAACAATTAAATTGCAGGATAGTCTGTGTCGGTACGTGTGAGATACACCTTTCCAATTTTTGGGGTGCATCTGATACTTCCGAGGATTTGAGGGTGCTGCCTTTGCGGAACTCCTCCTACTCCTTATCCTGCCTTTGGGGGTACAAAATATAGTAATTTGGGCCTAGTCTGGGTCTCTACGTGTGAGATACATACACCTTTTGATATCATGTTTTCTATTCCGCTATTCAATTTAAAGCTTTGGGTATAATCAATTAAATTGCGGGATAGTCTGTGTCGGTACGTGTGAGATACACCTTTCCAATTTTTGGGGTGCATCTCATGCTGCCGAGGATTTGAGGGTGCTGCCTGTTCCGAACTCCTCCTACTCCTCATCCTGCCTTTGGGGGTACAAACAATAGTAATTTGGGTCTAGTCTGGGTCTCTACGTAATTTCTATTCCGCTATTCAATCTAAACCTTTGGGTATAAACAATTAAATTGCGGGATAGTCTGTGTCGGTACGTGTGAGATACACCTTTCCAATTTTTGGGGTGCATCTCATACTGCCGAGGATTTGAGGGTGCTGCCTCTTCCGAACTCCTCCTACTCCTCATCCTGCCTTTGGGGGAACAAAAAATAGTAATTTGGGCCTAGTCTGGGTCTCTAAGTGTTAGATACATACACCTTTTGATATCATATTTTCTATTCCGCTATTCAATCTACACCTTTGGGTATAAACAATTAAATTGCGGGATAGTCTGTGTCGGTACGTGTGAGATACACCTTTCCAATTTTTGGGGTGCATCTCATACTGCCGAGGATTTGAGGGTGCTGCCTGTTCCAAACTCCTCCTACTCCTCATCCTGCCTTTGGGGGTGCAAAAAATAGTAATTTGGGCCTAGTCTGGGTCTCTACGTGTGAGATACATACACCTTTTGATATCATATTTTCTATTTCGCCATTCAATCTAAACCTTTGGGTATAATCAATTAAATTGCAGGATAGTCCGTGTCGGTACGTGTGAGATACACCTTTCCAATTTTTGGGGTGCATCTCATACTGCCGAGGATTTGAGGGTGCTGCCTGTTCCGAACTCCTCCTACTCCTCATCCTGCCTTTGGGGGTACAAAAAATAGTAATTTGGGCGTAGTCTGGGTCTCTACGTGTGAGATACATACACCTTTTGATATCATATTTTCTATTCCGCTATTCAATCTACACCTTTGGGTATAAACAATTAAATTGCGGGATAGTCTGTGTCTGTACGTGTGAGATACATCTTTCCAATTTTTGGGGTGCATCTCATACTGCCGAGGATTTGAGGGTGCTGCCTGTTCCGAACTCATCCTACTCCTCATCCTGCCTTTGGGGGTACAAAAAATAGTAATTTGGGCCTAGTCTGGGTCTCTACGTGTGAGATACATACACCTTTTGATATCATATTTTCTATTCCGCTATTCAATGTAAACCTTTGGGTATAAACAATTAAATTGCGGGATAGTCTGTGTCGGTACGTGTGAGATACACCTTTCCAATTTTTGGGGTGCATCTCATACTGCCGAGGATTTGAGGGTGCTGCCTGTTCCGAACTCCTCCTACTCCTCATCCTGCCTTTGGGGGTACAAAAAATAGTAATTTGGGCCTAGTCTGGGTCTCTACGAGTGAGATACATACACCTTTTGATATCATATTTTCTATTCCGCTATTCAATCTACACCTTTGGGTATAAACAATTAAATTGCGGGATAGTCTGTGTCTGTACGTGTGAGATACATCTTTCCAATTTTTGGGGTGCATCTCATACTGCCGAGGATTTGAGGGTGCTGCCTGTTCCGAACTCATCCTACTCCTCATCCTGCCTTTGGGGGTACAAAAAATAGTAATTTGGGCCTAGTCTGGGTCTCTACGTGTGAGATACATACACCTTTTGATATCATATTTTCTATTCCGCTATTCAATGTAAACCTTTGGGTATAAACAATTAAATTGCGGGATAGTCTGTGTCGGTACGTGTGAGATACACCTTTCCAATTTTTGGGGTGCATCTCATACTGCCGAGGATTTGAGGGTGCTGCCTGTTCCGAACTCCTCCTACTCCTCATCCTGCCTTTGGGGGTACAAAAAATAGTAATTTGGGCCTAGTCTGGGTCTCTACGTGTGAGATACATACACCTTTTGATATCATATTTTCTATTGCACTATTCAATCTAAACCTTTGGGTATAAACAATTAAATTGCGGCATAGTCTGTGTCGGTACGTGTGAGATACACCTTTCCAATTTTTGGGGTGCATCTGATACTTCCGAGGATTTGAGGGTGCTGCCTGTGCGGAACTCCTCCTACTCCTCATCTTGCCTTTGGGGGTACAAAAAATAGTAATTTGGGACTAGTCTGGGTCTCTACGTGTGAGATACATACACCTTTTGATATCATGTTTTCTATTCCGCTATTCAATTTAAACCTTTGGGTATAATCAATTAAATTGCGGGATAGTCTGTGTCGGTACGTGTGAGATACACCTTTCCAATTTTTGGGGTGCATCTCATACTGCCGAGGATTTGAGGGTGCTGCCTGTTCCGAACTCCTCCTACTCCTCATCCTGCCTTTGGGGGTACAAAACATAGTAATTTGGGCATAGTCTGGGTCTCTACGTGTGAGATACATACACCTTTTGATATCATATTTTCTATTCCGCTATTCAATCTACACCTTTGGGTATAAACAATTAAATTGCGGGATAGTCTGTGTCGGTACATGTGAGATACACCTTTCCAATTTTTGGGGTGCATCTCATACTGCCGAGGATTTGAGGGTGCTGCCTGTTCCGAACTCCTCCTACTCCTCATCCTGCCTTTGGGGGTACAAAAAATAGTAATTTGGGCCTAGTCTGGGTCTCTACGTGTGAGATACATACACCTTTTGATATCATATTTTCTATTCCACTATTCAATTTAAACCTTTGGGTATAAACAATTAAATTGGGGGATAGTCTGTGTCGGTACGTGTGAGATACACCTTTCCAATTTTTGGGGTGCATCTCATACTGCCGAGGATTTGAGGGTGCTGCTTCTTCCGAACTCCTCCTACTCCTCATCCTGCCTTTGGGGGAACAAAAAATAGTAATTTGGGCCTAGTCTGGGTCTCTACGTGTTAGATACATACACCTTTTGATATCATATTTTCTATTCCGCTATTCAATTTAAACCTTTGGGTATAAACAATTAAATAGCGGGATAGTCTGTGTCGGTACGTGTGAGATACACCTTTCCAATTTTTGGGGTGCATCTGATACTTCCGAGAATTTGAGGGTGCTGCCTGTGCGGAACTCCTCCTACTCCTCATCCTGCCTTTGGGGGTACAAAAAATAGTAATTTGGGCCTAGTCTGGGTCTCTACGTGTGAGATACATACACCTTTTGATATCATGTTTTCTATTCCGCTATTCAATTTAAACCTTTGGGTATAATCAATCAAATTGCGGGATAGTCTGTGTCGGTACGTGTGAGATACACCTTTCCAATTTTTGGGGTGCATCTCATACTGCCGAGGATTTGCGGGTGCTGCCTGTTCCGAACTCCTCCTACTCCTCATCCTGCCTTTGGGGGTACAAAAAATAGTAATTTGGGCGTAGTCTGGGTCTCTACGTGTGAGATACATACACCTTTTGATATCATATTTTCTATTCCGCTATTCAATTTACACCTTTGGGTATAAACAATTAAATTGCGGGATAGTCTGTGTCGGTACATGTGAGATACACCTTTCCAATTTTTGGGGTGCATCTCATACTGCCGAGGATTTGAGGGTGTTGCCTGTTCTGAACTCCTCCTACTCCTCATCCTGCCTTTGGGGGTACAAAAAATAGTAATTTGGGCCTAGTCTGGGTCTCTACGTGTGAGATACATACACCTTTTGATATCATATTTTCTATTCCGCTATTCAATTTAAACCTTTGGGTATAAACAATTAAATTGTGGGATAGTCTGTGTCGGTACGTGTGAGATACACCTTTCCAATTTTTGGGGTGCATCTGATACTTCCGAGGATTTGAGGGTGCTGCCTGTGCGGAACTCCTCCTACTCCTCATCCTGCCTTTGGGGGTACAAAAAATAGTAATTTGGGTCTAGTCTGGGTCTCTACGTAATTTCTATTCCGCTATTCAATCTAAACCTTTGGGTATAAACAATTAAATTGCGGGATAGTCTGTGTCGGTACGTGTGAGATACACCTTTCCAATTTTTGGGGTGCATCTCATACTGCCGAGGATTTGAGGGTGCTGCCTCTTCCGAACTCCTCCTACTCCTCATCCTGCCTTTGGGGGAACAAAAAATAGTAATTTGGGCCTAGTCTGGGTCTCTACGTGTGAGATACATACACCTTTTGATATCATATTTTCTATTCCGCTATTCAATGTAATCCTTTGGGTATAAACAATTAAATTGCGGGATAGTCTGTGTCGGTACGTGTGAGATACACCTTTCCAATTTTTGGGGTGCATCTGATACTTCCAAGGATTTGAGGGTGCTGCCTTTGCGGAACTCCTCCTACTCCTCATCCTGCCTTTGGGGGTACAAAAAATAGTAATTTGGGCCTAGTCTGGGTCTCTACGTGTGAGATACATACACCTTTTGATATCATGTTTTCTATTCCGCTATTCAATTTAAAGCTTTGGGTATAATCAATTAAATTGTGGGATAGTCTGTGTCGGTACGTGTGAGATACACAATTCCAATTTTTGGGGTGCATCTCATACTGCCGAGGATTTGAGGGTGCTGCCTGTTCCGAACTCCTCCCGCTCCTCATCCTGCCTTTGGGGGTACAAAAAATAGTAATTTGGGCCTAGTCTGGGTCTCTACGTAAATTCTATTCCGCTATTCAATCTAAACCTTTGGGTATAAACAATTAAATAGCGGGATAGTCTGTGTCGGTACGTGTGAGATACACCTTTCCAATTTTTGGGGTGCATCTCATACTGCCGAGGATTTGAGGGTGCTGCCTGTTCCGAACTCCTCCTACTCCTCATCCTGCCTTTGGGGATGCAAAAAATAGTAATTTGGGCCTAGTCTGGGTCTCTACGTGTGAGATACATACACCTTTTGATATCATATTTTCTATTCCGCTATTCAATCTAAACCTTTGGGTATAAACAATTAAATTGCGGGATAGTCTGTGTCGGTACGTGTGAGATACACCTTTCCAATTTTTGGGTTGCATCTCATACTGCCGAGGATTTGAGGGTGCTGCCTGTTCCGAACTCCTCCAACTCCTCATCCTGCCTTTGGGGGGTACAAAAAATAGTAATTTGGGCTTAGTCTGGGTCTCTACGTGTGAGATACATACACCTTTTGATATAATATTTTCTATTCCACTATTCAATCTAAACCTTTGGGTATAAACAATTAAATTGCGGCATAGTCTGTGTCGGTACGTGTGAGATACACCTTTCCAATTTTTGGGGTGCATCTGATACTTCCGAGGATTTGAGGGTGCTGCCTGTTCCAAACTCCTCCTACTCCTCATCCTGCCTTTGGGGGTACAAAAAATAGTAATTTGGGCCTAGTCTGGGTCTCTACGTGTGAGATACATACACCTTTTGATATCATGTTTTCTATTCCGCTATTCAATTTAAACCTTTGGGTATAATCAATTAAATTGCGGGATAGTCTGTGTCGGTACGTGTGAGATACACCTTTCCAATTTTTGGGGTGCATCTCATACTGCCGAGGATTTGAGGGTGCTGCCTGTTCCAAACTCCTCCTACTCCTCATCCTGCCTTTGGGGGTACAAAAAATAGTAATTTGGGCCTAGTCTTGGTCTCTACGTATTTTCTATTCTGCTATTCAATCTAAACCTTTGGGTATAAACAATTAAATTGCGGGATAGTCTGTGTCGGTACGTGTGAGATACACCTTTCCAATTTTTGGTGTGCATCTCATACTGCAGAGGATTTGAGGGTGCTGCCTGTTCCGAACTCCTCCTACTCCTCATCCTGGCTTTGGGGGTACAAAAAATAGTAATTTGGGCCTAGTCTGGGTCTCTACATGTGAGATACATACACCTTTTGATATCATATTTTCTATTCCGCTATTCAATCTACACCTTTGGGTATAAACAATTAAATTGCGGGATAGTCTGTGTCTGTACGTGTGAGATACACCTTTCCAATTTTTGGGGTGCATCTCATACTGCCGAGGATTTGAGGGTGCTGCCTGTTCCGAACTCATCCTACTCCTCATCCTGCCTTTGGGGGTACAAAAAAATAGTAATTTGGGCCTAGTCTGGGTCTCTACGTGTGAGATACATACACCTTTTGATATCATATTTTCTATTCCGCTATTCAATCTAAACCTTTGGGTATAAACAATTAAATTGCGGGATAGTCTGTGTCGGTACGTGTGACATACACCTTTCCAATTATTGGGGTGCATCTCATACTGCCGAGGATTTGAGGGTGCTGCCTCTTCCGAACTCCTCCTACTCCTCATCCTGCCTTTGGGGGAACAAAAAATAGTAATTTGGGCCTAGTCTGGGTCTCTACGTGTGAGATACATACACCTTTTGATATCATATTTTCTATTCTGCTATTCAATCTAAACCTTTGGGTATAAACAATTGAATTGCGGGATAGTCTGTGTCGGTACGTGTGAGATACACCTTTCCAATTTTTGGGGTGCATCTGATACTTCCGAGGATTTGAGGGTGCTGCCTGTGCGGAACTCCTCCTACTCCTCATCCTGCCTTTGGGGGTACAAAAAATAGTAATTTGGGCCTAGTCTGGGTCTCTACATGTGAGATACATACACCTTTTGATATCATGTTTTCTATTCCGCTATTCAATTTAAACCTTTGGGTATAATCAATCAAATTGCGGGATAGTCTGTGTCGGTACGTGTGAGATACACCTTTCCAATTTTTGGGGTGCATCTCATACTGCAGAGGATTTGAGGGTGCTGCCTGTTCCGAACTCCTCCTACTCCTCATCCTGCCTTTGGGGGTACAAAAAATAGTAATTTGGGCGTAGTCTGGGTCTCTACGTGTGAGATACATACACCTTTTGATATCATATTTTCTATTCCGCTATTCAATCTACACCTTTGGGTATAAACAATTAAATTGCGGGATAGTCTGTGTCGGTACATGTGAGATACACCTTTCCAATTTTTGGGGTGCATCTCATACTGCCGAGGATTTGAGGGTGCTGCCTGTTCTGAACTCCTCCTACTCCTCATCCTGCCTTTGGTGGTACAAAAAATAGTAATTTGGGCCTAGTCTGGGTCTCTACGTGTGAGATACATACACCTTTTGATATCATATTTTCTATTCCGCTATTCAATTTAAACCTTTGGGTATAAACAATTAAATTGTGGGATAGTCTGTGTCGGTACGTGTGAGATACACCTTTCCAATTTTTGGGGTGCATCTCATACTGCCGAGGATTTGAGGGTGCTGCCTCTTCCGAACTCCTCCTACTCCTCATCCTGCCTTTGGGGGTACAAAAAATAGTAATTTGGGCCTAGTCTGGGTCTCTACGTGTGAGATACATACACCTTTTGATATCATGTTTTCTATTCCGCTATTCAATTTAAAGCTTTGGGTATAATCAATTAAATTGCGGGATAGTCTGTGTCTGTACGTGTGAGATACACATTTCCAATTTTTGGGGTGCATCTCATACTGCCGAGGATTTGAGGGTGCTGCCTGTTCCGAACTCCTCCTACTCCTCATCCTGCCTTTGGGGGTACAAAAAATAGTAATTTGGGCCTAGTCTTGGTCTCTACGTATTTTCTATTCTGCTATTCAATCTAAACCTTTGGGTATAAACAATTAAATTGCGGGATAGTCTGTGTCGGTACGTGTGAGATACACCTTTCCAATTTTTGGTGTGCATCTCATACTGCAGAGGATTTGAGGGTGCTGCCTGTTCCGAACTCCTCCTACTCCTCATCCTGGCTTTGGGGGTACAAAAAATAGTAATTTGGGCCTAGTCTGGGTCTCTACATGTGAGATACATACACCTTTTGATATCATATTTTCTATTCCGCTATTCAATCTACACCTTTGGGTATAAACAATTAAATTGCGGGATAGTCTGTGTCTGTACGTGTGAGATACACCTTTCCAATTTTTGGGGTGCATCTCATACTGCCGAGGATTTGAGGGTGCTGCCTGTTCCGAACTCATCCTACTCCTCATCCTGCCTTTGGGGGTACAAAAAAATAGTAATTTGGGCCTAGTCTGGGTCTCTACGTGTGAGATACATACACCTTTTGATATCATATTTTCTATTCCGCTATTCAATCTACACCTTTGGGTATAAACAATTAAATTGCGGGATAGTCTGTGTCGGTACATGTGAGATACACCTTTCCAATTTTTGGGGTGCATCTCATACTGCCGAAGATTTGAGGGTGCTGCCTGTTCTGAACTCCTCCTACTCCTCATCCTGCCTTTGGTGGTACAAAAAATAGTAATTTGGGCCTAGTCTGGGTCTCTACGTGTGAGATACATACACCTTTTGATATCATATTTTCTATTCCGCTATTCAATTTAAACCTTTGGGTATAAACAATTAAATTGTGGGATAGTCTGTGTCGGTACGTGTGAGATACACCTTTCCAATTTTTGGGGTGCATCTCATACTGCCGAGGATTTGAGGGTGCTGCCTCTTCCGAACTCCTCCTACTCCTCATCCTGCCTTTGGGGGTACAAAAAATAGTAATTTGGGCCTAGTCTGGGTCTCTACGTGTGAGATACATACACCTTTTGATATCATGTTTTCTATTCCGCTATTCAATTTAAAGCTTTGGGTATAATCAATTAAATTGCGGGATAGTCTGTGTCGGTACGTGTGAGATACACATTTCCAATTTTTGGGGTGCATCTCATACTGCCGAGGATTTGAGGGTGCTGCCTGTTCTGAACTCCTCCTACTCCTCATCCTGCCTTTGGGGGTACAAAAAATAGTAATTTGGGCCTAGTCTTGGTCTCTACGTATTTTCTATTCTGCTATTCAATCTAAACCTTTGGGTATAAACAATTAAATTGCGGGATAGTCTGTGTCGGTACGTGTGAGATACACCTTTCCAATTTTTGGTGTGCATCTCATACTGCAGAGGATTTGAGGGTGCTGCCTGTTCCGAACTCCTCCTACTCCTCATCCTGGCTTTGGGGGTACAAAAAATAGTAATTTGGGCCTAGTCTGGGTCTCTACATGTGAGATACATACACCTTTTGATATCATATTTTCTATTCCGCTATTCAATCTACACCTTTGGGTATAAACAATTAAATTGCGGGATAGTCTGTGTCTGTACGTGTGAGATACACCTTTCCAATTTTTGGGGTGCATCTCATACTGCCGAGGATTTGAGGGTGCTGCCTGTTCCGAACTCATCCTACTCCTCATCCTGCCTTTGGGGGTACAAAAAAATAGTAATTTGGGCCTAGTCTGGGTCTCTACGTGTGAGATACATACACCTTTTGATATCATATTTTCTATTCCGCTATTCAATCTAAACCTTTGTTTATAAACAATTAAATTGCGGGATAGTCTGTGTCGGTACGTGTGACATACACCTTTCCAATTATTGGGGTGCATCTCATACTGCCGAGGATTTGAGGGTGCTGCCTCTTCCGAACTCCTCCTACTCCTCATCCTGCCTTTGGGGGAACAAAAAATAGTAATTTGGGCCTATTCTGGGTCTCTACGTGTGAGATACATACACCTTTTGATATCATATTTTCTATTCTGCTATTCAATCTAAACCTTTGGGTATAAACAATTAAATTGCGGGATAGTCTGTGTCGGTACGTGTGAGATACACCTTTCCAATTTTTGGGGTTCATCTGATACTTCCGAGGATTTGAGGGTGCTGCCTGTGCGGAACTCCTCCTACTCCTCATCCTGCCTTTGGGGGTACAAAAAATAGTAATTTGGGGCTAGTCTGGGTCTCTACGTGTGAGATACATACACCTTTTGATATCATGTTTTCTATTCCGCTATTCAATTTAAACCTTTGGGTATAATCAATCAAATTGCGGGATAGTCTGTGTCGGTACGTGTGAGATACACCTTTCCAATTTTTGGGGTGCATCTCATACTGCAGAGGATTTGAGGGTGCTGCCTGTTCCGAACTCCTCCTACTCCTCATCCTGCCTTTGGGGGTACAAAAAATAGTAATTTGGGCGTAGTCTGGGTCTCTACGTGTGAGATACATACACCTTTTGATATCATATTTTCTATTCCGCTATTCAATCTACACCTTTGGGTATAAACAATTAAATTGCGGGATAGTCTGTGTCGGTACATGTGAGATACACCTTTCCAATTTTTGGGGTGCATCTCATACTGCCGAGGATTTGAGGGTGCTGCCTGTTCTGAACTCCTCCTACTCCTCATCCTGCCTTTGGGGGTACAAAAAATAGTAATTTGGGCCTAGTCTGGGTCTCTACGTGTGAGATACATACACCTTTTGATATCATATTTTCTATTCCGCTATTCAATTTAAACCTTTGGGTATAAACAATTAAATTGTGGGATAGTCTGTGTCGGTACGTGTGAGATACACCTTTCCAATTTTTGGGGTGCATCTCATACTGCCGAGGATTTGAGGGTGCTGCCTCTTCCGAACTCCTCCTACTCCTCATCCTGCCTTTGGGGGTACAAAAAATAGTAATTTGGGCCTAGTCTGGGTCTCTACGTGTGAGATACATACACCTTTTGATATCATGTTTTCTATTCCGCTATTCAATTTAAAGCTTTGGGTATAATCAATTAAATTGCGGGATAGTCTGTGTCGGTACGTGTGAGATACACCTTTCCAATTTTTGGGGTGCATCTCATACTGCCGAGGATTTGAGGGTGCTGCCTGTTCCGAACTCCTCATACTCCTCATCCTGCCTTTGGGGGTACAAAAAATAGTAATTTGGGCCTAGTCTGGGTCTCTACGTGTGAGATACATACACCTTTTGATATCATATTTTCTATTCCGCTATTCAATCTACACCTTTGGGTATAAACAATTAAATTGCACGATAGTCTGTGTCGGTACGTGTGAGATACACCTTTCCAATTTTTGGGGTGCATCTGATACTTCCGAGGATTTGAGTGTGCTGCCTTTGCGGAACTCCTCCTACTCCTCATCCTGCCTTTGGGGGTACAAAATATAGTAATTTGGGCCTAGTCTGGGTCTCTACGTAAATTCTATTCCGCTATTCAATCTAAACCTTTGGGTATAAACAATTAAATAGCGGGATAGTCTGTGTCGGTACGTGTGAGATACACCTTTCCAATTTTTGGGGTGCATCTCATACTGCCGAGGATTTGAGGGTGCTGCCTGTTCCGAACTCCTCCTACTCCTCATCCTGCCTTTGGGGGTGCAAAAAATAGTAATTTGGGCCTAGTCTGGGTCTCTACGTGTGAGGTACATACACCTTTTGATATCATATTTTCTATTCCGCTATTCAATCTAAACCTTTGGGTATAAACAATTAAATTGCGGGATAGTCTGTGTCGTTACGTGTGAGATACACCTTTCCAATTTTTGGGTTGCATCTCATACTGCCGAGGATCTGAGGGTGCTGCCTGTTCCGAACTCCTCCAACTCCTCATCCTGCCTTTGGGGGGTACAAAAAATAGTAATTTGGGCCTAGTATGGGTCTCTACGTGTGAGATACATACACCTTTTGATATCATATTTTCTATTCCACTATTCAATCTAAACCTTTGGGTATAAACAATTAAATTGCGGCATAGTCTGTGTCGGTACGTGTGAGATACACCTTTCCAATTTTTGGGGTGCATCTGATACTTCCGAGGATTTGAGGGTGCTGCCTGTTCCAAACTCCTCCTACTCCTCATCCTGCCTTTGGGGGTACAAAAAATAGTAATTTGGGCCTAGTCTGGGTCTCTACGTGTGAGATACATACACCTTTTGATATCATGTTTTCTATTCCGCTATTCAATTTAAACCTTTGGGTATAATCAATTAAATTGCGGGATAGTCTGTGTCGGTACGTGTGAGATACACCTTTCCAATTTTTGGGGTGCATCTCATACTGCCGAGGATTTGAGGGTGCTGCCTGTTCCAAACTCCTCCTACTCCTCATCCTGCCTTTGGGGGTACAAAAAATAGTAATTTGGGCCTAGTCTTGGTCTCTACGTATTTTCTATTCCGCTATTCAATCTAAACCTTTGGGTATAAACAATTAAATTGCGGGATAGTCTGTGTCGGTACGTGTGAGATACACCTTTCCAATTTTTGGTGTGCATCTCATACTGCAGAGGATTTGAGGGTGCTGCCTGTTCCGAACTCCTCCTACTCCTCATCCTGGCTTTGGGGGTACAAAAAATAGTAATTTGGGCCTAGTCTGGGTCTCTACATGTGAGATACATACACCTTTTGATATCATATTTTCTATTCCGCTATTCAATCTACACCTTTGGGTATAAACAATTAAATTGCGGGATAGTCTGTGTCTGTACGTGTGAGATACACCTTTCCAATTTTTGGGGTGCATCTCATACTGCCGAGGATTTGAGGGTGCTGCCTGTTCCGAACTCATCCTACTCCTCCTCCTGCCTTTGGGGGTACAAAAAAATAGTAATTTGGGCCTAGTCTGGGTCTCTACGTGTGAGATACATACACCTTTTGATATCATATTTTCTATTCCGCTATTCAATCTAAACCTTTGGGTATAAACAATTAAATTGCGGGATAGTCTGTGTCGGTACGTGTGACATACACCTTTCCAATTATTGGGGTGCATCTCATACTGCCGAGGATTTGAGGGTGCTGCCTCTTCCGAACTCCTCCTACTCCTCATCCTGCCTTTGGGGGAACAAAAAATAGTAATTTGGGCCTAGTCTGGGTCTCTACGTGTGAGATACATACACCTTTTGATATCATATTTTCTATTCTGCTATTCAATCTAAACCTTTGGGTATAAACAATTGAATTGCGGGATAGTCTGTGTCGGTACGTGTGAGATACACCTTTCCAATTTTTGGGGTGCATCTGATACTTCCGAGGATTTGAGGGTGCTGCCTGTGCGGAACTCCTCCTACTCCTCATCCTGCCTTTGGGGGTACAAAAAATAGTAATTTGGGCCTAGTCTGGGTCTCTACGTGTGAGATACATACACCTTTTGATATCATGTTTTCTATTCCGCTATTCAATTTAAACCTTTGGGTATAATCAATCAAATTGCGGGATAGTCTGTGTCGGTACGTGTGAGATACACCTTTCCAATTTTTGGGGTGCATCTCATACTGCAGAGGATTTGAGGGTGCTGCCTGTTCCAAACTCCTCCTACTCCTCATCCTGCCTTTGGGGGTACAAAAAATAGTAATTTGGGCGTAGTCTGGGTCTCTACGTGTGAGATACATACACCTTTTGATATCATATTTTCTATTCCGCTATTCAATCTACACCTTTGGGTATAAACAATTAAATTGCGGGATAGTCTCTGTCGGTACATGTGAGATACACCTTTCCAATTTTTGGGGTGCATCTAATACTGCCGAGGATTTGAGGGTGCTGCCTGTTCTGAACTCCTCCTACTCCTCATCCTGCCTTTGGGGGTACAAAAAATAGTAATTTGGGCCTAGTCTGGGTTTCTACGTGTGAGATACATACACCTTTTGATATCATATTTTCTATTCCGCTATTCAATTTAAACCTTTGGGTATAAACAATTAAATTGTGGGATAGTCTGTGTCGGTACGTGTGAGATACACCTTTCCAATTTTTGGGGTGCATCTCATACTGCCGAGGATTTGAGGGTGCTGCCTCTTCCGAACTCCTCCTACTCCTCATCCTGCCTTTGGGGGTACAAAAAATAGTAATTTGGGCCTAGTCTGGGTTTCTACGTGTGAGATACATACACCTTTTGATATCATATTTTCTATTCCGCTATTCAATTTAAACCTTTGGGTATAATCAATTAAATTGCGGGATAGTCTGTGTCTGTACGTGTGAGATACATCTTTCCAATTTTTGGGGTGCATCTCATACTGCCGAGGATTTGAGGGTGCTGCCTGTTCCGAACTCATCCTACTCCTCATCCTGCCTTTGGGGGTACAAAAAATAGTAATTTGGGCCTAGTCTGGGTCTCTACGTGTGAGATACATACACCTTTTGATATCATATTTTCTATTCCGCTATTCAATCTAAACCTTTGGGTATAAACAATTAAATTGCGGGATAGTCTGTGTCGGTACGTGTGAGATACACCTTTCCAATTTTTGGGGTGCATCTCATACTGCCGAGGATTTGAGGGTGCTGCCTGTTCCGAACTCCTCCTACTCCTCATCCTGCCTTTGGGGGTACAAAAAATTGTAATTTGGGCCTAGTCTGGGTCTCTACGTGTGAGATACATACACCTTTTAATATCATATTTTCTATTCCGCTATTCAATCTACACCTTTGGGTATAAACAATTAAATTGCACGATAGTCTGTGTCGGTACGTGTGAGATACACCTTTCCAATTTTTGGGGTGCATCTGATACTTCCGAGGATTTGAGTGTGCTGCCTTTGGGGAACTCCTCCTACTCCTCATCCTGCCTTTGGGGGTACAAAATATAGTAATTTGGGCCTAGTCTGGGTCTCTACGTGTGAGATACATACACCTTTTGATATCATGTTTTTTATTCTGCTATTCAATCTAAACCTTTGGGTATAAACAATTGAATTGCGGGATAGTCTGTGTCGGTACGTGTGAGATACACCTTTCCAAATTTGGGGTGCATCTGATACTTCCGAGGATTTGAGGGTGCTGCCTGTGCGGAACTGCTCCTACTCCTCATCCTGCCTTTGGGGGTACAAAAAATAGTAATTTGGGCCTAGTCTGGGTCTCTACGTGTGAGATACATACACCTTTTGATACCATGTTTTCTATTCCGCTATTCAATTTAAACCTTTGGGTATAATCAATCAAATTGCGGGATAGTCTGTGTCGGTACGTGTGAGATACACCTTTCCAATTTTTGGGGTGCATCTCATACTTCCGAGGATTTGAGGGTGCTGCCTGTTCCGAACTCCTCCTACTCCTCATCCTGCCTTTGGGGGTACAAAAAATAGTAATTTGGGCGTAGTCTGGGTCTCTACGTGTGAGATACATACACCTTTTGATATCATATTTTCTATTCCGCTATTCAATCTACACCTTTGGGTATAAACAATTAAATTGCGGGATAGTCTGTGTCGGTACATGTGAGATACACCTTTCCAATTTTTGGGGTGCATCTCATACTGCTGAGGATTTAAAGGTGCTGCCTGTTCTGAACTCCTCCTACTCCTCATCCTGCCTTTGGGGGTACAAAAAATAGTAATTTTGGCCTAGTCTGGGTCTCTACGTGTGAGATACATACACCTTTTGATATCATATTTTCTATTCCGCTATTCAATTTAAACCTTTGGGTATAAACAATAAAATTGTGGGATAGTCTGTGTCGGTACGTGTGAGATACACCTTTCCAATTTTTGGGGTGCATCTCATACTGCCGAGGATTTGAGGGTGCTGCCTCTTCCGAACTCCTCCTACTCCTCATCCTGCCTTTGGGGGTACAAAAAATAGTAATTTGGGCCTAGTCTGGGTCTCTACGTGTGAGATACATACACCTTTTGATATCATGTTTTCTATTCCGCTATTCAATTTAAACCTTTGGGTATAATCAATTAAATTGCGGGATAGTCTGTGTCTGTACGTGTGAGATACAACTTTCCAATTTTTGGGGTGCATCTCATACTGCCGAGGATTTGAGGGTGCTGCCTGTTCTGAACTCATCCTACTCCTCATCCTGCCTTTGGGGGTACAAAAAATAGTAATTTGGGCCTAGTCTGGGTCTCTACGTGTGAGATACATACACCTTTTGATATCATATTTTCTATTCCGCTATTCAATCTAAACCTTTGGGTATAAACAATTAAATTGCGGGATAGTCTGTGTCGGTACGTGTGAGATACACCTTTCCAATTTTTGGGGTGCATCTCATACTGCCGAGGATTTGAGGGTGCTGCCTGTTCCGAACTCCTCCTACTCCTCATCCTGCCTTTGGGGGTACAAAATATAGTAATTTGGGCCTATTCTGGGTCTCTACGTGTGAGATACATACACCTTTTGATATCATATTTTCTATTCCGCTATTCAATCTACACCTTTGGGTATAAACAATTAAATTGCAGGATAGTCTGTGTCGGTACGTGTGAGATACACCTTTCCAATTTTTGGGGTGCATCTGATACTTCCGAGGATTTGAGGGTGCTGCCTTTGCGGAACTCCTCCTACTCCACATCCTGCCTTTGGGGGTACAAAATATAGTAATTTGGGCCTAGTCTGGGTCTCTACGTGTGAGATACATACACCTTTTGATATCATGTTTTCTATTCCGCTATTCAATTTAAAGCTTTGGGTATAATCAATTAAATTGCGGGATAGTCTGTGTCGGTACGTGTGAGATACACCTTTCCAATTTTTGGGGTGCATCTCATGCTGCCGAGGATTTGAGGGTGCTGCCTGTTCCGAACTCCTCCTACTCCTCATCCTGCCTTTGGGGGTACAAACAATAGTAATTTGGGTCTAGTCTGGGTCTCTACGTAATTTCTATTCCGCTATTCAATCTAAACCTTTGGGTATAAACAATTAAATTGCGGGATAGTCTGTGTCGGTACGTGTGAGATACACCTTTCCAATTTTTGGGGTGCATCTCATACTGCCGAGGATTTGAGGGTGCTGCCTCTTCCGAACTCCTCCTACTCCTCATCCTGCCTTTGGGGGAACAAAAATTAGTAATTTGGGCCTAGTCTGGGTCTCTACGTGTTAGATACATACACCTTTTGATATCATATTTTCTATTCCGCTATTCAATCTACACCTTTGGGTATAAACAATTAAATTGCGGGATAGTCTGTGTCGGTACGTGTGAGATACACCTTTCCAATTTTTGGGGTGCATCTCATACTGCCGAGGATTTGAGGGTGCTGCCTGTTCCAAACTCCTCCTACTCCTCATCCTGCCTTTGGGGGTGCAAAAAATAGTAATTTGGGCCTAGTCTGGGTCTCTACGTGTGAGATACATACACCTTTTGATATCATATTTTCTATTTCGCCATTCAATCTAAACCTTTGGGTATAATCAATTAAATTGCGGGATAGTCCGTGTCGGTACGTGTGAGATACACCTTTCCAATTTTTGGGGTGCATCTCATACTGCCGAGGATTTGAGGGTGCTGCCTGTTCCGAACTCCTCCTACTCCTCATCCTGCCTTTGGGGGTACAAAAAATAGTAATTTGGGCGTAGTCTGGGTCTCTACGTGTGAGATACATACACCTTTTGATATCATATTTTCTATTCCGCTATTCAATCTACACCTTTGGGTATAAACAATTAAATTGCGGGATAATCTGTGTCTGTACGTGTGAGATACATCTTTCCAATTTTTGGGGTGCATCTCATACTGCCGAGGATTTGAGGGTGCTGCCTGTTCCGAACTCATCCTACTCCTCATCCTGCCTTTGGGGGTACAAAAAATAGTAATTTGGGCCTAGTCTGGGTCTCTACGTGTGAGATACATACACCTTTTGATATCATGTTTTCTATTCCGCTATTCAATTTAAACCTTTGGGTATAATCAATTAAATTGCGGGATAGTCTGTGTCGGTACGTGTGAGATACACCTTTCCAATTTTTGGGGTGCATCTCATACTGCCGAGGATTTGAGGGTGCTGCCTGTTCCGAACTCCTCATACTCCTCATCCTGCCTTTGGGGGTACAAAAAATAGTAATTTGGGCACAGTCTGGGTCTCTACGTGTGAGATACATACACCTTTTGATATCATATTTTCTATTCCGCTATTCAATCTACACCATTGGGTATAAACAATTAAATTGCGGGATAGTCTGTGTCGGTACATGTGAGATACACCTTTCCAATTTTTGGGGTGCATCTGACACTTCCGAGGATTTGAGTGTGCTGCCTTTGCGGAACTCCTCCTACTCCTCATCCTGCCTTTGGGGGTACAAAATATAGTAATTTGGGCCTAGTCTGGGTCTCTACGTGTGAGATACATACACCTTTTGATATCATGTTTTCTATTCCGCTATTCAATTTAAACCTTTGGGTATAATCAATTAAATTGCGGGATAGTCTGTGTCGGTACGTGTGAGATACACCTTTCCAATTTTTGGGGTGCATCTCATACTGCCGAGGATTTGAGGGTGCTGCCTGTTCCGAACTCCTCATACTCCTCATCCTGCCTTTGGGGGTACAAAAAATAGTAATTTGGGCCTAGTCTGGGTCTCTACGTGTGAGATACATACACCTTTTGATATCATATTTTCTATTCCGCTATTCAATCTACACCTTTGGGTATAAACAATTAAATTGCACGATAGTCTGTGTCGGTACGTGTGAGATACACCTTTCCAATTTTTGGGGTGCATCTGATACTTCCGAGGATTTGAGTGTGCTGCCTTTGCGGAACTCCTCCTACTCCTCATCCTGCCTTTGGGGGTACAAAATATAGTAATTTGGGCCTAGTCTGGGTCTCTACGTGTGAGATACATACACCTTTTGATATCATGTTTTTTATTCTGCTATTCAATCTAAACCTTTGGGTATAAACAATTGAATTGCGGGATAGTCTGTGTCGGTACGTGTGAGATACACCTTTCCAAATTTGGGGTGCATCTGATACTTCCGAGGATTTGAGGGTGCTGCCTTTGCGGAACTCCTCCTACTCCTCATCCTGCCTTTGGGGGTACAAAATATAGTAATTTGGGCCTAGTCTGGGTCTCTACGTGTGAGATACATACACCTTTTGATATCATGTTTTCTATTCCGCTATTCAATTTAAAGCTTTGGGTATAATCAATTAAATTGCGGGATAGTCTGTGTCGGTACGTGTGAGATACACCTTTCCAATTTTTGGGGTGCATCTCATGCTGCCGAGGATTTGAGGGTGCTGCCTGTTCCGAACTCCTCCTACTCCTCATCCTGCCTTTGGGGGTACAAACAATAGTAATTTGGGTCTAGTCTGGGTCTCTACGTAATTTCTATTCCGCTATTCAATCTAAACCTTTGGGTATAAACAATTAAATTGCGGGATAGTCTGTGTCGGTACGTGTGAGATACACCTTTCCAATTTTTGGGGTGCATCTCATACTGCCGAGGATTTGAGGGTGCTGCCTCTTCCGAACTCCTCCTACTCCTCATCCTGCCTTTGGGGGAACAAAAAATAGTAATTTGGGCCTAGTCTGGGTCTCTACGTGTTAGATACATACACCTTTTGATATCATATTTTCTATTCCGCTATTCAATCTACACCTTTGGGTATAAACAATTAAATTGCGGGATAGTCTGTGTCGGTACGTGTGAGATACACCTTTCCAATTTTTGGGGTGCATCTCATACTGCCGAGGATTTGAGGGTGCTGCCTGTTCCAAACTCCTCCTACTCCTCATCCTGCCTTTGGGGGTGCAAAAAATAGTAATTTGGGCCTAGTCTGGGTCTCTACGTGTGAGATACATACACCTTTTGATATCATATTTTCTATTTCGCCATTCAATCTAAACCTTTGGGTATAATCAATTAAATTGCGGGATAGTCCGTGTCGGTACGTGTGAGATACACCTTTCCAATTTTTGGGGTGCATCTCATACTGCCGAGGATTTGAGGGTGCTGCCTGTTCCGAACTCCTCCTACTCCTCATCCTGCCTTTGGGGGTACAAAAAATAGTAATTTGGGCGTAGTCTGGGTCTCTACGTGTGAGATACATACACCTTTTGATATCATATTTTCTATTCCGCTATTCAATCTACACCTTTGGGTATAAACAATTAAATTGCGGGATAGTCTGTGTCTGTACGTGTGAGATACATCTTTCCAATTTTTGGGGTGCATCTCATACTGCCGAGGATTTGAGGGTGCTGCCTGTTCCGAACTCATCCTACTCCTCATCCTGCCTTTGGGGGTACAAAAAATAGTAATTTGGGCCTAGTCTGGGTCTCTACGTGTGAGATACATACACCTTTTGATATCATGTTTTCTATTCCGCTATTCAATTTAAACCTTTGGGTATAATCAATTAAATTGCGGGATAGTCTGTGTCGGTACGTGTGAGATACACCTTTCCAATTTTTGGGGTGCATCTCATACTGCCGAGGATTTGAGGGTGCTGCCTGTTCCGAACTCCTCATACTCCTCATCCTGCCTTTGGGGGTACAAAAAATAGTAATTTGGGCACAGTCTGGGTCTCTACGTGTGAGATACATACACCTTTTGATATCATATTTTCTATTCTGCTATTCAATCTACACCTTTGGGTATAAACAATTAAATTGCGGGATAGTCTGTGTCGGTACATGTGAGATACACCTTTCCAATTTTTGGGGTGCATCTGATACTTCCGAGGATTTGAGTGTGCTGCCTTTGCGGAACTCCTCCTACTCCTCATCCTGCCTTTGGGGGTACAAAATATAGTAATTTGGGCCTAGTCTGGGTCTCTACGTGTGAGATACATACACCTTTTGATATCATGTTTTCTATTCCGCTATTCAATTTAAACCTTTGGGTATAATCAATTAAATTGCGGGATAGTCTGTGTCGGTACGTGTGAGATACACCTTTCCAATTTTTGGGGTGCATCTCATACTGCCGAGGATTTGAGGGTGCTGCCTGTTCCAAACTCCTCCTACTCCTCATCCTGCCTTTGGGGGTACAAAAAATAGTAATTTGGGCCTAGTCTTGGTCTCTACGTATTTTCTATTCCGCTATTCAATCTAAACCTTTGGGTATAAACAATTAAATTGCGGGATAGTCTGTGTCGGTACGTGTGAGATACACCTTTCCAATTTTTGGTGTGCATCTCATACTGCAGAGGATTTGAGGGTGCTGCCTGTTCCGAACTCCTCCTACTCCTCATCCTGGCTTTGGGGGTACAAAAAAATAGTAATTTGGGCCTAGTCTGGGTCTCTACGTGTGAGATACATACACCTTTTGATATCATATTTTCTATTCCGCTATTCAATCTAAACCTTTGGGTATAAACAATTAAATTGCGGGATAGTCTGTGTCGGTACGTGTGACATACACCTTTCCAATTATTGGGGTGCATCTCATACTGCCGAGGATTTGAGGGTGCTGCCTCTTCCGAACTCCTCCTACTCCTCATCCTGCCTTTGGGGGAACAAAAAATAGTAATTTGGGCCTAGTCTGGGTCTCTACGTGTGAGATACATACACCTTTTGATATCATATTTTCTATTCTGCTATTCAATCTAAACCTTTGGGTATAAACAATTGAATTGCGGGATAGTCTGTGTCGGTACGTGTGAGATACACCTTTCCAATTTTTGGGGTGCATCTGATACTTCCGAGGATTTGAGGGTGCTGCCTGTGCGGAACTCCTCCTACTCCTCATCCTGCCTTTGGGGGTACAAAAAATAGTAATTTGGGCCTAGTCTGGGTCTCTACGTGTGAGATACATACACCTTTTGATATCATGTTTTCTATTCCGCTATTCAATTTAAACCTTTGGGTATAATCAATCAAATTGCGGGATAGTCTGTGTCGGTACGTGTGAGATACACCTTTCCAATTTTTGGGGTGCATCTCATACTGCAGAGGATTTGAGGGTGCTGCCTGTTCCAAACTCCTCCTACTCCTCATCCTGCCTTTGGGGGTACAAAAAATAGTAATTTGGGCGTAGTCTGGGTCTCTACGTGTGAGATACATACACCTTTTGATATCATATTTTCTATTCCGCTATTCAATCTACACCTTTGGGTATAAACAATTAAATTGCGGGATAGTCTGTGTCGGTACATGTGAGATACACCTTTCCAATTTTTGGGGTGCATCTCATACTGCCGAGGATTTGAGGGTGCTGCCTGTTCTGAACTCCTCCTACTCCTCATCCTGCCTTTGGGGGTAAAAAAAATAGTAATTTGGGCCTAGTCTGGGTTTCTACGTGTGAGATACATACACCTTTTGATATCATATTTTCTATTCCGCTATTCAATTTAAACCTTTGGGTATAAACAATTAAATTGTGGGATAGTCTGTGTCGGTACGTGTGAGATACACCTTTCCAATTTTTGGGGTGCATCTCATACTGCCGAGGATTTGAGGGTGCTGCCTCTTCCGAACTCCTCCTACTCCTCATCCTGCCTTTGGGGGTACAAAAAATAGTAATTTGGGCCTAGTCTGGGTTTCTACGTGTGAGATACATACACCTTTTGATATCATATTTTCTATTCCGCTATTCAATTTAAACCTTTGGGTATAATCAATTAAATTGCGGGATAGTCTGTGTCTGTACGTGTGAGATACATCTTTCCAATTTTTGGGGTGCATCTCATACTGCCGAGGATTTGAGGGTGCTGCCTGTTCCGAACTCATCCTACTCCTCATCCTGCCTTTGGGGGTACAAAAAATAGTAATTTGGGCCTAGTCTGGGTCTCTACGTGTGAGATACATACACCTTTTGATATCATATTTTCTATTCCGCTATTCAATCTAAACCTTTGGGTATAAACAATTAAATTGCGGGATAGTCTGTGTCGGTACGTGTGAGATACACCTTTCCAATTTTTGGGGTGCATCTCATACTGCCGAGGATTTGAGGGTGCTGCCTGTTCCGAACTCCTCCTACTCCTCATCCTGCCTTTGGGGGTACAAAAAATTGTAATTTGGGCCTAGTCTGGGTCTCTACGTGTGAGATACATACACCTTTTAATATCATATTTTCTATTCCGCTATTCAATCTACACCTTTGGGTATAAACAATTAAATTGCACGATAGTCTGTGTCGGTACGTGTGAGATACACCTTTCCAATTTTTGGGGTGCATCTGATACTTCCGAGGATTTGAGTGTGCTGCCTTTGCGGAACTCCTCCTACTCCTCATCCTGCCTTTGGGGGTACAAAATATAGTAATTTGGGCCTAGTCTGGGTCTCTACGTGTGAGATACATACACCTTTTGATATCATGTTTTTTATTCTGCTATTCAATCTAAACCTTTGGGTATAAACAATTGAATTGCGGGATAGTCTGTGTCGGTACGTGTGAGATACACCTTTCCAAATTTGGGGTGCATCTCATACTTCCGAGGATTTGAGGGTGCTGCCTGTGCGGAACTGCTCCTACTCCTCATCCTGCCTTTGGGGGTACAAAAAATAGTAATTTGGGCCTAGTCTGGGTCTCTACGTGTGAGATACATACACCTTTTGATATCATGTTTTCTATTCCGCTATTCAATTTAAACCTTTGGGTATAATCAATCAAATTGCGGGATAGTCTGTGTTGGTACGTGTGAGATACACCTTTCCAATTTTTGGGGTGCATCTCATACTTCCGAGGATTTGAGGGTGCTGCCTGTTCCGAACTCCTCCTACTCCTCATCCTGCCTTTGGGGGTACAAAAAATAGTAATTTTGGCCTAGTCTGGGTCTCTACGTGTGAGATACATACACCTTTTGATATCATATTTTCTATTCCGCTATTCAATCTACACCTTTGGGTATAAACAATTAAATTGCGGGATAGTCTGTGTCGGTACATGTGAGATACACCTTTCCAATTTTTGGGGTGCATCTCATACTGCTGAGGATTTAAAGGTGCTGCCTGTTCTGAACTCCTCCTACTCCTCATCCTGCCTTTGGGGGTACAAAAAATAGTAATTTGGGCCTAGTCTGGGTCTCTACGTGTGAGATACATACACCTTTTGATATCATATTTTCTATTCCGCTATTCAATTTAAACCTTTGGGTATAAACAATAAAATTGTGGGATAGTCTGTGTCGGTACGTGTGAGATACACCTTTCCAATTTTTGGGGTGCATCTCATACTGCCGAGGATTTGAGGGTGCTGCCTCTTCCGAACTCCTCCTACTCCTCATCCTGCCTTTGGGGGTACAAAAAATAGTAATTTGGGCCTAGTCTGGGTCTCTACGTGTGAGATACATACACCTTTTGATATCATGTTTTCTATTCCGCTATTCAATTTAAACCTTTGGGTATAATCAATTAAATTGCGGGATAGTCTGTGTCTGTACGTGTGAGATACAACTTTCCAATTTTTGGGGTGCATCTCATACTGCCGAGGATTTGAGGGTGCTGCCTGTTCTGAACTCATCCTACTCCTCATCCTGCCTTTGGGGGTACAAAAAATAGTAATTTGGGCCTAGTCTGGGTCTCTACGTGTGAGATACATACACCTTTTGATATCATATTTTCTATTCCGCTATTCAATCTAAACCTTTGGGTATAAACAATTAAATTGCGGGATAGTCTGTGTCGGTACGTGTGAGATACACCTTTCCAATTTTTGGGGTGCATCTCATACTGCCGAGGATTTGAGGGTGCTGCCTGTTCCGAACTCCTCCTACTCCTCATCCTGCCTTTCGGGGTACAAAATATAGTAATTTGGGCCTATTCTGGGTCTCTACGTGTGAGATACATACACCTTTTGATATCATATTTTCTATTCCGCTATTCAATCTACACCTTTGGGTATAAACAATTAAATTGCAGGATAGTCTGTGTCGGTACGTGTGAGATACACCTTTCCAATTTTTGGGGTGCATCTGATACTTCCGAGGATTTGAGGGTGCTGCCTTTGCGGAACTCCTCCTACTCCTCATCCTGCCTTTGGGGGTACAAAATATAGTAATTTGGGCCTAGTCTGGGTCTCTACGTGTGAGATACATACACCTTTTGATATCATATTTTCTATTCCGCTATTCAATCTACACCTTTGGGTATAAACAATTAAATTGCAGGATAGTCTGTGTCGGTACGTGTGAGATACACCTTTCCAATTTTTGGGGTGCATCTGATACTTCCGAGGATTTGAGGGTGCTGCCTTTTCTGAACTCCTCCTACTCCTCATCCTGCCTTTGGGGGTACAAAAAATAGTAATTTGGGCCTAGTCTGGGTCTCTACGTGTGAGATACATACACCTTTTGATATCATGTTTTCTATTCCGCTATTCAATTTAAACCTTTGGGTATAATCAATCAAATTGCGGGATAGTCTGTGTCGGTACGTGTGAGATACACCTTTCCAATTTTTGGGGTGCATCTCATACTGCAGAGGATTTGAGGGTGCTGCCTGTTCCGAACTCCTCCTACTCCTCATCCTGCCTTTGGGGGTACAAAAAATAGTAATTTGGGCGTAGTCTGGGTCTCTACGTGTGAGATACATACACCTTTTGATATCATATTTTCTATTCCGCTATTCAATCTACACCTTTGGGTATAAACAATTAAATTGCGGGATAGTCTGTGTCGGTACATGTGAGATACACCTTTCCAATTTTTGGGGTGCATCTCATACTGCCGAGGATTTGAGGGTGCTGCCTGTTCTGAACTCCTCCTACTCCTCATCCTGCCTTTGGGGGTACAAAAAATAGTAATTTGGGCCTAGTCTGGGTCTCTACGTGTGAGATACATACACCTTTTGATATCATATTTTCTATTCCGCTATTCAATTTAAACCTTTGGGTATAAACAATTAAATTGTGGGATAGTCTGTGTCGGTACGTGTGAGATACACCTTTCCAATTTTTGGGGTGCATCTCATACTGCCGAGGATTTGAGGGTGCTGCCTCTTCCGAACTCCTCCTACTCCTCATCCTGCCTTTGGGGGTACAAAAAATAGTAATTTGGGCCTAGTCTGGGTCTCTACGTGTGAGATACATACACCTTTTGATATCATGTTTTCTATTCCGCTATTCAATTTAAACCTTTGGGTATAATCAATTAAATTGCGGGATAGTCTGTGTCTGTACGTGTGAGATACACCTTTCCAATTTTTGGGGTGCATCTCATACTGCCGAGGATTTGAGGGTGCTGCCTGTTCCGAACTCATCCTACTCCTCATCCTGCCTTTGGGGGTACAAATAATAGTAATTTGGGCCTAGTCTGGGTCTCTACGTGTGAGATACATACACCTTTTGATATCATATTTTCTATTCCGCTATTCAATCTAAACCTTTAGGTATAAACAATTAAATTGCGGGATAGTCTGTGTCGGTACGTGTGAGATACACCTTTCCAATTTTTGGGGTGCATCTCATACTGCCGAGGAATTGAGGGTGCTGCCTGTTCCGAACTCCTCCTACTCCTCATCCTGCCTTTGGGGGTACAAAAAATAGTAATTTGGGCCTAGTCTGGGTCTCTACGTGTGAGATACATACACCTTTTGATATCATATTTTCTATTCCGCTATTCAATCTACACCTTTGGGTATAAACAATTAAATTGCAGGATAGTCTGTGTCGGTACGTGTGAGATACACCTTTCCAATTTTTGGGGTGCATCTGATACTTCTGAGGATTTGAGGGTGCTGCCTTTGCGGAACTCCTCCTACTCCTCATCCTGCCTTTGGGGGTACAAAATATAGTAATTTGGGCCTAGTCTGGGTCTCTATGTGTGAGATACATACACCTTTTGATATCATGTTTTCTATTCTGCTATTCAATCTAAACCTTTGGGTATAAACAATTGAATTGCGGGATAGTCTGTGTCGGTACGTGTGAGATACACCTTTCCAATTTTTGGGGTGCATCTGATACTTCCGAGGATTTGAGGGTGCTGCCTGTGCGGAACTCCTCCTACTCCTCATCCTGCCTTTGGGGGTACAAAAAATAGTAATTTGGGCCTAGTCTGGGTCTCTACGTGTGAGATACATACACCTTTTGATATCATGTTTTCTATTCCGCTATTCAATTTAAACCTTTGGGTATAATCAATCAAATTGCGGGATAGTCTGTGTCGGTACGTGTGAGATACACCTTTCCAATTTTTGGGGTGCATCTCATACTGCAGAGGATTTGAGGGTGCTGCCTGTTCCGAACTCCTCCTACTCCTCATCCTGCCTTTGGGGGTACAAAAAATAGTAATTTGGGCGTAGTCTGGGTCTCTACGTGTGAGATACATACACCTTTTGATATCATATTTTCTATTCCGCTATTCAATCTACACCTTTGGGTATAAACAATTAAATTGCGGGATAGTCTGTGTCGGTACATGTGAGATACACCTTTCCAATTTTTGGGGTGCATCTCATACTGCCGAGGATTTGAGGGTGCTGCCTGTTCTGAACTCCTCCTACTCCTCATCCTGCCTTTGGGGGTACAAAATATAGTAATTTGGGCCTAGTCTGGGTCTCTACGTGTGAGATACATACACCTTTTGATATCATATTTTCTATTCCGCTATTCAATTTAAACCTTTGGGTATAAACAATTAAATTGTGGGATAGTCTGTGTCGGTACGTGTGAGATACACCTTTCCAATTTTTGGGGTGCATCTGATACTTCCGAGGATTTGAGGGTGCTGCCTGTGCGGAACTCCTCCTACTCCTCATCCTGCCTTTGGGGGTACAAAAAATAGTAATTTGGGCCTAGTCTGGGTCTCTACGTGTGAGATACATACACCTTTTGATATCATGTTTTCTATTCCGCTATTCAATTTAAACCTTTGGGTATAATCAATCAAATTGCGGGATAGTCTGTGTCGGTACGTGTGAGATACACCTTTCCAATTTTTGGGGTGCATCTCATACTGCAGAGGATTTGAGGGTGCTGCCTGTTCCGAACTCCTCCTACTCCTCATCCTGCCTTTGGGGGTACAAAAAATAGTAATTTGGGCGTAGTCTGGGTCTCTACGTGTGAGATACATACACCTTTTGATATCATATTTTCTATTCCGCTATTCAATCTACACCTTTGGGTATAAACAATTAAATTGCGGGATAGTCTGTGTCGGTACATGTGAGATACACCTTTCCAATTTTTGGGGTGCATCTCATACTGCCGAGGATTTGAGGGTGCTGCCTGTTCTGAACTCCTCCTACTCCTCATCCTGCCTTTGGGGGTACAAAAAATAGTAATTTGGGCCTAGTCTGGGTCTCTACGTGTGAGATACATACACCTTTTGATATCATATTTTCTATTCCGCTATTCAATTTAAACCTTTGGGTATAAACAATAAAATTGTGGGATAGTCTGTGTCGGTACGTGTGAGATACACCTTTCCAATTTTTGGGGTGCATCTCATACTGCCGAGGATTTGAGGGTGCTGCCTCTTCTGAACTCCTCCTACTCCTCATCCTGCCTTTGGGGGTACAAAAAATAGTAATTTGGGCCTAGTCTGGGTCTCTACGTATGAGATACATACACCTTTTGATATCATGTTTTCTATTCCGCTATTCAATTTAAACCTTTGGGTATAATCAATTAAATTGCGGGATAGTCTGTGTCTGTACGTGTGAGATACACCTTTCCAATTTTTGGGGTGCATCTCATACTGCCGAGGATTTGAGGGTGCTGCCTGTTCCGAACTCATCCTACTCCTCATCCTGCCTTTGGGGGTACAAAAAATAGTAATTTGGGCCTAGTCTGGGTCTCTACGTGTGAGATACATACACCTTTTGATATCATATTTTCTATTCCGCTATTCAATCTAAACCTTTGGGTATAAACAATTAAATTGCGGGATAGTCTGTGTCGGTACGTGTGAGATACACCTTTCCAATTTTTGGGGTGCATCTCATACTGCCGAGGATTTGAGGGTGCTGCCTGTTCCGAACTCCTCCTACTCCTCATCCTGCCTTTGGGGGTACAAAAAATAGTAATTTGGGCCTAGTCTGGGTCTCTACGTGTGAGATACATACACCTTTTGATATCATGTTTTCTATTCCGCTATTCAATTTAAACCTTTGGGTATAATCAATCAAATTGCGGGATAGTCTGTGTCGGTACGTGTGAGATACACCTTTCCAATTTTTGGGGTGCATCTCATACTGCAGAGGATTTGAGGGTGCTGCCTGTTCCGAACTCCTCCTACTCCTCATCCTGCCTTTGGGGGTACAAAAAATAGTAATTTGGGCGTAGTCTGGGTCTCTACGTGTGAGATACATACACCTTTTGATATCATATTTTCTATTCCGCTATTCAATCTACACCTTTGGGTATAAACAATTAAATTGCGGGATAGTCTGTGTCGGTACATGTGAGATACACCTTTCCAATTTTTGGGGTGCATCTCATACTGCCGAGGATTTAAAGGTGCTGCCTGTTCTGAACTCCTCCTACTCCTCATCCTGCCTTTGGGGGTACAAAAATAGTAATTTGGGCCTAGTCTGGGTCTCTACGTGTGAGATACATACACCTTTTGATATCATATTTTCTATTCCGCTATTCAATTTAAACCTTTGGGTATAAACAATTAAATTGTGGGATAGTCTGTGTCGGTACGTGTGAGATACACCTTTCCAATTTTTGGGGTGCATCTCATACTGCCGAGGATTTGAGGGTGCTGCCTCTTCCAAACTCCTCCTACTCCTCATCCTGCCTTTGGGGGTACAAAAAATAGTAATTTGGGCCTAGTCTGGGTCTCTATGTGTGAGATACATACACCTTTTGATATCATGTTTTCTATTCCGCTATTCAATTTAAACCTTTGGGTATAATCAATTAAATTGCGGGATAGTCTGTGTCTGTACGTGTGAGATACACCTTTCCAATTTTTGGGGTGCATCTCATACTGCCGAGGATTTGAGGGTGCTGCCTGTTCCGAACTCATCCTACTCCTCATCCTGCCTTTGGGGGTACAAAAAATAGTAATTTGGGCCTAGTCTGGGTCTCTACGTGTGAGATACATACACCTTTTGATATCATATTTTCTATTCCGCTATTCAATCTAAACCTTTGGGTATAAACAATTAAATTGCGGGATAGTCTGTGTCGGTACGTGTGAGATACACCTTTCCAATTTTTGGGGTGCATCTCATACTGCCGAGGATTTGAGGGTGCTGCCTGTTCCGAACTCCTCCTACTCCTCATCCTGCCTTTGGGGGTACAAAAAATAGTAATTTGGGCCTAGTCTGGGTCTCTACGTGTGAGATACATACACCTTTTGATATCATATTTTCTATTCCGCTATTCAATCTACACCTTTGGGTATAAACAATTAAATTGCAGGATAGTCTGTGTCGGTACGTGTGAGATACACCTTTCCAATTTTTGGGGTGCATCTGATACTTCCGAGGATTTGAGGGTGCTGCCTTTGCGGAACTCCTCCTACTCCTTATCCTGCCTTTGGGGGTACAAAATATAGTAATTTGGGCCTAGTCTGGGTCTCTACGTGTGAGATACATACACCTTTTGATATCATGTTTTCTATTCCGCTATTCAATTTAAAGCTTTGGGTATAATCAATTAAATTGCGGGATAGTCTGTGTCGGTACGTGTGAGATACACCTTTCCAATTTTTGGGGTGCATCTCATGCTGCCGAGGATTTGAGGGTGCTGCCTGTTCCGAACTCCTCCTACTCCTCATCCTGCCTTTGGGGGTACAAACAATAGTAATTTGGGTCTAGTCTGGGTCTCTACGTAATTTCTATTCCGCTATTCAATCTAAACCTTTGGGTATAAACAATTAAATTGCGGGATAGTCTGTGTCGGTACGTGTGAGATACACCTTTCCAATTTTTGGGGTGCATCTCATACTGCCGAGGATTTGAGGGTGCTGCCTCTTCCGAACTCCTCCTACTCCTCATCCTGCCTTTGGGGGAACAAAAAATAGTAATTTGGGCCTAGTCTGGGTCTCTACGTGTTAGATACATACACCTTTTGATATCATATTTTCTATTCCGCTATTCAATCTACACCTTTGGGTATAAACAATTAAATTGCGGGATAGTCTGTGTCGGTACGTGTGAGATACACCTTTCCAATTTTTGGGGTGCATCTCATACTGCCGAGGATTTGAGGGTGCTGCCTGTTCCAAACTCCTCCTACTCCTTATCCTGCCTTTGGGGGTGCAAAAAATAGTAATTTGGGCCTAGTCTGGGTCTCTACGTGTGAGATACATACACCTTTTGATATCATATTTTCTATTTCGCCATTCAATCTAAACCTTTGGGTATAATCAATTAAATTGCGGGATAGTCCGTGTCGGTACGTGTGAGATACACCTTTCCAATTTTTGGGGTGCATCTCATACTGCCGAGGATTTGAGGGTGCTGCCTGTTCCGAACTCCTCCTACTCCTCATCCTGCCTTTGGGGGTACAAAAAATAGTAATTTGGGCCTAGTCTGGGTCTCTACGTAAATTCTATTCCGCTATTCAATCTAAACCTTTGGGTATAAACAATTAAATAGCAGGATAGTCTGTGTCGGTACGTGTGAGATACACCTTTCCAATTTTTGGGGTGCATCTCATACTGCCGAGGATTTGAGGGTGCTGCCTGTTCCGAACTCCTCCTACTCCTCATCCTGCCTTTGGGGATGCAAAAAATAGTAATTTGGGCCTAGTCTGGGTCTCTACGTGTTTGATACATACACCTTTTGATATCATATTTTCTATTCCGCTATTCAATCTAAACCTTTGGGTATAAACAATTAAATTGCGGGATAGTCTGTGTCGGTACGTGTGAGATACACCTTTCCAATTTTTGGGTTGCATCTCATACTGCCGAGGATTTGAGGGTGCTGCCTGTTCCGAACTCCTCCAACTCCTCATCCTGCCTTTGGGGGGTACAAAAAATAGTAATTTGGGCTTAGTCTGGGTCTCTACGTGTGAGATACATACACCTTTTGATATAATATTTTCTATTCCACTATTCAATCTAAACCTTTGGGTATAAACAATTAAATTGCGGCATAGTCTGTGTCGGTACGTGTGCGATACACCTTTCCAATTTTTGGGGTGCATCTGATACTTCCGAGGATTTGAGGGTGCTGCCTGTTCCAAACTCCTCCTACTCCTCATCCTGCCTTTGGGGGTACAAAAAATAGTAATTTGGGCCTAGTCTGGGTCTCTAAGTGTGAGATACATAAACCTTTTGATATCATGTTTTCTATTCCGCTATTCAATTTAAACCTTTGGGTATAATCAATTAAATTGCGGGATAGTCTGTGTCGGTACGTGTGAGATACACCTTTCCAATTTTTGGGGTGCATCTCATACTGCCGAGGATTTGAGGGTGCTGCCTGTTCCAAACTCCTCCTACTCCTCATCCTGCCTTTGGGGGTACAAAAAATAGTAATTTGGGCCTAGTCTTGGTCTCTACGTATTTTCTATTCTGCTATTCAATCTAAACCTTTGGGTATAAACAATTAAATTGCGGGATAGTCTGTTTCGGTACGTGTGAGATACACCTTTCCAATTTTTGGTGTGCATCTCATACTGCAGAGGATTTGAGGGTGCTGCCTGTTCCGAACTCCTCCTACTCCTCATCCTGGCTTTGGGGGTACAAAAAATAGTAATTTGGGCCTAGTCTGGGTCTCTACATGTGAGATACATACACCTTTTGATATCATATTTTCTATTCCGCTATTCAATCTACACCTTTGGGTATAAACAATTAAATTGCGGGATAGTCTGTGTCTGTACGTGTGAGATACACCTTTCCAATTTTTGGGGTGCATCTCATACTGCCGAGGATTTGAGGGTGCTGCCTGTTCCGAACTCATCCTACTCCTCATCCTGCCTTTGGGGGTACAAAAAAATAGTAATTTGGGCCTAGTCTGGGTCTCTACGTGTGAGATACATACACCTTTTGATATCATATTTTCTATTCCGCTATTCAATCTAAACCTTTGGGTATAAACAATTAAATTGCGGGATAGTCTGTGTCGGTACGTGTGACATACACCTTTCCAATTATTGGGGTGCATCTCATACTGCCGAGGATTTGAGGGTGCTGCCTCTTCCGAACTCCTCCTACTCCTCATCCTGCCTTTGGGGGAACAAAAAATAGTAATTTGGGCCTAGTCTGGGTCTCTACGTGTGAGATACATACACCTTTTGATATCATATTTTCTATTCCGCTATTCAATCTAAACCTTTGGGTATAAACAATTGAATTGCGGGATAGTCTGTGTCGGTACGTGTGAGATACACCTTTCCAATTTTTGGGGTGCATCTGATACTTCCGAGGATTTGAGGGTGCTGCCTGTGCGGAACTCCTCCTATTCCTCATCCTGCCTTTGGGGGTACAAAAAATAGTAATTTGGGCCTAGTCTGGGTCTCTACGTGTGAGATACATACACCTTTTGATATCATATTTTCTATTCCGCTATTCAATCTACACCTTTGGGTATAAACAATTAAATTGCGGGATAGTCTGTGTCGGTACGTGTGAGATACACCTTTCCAATTTTTGGGGTGCATCTCATACTGCAGAGGATTTGAGGGTGCTGCCTGTTCCGAACTCCTCCTACTCCTCATCCTGCCTTTGGGGGTACAAAAAATAGTAATTTGGGCGTAGTCTGGGTCTCTACGTGTGAGATACATACACCTTTTGATATCATATTTTCTATTCCGCTATTCAATCTACACCTTTGGGTATAAACAATTAAATTGCGGGATAGTCTGTGTCGGTACATGTGAGATACACCTTTCCAATTTTTGGGGTGCATCTCATACTGCCGAGGATTTGAGGGTGCTGCCTGTTCTGAACTCCTCCTACTCCTCATCCTGCCTTTGGGGGTACAAAAAATAGTAATTTGGGCCTAGTCTGGGTCTCTACGTGTGAGATACATACACCTTTTGATATCATATTTTCTATTCCGCTATTCAATTTAAACCTTTGGGTATAAACAATTAAATTGTGGGATAGTCTGTGTCGGTACGTGTGAGATACACCTTTCCAATTTTTGGGGTGCATCTCATACTGCCGAGGATTTGAGGGTGCTGCCTCTTCCGAACTCCTCCTACTCCTCATCCTGCCTTTGGGGGTACAAAAAATAGTAATTTGGGCCTAGTCTGGGTCTCTACGTGTGAGATACATACACCTTTTGATATCATGTTTTCTATTCCGCTATTCAATTTAAACCTTTGGGTATAATCAATTAAATTGCGGGATAGTCTGTGTCTGTACGTGTGAGATACACCTTTCCAATTTTTGGGGTGCATCTCATACTGCCGAGGATTTGAGGGTGCTGCCTGTTCCGAACTCATCCTACTCCTCATCCTGCCTTTGGGGGTACAAAAAATAGTAATTTGGGCCTAGTCTGGGTCTCTACGTGTGAGATACATACACCTTTTGATATCATATTTTCTATTCCGCTATTCAATCTAAACCTTTGGGTATAAACAATTAAATTGCGGGATAGTCTGTGTCGGTACGTGTGAGATACACCTTTCCAATTTTTGGGGTGCATCTCATACTGCCGAGGATTTGAGGGTGCTGCCTGTTCCGAACTCCTCCTACTCCTCATCCTGCCTTTGGGGGTACAAAAAATAGTAATTTGGGCCTAGTCTGGGTCTCTACGTGTGAGATACATACACCTTTTGATATCATATTTTCTATTCCGCTATTCAATCTACACCTTTGGGTATAAACAATTAAATTGCAGGATAGTCTGTGTCGGTACGTGTGAGATACACCTTTCCAATTTTTGGGGTGCATCTGATACTTCTGAGGATTTGAGGGTGCTGCCTTTGCGGAACTCCTCCTACTCCTCATCCTGCCTTTGGGGGTACAAAATATAGTAATTTGGGCCTAGTCTGGGTCTCTACGTGTGAGATACATACACCTTTTGATATCATGTTTTCTATTCTGCTATTCAATCTAAACCTTTGGGTATAAACAATTGAATTGCGGGATAGTCTGTGTCGGTACGTGTGAGATACACCTTTCCAATTTTTGGGGTGCATCTGATACTTCCGAGGATTTGAGGGTGCTGCCTGTGCGGAACTCCTCCTACTCCTCATCCTGCCTTTGGGGGTACAAAAAATAGTAATTTGGGCCTAGTCTGGGTCTCTACGTGTGAGATACATACACCTTTTGATATCATGTTTTCTATTCCGCTATTCAATTTAAACCTTTGGGTATAATCAATCAAATTGCGGGATAGTCTGTGTCGGTACGTGTGAGATACACCTTTCCAATTTTTGGGGTGCATCTCATACTGCAGAGGATTTGAGGGTGCTGCCTGTTCCGAACTCCTCCTACTCCTCATCCTGCCTTTGGGGGTACAAAAAATAGTAATTTGGGCGTAGTCTGGGTTTTCTACGTGTGAGATACATACACCTTTTGATATCATATTTTCTATTCCGCTATTCAATCTACACCTTTGGGTATAAACAATTAAATTGCGGGATAGTCTGTGTCGGTACATGTGAGATACACCTTTCCAATTTTTGGGGTGCATCTCATACTGCCGAGGATTTAAAGGTGCTGCCTGTTCTGAACTCCTCCTACTCCTCATCCTGCCTTTGGGGGTACAAAAAATAGTAATTTGGGCCTAGTCTGGGTCTCTACGTGTGAGATACATACACCTTTTGATATCATATTTTCTATTCCGCTATTCAATTTAAACCTTTGGGTATAAACAATTAAATTGTGGGATAGTCTGTGTCGGTACGTGTGAGATACACCTTTCCAATTTTTGGGGTGCATCTCATACTGCCGAGGATTTGAGGGTGCTGCCTCTTCCAAACTCCTCCTACTCCTCATCCTGCCTTTGGGGGTACAAAAAATAGTAATTTGGGCCTAGTCTGGGTCTCTACGTGTGAGATACATACACCTTTTGATATCATGTTTTCTATTCCGCTATTCAATTTAAACCTTTGGGTATAATCAATTAAATTGCGGGATAGTCTGTGTCTGTACGTGTGAGATACACCTTTCCAATTTTTGGGGTGCATCTCATACTGCCGAGGATTTGAGGGTGCTGCCTGTTCCGAACTCATCCTACTCCTCATCCTGCCTTTGGGGGTACAAAAAATAGTAATTTGGGCCTAGTCTGGGTCTCTACGTGTGAGATACATACACCTTTTGATATCATATTTTCTATTCCGCTATTCAATCTAAACCTTTGGGTATAAACAATTAAATTGCGGGATAGTCTGTGTCGGTACGTGTGAGATACACCTTTCCAATTTTTGGGGTGCATCTCATACTGCCGAGGATTTGAGGGTGCTGCCTGTTCCGAACTCCTCCTACTCCTCATCCTGCCTTTGGGGGTACAAAAAATAGTAATTTGGGCCTAGTCTGGGTCTCTACGTGTGAGATACATACACCTTTTGATATCATATTTTCTATTCCGCTATTCAATCTACACCTTTGGGTATAAACAATTAAATTGCAGGATAGTCTGTGTCGGTACGTGTGAGATACACCTTTCCAATTTTTGCGGTGCATCTGATACTTCCGAGGATTTGAGGGTGCTGCCTTTGCGGAACTCCTCCTACTCCTTATCCTGCCTTTGGGGGTACAAAATATAGTAATTTGGGCCTAGTCTGGGTCTCTACGTGTGAGATACATACACCTTTTGATATCATGTTTTCTATTCCGCTATTCAATTTAAAGCTTTGGGTATAATCAATTAAATTGCGGGATAGTCTGTGTCGGTACGTGTGAGATACACCTTTCCAATTTTTGGGGTGCATCTCATGCTGCCGAGGATTTGAGGGTGCTGCCTGTTCCGAACTCCTCCTACTCCTCATCCTGCCTTTGGGGGTACAAACAATAGTAATTTGGGTCTAGTCTGGGTCTCTACGTAATTTCTATTCCGCTATTCAATCTAAACCTTTGGGTATAAACAATTAAATTGCGGGATAGTCTGTGTCGGTACGTGTGAGATACACCTTTCCAATTTTTGGGGTGCATCTCATACTGCCGAGGATTTGAGGGTGCTGCCTCTTCCGAACTCCTCCTACTCCTCATCCTGCCTTTGGGGGAACAAAAAATAGTAATTTGGGCCTAGTCTGGGTCTCTACGTGTTAGATACATACACCTTTTGATATCATATTTTCTATTCCGCTATTCAATCTACACCTTTGGGTATAAACAATTAAATTGCGGGATAGTCTGTGTCGGTACGTGTGAGATACACCTTTCCAATTTTTGGGGTGCATCTCATACTGCCGAGGATTTGAGGGTGCTGCCTGTTCCAAACTCCTCCTACTCCTCATCCTGCCTTTGGGGGTGCAAAAAATAGTAATTTGGGCCTAGTCTGGGTCTCTACGTGTGAGATACATACACCTTTTGATATCATATTTTCTATTTCGCCATTCAATCTAAACCTTTGGGTATAATCAATTAAATTGCGGGATAGTCCGTGTCGGTACGTGTGAGATACACCTTTCCAATTTTTGGGGTGCATCTCATACTGCCGAGGATTTGAGGGTGCTGCCTGTTCCGAACTCCTCCTACTCCTCATCCTGCCTTTGGGGGTACAAAAAATAGTAATTTGGGCCTAGTCTGGGTCTCTACGTAAATTCTATTCCGCTATTCAATCTAAACCTTTGGGAATAAACAATTAAATAGCGGGATAGTCTGTGTCGGTACGTGTGAGATACACCTTTCCAATTTTTGGGGTGCATCTCATACTGCCGAGGATTTGAGGGTGCTGCCTGTTCCGAACTCCTCCTACTCCTCATCCTGCCTTTGGGGATGCAAAAAATAGTAATTTGGGCCTAGTCTGGGTCTCTACGTGTGTGATACATACACCTTTTGATATCATATTTTCTATTCCGCTATTCAATCTAAACCTTTGGGTATAAACAATTAAATTGCGGGATAGTCTGTGTCGGTACGTGTGAGATACACCTTTCCAATTTTTGGGTTGCATCTCATACTGCCGAGGATTTGAGGGTGCTGCCTGTTCCGAACTCCTCCAACTCCTCATCCTGCCTTTGGGGGGTACAAAAAATAGTAATTTGGGCTTAGTCTGGGTCTCTACGTGTGAGATACATACACCTTTTGATATAATATTTTCTATTCCACTATTCAATCTAAACCTTTGGGTATAAACAATTAAATTGCGGCATAGTCTGTGTCGGTACGTGTGCGATACACCTTTCCAATTTTTGGGGTGCATCTGATACTTCCGAGGATTTGAGGGTGCTGCCTGTTCCAAACTCCTCCTACTCCTCATCCTGCCTTTGGGGGTACAAAAAATAGTAATTTGGGCCTAGTCTGGGTCTCTAAGTGTGAGATACATAAACCTTTTGATATCATGTTTTCTATTCCGCTATTCAATTTAAACCTTTGGGTATAATCAATTAAATTGCGGGATAGTCTGTGTCGGTACGTGTGAGATACACCTTTCCAATTTTTGGGGTGCATCTCATACTGCCGAGGATTTGAGGGTGCTGCCTGTTCCAAACTCCTCCTACTCCTCATCCTGCCTTTGGGGGTACAAAAAATAGTAATTTGGGCCTAGTCTTGGTCTCTACGTATTTTCTATTCTGCTATTCAATCTAAACCTTTGGGTATAAACAATTAAATTGCGGGATAGTCTGTGTCGGTACGTGTGAGATACACCTTTCCAATTTTTGGTGTGCATCTCATACTGCAGAGGATTTGAGGGTGCTGCCTGTTCCGAACTCCTCCTACTCCTCATCCTGGCTTTGGGGGTACAAAAAATAGTAATTTGGGCCTAGTCTGGGTCTCTACATGTGAGATACATACACCTTTTGATATCATATTTTCTATTCCGCTATTCAATCTACACCTTTGGGTATAAACAATTAAATTGCGGGATAGTCTGTGTCTGTACGTGTGAGATACACCTTTCCAATTTTTGGGGTGCATCTCATACTGCCGAGGATTTGAGGGTGCTGCCTGTTCCGAACTCATCCTACTCCTCATCCTGCCTTTGGGGGTACAAAAAAATAGTAATTTGGGCCTAGTCTGGGTCTCTACGTGTGAGATACATACACCTTTTGATATCATATTTTCTATTCCGCTATTCAATCTAAACCTTTGGGTATAAACAATTAAATTGCGGGATAGTCTGTGTCGGTACGTGTGACATACACCTTTCCAATTATTGGGGTGCATCTCATACTGCCGAGGATTTGAGGGTGCTGCCTCTTCCGAACTCCTCCTACTCCTCATCCTGCCTTTGGGGGAACAAAAAATAGTAATTTGGGCCTAGTCTGGGTCTCTACGTGTGAGATACATACACCTTTTGATATCATATTTTCTATTCTGCTATTCAATCTAAACCTTTGGGTATAAACAATTGAATTGCGGGATAGTCTGTGTCGGTACGTGTGAGATACACCTTTCCAATTTTTGGGGTGCATCTGATACTTCCGAGGATTTGAGGGTGCTGCCTGTGCGGAACTCCTCCTATTCCTCATCCTGCCTTTGGGGGTACAAAAAATAGTAATTTGGGCCTAGTCTGGGTCTCTACATGTGAGATACATACACCTTTTGATATCATGTTTTCTATTCCGCTATTCAATTTAAACCTTTGGGTATAATCAATCAAATTGCGGGATAGTCTGTGTCGGTACGTGTGAGATACACCTTTCCAATTTTTGGGGTGCATCTCATACTGCAGAGGATTTGAGGGTGCTGCCTGTTCCGAACTCCTCCTACTCCTCATCCTGCCTTTGGGGGTACAAAAAATAGTAATTTGGGCGTAGTCTGGGTCTCTACGTGTGAGATACATACACCTTTTGATATCATATTTTCTATTCCGCTATTCAATCTACACCTTTGGGTATAAACAATTAAATTGCGGGATAGTCTGTGTCGGTACATGTGAGATACACCTTTCCAATTTTTGGGGTGCATCTCATACTGCCGAGGATTTGAGGGTGCTGCCTGTTCTGAACTCCTCCTACTCCTCATCCTGCCTTTGGGGGTACAAAAAATAGTAATTTGGGCCGAGTCTGGGTCTCTACGTGTGAGATACATACACCTTTTGATATCATATTTTCTATTCCGCTATTCAATTTAAACCTTTGGGTATAAACAATTAAATTGTGGGATAGTCTGTGTCGGTACGTGTGAGATACACCTTTCCAATTTTTGGGGTGCATCTCATACTGCCGAGGATTTGAGGGTGCTGCCTCTTCCGAACTCCTCCTACTCCTCATCCTGCCTTTGGGGGTACAAAAAATAGTAATTTGGGCCTAGTCTGGGTCTCTACGTGTGAGATACATACACCTTTTGATATCATATTTTCTATTCCGCTATTCAATTTAAAGCTTTGGGTATAATCAATTAAATTGCGGGATAGTCTGTGTCGGTACGTGTGAGATACACATTTCCAATTTTTGGGGTGCATCTCATACTGCCGAGTATTTGAGGGTGCTGCCTGTTCCGAACTCCTCCTACTCCTCATCCTGCCTTTGGGGGTACAAAAAATAGTAATTTGGGCCTAGTCTTGGTCTCTACGTATTTTCTATTCTGCTATTCAATCTAAACCTTTGGGTATAAACAATTAAATTGCGGGATAGTCTGTGTCGGTACGTGTGAGATACACCTTTCCAATTTTTGGTGTGCATCTCATACTGCAGAGGATTTGAGGGTGCTGCCTGTTCCGAACTCCTCCTACTCCTCATCCTGGCTTTGGGGGTACAAAAAATAGTAATTTGGGCCTAGTCTGGGTCTCTACATGTGAGATACATACACCTTTTGATATCATATTTTCTATTCCGCTATTCAATCTACACCTTTGGGTATAAACAATTAAATTGCAGGATAGTCTGTGTCTGTACGTGTGAGATACACCTTTCCAATTTTTGGGGTGCATCTCATACTGCCGAGGATTTGAGGGTGCTGCCTGTTCCGAACTCATCCTACTCCTCATCCTGCCTTTGGGGGTACAAAAAAATAGTAATTTGGGCCTAGTCTGGTTCTCTACGTGTGAGATACATACACCTTTTGATATCATATTTTCTATTCCGCTATTCAATCTAAACCTTTGGGTATAAACAATTAAATTGCGGGATAGTCTGTGTCGGTACGTGTGACATACACCTTTCCAATTATTGGGGTGCATCTCATACTGCCGAGGATTTGAGGGTGCTGCCTCTTCCGAACTCCTCCTACTCCTCATCCTGCCTTTGGGGGAACAAAAAATAGTAATTTGGGCCTAGTCTGGGTCTCTACGTGTGAGATACATACACCTTTTGATATCATATTTTCTATTCTGCTATTCAATCTAAACCTTTGGGTATAAACAATTGAATTGCGGGATAGTCTGTGTCGGTACGTGTGAGATACACCTTTCCAATTTTTGGGGTGCATCTGATACTTCCGAGGATTTGAGGGTGCTGCCTGTGCGGAACTCCTCCTATTCCTCATCCTGCCTTTGGGGGTACAAAAAATAGTAATTTGGGCCTAGTCTGGGTCTCTACATGTGAGATACATACACCTTTTGATATCATGTTTTCTATTCCGCTATTCAATTTAAACCTTTGGGTATAATCAATCAAATTGCGGGATAGTCTGTGTCGGTACGTGTGAGATACACCTTTCCAATTTTTGGGGTGCATCTCATACTGCAGAGGATTTGAGGGTGCTGCCTGTTCCGAACTCCTCCTACTCCTCATCCTGCCTTTGGGGGTACAAAAAATAGTAATTTGGGCGTAGTCTGGGTCTCTACGTGTGAGATACATACACCTTTTGATATCATATTTTCTATTCCGCTATTCAATCTACACCTTTGGGTATAAACAATTAAATTGCGGGATAGTCTGTGTCGGTACATGTGAGATACACCTTTCCAATTTTTGGGGTGCATCTCATACTGCCGAGGATTTGAGGGTGCTGCCTGTTCTGAACTCCTCCTACTCCTCATCCTGCCTTTGGGGGTACAAAAAATAGTAATTTGGGCCGAGTCTGGGTCTCTACGTGTGAGATACATACACCTTTTGATATCATATTTTCTATTCCGCTATTCAATTTAAACCTTTGGGTATAAACAATTAAATTGTGGGATAGTCTGTGTCGGTACGTGTGAGATACACCTTTCCAATTTTTGGGGTGCATCTCATACTGCCGAGGATTTGAGGGTGCTGCCTCTTCCGAACTCCTCCTACTCCTCATCCTGCCTTTGGGGGTACAAAAAATAGTAATTTGGGCCTAGTCTGGGTCTCTACGTGTGAGATACATACACCTTTTGATATCATGTTATCTATTCCGCTATTCAATTTAAAGCTTTGGGTATAATCAATTAAATTGCGGGATAGTCTGTGTCGGTACGTGTGAGATACACATTTCCAATTTTTGGGGTGCATCTCATACTGCCGAGGATTTGAGGGTGCTGCCTGTTCCGAACTCCTCCTACTCCTCATCCTGCCTTTGGGGGTACAAAAAATAGTAATTTGGGCCTAGTCTTGGTCTCTACGTATTTTCTATTCTGCTATTCAATCTAAACCTTTGGGTATAAACAATTAAATTGCGGGATAGTCTGTGTCGGTACGTGTGAGATACACCTTTCCAATTTTTGGTGTGCATCTCATACTGCAGAGGATTTGAGGGTGCTGCCTGTTCCGAACTCCTCCTACTCCTCATCCTGGCTTTGGGGGTACAAAAAATAGTAATTTGGGCCTAGTCTGGGTCTCTACATGTGAGATACATACACCTTTTGATATCATATTTTCTATTCCGCTATTCAATCTCCACCTTTGGGTATAAACAATTAAATTGCGGGATAGTCTGTGTCTGTACGTGTGAGATACACCTTTCCAATTTTTGGGGTGCATCTCATACTGCCGAGGATTTGAGGGTGCTGCCTGTTCCGAACTCATCCTACTCCTCATCCTGCCTTTGGGGGTACAAAAAAATAGTAATTTGGGCCTAGTCTGGGTCTCTACGTGTGAGATACATACACCTTTTGATATCATATTTTCTATTCCGCTATTCAATCTAAACCTTTGGGTATAAACAATTAAATTGCGGGATAGTCTGTGTCGGTACGTGTGACATACACCTTTCCAATTATTGGGGTGCATCTCATACTGCCGAGGATTTGAGGGTGCTGCCTCTTCCGAACTCCTCCTACTCCTCATCCTGCCTTTGGGGGAACAAAAAATAGTAATTTGGGCCTAGTCTGGGTCTCTACGTGTGAGATACATACACCTTTTGATATCATATTTTCTATTCCGCTATTCAATCTAAACCTTTGGGTATAAACAATTAAATTGCGGGATAGTCTGTGTCGGTACGTGTGAGATACACCTTTCCAATTTTTGAGGTGCATCTCATACTGCCGAGGATTTGAGGGTGCTGCCTGTTCCGAACTCCTCCTACTCCTCATCCTGCCTTTGGGGGTACAAAAAATAGTAATTTGGGCCTATTCTGGGTCTCTACGTGTGAGATACATACACCTTTTGATATCATATTTTCTATTCCGCTATTCAATCTACACCTTTGGGTATAAACAATTAAATTGCAGGATAGTCTGTGTCGGTACGTGTGAGATACACCTTTCCAATTTTTGGGGTGCATCTGATACTTCCGAGGATTTGAGGGTGCTGCCTTTGCGGAACTCCTCCTACTCCTTATCCGGCCTTTGGGGGTACAAAATATAGTAATTTGGGCCTAGTCTGGGTCTCTACGTGTGAGATACATACACCTTTTGATATCATGTTTTCTATTCCGCTATTCAATTTAAAGCTTAGGGTATAATCAATTAAATTGCGGGATAGTCTGTGTCGGTACGTGTGAGATACACCTTTCCAATTTTTGGGGTGCATCTCATGCTGCCGAGGATTTGAGGGTGCTGCCTGTTCCGAACTCCTCCTACTCCTCATCCTGCCTTTGGGGGTACAAACAATAGTAATTTGGGTCTAGTCTGGGTCTCTACGTAATTTCTATTCCGCTATTCAATCTAAACCTTTGGGTATAAACAATTAAATTGCGGGATAGTCTGTGTCGGTACGTGTGAGATACACCTTTCCAATTTTTGGGGTGCATCTCATACTGCCGAGGATTTGAGGGTGCTGCCTCTTCCGAACTCCTACTCCTCATCCTGCCTTTGGGGGTACAAAAAATAGTAATTTGGGCCTAGTCTGGGTCTCTACGTGTGAGATACATACACCTTTTGATATCATGTTTTCTATTCCGCTATTCAATTTAAACCTTTGGGTATAATCAATCAAATTGCGGGATAGTCTGTGTCGGTACGTGTGAGATACACCTTTCCAATTTTTGGGGTGCATCTCATACTGCAGAGGATTTGAGGGTGCTGCCTGTTCCGAACTCCTCCTACTCCTCATCCTGCCTTTGGGGGTACAAAAAATAGTAATTTGGGCGTAGTCTGGGTCTCTACGTGTGAGATACATACACCTTTTGATATCATATTTTCTATTCCGCTATTCAATCTACACCTTTGGGTATAAACAATTAAATTGCGGGATAGTCTGTGTCGGTACATGTGAGATACACCTTTCCAATTTTTGGGGTGCATCTCATACTGCCGAGGATTTGAGGGTGCTGCCTGTTCTGAACTCCTCCTACTCCTCATCCTGCCTTTGGGGGTACAAAAAATAGTAATTTGGGCCTAGTCTGGGTCTCTACGTGTGAGATACATACACCTTTTGATATCATATTTTCTATTCCGCTATTCAATTTAAACCTTTGGGTATAAACAATTAAATTGTGGGATAGTCTGTGTCGGTACGTGTGAGATACACCTTTCCAATTTTTGGGGTGCATCTCATACTGCCGAGGATTTGAGGGTGCTGCCTCTTCCGAACTCCTCCTACTCCTCATCCTGCCTTTGGGGGTACAAAAAATAGTAATTTGGGCCTAGTCTGGGTCTCTACGTGTGAGATACATACACCTTTTGATATCATGTTTTCTATTCCGCTATTCAATTTAAACCTTTGGGTATAATCAATTAAATTGCGGGATAGTCTGTGTCTGTACGTGTGAGATACACCTTTCCAATTTTTGGGGTGCATCTCATACTGCCGAGGATTTGAGGGTGCTGCCTGTTCCGAACTCATCCTACTCCTCATCCTGCCTTTGGGGGTACAAAAAATTGTAATTTGGGCCTAGTCTGGGTCTCTACGTGTGAGATACATACACCTTTTGATATCATATTTTCTATTCCGCTATTCAATCTAAACCTTTGGGTATAAACAATTAAATTGCGGGATAGTCTGTGTCGGTACGTATGAGATACACCTTTCCAATTTTTGGGGTGCATCTCATACTGCCGAGGATTTGAGGGTGCTGCCTGTTCCGAACTCCTCCTACTCCTCATCCTGCCTTTGGGGGTACAAAAAATAGTAATTTGGGCCTAGTCTGGGTCTCTACGTGTGAGATACATACACCTTTTGATATCATATTTTCTATTCCGCTATTCAATCTACACCTTTGGGTATAAACAATTAAATTGCAGGATAGTCTGTGTCGGTACGTGTGAGATACACCTTTCCAATTTTTGGGGTGCATCTGATACTTCCGAGGATTTGAGGGTGCTGCCTGTGCGGAACTCCTCCTACTCCTCATCCTGCCTTTGGGGGTACAAAAAATAGTAATTTGGGCCTAGTCTGGGTCTCTACGTGTGAGATACATACACCTTTTGATATCATGTTTTCTATTCCGCTATTCAATTTAAACCTTTGGGTATAATCAATCAAATTGCGGGATAGTCTGTGTCGGTACGTGTGAGATACACCTTTCCAATTTTTGGGGTGCATCTCATACTGCAGAGGATTTGAGGGTGCTGCCTGTTCCGAACTCCTCCTACTCCTCATCCTGCCTTTGGGGGTACAAAAAATAGTAATTTGGGCGTAGTCTGGGTCTCTACGTGTGAGATACATACACCTTTTGATATCATATTTTCTATTCCGCTATTCAATCTACACCTTTGGGTATAAACAATTAAATTGCGGGATAGTCTGTGTCGGTACATGTGAGATACACCTTTCCAATTTTTGGGGTGCATCTCATACTGCCGAGGATTTAAAGGTGCTGCCTGTTCTGAACTCCTCCTACTCCTCATCCTGCCTTTGGGGGTACAAAAAATAGTAATTTGGGCCTAGTCTGGGTCTCTACGTGTGAGATACATACACCTTTTGATATCATATTTTCTATTCCGCTATTCAATTTAAACCTTTGGGTAAAAACAATTAAGTTGTGGGATAGTCTGTGTCGGTACGTGTGAGATACACCTTTCCAATTTTTGGGGTGCATCTCATACTGCCGAGGATTTGAGGGTGCTGCCTCTTCCGAACTCCTCCTACTCCTCATCCTGCCTTTGGGGGTACAAAAAATAGTAATTTGGGCCTAGTCTGGGTCTCTACGTGTGAGATACATACACCTTTTGATATCATGTTTTCTATTCCGCTATTCAATTTAAACCTTTGGGTATAATCAATTAAATTGCGGGATAGTCTGTGTCTGTACGTGTGAGATACACCTTTCCAATTTTTGGGGTGCATCTCATACTGCCGAGGATTTGAGGGTGCTGCCTGTTCCGAACTCATCCTACTCCTCATCCTGCCTTTGGGGGTACAAAAAATAGTAATTTGGGCCTAGTCTGGGTCTCTACGTGTGAGATACATACACCTTTTGATATCATATTTTCTATTCCGCTATTCAATCTAAACCTTTGGGTATAAACAATTAAATTGCGGGATAGTCTGTGTCGGTACGTGTGAGATACACCTTTCCAATTTTTGGGGTGCATCTCATACTGCCGAGGATTTGAGGGTGCTGCCTGTTCCGAACTCCTCCTACTCCTCATCCTGCCTTTGGGGGTACAAAAAATAGTAATTTGGGCCGAGTCTGGGTCTCTACGTGTGAGATACATACACCTTTTGATATCATATTTTCTATTCCGCTATTCAATCTACACCTTTGGTTATAAACAATTAAATTGCAGGATAGTCTGTGTCGGTACGTGTGAGATACACCTTTCCAATTTTTGGGGTGCATCTGATACTTCCGAGGATTTGAGGGTGCTGCCTTTGCGGAACTCCTCCTACTCCTTATCCTGCCTTTGGGGGTACAAAATATAGTAATTTGGGCCTAGTCTGGGTCTCTACGTGTGAGATACATACACCTTTTGATATCATGTTTTCTATTCCGCTATTCAATTTAAAGCTTTGGGTATAATCAATTAAATTGCGGGATAGTCTGTGTCGGTACGTGTGAGATACACCTTTCCAATTTTTGGGGTGCATCTCATGCTGCCGAGGATTTGAGGGTGCTGCCTGTTCCGAACTCCTCCTACTCCTCATCCTGCCTTTGGGGGTACAAACAATAGTAATTTGGGTCTAGTCTGGGTCTCTACGTAATTTCTATTCCGCTATTCAATCTAAACCTTTGGGTATAAACAATTAAATTGCGGGATAGTCTGTGTCGGTACGTGTGAGATACACCTTTCCAATTTTTGGGGTGCATCTCATACTGCCGAGGATTTGAGGGTGCTGCCTCTTCCGAACTCCTCCTACTCCTCATCCTGCCTTTGGGGGAACAAAAAATAGTAATTTGGGCCTAGTCTGGGTCTCTAAGTGTTAGATACATACACCTTTTGATATCATATTTTCTATTCCGCTATTCAATCTACACCTTTGGGTATAAACAATTAAATTGCGGGATAGTCTGTGTCGGTACGTGTGAGATACACCTTTCCAATTTTTGGGGTGCATCTCATACTGCCGAGGATTTGAGGGTGCTGCCTGTTCCAAACTCCTCCTACTCCTCATCCTGCCTTTGGGGGTGCAAAAAATAGTAATTTGGGCCTAGTCTGGGTCTCTACGTGTGAGATACATACACCTTTTGATATCATATTTTCTATTTCGCCATTCAATCTAAACCTTTGGGTATAATCAATTAAATTGCAGGATAGTCCGTGTCGGTACGTGTGAGATACACCTTTCCAATTTTTGGGGTGCATCTCATACTGCCGAGGATTTGAGGGTGCTGCCTGTTCCGAACTCCTCCTACTCCTCATCCTGCCTTTGGGGGTACAAAAAATAGTAATTTGGGCGTAGTCTGGGTCTCTACGTGTGAGATACATACACCTTTTGATATCATATTTTCTATTCCGCTATTCAATCTACACCTTTGGGTATAAACAATTAAATTGCGGGATAGTCTGTGTCTGTACGTGAGATACATCTTTCCAATTTTTGGGGTGCATCTCATACTGCCGAGGATTTGAGGGTGCTGCCTGTTCCGAACTCATCCTACTCCTCATCCTGCCTTTGGGGGTACAAAAAATAGTAATTTGGGCCTAGTCTGGGTCTCTACGTGTGAGATACATACACCTTTTGATATCATATTTTCTATTCCGCTATTCAATGTAAACCTTTGGGTATAAACAATTAAATTGCGGGATAGTCTGTGTCGGTACGTGTGAGATACACCTTTCCAATTTTTGGGGTGCATCTCATACTGCCGAGGATTTGAGGGTGCTGCCTGTTCCGAACTCCTCCTACTCCTCATCCTGCCTTTGGGGGTACAAAAAATAGTAATTTGGGCCTAGTCTGGGTCTCTACGAGTGAGATACATACACCTTTTGATATCATATTTTCTATTCCGCTATTCAATCTACACCTTTGGGTATAAACAATTAAATTGCGGGATAGTCTGTGTCTGTACGTGTGAGATACATCTTTCCAATTTTTGGGGTGCATCTCATACTGCCGAGGATTTGAGGGTGCTGCCTGTTCCGAACTCATCCTACTCCTCATCCTGCCTTTGGGGGTACAAAAAATAGTAATTTGGGCCTAGTCTGGGTCTCTACGTGTGAGATACATACACCTTTTGATATCATATTTTCTATTCCGCTATTCAATGTAAACCTTTGGGTATAAACAATTAAATTGCGGGATAGTCTGTGTCGGTACGTGTGAGATACACCTTTCCAATTTTTGGGGTGCATCTCATACTGCCGAGGATTTGAGGGTGCTGCCTGTTCCGAACTCCTCCTACTCCTCATCCTGCCTTTGGGGGTACAAAAAATAGTAATTTGGGCCTAGTCTGGGTCTCTACGTGTGAGATACATACACCTTTTGATATCATATTTTCTATTGCACTATTCAATCTAAACCTTTGGGTATAAACAATTAAATTGCGGCATAGTCTGTGTCGGTACGTGTGAGATACACCTTTCCAATTTTTGGGGTGCATCTGATACTTCCGAGGATTTGAGGGTGCTGCCTGTGCGGAACTCCTCCTACTCCTCATCTTGCCTTTGGGGGTACAAAAAATAGTAATTTGGGACTAGTCTGGGTCTCTACGTGTGAGATACATACACCTTTTGATATCATGTTTTCTATTCCGCTATTCAATTTAAACCTTTGGGTATAATCAATTAAATTGCGGGATAGTCTGTGTCGGTACGTGTGAGATACACCTTTCCAATTTTTGGGGTGCATCTCATACTGCCGAGGATTTGAGGGTGCTGCCTGTTCCGAACTCCTCCTACTCCTCATCCTGCCTTTGGGGGTACAAAAAATAGTAATTTGGGCATAGTCTGGGTCTCTACGTGTGAGATACATACACCTTTTGATATCATATTTTCTATTCCGCTATTCAATCTACACCTTTGGGTATAAACAATTAAATTGCGGGATAGTCTGTGTCGGTACATGTGAGATACACCTTTCCAATTTTTGGGGTGCATCTCATACTGCCGAGGATTTGAGGGTGCTGCCTGTTCCGAACTCCTCCTACTCCTCATCCTGCCTTTGGGGGTACAAAAAATAGTAATTTGGGCCTAGTCTGGGTCTCTACGTGTGAGATACATACACCTTTTGATATCATATTTTCTATTCCACTATTCAATTTAAACCTTTGGGTATAAACAATTAAATTGGGGGATAGTCTGTGTCGGTACGTGTGAGATACACCTTTCCAATTTTTGGGGTGCATCTCATACTGCCGAGGATTTGAGGGTGCTGCTTCTTCCGAACTCCTCCTACTCCTCATCCTGCCTTTGGGGGAACAAAAAATAGTAATTTGGGCCTAGTCTGGGTCTCTACGTGTTAGATACATACACCTTTTGATATCATATTTTCTATTCCGCTATTCAATCTAAACCTTTGGGTATAAACAATTAAATAGCGGGATAGTCTGTGTCGGTACGTGTGAGATACACCTTTCCAATTTTTGGGGTGCATCTGATACTTCCGAGGATTTGAGGGTGCTGCCTGTGCGGAACTCCTCCTACTCCTCATCCTGCCTTTGGGGGTACAAAAAATAGTAATTTGGGCCTAGTCTGGGTCTCTACGTGTGAGATACATACACCTTTTGATATCATGTTTTCTATTCCGCTATTCAATTTAAACCTTTGGGTATAATCAATCAAATTGCGGGATAGTCTGTGTCGGTACGTGTGAGATACACCTTTCCAATTTTTGGGGTGCATCTCATACTGCCGAGGATTTGCGGGTGCTGCCTGTTCCGAACTCCTCCTACTCCTCATCCTGCCTTTGGGGGTACAAAAAATAGTAATTTGGGCCTAGTCTGGGTCTCTACGTGTGAGATACATACACCTTTTGATATCATATTTTCTATTCCGCTATTCAATTTACACCTTTGGGTATAAACAATTAAATTGCGTGATAGTCTGTGTCGGTACATGTGAGATACACCTTTCCAATTTTTGGGGTGCATCTCATACTGCCGAGGATTTGAGGGTGCTGCCTGTTCTGAACTCCTCCTACTCCTCATCCTGCCTTTGGGGGTACAAAAAATAGTAATTTGGGCCTAGTCTGGGTCTCTACGTGTGAGATACATACACCTTTTGATATCATATTTTCTATTCCGCTATTCAATTTAAACCTTTGGGTATAAACAATTAAATTGTGGGATAGTCTGTGTCGGTACGTGTGAGATACACCTTTCCAATTTTTGGGGTGCATCTGATACTTCCGAGGATTTGAGGGTGCTGCCTGTGCGGAACTCCTCCTACTCCTCATCCTGCCTTTGGGGGTACAAAAAATAGTAATTTGGGTCTAGTCTGGGTCTCTACGTAATTTCTATTCCGCTATTCAATCTAAACCTTTGGGTATAAACAATTAAATTGCGGGATAGTCTGTGTCGGTACGTGTGAGATACACCTTTCCAATTTTTGGGGTGCATCTCATACTGCCGAGGATTTGAGGGTGCTGCCTCTTCCGAACTCCTCCTACTCCTCATCCTGCCTTTGGGGGAACAAAAAATAGTAATTTGGGCCTAGTCTGGGTCTCTACGTGTGAGATACATACACCTTTTGATATCATATTTTCTATTCCGCTATTCAATGTAATCCTTTGGGTATAAACAATTAAATTGCGGGATAGTCTGTGTCGGTACGTGTGAGATACACCTTTCCAATTTTTGGGGTGCATCTGATACTTCCAAGGATTTGAGGGTGCTGCCTTTGCGGAACTCCTCCTACTCCTCATCCTGCCTTTGGGGGTACAAAAAATAGTAATTTGGGCCTAGTCTGGGTCTCTACGTGTGAGATACATACACCTTTTGATATCATGTTTTCTATTCCGCTATTCAATTTAAAGCTTTGGGTATAATCAATTAAATTGTGGGATAGTCTGTGTCGGTACGTGTGAGATACACAATTCCAATTTTTGGGGTGCATCTCATACTGCCGAGGATTTGAGGGTGCTGCCTGTTCCGAACTCCTCCCGCTCCTCATCCTGCCTTTGGGGGTACAAAAAATAGTAATTTGGGCCTAGTCTGGGTCTCTACGTAAATTCTATTCCGCTATTCAATCTAAACCTTTGGGTATAAACAATTAAATAGCGGGATAGTCTGTGTCGGTACGTGTGAGATACACCTTTCCAATTTTTGGGGTGCATCTCATACTGCCGAGGATTTGAGGGTGCTGCCTGTTCCGAACTCCTCCTACTCCTCATCCTGCCTTTGGGGATGCAAAAAATAGTAATTTGGGCCTAGTCTGGGTCTCTACGTGTGAGATACATACACCTTTTGATATCATATTTTCTATTCCGCTATTCAATCTAAACCTTTGGGTATAAACAATTAAATTGCGGGATAGTCTGTGTCGGTACGTGTGAGATACACCTTTCCAATTTTTGGGTTGCATCTCATACTGCCGAGGATTTGAGGGTGCTGCCTGTTCCGAACTCCTCCAACTCCTCATCCTGCCTTTGGGGGGTACAAAAAATAGTAATTTGGGCTTAGTCTGGGTCTCTACGTGTGAGATACATACACCTTTTGATATAATATTTTCTATTCCACTATTCAATCTAAACCTTTGGGTATAAACAATTAAATTGCGGCATAGTCTGTGTCGGTACGTGTGAGATACACCTTTCCAATTTTTGGGGTGCATCTGATACTTCCGAGGATTTGAGGGTGCTGCCTGTTCCAAACTCCTCCTACTCCTCATCCTGCCTTTGGGGGTACAAAAAATAGTAATTTGGGCCTAGTCTGGGTCTCTACGTGTGAGATACATACACCTTTTGATATCATGTTTTCTATTCCGCTATTCAATTTAAACCTTTGGGTATAATCAATTAAATTGCGGGATAGTCTGTGTCGGTACGTGTGAGATACACCTTTCCAATTTTTGGGGTGCATCTCATACTGCCGAGGATTTGAGGGTGCTGCCTGTTCCAAACTCCTCCTACTCCTCATCCTGCCTTTGGGGGTACAAAAAATAGTAATTTGGGCCTAGTCTTGGTCTCTACGTATTTTCTATTCTGCTATTCAATCTAAACCTTTGGGTATAAACAATTAAATTGCGGGATAGTCTGTGTCAGTACGTGTGAGATACACCTTTCCAATTTTTGGTGTGCATCTCATACTGCAGAGGATTTGAGGGTGCTGCCTGTTCCGAACTCCTCCTACTCCTCATCCTGGCTTTGGGGGTACAAAAAATAGTAATTTGGGCCTAGTCTGGGTCTCTACATGTGAGATACATACACCTTTTGATATCATATTTTCTATTCCGCTATTCAATCTACACCTTTGGGTATAAACAATTAAATTGCGGGATAGTCTGTGTCTGTACGTGTGAGATACACCTTTCCAATTTTTGGGGTGCATCTCATACTGCCGAGGATTTGAGGGTGCTGCCTGTTCCGAACTCATCCTACTCCTCATCCTGCCTTTGGGGGTACAAAAAAATAGTAATTTGGGCCTAGTCTGGGTCTCTACGTGTGAGATACATACACCTTTTGATATCATATTTTCTATTCCGCTATTCAATCTAAACCTTTGGGTATAAACAATTAAATTGCGGGATAGTCTGTGTCGGTACGTGTGACATACACCTTTCCAATTATTGGGGTGCATCTCATACTGCCGAGGATTTGAGGGTGCTGCCTCTTCCGAACTCCTCCTACTCCTCATCCTGCCTTTGGGGGAACAAAAAATAGTAATTTGGGCCTAGTCTGGGTCTCTACGTGTGAGATACATACACCTTTTGATATCATATTTTCTATTCTGCTATTCAATCTAAACCTTTGGGTATAAACAATTGAATTGCGGGATAGTCTGTGTCGGTACGTGTGAGATACACCTTTCCAATTTTTGGGGTGCATCTGATACTTCCGAGGATTTGAGGGTGCTGCCTGTGCGGAACTCCTCCTACTCCTCATCCTGCCTTTGGGGGTACAAAAAATAGTAATTTGGGCCTAGTCTGGGTCTCTACATGTGAGATACATACACCTTTTGATATCATGTTTTCTATTCCGCTATTCAATTTAAACCTTTGGGTATAATCAATCAAATTGCGGGATAGTCTGTGTCGGTACGTGTGAGATACACCTTTCCAATTTTTGGGGTGCATCTCATACTGCAGAGGATTTGAGGGTGCTGCCTGTTCCGAACTCCTCCTACTCCTCATCCTGCCTTTGGGGGTACAAAAAATAGTAATTTGGGCGTAGTCTGGGTCTCTACGTGTGAGATACATACACCTTTTGATATCATATTTTCTATTCCGCTATTCAATTTAAACCTTTGGGTATAAACAATTAAATTGTGGGATAGTCTGTGTCGGTACGTGTGAGATACACCTTTCCAATTTTTGGGGTGCATCTCATACTGCCGAGGATTTGAGGGTGCTGCCTCTTCCGAACTCCTCCTACTCCTCATCCTGCCTTTGGGGGTACAAAAAATAGTAATTTGGGCCTAGTCTGGGTCTCTACGTGTGAGATACATACACCTTTTGATATCATGTTTTCTATTCCGCTATTCAATTTAAAGCTTTGGGTATAATCAATTAAATTGCGGGATAGTCTGTGTCGGTACGTGTGAGATACACATTTCCAATTTTTGGGGTGCATCTCATACTGCCGAGGATTTGAGGGTGCTGCCTGTTCCGAACTCCTCCTACTCCTCATCCTGCCTTTGGGGGTACAAAAAATAGTAATTTGGGCCTAGTCTTGGTCTCTACGTATTTTCTATTCTGCTATTCAATCTAAACCTTTGGGTATAAACAATTAAATTGCGGGATAGTCTGTGTCGGTACGTGTGAGATACACCTTTCCAATTTTTGGTGTGCATCTCATACTGCAGAGGATTTGAGGGTGCTGCCTGTTCCGAACTCCTCCTACTCCTCATCCTGGCTTTGGGGGTACAAAAAATAGTAATTTGGGCCTAGTCTGGGTCTCTACATGTGAGATACATACACCTTTTGATATCATATTTTCTATTCCGCTATTCAATCTACACCTTTGGGTATAAACAATTAAATTGCGGGATAGTCTGTGTCTGTACGTGTGAGATACACCTTTCCAATTTTTGGGGTGCATCTCATACTGCCGAGGATTTGAGGGTGCTGCCTGTTCCGAACTCATCCTACTCCTCATCCTGCCTTTGGGGGTACAAAAAAATAGTAATTTGGGCCTAGTCTGGGTCTCTACGTGTGAGATACATACACCTTTTGATATCATATTTTCTATTCCGCTATTCAATCTAAACCTTTGGGTATAAACAATTAAATTGCGGGATAGTCTGTGTCGGTACGTGTGACATACACCTTTCCAATTATTGGGGTGCATCTCATACTGCCGAGGATTTGAGGGTGCTGCCTCTTCCGAACTCCTCCTATTCCTCATCCTGCCTTTGGGGGAACAAAAAATAGTAATTTGGGCCTAGTCTGGGTCTCTACGTGTGAGATACATACACCTTTTGATATCATATTTTCTATTCTGCTATTCAATCTAAACCTTTGGGTATAAACAATTAAATTGCGGGATAGTCTGTGTCGGTACGTGTGAGATACACCTTTCCAATTTTTGGGGTGCATCTGATACTTCCGAGGATTTGAGGGTGCTGCCTGTGCGGAACTCCTCCTACTCCTCATCCTGCCTTTGGGGGTACAAAAAATAGTAATTTGGGGCTAGTCTGGGTCTCTACGTGTGAGATACATACACCTTTTGATATCATGTTTTCTATTCCGCTATTCAATTTAAACCTTTGGGTATAATCAATCAAATTGCGGGATAGTCTGTGTCGGTACGTGTGAGATACACCTTTCCAATTTTTGGGGTGCATCTCATACTGCAGAGGATTTGAGGGTGCTGCCTGTTCCGAACTCCTCCTACTCCTCATCCTGCCTTTGGGGGTACAAAAAATAGTAATTTGGGCGTAGTCTGGGTCTCTACGTGTGAGATACATACACCTTTTGATATCATATTTTCTATTCCGCTATTCAATCTACACCTTTGGGTATAAACAATTAAATTGCGGGATAGTCTGTGTCGGTACATGTGAGATACACCTTTCCAATTTTTGGGGTGCATCTCATACTGCCGAGGATTTGAGGGTGCTGCCTGTTCTGAACTCCTCCTACTCCTCATCCTGCCTTTGGGGGTACAAAAAATAGTAATTTGGGCCTAGTCTGGGTCTCTACGTGTGAGATACATACACCTTTTGATATCATATTTTCTATTCCGCTATTCAATTTAAACCTTTGGGTATAAACAATTAAATTGTGGGATAGTCTGTGTCGGTACGTGTGAGATACACCTTTCCAATTTTTGGGGTGCATCTCATACTGCCGAGGATTTGAGGGTGCTGCCTCTTCCGAACTCCTCCTACTCCTCATCCTGCCTTTGGGGGTACAAAAAATAGTAATTTGGGCCTAGTCTGGGTCTCTACGTGTGAGATACATACACCTTTTGATATCATGTTTTCTATTCCGCTATTCAATTTAAAGCTTTGGGTATAATCAATTAAATTGCGGGATAGTCTGTGTCGGTACGTGTGAGATACACATTTCCAATTTTTGGGGTGCATCTCATACTGCCGAGGATTTGAGGGTGCTGCCTGTTCCGAACTCCTACTACTCCTCATCCTGCCTTTGGGGGTACAAAAAATAGTAATTTGGGCCTAGTCTGGGTCTCTACGTAAATTCTATTCCGCTATTCAATCTAAACCTTTGGGTATAAACAATTAAATAGCGGGATAGTCTGTGTCGGTACGTGTGAGATACACCTTTCCAATTTTTGGGGTGCATCTCATACTGCCGAGGATTTGAGGGTGCTGCCTGTTCCGAACTCCTCCTACTCCTCATCCTGCCTTTGGGGGTGCAAAAAATAGTAATTTGGGCCTAGTCTGGGTCTCTACGTGTGAGGTACATACACCTTTTGATATCATATTTTCTATTCCGCTATTCAATCTAAACCTTTGGGTATAAACAATTAAATTGCGGGATAGTCTGTGTCGTTACGTGTGAGATACACCTTTCCAATTTTTGGGTTGCATCTCATACTGCCGAGGATCTGAGGGTGCTGCCTGTTCCGAACTCCTCCAACTCCTCATCCTGCCTTTGGGGGGTACAAAAAATAGTAATTTGGGCCTAGTCTGGGTCTCTACGTGTGAGATACATACACCTTTTGATATCATATTTTCTATTCCACTATTCAATCTAAACCTTTGGGTATAAACAATTAAATTGCGGCATAGTCTGTGTCGGTACGTGTGAGATACACCTTTCCAATTTTTGGGGTGCATCTGATACTTCCGAGGATTTGAGGGTGCTGCCTGTTCCAAACTCCTCCTACTCCTCATCCTGCCTTTGGGGGTACAAAAAATAGTAATTTGGGCCTAGTCTGGGTCTCTACGTGTGAGATACATACACCTTTTGATATCATGTTTTCTATTCCGCTATTCAATTTAAACCTTTGGGTATAATCAATTAAATTGCGGGATAGTCTGTGTCGGTACGTGTGAGATACACCTTTCCAATTTTTGGGGTGCATCTCATACTGCCGAGGATTTGAGGGTGCTGCCTGTTCCAAACTCCTCCTACTCCTCATCCTGCCTTTGGGGGTACAAAATATAGTAATTTGGGCCTAGTCTTGGTCTCTACGTATTTTCTATTCCGCTATTCAATCTAAACCTTTGGGTATAAACAATTAAATTGCGGGATAGTCTGTGTCGGTACGTGTGAGATACACCTTTCCAATTTTTGGTGTGCATCTCATACTGCAGAGGATTTGAGGGTGCTGCCTGTTCCGAACTCCTCCTACTCCTCATCCTGGCTTTGGGGGTACAAAAAATAGTAATTTGGGCCTAGTCTGGGTCTCTACATGTGAGATACATACACCTTTTGATATCATATTTTCTATTCCGCTATTCAATCTACACCTTTGGGTATAAACAATTAAATTGCGGGATAGTCTGTGTCTGTACGTGTGAGATACACCTTTCCAATTTTTGGGGTGCATCTCATACTGCCGAGGATTTGAGGGTGCTGCCTGTTCCGAACTCATCCTACTCCTCATCCTGCCTTTGGGGGTACAAAAAAATAGTAATTTGGGCCAAGTCTGGGTCTCTACGTGTGAGATACATACACCTTTTGATATCATATTTTCTATTCCGCTATTCAATCTAAACCTTTGGGTATAAACAATTAAATTGCGGGATAGTCTGTGTCGGTACGTGTGACATACACCTTTCCAATTATTGGGGTGCATCTCATACTGCCGAGGATTTGAGGGTGCTGCCTCTTCCGAACTCCTCCTACTCCTCATCCTGCCTTTGGGGGAACAAAAAATAGTAATTTGGGCCTAGTCTGGGTCTCTACGTGTGAGATACATACACCTTTTGATATCATATTTTCTATTCTGCTATTCAATCTAAACCTTTGGGTATAAACAATTGAATTGCGGGATAGTCTGTGTCGGTACGTGTGAGATACACCTTTCCAATTTTTGGGGTGCATCTGATACTTCCGAGGATTTGAGGGTGCTGCCTGTGCGGAACTCCTCCTACTCCTCATCCTGCCTTTGGGGGTACAAAAAATAGTAATTTGGGCCTAGTCTGGGTCTCTACGTGTGAGATACATACACCTTTTGATATCATGTTTTCTATTCCGCTATTCAATTTAAACCTTTGGGTATAATCAATCAAATTGCGGGATAGTCTGTGTCGGTACGTGTGAGATACACCTTTCCAATATTTGGGGTGCATCTCATACTGCAGAGGATTTGAGGGTGCTGCCTGTTCCAAACTCCTCCTACTCCTCATCCTGCCTTTGGGGGTACAAAAAATAGTAATTTGGGCGTAGTCTGGGTCTCTACGTGTGAGATACATACACCTTTTGATATCATATTTTCTATTCCGCTATTCAATCTACACCTTTGGGTATAAACAATTAAATTGCGGGATAGTCTCTGTCGGTACATGTGAGATACACCTTTCCAATTTTTGGGGTGCATCTCATACTGCCGAGGATTTGAGGGTGCTGCCTGTTCTGAACTCCTCCTACTCCTCATCCTGCCTTTGGGGGTACAAAAAATAGTAATTTGGGCCTAGTCTGGGTTTCTACGTGTGAGATACATACACCTTTTGATATCATATTTTCTATTCCGCTATTCAATTTAAACCTTTGGGTATAAACAATTAAATTGTGGGATAGTCTGTGTCGGTACGTGTGAGATACACCTTTCCAATTTTTGGGGTGCATCTCATACTGCCGAGGATTTGAGGGTGCTGCCTGTTCCGAACTCATCCTACTCCTCATCCTGCCTTTGGGGGTACAAAAAATAGTAATTTGGGCCTAGTCTGGGTCTCTACGTGTGAGATACATACACCTTTTGATATCATATTTTCTATTCCGCTATTCAATCTAAACCTTTGGGTATAAACAATTAAATTGCGGGATAGTCTGTGTCGGTACGTGTGAGATACACCTTTCCAATTTTTGGGGTGCATCTCATACTGCCGAGGATTTGAGGGTGCTGCCTGTTCCGAACTCCTCCTACTCCTCATCCTGCCTTTGGGGGTACAAAAAATTGTAATTTGGGCCTAGTCTGGGTCTCTACGTGTGAGATACATACACCTTTTAATATCATATTTTCTATTCCGCTATTCAATCTACACCTTTGGGTATAAACAATTAAATTGCACGATAGTCTGTGTCGGTACGTGTGAGATACACCTTTCCAATTTTTGGGGTGCATCTGATACTTCCGAGGATTTGAGTGTGCTGCCTTTGCGGAACTCCTGCTACTCCTCATCCTGCCTTTGGGGGTACAAAATATAGTAATTTGGGCCTAGTCTGGGTCTCTACGTGTGAGATACATACACCTTTTGATATCATGTTTTTTATTCTGCTATTCAATCTAAACCTTTGGGTATAAACAATTGAATTGCGGGATAGTCTGTGTCGGTACGTGTGAGATACACCTTTCCAAATTTGGGGTGCATCTGATACTTCCGAGGATTTGAGGGTGCTGCCTGTGCGGAACTGCTCCTACTCCTCATCCTGCCTTTGGGGGTACAAAAAATAGTAATTTGGGCCTAGTCTGGGTCTCTACGTGTGAGATACATACACCTTTTGATACCATGTTTTCTATTCCGCTATTCAATTTAAACCTTTGGGTATAATCAATCAAATTGCGGGATAGTCTGTGTCGGTACGTGTGAGATACACCTTTCCAATTTTTGGGGTGCATCTCATACTTCCGAGGATTTGAGGGTGCTGCCTGTTCCGAACTCCTCCTACTCCTCATCCTGCCTTTGGGGGTACAAAAAATAGTAATTTGGGCGTAGTCTGGGTCTCTACGTGTGAGATACATACACCTTTTGATATCATATTTTCTATTCCGCTATTCAATCTACACCTTTGGGTATAAACAATTAAATTGCGGGATAGTCTGTGTCGGTACATGTGAGATACACCTTTCCAATTTTTGGGGTGCATCTCATACTGCTGAGGATTTAAAGGTGCTGCCTGTTCTGAACTCCTCCTACTCCTCATCCTGCCTTTGGGGGTACAAAAAATAGTAATTTTGGCCTAGTCTGGGTCTCTACGTGTGAGATACATACACCTTTTGATATCATATTTTCTATTCCGCTATTCAATTTAAACCTTTGGGTATAAACAATAAAATTGTGGGATAGTCTGTGTCGGTACGTGTGAGATACACCTTTCCAATTTTTGGGGTGCATCTCATACTGCCGAGGATTTGAGGGTGCTGCCTCTTCCGAACTCCTCCTACTCCTCATCCTGCCTTTGGGGGTACAAAAAATAGTAATTTGGGCCTAGTCTGGGTCTCTACGTGTGAGATACATACACCTTTTGATATCATGTTTTCTATTCCGCTATTCAATTTAAACCTTTGGGTATAATCAATTAAATTGCGGGATAGTCTGTGTCTGTACGTGTGAGATACAACTTTCCAATTTTTGGGGTGCATCTCATACTGCCGAGGATTTGAGGGTGCTGCCTGTTCTGAACTCATCCTACTCCTCATCCTGCCTTTGGGGGTACAAAAAATAGTAATTTGGGCCTAGTCTGGGTCTCTACGTGTGAGATACATACACCTTTTGATATCATATTTTCTATTCCGCTATTCAATCTAAACCTTTGGGTATAAACAATTAAATTGCGGGATAGTCTGTGTCGGTACGTGTGAGATACACCTTTCCAATTTTTGGGGTGCATCTCATACTGCCGAGGATTTGAGGGTGCTGCCTGTTCCGAACTCCTCCTACTCCTCATCCTGCCTTTGGGGGTACAAAATATAGTAATTTGGGCCTATTCTGGGTCTCTACGTGTGAGATACATACAACTTTTGATATCATATTTTCTATTCCGCTATTCAATCTACACCTTTGGGTATAAACAATTAAATTGCAGGATAGTCTGTGTCGGTACGTGTGAGATACACCTTTCCAATTTTTGGGGTGCATCTGATACTTCCGAGGATTTGAGGGTGCTGCCTTTGCGGAACTCCTCCTACTCCTCATCCTGCCTTTGGGGGTACAAAATATAGTAATTTGGGCCTAGTCTGGGTCTCTACGTGTGAGATACATACACCTTTTGATATCATGTTTTCTATTCCGCTATTCAATTTAAAGCTTTGGGTATAATCAATTAAATTGCGGGATAGTCTGTGTCGGTACGTGTGAGATACACCTTTCCAATTTTTGGGGTGCATCTCATGCTGCCGAGGATTTGAGGGTGCTGCCTGTTCCGAACTCCTCCTACTCCTCATCCTGCCTTTGGGGGTACAAACAATAGTAATTTGGGTCTAGTCTGGGTCTCTACGTAATTTCTATTCCGCTATTCAATCTAAACCTTTGGGTATAAACAATTAAATTGCGGGATAGTCTGTGTCGGTACGTGTGAGATACACCTTTCCAATTTTTGGGGTGCATCTCATACTGCCGAGGATTTGAGGGTGCTGCCTCTTCCGAACTCCTCCTACTCCTCATCCTGCCTTTGGGGGAACAAAAAATAGTAATTTGGGCCTAGTCTGGGTCTCTACGTGTTAGATACATACACCTTTTGATATCATATTTTCTATTCCGCTATTCAATCTACACCTTTGGGTATAAACAATTAAATTGCGGGATAGTCTGTGTCGGTACGTGTGAGATACACCTTTTCAATTTTTGGGGTGCATCTCATACTGCCGAGGATTTGAGGGTGCTGCCTGTTCCAAACTCCTCCTACTCCTCATCCTGCCTTTGGGGGTGCAAAAAATAGTAATTTGGGCCTAGTCTGGGTCTCTACGTGTGAGATACATACACCTTTTGATATCATATTTTCTATTTCGCCATTCAATCTAAACCTTTGGGTATAATCAATTAAATTGCGGGATAGTCCGTGTCGGTACGTGTGAGATACACCTTTCCAATTTTTGGGGTGCATCTCATACTGCCGAGGATTTGAGGGTGCTGCCTGTTCCGAACTCCTCCTACTCCTCATCCTGCCTTTGGGGGTACAAAAAATAGTAATTTGGGCGTAGTCTGGGTCTCTACGTGTGAGATACATACACCTTTTGATATCATATTTTCTATTCCGCTATTCAATCTACACCTTTGGGTATAAACAATTATATTGCGGGATAGTCTGTGTCTGTACGTGTGAGATACATCTTTCCAATTTTTGGGGTGCATCTCATACTGCCGAGGATTTGAGGGTGCTGCCTGTTCCGAACTCATCCTACTCCTCATCCTGCCTTTGGGGGTACAAAAAATAGTAATTTGGGCCTAGTCTGGGTCTCTACGTGTGAGATACATACACCTTTTGATATCATGTTTTCTATTCCGCTATTCAATTTAAACCTTTGGGTATAATCAATTAAATTGCGGGATAGTCTGTGTCGGTACGTGTGAGATACACCTTTCCAATTTTTGGGGTGCATCTCATACTGCCGAGGATTTGAGGGTGCTGCCTGTTCCGAACTCCTCATACTCCTCATCCTGCCTTTGGGGGTACAAAAAATAGTAATTTGGGCACAGTCTGGGTCTCTACGTGTGAGATACATACACCTTTTGATATCATATTTTCTATTCCGCTATTCAATCTACACCATTGGGTATAAACAATTAAATTGCGGGATAGTCTGTGTCGGTACATGTGAGATACACCTTTCCAATTTTTGGGGTGCATCTGATACTTCCGAGGATTTGAGTGTGCTGCCTTTGCGGAACTCCTCCTACTCCTCATCCTGCCTTTGGGGGTACAAAATATAGTAATTTGGGCCTAGTCTGGGTCTCTACGTGTGAGATACATACACCTTTTGATATCATGTTTTCTATTCCGCTATTCAATTTAAACCTTTGGGTATAATCAATTAAATTGCGGGATAGTCTGTGTCGGTATGTGTGAGATACACCTTTCCAATTTTTGGGGTGCATCTCATACTGCCGAGGATTTGAGGGTGCTGCCTGTTCCGAACTCCTCATACTCCTCATCCTGCCTTTGGGGGTACAAAAAATAGTAATTTGGGCCTAGTCTGGGTCTCTACGTGTGAGATACATACACCTTTTGATATCATATTTTCTATTCCGCTATTCAATCTACACCTTTGGGTATAAACAATTAAATTGCACGATAGTCTGTGTCGGTACGTGTGAGATACACCTTTCCAATTTTTGGGGTGCATCTGATACTTCCGAGGATTTGAGTGTGCTGCCTTTGCGGAACTCCTCCTACTCCTCATCCTGCCTTTGGGGGTACAAAATATAGTAATTTGGGCCTAGTCTGGGTCTCTACGTGTGAGATACATACACCTTTTGATATCATGTTTTTTATTCTGCTATTCAATCTAAACCTTTGGGTATAAACAATTGAATTGCGGGATAGTCTGTGTCGGTACGTGTGAGATACACCTTTCCAAATTTGGGGTGCATCTGATACTTCCGAGGATTTGAGGGTGCTGCCTTTGCGGAACTCCTCCTACTCCTCATCCTGCCTTTGGGGGTACAAAATATAGTAATTTGGGCCTAGTCTGGGTCTCTACGTGTGAGATACATACACCTTTTGATATCATGTTTTCTATTCCGCTATTCAATTTAAAGCTTTGGGTATAATCAATTAAATTGCGGGATAGTCTGTGTCGGTACGTGTGAGATACACCTTTCCAATTTTTGGGGTGCATCTCATGCTGCCGAGGATTTGAGGGTGCTGCCTGTTCCGAACTCCTCCTACTCCTCATCCTGCCTTTGGGGGTACAAACAATAGTAATTTGGGTCTAGTCTGGGTCTCTACGTAATTTCTATTCCGCTATTCAATCTAAACCTTTGGGTATAAACAATTAAATTGCGGGATAGTCTGTGTCGGTACGTGTGAGATACACCTTTCCAATTTTTGGGGTGCATCTCATACTGCCGAGGATTTGAGGGTGCTGCCTCTTCCGAACTCCTCCTACTCCTCATCCTGCCTTTGGGGGAACAAAAAATAGTAATTTGGGCCTAGTCTGGGTCTCTACGTGTTAGATACATACACCTTTTGATATCATATTTTCTATTCCGCTATTCAATCTACACCTTTGGGTATAAACAATTAAATTGCGGGATAGTCTGTGTCGGTACGTGTGAGATACACCTTTCCAATTTTTGGGGTGCATCTCATACTGCCGAGGATTTGAGGGTGCTGCCTGTTCCAAACTCCTCCTACTCCTCATCCTGCCTTTGGGGGTGCAAAAAATAGTAATTTGGGCCTAGTCTGGGTCTCTACGTGTGAGATACATACACCTTTTGATATCATATTTTCTATTTCGCCATTCAATCTAAACCTTTGGGTATAATCAATTAAATTGCGGGATAGTCCGTGTCGGTACGTGTGAGATACACCTTTCCAATTTTTGGGGTGCATCTCATACTGCCGAGGATTTGAGGGTGCTGCCTGTTCCGAACTCCTCCTACTCCTCATCCTGCCTTTGGGGGTACAAAAAATAGTAATTTGGGCGTAGTCTGGGTCTCTACGTGTGAGATACATACACCTTTTGATATCATATTTTCTATTCCACTATTCAATCTACACCTTTGGGTATAAACAATTAAATTGCGGGATAGTCTGTGTCTGTACGTGTGAGATACATCTTTCCAATTTTTGGGGTGCATCTCATACTGCCGAGGATTTGAGGGTGCTGCCTGTTCCGAACTCATCCTACTCCTCATCCTGCCTTTGGGGGTACAAAAAATAGTAATTTGGGCCTAGTCTGGGTCTCTACGTGTGAGATACATACACCTTTTGATATCATGTTTTCTATTCCGCTATTCAATTTAAACCTTTGGGTATAATCAATTAAATTGCGGGATAGTCTGTGTTGGTACGTGTGAGATACACCTTTCCAATTTTTGGGGTGCATCTCATACTGCCGAGGATTTGAGGGTGCTGCCTGTTCCGAACTCCTCATACTCCTCATCCTGCCTTTGGGGGTACAAAAAATAGTAATTTGGGCACAGTCTGGGTCTCTACGTGTGAGATACATACACCTTTTGATATCATATTTTCTATTCCGCTATTCAATCTACACCTTTGGGTATAAACAATTAAATTGCGGGATAGTCTGTGTCGGTACATGTGAGATACACCTTTCCAATTTTTGGGGTGCATCTGATACTTCCGAGGATTTGAGTGTGCTGCCTTTGCGGAACTCCTCCTACTCCTCATCCTGCCTTTGGGGGTACAAAATATAGTAATTTGGGCCTAGTCTGGGTCTCTACGTGTGAGATACATACACCTTTTGATATCATGTTTTCTATTCCGCTATTCAATTTAAACCTTTGGGTATAATCAATTAAATTGCGGGATAGTCTGTGTCGGTACGTGTGAGATACACCTTTCCAATTTTTGGGGTGCATCTCATACTGCCGAGGATTTGAGGGTGCTGCCTGTTCCAAACTCCTCCTACTCCTCATCCTGCCTTTGGGGGTACAAAAAATAGTAATTTGGGCCTAGTCTTGGTCTCTACGTATTTTCTATTCCGCTATTCAATCTAAACCTTTGGGTATAAACAATTAAATTGCGGGATAGTCTGTGTCGGTACGTGTGAGATACACCTTTCCAATTTTTGGTGTGCATCTCATACTGCAGAGGATTTGAGGGTGCTGCCTGTTCCGAACTCCTCCTACTCCTCATCCTGGCTTTGGGGGTACAAAAAATAGTAATTTGGGCCTAGTCTGGGTCTCTACATGTGAGATACATACACCTTTTGATATCATATTTTCTATTCCGCTATTCAATCTACACCTTTGGGTATAAACAATTAAATTGCGGGATAGTCTGTGTCTGTACGTGTGAGATACACCTTTCCAATTTTTGGGGTGCATCTCATACTGCCGAGGATTTGAGGGTGCTGCCTGTTCCGAACTCATCCTACTCCTCATCCTGCCTTTGGGGGTACAAAAAAATAGTAATTTGGGCCTAGTCTGGGTCTCTACGTGTGAGATACATACACCTTTTGATATCATATTTTCTATTCCGCTATTCAATCTAAACCTTTGGGTATAAACAATTAAATTGCGGGATAGTCTGTGTCGGTACGTGTGACATACACCTTTCCAATTATTGGGGTGCATCTCATACTGCCGAGGATTTGAGGGTGCTGCCTCTTCCGAACTCCTCCTACTCCTCATCCTGCCTTTGGGGGAACAAAAAATAGTAATTTGGGCCTAGTCTGGGTCTCTACGTGTGAGATACATACACCTTTTGATATCATATTTTCTATTCTGCTATTCAATCTAAACCTTTGGGTATAAACAATTGAATTGCGGGATAGTCTGTGTCGGTACGTGTGAGATACACCTTTCCAATTTTTGGGGTGCATCTGATACTTCCGAGGATTTGAGGGTGCTGCCTGTGCGGAACTCCTCCTACTCCTCATCCTGCCTTTGGGGGTACAAAAAATAGTAATTTGGGCCTAGTCTGGGTCTCTACGTGTGAGATACATACACCTTTTGATATCATGTTTTCTATTCCGCTATTCAATTTAAACCTTTGGGTATAATCAATCAAATTGCGGGATAGTCTGTGTCGGTACGTGTGAGATACACCTTTCCAATTTTTGGGGTGCATCTCATACTGCAGAGGATTTGAGGGTGCTGCCTGTTCCAAACTCCTCCTACTCCTCATCCTGCCTTTGGGGGTACAAAAAATAGTAATTTGGGCGTAGTCTGGGTCTCTACGTGTGAGATACATACACCTTTTGATATCATATTTTCTATTCCGCTATTCAATCTACACCTTTGGGTATAAACAATTAAATTGCGGGATAGTCTGTGTCGGTACATGTGAGATACACCTTTCCAATTTTTGGGGTGCATCTCATACTGCCGAGGATTTGAGGGTGCTGCCTGTTCTGAACTCCTCCTACTCCTCATCCTGCCTTTGGGGGTAAAAAAAATAGTAATTTGGGCCTAGTCTGGGTTTCTACGTGTGAGATACATACACCTTTTGATATCATATTTTCTATTCCGCTATTCAATTTAAACCTTTGGGTATAAACAATTAAATTGTGGGATAGTCTGTGTCGGTACGTGTGAGATACACCTTTCCAATTTTTGGGGTGCATCTCATACTGCCGAGGATTTGAGGGTGCTGCCTCTTCCGAACTCCTCCTACTCCTCATCCTGCCTTTGGGGGTACAAAAAATAGTAATTTGGGCCTAGTCTGGGTTTCTACGTGTGAGATACATACACCTTTTGATATCATATTTTCTATTCCGCTATTCAATTTAAACCTTTGGGTATAATCAATTAAATTGCGGGATAGTCTGTGTCTGTACGTGTGAGATACATCTTTCCAATTTTTGGGGTGCATCTCATACTGCCGAGGATTTGAGGGTGCTGCCTGTTCCGAACTCATCCTACTCCTCATCCTGCCTTTGGGGGTACAAAAAATAGTAATTTGGGCCTAGTCTGGGTCTCTACGTGTGAGATACATACACCTTTTGATATCATATTTTCTATTCCGCTATTCAATCTAAACCTTTGGGTATAAACAATTAAATTGCGGGATAGTCTGTGTCGGTACGTGTGAGATACACCTTTCCAATTTTTGGGGTGCATCTCATACTGCCGAGGATTTGAGGGTGCTGCCTGTTCCGAACTCCTCCTACTCCTCATCCTGCCTTTGGGGGTACAAAAAATTGTAATTTGGGCCTAGTCTGGGTCTCTACGTGTGAGATACATACACCTTTTAATATCATATTTTCTATTCCGCTATTCAATCTACACCTTTGGGTATAAACAATTAAATTGCACGATAGTCTGTGTCGGTACGTGTGAGATACACCTTTCCAATTTTTGGGGTGCATCTGATACTTCCGAGGATTTGAGTGTGCTGCCTTTGCGGAACTCCTCCTACTCCTCATCCTGCCTTTGGGGGTACAAAATATAGTAATTTGGGCCTAGTCTGGGTCTCTACGTGTGAGATACATACACCTTTTGATATCATGTTTTTTATTCTGCTATTCAATCTAAACCTTTGGGTATAAACAATTGAATTGCGGGATAGTCTGTGTCGGTACGTGTGAGATACACCTTTCCAAATTTGGGGTGCATCTGATACTTCCGAGGATTTGAGGGTGCTGCCTGTGCGGAACTGCTCCTACTCCTCATCCTGCCTTTGGGGGTACAAAAAATAGTAATTTGGGCCTAGTCTGGGTCTCTACGTGTGAGATACATACACCTTTTGATATCATGTTTTCTATTCCGCTATTCAATTTAAACCTTTGGGTATAATCAATCAAATTGCGGGATAGTCTGTGTTGGTACGTGTGAGATACACCTTTCCAATTTTTGGGGTGCATCTCATACTTCCGAGGATTTGAGGGTGCTGCCTGTTCCGAACTCCTCCTACTCCTCATCCTGCCTTTGGGGGTACAAAAAATAGTAATTTGGGCGTAGTCTGGGTCTCTACGTGTGAGATACATACACCTTTTGATATCATATTTTCTATTCCGCTATTCAATCTACACCTTTGGGTATAAACAATTAAATTGCGGGATAGTCTGTGTCGGTACATGTGAGATACACCTTTCCAATTTTTGGGGTGCATCTCATACTGCTGAGGATTTAAAGGTGCTGCCTGTTCTGAACTCCTCCTACTCCTCATCCTGCCTTTGGGGGTACAAAAAATAGTAATTTGGGCCTAGTCTGGGTCTCTACGTGTGAGATACATACACCTTTTGATATCATATTTTCTATTCCGCTATTCAATTTAAACCTTTGGGTATAAACAATAAAATTGTGGGATAGTCTGTGTCGGTACGTATGATATACACCTTTCCAATTTTTGGGGTGCATCTCATACTGCCGAGGATTTGAGGGTGCTGCCTCTTCCGAACTCCTCCTACTCCTCATCCTGCCTTTGGGGGTACAAAAAATAGTAATTTGGGCCTAGTCTGGGTCTCTACGTGTGAGATACATACACCTTTTGATATCATGTTTTCTATTCCGCTATTCAATTTAAACCTTTGGGTATAATCAATTAAATTGCGGGATAGTCTGTGTCTGTACGTGTGAGATACAACTTTCCAATTTTTGGGGTGCATCTCATACTGCCGAGGATTTGAGGGTGCTGCCTGTTCTGAACTCATCCTACTCCTCATCCTGCCTTTGGGGGTACAAAAAATAGTAATTTGGGCCTAGTCTGGGTCTCTACGTGTGAGATACATACACCTTTTGATATCATATTTTCTATTCCGCTATTCAATCTAAACCTTTGGGTATAAACAATTAAATTGCGGGATAGTCTGTGTCGGTACGTGTGAGATACACCTTTCCAATTTTTGGGGTGCATCTCATACTGCCGAGGATTTGAGGGTGCTGCCTGTTCCGAACTCCTCCTACTCCTCATCCTGCCTTTGGGGGTACAAAATATAGTAATTTGGGCCTATTCTGGGTCTCTACGTGTGAGATACATACACCTTTTGATATCATATTTTCTATTCCGCTATTCAATCTACACCTTTGGGTATAAACAATTAAATTGCAGGATAGTCTGTGTCGGTACGTGTGAGATACACCTTTCCAATTTTTGGGGTGCATCTGATACTTCCGAGGATTTGAGGGTGCTGCCTTTGCGGAACTCCTCCTACTCCTCATCCTGCCTTTGGGGGTACAAAATATAGTAATTTGGGCCTAGTCTGGGTCTCTACGTGTGAGATACATACACCTTTTGATATCATGTTTTCTATTCCGCTATTCAATTTAAAGCTTTGGGTATAATCAATTAAATTGCGGGATAGTCTGTGTCGGTACGTGTGAGATACACCTTTCCAATTTTTGGGGTGCATCTCATGCTGCCGAGGATTTGAGGGTGCTGCCTGTTCCGAACTCCTCCTACTCCTCATCCTGCCTTTGGGGGTACAAACAATAGTAATTTGGGTCTAGTCTGGGTCTCTACGTAATTTCTATTCCGCTATTCAATCTAAACCTTTGGGTATAAACAATTAAATTGCGGGATAGTCTGTGTCGGTACGTGTGAGATACACCTTTCCAATTTTTGGGGTGCATCTCATACTGCCGAGGATTTGAGGGTGCTGCCTCTTCCGAACTCCTCCTACTCCTCATCCTGCCTTTGGGGGAACAAAAAATAGTAATTTGGGCCTAGTCTGGGTCTCTACGTGTTAGATACATACACCTTTTGATATCATATTTTCTATTCCGCTATTCAATCTACACCTTTGGGTATAAACAATTAAATTGCGGGATAGTCTGTGTCGGTACGTGTTAGATACACCTTTCCAATTTTTGGGGTGCATCTCATACTGCCGAGGATTTGAGGGTGCTGCCTGTTCCAAACTCCTCCTACTCCTCATCCTGCCTTTGGGGGTGCAAAAAATAGTAATTTGGGCCTAGTCTGGGTCTCTACGTGTGAGATACATACACCTTTTGATATCATATTTTCTATTTCGCCATTCAATCTAAACCTTTGGGTATAATCAATTAAATTGCGGGATAGTCCGTGTCGGTACGTGTGAGATACACCTTTCCAATTTTTGGGGTGCATCTCATACTGCCGAGGATTTGAGGGTGCTGCCTGTTCCGAACTCCTCCTACTCCTCATCCTGCCTTTGGGGGTACAAAAAATAGTAATTTGGGCGTAGTCTGGGTCTCTACGTGTGAGATACATACACCTTTTGATATCATATTTTCTATTCCGCTATTCAATCTACACCTTTGGGTATAAACAATTAAATTGCGGGATAGTCTGTGTCTGTACGTGTGAGATACATCTTTCCAATTTTTGGGGTGCATCTCATACTGCCGAGGATTTGAGGGTGCTGCCTGTTCCGAACTCATCCTACTCCTCATCCTGCCTTTGGGGGTTCAAAAAATAGTAATTTGGGCCTAGTCTGGGTCTCTACGTGTGAGATACATACACCTTTTGATATCATGTTTTCTATTCCGCTATTCAATTTAAACCTTTGGGTATAATCAATTAAATTGCGGGATAGTCTGTGTCGGTACGTGTGAGATACACCTTTCCAATTTTTGGGGTGCATCTCATACTGCCGAGGATTTGAGGGTGCTGCCTGTTCCGAACTCCTCATACTCCTCATCCTGCCTTTGGGGGTACAAAAAATAGTAATTTGGGCACAGTCTGGGTCTCTACGTGTGAGATACATACACCTTTTGATATCATATTTTCTATTCCGCTATTCAATCTACACCTTTGGGTATAAACAATTAAATTGCGGGATAGTCTGTGTCGGTACATGTGAGATACACCTTTCCAATTTTTGGGGTGCATCTGATACTTCCGAGGATTTGAGTGTGCTGCCTGTTCCGAACTCCTCCTACTCCTCATCCTGCCTTTGGGGGTACAAAATATAGTAATTTGGGCCTAGTCTGGGTCTCTACGTGTGAGATACATACACCTTTTGATATCATGTTTTCTATTCCGCTATTCAATTTAAACCTTTGGGTATAATCAATTAAATTGCGGGATAGTCTGTGTCGGTACGTGTGAGATACACCTTTCCAATTTTTGGGGTGCATCTCATACTGCCGAGGATTTGAGGGTGCTGCCTGTTCCGAACTCCTCATACTCCTCATCCTGCCTTTGGGGGTACAAAAAATAGTAATTTGGGCCTAGTCTGGGTCTCTACGTGTGAGATACATACACCTTTTGATATCATATTTTCTATTCCGCTATTCAATCTACACCTTTGGGTATAAACAATAAAATTGCACGATAGTCTGTGTCGGTACGTGTGAGATACACCTTTCCAATTTTTGGGGTGCATCTGATACTTCCGAGGATTTGAGTGTGCTGCCTTTGCGGAACTCCTCCTACTCCTCATCCTGCCTTTGGGGGTACAAAATATAGTAATTTGGGCCTAGTCTGGGTCTCTACGTGTGAGATACATACACCTTTTGATATCATGTTTTTTATTCTGCTATTCAATCTAAACCTTTGGGTATAAACAATTGAATTGCGGGATAGTCTGTGTCGGTACGTGTGAGATACACCTTTCCAAATTTGGGGTGCATCTGATACTTCCGAGGATTTGAGGGTGCTGCCTTTGCGGAACTCCTCCTACTCCTCATCCTGCCTTTGGGGGTACAAAATATAGTAATTTGGGCCTAGTCTGGGTCTCTACGTGTGAGATACATACACCTTTTGATATCATGTTTTCTATTCCGCTATTCAATTTAAAGCTTTGGGTATAATCAATTAAATTGCGGGATAGTCTGTGTCGGTACGTGTGAGATACACCTTTCCAATTTTTGGGGTGCATCTCATGCTGCCGAGGATTTGAGGGTGCTGCCTGTTCCGAACTCCTCCTACTCCTCATCCTGCCTTTGGGGGTACAAACAATAGTAATTTGGGTCTAGTCTGGGTCTCTACGTAATTTCTATTCCGCTATTCAATCTAAACCTTTGGGTATAAACAATTAAATTGCGGGATAGTCTGTGTCGGTACGTGTGAGATACACCTTTCCAATTTTTGGGGTGCATCTCATACTGCCGAGGATTTGAGGGTGCTGCCTCTTCCGAACTCCTCCTACTCCTCATCCTGCCTTTGGGGGAACAAAAAATAGTAATTTGGGCCTAGTCTGGGTCTCTACGTGTTAGATACATACACCTTTTGATATCATATTTTCTATTCCGCTATTCAATCTACACCTTTGGGTATAAACAATTAAATTGCGGGATAGTCTGTGTCGGTACGTGTGAGATACACCTTTCCAATTTTTGGGGTGCATCTCATACTGCCGAGGATTTGAGGGTGCTGCCTGTTCCAAACTCCTCCTACTCCTCATCCTGCCTTTGGGGGTGCAAAAAATAGTAATTTGGGCCTAGTCTGGGTCTCTACGTGTGAGATACATACACCTTTTGATATCATATTTTCTATTTCGCCATTCAATCTAAACCTTTGGGTATAATCAATTAAATTGCGGGATAGTCCGTGTCGGTACGTGTGAGATACACCTTTCCAATTTTTGGGGTGCATCTCATACTGCCGAGGATTTGAGGGTGCTGCCTGTTCCGAACTCCTCCTACTCCTCATCCTGCCTTTGGGGGTACAAAAAATAGTAATTTGGGCGTAGTCTGGGTCTCTACGTGTGAGATACATACACCTTTTGATATCATATTTTCTATTCCGCTATTCAATCTACACCTTTGGGTATAAACAATTAAATTGCGGGATAGTCTGTGTCTGTACGTGTGAGATACATCTTTCCAATTTTTGGGGTGCATCTCATACTGCCGAGGATTTGAGGGTGCTGCCTGTTCCGAACTCATCCTACTCCTCATCCTGCCTTTGGGGGTACAAAAAATAGTAATTTGGGCCTAGTCTGGGTCTCTACGTGTGAGATACATACACCTTTTGATATCATGTTTTCTATTCCGCTATTCAATTTAAACCTTTGGGTATAATCAATTAAATTGCTGGATAGTCTGTGTCGGTACGTGTGAGATACACCTTTCCAATTTTTGGGGTGCATCTCATACTGCCGAGGATTTGAGGGTGCTGCCTGTTCCGAACTCCTCATACTCCTCATCCTGCCTTTGGGGGTACAAAAAATAGTAATTTGGGCACAGTCTGGGTCTCTACGTGTGAGATACATACACCTGTTGATATCATATTTTCTATTCCGCTATTCAATCTACACCTTTGGGTATAAACAATTAAATTGCGGGATAGTCTGTGTCGGTACATGTGAGATACACCTTTCCAATTTTTGGGGTGCATCTGATACTTCCGAGGATTTGAGTGTGCTGCCTTTGCGGAACTCCTCCTACTCCTCATCCTGCCTTTGGGGGTACAAAATATAGTAATTTGGGCCTAGTCTGGGTCTCTACGTGTGAGATACATACACCTTTTGATATCATGTTTTCTATTCCGCTATTCAATTTAAACCTTTGGGTATAATCAATTAAATTGCGGGATAGTCTGTGTCGGTACGTGTGAGATACACCTTTCCAATTTTTGGGGTGCATCTCATACTGCCGAGGATTTGAGGGTGCTGCCTGTTCCGAACTCCTCATACTCCTCATCCTGCCTTTGGGGGTACAAAAAATAGTAATTTGGGCCTAGTCTGGGTCTCTACGTGTGAGATACATACACCTTTTGATATCATATTTTCTATTCCGCTATTCAATCTACACCTTTGGGTATAAACAATTAAATTGCACGATAGTCTGTGTCGGTACGTGTGAGATACACCTTTCCAATTTTTGGGGTGCATCTGATACTTCCGAGGATTTGAGTGTGCTGCCTTTGCGGAACTCCTCCTACTCCTCATCCTGCCTTTGGGGGTACAAAATATAGTAATTTGGGCCTAGTCTGGGTCTCTACGTGTGAGATACATACACCTTTTGATATCATGTTTTTTATTCTGCTATTCAATCTAAACCTTTGGGTATAAACAATTGAATTGCGGGATAGTCTGTGTCGGTACGTGTGAGATACACCTTTCCAAATTTGGGGTGCATCTGATACTTCCGAGGATTTGAGGGTGCTGCCTGTGCGGAACTGCTCCTACTCCTCATCCTGCCTTTGGGGGTACAAAAAATAGTAATTTGGGCCTAGTCTGGGTCTCTACGTGTGAGATACATACACCTTTTGATATCATGTTTTCTATTCCGCTATTCAATTTAAACCTTTGGGTATAATCAATCAAATTGCGGGATAGTCTGTGTCGGTACGTGTGAGATACACCTTTCCAATTTTTGGGGTGCATCTCATACTTCCGAGGATTTGAGGGTGCTGCCTGTTCCGAACTCCTCCTACTCCTCATCCTGCCTTTGGGGGTACAAAAAATAGTAATTTGGGCGTAGTCTGGGTCTCTACGTGTGAGATACATACACCTTTTGATATCATATTTTCTATTCCGCTATTCAATCTACACCTTTGGGTATAAACAATTAAATTGCGGGATAGTCTGTGTCGGTACATGTGAGATACACCTTTCCAATTTTTGGGGTGCATCTCATACTGCCGAGGATTTAAAGGTGCTGCCTGTTCTGAACTCCTCCTACTCCTCATCCTGCCTTTGGGGGTACAAAAAATAGTAATTTGGGCCTAGTCTGGGTCTCTACGTGTGAGATACATACACCTTTTGATATCATATTTTCTATTCCGCTATTCAATTTAAACCTTTGGGTATAATCAATTAAATTGCGGGATAGTCTGTGTCTGTACGTGTGAGATACAACTTTCCAATTTTTGGGGTGCATCTCATACTGCCGAGGATTTGAGGGTGCTGCCTGTTCTGAACTCATCCTACTCCTCATCCTGCCTTTGGGGGTACAAAAAATAGTAATTTGGGCCTAGTCTGGGTCTCTACATGTGAGATACATACACCTTTTGATATCATGTTTTCTATTCCGCTATTCAATTTAAACCTTTGGGTATAATCAATTAAATTGCGGGATAGTCTGTGTCGGTACGTGTGAGATACACCTTTCCAATTTTTGGGGTGCATCTCATACTGCCGAGGATTTGAGGGTGCTGCCTGTTCCGAACTCCTCCTACTCCTCATCCTGCCTTTGGGGGTACAAAAAATAGTAATTTGGGCGTAGTCTGGGTCTCTACGTGTGAGATACATACACCTTTTGATATCATATTTTCTATTCCGCTATTCAATCTACACCTTTGGGTATAAACAATTAAATTGCGGGATAGTCTGTGTCTGTACGTGTGAGATACATCTTTCCAATTTTTGGGGTGCATCTCATACTGCCGAGGATTTGAGGGTGCTGCCTGTTCCGAACTCATCCTACTCCTCATCCTGCCTTTGGGGGTACAAAAAATAGTAATTTGGGCCTAGTCTGGGTCTCTACGTGTGAGATACATACACCTTTTGATATCATGTTTTCTATTCCGCTATTCAATTTAAACCTTTGGGTATAATCAATTAAATTGCGGGATAGTCTGTGTCGGTACGTGTGAGATACACCTTTCCAATTTTTGGGGTGCATCTCATACTGCCGAGGATTTGAGGGTGCTGCCTGTTCCGAACTCCTCATACTCCTCATCCTGCCTTTGGGGGTACAAAAAATAGTAATTTGGGCACAGTCTGGGTCTCTACGTGTGAGATACATACACCTTTTGATATCATATTTTCTATTCCGCTATTCAATCTACACCTTTGGGTATAAACAATTAAATTGCGGGATAGTCTGTGTCGGTACATGTGAGATACACCTTTCCAATTTTTGGGGTGCATCTGATACTTCCGAGGATTTGAGTGTGCTGCCTGTTCCGAACTCCTCCTACTCCTCATCCTGCCTTTGGGGGTACAAAATATAGTAATTTGGGCCTAGTCTGGGTCTCTACGTGTGAGATACATACACCTTTTGATATCATGTTTTCTATTCCGCTATTCAATTTAAACCTTTGGGTATAATCAATTAAATTGCGGGATAGTCTGTGTCGGTACGTGTGAGATACACCTTTCCAATTTTTGGGGTGCATCTCATACTGCCGAGGATTTGAGGGTGCTGCCTGTTCCGAACTCCTCATACTCCTCATCCTGCCTTTGGGGGTACAAAAAATAGTAATTTGGGCCTAGTCTGGGTCTCTACGTGTGAGATACATACACCTTTTGATATCATATTTTCTATTCCGCTATTCAATCTACACCTTTGGGTATAAACAATTAAATTGCACGATAGTCTGTGTCGGTACGTGTGAGATACACCTTTCCAATTTTTGGGGTGCATCTGATACTTCCGAGGATTTGAGTGTGCTGCCTTTGCGGAACTCCTCCTACTCCTCATCCTGCCTTTGGGGGTACAAAATATAGTAATTTGGGCCTAGTCTGGGTCTCTACGTGTGAGATACATACACCTTTTGATATCATGTTTTTTATTCTGCTATTCAATCTAAACCTTTGGGTATAAACAATTGAATTGCGGGATAGTCTGTGTCGGTACGTGTGAGATACACCTTTCCAAATTTGGGGTGCATCTGATACTTCCGAGGATTTGAGGGTGCTGCCTTTGCGGAACTCCTCCTACTCCTCATCCTGCCTTTGGGGGTACAAAATATAGTAATTTGGGCCTAGTCTGGGTCTCTACGTGTGAGATACATACACCTTTTGATATCATGTTTTCTATTCCGCTATTCAATTTAAAGCTTTGGGTATAATCAATTAAATTGCGGGATAGTCTGTGTCGGTACGTGTGAGATACACCTTTCCAATTTTTGGGGTGCATCTCATGCTGCCGAGGATTTGAGGGTGCTGCCTGTTCCGAACTCCTCCTACTCCTCATCCTGCCTTTGGGGGTACAAACAATAGTAATTTGGGTCTAGTCTGGGTCTCTACGTAATTTCTATTCCGCTATTCAATCTAAACCTTTGGGTATAAACAATTAAATTGCGGGATAGTCTGTGTCGGTACGTGTGAGATACACCTTTCCAATTTTTGGGGTGCATCTCATACTGCCGAGGATTTGAGGGTGCTGCCTCTTCCGAACTCCTCCTACTCCTCATCCTGCCTTTGGGGGAACAAAAAATAGTAATTTGGGCCTAGTCTGGGTCTCTACGTGTTAGATACATACACCTTTTGATATCATATTTTCTATTCCGCTATTCAATCTACACCTTTGGGTATAAACAATTAAATTGCGGGATAGTCTGTGTCGGTACGTGTGAGATACACCTTTCCAATTTTTGGGGTGCATCTCATACTGCCGAGGATTTGAGGGTGCTGCCTGTTCCAAACTCCTCCTACTCCTCATCCTGCCTTTGGGGGTGCAAAAAATAGTAATTTGGGCCTAGTCTGGGTCTCTACGTGTGAGATACATACACCTTTTGATATCATATTTTCTATTTCGCCATTCAATCTAAACCTTTGGGTATAATCAATTAAATTGCGGGATAGTCCGTGTCGATACGTGTGAGATACACCTTTCCAATTTTTGGGGTGCATCTCATACTGCCGAGGATTTGAGGGTGCTGCCTGTTCCGAACTCCTCCTACTCCTCATCCTGCCTTTGGGGGTACAAAAAATAGTAATTTGGGCGTAGTCTGGGTCTCTACGTGTGAGATACATACACCTTTTGATATCATATTTTCTATTCCGCTATTCAATCTACACCTTTGGGTATAAACAATTAAATTGCGGGATAGTCTGTGTCTGTACATGTGAGATACATCTTTCCAATTTTTGGGGTGCATCTCATACTGCCGAGGATTTGAGGGTGCTGCCTGTTCCGAACTCATCCTACTCCTCATCCTGCCTTTGGGGGTACAAAAAATAGTAATTTGGGCCTAGTCTGGGTCTCTACGTGTGAGATACATACACCTTTTGATATCATGTTTTCTATTCCGCTATTCAATTTAAACCTTTGGGTATAATCAATTAAATTGCGGGATAGTCTGTGTCGGTACGTGTGAGATACACCTTTCCAATTTTTGGGGTGCATCTCATACTGCCGAGGATTTGAGGGTGCTGCCTGTTCCGAACTCCTCATACTCCTCATCCTGCCTTTGGGGGTACAAAAAATAGTAATTTGGGCACAGTCTGGGTCTCTACGTGTGAGATACATACACCTTTTGATATCATATTTTCTATTCCGCTATTCAATCTACACCTTTGGGTATAAACAATTAAATTGCGGGATAGTCAGTGTCGGTACATGTGAGATACACCTTTCCAAATTTTTGGGGTGCATCTGATACTTCCGAGGATTTGAGTGTGCTGCCTTTGCGGAACTCCTCCTACTCCTCATCCTGCCTTTGGGGGTACAAAATATAGTAATTTGGGCCTAGTCTGGGTCTCTACGTGTGAGATACATACACCTTTTGATATCATGTTTTCTATTCCGCTATTCAATTTAAACCTTTGGGTATAATCAATTAAATTGCGGGATAGTCTGTGTCGGTACGTGTGAGATACACCTTTCCAATTTTTGGGGTGCATCTCATACTGCCGAGGATTTGAGGGTGCTGCCTGTTCCGAACTCCTCATACTCCTCATCCTGCCTTTGGGGGTACAAAAAATAGTAATTTGGGCCTAGTCTGGGTCTCTACGTGTGAGATACATACACCTTTTGATATCATATTTTCTATTCCGCTATTCAATCTACACCTTTGGGTATAAACAATTAAATTGCACGATAGTCTGTGTCGGTACGTGTGAGATACACCTTTCCAATTTTTGGGGTGCATCTGATACTTCCGAGGATTTGAGTGTGCTGCCTTTGCGGAACTCCTCCTACTCCTCATCCTGCCTTTGGGGGTACAAAATATAGTAATTTTGGCCTAGTCTGGGTCTCTACGTGTGAGATACATACACCTTTTGATATCATGTTTTTTATTCTGCTATTCAATCTAAACCTTTGGGTATAAACAATTGAATTGCGGGATAGTCTGTGTCGGTACGTGTGAGATACACCTTTCCAAATTTGGGGTGCATCTGATACTTCCGAGGATTTGAGGGTGCTGCCTGTGCGGAACTGCTCCTACTCCTCATCCTGCCTTTGGGGGTACAAAAAATAGTAATTTGGGCCTAGTCTGGGTCTCTACGTGTGAGATACATACACCTTTTGATATCATGTTTTCTATTCCGCTATTCAATTTAAACCTTTGGGTATAATCAATCAAATTGCGGGATAGTCTGTGTCGGTACGTGTGAGATACACCTTTCCAATTTTTGGGGTGCATCTCATACTTCCGAGGATTTGAGGGTGCTGCCTGTTCCGAACTCCTCCTACTCCTCATCCTGCCTTTGGGGGTACAAAAAATAGTAATTTGGGCGTAGTCTGGGTCTCTACGTGTGAGATACATACACCTTTTGATATCATATTTTCTATTCCGCTATTCAATCTACACCTTTGGGTATAAACAATTAAATTGCGGGATAGTCTGTGTCGGTACATGTGAGATACACCTTTCCAATTTTTGGGGTGCATCTCATACTGCCGAGGATTTAAAGGTGCTGCCTGTTCTGAACTCCTCCTACTCCTCATCCTGCCTTTGGGGGTACAAAAAATAGTAATTTGGGCCTAGTCTGGGTCTCTACGTGTGAGATACATACACCTTTTGATATCATATTTTCTATTCCGCTATTCAATTTAAACCTTTGGGTATAAACAATAAAATTGTGGGATAGTCTGTGTCGGTACGTGTGAGATACACCTTTCCAATTTTTGGGGTGCATCTCATACTGCCGAGGATTTGAGGGTGCTGCCTCTTCCGAACTCCTCCTACTCCTCATCCTGCCTTTGGGGGTACAAAAAATAGTAATTTGGGCCTAGTCTGGGTCTCTACGTGTGAGATACATACACCTTTTGATATCATGTTTTCTATTCCGCTATTCAATTTAAACCTTTGGGTATAATCAATTAAATTGCGGGATAGTCTGTGTCTGTACGTGTGAGATACAACTTTCCAATTTTTGGGGTGCATCTCATACTGCCGAGGATTTGAGGGTGCTGCCTGTTCTGAACTCATCCTACTCCTCATCCTGCCTTTGGGGGTACAAAAAATAGTAATTTGGGCCTAGTCTGGGTCTCTACATGTGAGATACATACACCTTTTGATATCATGTTTTCTATTCCGCTATTCAATTTAAACCTTTGGGTATAATCAATTAAATTGCGGGATAGTCTGTGTCGGTACGTGTGAGATACACCTTTCCAATTTTTGGGGTGCATCTCATACTGCCGAGGATTTGAGGGTGCTGCCTGTTCCGAACTCCTCATACTCCTCATCCTGCCTTTGGGGGTACAAAAAATAGTAATTTGGGCCTAGTCTGGGTCTCTACGTGTGAGATACATACACCTTTTGATATCATATTTTCTATTCCGCTATTCAATCTACACCTTTGGGTATAAACAATTAAATTGCACGATAGTCTGTGTCGGTACGTGTGAGATACACCTTTCCAATTTTTGGGGTGCATCTGATACTTCCGAGGATTTGAGTGTGCTGCCTTTGCGGAACTCCTCCTACTCCTCATCCTGCCTTTGGGGGTACAAAATATAGTAATTTGGGCCTAGTCTGGGTCTCTACGTGTGAGATACATACACCTTTTGATATCATGTTTTTTATTCTGCTATTCAATCTAAACCTTTGGGTATAAACAATTGAATTGCGGGATAGTCTGTGTCGGTACGTGTGAGATACACCTTTCCAAATTTGGGGTGCATCTGATACTTCCGAGGATTTGAGGGTGCTGCCTGTGCGGAACTGCTCCTACTCCTCATCCTGCCTTTGGGGGTACAAAAAATAGTAATTTGGGCCTAGTCTGGGTCTCTACGTGTGAGATACATACACCTTTTGATATCATGTTTTCTATTCCGCTATTCAATTTAAACCTTTGGGTATAATCAATCAAATTGCGGGATAGTCTGTGTCGGTACGTGTGAGATACACCTTTCCAATTTTTGGGGTGCATCTCATACTTCCGAGGATTTGAGGGTGCTGCCTGTTCCGAACTCCTCCTACTCCTCATCCTGCCTTTGGGGGTACAAAAAATAGTAATTTGGGCGTAGTCTGGGTCTCTACGTGTGAGATACATACACCTTTTGATATCATATTTTCTATTCCGCTATTCAATCTACACCTTTGGGTATAAACAATTAAATTGCGGGATAGTCTGTGTCGGTACATGTGAGATACACCTTTCCAATTTTTGGGGTGCATCTCATACTGCCGAGGATTTAAAGGTGCTGCCTGTTCTGAACTCCTCCTACTCCTCATCCTGCCTTTGGGGGTACAAAAAATAGTAATTTGGGCCTAGTCTGGGTCTCTACGTGTGAGATACATACACCTTTTGATATCATATTTTCTATTCCGCTATTCAATTTAAACCTTTGGGTATAAACAATAAAATTGTGGGATAGTCTGTGTCGGTACGTGTGAGATACACCTTTCCAATTTTTGGGGTGCATCTCATACTGCCGAGGATTTGAGGGTGCTGCCTCTTCCGAACTCCTCCTACTCCTCATCCTGCCTTTGGGGGTACAATAAATAGTAATTTGGGCCTAGTCTGGGTCTCTACGTGTGAGATACATACACCTTTTGATATCATGTTTTCTATTCCGCTATTCAATTTAAACCTTTGGGTATAATCAATTAAATTGCGGGATAGTCTGTGTCTGTACGTGTGAGATACAACTTTCCAATTTTTGGGGTGCATCTCATACTGCCGAGGATTTGAGGGTGCTGCCTGTTCTGAACTCATCCTACTCCTCATCCTGCCTTTGGGGGTACAAAAAATAGTAATTTGGGCCTAGTCTGGGTCTCTACGTGTGAGATACATACACCTTTTGATATCATATTTTCTATTCCGCTATTCAATCTAAACCTTTGGGTATAAACAATTAAATTGCGGGATAGTCTGTGTCGGTACGTGTGAGATACGCCTTTCCAATTTTTGGGGTGCATCTCATACTGCCGAGGATTTGAGGGTGCTGCCTGTTCCGAACTCCTCCTACTCCTCATCCTGCCTTTGGGGGTAAAAAAAATAGTAATTTGGGCCTATTCTGGGTCTCTACGTGTGAGATACATACACCTTTTGATATCATATTTTCTATTCCGCTATTCAATCTACACCTTTGGGTATAAACAATTAAATTGCAGGATAGTCTGTGTCGGTACGTGTGAGATACACCTTTCCAATTTTTGGGGTGCATCTGATACTTCCGAGGATTTGAGGGTGCTGCCTTTGCGGAACTCCTCCTACTCCTCATCCTGCCTTTGGGGGTACAAAATATAGTAATTTGGGCCTAGTCTGGGTCTCTACGTGTGAGATACATACACCTTTTGATATCATGTTTTCTATTCCGCTATTCAATTTAAAGCTTTGGGTATAATCAATTAAATTGCGGGATAGTCTGTGTCGGTACGTGTGAGATACACCTTTCCAATTTTTGGGGTGCATCTCATGCTGCCGAGGATTTGAGGGTGCTGCATGTTCCGAACTCCTCCTACTCCTCATCCTGCCTTTGGGGGTACAAACAATAGTAATTTGGGTCTAGTCTGGGTCTCTACGTAATTTCTATTCCGCTATTCAATCTAAACCTTTGGGTATAAACAATTAAATTGCGGGATAGTCTGTGTCGGTACGTGTGAGATACACCTTTCCAATTTTTGGGGTGCATCTCATACTGCCGAGGATTTGAGGGTGCTGCCTCTTCCGAACTCCTCCTACTCCTCATCCTGCCTTTGGGGGAACAAAAAATAGTAATTTGGGCCTAGTCTGGGTCTCTACGTGTTAGATACATACACCTTTTGATATCATATTTTCTATTCCGCTATTCAATCTACACCTTTGGGTATAAACAATTAAATTGCGGGATAGTCTGTGTCGGTACGTGTGAGATACACCTTTCCAATTTTTGGGGTGCATCTCATACTGCCGAGGATTTGAGGGTGCTGCCTGTTCCAAACTCCTCCTACTCCTCATCCTGCCTTTGGGGGTGCAAAAAATAGTAATTTGGGCCTAGTCTGGGTCTCTACGTGTGAGATACATACACCTTTTGATATCATATTTTCTATTTCGCCATTCAATCTAAACCTTTGGGTATAAACAATTAAATTGCGGGATAGTCTGTGTCGGTACGTGTGAGATACACCTTTCCAATTTTTGGGGTGCATCTCATACTGCCGAGGATTTGAGGGTGCTGCCTGTTCCGAACTCCTCCTACTCCTCATCCTGCCTTTGGGGGTACAAAAAATAGTAATTTGGGCGTAGTCTGGGTCTCTACGTGTGAGATACATACACCTTTTGATATCATATTTTCTATTCCGCTATTCAATCTACACCTTTGGGTATAAACAATTAAATTGCGGGATAGTCTGTGTCTGTACGTGTGAGATACATCTTTCCAATTTTTGGGGTGCATCTCATACTGCCGAGGATTTGAGGGTGCTGCCTGTTCCGAACTCATCCTACTCCTCATCCTGCCTTTGGGGGTACAAAAAATAGTAATTTGGGCCTAGTCTGGGTCTCTACGTGTGAGATACATACACCTTTTGATATCATGTTTTCTATTCCGCTATTCAATTTAAACCTTTGGGTATAATCAATTAAATTGCGGGATAGTCTGTGTCGGTACGTGTGAGATACACCTTTCCAATTTTTGGGGTGCATCTCATACTGCCGAGGATTTGAGGGTGCTGCCTGTTCCGAACTCCTCATACTCCTCATCCTGCCTTTGGGGGTACAAAAAATAGTAATTTGGGCACAGTCTGGGTCTCTACGTGTGAGATACATACACCTTTTGATATCATATTTTCTATTCCGCTATTCAATCTACACCTTTGGGTATAAACAATTAAATTGCGGGATAGTCTGTGTCGGTACATGTGAGATACACCTTTCCAATTTTTGGGGTGCATCTCATACTGCCGAGGATTTGATTGTGCTGCCTGTTCCGAACTCCTCCTACTCCTCATCCTGCCTTTGGGGGTACAAAAAATAGTAATTTGGGCCTAGTCTGGGTCTCTACGTGTGAGATACATACACCTTTTGATATCAAAATTTCTATTCCACTATTCAATTTAAACCTTTGGGTATAAACAATTAAATTGCGGGATAGTCTGTGTCGGTACGTGTGAGATACACCTTTCCAATTTTTGGGGTGCATCTCATACTGCCGAGGATTTGAGGGTGCTGCTTCTTCCGAACTCCTCCTACTCCTCATCCTGCCTTTGGGGGAACAAAAAATAGTAATTTGGGCCTAGTCTGGGTCTCTACGTGTTAGATACATACACCTTTTGATATCATATTTTCTATTCCGCTATTCAATCTACACCTTTGGGTATAAACAATTAATTAGCGGGATAGTCTGTGTCGGTACGTGTGAGATACACCTTTCCAATTTTTGGGGTGCATCTGATACTTCCGAGGATTTGAGGGTGCTGCCTGTGCGGAACTCCTCCTACTCCTCATCCTGCCTTTGGGGGTACAAAAAATAGTAATTTGGGCCTAGTCTGGGTCTCTACGTGTGAGATACATACACCTTTTGATATCATGTTTTCTATTCCGCTATTCAATTTAAACCTTTGGGTATAATCAATCAAATTGCGGGATAGTCTGTGTCGGTACGTGTGAGATACACCTTTCCAATTTTTGGGGTGCATCTCATACTGCCGAGGATTTGCGGGTGCTGCCTGTTCCGAACTCCTCCTACTCCTCATCCTGCCTTTGGGGGTACAAAAAATAGTAATTTGGGCGTAGTCTGGGTCTCTACGTGTGAGATACATACACCTTTTGATATCATATTTTCTATTCCGCTATTCAATTTACACCTTTGGGTATAAACAATTAAATTGCGGAATAGTCTGTGTCGGTACATGTGAGATACACCTTTCCAATTTTTGGGGTGCATCTCATACTGCCGAGGATTTGAGGGTGCTGCATGTTCTGAACTCCTCCTACTCCTCATCCTGCCTTTGGGGGTACAAAAAATAGTAATTTGGGCCTAGTCTGGGTCTCTACGTGTGAGATACATACACCTTTTGATATCATATTTTCTATTCCGCTATTCAATTTAAACCTTTGGGTATAAACAATTAAATTGTGGGATAGTCTGTGTCGGTACGTGTGAGATACACCTTTCCAATTTTTGGGGTGCATCTCATACTGCCGAGGATTTGAGGGTGCTGCCTCTTCCGAACTCCTCCTACTCCTCATCCTGCCTTTGGGGGTACAAAAAATAGTAATTTGGGCCTAGTCTGGGTCTCTATGTGTGAGATACATACACCTTTTGATATCATGTTTTCTATTCCGCTATTCAATTTAATCCTTTGGGTATAATCAATTAAATTGCGGGATAGTCTGTGTCTGTACGTGTGAGATACACCTTTCCAATTTTTGGGGTGCATCTCATACTGCCGAGGATTTGAGGGTGCTGCCTGTTCCGAACTCATCCTACTCCTCATCCTGCCTTTGGGGGTACAAAAAATAGTAATTTGGGCCTAGTCTGGGTCTCTACGTGTGAGATACATACACCTTTTGATATCATATTTTCTATTCCGCTATTCAATCTAAACCTTTGGGTATAAACAATTAAATTGCGGGATAGTCTGTGTCGGTACGTGTGAGATACACCTTTCCAATTTTTGGGGTGCATCTCATACTGCCGAGGATTTGAGGGTGCTGCCTGTTCCGAACTCCTCCTACTCCTCATCCTGCCTTTGGGGGTACAAAAAATAGTAATTTGGGCCTAGTCTGGGTCTCTACGTGTGAGATACATACACCTTTTGATATCATATTTTCTATTCCGCTATTCAATCTACACCTTTGGGTATAAACAATTAAATTGCGGGATAGTCTGTGTCGGTACGTGTGAGATACACCTTTCCAATTTTTGGGGTGCATCTGATACTTCCGAGGATTTGAGGGTGCTGCCTTTGCGGAACTCCTCCTACTCCTCATCCTGCCTTTGGGGGTACAAAATATAGTAATTTGGGCCTAGTCTGGGTCTCTACATGTGAGATACATACACCTTTTGATATCATGTTTTCTATTCCGCTATTCAATTTAAAGCTTTGGGTATAATCAATTAAATTGCGGGATAGTCTGTGTCGGTACGTGTGAGATACACCTTTCCAATTTTTGGGGTGCATCTCATGCTGCCGAGGATTTGAGGGTGCTGCCTGTTCCGAACTCCTCCTACTCCTCATCCTGCCTTTGGGGGTACAAAAAATAGTAATTTGGGTCTAGTCTGGGTCTCTACGTAATTTCTATTCCGCTATTCAATTTAAACCTTTGGGTATAAACAATTAAATTGCGGGATAGTCTGTGTCGGTACGTGTGAGATACACCTTTCCAATTTTTGGGGTGCATCTCATACTGCCGAGGATTTGAGGGTGCTGCCTCTTCCGAACTCCTCCTACTCCTCATCCTGCCTTTGGGGGAACAAAAAATAGTAATTTGGGCCTAGTCTGGGTCTCTACGTGTGAGATACATACACCTTTTGATATCATATTTTCTATTCCGCTATTCAATGTAAACCTTTGGGTATAAACAATTAAATTGCGGGATAGTCTGTGTCGGTACGTGTGAGATACACCTTTCCAATTTTTGGGGTGCATCTCATACTGCCGAGGATTTGAGGGTGCTGCCTGTTCCGAACTCCTCCTACTCCTCATCCTACCTTTGGGGGTACAAAAAATAGTAGTTTGGGCCTAGTCTGGGTCTCTACGTGTGAGATACATACACCTTTTGATATCATATTTTCTATTCCGCTATTCAATCTACACCTTTGGGTATAAACAATTAAATTGTGGGATAGTCTGTGTCGGTACGTGTGAGATACACCTTTCCAATTTTTGGGTTGCATCTGATACTTCCAAGGATTTGAGGGTGCTGCCTTTGCGGAACTCCTCCTACTCCTCATCCTGCCTTTGGGGGTACAAAAAATAGTAATTTGGGCCTAGTCTGGGTCTCTACGTGTGAGATACATACACCTTTTGATATCATGTTTTCTATTCCGCTATTCAATTTAAAGCTTTGGGTATAATCAATTAAATTGCGGGATAGTCTGTGTCGGTACGTGTGAGATACACATTTCCAATTTTTGGGGTGCATCTCATACTGCCGAGGATTTGAGGGTGCTGCCTGTTCCGAACTCCTCCTACTCCTCATCCTGCCTTTGGGGGTACAAAAAATAGTAATTTGGGCCTAGTCTGGGTCTCTACGTAAATTCTATTCCGCTATTCAATCTAAACCTTTGGGTATAAACAATTAAATTGCGGGATAGTCTGTGTCGGTACGTGTGAGATACACCTTTCCAATTTTTGGGGTGCATCTCATACTGCCGAGGATTTGAGGGTGCTGCCTGTTCCGAACTCCTCCTACTCCTCATCCTGCCTTTGGGGGTGCAAAAAATAGTAATTTGGGCCTAGTCTGGGTCTCTACGTGTGAGATACATACACCTTTTGATATCATATTTTCTATTCCGCTATTCAATCTAAACCTTTGGGTATAAACAATTAAATTGCGGGATAGTTTGTGTCGGTACGTGTGAGATACACCTTTCCAATTTTTGGGTTGCATCTCATACTGCCGAGGATTTGAGGGTGCTGCCTGTTCCGAACTCCTCCAACTCCTCATCCTGCCTTTGGGGGGTACAAAAAATAGTAATTTGGGCCTAGTCTGGGTCTCTACGTGTGAGATACATACACCTTTTGATATCATATTTTCTATTCCACTATTCAATCTAAACCTTTGGGTATAAACAATTAAATTGCGGCATAGTCTGTGTCGGTACGTGTGAGATACACCTTTCCAATTTTTGGGGTGCATCTGATACTTCCGAGGATTTGAGGGTGCTGCCTTTGCGGAACTCCTCCTACTCCTCATCCTGCCTTTGGGGGTACAAAATATAGTAATTTGGGCCTAGTCTGGGTCTCTACATGTGAGATACATACACCTTTTGATATCATGTTTTCTATTCCGCTATTCAATTTAAAGCTTTGGGTATAATCAATTAAATTGCGGGATAGTCTGTGTCGGTACGTGTGAGATACACCTTTCCAATTTTTGGGGTGCATCTCATGCTGCCGAGGATTTGAGGGTGCTGCCTGTTCCGAACTCCTCCTACTCCTCATCCTGCCTTTGGGGGTACAAAAAATAGTAATTTGGGTCTAGTCTGGGTCTCTACGTAATTTCTATTCCGCTATTCAATCTAAACCTTTGGGTATAAACAATTAAATTGCGGGATAGTCTGTGTCGGTACGTGTGAGATACACCTTTCCAATTTTTGGGGTGCATCTCATACTGCCGAGGATTTGAGGGTGCTGCCTCTTCCGAACTCCTCCTACTCCTCATCCTGCCTTTGGGGGAACAAAAAATAGTAATTTGGGCCTAGTCTGGGTCTCTACGTGTGAGATACATACACCTTTTGATATCATATTTTCTATTCCGCTATTCAATGTAAACCTTTGGGTATAAACAATTAAATTGCGGGATAGTCTGTGTCGGTACGTGTGAGATACACCTTTCCAATTTTTGGGGTGCATCTCATACTGCCGAGGATTTGAGGGTGCTGCCTGTTCCGAACTCCTCCTACTCCTCATCCTACCTTTGGGGGTACAAAAAATAGTAATTTGGGCCTAGTCTGGGTCTCTACGTGTGAGATACATACACCTTTTGATATCATATTTTCTATTCCGCTATTCAATCTACACCTTTGGGTATAAACATTTAAATTGCGGGATAGTCTGTGTCGGTACGTGTGAGATACACCTTTCCAATTTTTGGGGTGCATCTGATACTTCCAAGGATTTGAGGGTGCTGCCTTTGCGGAACTCCTCCTACTCCTCATCCTGCCTTTGGGGGTACAAAAAATAGTAATTTGGGCCTAGTCTGGGTCTCTACGTGTGAGATACATACACCTTTTGATATCATGTTTTCTATTCCGCTATTCAATTTAAAGCTTTGGGTATAATCAATTAAATTGCGGGATAGTCTGTGTCGGTACGTGTGAGATACACATTTCCAATTTTTGGGGTGCATCTCATACTGCCGAGGATTTGAGGGTGCTGCCTGTTCCGAACTCCTCCTACTCCTCATCCTGCCTTTGGGGGTACAAAAAATAGTAATTTGGGCCTAGTCTGGGTCTCTACGTAAATTCTATTCCGCTATTCAATCTAAACCTTTGGGTATAAACAATTAAATTGCGGGATAGTCTGTGTCGGTACGTGTGAGATACACCTTTCCAATTTTTGGGGTGCATCTCATACTGCCGAGGATTTGAGGGTGCTGCCTGTTCCGAACTCCTCCTACTCCTCATCCTGCCTTTGGGGGTGCAAAAAATAGTAATTTGGGCCTAGTCTGGGTCTCTACGTGTGAGATACATACACCTTTTGATATCATATTTTCTATTCCGCTATTCAATCTAAACCTTTGGGTATAAACAATTAAATTGCGGGATAGTCTGTGTCGGTACGTGTGAAATACACCTTTCCAATTTTTGGGTTGCATCTCATACTGCCGAGGATTTGAGGGTGCTGCCTGTTCCGAACTCCTCCAACTCCTCATCCTGCCTTTGGGGGGTACAAAAAATAGTAATTTGGGCCTAGTCTGGGTCTCTACGTGTGAGATACATACACCTTTTGATATCATATTTTCTATTCCACTATTCAATCTAAACCTTTGGGTATAAACAATTAAATTGCGGCATAGTCTGTGTCGGTACGTGTGAGATACACCTTTCCAATTTTTGGGGTGCATCTGATACTTCCGAGGATTTGAGGGTGCTGCCTTTGCGGAACTCCTCCTACTCCTCATCCTGCCTTTGGGGGTACAAAATATAGTAATTTGGGCCTAGTCTGGGTCTCTACATGTGAGATACATACACCTTTTGATATCATGTTTTCTATTCCGCTATTCAATTTAAAGCTTTGGGTATAATCAATTAAATTGCGGGATAGTCTGTGTCGGTACGTGTGAGATACACCTTTCCAATTTTTGGGGTGCATCTCATGCTGCCGAGGATTTGAGGGTGCTGCCTGTTCCGAACTCCTCCTACTCCTCATCCTGCCTTTGGGGGTACAAAAAATAGTAATTTGGGTCTAGTCTGGGTCTCTACGTAATTTCTATTCCGCTATTCAATCTAAACCTTTGGGTATAAACAATTAAATTGCGGGATAGTCTGTGTCGGTACGTGTGAGATACACCTTTCCAATTTTTGGGGTGCATCTCATACTGCCGAGGATTTGAGGGTGCTGCCTCTTCCGAACTCCTCCTACTCCTCATCCTGCCTTTGGGGGAACAAAAAATAGTAATTTGGGCCTAGTCTGGGTCTCTACGTGTGAGATACATACACCTTTTGATATCATATTTTCTATTCCGCTATTCAATGTAAACCTTTGGGTATAAACAATTAAATTGCGGGATAGTCTGTGTCGGTACGTGTGAGATACACCTTTCCAATTTTTGGGGTGCATCTCATACTGCCGAGGATTTGAGGGTGCTGCCTGTTCCGAACTCCTCCTACTCCTCATCCTACTTTTGGGGGTACAAAAAATAGTAATTTGGGCCTAGTCTGGGTCTCTACGTGTGAGATACATACACCTTTTGATATCATATTTTCTATTCCGCTATTCAATCTACACCTTTGGGTATAAACATTTAAATTGCGGGATAGTCTGTGTCGGTACGTGTGAGATACACCTTTCCAATTTTTGGGGTGCATCTGATACTTCCAAGGATTTGAGGGTGCTGCCTTTGCGGAACTCCTCCTACTCCTCATCCTGCCTTTGGGGGTACAAAAAATAGTAATTTGGGCCTAGTCTGGGTCTCTACGTGTGAGATACATACACCTTTTGATATCATGTTTTCTATTCCGCTATTCAATTTAAAGCTTTGGGTATAATCAATTAAATTGCGGGATAGTCTGTGTCGGTACGTGTGAGATACACATTTCCAATTTTTGGGGTGCATCTCATACTGCCGAGGATTTGAGGGTGCTGCCTGTTCCGAACTCCTCCTACTCCTCATCCTGCCTTTGGGGGTACAAAAAATAGTAATTTGGGCCTAGTCTGGGTCTCTACGTAAATTCTATTCCGCTATTCAATCTAAACCTTTGGGTATAAACAATTAAATTGCGGGATAGTCTGTGTCGGTACGTGTGAGATACACCTTTCCAATTTTTGGGGTGCATCTCATACTGCCGAGGATTTGAGGGTGCTGCCTGTTCCGAACTCCTCCTACTCCTCATCCTGCCTTTGGGGGTGCAAAAAATAGTAATTTGGGCCTAGTCTGGGTCTCTACGTGTGAGATACATACACCTTTTGATATCATATTTTCTATTCCGCTATTCAATCTGAACCTTTGGGTATAAACAATTAAATTGCGGGATAGTCTGTGTCGGTACGTGTGAGATACACCTTTCCAATTTTTGGGTTGCATCTCATACTGCCGAGGATTTGAGGGTGCTGCCTGTTCCGAACTCCTCCAACTCCTCATCCTGCCTTTGGGGGGTACAAAAAATAGTAATTTGGGCCTAGTCTGGGTCTCTACGTGTGAGATACATACACCTTTTGATATCATATTTTCTATTCCACTATTCAATCTAAACCTTTGGGTATAAACAATTAAATTGCGGCATAGTCTGTGTCGGTACGTGTGAGATACACCTTTCCAATTTTTGGGGTGCATCTGATACTTCCGAGGATTTGAGGGTGCTGCCTGTGCGGAACTCCTCCTACTCCTCATCCTGCCTTTGGGGGTACAAAAAATAGTAATTTGGGCCTAGTCTGGGTCTCTACGTGTGAGATACATACACCTTTTGATATCATGTTTTCTATTCCGCTATTCAATTTAAACCTTTGGGTATAATCAATTAAATTGCGGGATAGTCTGTGTCGGTACGTGTGAGATACACCTTTCCAATTTTTGGGGTGCATCTCATACTGCCGAGGATTTGAGGGTGCTGCCTGTTCCGAACTCCTCCTACTCCTCATCCTGCCTTTGGGGGTACAAAAAATAGTAATTTGGGCATAGTCTGGGTCTCTACGTGTGAGATACATACACCTTTTGATATCATATTTTCTATTCCGCTATTCAATCTACACCTTTGGGTATAAACAATTAAATTGCGGGATAGTCTGTGTCGGAACAAGTGAGATACACCTTTCCAATTTTTGGGGTGCATCTCATACTGCCGAGGATTTGAGGGTGCTGCCTGTTCCGAACTCCTCCTACTCCTCATCCTGCCTTTGGGGGTACAAAAAATAGTAATTTGGGCCTAGTCTGGGTCTCTACCTGTGAGATACATACACCTTTTGATATCATATTTTCTATTCCGCTATTCAATTTAAACCTTTGGGTATAAACAATTAAATTGCGGGATAGTCTGTGTCGGTACGTGTGAGATACAACTTTCCAATTTTTGGGGTGCATCTCATACTGCCGAGGATTTGAGGGTGCTGCTTCTTCCGAACTCCTCCTACTCCTCATCCTGCCTTTGGGGGAACAAAAAATAGTAATTTGGGCCTAGTCTGGGTCTCTACGTGTTAGATACATACACCTTTTGATATCATATTTTCTATTCCGCTATTCAATCTACACCTTTGGGTATAAACAATTAAATAGCGGGATAGTCTGTGTCGGTACGTGTGAGATACACCTTTCCAATTTTTGGGGTGCATCTGATACTTCCGAGGATTTGAGGGTGCTGCCTGTGCGGAACTCCTCCTACTCCTCATCCTGCCTTTGGGGGTACAAAAAATAGTAATTTGGGCCTAGTCTGGGTCTCTACGTGTGAGATACATACACCTTTTGATATCATGTTTTCTATTCCGCTATTCAATTTAAACCTTTGGGTATAATCAATCAAATTGCGGGATAGTCGGTGTCGGTACGTGTGAGATACACCTTTCCAATTTTTGGGGTGCATCTCATACTGCCGAGGATTTGAGGGTGCTTCCTGTTCCGAACTCCTCCTACTCCTCATCCTGCCTTTGGGGGTACAAAAAATAGTAATTTGGGCGTAGTCTGGGTCTCTACGTGTGAGATACATACACCTTTTGATATCATATTTTCTATTCCGCTATTCAATTTACACCTTTGGGTATAAACAATTAAATTGCGGGATAGTCTGTGTCGGTACATGTGAGATACACCTTTCCAATTTTTGGGGTGCATCTCATACTGCCGAGGATTTGAGGGTGCTGCCTGTGCGGAACTCCTCCTACTCCTCATCCTGCCTTTGGGGGTACAAAAAATAGTAATTTGGGCCTAGTCTGGGTCTCTACGTGTGAGATACATACACCTTTTGATATCATGTTTTCTATTCCGCTATTCAATTTAAACCTTTGGGTATAATCAATTAAATTGCGGGATAGTCTGTGTCGGTACGTGTGAGATACACCTTTCCAATTTTTGGGGTGCATCTCATACTGCCGAGGATTTGAGGGTGCTGCCTGTTCCGAACTCCTCCTACTCCTCATCCTGCCTTTGGGGGTACAAAAAATAGTAATTTGGGCATAGTCTGGGTCTCTACGTGTGAGATACATACACCTTTTGATATCATATTTTCTATTCCGCTATTCAATCTACACCTTTGGGTATAAACAATTAAATTGCGGGATAGTCTGTGTCGGAACAAGTGAGATACACCTTTCCAATTTTTGGGGTGCATCTGATACTTCCGAGGATTTGAGGGTGCTGCCTTTGCGGAACTCCTCCTACTCCTCATCCTGCCTTTGGGGGTACAAAATATAGTAATTTGGGCCTAGTCTGGGTCTCTACATGTGAGATACATACACCTTTTGATATCATGTTTTCTATTCCGCTATTCAATTTAAAGCTTTGGGTATAATCAATTAAATTGCGGGATAGTCTGTGTCGGTACGTGTGAGATACACCTTTCCAATTTTTGGGGTGCATCTCATGCTGCCGAGGATTTGAGGGTGCTGCCTGTTCCGAACTCCTCCTACTCCTCATCCTGCCTTTGGGGGTACAAAAAATAGTAATTTGGGTCTAGTCTGGGTCTCTACGTAATTTCTATTCCGCTATTCAATCTAAACCTTTGGGTATAAACAATTAAATTGCGGGATAGTCTGTGTCGGTACGTGTGAGATACACCTTTCCAATTTTTGGGGTGCATCTCATACTGCCGAGGATTTGAGGGTGCTGCCTCTTCCGAACTCCTCCTACTCCTCATCCTGCCTTTGGGGGAACAAAAAATAGTAATTTGGGCCTAGTCTGGGTCTCTACGTGTGAGATACATACACCTTTTGATATCATATTTTCTATTCCGCTATTCAATGTAAACCTTTGGGTATAAACAATTAAATTGCGGGATAGTCTGTGTCGGTACGTGTGAGATACACCTTTCCAATTTTTGGGGTGCATCTCATACTGCCGAGGATTTGAGGGTGCTGCCTGTTCCGAACTCCTCCTACTCCTCATCCTACCTTTGGGGGTACAAAAAATAGTAATTTGGGCCTAGTCTGGGTCTCTACGTGTGAGATACATACACCTTTTGATATCATATTTTCTATTCCGCTATTCAATCTACACCTTTGGGTATAAACATTTAAATTGCGGGATAGTCTGTGTCGGTACGTGTGAGATACACCTTTCCAATTTTTGGGGTGCATCTGATACTTCCAAGGATTTGAGGGTGCTGCCTTTGCGGAACTCCTCCTACTCCTCATCCTGCCTTTGGGGGTACAAAAAATAGTAATTTGGGCCTAGTCTGGGTCTCTACGTGTGAGATACATACACCTTTTGATATCATGTTTTCTATTCCGCTATTCAATTTAAAGCTTTGGGTATAATCAATTAAATTGCGGGATAGTCTGTGTCGGAACAAGTGAGATACACCTTTCCAATTTTTGGGGTGCATCTGATACTTCCGAGGATTTGAGGGTGCTGCCTTTGCGGAACTCCTCCTACTCCTCATCCTGCCTTTGGGGGTACAAAATATAGTAATTTGGGCCTAGTCTGGGTCTCTACATGTGAGATACATACACCTTTTGATATCATGTTTTCTATTCCGCTATTCAATTTAAAGCTTTGGGTATAATCAATTAAATTGCGGGATAGTCTGTGTCGGTACGTGTGAGATACACCTTTCCAATTTTTGGGGTGCATCTCATGCTGCCGAGGATTTGAGGGTGCTGCCTGTTCCGAACTCCTCCTACTCCTCATCCTGCCTTTGGGGGTACAAAAAATAGTAATTTGGGTCTAGTCTGGGTCTCTACGTAATTTCTATTCCGCTATTCAATCTAAACCTTTGGGTATAAACAATTAAATTGCGGGATAGTCTGTGTCGGTACGTGTGAGATACACCTTTCCAATTTTTGGGGTGCATCTCATACTGCCGAGGATTTGAGGGTGCTGCCTCTTCCGAACTCCTCCTACTCCTCATCCTGCCTTTGGGGGAACAAAAAATAGTAATTTGGGCCTAGTCTGGGTCTCTACGTGTGAGATACATACACCTTTTGATATCATATTTTCTATTCCGCTATTCAATGTAAACCTTTGGGTATAAACAATTAAATTGCGGGATAGTCTGTGTCGGTACGTGTGAGATACACCTTTCCAATTTTTGGGGTGCATCTCATACTGCCGAGGATTTGAGGGTGCTGCCTGTTCCGAACTCCTCCTACTCCTCATCCTACCTTTGGGGGTACAAAAAATAGTAATTTGGGCCTAGTCTGGGTCTCTACGTGTGAGATACATACACCTTTTGATATCATATTTTCTATTCCGCTATTCAATCTACACCTTTGGGTATAAACATTTAAATTGCGGGATAGTCTGTGTCGGTACGTGTGAGATACACCTTTCCAATTTTTGGGGTGCATCTGATACTTCCAAGGATTTGAGGGTGCTGCCTTTGCGGAACTCCACCTACTCCTCATCCTGCCTTTGGGGGTACAAAAAATAGTAATTTGGGCCTAGTCTGGGTCTCTACGTGTGAGATACATACACCTTTTGATATCATGTTTTCTATTCCGCTATTCAATTTAAAGCTTTGGGTATAATCAATTAAATTGCGGGATAGTCTGTGTCGGTACGTGTGAGATACACATTTCCAATTTTTGGGGTGCATCTCATACTGCCGAGGATTTGAGGGTGCTGCCTGTTCCGAACTCCTCCTACTCCTCATCCTGCCTTTGGGGGTACAAAAAATAGTAATTTGGGCCTAGTCTGGGTCTCTACGTAAATTCTATTCCGCTATTCAATCTAAACCTTTGGGTATAAACAATTAAATTGCGGGATAGTCTGTGTCGGTACGTGTGAGATACACCTTTCCAATTTTTGGGGTGCATCTCATACTGCCGAGGATTTGAGGGTGCTGCCTGTTCCGAACTCCTCCTACTCCTCATCCTGCCTTTGGGGGTGCAAAAAATAGTAATTTGGGCCTAGTCTGGGTCTCTACGTGTGAGATACATACACCTTTTGATATCATATTTTCTATTCCGCTATTCAATCTAAACCTTTGGGTATAAACAATTAAATTGCGGGATAGTCTGTGTCGGTACGTGTGAAATACACCTTTCCAATTTTTGGGTTGCATCTCATACTGCCGAGGATTTGAGGGTGCTGCCTGTTCCGAACTCCTCCAACTCCTCATCCTGCCTTTGGGGGGTACAAAAAATAGTAATTTGGGCCTAGTCTGGGTCTCTACGTGTGAGATACATACACCTTTTGATATCATATTTTCTATTCCACTATTCAATCTAAACCTTTGGGTATAAACAATTAAATTGCGGCATAGTCTGTGTCGGTACGTGTGAGATACACCTTTCCAATTTTTGGGGTGCATCTGATACTTCCGAGGATTTGAGGGTGCTGCCTTTGCGGAACTCCTCCTACTCCTCATCCTGCCTTTGGGGGTACAAAATATAGTAATTTGGGCCTAGTCTGGGTCTCTACATGTGAGATACATACACCTTTTGATATCATGTTTTCTATTCCGCTATTCAATTTAAAGCTTTGGGTATAATCAATTAAATTGCGGGATAGTCTGTGTCGGTACGTGTGAGATACACCTTTCCAATTTTTGGGGTGCATCTCATGCTGCCGAGGATTTGAGGGTGCTGCCTGTTCCGAAATCCTCCTACTCCTCATCCTGCCTTTGGGGGTACAAAAAATAGTAATTTGGGTCTAGTCTGGGTCTCTACGTAATTTCTATTCCGCTATTCAATCTAAACCTTTGGGTATAAACAATTAAATTGCGGGATAGTCTGTGTCGGTACGTGTGAGATACACCTTTCCAATTTTTGGGGTGCATCTCATACTGCCGAGGATTTGAGGGTGCTGCCTCTTCCGAACTCCTCCTACTCCTCATCCTGCCTTTGGGGGAACAAAAAATAGTAATTTGGGCCTAGTCTGGGTCTCTACGTGTGAGATACATACACCTTTTGATATCATATTTTCTATTCCGCTATTCAATGTACACCTTTGGGTATAAACAATTAAATTGCGGGATAGTCTGTGTCGGTACGTGTGAGATACACCTTTCCAATTTTTGGGGTGCATCTCATACTGCCGAGGATTTGAGGGTGCTGCCTGTTCCGAACTCCTCCTACTCCTCATCCTACCTTTGGGGGTACAAAAAATAGTAATTTGGGCCTAGTCTGGGTCTCTACGTGTGAGATACATACACCTTTTGATATCATATTTTCTATTCCGCTATTCAATCTACACCTTTGGGTATAAACATTTAAATTGCGGGATAGTCTGTGTCGGTACGTGTGAGATACACCTTTCCAATTTTTGGGGTGCATCTGATACTTCCAAGGATTTGAGGGTGCTGCCTTTGCGGAACTCCTCCTACTCCTCATCCTGCCTTTGGGGGTACAAAAAATAGTAATTTGGGCCTAGTCTGGGTCTCTACGTGTGAGATACATACACCTTTTGATATCATGTTTTCTATTCCGCTATTCAATTTAAAGCTTTGGGTATAATCAATTAAATTGCGGGATAGTCTGTGTCGGTACGTGTGAGATACACATTTCCAATTTTTGGGGTGCATCTCATACTGCCGAGGATTTGAGGGTGCTGCCTGTTCCGAACTCCTCCTACTCCTCATCCTGCCTTTGGGGGTACAAAAAATAGTAATTTGGGCCTAGTCTGGGTCTCTACGTAAATTCTATTCCGCTATTCAATCTAAACCTTTGGGTATAAACAATTAAATTGCGGGATAGTCTGTGTCGGTACGTGTGAGATACACCTTTCCAATTTTTGGGGTGCATCTCATACTGCCGAGGATTTGAGGGTGCTGCCTCTTCCGAACTCCTCCTACTCCTCATCCTGCCTTTGGGGGTGCAAAAAATAGTAATTTGGGCCTAGTCTGGGTCTCTACGTGTGAGATACATACACCTTTTGATATCATATTTTCTATTCCGCTATTCAATCTGAACCTTTGGGTATAAACAATTAAATTGCGGGATAGTCTGTGTCGGTACGTGTGAGATACACCTTTCCAATTTTTGGGTTGCATCTCATACTGCCGAGGATTTGAGGGTGCTGCCTGTTCCGAACTCCTCCAACTCCTCATCCTGCCTTTGGGGGGTACAAAAAATAGTAATTTGGGCCTAGTCTGGGTCTCTACGTGTGAGATACATACACCTTTTGATATCATATTTTCTATTCCACTATTCAATCTAAACCTTTGGGTATAAACAATTAAATTGCGGCATAGTCTGTGTCGGTACGTGTGAGATACACCTTTCCAATTTTTGGGGTGCATCTGATACTTCCGAGGATTTGAGGGTGCTGCCTGTGCGGAACTCCTCCTACTCCTCATCCTGCCTTTGGGGGTACAAAAAATAGTAATTTGGGCCTAGTCTGGGTCTCTACGTGTGAGATACATACACCTTTTGATATCATGTTTTCTATTCCGCTATTCAATTTAAACCTTTGGGTATAATCAATTAAATTGCGGGATAGTCTGTGTCGGTACGTGTGAGATACACCTTTCCAATTTTTGGGGTGCATCTCATACTGCCGAGGATTTGAGGGTGCTGCCTGTTCCGAACTCCTCCTACTCCTCATCCTGCCTTTGGGGGTACAAAAAATAGTAATTTGGGCATAGTCTGGGTCTCTACGTGTGAGATACATACACCTTTTGATATCATATTTTCTATTCCGCTATTCAATCTACACCTTTGGGTATAAACAATTAAATTGCGGGATAGTCTGTGTCGGAACCAGTGAGATACACCTTTCCAATTTTTGGGGTGCATCTCATACTGCCGAGGATTTGAGGGTGCTGCCTGTTCCGAACTCCTCCTACTCCTCATCCTGCCTTTGGGGGTACAAAAAATAGTAATTTGGGCCTAGTCTGGGTCTCTACCTGTGAGATACATACACCTTTTGATATCATGTTTTCTATTCCGCTATTCAATTTAAACCTTTGGGTATAAACAATTAAATTGCGGGATAGTCTGTGTCGGTACGTGTGAGATACACCTTTCCAATTTTTGGGGTGCATCTCATACTGCCGAGGATTTGAGGGTGCTGCTTCTTCCGAACTCCTCCTACTCCTCATCCTGCCTTTGGGGGAACAAAAAATAGTAATTTGGGCCTAGTCTGGGTCTCTACGTGTTAGATACATACACCTTTTGATATCATATTTTCTATTCCGCTATTCAATCTACACCTTTGGGTATAAACAATTAAATAGCGGGATAGTCTGTGTCGGTACGTGTGAGATACACCTTTCCAATTTTTGGGGTGCATCTGATACTTCCGAGGATTTGAGGGTGCTGCCTGTGCGGAACTCCTCCTACTCCTCATCCTGCCTTTGGGGGTACAAAAAATAGTAATTTGGGCCTAGTCTGGGTCTCTACGTGTGAGATACATACACCTTTTGATATCATGTTTTCTATTCCGCTATTCAATTTAAACCTTTGGGTATAATCAATCAAATTGCGGGATAGTCGGTGTCGGTACGTGTGAGATACACCTTTCCAATTTTTGGGGTGCATCTCATACTGCCGAGGATTTGAGGGTGCTTCCTGTTCCGAACTCCTCCTACTCCTCATCCTGCCTTTGGGGGTACAAAAAATAGTAATTTGGGTCTAGTCTGGGTCTCTACGTAATTTCTATTCCGCTATTCAATCTAAACCTTTGGGTATAAACAATTAAATTGCGGGATAGTCTGTGTCGGTACGTGTGAGATACACCTTTCCAATTTTTGGGGTGCATCTCATACTGCCGAGGATTTGAGGGTGCTGCCTCTTCCGAACTCCTCCTACTCCTCATCCTGCCTTTGGGGGAACAAAAAATAGTAATTTGGGCCTAGTCTGGGTCTCTACGTGTGAGATACATACACCTTTTGATATCATATTTTCTATTCCGCTATTCAATGTAAACCTTTGGGTATAAACAATTAAATTGCGGGATAGTCTGTGTCGGTACGTGTGAGATACACCTTTCCAATTTTTGGGGTGCATCTCATACTGCCGAGGATTTGAGGGTGCTGCCTGTTCCGAACTCCTCCTACTCCTCATCCTACCTTTGGGGGTACAAAAAATAGTAATTTGGGCCTAGTCTGGGTCTCTACGTGTGAGATACATACACCTTTTGATATCATATTTTCTATTCCGCTATTCAATCTACACCTTTGGGTATAAACATTTAAATTGCGGGATAGTCTGTGTCGGTACGTGTGAGATACACCTTTCCAATTTTTGGGGTGCATCTGATACTTCCAAGGATTTGAGGGTGCTGCCTTTGCGGAACTCCTCCTACTCCTCATCCTGCCTTTGGGGGTACAAAAAATAGTAATTTGGGCCTAGTCTGGGTCTCTACGTGTGAGATACATACACCTTTTGATATCATGTTTTCTATTCCGCTATTCAATTTAAAGCTTTGGGTATAATCAATTAAATTGCGGGATAGTCTGTGTCGGTACGTGTGAGATACACATTTCCAATTTTTGGGGTGCATCTCATACTGCCGAGGATTTGAGGGTGCTGCCTGTTCCGAACTCCTCCTACTCCTCATCCTGCCTTTGGGGGTACAAAAAATAGTAATTTGGGCCTAGTCTGGGTCTCTACGTAAATTCTATTCCGCTATTCAATCTAAACCTTTGGGTATAAACAATTAAATTGCGGGATAGTCTGTGTCGGTACGTGTGAGATACACCTTTCCAATTTTTGGGGTGCATCTCATACTGCCGAGGATTTGAGGGTGCTGCCTGTTCCGAACTCCTCCTACTCCTCATCCTGCCTTTGGGGGTGCAAAAAATAGTAATTTGGGCCTAGTCTGGGTCTCTACGTGTGAGATACATACACCTTTTGATATCATATTTTCTATTCCGCTATTCAATCTGAACCTTTGGGTATAAACAATTAAATTGCGGGATAGTCTGTGTCGGTACGTGTGAGATACACCTTTCCAATTTTTGGGTTGCATCTCATACTGCCGAGGATTTGAGGGTGCTGCCTGTTCCGAACTCCTCCAACTCCTCATCCTGCCTTTGGGGGGTACAAAAAATAGTAATTTGGGCCTAGTCTGGGTCTCTACGTGTGAGATACATACACCTTTTGATATCATATTTTCTATTCCACTATTCAATCTAAACCTTTGGGTATAAACAATTAAATTGCGGCATAGTCTGTGTCGGTACGTGTGAGATACACCTTTCCAATTTTTGGGGTGCATCTGATACTTCCGAGGATTTGAGGGTGCTGCCTGTGCGGAACTCCTCCTACTCCTCATCCTGCCTTTGGGGGTACAAAAAATAGTAATTTGGGCCTAGTCTGGGTCTCTACGTGTGAGATACATACACCTTTTGATATCATGTTTTCTATTCCGCTATTCAATTTAAACCTTTGGGTATAATCAATTAAATTGCGGGATAGTCTGTGTCGGTACGTGTGAGATACACCTTTCCAATTTTTGGGGTGCATCTCATACTGCCGAGGATTTGAGGGTGCTGCCTGTTCCGAACTCCTCCTACTCCTCATCCTGCCTTTGGGGGTACAAAAAATAGTAATTTGGGCATAGTCTGGGTCTCTACGTGTGAGATACATACACCTTTTGATATCATATTTTCTATTCCGCTATTCAATCTACACCTTTGGGTATAAACAATTAAATTGCGGGATAGTCTGTGTCGGAACAAGTGAGATACACCTTTCCAATTTTTGGGGTGCATCTCATACTGCCGAGGATTTGAGGGTGCTGCCTGTTCCGAACTCCTCCTACTCCTCATCCTGCCTTTGGGGGTACAAAAAATAGTAATTTGGGCCTAGTCTGGGTCTCTACCTGTGAGATACATACACCTTTTGATATCATATTTTCTATTCCGCTATTCAATTTAAACCTTTGGGTATAAACAATTAAATTGCGGGATAGTCTGTGTCGGTACGTGTGAGATACACCTTTCCAATTTTTGGGGTGCATCTCATACTGCCGAGGATTTGAGGGTGCTGCTTCTTCCGAACTCCTCCTACTCCTCATCCTGCCTTTGGGGGAACAAAAAATAGTAATTTGGGCCTAGTCTGGGTCTCTACGTGTTAGATACATACACCTTTTGATATCATATTTTCTATTCCGCTATTCAATCTACACCTTTGGGTATAAACAATTAAATAGCGGGATAGTCTGTGTCGGTACGTGTGAGATACACCTTTCCAATTTTTGGGGTGCATCTGATACTTCCGAGGATTTGAGGGTGCTGCCTGTGCGGAACTCCTCCTACTCCTCATCCTGCCTTTGGGGGTACAAAAAATAGTAATTTGGGCCTAGTCTGGGTCTCTACGTGTGAGATACATACACCTTTTGATATCATGTTTTCTATTCCGCTATTCAATTTAAACCTTTGGGTATAATCAATCAAATTGCGGGATAGTCGGTGTCGGTACGTGTGAGATACACCTTTCCAATTTTTGGGGTGCATCTCATACTGCCGAGGATTTGAGGGTGCTTCCTGTTCCGAACTCCTCCTACTCCTCATCCTGCCTTTGGGGGTACAAAAAATAGTAATTTGGGCGTAGTCTGGGTCTCTACGTGTGAGATACATACACCTTTTGATATCATATTTTCTATTCCGCTATTCAATTTACACCTTTGGGTATAAACAATTAAATTGCGGGATAGTCTGTGTCGGTACATGTGAGATACACCTTTCCAATTTTTGGGGTGCATCTCATACTGCCGAGGATTTGAGGGTGCTGCCTGTGCGGAACTCCTCCTACTCCTCATCCTGCCTTTGGGGGTACAAAAAATAGTAATTTGGGCCTAGTCTGGGTCTCTACGTGTGAGATACATACACCTTTTGATATCATGTTTTCTATTCCGCTATTCAATTTAAACCTTTGGGTATAATCAATTAAATTGCGGGATAGTCTGTGTCGGTACGTGTGAGATACACCTTTCCAATTTTTGGGGTGCATCTCATACTGCCGAGGATTTGAGGGTGCTGCCTCTTCCGAACTCCTCCTACTCCTCATCCTGCCTTTGGGGGTACAAAAAATAGTAATTTGGGCATAGTCTGGGTCTCTACGTGTGAGATACATACACCTTTTGATATCATATTTTCTATTCCGCTATTCAATCTACACCTTTGGGTATAAACAATTAAATTGCGGGATAGTCTGTGTCGGAACAAGTGAGATACACCTTTCCAATTTTTGGGGTGCATCTGATACTTCCGAGGATTTGAGGGTGCTGCCTTTGCGGAACTCCTCCTACTCCTCATCCTGCCTTTGGGGGTACAAAATATAGTAATTTGGGCCTAGTCTGGGTCTCTACATGTGAGATACATACACCTTTTGATATCATGTTTTCTATTCCGCTATTCAATTTAAAGCTTTGGGTATAATCAATTAAATTGCGGGATAGTCTGTGTCGGTACGTGTGAGATACACCTTTCCAATTTTTGGGGTGCATCTCATGCTGCCGAGGATTTGAGGGTGCTGCCTGTTCCGAACTCCTCCTACTCCTCATCCTGCCTTTGGGGGTACAAAAAATAGTAATTTGGGTCTAGTCTGGGTCTCTACGTAATTTCTATTCCGCTATTCAATCTAAACCTTTGGGTATAAACAATTAAATTGCGGGATAGTCTGTGTCGGTACGTGTGAGATACACCTTTCCAATTTTTGGGGTGCATCTCATACTGCCGAGGATTTGAGGGTGCTGCCTCTTCCGAACTCCTCCTACTCCTCATCCTGCCTTTGGGGGAACAAAAAATAGTAATTTGGGCCTAGTCTGGGTCTCTACGTGTGAGATACATACACCTTTTGATATCATATTTTCTATTCCGCTATTCAATGTAAACCTTTGGGTATAAACAATTAAATTGCGGGATAGTCTGTGTCGGTACGTGTGAGATACACCTTTCCAATTTTTGGGGTGCATCTCATACTGCCGAGGATTTGAGGGTGCTGCCTGTTCCGAACTCCTCCTACTCCTCATCCTACCTTTGGGGGTACAAAAAATAGTAATTTGGGCCTAGTCTGGGTCTCTACGTGTGAGATACATACACCTTTTGATATCATATTTTCTATTCCGCTATTCAATCTACACCTTTGGGTATAAACATTTAAATTGCGGGATAGTCTGTGTCGGTACGTGTGAGATACACCTTTCCAATTTTTGGGGTGCATCTGATACTTCCAAGGATTTGAGGGTGCTGCCTTTGCGGAACTCCTCCTACTCCTCATCCTGCCTTTGGGGGTACAAAAAATAGTAATTTGGGCCTAGTCTGGGTCTCTACGTGTGAGATACATACACCTTTTGATATCATGTTTTCTATTCCGCTATTCAATTTAAAGCTTTGGGTATAATCAATTAAATTGCGGGATAGTCTGTGTCGGAACAAGTGAGATACACCTTTCCAATTTTTGGGGTGCATCTGATACTTCCGAGGATTTGAGGGTGCTGCCTTTGCGGAACTCCTCCTACTCCTCATCCTGCCTTTGGGGGTACAAAATATAGTAATTTGGGCCTAGTCTGGGTCTCTACATGTGAGATACATACACCTTTTGATATCATGTTTTCTATTCCGCTATTCAATTTAAAGCTTTGGGTATAATCAATTAAATTGCGGGATAGTCTGTGTCGGTACGTGTGAGATACACCTTTCCAATTTTTGGGGTGCATCTCATGCTGCCGAGGATTTGAGGGTGCTGCCTGTTCCGAACTCCTCCTACTCCTCATCCTGCCTTTGGGGGTACAAAAAATAGTAATTTGGGTCTAGTCTGGGTCTCTACGTAATTTCTATTCCGCTATTCAATCTAAACCTTTGGGTATAAACAATTAAATTGCGGGATAGTCTGTGTCGGTACGTGTGAGATACACCTTTCCAATTTTTGGGGTGCATCTCATACTGCCGAGGATTTGAGGGTGCTGCCTCTTCCGAACTCCTCCTACTCCTCATCCTGCCTTTGGGGGAACAAAAAATAGTAATTTGGGCCTAGTCTGGGTCTCTACGTGTGAGATACATACACCTTTTGATATCATATTTTCTATTCCGCTATTCAATGTAAACCTTTGGGTATAAACAATTAAATTGCGGGATAGTCTGTGTCGGTACGTGTGAGATACACCTTTCCAATTTTTGGGGTGCATCTCATACTGCCGAGGATTTGAGGGTGCTGCCTGTTCCGAACTCCTCCTACTCCTCATCCTACCTTTGGGGGTACAAAAAATAGTAATTTGGGCCTAGTCTGGGTCTCTACGTGTGAGATACATACACCTTTTGATATCATATTTTCTATTCCGCTATTCAATCTACACCTTTGGGTATAAACATTTAAATTGCGGGATAGTCTGTGTCGGTACGTGTGAGATACACCTTTCCAATTTTTGGGGTGCATCTGATACTTCCAAGGATTTGAGGGTGCTGCCTTTGCGGAACTCCTCCTACTCCTCATCCTGCCTTTGGGGGTACAAAAAATAGTAATTTGGGCCTAGTCTGGGTCTCTACGTGTGAGATACATACACCTTTTGATATCATGTTTTCTATTCCGCTATTCAATTTAAAGCTTTGGGTATAATCAATTAAATTGCGGGATAGTCTGTGTCGGTACGTGTGAGATACACATTTCCAATTTTTGGGGTGCATCTCATACTGCCGAGGATTTGAGGGTGCTGCCTGTTCCGAACTCCTCCTACTCCTCATCCTGCCTTTGGGGGTACAAAAAATAGTAATTTGGGCCTAGTCTGGGTCTCTACGTAAATTCTATTCCGCTATTCAATCTAAACCTTTGGGTATAAACAATTAAATTGCGGGATAGTCTGTGTCGGTACGTGTGAGATACACCTTTCCAATTTTTGGGGTGCATCTCATACTGCCGAGGATTTGAGGGTGCTGCCTGTTCCGAACTCCTCCTACTCCTCATCCTGCCTTTGGGGGTGCAAAAAATAGTAATTTGGGCCTAGTCTGGGTCTCTACGTGTGAGATACATACACCTTTTGATATCATATTTTCTATTCCGCTATTCAATCTAAACCTTTGGGTATAAACAATTAAATTGCGGGATAGTCTGTGTCGGTACGTGTGAAATACACCTTTCCAATTTTTGGGTTGCATCTCATACTGCCGAGGATTTGAGGGTGCTGCCTGTTCCGAACTCCTCCAACTCCTCATCCTGCCTTTGGGGGGTACAAAAAATAGTAATTTGGGCCTAGTCTGGGTCTCTACGTGTGAGATACATACACCTTTTGATATCATATTTTCTATTCCACTATTCAATCTAAACCTTTGGGTATAAACAATTAAATTGCGGCATAGTCTGTGTCGGTACGTGTGAGATACACCTTTCCAATTTTTGGGGTGCATCTGATACTTCCGAGGATTTGAGGGTGCTGCCTTTGCGGAACTCCTCCTACTCCTCATCCTGCCTTTGGGGGTACAAAATATAGTAATTTGGGCCTAGTCTGGGTCTCTACATGTGAGATACATACACCTTTTGATATCATGTTTTCTATTCCGCTATTCAATTTAAAGCTTTGGGTATAATCAATTAAATTGCGGGATAGTCTGTGTCGGTACGTGTGAGATACACCTTTCCAATTTTTGGGGTGCATCTCATGCTGCCGAGGATTTGAGGGTGCTGCCTGTTCCGAAATCCTCCTACTCCTCATCCTGCCTTTGGGGGTACAAAAAATAGTAATTTGGGTCTAGTCTGGGTCTCTACGTAATTTCTATTCTGCTATTCAATCTAAACCTTTGGGTATAAACAATTAAATTGCGGGATAGTCTGTGTCGGTACGTGTGAGATACACCTTTCCAATTTTTGGGGTGCATCTCATACTGCCGAGGATTTGAGGGTGCTGCCTCTTCCGAACTCCTCCTACTCCTCATCCTGCCTTTGGGGGAACAAAAAATAGTAATTTGGGCCTAGTCTGGGTCTCTACGTGTGAGATACATACACCTTTTGATATCATATTTTCTATTCCGCTATTCAATGTAAACCTTTGGGTATAAACAATTAAATTGCGGGATAGTCTGTGTCGGTACGTGTGAGATACACCTTTCCAATTTTTGGGGTGCATCTCATACTGCCGAGGATTTGAGGGTGCTGCCTGTTCCGAACTCCTCCTACTCCTCATCCTACCTTTGGGGGTACAAAAAATAGTAATTTGGGCCTAGTCTGGGTCTCTACGTGTGAGATACATACACCTTTTGATATCATATTTTCTATTCCGCTATTCAATCTACACCTTTGGGTATAAACATTTAAATTGCGGGATAGTCTGTGTCGGTACGTGTGAGATACACCTTTCCAATTTTTGGGGTGCATCTGATACTTCCAAGGATTTGAGGGTGCTGCCTTTGCGGAACTCCTCCTACTCCTCATCCTGCCTTTGGGGGTACAAAAAATAGTAATTTGGGCCTAGTCTGGGTCTCTACGTGTGAGATACATACACCTTTTGATATCATGTTTTCTATTCCGCTATTCAATTTAAAGCTTTGGGTATAATCAATTAAATTGCGGGATAGTCTGTGTCGGTACGTGTGAGATACACATTTCCAATTTTTGGGGTGCATCTCATACTGCCGAGGATTTGAGGGTGCTGCCTGTTCCGAACTCCTCCTACTCCTCATCCTGCCTTTGGGGGTACAAAAAATAGTAATTTGGGCCTAGTCTGGGTCTCTACGTAAATTCTATTCCGCTATTCAATCTAAACCTTTGGGTATAAACAATTAAATTGCGGGATAGTCTGTGTCGGTACGTGTGAGATACACCTTTCCAATTTTTGGGGTGCATCTCATACTGCCGAGGATTTGAGGGTGCTGCCTCTTCCGAACTCCTCCTACTCCTCATCCTGCCTTTGGGGGTGCAAAAAATAGTAATTTGGGCCTAGTCTGGGTCTCTACGTGTGAGATACATACACCTTTTGATATCATATTTTCTATTCCGCTATTCAATCTGAACCTTTGGGTATAAACAATTAAATTGCGGGATAGTCTGTGTCGGTACGTGTGAGATACACCTTTCCAATTTTTGGGTTGCATCTCATACTGCCGAGGATTTGAGGGTGCTGCCTGTTCCGAACTCCTCCAACTCCTCATCCTGCCTTTGGGGGGTACAAAAAATAGTAATTTGGGCCTAGTCTGGGTCTCTACGTGTGAGATACATACACCTTTTGATATCATATTTTCTATTCCACTATTCAATCTAAACCTTTGGGTATAAACAATTAAATTGCGGCATAGTCTGTGTCGGTACGTGTGAGATACACCTTTCCAATTTTTGGGGTGCATCTGATACTTCCGAGGATTTGAGGGTGCTGCCTGTGCGGAACTCCTCCTACTCCTCATCCTGCCTTTGGGGGTACAAAAAATAGTAATTTGGGCCTAGTCTGGGTCTCTACGTGTGAGATACATACACCTTTTGATATCATGTTTTCTATTCCGCTATTCAATTTAAACCTTTGGGTATAATCAATTAAATTGCGGGATAGTCTGTGTCGGTACGTGTGAGATACACCTTTCCAATTTTTGGGGTGCATCTCATACTGCCGAGGATTTGAGGGTGCTGCCTGTTCCGAACTCCTCCTACTCCTCATCCTGCCTTTGGGGGTACAAAAAATAGTAATTTGGGCATAGTCTGGGTCTCTACGTGTGAGATACATACACCTTTTGATATCATATTTTCTATTCCGCTATTCAATCTACACCTTTGGGTATAAACAATTAAATTGCGGGATAGTCTGTGTCGGAACAAGTGAGATACACCTTTCCAATTTTTGGGGTGCATCTCATACTGCCGAGGATTTGAGGGTGCTGCCTGTTCCGAACTCCTCCTACTCCTCATCCTGCCTTTGGGGGTACAAAAAATAGTAATTTGGGCCTAGTCTGGGTCTCTACCTGTGAGATACATACACCTTTTGATATCATGTTTTCTATTCCGCTATTCAATTTAAACCTTTGGGTATAAACAATTAAATTGCGGGATAGTCTGTGTCGGTACGTGTGAGATACACCTTTCCAATTTTTGGGGTGCATCTCATACTGCCGAGGATTTGAGGGTGCTGCTTCTTCCGAACTCCTCCTACTCCTCATCCTGCCTTTGGGGGAACAAAAAATAGTAATTTGGGCCTAGTCTGGGTCTCTACGTGTTAGATACATACACCTTTTGATATCATATTTTCTATTCCGCTATTCAATCTACACCTTTGGGTATAAACAATTAAATAGCGGGATAGTCTGTGTCGGTACGTGTGAGATACACCTTTCCAATTTTTGGGGTGCATCTGATACTTCCGAGGATTTGAGGGTGCTGCCTGTGCGGAACTCCTCCTACTCCTCATCCTGCCTTTGGGGGTACAAAAAATAGTAATTTGGGCCTAGTCTGGGTCTCTACGTGTGAGATACATACACCTTTTGATATCATGTTTTCTATTCCGCTATTCAATTTAAACCTTTGGGTATAATCAATCAAATTGCGGGATAGTCGGTGTCGGTACGTGTGAGATACACCTTTCCAATTTTTGGGGTGCATCTCATACTGCCGAGGATTTGAGGGTGCTTCCTGTTCCGAACTCCTCCTACTCCTCATCCTGCCTTTGGGGGTACAAAAAATAGTAATTTGGGCGTAGTCTGGGTCTCTACGTGTGAGATACATACACCTTTTGATATCATATTTTCTATTCCGCTATTCAATTTACACCTTTGGGTATAAACAATTAAATTGCGGGATAGTCTGTGTCGGTACATGTGAGATACACCTTTCCAATTTTTGGGGTGCATCTCATACTGCCGAGGATTTGAGGGTGCTGCCTGTGCGGAACTCCTCCTACTCCTCATCCTGCCTTTGGGGGTACAAAAAATAGTAATTTGGGCCTAGTCTGGGTCTCTACGTGTGAGATACATACACCTTTTGATATCATGTTTTCTATTCCGCTATTCAATTTAAACCTTTGGGTATAATCAATTAAATTGCGGGATAGTCTGTGTCGGTACGTGTGAGATACACCTTTCCAATTTTTGGGGTGCATCTCATACTGCCGAGGATTTGAGGGTGCTGCCTGTTCCGAACTCCTCCTACTCCTCATCCTGCCTTTGGGGGTACAAAAAATAGTAATTTGGGCATAGTCTGGGTCTCTACGTGTGAGATACATACACCTTTTGATATCATATTTTCTATTCCGCTATTCAATCTACACCTTTGGGTATAAACAATTAAATTGCGGGATAGTCTGTGTCGGAACAAGTGAGATACACCTTTCCAATTTTTGGGGTGCATCTCATACTGCCGAGGATTTGAGGGTGCTGCCTGTTCCGAACTCCTCCTACTCCTCATCCTGCCTTTGGGGGTACAAAAAATAGTAATTTGGGCCTAGTCTGGGTCTCTACCTGTGAGATACATACACCTTTTGATATCATATTTTCTATTCCGCTATTCAATTTAAACCTTTGGGTATAAACAATTAAATTGCGGGATAGTCTGTGTCGGTACGTGTGAGATACACCTTTCCAATTTTTGGGGTGCATCTCATACTGCCGAGGATTTGAGGGTGCTGCTTCTTCCGAACTCCTCCTACTCCTCATCCTGCCTTTGGGGGAACAAAAAATAGTAATTTGGGCCTAGTCTGGGTCTCTACGTGTTAGATACATACACCTTTTGATATCATATTTTCTATTCCGCTATTCAATCTACACCTTTGGGTATAAACAATTAAATAGCGGGATAGTCTGTGTCGGTACGTGTGAGATACACCTTTCCAATTTTTGGGGTGCATCTGATACTTCCGAGGATTTGAGGGTGCTGCCTGTGCGGAACTCCTCCTACTCCTCATCCTGCCTTTGGGGGTACAAAAAATAGTAATTTGGGCCTAGTCTGGGTCTCTACGTGTGAGATACATACACCTTTTGATATCATGTTTTCTATTCCGCTATTCAATTTAAACCTTTGGGTATAATCAATCAAATTGCGGGATAGTCGGTGTCGGTACGTGTGAGATACACCTTTCCAATTTTTGGGGTGCATCTCATACTGCCGAGGATTTGAGGGTGCTTCCTGTTCCGAACTCCTCCTACTCCTCATCCTGCCTTTGGGGGTACAAAAAATAGTAATTTGGGCGTAGTCTGGGTCTCTACGTGTGAGATACATACACCTTTTGATATCATATTTTCTATTCCGCTATTCAATTTACACCTTTGGGTATAAACAATTAAATTGCGGGATAGTCTGTGTCGGTACATGTGAGATACACCTTTCCAATTTTTGGGGTGCATCTCATACTGCCGAGGATTTGAGGGTGCTGCCTGTTCTGAACTCCTCCTACTCCTCATCCTGCCTTTGGGGGTACAAAAAATAGTAATTTGGGCCTAGTCTGGGTCTCTACGTGTGAGATACATACACCTTTTGATATCATATTTTCTATTCCGCTATTCAATTTACACCTTTGGGTATAAACAATTAAATTGCGGGATAGTCTGTGTCGGTACATGTGAGATACACCTTTCCAATTTTTGGGGTGCATCTCATACTGCCGAGGATTTGAGGGTGCTGCCTGTGCGGAACTCCTCCTACTCCTCATCCTGCCTTTGGGGGTACAAAAAATAGTAATTTGGGCCTAGTCTGGGTCTCTCCGTGTGAGATACATACACCTTTTGATATCATGTTTTCTATTCCGCTATTCAATTTAAACCTTTGGGTATAATCAATTAAATTGCGGGATAGTCTGTGTCGGTACGTGTGAGATACACCTTTCCAATTTTTGGGGTGCATCTCATACTGCCGAGGATTTGAGGGTGCTGCCTGTTCCGAACTCCTCCTACTCCTCATCCTGCCTTTGGGGGTACAAAAAATAGTAATTTGGGCATAGTCTGGGTCTCTACGTGTGAGATACATACACCTTTTGATATCATATTTTCTATTCCGCTATTCAATCTACACCTTTGGGTATAAACAATTAAATTGCGGGATAGTCTGTGTCGGAACAAGTGAGATACACCTTTCCAATTTTTGGGGTGCATCTCATACTGCCGAGGATTTGAGGGTGCTGCCTGTTCCGAACTCCTCCTACTCCTCATCCTGCCTTTGGGGGTACAAAAAATAGTAATTTGGGCCTAGTCTGGGTCTTTACCTGTGAGATACATACACCTTTTGATATCATATTTTCTATTCCGCTATTCAATTTAAACCTTTGGGTATAAACAATTAAATTGCGGGATAGTCTGTGTCGGTACGTGTGAGATACACCTTTCCAATTTTTGGGGTGCATCTCATACTGCCGAGGATTTGAGGGTGCTGCTTCTTCCGAACTCCTCCTACTCCTCATCCTGCCTTTGGGGGAACAAAAAATAGTAATTTGGGCCTAGTCTGGGTCTCTACGTGTTAGATACATACACCTTTTGATATCATATTTTCTATTCCGCTATTCAATCTACACCTTTGGGTATAAACAATTAAATAGCGGGATAGTCTGTGTCGGTACGTGTGAGATACACCTTTCCAATTTTTGGGGTGCATCTGATACTTCCGAGGATTTGAGGGTGCTGCCTGTGCGGAACTCCTCCTACTCCTCATCCTGCCTTTGGGGGTACAAAAAATAGTAATTTGGGCCTAGTCTGGGTCTCTACGTGTGAGATACATACACCTTTTGATATCATGTTTTCTATTCCGCTATTCAATTTAAACCTTTGGGTATAATCAATCAAATTGCGGGATAGTCGGTGTCGGTACGTGTGAGATACACCTTTCCAATTTTTGGGGTGCATCTCATACTGCCGAGGATTTGAGGGTGCTTCCTGTTCCGAACTCCTCCTACTCCTCATCCTGCCTTTGGGGGTACAAAAAATAGTAATTTGGGCGTAGTCTGGGTCTCTACGTGTGAGATACATACACCTTTTGATATCATATTTTCTATTCCGCTATTCAATTTACACCTTTGGGTATAAACAATTAAATTGCGGGATAGTCTGTGTCGGTACATGTGAGATACACCTTTCCAATTTTTGGGGTGCATCTCATACTGCCGAGGATTTGAGGGTGCTGCCTGTTCTGAACTCCTCCTACTCCTCATCCTGCCTTTGGGGGTACAAAAAATAGTAATTTGGGCCTAGTCTGGGTCTCTACGTGTGAGATACATACACCTTTTGATATCATATTTTCTATTCCGCTATTCAATTTAAACCTTTGGGTATAAACAATTAAATTGTGAGATAGTCTGTGTCGGTACGTGTGAGATACACCTTTCCAATTTTTGGGGTGCATCTCATACTGCCGAGGATTTGAGGGTGCTGCCTCTTCCGAACTCCTCCTACTCCTCATCCTGCCTTTGGGGGTACAAAAAATAGTAATTTGGGCCTAGTCTGGGTCTCTACGTTTGAGATACATACACCTTTTGATATCATGTTTTCTATTCCGCTATTCAATTTAATCCTTTGGGTATAATCAATGAAATTGCGGGATAGTCTGTGTCTGTACGTGTGAGATACACCTTTCCAATTTTTGGGGTGCATCTCATACTGCCGAGGATTTGAGGGTGCTGCCTGTTCCGAACTCATCCTACTCCTCATCCTGCCTTTGGGGGTACAAAAAATAGTAATTTGGGCCTAGTCTGGGTCTCTACGTGTGAGATACATACACCTTTTGATATCATATTTTCTATTCCGCTATTCAATCTAAACCTTTGGGTATAAACAATTAAATTGCGGGATAGTCTGTGTCGGTACGTGTGAGATACACCTTTCCAATTTTTGGGGTGCATCTCATACTGCCGAGGATTTGAGGGTGCTGCCTGTTCCGAACTCCTCCTACTCCTCATCCTGCCTTTGGGGGTACAAAAAATGGTAATTTGGGCCTAGTCTGGGTCTCTACGTGTGAGATACATACACCTTTTGATATCATATTTTCTATTCCGCTATTCAATCTACACCTTTGGGTATAAACAATTAAATTGCGGGATAGTCTGTGTCGGTACGTGTGAGATACACCTTTCCAATTTTTGGGGTGCATCTCATGCTGCCGAGGATTTGAGGGTGCTGCCTGTTCCGAACTCCTCCTACTCCTCATCCTGCCTTTGGGGGTACAAAAAATAGTAATTTGGGTCTAGTCTGGGTCTCTACGTAATTTCTATTCCGCTATTCAATCTAAACCTTTGGGTATAAACAATTAAATTGCGGGATAGTCTGTGTCGGTACGTGTGAGATACACCTTTCCAATTTTTGGGGTGCATCTCATACTGCCGAGGATTTGAGGGTGCTGCCTCTTCCGAACTCCTCCTACTCCTCATTCTGCCTTTGGGGGAACAAAAAATAGTAATTTGGGCCTAGTCTGGGTCTCTACGTGTTAGATACATACACCTTTTGATATCATATTTTCTATTCCGCTATTCAATCTACACCTTTGGGTATAAACAATTAAATTGCGGGATAGTCTGTGTCGGTACGTGTGAGATACACCTTTCCAATTTTTGGGGTGCATCTCATACTGCCGAGGATTTGAGGGTGCTGCCTGTTCCGAACTCATCCTACTCCTCATCCTGCCTTTGGGCGTACAAAAAATAGTAATTTGGGCCTAGTCTGGGTCTCTACGTGTGAGATACATACACCTTTTGATATCATATTTTCTATTCCGCTATTCAATCTAAACCTTTGGGTATAAACAATTAAATTGCGGGATAGTCTGTGTCGGTACGTGTGAGATACACCTTTCCAATTTTTGGGGTGCATCTCATACTGCCGAGGATTTGAGGGTGCTGCCTGTTCCGAACTCCTCCTACTCCTCATCCTGCCTTTGGGGGTACAAAAAATAGTAATTTGGGCCTAGTCTGGGTCTCTACGTGTGAGATACATACACCTTTTGATATCATATTTTCTATTCCGCTATTCAATCTACACCTTTGGGTATAAACAATTAAATTGCGGGATAGTCTGTGTCGGTACGTGTGAGATACACCTTTCCAATTTTTGGGGTGCATCTCATGCTGCCGAGGATTTGAGGGTGCTGCCTGTTCCGAACTCCTCCTACTCCTCATCCTGCCTTTGGGGGTACAAAAAATAGTAATTTGGGTCTAGTCTGGGTCTCTACGTAATTTCTATTCCGCTATTCAATCTAAACCTTTGGGTATAAACAATTAAATTGCGGGATAGTCTGTGTCGGTACGTGTGAGATACACCTTTCCAATTTTTGGGGTGCATCTCATACTGCCGAGGATTTGAGGGTGCTGCCTCTTCCGAACTCCTCCTACTCCTCATTCTGCCTTTGGGGGAACAAAAAATAGTAATTTGGGCCTAGTCTGGGTCTCTACGTGTTAGATACATACACCTTTTGATATCATATTTTCTATTCCGCTATTCAATCTACACCTTTGGGTATAAACAATTAAATTGCGGGATAGTCTGTGTCGGTACGTGTGAGATACACCTTTCCAATTTTTGGGGTGCATCTCATACTGCCGAGGATTTGAGGGTGCTGCCTTTTCCAAACTCCTCCTACTCCTCATCCTGCCTTTGGGGGTGCAAAAAATAGTAATTTGGGCCTAGTCTGGGTCTCTACGTGTGAGATACATACACCTTTTGATATCATATTTTCTATTTCGCCATTCAATCTAAACCTTTGGGTATAATCAATTAAATTGCGGGATAGTCTGTGTCGGTACGTGTGAGATACACCTTTCCAATTTTTGGGGTGCATCTCATACTGCCGAGGATTTGAGGGTGCTGCCTGTTCCGAACTCCTCCTACTCCTCATCCTGCCTTTGGGGGTACAAAAAATAGTAATTTGGGCGTAGTCTGGGTCTCTACGTGTGAGATACATACACCTTTTGATATCATATTTTCTATTCCGCTATTCAATCTACACCTTTGGGTATAAACAATTAAATTGCGGGATAGTCTGTGTCTGTACGTGTGAGATACATCTTTCCAATTTTTGGGGTGCATCTCATACTGCCGAGGATTTGAGGGTGCTGCCTGTTCCGAACTCCTCCTACTCCTCATCCTGCCTTTGGGGGTACAAAAAATAGTAATTTGGGCCTAGTCTGGGTCTCTACGTGTGAGATACATACACCTTTTGATATCATATTTTCTATTCCGCTATTCAATGTAAACCTTTGGGTATAAACAATTAAATTGCGGGATAGTCTGTGTCGGTACGTGTGAGATACACCTTTCCAATTTTTGGGGTGCATCTCATACTGCCGAGGATTTGAGGGTGCTGCCTGTTCCGAACTCCTCCTACTCCTCATCCTGCCTTTGGGGGTACAAAAAATAGTAATTTGGGCCTAGTCTGGGTCTCTACGTGTGAGATACATACACCTTTTGATATCATATTTTCTATTCCGCTATTCAATCTACACCTTTGGGTATAAACAATTAAATTGCGGGATAGTCTGTGTCGGTACGTGTGAGATACACCTTTCCAATTTTTGGGGTGCATCTGATACTTCCAAGGATTTGAGGGTGCTGCCTTTGCGGAACTCCTCCTACTCCTCATCCTGCCTTTGGGGGTACAAAAAATAGTAATTTGGGCCTAGTCTGGGTCTCTACGTGTGAGATACATACACCTTTTGATATCATGTTTTCTATTCCGCTATTCAATTTAAAGCTTTGGGTATAATCAATTAAATTGCGGGATAGTCTGTGTCAGTACGTGTGAGATACACATTTCCAATTTTTGGGGTGCATCTCATACTGCCGAGGATTTGAGGGTGCTGCCTGTTCCGAACTCCTCCTACTCCTCATCCTGCCTTTGGGGGTACAAAAAATAGTAATTTGGGCCTAGTCTGGGTCTCTACGTAAATTCTATTCCGCTATTCAATCTAAACCTTTGGGTATAAACAATTAAATTGCGGGATAGTCTGTGTCGGTACGTGTGAGATACACCTTTCCAATCTTTGGGGTGCATCTCATACTGCTGAGGATTTGAGGGTGCTGCCTGTTCCGAACTCCTCCTACTCCTCATCCTGCCTTTGGGGGTGCAAAAAATAGTAATTTGGTCCTAGTCTGGGTCTCTACGTGTGAGATACATACACCTTTTGATATCATATTTTCTATTCCACTATTCAATCTAAACCTTTGGGTATAAACAATTAAATTGCGGCATAGTCTGTGTCGGAATGTGTGAGATACACCTTTCCAATTTTTGGGGTGCATCTGATACTTCCGAGGATTTGAGGGTGCTGCCTGTGCGGAACTCCTCCTACTCCTCATCCTGCCTTTGGGGGTACAAAAAATAGTAATTTGGGCCTAGTCTGGGTCTCTACGTGTGAGATACATACACCTTTTGATATCATGTTTTCTATTCCGCTATTCAATTTAAACCTTTGGGTATAATCAATTAAATTGCGGGATAGTCTGTGTCGGTACGTGTGAGATACATCTTTCCAATTTTTGGGGTGCATCTCATACTGCCGAGGATTTGAGGGTGCTGCCTGTTCCGAACTCCTCCTACTCCTCATCCTGCCTTTGGGGGTACAAAAAATAGTAATTTGGGCCTAGTCTGGGTCTCTACGTGTGAGATACATACACCTTTTGATATCATATTTTCTATTCCGCTATTCAATCTACACCTTTGGGTATAAACAATTAAATTGCGGGATAGTCTGTGTCGGAACGTGTGAGATACACCTTTCCAATTTTTGGGGTGCATCTCATGCTGCGGAGGATTTGAGGGTGCTGCCTGTTCCGAACTCCTCCTACTCCTCATCCTGCCTTTGGGGGTACAAAAAATAGTAATTTGGGTCTAGTCTGGGTCTCTACGTAATTTCTATTCCGCTATTCAATCTAAACCTTTGGGTATAAACAATTTAATTGCGGGATAGTCTGTGTCGGTACGTGTGAGATACACCTTTCCAATTTTTGGGGTGCATCTCATACTGCCGAGGATTTGAGGGTGCTGCCTCTTCCGAACTCCTCCTACTCCTCATTCTGCCTTTGGGGGAACAAAAAATAGTAATTTGGGTCTAGTCTGGGTCTCTACGTAATTTCTATTCCGCTATTCAATCTAAACCTTTGGGTATAAACAATTAAATTGCGGGATAGTCTGTGTCGGTACGTGTGAGATACACCTTTCCAATTTTTGGGGTGCATCTCATACTGCCGAGGATTTGAGGGTGCTGCCTCTTCCGAACTCCTCCTACTCCTCATTCTGCCTTTGGGGGAACAAAAAATAGTAATTTGGGCCTAGTCTGGGTCTCTACGTGTTAGATACATACACCTTTTGATATCATATTTTCTATTCCGCTATTCAATCTACACCTTTGGGTATAAACAATTAAATTGCGGGATAGTCTGTGTCGGTACGTGTGAGATACACCTTTCCAATTTTTGGGGTGCATCTCATACTGCCGAGGATTTGAGGGTGCTGCCTGTTCCGAACTCATCCTACTCCTCATCCTACCTTTGGGGGTACAAAAAATAGTAATTTGGGCCTAGTCTGGGTCTCTACGTGTGAGATACATACACCTTTTGATATCATATTTTCTATTCCGCTATTCAATCTACACCTTTGGGTATAAACATTTAAATTGCGGGATAGTCTGTGTCGGTACGTGTGAGATACACCTTTCCAATTTTTGGGGTGCATCTGATACTTCCAAGGATTTGAGGGTGCTGCCTTTGCGGAACTCCTCCTACTCCTCATCCTGCCTTTGGGGGTACAAAAAATAGTAATTTGGGCCTAGTCTGGGTCTCTACGTGTGAGATACATACACCTTTTGATATCATGTTTTCTATTCCGCTATTCAATTTAAAGCTTTGGGTATAATCAATTAAATTGCGGGATAGTCTGTGTCGGTACGTGTGAGATACACATTTCCAATTTTTGGGGTGCATCTCATACTGCCGAGGATTTGAGGGTGCTGCCTGTTCCGAACTCCTCCTACTCCTCATCCTGCCTTTGGGGGTACAAAAAATAGTAATTTGGGCCTAGTCTGGGTCTCTACGTAAATTCTATTCCGCTATTCAATCTAAACCTTTGGGTATAAACAATTAAATTGCGGGATAGTCTGTGTCGGTACGTGTGAGATACACCTTTCCAATTTTTGGGGTGCATCTCATACTGCCGAGGATTTGAGGGTGCTGCCTCTTCCGAACTCCTCCTACTCCTCATCCTGCCTTTGGGGGTGCAAAAAATAGTAATTTGGGCCTAGTCTGGGTCTCTACGTGTGAGATACATACACCTTTTGATATCATATTTTCTATTCCGCTATTCAATCTGAACCTTTGGGTATAAACAATTAAATTGCGGGATAGTCTGTGTCGGTACGTGTGAGATACACCTTTCCAATTTTTGGGTTGCATCTCATACTGCCGAGGATTTGAGGGTGCTGCCTGTTCCGAACTCCTCCAACTCCTCATCCTGCCTTTGGGGGGTACAAAAAATAGTAATTTGGGCCTAGTCTGGGTCTCTACGTGTGAGATACATACACCTTTTGATATCATATTTTCTATTCCACTATTCAATCTAAACCTTTGGGTATAAACAATTAAATTGCGGCATAGTCTGTGTCGGTACGTGTGAGATACACCTTTCCAATTTTTGGGGTGCATCTGATACTTCCGAGGATTTGAGGGTGCTGCCTGTGCGGAACTCCTCCTACTCCTCATCCTGCCTTTGGGGGTACAAAAAATAGTAATTTGGGCCTAGTCTGGGTCTCTACGTGTGAGATACATACACCTTTTGATATCATGTTTTCTATTCCGCTATTCAATTTAAACCTTTGGGTATAATCAATTAAATTGCGGGATAGTCTGTGTCGGTACGTGTGAGATACACCTTTCCAATTTTTGGGGTGCATCTCATACTGCCGAGGATTTGAGGGTGCTGCCTGTTCCGAACTCCTCCTACTCCTCATCCTGCCTTTGGGGGTACAAAAAATAGTAATTTGGGCATAGTCTGGGTCTCTACGTGTGAGATACATACACCTTTTGATATCATATTTTCTATTCCGCTATTCAATCTACACCTTTGGGTATAAACAATTAAATTGCGGGATAGTCTGTGTCGGAACAAGTGAGATACACCTTTCCAATTTTTGGGGTGCATCTCATACTGCCGAGGATTTGAGGGTGCTGCCTGTTCCGAACTCCTCCTACTCCTCATCCTGCCTTTGGGGGTACAAAAAATAGTAATTTGGGCCTAGTCTGGGTCTCTACCTGTGAGATACATACACCTTTTGATATCATGTTTTCTATTCCGCTATTCAATTTAAACCTTTGGGTATAAACAATTAAATTGCGGGATAGTCTGTGTCGGTACGTGTGAGATACACCTTTCCAATTTTTGGGGTGCATCTCATACTGCCGAGGATTTGAGGGTGCTGCTTCTTCCGAACTCCTCCTACTCCTCATCCTGCCTTTGGGGGAACAAAAAATAGTAATTTGGGCCTAGTCTGGGTCTCTACGTGTTAGATACATACACCTTTTGATATCATATTTTCTATTCCGCTATTCAATCTACACCTTTGGGTATAAACAATTAAATAGCGGGATAGTCTGTGTCGGTACGTGTGAGATACACCTTTCCAATTTTTGGGGTGCATCTGATACTTCCGAGGATTTGAGGGTGCTGCCTGTGCGGAACTCCTCCTACTCCTCATCCTGCCTTTGGGGGTACAAAAAATAGTAATTTGGGCCTAGTCTGGGTCTCTACGTGTGAGATACATACACCTTTTGATATCATGTTTTCTATTCCGCTATTCAATTTAAACCTTTGGGTATAATCAATCAAATTGCGGGATAGTCGGTGTCGGTACGTGTGAGATACACCTTTCCAATTTTTGGGGTGCATCTCATACTGCCGAGGATTTGAGGGTGCTTCCTGTTCCGAACTCCTCCTACTCCTCATCCTGCCTTTGGGGGTACAAAAAATAGTAATTTGGGCGTAGTCTGGGTCTCTACGTGTGAGATACATACACCTTTTGATATCATATTTTCTATTCCGCTATTCAATTTACACCTTTGGGTATAAACAATTAAATTGCGGGATAGTCTGTGTCGGTACATGTGAGATACACCTTTCCAATTTTTGGGGTGCATCTCATACTGCCGAGGATTTGAGGGTGCTGCCTGTGCGGAACTCCTCCTACTCCTCATCCTGCCTTTGGGGGTACAAAAAATAGTAATTTGGGCCTAGTCTGGGTCTCTACGTGTGAGATACATACACCTTTTGATATCATGTTTTCTATTCCGCTATTCAATTTAAACCTTTGGGTATAATCAATTAAATTGCGGGATAGTCTGTGTCGGTACGTGTGAGATACACCTTTCCAATTTTTGGGGTGCATCTCATACTGCCGAGGATTTGAGGGTGCTGCCTGTTCCGAACTCCTCCTACTCCTCATCCTGCCTTTGGGGGTACAAAAAATAGTAATTTGGGCATAGTCTGGGTCTCTACGTGTGAGATACATACACCTTTTGATATCATATTTTCTATTCCGCTATTCAATCTACACCTTTGGGTATAAACAATTAAATTGCGGGATAGTCTGTGTCGGAACAAGTGAGATACACCTTTCCAATTTTTGGGGTGCATCTCATACTGCCGAGGATTTGAGGGTGCTGCCTGTTCCGAACTCCTCCTACTCCTCATCCTGCCTTTGGGGGTACAAAAAATAGTAATTTGGGCCTAGTCTGGGTCTCTACCTGTGAGATACATACACCTTTTGATATCATATTTTCTATTCCGCTATTCAATTTAAACCTTTGGGTATAAACAATTAAATTGCGGGATAGTCTGTGTCGGTACGTGTGAGATACACCTTTCCAATTTTTGGGGTGCATCTCATACTGCCGAGGATTTGAGGGTGCTGCTTCTTCCGAACTCCTCCTACTCCTCATCCTGCCTTTGGGGGAACAAAAAATAGTAATTTGGGCCTAGTCTGGGTCTCTACGTGTTAGATACATACACCTTTTGATATCATATTTTCTATTCCGCTATTCAATCTACACCTTTGGGTATAAACAATTAAATAGCGGGATAGTCTGTGTCGGTACGTGTGAGATACACCTTTCCAATTTTTGGGGTGCATCTGATACTTCCGAGGATTTGAGGGTGCTGCCTGTGCGGAACTCCTCCTACTCCTCATCCTGCCTTTGGGGGTACAAAAAATAGTAATTTGGGCCTAGTCTGGGTCTCTACGTGTGAGATACATACACCTTTTGATATCATGTTTTCTATTCCGCTATTCAATTTAAACCTTTGGGTATAATCAATCAAATTGCGGGATAGTCGGTGTCGGTACGTGTGAGATACACCTTTCCAATTTTTGGGGTGCATCTCATACTGCCGAGGATTTGAGGGTGCTTCCTGTTCCGAACTCCTCCTACTCCTCATCCTGCCTTTGGGGGTACAAAAAATAGTAATTTGGGCGTAGTCTGGGTCTCTACGTGTGAGATACATACACCTTTTGATATCATATTTTCTATTCCGCTATTCAATTTACACCTTTGGGTATAAACAATTAAATTGCGGGATAGTCTGTGTCGGTACATGTGAGATACACCTTTCCAATTTTTGGGGTGCATCTCATACTGCCGAGGATTTGAGGGTGCTGCCTGTTCTGAACTCCTCCTACTCCTCATCCTGCCTTTGGGGGTACAAAAAATAGTAATTTGGGCCTAGTCTGGGTCTCTACGTGTGAGATACATACACCTTTTGATATCATATTTTCTATTCCGCTATTCAATTTACACCTTTGGGTATAAACAATTAAATTGCGGGATAGTCTGTGTCGGTACATGTGAGATACACCTTTCCAATTTTTGGGGTGCATCTCATACTGCCGAGGATTTGAGGGTGCTGCCTGTGCGGAACTCCTCCTACTCCTCATCCTGCCTTTGGGGGTACAAAAAATAGTAATTTGGGCCTAGTCTGGGTCTCTCCGTGTGAGATACATACACCTTTTGATATCATGTTTTCTATTCCGCTATTCAATTTAAACCTTTGGGTATAATCAATTAAATTGCGGGATAGTCTGTGTCGGTACGTGTGAGATACACCTTTCCAATTTTTGGGGTGCATCTCATACTGCCGAGGATTTGAGGGTGCTGCCTGTTCCGAACTCCTCCTACTCCTCATCCTGCCTTTGGGGGTACAAAAAATAGTAATTTGGGCATAGTCTGGGTCTCTACGTGTGAGATACATACACCTTTTGATATCATATTTTCTATTCCGCTATTCAATCTACACCTTTGGGTATAAACAATTAAATTGCGGGATAGTCTGTGTCGGAACAAGTGAGATACACCTTTCCAATTTTTGGGGTGCATCTCATACTGCCGAGGATTTGAGGGTGCTGCCTGTTCCGAACTCCTCCTACTCCTCATCCTGCCTTTGGGGGTACAAAAAATAGTAATTTGGGCCTAGTCTGGGTCTCTACCTGTGAGATACATACACCTTTTGATATCATATTTTCTATTCCGCTATTCAATTTAAACCTTTGGGTATAAACAATTAAATTGCGGGATAGTCTGTGTCGGTACGTGTGAGATACACCTTTCCAATTTTTGGGGTGCATCTCATACTGCCGAGGATTTGAGGGTGCTGCTTCTTCCGAACTCCTCCTACTCCTCATCCTGCCTTTGGGGGAACAAAAAATAGTAATTTGGGCCTAGTCTGGGTCTCTACGTGTTAGATACATACACCTTTTGATATCATATTTTCTATTCCGCTATTCAATCTACACCTTTGGGTATAAACAATTAAATAGCGGGATAGTCTGTGTCGGTACGTGTGAGATACACCTTTCCAATTTTTGGGGTGCATCTGATACTTCCGAGGATTTGAGGGTGCTGCCTGTGCGGAACTCCTCCTACTCCTCATCCTGCCTTTGGGGGTACAAAAAATAGTAATTTGGGCCTAGTCTGGGTCTCTACGTGTGAGATACATACACCTTTTGATATCATGTTTTCTATTCCGCTATTCAATTTAAACCTTTGGGTATAATCAATCAAATTGCGGGATAGTCGGTGTCGGTACGTGTGAGATACACCTTTCCAATTTTTGGGGTGCATCTCATACTGCCGAGGATTTGAGGGTGCTTCCTGTTCCGAACTCCTCCTACTCCTCATCCTGCCTTTGGGGGTACAAAAAATAGTAATTTGGGCGTAGTCTGGGTCTCTACGTGTGAGATACATACACCTTTTGATATCATATTTTCTATTCCGCTATTCAATTTACACCTTTGGGTATAAACAATTAAATTGCGGGATAGTCTGTGTCGGTACATGTGAGATACACCTTTCCAATTTTTGGGGTGCATCTCATACTGCCGAGGATTTGAGGGTGCTGCCTGTTCTGAACTCCTCCTACTCCTCATCCTGCCTTTGGGGGTACAAAAAATAGTAATTTGGGCCTAGTCTGGGTCTCTACGTGTGAGATACATACACCTTTTGATATCATATTTTCTATTCCGCTATTCAATTTAAACCTTTGGGTATAAACAATTAAATTGTGAGATAGTCTGTGTCGGTACGTGTGAGATACACCTTTCCAATTTTTGGGGTGCATCTCATACTGCCGAGGATTTGAGGGTGCTGCCTCTTCCGAACTCCTCCTACTCCTCATCCTGCCTTTGGGGGTACAAAAAATAGTAATTTGGGCCTAGTCTGGGTCTCTACGTTTGAGATACATACACCTTTTGATATCATGTTTTCTATTCCGCTATTCAATTTAATCCTTTGGGTATAATCAATGAAATTGCGGGATAGTCTGTGTCTGTACGTGTGAGATACACCTTTCCAATTTTTGGGGTGCATCTCATACTGCCGAGGATTTGAGGGTGCTGCCTGTTCCGAACTCATCCTACTCCTCATCCTGCCTTTGGGGGTACAAAAAATAGTAATTTGGGCCTAGTCTGGGTCTCTACGTGTGAGATACATACACCTTTTGATATCATATTTTCTATTCCGCTATTCAATCTAAACCTTTGGGTATAAACAATTAAATTGCGGGATAGTCTGTGTCGGTACGTGTGAGATACACCTTTCCAATTTTTGGGGTGCATCTCATACTGCCGAGGATTTGAGGGTGCTGCCTGTTCCGAACTCCTCCTACTCCTCATCCTGCCTTTGGGGGTACAAAAAATGGTAATTTGGGCCTAGTCTGGGTCTCTACGTGTGAGATACATACACCTTTTGATATCATATTTTCTATTCCGCTATTCAATCTACACCTTTGGGTATAAACAATTAAATTGCGGGATAGTCTGTGTCGGTACGTGTGAGATACACCTTTCCAATTTTTGGGGTGCATCTCATGCTGCCGAGGATTTGAGGGTGCTGCCTGTTCCGAACTCCTCCTACTCCTCATCCTGCCTTTGGGGGTACAAAAAATAGTAATTTGGGTCTAGTCTGGGTCTCTACGTAATTTCTATTCCGCTATTCAATCTAAACCTTTGGGTATAAACAATTAAATTGCGGGATAGTCTGTGTCGGTACGTGTGAGATACACCTTTCCAATTTTTGGGGTGCATCTCATACTGCCGAGGATTTGAGGGTGCTGCCTCTTCCGAACTCCTCCTACTCCTCATTCTGCCTTTGGGGGAACAAAAAATAGTAATTTGGGCCTAGTCTGGGTCTCTACGTGTTAGATACATACACCTTTTGATATCATATTTTCTATTCCGCTATTCAATCTACACCTTTGGGTATAAACAATTAAATTGCGGGATAGTCTGTGTCGGTACGTGTGAGATACACCTTTCCAATTTTTGGGGTGCATCTCATACTGCCGAGGATTTGAGGGTGCTGCCTGTTCCGAACTCATCCTACTCCTCATCCTGCCTTTGGGCGTACAAAAAATAGTAATTTGGGCCTAGTCTGGGTCTCTACGTGTGAGATACATACACCTTTTGATATCATATTTTCTATTCCGCTATTCAATCTAAACCTTTGGGTATAAACAATTAAATTGCGGGATAGTCTGTGTCGGTACGTGTGAGATACACCTTTCCAATTTTTGGGGTGCATCTCATACTGCCGAGGATTTGAGGGTGCTGCCTGTTCCGAACTCCTCCTACTCCTCATCCTGCCTTTGGGGGTACAAAAAATAGTAATTTGGGCCTAGTCTGGGTCTCTACGTGTGAGATACATACACCTTTTGATATCATATTTTCTATTCCGCTATTCAATCTACACCTTTGGGTATAAACAATTAAATTGCGGGATAGTCTGTGTCGGTACGTGTGAGATACACCTTTCCAATTTTTGGGGTGCATCTCATGCTGCCGAGGATTTGAGGGTGCTGCCTGTTCCGAACTCCTCCTACTCCTCATCCTGCCTTTGGGGGTACAAAAAATAGTAATTTGGGTCTAGTCTGGGTCTCTACGTAATTTCTATTCCGCTATTCAATCTAAACCTTTGGGTATAAACAATTAAATTGCGGGATAGTCTGTGTCGGTACGTGTGAGATACACCTTTCCAATTTTTGGGGTGCATCTCATACTGCCGAGGATTTGAGGGTGCTGCCTCTTCCGAACTCCTCCTACTCCTCATTCTGCCTTTGGGGGAACAAAAAATAGTAATTTGGGCCTAGTCTGGGTCTCTACGTGTTAGATACATACACCTTTTGATATCATATTTTCTATTCCGCTATTCAATCTACACCTTTGGGTATAAACAATTAAATTGCGGGATAGTCTGTGTCGGTACGTGTGAGATACACCTTTCCAATTTTTGGGGTGCATCTCATACTGCCGAGGATTTGAGGGTGCTGCCTTTTCCAAACTCCTCCTACTCCTCATCCTGCCTTTGGGGGTGCAAAAAATAGTAATTTGGGCCTAGTCTGGGTCTCTACGTGTGAGATACATACACCTTTTGATATCATATTTTCTATTTCGCCATTCAATCTAAACCTTTGGGTATAATCAATTAAATTGCGGGATAGTCTGTGTCGGTACGTGTGAGATACACCTTTCCAATTTTTGGGGTGCATCTCATACTGCCGAGGATTTGAGGGTGCTGCCTGTTCCGAACTCCTCCTACTCCTCATCCTGCCTTTGGGGGTACAAAAAATAGTAATTTGGGCGTAGTCTGGGTCTCTACGTGTGAGATACATACACCTTTTGATATCATATTTTCTATTCCGCTATTCAATCTACACCTTTGGGTATAAACAATTAAATTGCGGGATAGTCTGTGTCTGTACGTGTGAGATACATCTTTCCAATTTTTGGGGTGCATCTCATACTGCCGAGGATTTGAGGGTGCTGCCTGTTCCGAACTCCTCCTACTCCTCATCCTGCCTTTGGGGGTACAAAAAATAGTAATTTGGGCCTAGTCTGGGTCTCTACGTGTGAGATACATACACCTTTTGATATCATATTTTCTATTCCGCTATTCAATGTAAACCTTTGGGTATAAACAATTAAATTGCGGGATAGTCTGTGTCGGTACGTGTGAGATACACCTTTCCAATTTTTGGGGTGCATCTCATACTGCCGAGGATTTGAGGGTGCTGCCTGTTCCGAACTCCTCCTACTCCTCATCCTGCCTTTGGGGGTACAAAAAATAGTAATTTGGGCCTAGTCTGGGTCTCTACGTGTGAGATACATACACCTTTTGATATCATATTTTCTATTCCGCTATTCAATCTACACCTTTGGGTATAAACAATTAAATTGCGGGATAGTCTGTGTCGGTACGTGTGAGATACACCTTTCCAATTTTTGGGGTGCATCTGATACTTCCAAGGATTTGAGGGTGCTGCCTTTGCGGAACTCCTCCTACTCCTCATCCTGCCTTTGGGGGTACAAAAAATAGTAATTTGGGCCTAGTCTGGGTCTCTACGTGTGAGATACATACACCTTTTGATATCATGTTTTCTATTCCGCTATTCAATTTAAAGCTTTGGGTATAATCAATTAAATTGCGGGATAGTCTGTGTCAGTACGTGTGAGATACACATTTCCAATTTTTGGGGTGCATCTCATACTGCCGAGGATTTGAGGGTGCTGCCTGTTCCGAACTCCTCCTACTCCTCATCCTGCCTTTGGGGGTACAAAAAATAGTAATTTGGGCCTAGTCTGGGTCTCTACGTAAATTCTATTCCGCTATTCAATCTAAACCTTTGGGTATAAACAATTAAATTGCGGGATAGTCTGTGTCGGTACGTGTGAGATACACCTTTCCAATCTTTGGGGTGCATCTCATACTGCTGAGGATTTGAGGGTGCTGCCTGTTCCGAACTCCTCCTACTCCTCATCCTGCCTTTGGGGGTGCAAAAAATAGTAATTTGGTCCTAGTCTGGGTCTCTACGTGTGAGATACATACACCTTTTGATATCATATTTTCTATTCCACTATTCAATCTAAACCTTTGGGTATAAACAATTAAATTGCGGCATAGTCTGTGTCGGTATGTGTGAGATACACCTTTCCAATTTTTGGGGTGCATCTGATACTTCCGAGGATTTGAGGGTGCTGCCTGTGCGGAACTCCTCCTACTCCTCATCCTGCCTTTGGGGGTACAAAAAATAGTAATTTGGGCCTAGTCTGGGTCTCTACGTGTGAGATACATACACCTTTTGATATCATGTTTTCTATTCCGCTATTCAATTTAAACCTTTGGGTATAATCAATTAAATTGCGGGATAGTCTGTGTCGGTACGTGTGAGATACATCTTTCCAATTTTTGGGGTGCATCTCATACTGCCGAGGATTTGAGGGTGCTGCCTGTTCCGAACTCCTCCTACTCCTCATCCTGCCTTTGGGGGTACAAAAAATAGTAATTTGGGCCTAGTCTGGGTCTCTACGTGTGAGATACATACACCTTTTGATATCATATTTTCTATTCCGCTATTCAATCTACACCTTTGGGTATAAACAATTAAATTGCGGGATAGTCTGTGTCGGAACGTGTGAGATACACCTTTCCAATTTTTGGGGTGCATCTCATGCTGCGGAGGATTTGAGGGTGCTGCCTGTTCCGAACTCCTCCTACTCCTCATCCTGCCTTTGGGGGTACAAAAAATAGTAATTTGGGTCTAGTCTGGGTCTCTACGTAATTTCTATTCCGCTATTCAATCTAAACCTTTGGGTATAAACAATTTAATTGCGGGATAGTCTGTGTCGGTACGTGTGAGATACACCTTTCCAATTTTTGGGGTGCATCTCATACTGCCGAGGATTTGAGGGTGCTGCCTCTTCCGAACTCCTCCTACTCCTCATTCTGCCTTTGGGGGAACAAAAAATAGTAATTTGGGTCTAGTCTGGGTCTCTACGTAATTTCTATTCCGCTATTCAATCTAAACCTTTGGGTATAAACAATTAAATTGCGGGATAGTCTGTGTCGGTACGTGTGAGATACACCTTTCCAATTTTTGGGGTGCATCTCATACTGCCGAGGATTTGAGGGTGCTGCCTCTTCCGAACTCCTCCTACTCCTCATTCTGCCTTTGGGGGAACAAAAAATAGTAATTTGGGCCTAGTCTGGGTCTCTACGTGTTAGATACATACACCTTTTGATATCATATTTTCTATTCCGCTATTCAATCTACACCTTTGGGTATAAACAATTAAATTGCGGGATAGTCTGTGTCGGTACGTGTGAGATACACCTTTCCAATTTTTGGGGTGCATCTCATACTGCCGAGGATTTGAGGGTGCTGCCTGTTCCGAACTCATCCTACTCCTCATCCTGCCTTTGGGCGTACAAAAAATAGTAATTTGGGCCTAGTCTGGGTCTCTACGTGTGAGATACATACACCTTTTGATATCATATTTTCTATTCCGCTATTCAATCTAAACCTTTGGGTATAAACAATTAAATTGCGGGATAGTCTGTGTCGGTACGTGTGAGATACACCTTTCCAATTTTTGGGGTGCATCTCATACTGCCGAGGATTTGAGGGTGCTGCCTGTTCCGAACTCCTCCTACTCCTCATCCTGCCTTTGGGGGTACAAAAAATAGTAATTTGGGCCTAGTCTGGGTCTCTACGTGTGAGATACATACACCTTTTGATATCATATTTTCTATTCCGCTATTCAATCTACACCTTTGGGTATAAACAATTAAATTGCGGGATAGTCTGTGTCGGTACGTGTGAGATACACCTTTCCAATTTTTGGGGTGCATCTCATGCTGCCGAGGATTTGAGGGTGCTGCCTGTTCCGAACTCCTCCTACTCCTCATCCTGCCTTTGGGGGTACAAAAAATAGTAATTTGGGTCTAGTCTGGGTCTCTACGTAATTTCTATTCCGCTATTCAATCTAAACCTTTGGGTATAAACAATTAAATTGCGGGATAGTCTGTGTCGGTACGTGTGAGATACACCTTTCCAATTTTTGGGGTGCATCTCATACTGCCGAGGATTTGAGGGTGCTGCCTCTTCCGAACTCCTCCTACTCCTCATTCTGCCTTTGGGGGAACAAAAAATAGTAATTTGGGCCTAGTCTGGGTCTCTACGTGTTAGATACATACACCTTTTGATATCATATTTTCTATTCCGCTATTCAATCTACACCTTTGGGTATAAACAATTAAATTGCGGGATAGTCTGTGTCGGTACGTGTGAGATACACCTTTCCAATTTTTGGGGTGCATCTCATACTGCCGAGGATTTGAGGGTGCTGCCTGTTCCAAACTCCTCCTACTCCTCATCCTGCCTTTGGGGGTGCAAAAAATAGTAATTTGGGCCTAGTCTGGGTCTCTACGTGTGAGATACATACACCTTTTGATATCATATTTTCTATTTCGCCATTCAATCTAAACCTTTGGGTATAATCAATTAAATTGCGGGATAGTCTGTGTCGGTACGTGTGAGATACACCTTTCCAATTTTTGGGGTGCATCTCATACTGCCGAGGATTTGAGGGTGCTGCCTGTTCCGAACTCCTCCTACTCCTCATCCTGCCTTTGGGGGTACAAAAAATAGTAATTTGGGCGTAGTCTGGGTCTCTACGTGTGAGATACATACACCTTTTGATATCATATTTTCTATTCCGCTATTCAATCTACACCTTTGGGTATAAACAATTAAATTGCGGGATAGTCTGTGTCTGTACGTGTGAGATACATCTTTCCAATTTTTGGGGTGCATCTCATACTGCCGAGGATTTGAGGGTGCTGCCTGTTCCGAACTCCTCCTACTCCTCATCCTGCCTTTGGGGGTACAAAAAATAGTAATTTGGGCCTAGTCTGGGTCTCTACGTGTGAGATACATACACCTTTTGATATCATATTTTCTATTCCGCTATTCAATGTAAACCTTTGGGTATAAACAATTAAATTGCGGGATAGTCTGTGTCGGTACGTGTGAGATACACCTTTCCAATTTTTGGGGTGCATCTCATACTGCCGAGGATTTGAGGGTGCTGCCTGTTCCGAACTCCTCCTACTCCTCATCCTGCCTTTGGGGGTACAAAAAATAGTAATTTGGGCCTAGTCTGGGTCTCTACGTGTGAGATACATACACCTTTTGATATCATATTTTCTATTCCGCTATTCAATCTACACCTTTGGGTATAAACAATTAAATTGCGGGATAGTCTGTGTCGGTACGTGTGAGATACACCTTTCCAATTTTTGGGGTGCATCTGATACTTCCAAGGATTTGAGGGTGCTGCCTTTGCGGAACTCCTCCTACTCCTCATCCTGCCTTTGGGGGTACAAAAAATAGTAATTTGGGCCTAGTCTGGGTCTCTACGTGTGAGATACATACACCTTTTGATATCATGTTTTCTATTCCGCTATTCAATTTAAAGCTTTGGGTATAATCAATTAAATTGCGGGATAGTCTGTGTCAGTACGTGTGAGATACACATTTCCAATTTTTGGGGTGCATCTCATACTGCCGAGGATTTGAGGGTGCTGCCTGTTCCGAACTCCTCCTACTCCTCATCCTGCCTTTGGGGGTACAAAAAATAGTAATTTGGGCCTAGTCTGGGTCTCTACGTAAATTCTATTCCGCTATTCAATCTAAACCTTTGGGTATAAACAATTAAATTGCGGGATAGTCTGTGTCGGTACGTGTGAGATACACCTTTCCAATCTTTGGGGTGCATCTCATACTGCTGAGGATTTGAGGGTGCTGCCTGTTCCGAACTCCTCCTACTCCTCATCCTGCCTTTGGGGGTGCAAAAAATAGTAATTTGGTCCTAGTCTGGGTCTCTACGTGTGAGATACATACACCTTTTGATATCATATTTTCTATTCCACTATTCAATCTAAACCTTTGGGTATAAACAATTAAATTGCGGCATAGTCTGTGTCGGTATGTGTGAGATACACCTTTCCAATTTTTGGGGTGCATCTGATACTTCCGAGGATTTGAGGGTGCTGCCTGTGCGGAACTCCTCCTACTCCTCATCCTGCCTTTGGGGGTACAAAAAATAGTAATTTGGGCCTAGTCTGGGTCTCTACGTGTGAGATACATACACCTTTTGATATCATGTTTTCTATTCCGCTATTCAATTTAAACCTTTGGGTATAATCAATTAAATTGCGGGATAGTCTGTGTCGGTACGTGTGAGATACATCTTTCCAATTTTTGGGGTGCATCTCATACTGCCGAGGATTTGAGGGTGCTGCCTGTTCCGAACTCCTCCTACTCCTCATCCTGCCTTTGGGGGTACAAAAAATAGTAATTTGGGCCTAGTCTGGGTCTCTACGTGTGAGATACATACACCTTTTGATATCATATTTTCTATTCCGCTATTCAATCTACACCTTTGGGTATAAACAATTAAATTGCGGGATAGTCTGTGTCGGAACGTGTGAGATACACCTTTCCAATTTTTGGGGTGCATCTCATGCTGCGGAGGATTTGAGGGTGCTGCCTGTTCCGAACTCCTCCTACTCCTCATCCTGCCTTTGGGGGTACAAAAAATAGTAATTTGGGTCTAGTCTGGGTCTCTACGTAATTTCTATTCCGCTATTCAATCTAAACCTTTGGGTATAAACAATTTAATTGCGGGATAGTCTGTGTCGGTACGTGTGAGATACACCTTTCCAATTTTTGGGGTGCATCTCATACTGCCGAGGATTTGAGGGTGCTGCCTCTTCCGAACTCCTCCTACTCCTCATTCTGCCTTTGGGGGAACAAAAAATAGTAATTTGGGCCTAGTCTGGGTCTCTACGTGTTAGATACATACACCTTTTGATATCATATTTTCTATTCCGCTATTCAATCTACACCTTTGGGTATAAACAATTAAATTGCGGGATAGTCTGTGTCGGTACGTGTGAGATACACCTTTCCAATTTTTGGGGTGCATCTCATACTGCCGAGGATTTGAGGGTGCTGCCTGTTCCAAACTCCTCCTACTCCTCATCCTGCCTTTGGGGGTGCAAAAAATAGTAATTTGGGCCTAGTCTGGGTCTCTACGTGTGAGATACATACACCTTTTGATATCATATTTTCTATTTCGCCATTCAATCTAAACCTTTGGGTATAATCAATTAAATTGCTGGATAGTCTGTGTCGGTACGTGTGAGATACACCTTTCCAATTTTTGGGGTGCATCTCATACTGCCGAGGATTTGAGGGTGCTGCCTGTTCCGAACTCCTCCTACTCCTCATCCTGCCTTTGGGGGTACAAAAAATAGTAATTTGGGCGTAGTCTGGGTCTCTACGTGTGAGATACATACACCTTTTGATATCATATTTTCTATTCCGCTATTCAATCTACACCTTTGGGTATAAACAATTAAATTGCGGGATAGTCTGTGTCTGTACGTGTGAGATACATGTTTCCAATTTTTGGGGTGCATCTCATACTGCCGAGGATTTGAGGGTGCTGCCTGTTCCGAACTCATCCTACTCCTCATCCTGCCTTTGGGGGTACAAAAAATAGTAATTTGGGCCTAGTCTGGGTCTCTACGTGTGAGATACATACACCTTTTGATATCATATTTTCTATTCCGCTATTCAATGTAAACCTTTGGATATAAACAATTAAATTGCGGGATAGTCTGTGTCGGTACGTGTGAGATACACCTTTCCAATTTTTGGGGTGCATCTCATACTGCCGAGGATTTGAGGGTGCTGCCTGTTCCGAACTCCTCCTACTCCTCATCCTGCCTTTGGGGGTACAAAAAATAGTAATTTGGGCCTAGTCTGGGTCTCTACGTGTGAGATACATACACCTTTTGATATCATATTTTCTATTCCGCTATTCAATCTACACCTTTGGGTATAAACAATTAAATTGCGGGATAGTCTGTGTCGGTACGTGTGAGATACACCTTTCCAATTTTTGGGGTGCATCTGATACTTCCAAGGATTTGAGGGTGCTGCCTTTGCGGAACTCCTCCTACTCCTCATCCTGCCTTTGGGGGTACAAAAAATAGTAATTTGGGCCTAGTCTGGGTCTCTACGTGTGAGATACATACACCTTTTGATATCATGTTTTCTATTCCGCTATTCAATTTAAAGCTTTGGGTATAATCAATTAAATTGCGGGATAGTCTGTGTCGGTACGTGTGAGATACACATTTCCAATTTTTGGGGTGCATCTCATACTGCCGAGGATTTGAGGGTGCTGCCTGTTCCGAACTCCTCCTACTCCTCATCCTGCCTTTGGGGGTACAAAAAATAGTAATTTGGGCCTAGTCTGGGTCTCTACGTAAATTCTATTCCGCTATTCAATCTACACCTTTGGGTATAAACAATTAAATTGCGGGATAGTCTGTGTCGGTACGTGTGAGATACACCTTTCCAATCTTTGGGGTGCATCTCATACTGCCGAGGATTTGAGGGTGCTGCCTGTTCCGAACTCCTCCTACTCCTCATCCTGCCTTTGGGGGTGCAAAAAATAGTAATTTGGGCCTAGTCTGGGTCTCTACGTGTGAGATACATACACCTTTTGATATCATATTTTCTATTCCGCTATTCAATCTAAACCTTTGGGTATAAACAATTAAATTGTGGGATAGTCTGTGTCGGTACGTGTGAGATACACCTTTCCAATTTTTGGGGTGCATCTCATACTGCCGAGGATTTGAGGGTGCTGCCTGTTCCGAACTCCTCCAACTCCTCATCCTGCCTTTGGGGGGTACAAAAAATAGTAATTTGGGCCTAGTCTGGGTCTCTACGTGTGAGATACATACACCTTTTGATATCATATTTTCTATTCCACTATTCAATCTAAACCTTTGGGTATAAACAATTAAATTGCGGCATAGTCTGTGTCGGTACGTGTGAGATACACATTTCCAATTTTTGGGGTGCATCTCATACTGCCGAGGATTTGAGGGTGCTGCCTGTTCCGAACTCCTCCTACTCCTCATCCTGCCTTTGGGGGTACAAAAAATAGTAATTTGGGCCTAGTCTGGGTCTCTACGTAAATTCTATTCCGCTATTCAATCTACACCTTTGGGTATAAACAATTAAATTGCGGGATAGTCTGTGTCGGTACGTGTGAGATACACCTTTCCAATCTTTGGGGTGCATCTCATACTGCCGAGGATTTGAGGGTGCTGCCTGTTCCGAACTCCTCCTACTCCTCATCCTGCCTTTGGGGGTGCAAAAAATAGTAATTTGGGCCTAGTCTGGGTCTCTACGTGTGAGATACATACACCTTTTGATATCATATTTTCTATTCCGCTATTCAATCTAAACCTTTGGGTATAAACAATTAAATTGTGGGATAGTCTGTGTCGGTACGTGTGAGATACACCTTTCCAATTTTTGGGGTGCATCTCATACTGCCGAGGATTTGAGGGTGCTGCCTGTTCCGAACTCCTCCAACTCCTCATCCTGCCTTTGGGGGGTACAAAAAATAGTAATTTGGGCCTAGTCTGGGTCTCTACGTGTGAGATACATACACCTTTTGATATCATATTTTCTATTCCACTATTCAATCTAAACCTTTGGGTATAAACAATTAAATTGCGGCATAGTCTGTGTCGGTACGTGTGAGATACACCTTTCCAATTTTTGGGATGCATCTGATACTTCCGAGGATTTGAGGGTGCTGCCTGTGCGGAACTCCTCCTACTCCTCATCCTGCCTTTGGGGGTACAAAAAATAGTAATTTGGGCCTAGTCTGGGTCTCTACGTGTGAGATACATACCCCTTTTGATATCATGTTTTCTATTCCGCTATTCAATTTAAACCTTTGGGTATAATCAATTAAATTGCGGGATAGTCTGTGTCGGTACGTGTGAGATACACCTTTCCAATTTTTGGGGTGCATCTCATACTGCCGAGGATTTGAGGGTGCTGCCTGTTCCGAACTCCTCCTACTCCCCATCCTGCCTTTGGGGGTACAAAAAATAGTAATTTGGGCATAGTCTGGGTCTCTACGTGTGAGATACATACACCTTTTGATATCATATTTTCTATTCCGCTATTCAATCTACACCTTTGGGTATAAACAATTAAATTGCGGGATAGTCTGTGTCGGAACATGTGAGATACACCTTTCCAATTTTTGGGGTGCATCTCATACTGCCGAGGATTTGAGGGTGCTGCCTGTTCCGAATTCCTCCTACTCCTCATCCTGCCTTTGGGGGTACAAAAAATAGTAATTTGGGCCTAGTCTGGGTCTCTACGTGTGAGATACATACACCTTTTGATATCATATTTTCTATTCCACTATTCAATTTAAACCTTTGGGTATAAACAATTAAATTGCGGGATAGTCTGTGTCGGTACGTGTGAGATACACCTTTCCAATTTTTAGGGTGCATCTCATACTGCCGAGGATTTGAGGGTGCTGCTTCTTCCGAACTCCTCCTACTCCTCATCCTGCCTTTGGGGGAACAAAAAATAGTAATTTGGGCTTAGTCTGGGTCTCTACGTGTTAGATACATCCACCTTTTGATATCATATTTTCTATTCCGCTATTCAATCTACACCTTTGGGTATAAACAATTAAATAGCGGGATAGTCTGTGTCGGTACGTGTGAGATACACCTTTCCAATTTTTGGGGTGCATCTCATACTGCCGAGGATTTGCGGGTGCTGCCTGTTCCGAACTCCTCCTACTCCTCATCCTGCCTTTGGGGGTACAAAAAATAGTAATTTGGGCGTAGTCTGGGTCTCTACGTGTGAGATACATACACCTTTTGATATCATATTTTCTATTCCGCTATTCAATTTACACCTTTGGGTATAAACAATTAAATTGCGGGATAGTCTGTGTCGGTACATGTGAGATACACCTTTCCAATTTTTGGGGTGCATCTCATACTGCCGAGGATTTGAGGTTGCTGCCTGTTCTGAACTCCTCCTACTCCTCATCCTGCCTTTGGGGGTACAAAAAATAGTAATTTGGGCCTAGTCTGGGTCTCTACGTGTGAGATACATACACCTTTTGATATCATATTTTCTATTCCGCTATTCAATTTAAACCTTTGGGTATAAACAATTAAATTGTGGGATAGTCTGTGTCGGTACGTGTGAGATACACCTTTCCAATTTTTGGGGTGCATCTCATACTGCCGAGGATTTGAGGGTGCTGCCTCTTCCGAACTCCTCCTACTCCTCATCCTGCCTTTGGGGGTACAAAAAATAGTAATTTGGGCCTAGTCTGGGTCTCTACGTGTGAGATACATACACCTTTTGATATCATGTTTTCTATACCGCTATTCAATTTAATCCTTTGGGTATAATCAATTAAATTGCGGGATAGTCTGTGTCTGTACGTGTGAGATACACCTTTCCAATTTTTGGGGTGCATCTCATACTGCCGAGGATTTGAGGGTGCTGCCTGTTCCGAACTCATCCTACTCCTCATCCTGCCTTTGGGGGTACAAAAAATAGTAATTTGGGCCTAGTCTGGGTCTCTACGTGTGAGATACATACACCTTTTGATATCATATTTTCTATTCCGCTATTCAATCTAAACCTTTGGGTATAAACAATTAAATTGCGGGATAGTCTGTGTCGGTACGTGTGAGATACACCTTTCCAATTTTTGGGGTGCATCTCATACTGCCGAGGATTTGAGGGTGCTTCCTGTTCCGAACTCCTCCTACTCCTCATCCTGCCTTTGGGGGTACAAAAAATAGTAATTTGGGCCTAGTCTGGGTCTCTACGTGTGAGATACATACACCTTTTGATATCATATTTTCTATTCCGCTATTCAATCTACACCTTTGGGTATAAACAATTAAATTGCGGGATAGTCTGTGTCGGTACGTGTGAGATACACCTTTCCAATTTTTGGGGTGCATCTGATACTTCCGAGGATTTGAGGGTGCTGCCTTTGCGGAACTCCTCCTACTCCTCATCCTGCCTTTGGGGGTACAAAATATAGTAATTTGGGCCTAGTCTGGGTCTCTACATGTGAGATACATACACCTTTTGATATCATGTTTTCTATTCCGCTATTCAATTTAAAGCTTTGGGTATAATCAATTAAATTGCGGGATAGTCTGTGTCGGTACGTGTGAGATACACCTTTCCAATTTTTGGGGTGCATCTCATGCTGCCGAGGATTTGAGGGTGCTGCCTGTTCCGAACTCCTCCTACTCCTCATCCTGCCTTTGGGGGTACAAAAAATAGTAATTTGGGTCTAGTCTGGGTCTCTACGTAATTTCTATTCCGCTATTCAATCTAAACCTTTGGGTATAAACAATTAAATTGCGGGATAGTCTGTGTCGGTACGTGTGAGATACACCTTTCCAATTTTTGGGGTGCATCTCATACTGCCGAGGATTTGAGGGTGCTGCCTCTTCCGAACTCCTCCTACTCCTCATCCTGCCTTTGGGGGAACAAAAAATAGTAATTTGGGCCTAGTCTGGGTCTCTACGTGTGAGATACATACACCTTTTGATATCATATTTTCTATTCCGCTATTCAATGTAAACCTTTGGGTATAAACAATTAAATTGCGGGATAGTCTGTGTCGGTACGTGTGAGATACACCTTTCCAATTTTTGGGGTGCATCTCATACTGCCGAGGATTTGAGGGTGCTGCCTGTGCGGAACTCCTCCTACTCCTCATCCTGCCTTTGGGGGTACAAAAAATAGTAATTTGGGCCTAGTCTGGGTCTCTACGTAAATTCTATTCCGCTATTCAATCTAAACCTTTGGGTATAAACAATTAAATTGCGGGATATTCTGTGTCGGTACGTGTGAGATACACCTTTCCAATTTTTGGGGTGCATCTCATACTGCCGAGGATTTGAGGGTGCTGCCTGTTCCGAACTCCTCCAACTCCTCATCCTGCCTTTGGGGGGGTACAAAAAATAGTAATTTGGGCCTAGTCTGGGTCTCTACGTGTGAGATACATACACCTTTTGATATCATATTTTCTATTCCACTATTCAATCTAAACCTTTGGGTATAAACAATTAAATTGCGGCATAGTCTGTGTCGGTACGTGTGAGATACACCTTTCCAATTTTTGGGGTGCATCTGATACTTCCGAGGATTTGAGGGTGCTGCCTGTGCGGAACTCCTCCTACTCCTCATCCTGCCTTTGGGGGTACAAAAAATAGTAATTTGGGCCTAGTCTGGGTCTCTACGTGTGAGATACATACACCTTTTGATATCATGTTTTCTATTCCGCTGTTCAATTTAAACCTTTGGGTATAAACAATTAAATAGCGGGATAGTCTGTGTCGGTACGTGTGAGATACACCTTTCCAATTTTTGGGGTGCATCTCATACTGCCGAGGATTTGCGGGTGCTGCCTGTTCCGAACTCCTCCTACTCCTCATCCTGCCTTTGGGGGTACAAAAAATAGTAATTTGGGCGTAGTCTGGGTCTCTACGTGTGAGATACATACACCTTTTGATATCATATTTTCTATTCCGCTATTCAATTTACACCTTTGGGTATAAACAATTAAATTGCGGGATAGTCTGTGTCGGTACATGTGAGATACACCTTTCCAATTTTTGGGGTGCATCTCATACTGCCGAGGATTTGAGGTTGCTGCCTGTTCTGAACTCCTCCTACTCCTCATCCTGCCTTTGGGGGTACAAAAAATAGTAATTTGGGCCTAGTCTGGGTCTCTACGTGTGAGATACATACACCTTTTGATATCATATTTTCTATTCCGCTATTCAATTTAAACCTTTGGGTATAAACAATTAAATTGTGGGATAGTCTGTGTCGGTACGTGTGAGATACACCTTTCCAATTTTTGGGGTGCATCTCATACTGCCGAGGATTTGAGGGTGCTGCCTCTTCCGAACTCCTCCTACTCCTCATCCTGCCTTTGGGGGTACAAAAAATAGTAATTTGGGCCTAGTCTGGGTCTCTACGTGTGAGATACATACACCTTTTGATATCATGTTTTCTATACCGCTATTCAATTTAATCCTTTGGGTATAATCAATTAAATTGCGGGATAGTCTGTGTCTGTACGTGTGAGATACACCTTTCCAATTTTTGGGGTGCATCTCATACTGCCGAGGATTTGAGGGTGCTGCCTGTTCCGAACTCATCCTACTCCTCATCCTGCCTTTGGGGGTACAAAAAATAGTAATTTGGGCCTAGTCTGGGTCTCTACGTGTGAGATACATACACCTTTTGATATCATATTTTCTATTCCGCTATTCAATCTAAACCTTTGGGTATAAACAATTAAATTGCGGGATAGTCTGTGTCGGTACGTGTGAGATACACCTTTCCAATTTTTGGGGTGCATCTCATACTGCCGAGGATTTGAGGGTGCTGCCTGTTCCGAACTCCTCCTACTCCTCATCCTGCCTTTGGGGGTACAAAAAATAGTAATTTGGGCCTAGTCTGGGTCTCTACGTGTGAGATACATACACCTTTTGATATCATATTTTCTATTCCGCTATTCAATCTACACCTTTGGGTATAAACAATTAAATTGCGGGATAGTCTGTGTCGGTACGTGTGAGATACACCTTTCCAATTTTTGGGGTGCATCTGATACTTCCGAGGATTTGAGGGTGCTGCCTTTGCGGAACTCCTCCTACTCCTCATCCTGCCTTTGGGGGTACAAAATATAGTAATTTGGGCCTAGTCTGGGTCTCTACATGTGAGATACATACACCTTTTGATATCATGTTTTCTATTCCGCTATTCAATTTAAACCTTTGGGTATAATCAATTAAATTGCGGGATAGTCTGTGTCGGTACGTGTGAGATACACCTTTCCAATTTTTGGGGTGCATCTCATACTGCCGAGGATTTGAGGGTGCTGCCTGTTCCGAACTCCTCCTACTCCTCATCCTGCCTTTGGGGGTACAAAAAATAGTAATTTGGGCCTAGTCTGGGTCTCTACGTGTGAGATACATACACCTTTTGATATCATATTTTCTATTCCGCTATTCAATTTAAACCTTTGGGTATAAACAATTAAATTGCGGGATAGTCTGTGTCGGTACGTGTGAGATACACCTTTCCAATTTTTGGGGTGCATCTCATACTGCCGAGGATTTAAGGGTGCTGCTTCTTCCGAACTCCTCCTACTCCTCATCCTGCCTTTGGGGGAACAAAAAATAGTAATTTGGGCCTAGTCTGGGTCTCTACGTGTTAGATACATACACCTTTTGATATCATATTTTCTATTCCGCTATTCAATCTACACCTTTGGGTATAAACAATTAAATAGCGGGATTGTCTGTGTCGGTACGTGTGAGATAAACCTTTCCAATTTTTGGGGTGCATCTGATACTTCCGAGGATTTGAGGGTGCTGCCTGTGCGGAACTCCTCCTACTCCTCATCCTGCCTTTGGGGGTACAAAAAATAGTAATTTGGGCCTAGTCTGGGTCTCTACGTGTGAGATTCATACACCTTTTGATATCATGTTTTCTATTCCGCTATTCAATTTAAACCTTTGGGTATAATCAATCAAATTGCGGGATAGTCTGTGTCGGTACGTGTGAGATACACCTTTCCAATTTTTGGGGTGCATCTCATACTGCCGAGGATTTGCGGGTGCTGCCTGTTCCGAACTCCTCCTACTCCTCATCCTGCCTTTGGGGGTACAAAAAATAGTAATTTGGGCGTAGTCTGGGTCTCTACGTGTGAGATACATACACCTTTTGATATCATATTTTCTATTCCGTTATTCAATTTACACCTTTGGGTATAAACAATTAAATTGCGGGATAGTCTGTGTCGGTACATGTGAGATACACCTTTCCAATTTTTGGGGTGCATCTCATACTGCCGAGGATTTGAGGGTGCTGACTGTTCTGAACTCCTCCTACTCCTCATCCTGCCTTTGGGGGTACAAAAAATAGTAATTTGGGCCTAGTCTGGGTCTCTACGTGTGAGATACATACACCTTTTGATATCATATTTTCTAGTCCGCTATTCAATTTAAACCTTTGGGTATAAACAATTAAATTGTGGGATAGTCTGTGTCGGTACGTGTGAGATACACCTTTCCAATTTTTGGGGTGCATCTCATACTGCCGAGGATTTGAGGGTGCTGCCTCTTCCGAACTCCTCCTACTCCTCATCCTGCCTTTGGGGGTACAAAAAATAGTAATTTGGGCCTAGTCTGGGTCTCTACGTGTGAGATACATACACCTTTTGATATCATGTTTTCTATTCCGCTATTCAATTTAAACCTTTGGGTATAATCAATCAAATTGCGGGATAGTCGGTGTCGGTACGTGTGAGATACACCTTTCCAATTTTTGGGGTGCATCTCATACTGCCGAGGATTTGAGGGTGCTTCCTGTTCCGAACTCCTCCTACTCCTCATCCTGCCTTTGGGGGTACAAAAAATAGTAATTTGGGCGTAGTCTGGGTCTCTACGTGTGAGATACATACACCTTTTGATATCATATTTTCTATTCCGCTATTCAATTTACACCTTTGGGTATAAACAATTAAATTGCGGGATAGTCTGTGTCGGTACATGTGAGATACACCTTTCCAATTTTTGGGGTGCATCTCATACTGCCGAGGATTTGAGGGTGCTGCCTGTTCTGAACTCCTCCTACTCCTCATCCTGCCTTTGGGGGTACAAAAAATAGTAATTTGGGCCTAGTCTGGGTCTCTACGTGTGAGATACATACACCTTTTGATATCATGTTTTCTATTCCGCTATTCAATTTAATCCTTTGGGTATAATCAATTAAATTGCGGGATAGTCTGTGTCTGTACGTGTGAGATACACCTTTCCAATTTTTGGGGTGCATCTCATACTGCCGAGGATTTGAGGGTGCTGCCTGTTCCGAACTCATCCTACTCCTCATCCTGCCTTTGGGGGTACAAAAAATAGTAATTTGGGCCTAGTCTGGGTCTCTACGTGTGAGATACATACACCTTTTGATATCATATTTTCTATTCCGCTATTCAATCTAAACCTTTGGGTATAAACAATTAAATTGCGGGATAGTCTGTGTCGGTACGTGTGAGATACACCTTTCCAATTTTTGGGGTGCATCTCATACTGCCGAGGATTTGAGGGTGCTGCCTGTTCCGAACTCCTCCTACTCCTCATCCTGCCTTTGGGGGTACAAAAAATAGTAATTTGGGCCTAGTCTGGGTCTCTACGTGTGAGATACATACACCTTTTGATATCATATTTTCTATTCCGCTATTCAATCTACACCTTTGGGTATAAACAATTAAATTGCGGGATAGTCTGTGTCGGTACGTGTGAGATACACATTTCCAATTTTTGGGGTGCATCTGATACTTCCGAGGATTTGAGGGTGCTGCCTTTGTGGAACTCCTCCTACTCCTCATCCTGCCTTTGGGGGTACAAAATATAGTAATTTGGGCCTAGTCTGGGTCTCTACGTGTGAGATACATACACCTTTTGATATCATGTTTTCTATTCCGCTATTCAATTTAAAGCTTTGGGTATAATCAATTAAATTGCGGGATAGTCTGTGTCGGTACGTGTGAGATACACCTTTTCTAATTTTTGGGGTGCATCTCATGCTGCCGAGGATTTGAGGGTGCTGCCTGTTCCGATATCCTCCTACTCCTCATCCTGCCTTTGGGGGTACAAAAAATAGTAATTTGGGTCTAGTCTGGGTCTCTACGTAATTTCTATTCCGCTATTCAATCTAAACCTTTGGGTATAAACAATTAAATTGCGGGATAGTCTTTGTCGGTACGTGTGAGATACACCTTTCCAATTTTTGGGGTGCATCTCATACTGCCGAGGATGTGAGGGTGCTGCCTCTTCCGAACTCCTCCTACTCCTCATCCTGCCTTTGGGGGAAATTTGTGCCTAGTCTGGGTCTCTACGTTTTAGATACATACACCTTTTGATATCACATTTTCTATTCCGCTATTCAATCTACACCTTTGGGTATAAACAATTAAATTGCGGGATAGTCTGTGTCGGTACGTGTGAGATACACCTTTCCAATTTTTGGGGTGCATCTGATACTTCCGAGGATTTGAGGGTGCTGCCTGTGCGGAACTCCTCCAACTCCTCATCCTGCCTTTGGGGGTACAAAAAATAGTAATTTGGGCCTAGTCTGGGTCTCTATGTTTGAGATACATTCACCTTTTGATATCATGTTTTCTATTCCGCTATTCAATTTAAACCTTTGGGTATAATCAATTAAATTGCGGGATAGTCTGTGTCGGTACGTGTGAGATACACCTTTCCAATTTTTGGGGTGCATCTCATACTGCCGAGGATTTGAGGGTGCTGCCTGTTCCAAACTCCTCCTACTCCTCATCCTGCCTTTGGGGGTGCAAAAAATAGTAATTTGGGCCTAGTCTGGGTCTCTACGTGTGAGATACATACACCTTTTGATATCATATTTTCTATTTCGCCATTCAATCTAAACCTTTGGGTATAATCAATTAAATTGCGGGATAGTCTGTGTCGGTACGTGTGAGATACACCTTTTCAATTTTTGGGGTGCATCTCATACTGCCGAGGATTTGAGGGTGCTGCCTGTTCCGAACTCCTCCTACTCCTCATCCTGCCTTTGGGGGTACAAAAAATAGTAATTTGGGCCTAGTCTGGGTCTCTACGTGTGAGATACATACACCTTTTGATATCATGTTTTCTATTCCGCTATTCAATTTAAAGCTTTGGGTATAATCAATTAAATTGCGGGATAGTCTGTGTCGGTACGTGTGAGATACACCTTTCCAATTTTTGGGGTGCATCTCATACTGCCGAGGATTTGAGGGTGCTGACTGTTCTGAACTCCTCCTACTCCTCATCCTGCCTTTGGGGGTACAAAAAATAGTAATTTGGGCCTAGTCTGGGTCTCTACGTGTGAGATACATACACCTTTTGATATCATGTTTTCTATTCCGCTATTCAATTTAAAGCTTTGGGTATAATCAATTAAATTGCGGGATAGTCTGTGTCGGTACGTGTGAGATACACATTTCCAATTTTTGGGGTGCATCTCATACTGCCGAGGATTTGAGGGTGCTGCCTGTTCCGAACTCCTCCTACTCCTCATCCTGCCTTTCGGGGTACAAAAAATAGTAATTTGGGCCTAGTCTGGGTCTCTATGTAAATTCTATTCCGCTATTCAATCTAAACCTTTGGGTATAAACATTTAAATTGCGGGATAGTCTGTGTCGGTACGTGTGAGATACACCTTTCCAATTTTTGGGGTGCATCTCATACTGCCGAGGATTTGAGGGTGCTGCCTGTTCCGAACTCCTCCTACTCCTCATCCTGCCTTTGGGGGTGCAAAAAATAGTAATTTGGGCCTAGTCTGGGTCTCTACGTGTGAGATACATACACCTTTTGATATCATATTTTCTATTCCGCTATTCAATCTAAACCTTTGGGTATAAACAATTAAATTGCGGGATAGTCTGTGTCGGTACGTGTGAGATACACCTTTCCAATTTTTGGGGTGCATCTCATACTGCCGAGGATTTGAGGGTGCTGCCTGTTCCGAACTCCTCCAACTCCTCATCCTGCCTTTGGGGGGTACAAAAAATAGTAATTTGGGCCTAGTCTGGGTCTCTACGTGTGAGATACATACACCTTTTGATATCATATTTTCTATTCCACTATTCAATCTAAACCTTTGGGTATAAACAATTAAATTGCGGCATAGTCTGTGTCGGTACGTGTGATATACACCTTTCCAATTTTTGGGGTGCATCTGATACTTCCGAGGATTTGAGGGTGCTGCCTGTGCGGAACTCCTCCTACTCCTCATCCTGCCTTTGGGGGTACAAAAAATAGTAATTTGGGCCTAGTCTGGGTCTCTACGTGTGAGATACATACACCTTTTGATATCATGTTTTCTATTCCGCTATTCAATTTAAACCTTTGGGTATAATCAATTAAATTGCGGGATAGTCTGTGTCGGTACGTGTGAGATACACCTTTCCAATTTTTGGGGTGCATCTCATACTGCCGAGGATTTGAGGGTGCTGCCTGTTCCAAACTCCTCCTACTCCTCATCCTGCCTTTGGGGGTGCAAAAAATAGTAATTTGGGCCTAGTCTGGGTCTCTACGTGTGAGATACATACACCTTTTGATATCATATTTTCTATTTCGCCATTCAATCTAAACCTTTGGGTATAATCAATTAAATTGCGGGATAGTCTGTGTCGGTACGTGTGAGATACACCTTTTCAATTTTTGGGGTGCATCTCATACTGCCGAGGATTTGAGGGTGCTGCCTGTTCCGAACTCCTCCTACTCCTCATCCTGCCTTTGGGGGTACAAAAAATAGTAATTTGGGCCTAGTCTGGGTCTCTACGTGTGAGATACATACACCTTTTGATATCATGTTTTCTATTCCGCTATTCAATTTAAACCTTTGGGTATAATCAATTAAATTGCGGGATAGTCTGTGTCGGTACGTGTGAGATACACCTTTCCAATTTTTGGGGTGCATCTCATACTGCCGAGGATTTGAGGGTGCTGACTGTTCTGAACTCCTCCTACTCCTCATCCTGCCTTTGGGGGTACAAAAAATAGTAATTTGGGCCTAGTCTGGGTCTCTACGTGTGAGATACATACACCTTTTGATATCATGTTTTCTATTCCGCTATTCAATTTAAAGCTTTGGGTATAATCAATTAAATTGCGGGATAGTCTGTGTCGGTACGTGTGAGATACACATTTCCAATTTTTGGGGTGCATCTCATACTGCCGAGGATTTGAGGGTGCTGCCTGTTCCGAACTCCTCCTACTCCTCATCCTGCCTTTGGGGGTACAAAAAATAGTAATTTGGGCCTAGTCTGGGTCTCTACGTAAATTCTATTCCGCTATTCAATCTAAACCTTTGGGTATAAACATTTAAATTGCGGGATAGTCTGTGTCGGTACGTGTGAGATACACCTTTCCAATTTTTGGGGTGCATCTCATACTGCCGAGGATTTAAGGGTGCTGCTTCTTCCGAACTCCTCCTACTCCTCATCCTGCCTTTGGGGGAACAAAAAATAGTAATTTGGGCCTAGTCTGGGTCTCTACGTGTTAGATACATACACCTTTTGATATCATATTTTCTATTCCGCTATTCAATCTACACCTTTGGGTATAAACAATTAAATAGCGGGATTGTCTGTGTCGGTACGTGTGAGATAAACCTTTCCAATTTTTGGGGTGCATCTGATACTTCCGAGGATTTGAGGGTGCTGCCTGTGCGGAACTCCTCCTACTCCTCATCCTGCCTTTGGGGGTACAAAAAATAGTAATTTGGGCCTAGTCTGGGTCTCTACGTGTGAGATTCATACACCTTTTGATATCATGTTTTCTATTCCGCTATTCAATTTAAACCTTTGGGTATAATCAATCAAATTGCGGGATAGTCTGTGTCGGTACGTGTGAGATACACCTTTCCAATTTTTGGGGTGCATCTCATACTGCCGAGGATTTGCGGGTGCTGCCTGTTCCGAACTCCTCCTACTCCTCATCCTGCCTTTGGGGGTACAAAAAATAGTAATTTGGGCGTAGTCTGGGTCTCTACGTGTGAGATACATACACCTTTTGATATCATATTTTCTATTCCGTTATTCAATTTACACCTTGGGGTATAAACAATTAAATTGCGGGATAGTCTGTGTCGGTACATGTGAGATACACCTTTCCAATTTTTGGGGTGCATCTCATACTGCCGAGGATTTGAGGGTGCTGACTGTTCTGAACTCCTCCTACTCCTCATCCTGCCTTTGGGGGTACAAAAAATAGTAATTTGGGCCTAGTCTGGGTCTCTACGTGTGAGATACATACACCTTTTGATATCATGTTTTCTATTCCGCTATTCAATTTAAACCTTTGGGTATAATCAATCAAATTGCGGGATAGTCGGTGTCGGTACGTGTGAGATACACCTTTCCAATTTTTGGGGTGCATCTCATACTGCCGAGGATTTGAGGGTGCTTCCTGTTCCGAACTCCTCCTACTCCTCATCCTGCCTTTGGGGGTACAAAAAATAGTAATTTGGGCGTAGTCTGGGTCTCTACGTGTGAGATACATACACCTTTTGATATCATATTTTCTATTCCGCTATTCAATTTACACCTTTGGGTATAAACAATTAAATTGCGGGATAGTCTGTGTCGGTACATGTGAGATACACCTTTCCAATTTTTGGGGTGCATCTCATACTGCCGAGGATTTGAGGGTGCTGCCTGTTCTGAACTCCTCCTACTCCTCATCCTGCCTTTGGGGGTACAAAAAATAGTAATTTGGGCCTAGTCTGGGTCTCTACGTGTGAGATACATACACCTTTTGATATCATGTTTTCTATTCCGCTATTCAATTTAATCCTTTGGGTATAATCAATTAAATTGCGGGATAGTCTGTGTCTGTACGTGTGAGATACACCTTTCCAATTTTTGGGGTGCATCTCATACTGCCGAGGATTTGAGGGTGCTGCCTGTTCCGAACTCATCCTACTCCTCATCCTGCCTTTGGGGGTACAAAAAATAGTAATTTGGGCCTAGTCTGGGTCTCTACGTGTGAGATACATACACCTTTTGATATCATATTTTCTATTCCGCTATTCAATCTAAACCTTTGGGTATAAAAAATTAAATTGCGGGATTGTCTGTGTCGGTACGTGTGAGATACACCTTTCCAATTTTTGGGGTGCATCTCATACTGCCGAGGATTTGAGGGTGCTGCCTGTTCCGAACTCCTCCTACTCCTCATCCTGCCTTTGGGGGTACAAAAAATAGTAATTTGGGCCTAGTCTGGGTCTCTACGTGTGAGATACATACACCTTTTGATATCATATTTTCTATTCCGCTATTCAATCTACACCTTTGGGTATAAACAATTAAATTGCGGGATAGTCTGTGTCGGTACGTGTGAGATACACATTTCCAATTTTTGGGGTGCATCTGATACTTCCGAGGATTTGAGGGTGCTGCCTTTGTGGAACTCCTCCTACTCCTCATCCTGCCTTTGGGGGTACAAAATATAGTAATTTGGGCCTAGTCTGGGTCTCTACGTGTGAGATACATACACCTTTTGATATCATGTTTTCTATTCCGCTATTCAATTTAAAGCTTTGGGTATAATCAATTAAATTGCGGGATAGTCTGTGTCGGTACGTGTGAGATACACCTTTCCAATTTTTGGGGTGCATCTCATGCTGCCGAGGATTTGAGGGTGCTGCCTGTTCCGAACTCCTCCTACTCCTCATCCTGCCTTTGGGGGTACAAAAAATAGTAATTTGGGTCTAGTCTGGGTCTCTACGTAATTTCTATTCCGCTATTCAATCTAAACCTTTGGGTATAAACAATTAAATTGCGGGATAGTCTGTGTCGGTACGTGTGAGATACACCTTTCCAATTTTTGGGGTGCATCTCATACTGCCGAGGATGTGAGGGTGCTGCCTCTTCCGAACTCCTCCTACTCCTCATCCTGCCATTGGGGGAAATTTGGGCCTAGTCTGGGTCTCTACGTTTTAGATACATACACCTTTTGATATCACATTTTCTATTCCGCTATTCAATCTACACCTTTGGGTATAAACAATTAAATTGCGGGATAGTCTGTGTCGGTACGTGTGAGATACACCTTTCCAATTTTTGGGGTGCATCTGATACTTCCGAGGATTTGAGGGTGCTGCCTGTGCGGAACTCCTCCTACTCCTCATCCTGCCTTTGGGGGTACAAAAAATAGTAATTTGGGCCTAGTCTGGGTCTCTATGTTTGAGATACATTCACCTTTTGATATCATGTTTTCTATTCCGCTATTCAATCTAAACCTTTGGGTATAATCAATTAAATTGCGGGATAGTCTGTGTCGGTACGTGTGAGATACACCTTTCCAATTTTTGGGGTGCATCTCATACTGCCGAGGATTTGAGGGTGCTGCCTGTTCCAAACTCCTCCTACTCCTCATCCTGCCTTTGGGGGTGCAAAAAATAGTAATTTGGGCCTAGTCTGGGTCTCTACGTGTGAGATACATACACCTTTTGATATCATATTTTCTATTTCGCCATTCAATCTAAACCTTTGGGTATAATCAATTAAATTGCGGGATAGTCTGTGTCGGTACGTGTGAGATACACCTTTTCAATTTTTGGGGTGCATCTCATACTGCCGAGGATTTGAGGGTGCTGCCTGTTCCGAACTCCTCCTACTCCTCATCCTGCCTTTGGGGGTACAAAAAATAGTAATTTGGGCCTAGTCTGGGTCTCTACGTGTGAGATACATACACCTTTTGATATCATATTTTCTATTCCGCTATTCAATCTACACCTTTGGGTATAAACAATTAAATTGCGGGATAGTCTGTGTCGGTACGTGTGAGATACACATTTCCAATTTTTGGGGTGCATCTGATACTTCCGAGGATTTGAGGGTGCTGCCTTTGTGGAACTCCTCCTACTCCTCATCCTGCCTTTGGGGGTACAAAATATAGTAATTTGGGCCTAGTCTGGGTCTCTACGTGTGAGATACATACACCTTTTGATATCATGTTTTCTATTCCGCTATTCAATTTAAAGCTTTGGGTATAATCAATTAAATTGCGGGATAGTCTGTGTCGGTACGTGTGAGATACACCTTTCCAATTTTTGGGGTGCATCTCATGCTGCCGAGGATTTGAGGGTGCTGCCTGTTCCGAACTCCTCCTACTCCTCATCCTGCCTTTGGGGGTACAAAAAATAGTAATTTGGGTCTAGTCTGGGTCTCTACGTAATTTCTATTCCGCTATTCAATCTAAACCTTTGGGTATAAACAATTAAATTGCGGGATAGTCTGTGTCGGTACGTGTGAGATACACCTTTCCAATTTTTGGGGTGCATCTCATACTGCCGAGGATGTGAGGGTGCTGCCTCTTCCGAACTCCTCCTACTCCTCATCCTGCCATTGGGGGAAATTTGGGCCTAGTCTGGGTCCCTACGTTTTAGATACATACACCTTTTGATATCACATTTTCTATTCCGCTATTCAATCTACACCTTTGGGTATAAACAATTAAATTGCGGGATAGTCTGTGTCGGTACGTGTGAGATACACCTTTCCAATTTTTGGGGTGCATCTGATACTTCCGAGGATTTGAGGGTGCTGCCTGTGCGGAACTCCTCCTACTCCTCATCCTGCCTTTGGGGGTACAAAAAATAGTAATTTGGGCCTAGTCTGGGTCTCTATGTTTGAGATACATTCACCTTTTGATATCATGTTTTCTATTCCGCTATTCAATCTAAACCTTTGGGTATAATAAATTAAATTGCGGGATAGTCTGTGTCGGTACGTGTGAGATACACCTTTCCAATTTTTGGGGTGCATCTCATACTGCCGAGGATTTGAGGGTGCTGCCTGTTCCAAACTCCTCCTACTCCTCATCCTGCCTTTGGGGGTGCAAAAAATAGTAATTTGGGCCTAGTCTGGGTCTCTACGTGTGAGATACATACACCTTTTGATATCATATTTTCTATTTCGCCATTCAATCTAAACCTTTGGGTATAATCAATTAAATTGCGGGATAGTCTGTGTCGGTACGTGTGAGATACACCTTTTCAATTTTTGGGGTGCATCTCATACTGCCGAGGATTTGAGGGTGCTGCCTGTTCCGAACTCCTCCTACTCCTCATCCTGCCTTTGGGGGTACAAAAAATAGTAATTTGGGCCTAGTCTGGGTCTCTACGTGTGAGATACATACACCTTTTGATATCATGTTTTCTATTCCGCTATTCAATTTAAAGCTTTGGGTATAATCAATTAAATTGCGGGATAGTCTGTGTCGGTACGTGTGAGATACACCTTTCCAATTTTTGGGGTGCATCTCATACTGCCGAGGATTTGAGGGTGCTGACTGTTCTGAACTCCTCCTACTCCTCATCCTGCCTTTGGGGGTACAAAAAATAGTAATTTGGGCCTAGTCTGGGTCTCTACGTAAATTCTATTCCGCTATTCAATCTAAACCTTTGGGTATAAACATTTAAATTGCGGGATAGTCTGTGTCGGTACGTGTGAGATACACCTTTCCAATTTTTGGGGTGCATCTCATACTGCCGAGGATTTGAGGGTGCTGCCTGTTCCGAACTCCTCCTACTCCTCATCCTGCCTTTGGGGGTGCAAAAAATAGTAATATGGGCCTAGTCTGGGTCTCTACGTGTGAGATACATACACCTTTTGATATCATATTTTCTATTCCGCTATTCAATCTAAACCTTTGGGTATAAACAATTAAATTGCGGGATAGTCTGTGTCGGTACGTGTGAGATACACCTTTCCAATTTTTGGGGTGCATCTCATACTGCCGAGGATTTGAGGGTGCTGCCTGTTCCGAACTCCTCCAACTCCTCATCCTGCCTTTGGGGGGTACAAAAAATAGTAATTTGGGCCTAGTCTGGGTCTCTACGTGTGAGATACATAAACCTTTTGATATCATATTTTCTATTCCACTATTCAATCTAAACCTTTGGGTATAAACAATTAAATTGCGGCATAGTCTGTGTCGGTACGTGTGAGATACACCTTTTCAATTTTTGGGGTGCATCTGATACTTCCGAGGATTTGAGGGTGCTGCCTGTGCGGAACTCCTCCTACTCCTCATCCTGCCTTTGGGGGTACAAAAAATAGTAATTTGGGCCTAGTCTGGGTCTCTACGTGTGAGATACATACACCTTTTGATATCATGTTTTCTATTCCGCTATTCAATTTAAACCTTTGGGTATAATCAATTAAATTGCGGGATAGTCTGTGTCGGTACGTGTGAGATACACCTTTCCAATTTTTGGGGTGCATCTCATACTGCCGAGGATTTGAGCGTGCTGCCTCTTCCGAACTCCTCCTACTCCTCATCCTGCCTTTGGGGGAACAAAAAATAGTAATTTGGGCCTACTCTGGGTCTCTACGTGTGAGATACATACACCTTTTGATATCATATTTTCTATTCCGCTATTCAATCTACACCTTTGGGTATAAACAATTAAATTGCGGGATAGTCTGTGTCGGTACGTGTGAGATACACCTTTCCAATTTTTTGGAGCATCTGATACTTCCGAGGAATTGAGGGTGCTGCCTGTGCGGAACTCCTCCTACTCCTCATCCTGCCTTTGGGGGTACAAAAAATAGTAATTTGGGCGTAGTCTGGGTCTCTACGTGTGAGATACATACACCTTTTGATATCATATTTTCTATTCCGCTATTCAATCTACACCTTTGGGTATAAACAATTAAATTGCGGGATAGTCTGTGTCGGTACATGTGAGATACACCTTTCCAATTTTTGGGGTGCATCTCATACTGCCGAGGATTTGAGGGTGCTGCCTGTTCTGAACTCCTCCTACTCCTCATCCTGCCTTTGGGGGTACAAAAAATAGTAATTTGGGCCTAGTCTGGGTCTCTACATGTCAGATACATACACCTTTTGATATCATATTTTCTATTACGCTATTCAATTTAAACCTTTGGGTATAAACAATTAAATTGTGGGATATTCTGTGTCGGTACGTGTGAGATACACCTTTCCAATTTTTGGGGTGCATCTCATACTGCCGAGGATTTGAGGTTGCTGCCTCTTCCGAACTCCTCCTACTCCTCATCCTGCCTTTGGGGTACAAAAAATAGTAATTTGGGCCTAGTCTGGGTCTCTACGTGTGAGATACATACACCTTTTGATATCATGTTTTCTATTCCGCTATTCAATTTAAACCTTTGGGTATAATCAATTAAATTGCGGGATAGTCTGTGTCTGTACGTGTGCGATACACCTTTCCAATTTTTGGGGTGCATCTCATACTGCCGAGGATTTGAGGGTGCTGCCTGTTCCGAACTCATCCTACTCCTCATCCTGCCTTTGGGGGTACAAAAAATAGTAATTTGGGCCTAGTCTGGGTCTCTACGTGTGAGATACATACACCTTTTGATATCATATTTTCTATTCCGCTATTCAATCTAAACCTTTGGGTATAAACAATTAAATTGCGGGATAGTCTGTGTCGGTACGTGTGAGATACACCTTTCCAATTTTTGGGGTGCATCTCATACTGCCGAGGATTTGAGGGTGCTGCCTGTTCCGAACTCCTCCTACTCCTCATCCTGCCTTTGGGGGTACAAAAAATAGTAATTTGGGCCTAGTCTGGGTCTCTACGTGTGAGATACATACACCTTTTGATATCATATTTTCTATTCCGCTATTCAATCTACACCTTTGGGTATAAACAATTAAATTGCGGGATAGTCTGTGTCGGTACGTGTGAGATACACCTTTCCAATTTTTGGGGTGCATCTGATACTTCCGAGGATTTGAGGGTGCTGCCTTTGCGGAACTCCTCCTACTCCTCATCCTGCCTTTGGGGGTACAAAATATAGTAATTTGGGCCTAGTCTGGGTCTCTACGTGTGAGATACATACACCTTTTGATATCATGTTTTCTATTCCGCTATTCAATTTAAAGCTTTGGGTATAATCAATTAAATTGCGGGATAGTCTGTGTCGGTACGTGTGAGATACACCTTTCCAATTTTTGGGGTGCATCTCATGCTGCCGAGGATTTGAGGGTGCTGCCTGTTCCGAACTCCTCCTACTCCTCATCCTGCCTTTGGGGGTACAAAAAATAGTAATTTGGGTCTAGTCTGGGTCTCTACGTAATTTCTATTCCGCTATTCAATCTAAACCTTTGGGTATAAACAATTAAATTGCGGGATAGTCTGTGTCGGTACGTGTGAGATACACCTTTCCAATTTTTGGGGTGCATCTCATACTGCCGAGGATTTGAGGGTGCTGCCTCTTCCGAACTCCTCCTACTCCTCATCCTGCCTTTGGGGAACAAAAAATAGTAATTTGGGCCTAGTCTGGGTCTCTACGTGTTAGATACATACACCTTTTGATATCATATTTTCTATTCCGCTATTCAATCTACACCTTTGGGTATAAACAATTAAATAGCGGGATAGTCTGTGTCGGTACGTGTGAGATACACCTTTCCAATTTTTGGGGTGCATCTCATACTGCCGAGGATTTGAGGGTGATACTTGTTCCGAACTCTTCCTACTCCTCATCCTGCCTTTGGGGGTACAAAAAATAGTAATTTGGGCCTAGTCTGGGTCTCTACGTGTGAGATACATACACCTTTTGATATCATAATTTCTATTCCGCTATTCAATCTACACCTTTGGGTATAAACAATTAAATTGTGGGATAATCTGTGTCGGTACGTGTGAGATAAACCTTTCCAATTTTTGGGGTGCATCTGATACTTCCGAGGATTTGAGGGTGCTGCCTGTGCGGAACTCCTCCTACTCCTCATCCTGCCTTTGGGGGTACAAAAAATAGTAATTTGGGCCTAGTCTGGGTCTCTACGTGTGAGATACATACACCTTTTGATATCATGTTTTCTATTCCGCTATTCAATTTAAAGCTTTGGGTATAATCAATTAAATTGCGGGATAGTCTGTGTCGGTACGTGTGAGATACACCTTTCCAATTTTTGGGGTGCATCTGATACTTCCGAGGATTTGAGGGTGCTGCCTTTGCGGAACTCCTCCTACTCCTCATCCTGCCTTTGGGGGTACAAAATATAGTAATTTGGGCCTAGTCTGGGTCTCTACGTGTGAGATACATACACCTTTTGATATCATGTTTTCTATTCCGCTATTCAATTTAAAGCTTTGGGTATAACCAATTAAATTGCGGGATAGTCTGTGTCGGTACGTGTGAGATACACCTTTCCAATTTTTGGGGTGCATCTCATGCTGCCGAGGATTTGAGGGTGCTGCCTGTTCCGAACTCCTCCTACTCCTCATCCTGCCTTTGGGGGTACAAAAAATAGTAATTTGGGTCTAGTCTGGGTCTCTACGTAATTTCTATTCCGCTATTCAATCTAAACCTTTGGGTATAAACAATTAAATTGCGGGATAGTCTGTGTCGGTACGTGTGAGATACACCTTTCCAATTTTTGGGGTGCATCTCATACTGCCGAGGATTTGAGGGTGCTGCCTCTTCCGAACTCCTCCTACTCCTCATCCTGCCTTTGGGGAACAAAAAATAGTAATTGGGGCCTAGTCTGGGTCTCTACGTGTTAGATACATACACCTTTTGATATCATATTTTCTATTCCGCTATTCAATCTACACCTTTGAGTATAAACAATTAAATTGCGGGATAGTCTGTGTCGGTACGTGTGAGATACACCTTTCCAATTTTTGGGGTGCATCTCATACTGCCGAGGATTTGAGGGTGATACTTGTTCCGAACTCTTCCTACTCCTCATCCTGCCTTTGGGGGTACAAAAAATAGTAATTTGGGCCTAGTCTGGGTCTCTACGTGTGAGATACATACACCTTTTGATATCATAATTTCTATTCCGCTATTCAATCTACACCTTTGGGTATAAACAATTAAATTGTGGGATAGTCTGTGTCGGTACGTGTGAGATAAACCTTTCCAATTTTTGGGGTGCATCTGATACTTCCGAGGATTTGAGGGTGCTGCCTGTGCGGAACTCCTCCTACTCCTCATCCTGCCTTTGGGGGTACAAAAAATAGTAATTTGGGCCTAGTCTGGGTCTCTACGTGTGAGATACATACACCTTTTGATATCATGTTTTCTATTCCGCTATTCAATTTAAAGCTTTGGGTATAATCAATTAAATTGCGGGATAGTCTGTGTCGGTACGTGTGAGATACACCTTTCCAATTTTTGGGGTGCATCTCATACTGCCGAGGATTTGAGGGTGCTGCCTGTTCCGTACTCCTCATCCTGCCTTTGGGGGTACAAAAAATAGTAATTTGGGTCTAGTCTGGGTCTCTACGTAATTTCTATTCCGCTATTCAATCTAAACCTTTGGGTATAAACAATTAAATTGCGGGATAGTCTGTGTCGGTACGTGTGAGATACACCTTTCCAATTTTTGGGGTGCATCTCATACTGCCGAGGATTTGAGGGTGCTGCCTCTTCCGAACTCCTCCTACTCCTCATCCTGCCTTTGGGGAACAAAAAATAGTAATTGGGGCCTAGTCTGGGTCTCTACGTGTTAGATACATACACCTTTTGATATCATATTTTCTATTCCGCTATTCAATCTACACCTTTGAGTATAAACAATTAAATTGCGGGATAGTCTGTGTCGGTACGTGTGAGATACACCTTTCCAATTTTTGGGGTGCATCTCATACTGCCGAGGATTTGAGGGTGATACTTGTTCCGAACTCTTCCTACTCCTCATCCTGCCTTTGGGGGTACAAAAAATAGTAATTTGGGCCTAGTCTGGGTCTCTACGTGTGAGATACATACACCTTTTGATATCATAATTTCTATTCCGCTATTCAATCTACACCTTTGGGTATAAACAATTAAATTGTGGGATAGTCTGTGTCGGTACGTGTGAGATAAACCTTTCCAATTTTTGGGGTGCATCTGATACTTCCGAGGATTTGAGGGTGCTGCCTGTGCGGAACTCCTCCTACTCCTCATCCTGCCTTTGGGGGTACAAAAAATAGTAATTTGGGCCTAGTCTGGGTCTCTACGTGTGAGATACATACACCTTTTGATATCATGTTTTCTATTCCGCTATTCAATTTAAAGCTTTGGGTATAATCAATTAAATTGCGGGATAGTCTGTGTCGGTACGTGTGAGATACACCTTTCCAATTTTTGGGGTGCATCTCATACTGCCGAGGATTTTAGGGTGCTGCCTGTTCCGTACTCCTCATCCTGCCTTTGGGGGTACAAAAAATAGTAATTTGGGCCTAGTCTGGGTCTCTACGTGTGAGATACATACACCTTTTGATATCATATTTTCTATTCCGCAATTCAATCTACACCTTTGGGTATAAACAATTAAATTGCGGGATAGTCTGTGTCGGTACGTGTGAGATACACATTTCCAATTTTTGGGGTGCATCTCATACTGCCGAGGATTTAAGGGTGCTACCTGTTCCGAACTCCTCCTACTCTTCATCCTGCCTTTGGGGGTACAAAAAATAATAATTTGGGCCTAGTCTGGGTCTCTACGTGTGAGATACATACACCTTTTGAGATCATATTTTCTATTCCGCTATTCAATCTACACCTTTGGGTATAAACAATTAAATTGCGGGATAGTCTGTGTCAGTACGTGTGAGATACACCTTTCCAATTTTTGGGGTGCATCTGATACTTCCGAGGATTTGAGGGTGCTGCCTGTTCCGAACTCCTCCTACTCCTCATCCTGCCTTTGGGGGTACAAAAAATAGTAATTTGGGCCTAGTCTGGGTCTCTACGTGTGAGATACATACACCTTTTGATATAATATTTTCTATTCCACTATTCAATCTAAACCTTTGGGTATAAACAATTAAATAGCGGGATAGTCTGTGTCGGTACGTGTGAGATACACCTTTCCAATTTTTGGGGTGCATCTTATACTGCCGAGGATTTGAGGGTGCTGCCTATTCCGAACTCCTCCTACTCCTCATCCTGCCTTTGGGGGGTACAAAAAATAGTAATTTGGGCCTAGTCTGGGTCTCTACGTGTGAGATACATACACCTATTGATATCATATTTTCTATTCCGCTATTCAATCTAAACCTTTGGGTATAAACAATTAAATAGCGGGATAGTCTGTGTCGGTACGTGTGAGATACACCTTTCCAATTTTTGGGGTGCATCTTATACTGCCGAGGATTTGAGGGTGCTGCCTATTCCGAACTCCTCCTACTCCTCATCCTGCCTTTGGGGGTACAAAAAATAGTAATTTGGGCCTAGTCTGGGTCTCTACGTGTGAGATACATACACCTATTGATATCATATTTTCTATTCCGCTATTCAATCTAAACCTTTGGGTATAAACAATTAAATTGCGGGATAGTCTGTGTCGGTACGTGTGAGATACACCTTTCCAATTTTTGGGGTGCATCTCATACTGCCGAGGATTTGAGGGTGCTGCCTCTTCCGAACTCCTCCTACTCCTCATCCTGCCTTTGGGGGTACAAAAAATAGTAATTTGGGCCTAGTCTGGGTCTCTACGTGTGAGATACATACACCTTTTGATATCATATTTTCTATTCCGATATTCAATCTACACCTTAGGGTATAAACAATTAAATTGCGGGGTAGTCTGTGTTGGTACGTGTGAGATACACCTTTCCAATTTTTGGGGTGCATCTCATACTTCCGAGGATTTGAGGGTGCTGCCTGTTCTGAACTCCTCCTACTCTTCATCCTGCCTTTGGGGGTGCAAAAAATAGTAATTTGGGCCTAGTCTGGGTCTCTACGTGTGAGATACATACACATTTTGATATCATATTTTCTATTCCGCTATTCAATTTAAGCCTTTGGGTATAAACAATTAAATTGCGGGATAGTCTGTGTCGGTACGTGTGAGATACAGCTTTCCAATTTTTGGGGTGCATCTCATACTGCCGAGGATTTGAGGGTTCTGCCTCTTCCGAACTCCTCCTACTCCTCATCCTGCCTTTGGGGGAACAAAAAATAGTAATTTGGGCCTAGTCTGGGTCTCTACGTGTGAGATACATACACCTTTTGATATCATATTTTCTATTCCGCTATTCAATCTACACCTTTGGGTATAAACAATTAAATTGCGGGATAGTCTGTGTCGGTACGTGTGAGATACACCTTTCCAATTTTTGGGGTGCATCTGATACTTCCGAGGATTTAAGGGTGCTGCCTGTGCGGAACTCCTCCTACTCCTCATCCTGCCTTTGGGGGTACAAAAAATAGTAATTTGGGCCTAGTCTGGGTCTCTACGTGTGAGATACATACACCTTTTGATATCATGTTTTCTATTCCGCTATTCAATTTAAACCTTTGGGTATAATCAATTAAATTGCGGGATAGTCTGTGTCGGTACGTGTGAGATACACCTTTCCAGTTTTTGGGGTGCATCTCATACTGCCGAGGATTTGAGGGTGCTGCCTTTTCCGAACTCCTCCTACTCTTCATCCTGCCTTTGGGGGTACAAAAAATAGTAATTTGGGCCTAGTCTGGGTCTCTACGTGTGAGATACATACACGTTTTGATATCATATTTTCTATTCCGCTATTCAATCTACACCTTTGGGTATAAACAATTAAATTGCGGGATAGTCTGTGTCAGTACGTGTGAGATACACCTTTCCAATTTTTGGGGTGCATCTGATACTTCCGAGGATTTGAGGGTGCTGCCTGTTCCGAACTCCTCCTACTCCTCATCCTGCCTTTGGGGGTACAAAAAATAGTAATTTGGGCCTAGTCTGGGTCTCTACGTGTGAGATACATACACCTTTTGATATCAAATTTTCTATTCCGCTATTCAATCTAAACCTTTGGGTATAAACAATTAAATTGCGGGATAGTCTGTGTCGGTACGTGTGAGATACACCTTTCCAATTTTTGGGGTGCATCTCATACTGCCGAGGATTTGAGGGTGCTGCCTCTTCCGAACTCCTCCTACTCCTCATCCTGCCTTTGGGGGTACAAAAAATAGTAATTTGGGCCTAGTCTGGGTCTCTACGTGTGAGATACATACACCTTTTGATATCATGTTTTCTATTCCGCTATTCAATTTAAAGCTTTGGGTATAATCAATTAAATTGCGGGATAGTCTGTGTCGGTACGTGTGAGATACACCTTTCCAATTTTTGGGGTGCATCTCATACTGACGAGGATTTGAGGGTGCTGCCTGTTCCGAACTCCTCCTACTCCTCATCCTGCCTTTGGGGGTACAAAAAATAGTAATTTGGGCCTAGTCTGGGTCTCTACGTGTGAGATACATACACCTTTTGATATCATATTTTCTATTCCACTATTCAATCTACACCTTTGGGTATAAACAATTAAATTGCGGGATAGTCTGTGTCGGTACGTGTGAGATACACCTTTCCAATTTTTGGGGTGAATCTCATACTGCCGAGGATTTGAGGGTGATACCTGTTCCGAACTCCTCCTACTCCTCATCCTGCCTTTGGGGGTACAAAAAATAGTAATTTGGGCCTAGTCTGGGTCTCTACGTGTGAGATACATACACCTTTTGATATCATAATTTCTATTCCGCTATTCAATCTACACCTTTGGGTATAAACAATTAAATTGCGGGATAGTCTGTGTCGGTACATGTGAGATACACCTTTCCCATTTTTGGGGTGCATCTCATACTTCCGAGGATTTGAGGGTGCTGCCTGTTCCGAACTCCTCCTACTCCTCATCCTGCCTTTGGGGGTACAAAAAATAGTAATTTGGGCCTAGTCTGGGTCTCTACGTGTGAGATACATACACCTTTTGATATCATAATTTCTATTCCGCTATTCAATCTACACCTTTGGGTATAAACAATTAAATTGCGGGATAGTCTGTGTCGGTACGTGTGAGATACACCTTTCCAATTTTTGGGGTGCATCTCATACTTCCGAGGATTTGAGGGTGCTGCCTGTTCCGAACTCCTCCTACTCCTCATCCTGCCTTTGGGGGTACAAAAAATAGTAATTTGGGCCTAGTCTGGGTCTCTACGTGTGAGATACATACACCTTTTGATATCATATTTTCTATTCCGCTATTCAATCTAAACCTTTGGGTATAAACAATTAAATTGCGGGATAGTCTGTGTCGGTACGTGTGAGATACACCTTTCCAATTTTTGGGGTGCATCTCATACTTCCGAGGATTTGAGGGTGCTGCCTCTTCCGAACTCCTCCTACTCCTCATCCTGCCTTTGGGGGTACAAAAAATAGTAATTTGGGCCTAGTCTGGGTCTCTACGTGTGAGATACATACACCTTTTGATATCATATTTTCTATTCCACTATTCAATCTAAACCTTTGGGTATAAACAATTAAATTGCGGGATAGTCTGTGTCGGTACGTGTGAGATACACCTTTCCAATTTTTGGGGTGCATTTCATACTGCCGAGGATTTGAGGGTGCTGCCTCTTCCGAACTCCTCCTACTCCTCATCCTGCCTTTGGGGGTACAAAAAATAGTAATTTGGGCCTAGTCTGGGTCTCTATGTGTGAGATACATACACCTTTTGATATCATATTTTCTATTCCGCTATTCACTCTACACCTTTGGGTATAAACAATTAAATTGCGGGGTAGTCTGTGTTGGTACGTGTGAGATACACCTTTCCAATTTTTGGGGTGCATCTCATACTTCCGAGGATTTGAGGGTGCTGCCTGTTCTGAACTCCTCCTACTCTTCATCCTGCCTTTGGGGGTGCAAAAAATAGTAATTTGGGCCTAGTCTGGGTCTCTACGTGTGAGATACATACACCTTTTGATATCATATTTTCTATTCCGCTATTCAATCTACACCTTTGGGTATAAACAATTAAATTGCGGGATAGTCTGTGTCAGTACGTGTGAGATACACCTTTCCAATTTTTGGGGTGCATCTGATACTTTCGAGGATTTGAGGGTGCTGCCTGTTCCGAACTCCTCCTACTCCTCATCCTGCCTTTGGGGGTACAAAAAATAGTAATTTTGGCCTAGTCTGGGTCTCTACGTGTGAGATACATACACCTTTTGATATCATATTTTCTATTCCGCTATTCAATCTAAACCTTTGAGTATAAACAATTAAATTGCGGGATAGTCTGTGTCGGTACGTGTGAGATACACCTTTCCAATTTTTGGGGTGCATCTCATACTTCCGAGGATTTGAGGGTGCTGCCTGTTCCGAACTCCTCCTACTCCTCATCCTGCCTTTGGGGTACAAAAAATAGTAATTTGGGCCTAGTCTGGGTCTCTACGTGTGAGATACATACACCTTTTGATATAATATTTTCTATTCCACTATTCAATCTAAACCTTTGGGTATAAACAATTAAATAGCGGGATAGTCTGTGTCGGTACGTGTGAGATACACCTTTCCAATTTTTGGGGTGCATCTCATACTGCCGAGGATTTGAGGGTGCTTCCTATTCCAAACTCCTCCTACTCCTCATCCTGCCTTTGGGGGTACAAAAAATAGTAATTTGGGCCTAGTCTGGGTCTCTACGTGTGAGATACATACACCTATTGATATCATATTTTCTATTCCGCTATTCAATCTAAACCTTTGGGTATAAACAATTAAATTGCGGGATAGTCTGTGTCGGTACGTGTGAGATACACCTTTCCAATTTTTGGGGTGCATCTCATACTGCCAAGGATTTGAGGGTGCTGCCTCTTCCGAACTCCTCCTACTCCTCATCCTGCCTTTGGGGGTACAAAAAATAGTAATTTGGGCCTTGTCTGGGTCTCTACGTGTGAGATACATACACCTTTTGATATCATATTTTCTATTCCGATATTCAATCTACACCTTTGGGTATAAACAATTAAATTGCGGGATAGTCTGTGTCGGTACGTGTGAGATACACCTTTCCAATTTTTGGGGTGCATCTCATACTGCCCAGGATTTGAGGGTGATACCTGTTCCGAACTCTTCCTACTCCTCATCCTGCCTTTGGGGGTACAAAAAATAGTAATTTGGGCCTAGTCTGGGTCTCTACGTGTGAGATACATACACCTTTTGATGTCATATTTTCTATTCTGCTATTCAATCTACACCTTTGGGTATAAACAATTAAATTGCGGGATAGTCTGTGTCGGTACGTGTGAGATACACCTTTCCAATTTTTGGGGTGCATCTCATACTGCCGAGGATTTGAGGGTGATACCTGTTCCGAACTCTTCCTACTCCTCATCCTGCCTTTGGGGGTACAAAAAATAGTTATTTGGGCCTAGTCTGGGTCTCTACGTGTGAGATACATACACCTTTTGATATCATAATTTCTATTCCGCTATTCAATCTACACCTTTGGGAATAAACAATTAAATTGCGGGATAGTCTGTGTCGGTACGTGTGAGATACACCTTCCCCATTTTTGGGGTGCATCTCATACTTCCGAGGATTTGAGGGTGCTGCCTGTTCCGAACTCCTCCTACTCCTCATCCTGCCTTTGGGGGTACAAAAAATAGTAATTTGGGCCTAGTCTGGGTCTCTACGTGTGAGATACATACACCTATTGATATCATATTTTCTATTCCGCTATTCAATCTAAACCTTTGGGTATAAACAATTAAATTGCGGGATAGTCTGTGTTGGTACGTTTGAGATACACCTTTCCAATTTTTGGGGTGCATCTCATACTTCCGAGGATTTGAGGGTGCTGCCTGTTCTGAACTCCTCCTACTCTTCATCCTGCCTTTGGGGGTACAAAAAATAGTAATTTGGGCCTAGTCTGGGTCTCTACGTGTGAGATACATACACATTTTGATATCATATTTTCTATTTCGCTATTTAATCTACACCTTTGGGTATAAACAATTAAATTGCGGGATAGTCTGTGTCAGTACGTGTGAGATACACCTTTCCAATTTTTGGGGTGCAGAAAGGGTTTTTTGATCTCTATAGCCCTATGTATAGTCGGTTTGCCGTCGTCCCTGGTTGAATATTGTGTCAGTTTTTTGGTACCTCAGGCCAATGAAAAGTGGGACTTTTAAGGCAGGTATGAAGATACGATAAAGTTCAAGCAAAATCGCTAATAATAATAAAATAATATTTAATCCTTAAAATCATAAGTACAGTGAAGTACAGTAGCGTGAAAAGGGTTATAGACCCTTGTAAAGGTGTGTAATAGTTGGAGGATAGTGACACGTGGTAAATGTTGACTTTTTAGGGGTGTATCTCTGTCATTCCCTGCTGGTAAGCTTGGGTTGCTTTGATCAGAGATGTCTCCTATATCCTACGCGTTTCGGCCCTTTTTAGGGGGGGCCTTTTTCAAGGTTGCTAGTCACCATTTCTGTTGATAGAATACAGATACGGTGTTCAATATTTATAGATAGTTACAACTTTTATATATATAAGTTGTGGTCAGTTTTCAAAAATAGTACATACATATTGTTTTCTTTAAATCCTTGTATGTTGAGGTGACTCCCTCTTTAGCACAACGGGAGCCTATGCGGTTTCCTGAAAAATATGTATGGAGTTTAAATGCAGGGTTTTTATGGTTGGTTGTTAAATTATGTAAGTGTGCTTATTTAGAACTTACATATATGTGGCCCAGTTTCACTTAATGGCTAATTTGGTTCCGGTATAAATAAAACCGGTCCTTTTCAAGGAGGTCCTTGTGCCTATAAGTAGTGCAATGTGAAACAGGTATAAGTTGTTCAAAGACATTTAAATGAGTTGGGTACAGTGTGTGAAAAAGCGTTGGCTATGTTACCTTAGTTCTTTTGTTATGGCTGCGGTGGAGTCTTTAAAGGTTGTCTCCAGCCGGATCGCACTTTAAAAGAGGGAAATCTCCTTCATTAGTGTGCTATCTTTTCAGTGTTTTAAGGCAGATGTGTCTGAAGTTTAAGACTTACATTTTGTAGGTGCGCCGCTCTGGTCCTCTCTCATCCCCGTGTAGTTGGAGAGTGAGAGAAGTATTGGTTCCCCGGCCTTTTTATCAGACTCGCGCATGCGCCGTAGGCGCTGCACGTCTGAAGCCTGATCGCACACAGCTGGTGTGTGTCTCTGGTGCGCCTGCGTCAATAGCATGCGCGAGTCTGATAAAAAGGCCGGGGAACCAATACTTCTCTCACTCTCCAACTACACGGGGATGAGAGAGGACCAGAGCGGCGCACCTACAAAATGTAAGTCTTAAACTTCAGACACATCTGCCTTAAAACACTGAAAAGATAGCACACTAATGAAGGAGATTTCCCTCTTTTAAAGTGCGATCCGGCTGGAGACAACCTTTAAAGACTCCACCGCAGCCATAACAAAAGAACTAAGGTAACATAGCCAACGCTTTTTCAAACACTGTACCCAACTCATTTAAATGTCTTTGAACAACTTATACCTGTTTCACATTGCACTACTTATAGGCACAAGGACCTCCTTGAAAAGGACCGGTTTTATTTATACCGGAACCAAATTAGCCATTAAGTGAAACTGGGCCACATATATGTAAGTTCTAAATAAGCACACTTACATAATTTAACAACCAACCATAAAAACCCTGCATTTAAACTCCATACATATTTTTCAGGAAACCGCATAGGCTCCCGTTGTGCTAAAGAGGGAGTCACCTCAACATACAAGGATTTAAAGAAAACAATATGTATGTACTATTTTTGAAAACTGACCACAACTTATATATATAAAAGTGGTAACTATCTATAAATATTGAACACCGTATCTGTATTCTATCAACAGAAATGGTGACTAGCAACCTTGAAAAAGGCCCCCCCTAAAAAGGGCCGAAACGCGTAGGATATAGGAGACATCTCTGATCAAAGCAACCCAAGCTTACCAGCAGGGAATGACAGAGATACACCCCTAAAAAGTCACCATTTACCACGTGTCACTATCCTCCAACTATTACACACCTTCACAAGGGTCTATAACCCTTTTCACGCTACTGTACTTCACTGTACTTATGATTTTAAGGATTAAATATTATTTTATTATTATTAGCGATTTTGCTTGAACTTTATCGTATCTTCATACCTGCCTTAAAAGTCCCACTTTTCATTGGCCTGAGGTACCAAAAAACTGACACAATTTTTGGGGTGCATCTGATACTTCCGAGGATTTGAGGGTGCTGCCTCTTCCGAACTCCTCCTACTCCTCATCCTACCTTTGGGGGTACAAAAAATAGTAATTTGGGCCTAGTCTGGGTCTCTACGTGTGAGATACATACACCTTTTGATATCATATTTTCTATTCCGCTATTCAATTAAAACCTTTGGGTATAAACAATTAAATTGCGGGATAGTCTGTGTCGGTACGTGTGAGATACACCTTTCCAATTTTTGGGGTGCATCTCATACTGCCGAGGATTTGAGGGTGCTGCCTCTTCCGAACTCCTCCTACTCCTCATCCTGCCTTTGGGGGTACAAAAAATAGTAATTTGGGCCTAGTCTGAGTCTCTACGTGTGAGATACATACATCTTTTGATATCATATTTTCTATTCCGCTATTCAATTTAAGCCTTTGGGTATAAACAATTAAATTGCGGGATAGTCTGTGCCGGTACGTGTGAGATACACCTTTCCAATTTTTGGGGTGCATCTCATACTGCCGAGGATTTGAGGGTGCTGCCTCTTCCGAACTCCTCCTACTCCTCATCCTGCCTTTGGGGGAACAAAAAATAGTAATTTGGGCCTAGTCTGGGTCTCTACGTGTGAGATACATACATCTTTTGATATCATATTTTCTATTCCGCTATTCAATCTACACCTTTGGGTATAAACAATTAAATTGCGGGATAGTCTGTGTCGGTACGTGTGAGATACACCTTTCCAATTTTTGGGGTGCATCTGATACTTCCGAGGATTTAAGGGTGCTGCCTGTGCGGAACTCCTCCTACTCCTCATCCTGCCTTTGGGGGTACAAAAAATAGTAATTTGGGCCTAGTCTGGGTCTCTACGTGTGAGATACATACACCTTTTGATATCATGTTTTCTATTCCGCTATTCAATTTAAACCTTTGGGTATAATCAATTAAATTGCGGGATAGTCTGTGTCGGTACGTGTGAGATACACCTTTCCAATTTTTGGGGTGCATCTCATACTGCCGAGGATTTGAGGGTGCTGCCTTTTCCGAACTCCTCCTACTCTTCATCCTGCCTTTGGGGGTACAAAAAATAGTAATTTGGGCCTAGTCTGGGTCTCTACGTGTGAGATACATACACGTTTTGATATCATATTTTCTATTCCGCTATTCAATCTACACCTTTGGGTATAAACAATTAAATTGCGGGATAGTCTGTGTCAGTACGTGTGAGATACACCTTTCCAATTTTTGGGGTGCATCTGATACTTCCGAGGATTTGAGGGTGCTGCCTGTTCCGAACTCCTCCTACTCCTCATCCTGCCTTTGGGGGTACAAAAAATAGTAATTTGGGCCTAGTCTGGGTCTCTACGTGTGAGATACATACACCTTTTGATATCAAATTTTCTATTCCGCTATTCAATCTAAACCTTTGGGTATAAACAATTAAATTGCGGGATAGTCTGTGTCGGTACGTGTGAGATACACCTTTCCAATTTTTGGGGTGCATCTCATACTGCCGAGGATTTGAGGGTGCTGCCTCTTCCGAACTCCTCCTACTCCTCATCCTGCCTTTGGGGGTACAAAAATAGTAATTTGGGCCTAGTCTGGGTCTCTACGTGTGAGATACATACACCTTTTGATATCATGTTTTCTATTCCGCTATTCAATTTAAAGCTTTGGGTATAATCAATTAAATTGCGGGATAGTCTGTGTCGGTATGTGTGAGATACACCTTTCCAATTTTTGGGGTGCATCTCATACTGCCGAGGATTTGAGGGTGCTGCCTGTTCCGAACTCCTCCTACTCCTCATCCTGCCTTTGGGGGTACAAAAAATAGTAATTTGGGCCTAGTCTGGGTCTCTACGTGTGAGATACATACACCTTTTGATATCATATTTTCTATTCCGCTATTCAATCTACACCTTTGGGTATAAACAATTAAATTGCGGGATAGTCTGTGTCGGTACGTGTGAGATACACCTTTCCAATTTTTGGGGTGCATCTCATACTGCCGAGGATTTGAGGGTGATACCTGTTCCGAACTCTTCCTACTCCTCATCCTGCCTTTGGGGGTACAAAAAATAGTAATTTGGGCCTAGTCTGGGTCTCTACGTGTGAGATACATACACCTTTTGATATCATAATTTCTATTCCGCTATTCAATCTACACCTTTGGGAATAAACAATTAAATTGTGGGATAGTCTGTGTCGGTACGTGTGAGATGCACCTTCCCCATTTTTGGGGTGCATCTCATACTTCTGAGGATTTGAGGGTGCTGCCTGTTCCGAACTCCTCCTACTCCTCATCCTGCCTTTGGGGGTACAAAAAATAGTAATTTGGGCCTAGTCTGGGTCTCTACGTGTGAGATACATACACCTTTTGATATCATGTTTTCTATTCCGCTATTCAATTTAAACCTTTGGGTATAATCAATTAAAATGCGGGATAGTCTGTGTCGGTACGTGTGAGATACACCTTTCCAATTTTTGGGGTGCATCTCATACTGCCGAGGATTTGAGGGTGCTGCCTGTTCCGAACTCCTCCTACTCCTCATCCTGCCATTGGGGGTACAAAAAATAGTAATTTGGGCCTAGTCTGGGTCTCTACGTGTGAGATACATACACCTTTTGATATCATATTTTCTATTCCGCTATTCAATCTACACCTTTGGGTATAAACAATTAAATTGCGGGATAGTCTGTGTCGGTACGTGTGAGATACACCTTTCCAATTTTTGGGGTGCATCTCATAATGCCGAGGATTTGAGGGTGATACCTGTTCCGAACTCTTCCTACTCCTCATCCTGCCTTTGGGGGTACAAAAAATAGTAATTTGGGCCTAGTCTGGGTCTCTACGTGTGAGATACATACACCTTTTGATATCATAATTTCTATTCCGCTATTCAATCTACACCTTTGGGAATAAACAATTAAATTGCGGGATAGTCTGTGTCGGTACGTGTGAGATACACCTTCCCCATTTTTGGGGTGCATCTCATACTTCTGAGGATTTGAGGGTGCTGCCTGTTCCACACTCCTCCTACTCCTCATCCTGCCTTTGGGGGTACAAAAAATAGTAATTTGGGCCTAGTCTGGGTCTCTACGTGTGAGATACATACACCTTTTGATATCATGTTTTCTATTCCGCTATTCAATTTAAACCTTTGGGTATAATCAATTAAAATGCGGGATAGTCTGTGTCGGTACGTGTGAGATACACCTTTCCAATTTTTGGGGTGCATCTCATACTGCCGAGGATTTGAGCGTGCTGCCTCTTCCGAACTCCTCCTACTCCTCATCCTGCCTTTGGGGGAACAAAAAATAGTAATTTGGGCCTAGTCTGGGTCTCTACGTGTGAGATACATACACCTTTTGATATCATATTTTCTATTCCGCTATTCAATCTACACCTTTGGGTATAAACAATTAAATTGCGGGATAGTCTGTGTCGGTACGTGTGAGATAAACCTTTCCAATTTTTGGGGTGCATCTGATACTTCCGAGGATTTGAGGGTGCTGCCTCTTCCGAACTCCTCCTACTCCTCATCCTGCCTTTGGGGGTACAAAAAATAGTAATTTGGGCCTAGTCTGGGTCTCTACGTGTGAGATACATACACCTTTTGATATCATGTTTTCTATTCCGCTATTCAATTTAAACCTTTGGGTATAATCAATTAAAATGCGGGATAGTCTGTGTCGGTACGTGTGAGATACACCTTTCCAATTTTTGGGGTGCATCTCATACTGCCGAGGATTTGAGGGTGCTGCCTGTTCCGAACTCCTCCTACTCCTCATCCTGCCATTGGGGGTACAAAAAATAGTAATTTGGGCCTAGTCTGGGTCTCTACGTGTGAGATACATACACCTTTTGATATCATATTTTCTATTCCGCTATTCAATCTACACCTTTGGGTATAAACAATTCAATTGCGGGATAGTCTGTGTCGGTACGTGTGAGATACACCTTTCCAATTTTTGGGGTGCATCTCATAATGCCGAGGATTTGAGGGTGATACCTGTTCCGAACTCTTCCTACTCCTCATCCTGCCTTTGGGGGTACAAAAAATAGTAATTTGGGCCTAGTCTGGGTCTCTACGTGTGAGATACATACACCTTTTGATATCATAATTTCTATTCCGCTATTCAATCTACACCTTTGGGAATAAACAATTAAATTGCGGGATAGTCTGTGTCGGTACGTGTGAGATACACCTTCCCCATTTTTGGGGTGCATCTCATACTTCTGAGGATTTGAGGGTGCTGCCTGTTCCACACTCCTCCTACTCCTCATCCTGCCTTTGGGGGTACAAAAAATAGTAATTTGGGCCTAGTCTGGGTCTCTACGTGTGAGATACATACACCTTTTGATATCATGTTTTCTATTCCGCTATTCAATTTAAACCTTTGGGTATAATCAATTAAAATGCGGGATAGTCTGTGTCGGTACGTGTGAGATACACCTTTCCAATTTTTGGGGTGCATCTCATACTGCCGAGGATTTGAGCGTGCTGCCTCTTCCGAACTCCTCCTACTCCTCATCCTGCCTTTGGGGGAACAAAAAATAGTAATTTGGGCCTAGTCTGGGTCTCTACGTGTGAGATACATACACCTTTTGATATCATATTTTCTATTCCGCTATTCAATCTACACCTTTGGGTATAAACAATTAAATTGCGGGATAGTCTGTGTCGGTACGTGTGAGATAAACCTTTCCAATTTTTGGGGTGCATCTGATACTTCCGAGGATTTGAGGGTGCTGCCTCTTCCGAACTCCTCCTACTCCTTATCCTGCCTTTGGGGGTACAAAAAATAGTAATTTGGGCCTAGTCTGGGTCTCTACGTGTGAGATACATACACCTTTTGATATCATGATTTCTATTCCGCTATTCAATTCAAAGCTTTGGGTATAATCAATTAAATTGCAAGATAGTCTGTGTCGGTACGTGTGAGATACACCTTTCCAATTTTTGGGGTGCATCTCATACTGCCGAGGATTTGAGGGTGCTGCCTGTTCCGAACTCCTCCTACTCCTCATCCTGCCTTTGGGGGTACAAAAAATAGTAATTTGGGCCTAGTCTGGGTCTCTACGTGTGAGATACATACACCTTTTGATATCATATTTTCTATTCCGCTATTCAATCTACACCTTTGGGTATAAACAATTAAATTGCGGGATAGTCTGTGTCGGTACGTGTGAGATACACCTTTCCAATTTTTGGGGTGCATCTCATACTGCCGAGGATTTGAGGGTGATACCTGTTCCGAACTCTTCCTACTCCTCATCCTGCCTTTGGGGGTACAAAAAATAGTAATTTGGGCCTAGTCTGGGTCTGTACGTGTGAGATACATACACCTTTTGATATCATAATTTCTATTCCGCTATTCAATCTACACCTTTGGGTATAAACAATTAAATTGCGGGATAGTCTGTGTCGGTACGTGTGAGATAAACCTTTCCAATTTTTGGGGTGCATCTGATACTTCCGAGGATTTGAGGGTGCTGCCTGTGCGGAACTCCTCCTACTCCTCATCCTGCCTTTGGGGGTACAAAAAATAGTAATTTGGGCCTAGTCTGGGTCTCTACGTGTGAGATACATACACCTTTTGATATCATGTTTTCTATTCCGCTATTCAATTTAAAGCTTTGGGTATAATCAATTAAATTGCGGGATAGTCTGTGTCGGTACGTGTGAGATACACCTTTCCAATTTTTGGGGTGCATCTCATACTGCTGAGGATTTGAGGGTGCTGCCTGTTCCGAACTCCTCCTACTCCTCATCCTGCCTTTGGGGGTACAAAAAATAGTAATTTGGGCCTAGTCTGGGTCTCTACGTGTGAGATACATACACCTTTTGATATCATATTTTCTATTCCGCAATTCAATCTACACCTTTGGGTATAAACAATTAAATTGCGGGATAGTCTGTGTCGGTACGTGTGAGATACACCTTTCCAATTTTTGGGGTGCATCTCATACTGCCGAGGATTTAAGGGTGCTACCTGTTCCGAACTCCTCCTACTCTTCATCCTGCCTTTGAGGGTACAAAAAATAGTAATTTGGGCCTAGTCTGGGTCTCTACGTGTGAGATACATACACCTTTTGAGATCATATTTTCTATTCCGCTATTCAATCTACACCTTTGGGTATAAACAATTAAATTGCGGGATAGTCTGTGTCAGTACGTGTGAGATACACCTTTCCAATTTTTGGGGTGCATCTGATACTTCCGAGGATTTGAGGGTGCTGCCTGTTCCGAACTCCTCCTACTCCTCATCCTGCCTTTGGGGGTACAAAAAATAGTAATTTTGGCCTAGTCTGGGTCTCTACGTGTGAGATACATACACCTTTTGATATCATATTTTCTATTCCGCTATTCAATCTAATCCTTTGAGTATAAACAATTAAATTGTGGGATAGTCTGTGTCGGTACGTGTGAGATACACCTTTCCAATTTTTGGGGTGCATCTCATACTGCCGAGGATTTGAGGGTGATACCTGTTCCGAACTCTTCCTACTCCTCATCCTGCCTTTGGGGGTACAAAAAATAGTAATTTGGGCCTAGTCTGGGTCTCTACGTGTGAGATACATACACCTTTTGATATCATAATTTCTATTCCGCTATTCAATCTACACCTTTGGGAATAAACAATTAAATTGCGGGATAGTCTGTGTCGGTACGTGTGAGATACACCTTTCCCATTTTTGGGGTGCATCTCATACTTCTGAGGATTTGAGGGTGCTGCCTGTTCCACACTCCTCCTACTCCTCATCCTGCCTTTGGGGGTACAAAAAATAGTAATTTGGGCCTAGTCTGGGTCTCTACGTGTGAGATACATACACCTTTTGATATCATGTTTTCTATTCCGCTATTCAATTTAAACCTTTGGGTATAATCAATTAAATTGCGGGATAGTCTGTGTCGATACGTGTGAGATACACCTTTCCAATTTTTGGGGTGCATCTCATACTTCCGAGGATTTGAGGGTGCTGCCTGTTCTGAACTCCTCCTACTCCTCATCCTGCCTTTGGGGGTACAAAAAATTGTAATTTGGGCCTAGTCTGGGTCTCTACGTGTGAGATACATAAACCTTTTGATATAATATTTTCTATTCCACTATTCAATCTAAACCTTTGGGTATAAACAATTAAATAGCGGGATAGTCTGTGTCGGTACGTGTGAGATACACCTTTCCAATTTTTGGGGTGCATCTTATACTGCCGAGGATTTGAGGGTGCTGCCTATTCCGAACTCCTCCTACTCCTCATCCTGCCTTTGGTGGTACAAAAAATAGTAATTTGGGCCTAGTCTGGGTCTCTACGTGTGAGATACATACACCTATTGATATCATATTTTCTATTCCGCTATTCAATCTAAACCTTTGGGTATAAACAATTAAATAGCGGGATAGTCTGTGTCGGTACGTGTGAGATACACCTTTCCAATTTTTGGGGTGCATCTTATACTGCCGAGGATTTGAGGATGCTACTAATTCCGAACTCCTCCTACTCCTCATCCTGCCTTTGGGGGTACAAAAAATAGTAATTTGGGCCTAGTCTGGGTCTCTACGTGTGAGATACATACACCTATTGATATCATATTTTCTATTCCGCTATTCAATCTAAACCTTTGGGTATAAACAATTAAATTGCGGGATAGTCTGTGTCGGTACGTGTGAGATACACCTTTCCAATTTTTGGGGTGCATCTCATACTTCCGAGGATTTGAGGGTGCTGCCTGTTCTGAACTCCTCCTACTCCTCATCCTGCCTTTGGGGGTACAAAAAATTGTAATTTGGGCCTAGTCTGGGTCTCTACGTGTGAGATACATAAACCTTTTGATATAATATTTTCTATTCCACTATTCAATCTAAACCTTTGGGTATAAACAATTAAATAGCGGGATAGTCTGTGTCGGTACGTGTGAGATACACCTTTCCAATTTTTGGGGTGCATCTTATACTGCCGAGGATTTGAGGGTGCTGCCTATTCCGAACTCCTCCTACTCCTCATCCTGCCTTTGGTGGTACAAAAAATAGTAATTTGGGCCTAGTCTGGGTCTCTACGTGTGAGATACATACACCTATTGATATCATATTTTCTATTCCGCTATTCAATCTAAACCTTTGGGTATAAACAATTAAATAGCGGGATAGTCTGTGTCGGTACGTGTGAGATACACCTTTCCAATTTTTGGGGTGCATCTTATACTGCCGAGGATTTGAGGATGCTACTAATTCCGAACTCCTCCTACTCCTCATCCTGCCTTTGGGGGTACAAAAAATAGTAATTTGGGCCTTGTCTGGGTCTCTACGTGTGAGATACATACACCTTTTGATATCATATTTTCTATTCCGATATTCAATCTACACCTTAGGGTATAAACAATTAAATTGCGGGATAGTCTGTGTCAGTACGTGTGAGATACACCTTTCCAATTTTTGGGGTGCATCTGATACTTCCGAGGATTTGAGGGTGCTGCCTCTTCCGAACTCCTCCTACTCCTCATCCTACCTTTGGGGGTACAAAAAATAGAAATTTGGGCCTAGTCTGGGTCTCTACGTGTGTGATACATACACCTTTTGATATCATATTTTCTATTCCGCTATTCAATTTAAGCCTTTGGGTATAAACAATTAAATTGCGGGATAGTCTGTGTCGGTACGTGTGAGATACACCTTTCCAATTTTTGGGGTGCATCTCATACTGACGAGGATTTGAGGGTGCTGCCTCTTCCGAACTCCTCCTTCTCCTCATCCTGCCTTTGGGGGAACAAAAAATAGTAATTTGGGCCTAGTCTGGGTCTCTACGTGTGAGATACATACACCTTTTGATATCATATTTTCTATTCCGCTATTCAATCTACACCTTTGGGTATAAACAATTAAATTGCGGGATAGTCTGTGTCGGTACGTGTGAGATACACCTTTCCAATTTTTGGGGTGCATCTGATACTTCCGAGGATTTAAGGGTGCTGCCTGTGCGGAACTCCTCCTACTCCTCATCCTGCCTTTGGGGGTACAAAAAATAGTAATTTGGGCCTAGTCTGGGTCTCTACGTGTGAGATATATACACCTTTTGATATCGTGTTTTCTTTTCCGCTATTCAATTTAAACCTTTGGGTATAATCAATTAAATTGCGGGATAGTCTGTGTCGGTACGTGTGAGATACACCTTTCCAATTTTTGGGGTGCATCTCATACTGCCGAGGATTTGAGGGTGCTGCCTTTTCTGAACTCCTCCTACTCTTCATCCTGCCTTTGGGGGTACAAAAAATAGTAATTTGGGCCTAGTCTGGGTCTCTACGTGTGAGATACATACACGTTTTGATATCATATTTTCTATTCCGCTATTCAATCTACACCTTTGGGTATAAACAATTAAATTGCGGGATAGTCTGTGTCAGTACGTGTGAGATACACCTTTCCAATTTTTGGGGTGCATCTGATACTTCCGAGGATTTGAGGGTGCTGCCTTTTCCGAACTCCTCCTACTCCTCATCCTGCCTTTGGGGGTACAAAAAATAGTAATTTGGGCCTAGTCTGGGTCTCTACGTGTGAGATACATACACCTTTTGATATCAAATTTTCTATTCCGCTATTCAATCTAAACCTTTGGGTATAAACAATTAAATTGCGGGATAGTCTGTGTCGGTACGTGTGAGATACACCTTTCCAATTTTTGGGTTGCATCTCATACTGCCGAGGATTTGAGGGTGCTACCTCTTCCGAACTCCTCCTACTCCTCATCCTGCCTTTGGGGGTACAAAAAATAGTAATTTGGGCCTAGTCTGGGTCTCTACGTGTGAGATACATACACCTTTTGATATCATGTTTTCTATTCCGCTATTCAATTTAAAGCTTTGGGTATAATCAATTAAATTGCGGGATAGTCTGTGTCGGTACGTGTGAGATACACCTTTCCAATTTTTGGGGTGCATCTCATACTGCCGAGGATTTGAGGGTGCTGCCTGTTCCGAACTCCTCCTACTCCTCATCCTGCCTTTGGGGGTACAAAAAATAGTAATTTGGGCCTAGTCTGGGTCTCTACGTGTGAGATACATACACCTTTTGATATCATATTTTCTATTCCGCTATTCAATCTACACCTTTGGGTATAAACAATTAAATTGCGGGATAGTCTGTGTCGGTACGTGTGAGATACACCTTTCCAATTTTTGGGGTGCATCTCATACTGCCGAGGATTTGAGGGTGATACCTGTTCCGAACTCCTCCTACTCCTCATCCTGCCTTTGGGGGTACAAAAAATAGTAATTTGGGCCTAGTCTGGGTCTCTACGTGTGAGATACATACACCTTTTGATATCATAATTTCTATTCCGCTATTCAATCTACACCTTTGGGTATAAACAATTAAATTGCGGGATAGTCTGTGTCGGTACATGTGAGATACACCTTTCCCATTTTTGGGGTGCATCTCATACTTCCGAGGATTTGAGGGTGCTGCCTGTTCCGAACTCCTCCTACTCCTCATCCTGCCTTTGGGGGTACAAAAAATAGTAATTTGGGCCTAGTTTGGGTCTCTACGTGTGATATACATACACCTTTTGATATCATGTTTTCTATTCCGCTATTCAATTTAAACCTTTGGGTATAATCAATTAAATTGCGGGATAGTCTGTGTCGGTACGTGTGAGATACACCTTTCCAATTTTTGGGGTGCATCTCATACTGCCGAGGATTTGAGCGTGCTGTCTCTTCCGAACTCCTCCTACTCCTCATCCTGCCTTTGGGGGAACAAAAAATAGTAATTTGGGCCTAGTCTGGGTCTCTACGTGTGAGATACATACACCTTTTGATATCATATTTTCTATTCCGCTATTCAATCTACACCTTTGGGTATAAACAATTAAATTGCGGGATAGTCTGTGTCGGTACGTGTGAGATACACCTTTCCAATTTTTGGGGTGCATCTGATACTTCCGAGGATTTGAGGGTGCTGCCTGTGCGGAACTCCTCCTACTCCTCATCCTGCCTTTGGGGGTACAAAAAATAGTAATTTGGGCCTAGTCTGGGTCTCTACGTGTGAGATACATACACCTTTTGATATCATGTTTTCTATTCCGCTATTCAATTTAAAGCTTTGGGTATAATCAATTCAATTGCGGGATAGTCTGTGTCGGTACGTGTGAGATACACCTTTCCAATTTTTGGGGTGCATCTTATACTGCCGAGGATTTGAGGGTGCTGCCTGTTCCGAACTCCTCCTACTCCTCATCCTGCCTTTGGGGGTACAAAAAATAGTAATTTGGGCCTAGTCTGGGTCTCTACGTGTGAGATACATACACCTTTTGATATCATGTTTTCTATTCCGCTATTCAATTTAAAGCTTTGGGTATAATCAATTAAATTGCGGGATAGTCTGTGTCGGTACGTGTGAGATACACCTTTCCAATTTTTGGGGTGCATCTCATACTGCCGAGGATTTGAGGGTGCTGCCTGTTCCGAACTCCTCCTACTCCTCATCCTGCCTTTGGGGGTACAAAAAATAGTAATTTGGGCCTAGTCTGGGTCTCTACGTGTGAGATACATACACCTTTTGATATCATATTTTCTATTCCGCTATTCAATCTACACCTTTGGGTATAAACAATTAAATTGCGGGATAGTCTGTGTCGGTACGTGTGAGATACACCTTTCCAATTTTTGGGGTGCATCTCATACTGCCGAGGATTTGAGGGTGATACCTGTTCCGAACTCCTCCTACTCCTCATCCTGCCTTTGGGGGTACAAAAAATAGTAATTTGGGCCTAGTCTGGGTCTCTACGTGTGAGATACATACACCTTTTGATATCATAATTTCTATTCCGCTATTCAATCTACACCTTTGGGTATAAACAATTAAATTGCGGGATAGTCTGTGTCGGTACATGTGAGATACACCTTTCCCATTTTTGGGGTGCATCTCATACTTCCGAGGATTTGAGGGTGCTGCCTGTTCCGAACTCCTCCTACTCCTCATCCTGCCTTTGGGGGTACAAAAAATAGTAATTTGGGCCTAGTTTGGGTCTCTACGTGTGATATACATACACCTTTTGATATCATGTTTTCTATTCCGCTATTCAATTTAAACCTTTGGGTATAATCAATTAAATTGCGGGATAGTCTGTGTCGGTACGTGTGAGATACACCTTTCCAATTTTTGGGGTGCATCTCATACTGCCGAGGATTTGAGCGTGCTGTCTCTTCCGAACTCCTCCTACTCCTCATCCTGCCTTTGGGGGAACAAAAAATAGTAATTTGGGCCTAGTCTGGGTCTCTACGTGTGAGATACATACACCTTTTGATATCATATTTTCTATTCCGCTATTCAATCTACACCTTTGGGTATAAACAATTAAATTGCGGGATAGTCTGTGTCGGTACGTGTGAGATACACCTTTCCAATTTTTGGGGTGCATCTGATACTTCCGAGGATTTGAGGGTGCTGCCTGTGCGGAACTCCTCCTACTCCTCATCCTGCCTTTGGGGGTACAAAAAATAGTAATTTGGGCCTAGTCTGGGTCTCTACGTGTGAGATACATACACCTTTTGATATCATGTTTTCTATTCCGCTATTCAATTTAAAGCTTTGGGTATAATCAATTCAATTGCGGGATAGTCTGTGTCGGTACGTGTGAGATACACCTTTCCAATTTTTGGGGTGCATCTTATACTGCCGAGGATTTGAGGGTGCTGCCTGTTCCGAACTCCTCCTACTCCTCATCCTGCCTTTGGGGGTACAAAAAATAGTAATTTGGGCCTAGTCTGGGTCTCTACGTAATTTCTACTCCGCTATTCAATCGAAACCTTTGGGTATAAACAATTAAATTGCGGGATAGTCTGTGTCGGTACGTGTGAGATACACCTTTCCAATTTTTGGGGTGCATCTCATACTGCCGAGGATTTGAGGGTGCTGCCTGTTCCGAACTCCTCCTACTCCTCATTCTGCCTTTGGGGGTACAAAAAATAGTAATTTGGGCCTAGTCTGGGTCTCTACGTGTGAGATACATACACCTTTTGATATCATATTTTCTATTCCGCTATTCAATCTACACCTTTGGGTATAAACAATTAAATTGCGGGATAGTCTGTGTCGGTACGTGTGAGATACACCTTTCCAATTTTTGGGGTGCATCTCATACTTCTGAGGATTTGAGGGTGCTGCCTGTTCTGAACTCCTCCTACTCCTCATCCTGCCTTTGGGGGTACAAAAAATAGTAATTTGGGCCTAGTATGGGTCTCTACGTGTGAGATACATACACCTTTTGATATCATGTTTTCTATTCCGCTATTCAATTTAAACCTTTGGGTATAATCAATTAAATTGCGGGATAGTCTGTGTCGGTACGTGTGAGATACACCTTTCCAATTTTTGGGTTGCATCTCATACTGCTGAGGATTTGAGCGTGCTGCCTCTTCCGAACTCCTCCTACTCCTCATCCTGCCTTTGGGGGAATAAAAAATAGTAATTTGGGCCTAGTCTGGGTCTCTACGTGTGAGATACATACACCTTTTGATATCATATTTTCTATTCCGCTATTCAATCTACACCTTTGGGTATAAACAATTAAATTGCGGGATAGTCTGTGTCGGTACGTGTGAGATACACCTTTCCAATTTTTGGGGTGCATCTGATACTTCCGAGGATTTGAGGGTGCTGCCTGTGCGGAACTCCTCCTACTCCTCATCCTGCCTTTGGGGGTACAAAAAATAGTAATTTGGGCCTAGTCTGGGTCTCTACGTGTGAGATACATACACCTTTTGATATCATGTTTTCTATTCCGCTATTCAATTTAAAGCTTTGGGTATAATCAATTAAATTGCGGGATAGTCTGTGTCGGTACGTGTGAGATACACCTTTCCAATTTTTGGGGTGCATCTTATACTGCCGAGGATTTGAGGGTGCTGCCTGTTCCGAACTCCTCCTACTCCTCATCCTGCCTTTGGGGGTACAAAAAATAGTAATTTGGGCCTAGTCTGGGTTTCTACGTAATTTCTATTCCGCTATTTAATCTAAACCTTTGGGTATAAACAATTAAATTGCGGGATAGTCTGTGTCGGTACGTGTAAGATACACCTTTCCAATTTTTGGGGTGCATCTCATACTGCCGAGGATTTGAGGGTGCTGCCTGTTCCGAACTCCTCCTACTCCTCATCCTGCCTTTGGGGGTACAAAAAATAGTAATTTGGGCCTAGTCTGGGTCTCTACGTGTGAGATACATACACCTTTTGATATCATATTTTCGATTCCGCTATTCAATCTAAACCTTTGGGTATAAACAATTAAATTGCGGGATAGTCTGTGTCGGTACGTGTGAGATACACCTTTCCAATTTTTGGGGTGCATCTCATACTGCCGAGGATTTGAGCTTGCTGCCTCTTCCGAACTCCTCCTACTCCTCATCCTGCCTTTAAGGGAACAAAAAATAGTAATTTGGGCCTAGTCTGGGTCTCTACGTGTGAGATACATACACCTTTTGATATCATATTTTCTATTCCACTATTCAATCTACACCTTTGGGTATAAACAATTAAATTGCGGGATAGTCTGTGTCGGTACGTGTGAGATACACCTTTCCAATTTTTGGGGTGCATCTGATACTTCCGAGGATTTGAAGGTAACAGCCGGTGCCAGTCCCCCTCGGCCTTGGGGTGTTTCCTTCGGGTGCACCCCATGCTGCTATTGGGGGGGACGCCACCGGTGGTGCACGAGAGCGATCCCCTGCCCTACCATTCGTGGTTGTGGGTAGGTTCTAGGCGGTATGGCGGCGAGAGCTCCGGAAGCCCCTAATACGGTCAGGCTGGTTATTGCCGAGCCGTTGCGTAGTAACGTTGGGTTGCATTTTGTTCAGAAGGAGGTGATCGAGGAACTTTTTGGTATGCCCCGGGAGAGTATTTTTTGTGTGCAGTGCTTCCCTAGCGCCGGTTGGTATGATGTTACCTTCTGGAAAAGGGAAGACCTGCAAACATGTTTGGCTCGAAAGAACGAGAAGGCGGACGATGAGAAGCTTGAGGGCGTGACATTTTTGAGCAGCGAGACTCGCATCCGCGTTCCGGTTACAGTTCACATGTACAATCCGTTTGTTCGTGATGAGGAGATAAGAGCGTTCCTTTCAAGGTAGTGTGAATCTGTAACCTCTGGAGTCAAGCTGACCAATGTGTTTGGTACCTTTAATGGCCACAGGAAATTTTGGGCGGTTTTTAGGCCTGATGAGGGAGGTGTGGGAGGCGTACGTCACCCCCCTCAGGCGTTTTCCATTGGGAGAAACAGGGGCTATCTATGGTACCCCGGCCAGCCCTTGTTTTGCAGGCAATGTTTCTCCTTCGGTCACACGAAGGAGCAGTGTGAGACGGGCGCCACATGTCGCAACTGTTTCAAATCCACCCATGCAACAGTTGATTGCCCGGAGAGGAAACAGTGTCACATCTGCGGCAGCAAGGCTCATTTGGCCAGGCAGTGTCCATCAGTGGTGGCAATTGCAGTTGCGGAGGAGAATGCCCGTAGGTCAGATGAGGCGGAGAAGGCCACTGAGTCCAGGGAGCTGTCCTATGCGGATGTGACAGAGGGCGCGCTTTCAGCTGCAAAAAATGATGGGCCTGTGGTGCCTCTCGATGATGGTGTCACTTGCGGGGCACCGGAGGCTGTGCGTGGTCCTGACCCTAATGATGCCGGATCGAATGAGGGAGGCCTCGCTTTATTGGGAGGATGCATCCCAGAGACCGTTCTGGCTGAAGGGGAAGAGAGTGTTGGGCACAGAGTGGAGGAGGAGGAGGAAATGGAGCAGAGTACTAGCTCCTTAAAACGGAAAATGGTGGTTACAGATTCCCTCGCTCTGTCGGAGGACATTGGCTCCATCTCGAGCGATACCACTTCGCCTGAGTCAGACCTTGCCATAGACTCGGATTCCCCACCGTTTGCTAGTCCCAGTGAAGTTGCCAGTTTCCAATCTTTGGTACGTTATGTCCAAGTTACATCTCAGGGCAAACAACAGAAGGTGGAGGAGGACATGCTACAGATGTCAGGTGTGAGAGCGGAGGATGTCCCAAAAAGCCGGCTGGAAAGAGCTAGAGGGAAGTCACCCAAAAGATGACCTTTTCTGTGCCCTTTTCCTTTCCCCCAGTAGATGCAGCTGAAGGTTTCCTCACTCAACACGAGGAGTAGTGGTTCCTCTCCCAGGCGAGCTGCCATTTTTAAACTGTTGGCTAGCTATAACTGTGACATTTTTTGCCTGCAGGACTGCAACTTCTCTGAGGAGCCTGTTTCTGCCCAATGGACGCATGGAGACTCGGTGTGGTCATTAAATGGGAGTAAAAAAAATAATGGTGTTGGGATTTTGTTCAAAAATAAACAGATTAGAGTGTTAAAAAAAGTAGAGATTGAGGTGGGGCGGTGTTTATTAGTTTATTTCGAGTACCATGGGGTCGTGTGTAAAATTTTTTGTGTTTATGCACCAGTGGATAGGAGGGGGAGGGTAAGCTTGTTTGAAAAATTGGGATTATTTTTGGGAGGGAGGGAACCTACTATTATTATGGGTGATTTTAATTGTATTTTGCATAATGGGGATAGAGTGATGGGAGGGAGGGCCGGAGTTCCTGTACATAGCACGGGTGGTGGTGGTGGGGTTGACAAGTCAGGTAAGATTTTAAGGGACTTGTTAAGTGTGTTTGGCTTGGTGGATTTAGGGAAGGGTGGTGGGTTCACGTATTTTAGTGACCGTGGAACTATTCGTTCAAGAATTGACCTTTGTCTTTTGTCTAGGAATTTGGAGGCTGGATCGTTTAAAATTCAGAGGGAGCCATTTACGGATCATGGCAGAATTGAATGTGTTGTAAGTATGAAGTCGGAGGTAATGTATGGAAGGGGTGTGTGGAAATTGAATGTTGAATTGTTAGAGGATGAGGAGATTAAAAATGAATATGTGTTGTTTTTTGAGAAATGGAAGAGGAGGAAGTATGATTTTGAGTGCCTGGGGGATTGGTGGGAGTGGGTTAAAATTAATACTAAAAGGTATTTTATTAGGAAAGGGTGTGAAAGAGTAAGGAAGGAGCAAGAAATGTATGGTTGGTGGTTGAAGAGGTTGGTGTATTTGGAACAAGTAAGAGAATGGGATGTGAATGTGGACAGTGAAATTGTGGAGGCAAGAGAGAATGTGAGGAAGTTGATGGTTGCAAGAGGGAAAGGTATAATGTCACAAGCTAGGGCGGTATTAAAAGAGAAAGATGAAAAGTGTACGAGTTTTTTCTTTAAAAAAGTGTATGGTGGTAGGAGTGAAATGAGGAGTGTGGTGAAAGAGGATGGAGGGGAGGTTTATGGGAATAAGGGGATTAAGGAGGAGGTATGGAAGTTTTATCATAATTTGTTTTCTGAGAAAAGAAGGGATGTGAGTGTTGAGGAGGATGTTTTGAAGCATGTTGAGGTATGTTTGGGGGAGGATGATAGTTTTAGTCTGGGTGAGAAAGTGACTAAAGATGAAGTTGAAAGATCTCTGAAGGGGATGAAAAAGGGGAAGACCCCTGGGAGTGATGGGTTGTTAGTTGATTTTTATGTTACTTTTTGGGGCGTGATTGGAGATAGTGTGTATGATGTATGTATGGAGGTTTTGGAGGGAGGGAAGGTACCTGAGTCAATGAAGGAAAGTATTATTGTTTTATTATATAAAAAAGGGGATGTTAAAGATTTGAAGAATTGGAGACCGATCTCGCTTTTAAATACAGATTATAAGTTATTGGCGAAAGTGATTGCAAATCGGATGCGTGAAGTAGTGGACAGGTTGGTTGGGGAGGAACAGGTGTGTGCTGTGCCAGGAAGATCAATTGGGGAATGTCTGGTGTGTTTGAGGGATGTACTTTGGTTTTGTAAGGAAAGGAAGCATGAAGTGGCAGTGCTTGCTGTTGACTTTGAGAAGGCGTATGATAGAGTATCGCATGAATTTATGTTTAAAGTTTTAGAGAAAATGGGAGTGCCAGGTAGGATGATTGGTTGGATAAAGTGTTTATATAAAGGGATGGTGAGTAAAGTGCAGGTAAATGGTTGGTTGACTGAGGATGTGTGTATTAGGTCGGGTGTGAGGCAAGGTTGCCCTTTGTCACCTGTGCTGTTTGTATGTGTAATTGAACCATTACTAAGAATGATTGCTAGTGATAAGTGTATTAAGGGAGTGGAAGTGCCTGGTAGTGGGGGGAGATGTTTAAAAGTTTTTGGTTACATGGATGACGTGACGGTGGTGTGTAAGAATGTGGCTGGATTAAGGAGGGTGAAATTGTTAATAGATATTTTCTGTATGGTAAGTGGTTTTAATATTAATATGGGTAAGAGTGAGTGTAAGTTTTTTGGTGGTTGGAATGAGATGGAACAATGTGGATGGAATATATGTAAGGGGAGTGTTAAAATTTTGGGGGTGAAGTTTGATGTTGATTTATATGGGAGGGAAAGTTGGGCGGATGTGCTGGTGCGTGTAAAAAATAAATTGGATTTTTGGCCTTTAAGGACTTTATCATTAGAAGGGAAAAGCTTAATTATAAAATCCGTTATATTACCAATTTTATTGTTTTTATTTTCGGTTTTTCCTGCACCTGACAGGGTTCTAAAGCAAATTATTAAATTATGTTTTTCCTTTTTTTGGTCCTCACGTATGGAGAAATTGAAAAGAGAGAAGGTGGTGAAGAACAAGGTGAATGGTGGGAAAGGAGTAGTGGGAATTGAAAGGTTTTTGATGGTAAAGTATGTAAGTATGTGCCTGAAGGTAAGTATGAAGGAGAGTCTGGCTGGTTGCATGTTAAATTTTGCATGTGGAAGTGTGCTAAGAAAGTATGGATTGTTTGAAAGTGATTTAAGGAGACCGGTATGTTTTAATTCGCCATGGTTTTATGTGAGGATTGATAGGTGTATAAGGAGATATGGGTTGCAAGATGTATCAAGAGAGATGTGGTGTGAAGGTAAAAAAGTGATGTGTGTATTGGAAAAAAGGGAGGGGATGGAGGGAATTGGGGGAATGTCTGAGAGTAATTGTGAGAGGGTATGGCGGAATGTAAGTTGTAAGGACTTGGATAATCGACAGAAAGATATTGCTTGGATGTGTGTTCATGGTTGTTTGCCTACTAGAGAGTTTCAGAGAAGAAGGAGATTTGTTGATAGTGAGGTGTGTCCGCGGGAGGGATGTCGGAGAGTGGAAAGTGTGGTGCATGTTTTCCGGGAATGTGGTTTTGCGAAGGAAGTATGGAAAGGTATGGGTAAGATGGTGAATGGCTTAACAGGGGTTGGGTGTGTAAGTTTTGAAATGATGATGTATGGCTTGTGCAAGTTGGGGAGAATGGATGCTAGAGTATTATGGATTATTGTAAATTGTGTGAAAGAGTCTCTTTGGGATGTGAGGAATATTCTGGTATTTAAAAAAGAAGCGATTGAAGTTAAAGATTGCATTGCCATGATCCGTGGGAGGGTTTATAATTATGCATATTTTGATTGTCAAAAACTTGGTGTAAATAAAGCAAAAGAATTATGGAAATTTCACGAATGGAAGAATTGGTGTGGGTAATTTAATATCTGATGCCTTTTTTGAAATAAAGTTATCTTTTTGTGCTTTTTCTTTGGAGGGAGGGGGGGGAAGTGTGTAAATAAAGTTATTTCGTGTGCATTTTCGTTGATGTGTGAATAAAGTTATATTCTTTGGGGGGGGGAGAGTGTGTTCTATGTTTTTTTTTTGCCATGGGGAAAGTGTAGTTGCCTTTTGTTATATTAGGAATTTGGTGATGGGATAAGTAAATTGTGGTTTGGAGTGGGATGTTTTGTATGTATATTCTTGGAAAATATGTTGTTGATGATGTTGATGATGTATTTTGTTTGTTTGTTATTATGAAATTTTAAATAAAAGAATTAAAAAAAAAAATTGGTACGTGTGAGATACACCTTTCCAATTTTTGGGGTTCATCTCATACTGCCGAGGATTCGAGGGTGCTGCCTGTTCTGAACTCCTCCTACTCCTCATCCTGCCTTTGGGGGTACAAAAAATAGTAATTTGGGCCTAGTCTGTGTCTCTACGTGTGAGATACATACACCTTTTGATATCATATTTTCTATTCCGCTATTCAATCTAAACCTTTGGGTATAAACAATTAAATTGCGGGATAGTCTGTGTCGGTACGTGTGAGATGCACCTTTCCAATGTTTGGGGTGCATCTCATACTGCCGAGGATTTGAGGGTGCTGTCTGTTTCGAACTCCTCCTACTCCTCATCCTGCCTTTGGGGGTAAAAAAAATAGTAATTTGGGCCTAGTCTGGGTCTCTACGTGTGAGATACATACACCTTTTGATATCATATTTTCTATTACGCTATTCAATCTAAACCTTTGGGTATAAACAATTAAATTGCGGGATAGTCTGTGTCGGTACGTGTGAGATACACCGTTCCAATTATTGGGGTGCATCTCATACTGCCGAGGATTTGAGGTTGCTGCCTCTTCCGAACTCCTCCTACTCCTCATCCTGCCTTTGGGGGTACAAAAAATAGTAATTTGGGCCTAGTCTGTGAGATACATACACCTTTTGATATCATGTTTTCTATTCCGCTATTCAATCTAAACCTTTGGGTATAAACAATTAAATTGCGGGATAGTCTGTGTCGGTGCTTGTGAGATACACCTTTCCAATTTTTGGGGTGCATCTCATACTGCCGAGGATTTGAGGGTGCTGCCTATTCCGAACTCCTCCTACTCCTCATCCTGCCTTTGGGGGTACAAAAAATAGTAATTTGGGCCTAGTCTGGGTCTCTACGTGTGAGATACATACACCTTTTGATATCATATTTTCTATTCCGCTATTTAATCTAAAGCTTTGGGTATAAACAATTAAATTGCGGGATAGTCTGTGTCGGTACGTGTGATATACACCTTTCCAATTTTTGGGGTTCATCTCATACTGCCGAGGATTTGAGGGTGCTGCCTGTTCTGAACTCCTCCTACTCCTCATCCTGCCTTTGGGGGTACAAAAAATAGTAATTTGGGCCTAGTCTGTGTCTCTACGTGTGAGATACATACACCTTTTGATATCATATTTTCTATTCCGCTATTCAATCTAAACCTTTGGGTATAAACAATTAAATTGCGGGATAGTCTGTGTCGGTACGTGTGAGATGCACCTTTCCAATGCTTGGGGTGCATCTCATACTGCCGAGGATTTGAGGGTGCTGCCTCTTCCGAACTCCTCCTACTCCTCATCCTGCCTTTGGGGGTAAAAAAAAAAAGTAATTTGGGCCTAGTCTGGGTCTCTACGTGTGAGATACATACACCTTTTGATATCATATTTTCTATTCCGCTATTCAATCTAAACCTTTGGGTATAAACAATTAAATTGCGGGATAGTCTGTGTCGGTACGTGTGAGATACACCTTTCCAATTATTGGGGTGCATCTCATACTGCCGAGGATTTGAGGTTGCTGCCTCTTCCGAACTACTCCTACTCCTCATCCTGCCTTTGGGGGTACAAAAAATAGTAATTTGGGCCTAGTCTGTGACATACATACACCTTTTGATATCATGTTTTCTATTCCGCTATTCAATCTAAACCTTTGGGTATAAACAATTAAATTGCGGGATAGTCTGTGTCGGTGCTTGTGAGATACACCTTTCCAATTTTTGGGGTGCATCTCATACTGCCGAGGATTTGAGGGTGCTGCCTGTTCCGAACTCCTCCTACTCCTCATCCTGCCTTTGGGGGTACAAAAAATAGTAATTTGGGCCTAGTCTGGGTCTCTACGTGTGAGATACATACACCTTTTGATATCATATTTTCTATTCCGCTATTCAATCTACACCTTTGGGTATAAACAATTAAATTGCGGGATAGTCTTTGTCGGTACGTGTGAGATACACCTTTCCAATTTTTGGGGTGCATCTCATATTTCCGAGGATTTGAGGGTGCTGCCTGTTCCAAGCTCCTCCTACTCCTCATCCTGCCTTTGGGGGTACAAAAAATAGTAATTTGGGCCTAGTCTGGGTCTCTACGTGTGAGATACATACACCTTTTGATATCATATTTTCTATTCCGCTATTCAATCTACACCTTTGGGTATAAACAATTAAATTGCGGGATAGTCTGTGTCAGTACGTGTGAGATACACCTTTCCAATTTTTGGGGTGCATCTGATACTTCCGAGGATTTGAGGGTGCTGCCTGTTCCGAACTCCTCCTACTCCTCATCCTGCCTTTGGGGGTACAAAAAATAGTAATTTGGGCCTAGTCTGGGTATCTACGTGTGAGATACATACACCTTTTGATATCATATTTTCTATTCCGCTATTCAATCTAAACCTTTGGGTATAAACAATTAAATTGCGGGATATTCTGTGTCGGTACGTGTGAGATACACCTTTCCAATTTTTGGGGTGCATCTCATACTGCCGAGGATTTGAGGTTGCTGCCTGTTCCGAACTCCTCCTACTCCTCATCCTGCCTTTGGGGGTACAAAAAATAGTAATTTGGGCCTAGTCTGGGTCTCTACGTGTGAGATACATACACCTTTTGATATCATATTTTCTATTCCACTATTCAATCTACACCTTTGGGTATAAACAATTAAATTGCGGGATAGTCTGTTTCGGTACGTGTGAGATACACCTTTCCAATTTTTGGGGTGCATCTCATACTTCCGAGGATTTGAGGGTGCTGCCTGTTCCGAACTCCTCCTACTCCTCATCCTGCCTTTGTCGGTACAAAAAATAGTAATTTGGGCCTAGTCTGGGTCCCTACGTGTGAGATAAATACACCTTTTGATATCATATTTTCTATTCCGCTATTCAATCTACACCTTTGGGTTTAAACAATTAAATTGCGGGATAGTCTGTTTCGGTACGTGTGAGATACACCTTTCCAATTTTTGGGGTGCATCTCATACTTCCGAGGATTTGAGGGTGCTGCCTGTTTTGAACTCCTCCTACTCCTAATCCTGCCTTTGGGGGTACAAAAAATAGTAATTTGGGCCTAGTCTGGGTCTCTACGTGTGAGATACATACACCTTTTGATATCATATTTTCTATTCCGCTATTCAATCTAAACCTTTGGGTATAAACAATTAAATTGCGGGATAGTCTGTGTCGGTACGTGTGAGATACACCTTTCCAATTTTTGGGGTGCATCTCATACTGCCGAGGATTTGAGGGTGCTGCCTGTTCCGAACTCCTCCTACTCCTCATCCTGCCTTTGGGGGTACAAAAAATAGTAATTTGGGCCTAGTCTGGGTCTCTACGTGTGAGATACATACACCTTTTGATATCATATTTTCTATTCCGCTATTCAATCTAAACCTTTGGGTATAAACAATTAAATTGTGGGATAGTCTGTGTCGGTACGTGTGAGATACACCTTTCCAATTTTTGGGGTGCATCTCATACTGCCGAGGATTTGAGGGTGCTGCCTGTTCCGAACTCCTCCTACTCCTCATCCTGCCTTTGGGGGTACAAAAAATAGTAATTTGGGCCTAGTCTGGGTCTCTACGTGTGAGATACATACACCTTTTGATATCATATTTTCTATTCCGCTATTCAATCTACACCTTTGGGTATAAACAATTAAATTGCGGGATAGTCTGTTTCGGTACGTGTGAGATACACCTTTCCAATTTTTGGGGTGCATCTCATACTTCCGAGGATTTGAGGGTGCTGCCTGTTCCGAACTCCTCCTACTCCTAATCCTGCCTTTGGGGGTACAAAAAATAGTAATTTGGGCCTAGTCTGGGTCTCTACGTGTGAGATACATACACCTTTTGATATCATATTTTCTATTCCGCTATTCAATCTACACCTTTGGGTATAAACAATTAAATTGCGGGATAGTCTGTATCGGTACGTGTGAGATACACCTTTCCAATTTTTGGGGTGCATCTCATACTTCCGAGGATTTGAGGGTGCTGTCTGTTCCGAACTCCTCCTTCTCCTAATCCTGCCTTTGGGGGTACAAAAAATAGTAATTTGGGCCTAGTCTTGGTCTCTACGTGTGAGATACATACACCTTTTGATATCATATTTTCTATTCCGCTATTCAATCTACCCCTTTGGGTATAAACAATTAAATTGCGGGATAGTCTGTATCGGTACGTGTGAGATACACCTTTCCAATTTTTGGGGTGCATCTCATACTGCCGAGGATTTGAGGGTGCTGCCTCTTCCGAACTCCTCCTACTCCTGATTCTGCCTTTGGGGGAACAAAAAATAGTAATTTGGGCCTAGTCTGGGTCTCTACGTGTGAGATACATACACCTTTTGATATCATATTTTCTATTCCGCTATTCAATCTACACCTTTGGGTATAAACAATTAAATTGCGGGATAGTCTGTGTCGGTACGTGTGAGATACACCGTTCCAATTTTTGGGGTGCATCTGATACTTCCGAGGATTTGAGGGTGCTGCCTGTTCCGAACTCCTCCTACTCCTCATCCTGCCTTTGGGGGTACAAAAAATAGTAATTTGGGCCTAGTCTGGGTCTCTACGTGTGAGATACATACACCTTTTGATATCATATGTTCTATTCCGCTATTCAATCTAAACCTTTGGGTATAAACAATTAAATTGCGGGATAGTCTGTGTCGGTACGTGTGATATACACCTTTCCAATTTTTGGGGTGCATCTCATACTGCCAAGGATTTGAGGGTGCTGCCTGTTCCAAAGTCCTCCTACTCCTCATCCTGCCTTTGGGGGTACAAAAAATAGTAATTTGGGCCTAGTCTGGGTCTCTACGTGTGAGATACATACACCTTTTGATATCATATTTTCTATTCCGCTATTCAATCTAAACCTTTGGGTATAAACAATTAAATTGCGGGATAGTCTGTGTCGGTACGTGTGAGATACACCTTTCCAATTTTTGGGGTGCATCTCATACTGCCGAGGATTTGAGGGTGCTGCCTGTTCCGAACTCCTCCTACTCCTCATCCTGCCTTTGGGGGGTACAAAAAATAGTAATTTGGGCCTAGTCTGGGTCTCTCCATGTGAGATACATACACCTTTTGATATCATATTTTCTATTCCGCTATTCAATCTAAACCTTTGGGTATAAACAATTAAATTGCGGGATAGTCTGTGTCGGTACATGTGAGATACACCTTTCCAATTTTTGGGGTGCATCTCATACTGCCGAGGATTTGAGGGTGCTGCCTGTTCCGAACTCCTCCTACTCCTCATCCTGCCTTTGGGGGTACAAAAAATAGTAATTTGGGCCTAGTCTGTGTCTCTACGTGTGAGATACATACACCTTTTGATATCATATTTTCTATTCCGCTATTCAATCTAAACCTTTGGGTATAAACAATTAAATTGCGGGATAGTCTGTGTCGGTACGTGTGAGATACACCTTTCCAATTTTTGGGGTGCATCTCATACTGCCGAGGATTTGAGGGTGCTGCCTGTTCCGAACTCCTCCTACTCCTCATCCTGCCTTTGGGGGTACAAAAAATAGTAATTTGGGCCTAGTCTGTGTCTCTACGTGTGAGATACATACACCTTTTGATATCATATTTTCTATTCCGCTATTCAATCTAAACCTTTGGGTATAAACAATTAAATTGCGGCATAGTCTGTGTCGGTACGTGTGAGATGCACCTTTCCAATTTTTGGGGTGCATCTCATACTGCCGAGGATTTGAGGGTGCTGTCTGTTCCAAACTCCTCCTACTCCTCATCCTGCCTTTGGGGGTAAAAAAAATAGTAATTTGGGCCTAGTCTGTGTCTCTACGTGTGAGATACATACACCTTTTGATATCATATTTTCTATTCCGCTATTCAATCTAAACCTTTGGGTATAAACAATTAAATTGCGGGATAGTCTGTGTCGGTACGTGTGAGATGCACCTTTCCAATTTCTGGGGTGCATCTCATACTGCCGAGGATTTGAGGGTGCTGTCTTTTCCAAACTCCTCCTACTCCTCATCCTGCCTTTGGGGGTAAAAAAAATAGTAATTTGGGCCTTGTCTGGGTCTCTACGTGTGAGATACATACACCTTTTGATATCATATTTTCTATTCCGCTATTCAATCTAAACCTTTGGGTATAAACAATTAAATTGCGGGATAGTCTGTGTCGGTACGTGTGAGATACACCTTTCCAATTATTGGGATGCATCTCATACTGCCGAGGATTTGAGGGTGCTGCCTCTTCCGAACTCCTCCTACTCCTCATCCTGCCTTTGGGGGTAAAAAAAATAGTAATTTGGGCCTTGTCTGGGTCTCTAAGTGTGAGATACATACACCTTTTGATATCATATTTTCTATTCCGCTATTCAATCTACACCTTTGTGTATAAACAATTAAATTGCGGGATAGTCTTTGTCGGTACGTGGGAAATACACCTTTCCAATTTTTGGGGTGCATCTGATACTTCCGAGGATTTGAGGGTGCTGCCTGTTCCGAACTCCTCCTACTCCTTATCCTGCCTTTGGGGGTACAAAAAATAGTAATTTGGGCCTAGTCTGGGTCTTTACGTGTGAGATACATACACCTTTTGATATCATGTTTTCTATTCCGCTATTCAATCTAATCCTTTGGGTATAATCAATTAAATTGTGGGATAGTCTGTGTCGGTACGTGTGAGATACACCTTTCCAATTTTTGGGGTGCATCTCATACTGCCGAGGATTTGAGGGTGCTGCCTCTTCCGAACTCCTCCTACTCCTGATTCTGCCTTTGGGGAACAAAAAATAGTAATTTGGGCCCAGTCTGGGTCTCTACGTGTGAGATACATACACCTTTTGATATCATATTTTCTATTCCGCTATTCAATCTACACCTTTGGGTATAAACAATTAAATTGCGGGATAGTCTGTGTCGGTACGTGTGAGATACACCGTTCCAATTTTTGGGGTGCATCTGATACTTCCGAGGATTTGAGGGTGCTGCCTGTTCCGAACTCCTCCTACTCCTCATCCTGCCTTTGGGGGTACAAAAAATAGTAATTTGGGCCTAGTCTGGGTCTCTACGTGTGAGATACATACACCTTTTGATATCATATTTTCTATTCCGCTATTCAATCTAAACCTTTGGGTATAAACAATTAAATTGTGGGATAGTCTGTGTCGGTACGTGTGAGATGCACCTTTACAATTTTTGGGGTGCATCTCATACTGCCGAGGATTTGAGGGTGCTGTCTGTTCCAAACTCCTCCTACTCCTCATCCTGCCTTTGGGGGTAAAAAAAATAGTAATTTGGGCCTAGTCTGTGTCTCTACGTGTGAGATACATACACCTTTTGATATCATATTTTCTATTCCGCTATTCAATCTAAACCTTTGGGTATAAACAATTAAATTGCGGGATAGTCTGTGTCGGTACGTGTGAGATACACCTTTCCAATTTTTGGGGTGCATCTCATACTGCCGAGGATTTGAGGGTGCTGCCTGTTCCGAACTCCTCCTACTCCTCATCCTGCCTTTGGGGGTACAAAAAATAGTAATTTGGGCCTAGTCTGTGTCTCTACGTGTGAGATACATACACCTTTTGATATCATATTTTCTATTCCGCTATTCAATCTAAACCTTTGGGTATAAACAATTAAATTGCGGCATAGTCTGTGTCGGTACGTGTGAGATGCACCTTTCCAATTTTTGGGGTGCATCTCATACTGCCGAGGATTTGAGGGTGCTGTCTGTTCCAAACTCCTCCTACTCCTCATCCTGCCTTTGGGGGTAAAAAAAAATAGTAATTTGGGCCTAGTCTGTGTCTCTACGTGTGAGATACATACACCTTTTGATATCATATTTTCTATTCCGCTATTCAATCTAAACCTTTGGGTATAAACAATTAAATTGCGGGATAGTCTGTGTCGGTACGTGTGAGATGCACCTTTCCAATTTTTGGGGTGCATCTCATACTGCCGAGGATTTGAGGGTGCTGTCTGTTCCAAACTCCTCCTACTCCTCATCCTGCCTTTGGGGGTAAAAAAAAATAGTAATTTGGGCCTAGTCTGTGTCTCTACGTGTGAGATACATACACCTTTTGATATCATATTTTCTATTCCGCTATTCAATCTAAACCTTTGGGTATAAACAATTAAATTGCGGGATAGTCTGTGTCGGTACGTGTGAGATGCACCTTTCCAATTTTTGGGGTGCATCTCATACTGCCGAGGATTTGAGGGTGCTGTCTGTTCCAAACTCCTCCTACTCCTCATCCTGCCTTTGGGGGTAAAAAAAATAGTAATTTGGGCCTTGTCTGGGTCTATACGTGTGAGATACATACACCTTTTGATATCATATTTTCTATTCCGCTATTCAATCTAAACCTTTGGGTATAAACAATTAAATTGCGGGATAGTCTGTGTCGGTACGTGTGAGATACACCTTTCCAATTATTGGGATGCATCTCATACTGCCGAGGATTTGAGGGTGCTGCCTCTTCCGAACTCCTCCTACTCCTCATCCTGCCTTTGGGGGTAAAAAAAATAGTAATTTGGGCCTTGTCTGGGTCTCTAAGTGTGAGATGCATACACCTTTTGATATAATATTTTCTATTCCGCTATTCAATCTACACCTTTGTGTATAAACAATTAAATTGCGGGATATTCTTTGTCGGTATGTGGGAAATACACCTTTCCAATTTTTGGGGTGCATCTGATACTTCCGAGGATTTGAGGGTGCTGCCTGTTCCGAACTCCTCCTACTCCTTATCCTGCCTTTGGGGGTACAAAAAATAGTAATTTGGGCCTAGTCTGGGTCTTTACGTGTGAGATACATACACCTTTTGATATCATGTTTTCTATTCCGCTATTCAATCTAATCCTTTGGGTATAATCAATTAAATTGTGGGATAGTCTGTGTCGGTACGTGTGAGATACACCTTTCCAATTTTTGGGGTGCATCTCATACTGCCGAGGATTTGAGGGTGCTGCCTCTTCCGAACTCCTCCTACTCCTGATTCTGCCTTTGGGGGAACAAAAAATAGTAATTTGGGCCTAGTCTGGGTCTCTACGTGTGAGATACATACACCTTTTGATATCATATTTTCTATTCCGCTATTCAATCTACACCTTTGGGTATAAACAATTAAATTGCGGGATAGTCTGTGTCGGTACGTGTGAGATACACCGTTCCAATTTTTGGGGTGCATCTGATACTTCCGAGGATTTGAGGGTGCTGCCTGTTCCGAACTCCTCCTACTCCTCATCCTGCCTTTGGGGGTACAAAAAATAGTAATTTGGGCCTAGTCTGGGTCTCTACGTGTGAGATACATACACCTTTTGATATCATATTTTCTATTCCGCTATTCAATCTAAACCTTTGGGTATAAACAATTAAATTGCGGGATAGTCTGTGTCGGTACGTGTGATATACACCTTTCCAATTTTTGGGGTGCATCTCATACTGCCAAGGATTTGAGGGTGCTGCCTGTTCCGAAGTCCTCCTACTCCTCATCCTGCCTTTGGGGGTACAAAAAATAGTAATTTGGGCCTAGTCTGGGTCTCTACGTGTGAGATACATACACCTTTTGATATCATATTTTCTATTCCGCTATTCAATCTAAACCTTTGGGTATAAACAATTAAATTGCGGGATAGTCTGTGTCGGTACGTGTGAGATACACCTTTCCAATTTTTGGGGTGCATCTCATACTGCCGAGGATTTGAGGGTGCTGCCTGTTCTGAACTCCTCCTACTCCTCATCCTGCCTTTGGGGGGTACAAAAAATAGTAATTTGGGCCTAGTCTGGGTCTCTCCATGTGAGATACATACACCTTTTGATATCATATTTTCTATTCCGCTATTCAATCTAAACCTTTGGGTATAAACAATTAAATTGCGGGATAGTCTGTGTCGGTACATGTGAGATACACCTTTCCAATTTTTGGGGTGCATCTCATACTGCCGAGGATTTGAGGGTGCTGCCTGTTCCGAACTCCTCCTACTCCTCATCCTGCCTTTGGGGGTACAAAAAATAGTAATTTGGGCCTAGTCTGTGTCTCTACGTGTGAGATACATACACCTTTTGATATCATATTTTCTATTCCGCTATTCAATCTAAACCTTTGGGTATAAACAATTAAATTGCGGGATAGTCTGTGTCGGTACGTGTGAGATACACCTTTCCAATTTTTGGGGTGCATCTCATACTGCCGAGGATTTGAGGGTGCTGCCTGTTCTGAACTCCTCCTACTACCTCATCCTGCCTTTGGGGGTACAAAAAATAGTAATTTGGGCCTAGTCTGTGTCTCTACGTGTGAGATACATACACCTATTGATATCATATTTTCTATTCCGCTATTCAATCTAAACCTTTGGGTATAAACAATTAAATTGTGGGATAGTCTGTGTCGGTACGTGTGAGATGCACCTTTACAATTTTTGGGGTGCATCTCATACTGCCGAGGATTTGAGGGTGCTGTCTGTTCCAAACTCCTCCTACTCCTCATCCTGCCTTTGGGGGTAAAAAAAATAGTAATTTGGGCCTAGTCTGTGTCTCTAAGTGTGAGATACATACACCTTTTGATATCATATTTTCTATTCCGCTATTCAATCTAAACCTTTGGGTATAAACAATTAAATTGCGGGATAGTCTGTGTCGGTACGTGTGAGATGCACCTTTCCAATTTTTGGGGTGCATCTCATACTGCCGAGGATTTGAGGGTGCTGTCTGTTCCAAACTCCTCCTACTCCTCATCCTGCCTTTGGGGGTAAAAAAAATAGTAATTTGGGCCTTGTCTGGGTCTCTACGTGTGAGATACATACACCTTTTGATATCATATTTTCTATTCCGCTATTCAATCTAAACCTTTGGGTATAAACAATTAAATTGCGGGATAGTCTGTGTCGGTACGTGTGAGATACACCTTTCCATTTATTGGGATGCATCTCATACTGCCGAGGATTTGAGGGTGCTGCCTCTTCCGAACTCCTCCTACTCCTCATCCTGCCTTTGGGGGTAAAAAAAATAGTAATTTGGGCCTTGTCTGGGTCTCTAAGTGTGAGATACATACACCTTTTGATATCATATTTTCTATTCCGCTATTCAATCTACACCTTTGTGTATACACAATTAAATTGCGGGATAGTCTTTGTCGGTACGTGGGAAATACACCTTTCCAATTTTTGGGGTGCATCTGATACTTCCGAGGATTTGAGGGTGCTGCCTGTTCCGAACTCCTCCTACTCCTTATCCTGCCTTTGGGGGTACAAAAAATAGTAATTTGGGCCTAGTCTGGGTCTTTACGTGTGAGATACATACACCTTTTGATATCATGTTTTCTATTCCGCTATTCAATCTAAACCTTTGGGTATAATCAATTAAATTGTGGGATAGTCTGTGTCGGTACGTGTGAGATACACCTTTCCAATTTTTGGGGTGCATCTCATACTGCCGATGATTTGAGGGTGCTGCCTGTTCCGAACTCCTCCTACTCCTCATCCTGCCTTTGAGGGTACAAAAAATAGTAATTTGGTTCTAGTCTGGGTCTCTAAGTGTGATATACATACACCTTTTGATATCATATTTTCTATTCCGCTATTCAATCTAAACCTTTGGGTATAAACAATTAAATTGCGGGATAGTCTGTGTTGGTACGTGTGAGATACACTTTTCCACTTTTTGGGGTGCATCTGATACTTCCGAGGATTTGAGGGTGCTGCCTGTTCCGAACTCCTCCTACTCCTCATCCTGCCTTTGGGGGTACAAAAAAATAGTAATTTGGGCCTAGTCTGTGAGATACATACACCTTTTGATATCATATTTTCTATTCTGCTATTCAATCTAAACCTTTGGGTATAAACAATTAAATTGCGGGATAGTCTGTGTCGGTACGTGTGAGATACACCTTTCCAATTTTTGGGGTGCATCTCATACAGCCGAGGATTTGAGGGTGCTGCCTGTTCCGAACTCCTCCTACTCCTCATCCTGCCTTTGGGGGTACAAAAAATAGTAATTTGGGCCTAGCCTGGGTCTCTACGTGTGAGATACATACACCTTTTGATATCATATTTTCTATTCCGCTATTCAATCTACACCTTTGGGTATAAACAATTAAATTGCGTGATAGTCTGTGTCGGTACGTGTGAGATACACTTTTCCAATTTTTGGGGTGCATCTGATACTTCCGAGGATTTGAGGGTGCTGCCTGTTCCGAACTCCTCCTACTCCTAATCCTGCCTTTGGTGGTACAAAAAATTAGTAATTTGGGCCTAGTCTGGGTCCTACGTGTGAGATACATACACCTTTTGATATCATATTTTCTATTCCGCTATTCAATCTACACCTTTGGGTATAAACAATTAAATTGCGGGATAGTCTGTGTCGATACGTGTGAGATACACCTTTCCAATTTTTGGGGTGGGTATAAACAATTAAATTGAGGGATAGTCTGTGTTGGTACGTGTGAGATACACTTTTCCAATTTTTGGGGTGCATCTGATACTTCCGAGGATTTGAGGGTGCTGCCTGTTCCGAATTCCTCCTACTCCTCATCCTGCCTTTGGGGGTACAAAAAAATAGTAATTTGGGCCTAGTCTGTGAGATACATACACCTTTTGATATCATATTTTCTATTCTGCTATTCAATCTAAACCTTTGGGTATAAACAATTAAATTGCGGGATAGTCTGTGTCGGTACGTGTGAGATACACCTTTCCAATTTTTGGGGTGCATCTCATACTGCCGAGGATTTGAGGGTGCTGCCTGTTCCGAACTCCTCCTACTCCTCATCCTGCCTTTGGGGGTACAAAAAATAGTAATTTCGGCCTAGTCTGGGTCTCTACGTGTGAGATACATACACCTTTTGATATCATATTTTCTATTCCGCTATTCAATCTACACCTTTGGGTATAAACAATTAAATTGCGTGATAGTCTGTGTCGGTACGTGTGAGATACACCTTTCCAATTTTTGGGGTGCATCTGATACTTCCGAGGATTTGAGGGTGCTGCCTGTTCCGAACTCCTCCTACTCCTCATCCTGCCTTTGGGGGTACAAAAAATAGTAATCTGGGCCTAGTCTGGGTCTCTACGTGTGAGATACATACACCTTTTGATATCATGTTTTCTATTCCGCTATTCAATTTAAACCTTTGGGTATAATCAATTTAATTGCGGGATAGTCTGTGTCGGTACGTGTGAGATACACCTTTCCAATTTTTGGGGTGCATCTGATACTTCCGAGGATTTGAGGGTGCTGCCTGTTCCGAACTCCTCCTACTCCTAATCCTGCCTTTGGTGGTACAAAAAATTAGTAATTTGGGCCTAGTCTGGGTCCCTACGTGTGAGATACATACACCTTTTGATATCATATTTTCTATTCCGCTATTCAATCTACACCTTTGGGTATAAACAATTAAATTGCGGGATAGTCTGTGTCGGTACGTGTGAGATGCACCTTTACAATTTTTGGGGTGCATCTCATACTGCCGAGGATTTGAGGGTGCTGTCTGTTCCAAACTCCTCCTACTCCTCATCCTGCCTTTGGGGGTAAAAAAAATAGTAATTTGGGCCTAGTCTGTGTCTCTAAGTGTGAGATACATACACCTTTTGATATCATATTTTCTATTCCGCTATTCAATCTAAACCTTTGGGTATAAACAATTAAATTGCGGGATAGTCTGTGTCGGTACGTGTGAGATGCACCTTTCCAATTTTTGGGGTGCATCTCATACTGCCGAGGATTTGAGGGTGCTGTCTGTTCCAAACTCCTCCTACTCCTCATCCTGCCTTTGGGGGTAAAAAAAATAGTAATTTGGGCCTTGTCTGGGTCTCTACGTGTGAGATACATACACCTTTTGATATCATATTTTCTATTCCGCTATTCAATCTAAACCTTTGGGTATAAACAATTAAATTGCGGGATAGTCTATGTCGGTACGTGTGAGATACACCTTTCCATTTATTGGGATGCATCTCATACTGCCGAGGATTTGAGGGTGCTGCCTCTTCCGAACTCCTCCTACTCCTCATCCTGCCTTTGGGGGTAAAAAAAATAGTAATTTGGGCCTTGTCTGGGTCTCTAAGTGTGAGATACATACACCTTTTGATATCATATTTTCTATTCCGCTATTCAATCTACACCTTTGTGTATACACAATTAAATTGCGGGATAGTCTTTGTCGGTACGTGGGAAATACACCTTTCCAATTTTTGGGGTGCATCTGATACTTCCGAGGATTTGAGGGTGCTGCCTGTTCCGAACTCCTCCTACTCCTTATCCTGCCTTTGGGGGTACAAAAAATAGTAATTTGGGCCTAGTCTGGGTCTTTACGTGTGAGATACATACACCTTTTGATATCATGTTTTCTATTCCGCTATTCAATCTAAACCTTTTGGTATAATCAATTAAATTGTGGGATAGTCTGTGTCGGTACGTGTGAGATACACCTTTCCAATTTTTGGGGTGCATCTCATACTGCCGATGATTTGAGGGTGCTGCCTGTTCCGAACTCCTCCTACTCCTCATCCTGCCTTTGAGGGTACAAAAAATAGTAATTTGGTTCTAGTCTGGGTCTCTAAGTGTGATATACATACACCTTTTGATATCATATTTTCTATTCCGCTATTCAATCTAAACCTTTGGGTATAAACAATTAAATTGCGGGATAGTCTGTGTTGGTACGTGTGAGATACACTTTTCCACTTTTTGGGGTGCATCTGATACTTCCGAGGATTTGAGGGTGCTGCCTGTTCCGAACTCCTCCTACTCCTCATCCTGCCTTTGGGGGTACAAAAAAATAGTAATTTGGGCCTAGTCTGTGAGATACATACACCTTTTGATATCATATTTTCTATTCTGCTATTCAATCTAAACCTTTGGGTATAAACAATTAAATTGCGGGATAGTCTGTGTCGGTACGTGTGAGATACACCTTTCCAATTTTTGGGGTGCATCTCATACAGCCGAGGATTTGAGGGTGCTGCCTGTTCCGAACTCCTCCTACTCCTCATCCTGCCTTTGGGGGTACAAAAAATAGTAATTTGGGCCTAGCCTGGGTCTCTACGTGTGAGATACATACACCTTTTGATATCATATTTTCTATTCCGCTATTCAATCTACACCTTTGGGTATAAACAATTAAATTGCGTGATAGTCTGTGTCGGTACGTGTGAGATACACTTTTCCAATTTTTGGGGTGCATCTGATACTTCCGAGGATTTGAGGGTGCTGCCTGTTCCGAACTCCTCCTACTCCTAATCCTGCCTTTGGTGGTACAAAAAATTAGTAATTTGGGCCTAGTCTGGGTCCTACGTGTGAGATACATACACCTTTTGATATCATATTTTCTATTCCGCTATTCAATCTACACCTTTGGGTATAAACAATTAAATTGCGGGATAGTCTGTGTCGATACGTGTGAGATACACCTTTCCAATTTTTGGGGTGGGTATAAACAATTAAATTGAGGGATAGTCTGTGTTGGTACGTGTGAGATACACTTTTCCAATTTTTGGGGTGCATCTGATACTTCCGAGGATTTGAGGGTGCTGCCTGTTCCGAATTCCTCCTACTCCTCATCCTGCCTTTGGGGGTACAAAAAAATAGTAATTTGGGCCTAGTCTGTGAGATACATACACCTTTTGATATCATATTTTCTATTCTGCTATTCAATCTAAACCTTTGGGTATAAACAATTAAATTGCGGGATAGTCTGTGTCGGTACGTGTGAGATACACCTTTCCAATTTTTGGGGTGCATCTCATACTGCCGAGGATTTGAGGGTGCTGCCTGTTCCGAACTCCTCCTACTCCTCATCCTGCCTTTGGGGGTACAAAAAATAGTAATTTCGGCCTAGTCTGGGTCTCTACGTGTGAGATACATACACCTTTTGATATCATATTTTCTATTCCGCTATTCAATCTACACCTTTGGGTATAAACAATTAAATTGCGTGATAGTCTGTGTCGGTACGTGTGAGATACACCTTTCCAATTTTTGGGGTGCATCTGATACTTCCGAGGATTTGAGGGTGCTGCCTGTTCCGAACTCCTCCTACTCCTCATCCTGCCTTTGGGGGTACAAAAAATAGTAATCTGGGCCTAGTCTGGGTCTCTACGTGTGAGATACATACACCTTTTGATATCATGTTTTCTATTCCGCTATTCAATTTAAACCTTTGAGTATAATCAATTTAATTGCGGGATAGTCTGTGTCGGTACGTGTGAGATACACCTTTCCAATTTTTGGGGTGCATCTGATACTTCCGAGGATTTGAGGGTGCTGCCTGTTCCGAACTCCTCCTACTCCTAATCCTGCCTTTGGTGGTACAAAAAATTAGTAATTTGGGCCTAGTCTGGGTCCCTACGTGTGAGATACATACACCTTTTGATATCATATTTTCTATTCCGCTATTCAATCTACACCTTTGGGTATAAACAATTAAATTGCGGGATAGTCTGTGTCGGTACATGTGAGATACACCTGTCCAATTTTTGGGGTGCATCTCATACTTCCGAGGATTTGAGGGTGCTGCCTGTTACGAACTCCTCCTACTCCTCATCCTGCCTTTGGGGGTACAAAAAATAGTAATTTGGGCCTAGTCTGGGTCTCTCCGTGTGAGATACATACACCTTTTGATATCATGTTTTCTATTCCGCTTTTCAATCTAAACCATTGGGTATAAACAATTAAATTGCGGGATAGTCTGTGTCGGTACATGTGAGATACACCTTTCCAATTTTTGGGGTGCATCTCATACTGCCGAGGATTTGAGGGTGCTGCCTGTTCCGAACTCCTCCTACTCCTCATCCTGCCTTTGGGGGTACAAAAAATAGTAATTTGGGCCTAGTCTGGGTCTCTACGTGTGAGATACATACACCTTTTGATATCATATTTTCTATTCCGCTATTCAATCTACACCTTTGGGTATAAACAATTAAATTGCGGGACAGTCTGTGTCGGGACGTGTGAGATACACCTTTCCAATTTTTGGGGTGCATCTCATACTTCCGAGGATTTGAGGGTGCTGCCTGTTCCGAACTCCTCCTACTCCACATCCTGCCTTTGGGGGTACAAAAAATAGTAATTTGGGCCTAGTCTGGGTCTCTACATGTGAGATACATACACCTTTTGATATAATATTTTCTATTCCGCTATTCAATCTAAACCTTTGGGTATAAACAATTAAATTGCGGGATAGTCTGTGTCGGTACGTGTGAGATACACCTTTCCAATTTTTGGGGTGCATCTCATACTGCCGAGGATTTGAGGGTGCTGCCTGTTCCGAACTCCTCCTACTCCTCATCCTGCCTTTGGGAGTACAAAAAATAGTAATTTGGGCCTAGTCTGGGTCTCTACGTGTGAGATACATACACCTTTTGATATCATATTTTCTATTCCGCTATTCAATCTACACCTTTGGGTATAAACAATTAAATTGCGGGATAGTCTGTGTCGGTACGTGTGAGATACACCTTTCCAATTTTTGGGGTGCATCTCATACTGCCGAGGATTTGAGGGTGCTGCCTGTTCCGAACTCCTCCTACTCCTCATCCTGCCTTTGGGAGTACAAAAAATAGTAATTTGGGCCTAGTCTGGGTCTCTACGTGTGAGATACATACACCTTTTGATATCATATTTTCTATTCCGCTATTCAATCTACACCTTTGGGTATAAACAATTAAATTGCGGGATAGTCTGTGTCGGTACGTGTGAGATACACCTTTCCAATTTTTGGGGTGCATCTCATACTTCCGAGGATTTGAGGGTGCTGCCTATTCCGAACTCCTCCTACTCCTTATCCTGCCTTTGGGGATACAAAAAATAGTAAGTTTGGCCTAGCCTGGGTCTCTACGTGTGAGATACATACTCCTTTTGATATCATATTTTCTATTCCGCTATTCAATCTAAGCCTTTGTGTATAAACAATTAAATTGCGGGATAGTCTGTGTCGGTACGTGTGAGATACACCTTTCCAATTTTTGGGGTGCATCTCATACTGCCAAGGATTTGAGGGTGCTGCCTGTTCTGAACTTCTCCTACTCCTCATCCTGCCTTTGGGGGTACAAAAAATAGTAATTTGGGCCTAGTCTGGGTCTCTACGTGTGAGATACATACACCTTTTGATATCATATTTTCTATTCCGCTATTCAATCTACACCTTTGGGTATAAACAATTAAATTGTGGGATAGTCTGTGTCGGTACGTGTGAGATACACCTTTCCAATTTTTGGGGTGCATCTCATACTTCCGAGGATTTGAGGGTGCTGCCTGTTCCGAACTCCTCCTACTCCTCATCCTGCCTTTGGGGGTACAAAAAATAGTAATTTGGGCCTAGTCTGGGTTTCTACGTGTGAGATACATACACCTTTTGATATCATATTTTCTATTCCGCTATTCAATCTACACCTTTGGGTATAAACAATTAAATTGCGTGATAGTCTGTGTCGGTACGTGTGAGATACACTTTTCCAATTTTTGGGGTGCATCTGATACTTCCGAGGATTTGAGGGTGCTGCCTGTTCCGAACTCCTCCTACTCCTAATCCTGCCTTTGGTGGTACAAAAAATTAGTAATTTGGGCCTAGTCTGGGTCCCTACGTGTGAGATACATACACCTTTTGATATCATATTTTCTATTCCGCTATTCAATCTACACCTTTGGGTATAAACAATTAAATTGCGGGATAGTCTGTGTCGGTACGTGTGAGATACACCTTTCCAATTTTTGGGGTGGGTATAAACAATTAAATTGCGGGATAGTCTGTGTTGGTACGTGTGAGATACACTTTTCCAATTTTTGGGGTGCATCTGATACTTCCGAGGATTTGAGGGTGCTGCCTGTTCCGAACTCCTCCTACTCCTCATCCTGCCTTTGGGGGTACAAAAAAATAGTAATTTGGGCCTAGTCTGTGAGATACATACACCTTTTGATATCATATTTTCTATTCTGCTATTCAATCTAAACCTTTGGGTATAAACAATTAAATTGCGGGATAGTCTGTGTCGGTACGTGTGAGATACATCTTTCCAATTTTTGGGGTGCATCTCATACTGCCGAGGATTTGAGGGTGCTGCCTGTTCCGAACTCCTCCTACTCCTCATCCTGCCTTTGGGGGTACAAAAAATAGTAATTTCGGCCTAGTCTGGGTCTCTACGTGTGAGATACATACACCTTTTGATATCATATTTTCTATTCCGCTATTCAATCTACACCTTTGGGTATAAACAATTAAATTGCGTGATAGTCTGTGTCGGTACGTGTGAGATACACCTTTCCAATTTTTGGGGTGCATCTGATACTTCCGAGGATTTGAGGGTGCTGCCTGTTCCGAACTCCTCCTACTCCTCATCCTGCCTTTGGGGGTACAAAAAATAGTAATTTGGGCCTAGTCTGGGTCTCTCCGTGTGAGATACATACACCTTTTGATATCATGTTTTCTATTCCGCTTTTCAATCTAAACCATTGGGTATAAACAATTAAATTGCGGGATAGTCTGTGTCGGTACATGTGAGATACACCTTTCCAATTTTTGGGGTGCATCTCATACTGCCGAGGATTTGAGGGTGCTGCCTGTTCCGAACTCCTCCTACTCCTCATCCTGCCTTTGGGGGTACAAAAAATAGTAATTTGGGCCTAGTCTGGGTCTCTACGTGTGAGATACATACACCTTTTGATATCATATTTTCTATTCCGCTATTCAATCTACACCTTTGGGTATAAACAATTAAATTGCGGGACAGTCTGTGTCGGGACGTGTGAGATACACCTTTCCAATTTTTGGGGTGCATCTCATACTTCCGAGGATTTGAGGGTGCTGCCTGTTCCGAACTCCTCCTACTCCACATCCTGCCTTTGGGGGTACAAAAAATAGTAATTTGGGCCTAGTCTGGGTCTCTACATGTGAGATACATACACCTTTTGATATAATATTTTCTATTCCGCTATTCAATCTAAACCTTTGGGTATAAACAATTAAATTGCGGGATAGTCTGTGTCGGTACGTGTGAGATACACCTTTCCAATTTTTGGGGTGCATCTCATACTGCCAAGGATTTGAGGGTGCTGCCTGTTCCGAACTCCTCCTACTCCTCATCCTGCCTTTGGGAGTACAAAAAATAGTAATTTGGGCCTAGTCTGGGTCTCTACGTGTGAGATACATACACCTTTTGATATCATATTTTCTATTCCGCTATTCAATCTACACCTTTGGGTATAAACAATTAAATTGCGGGATAGTCTGTGTCGGTACGTGTGAGATACACCTTTCCAATTTTTGGGGTGCATCTCATACTGCCGAGGATTTAAGGGTGCTGCCTGTTCCGAACTCCTCCTACTCCTCATCCTGCCTTTGGGGGGTACAAAAAATAGTAATTTGGGCCTAGTCTGGGTCTCTACGTGTGAGATACATACACCTTTTGATATCATATTTTCTATTCCGCTATTCAATCTACACCTTTGGGTATAAACAATTAAATTGCGGGATAGTCTGTGTCGGTACGTGTGAGATACACCTTTCCAATTTTTGGGGTGCATCTCATACTTCCGAGGATTTGAGGGTGCTGCCTATTCCGAACTCCTCCTACTCCTTATCCTGCCTTTGGGGATACAAAAAATAGTAAGTTTGGCCTAGCCTGGGTCTCTACGTGTGAGATACATACTCCTTTTGATATCATATTTTCTATTCCGCTATTCAATCTAAGCCTTTGTGTATAAACAATTAAATTGCGGGATAGTCTGTGTCGGTACGTGTGAGATACACCTTTCCAATTTTTGGGGTGCATCTCATACTGCCAAGGATTTGAGGGTGCTGCCTGTTCCAAACTTCTCCTACTCCTCATCCTGCCTTTGGGGGTACAAAAAATAGTAATTTGGGCCTAGTCTGGGTCTCTACGTGTGAGATACATACACCTTTTGATATCATATTTTCTATTCCGCTATTCAATCTACACCTTTGGGTATAAACAATTAAATTGCGGGATAGTCTGTGTCGGTACGTGTGAGATACACCTTTCCAATTTTTGGGGTGCATCTCATACTGCCGAGGATTTAAGGGTGCTGCCTGTTCCGAACTCCTCCTACTCCTCATCCTGCCTTTGGGGGGTACAAAAAATAGTAATTTGGGCCTAGTCTGGGTCTCTACGTGTGAGATACATACACCTTTTGATATCATATTTTCTATTCCGCTATTCAATCTACACCTTTGGGTATAAACAATTAAATTGCGGGATAGTCTGTGTCGGTACGTGTGAGATACACCTTTCCAATTTTTGGGGTGCATCTCATACTTCCGAGGATTTGAGGGTGCTGCCTATTCCGAACTCCTCCTACTCCTTATCCTGCCTTTGGGGATACAAAAAATAGTAAGTTTGGCCTAGCCTGGGTCTCTACGTGTGAGATACATACTCCTTTTGATATCATATTTTCTATTCCGCTATTCAATCTAAGCCTTTGTGTATAAACAATTAAATTGCGGGATAGTCTGTGTCGGTACGTGTGAGATACACCTTTCCAATTTTTGGGGTGCATCTCATACTGCCAAGGATTTGAGGGTGCTGCCTGTTCCAAACTTCTCCTACTCCTCATCCTGCCTTTGGGGGTACAAAAAATAGTAATTTGGGCCTAGTCTGGGTCTCTACGTGTGAGATACATACACCTTTTGATATCATATTTTCTATTCCGCTATTCAATCTACACCTTTGGGTATAAACAATTAAATTGTGGGATAGTCTGTGTCGGTACGTGTGAGATACACCTTTCCAATTTTTGGGGTGCATCTCATACTTCCGAGGATTTGAGGGTGCTGCCTGTTCCGAACTCCTCCTACTCCTCATCCTGCCTTTGGGGGTACAAAAAATAGTAATTTGGGCCTAGTCTGGGTTTCTACGTGTGAGATACATACACCTTTTGATATCATATTTTCTATTCCGCTATTCAATCTACACCTTTGGGTATAAACAATTAAATTGCGTGATAGTCTGTGTCGGTACGTGTGAGATACACTTTTCCAATTTTTGGGGTGCATCTGATACTTCCGAGGATTTGAGGGTGCTGCCTGTTCCGAACTCCTCCTACTCCTAATCCTGCCTTTGGTGGTACAAAAAATTAGTAATTTGGGCCTAGTCTGGGTCCCTACGTGTGAGATACATACACCTTTTGATATCATATTTTCTATTCCGCTATTCAATCTACACCTTTGGGTATAAACAATTAAATTGCGGGATAGTCTGTGTCGGTACGTGTGAGATACACCTTTCCAATTTTTGGGGTGGGTATAAACAATTAAATTGCGGGATAGTCTGTGTTGGTACGTGTGAGATACACTTTTCCAATTTTTGGGGTGCATCTGATACTTCCGAGGATTTGAGGGTGCTGCCTGTTCCGAACTCCTCCTACTCCTCATCCTGCCTTTGGGGGTACAAAAAAATAGTAATTTGGGCCTAGTCTGTGAGATACATACACCTTTTGATATCATATTTTCTATTCTGCTATTCAATCTAAACCTTTGGGTATAAACAATTAAATTGCGGGATAGTCTGTGTCGGTACGTGTGAGATACATCTTTCCAATTTTTGGGGTGCATCTCATACTGCCGAGGATTTGAGGGTGCTGCCTGTTCCGAACTCCTCCTACTCCTCATCCTGCCTTTGGGGGTACAAAAAATAGTAATTTCGGCCTAGTCTGGGTCTCTACGTGTGAGATACATACACCTTTTGATATCATATTTTCTATTCCGCTATTCAATCTACACCTTTGGGTATAAACAATTAAATTGCGTGATAGTCTGTGTCGGTACGTGTGAGATACACCTTTCCAATTTTTGGGGTGCATCTGATACTTCCAAGGATTTGAGGGTGCTGCCTGTTCCGAACTCCTCCTACTCCTCATCCTGCCTTTGGGGGTACAAAAAATAGTAATCTGGGCCTAGTCTGGGTCTCTACGTGTGAGATACATACACCTTTTGATATCATGTTTTCTATTCCGCTATTCAATTTAAACCTTTGGGTATAATCAATTTAATTGCGGGATAGTCTGTGTCGGTACGTGTGAGATACACCTTTCCAATTTTTGGGGTGCATCTGATACTTCCGAGGATTTGAGGGTGCTGCCTGTTCCGAACTCCTCCTACTCCTAATCCTGCCTTTGGTGGTACAAAAAATTAGTAATTTGGGCCTAGTCTGGGTCCCTACGTGTGAGATACATACACCTTTTGATATCATATTTTCTATTCCGCTATTCAATCTACACCTTTGGGTATAAACAATTAAATTGCGTGATAGTCTGTGTCGGTACGTGTGAGATACACCTTTCCAATTTTTGGGGTGCATCTCATACTGCCGAGGATTTGAGGGTGCTGCCTCTTCCGAACTCCTCCTACTCCTGATTCTGCCTTTGGGGGAACAAAAAATAGTAATTTGGGCCTAGTCTGGGTCTCTACGTGTGAGATACATACACCTTTTGATATCATATTTTCTATTTCGCTATTCAATCTACACCTTTGGGTATAAACAATTAAATTGCGTGATAGTCTGTGTCGGTACGTGTGAGATACACCTTTCCAATTTTTGGGGTGCATCTCATACTGCCGAGGATTTGAGGGTGCTGCCTCTTCCGAACTCCTCCTACTCCTGATTCTGCCTTTGGGGGAACAAAAAATAGTAATTTGGGCCTAGTCTGGGTCTCTACGTGTGAGATACATACACCTTTTGATATCATATTTTCTATTCCGCTATTCAATCTAAACCTTTGGGTATAAACAATTAAATTGCGGGATAGTCTGTGTCGGTACGTGTGAGATACACCTTTCCAATTTTTGGGGTGCATCTCATACTGCCGAGGATTTGAGGGTGCTGCCTGTTCCGAACTTCTCCTACTCCTCATCCTGCCTTTGGGGGGTACAAAAAATCGTAATTTGGGCCTAGTCTGGGTCTCTACGTGTGAGATACATACACCTTTTGATATCATATTTTCTATTCCGCTATTCAATCTACACCTTTGGGTATAAACAATTAAATTGCGGGATAGTCTGTGTCGGTACGTGTGAGATACACCTTTCCAATTTTTGGGGTGCATCTCATACTGCCGAGGATTTGAGGGTCCTGCCTGTTCCAAAGTCCTCCTACTCCTCATCCTGCCTTTGGGGGTACAAAAAATATTAATTTGGGCCTAGTCTGGGTCTCTACGTGTGAGATACATACACCTTTTGATATCATATTTTATATTACGCTATTCAATCTAAACCTTTGGGTATAAACAATTAAATTGCGGGATAGTCTGTGTCGGTACGTGTGAGATACACCTTTCCAATTTTTGGGGTGCATCTCATACTGCCGAGGATTTGAGGGTGCTGCCTGTTCCGAACTCCTCCTACTCCTCATCCTGCCTTTGGGGGTACAAAAAATAGTAATTTGGGCCTAGTCTGGGTCTCTCCGTGTGAGATACATACACCTTTTGATATCATGTTTTCTATTCCGCTATTCAATCTAAACCTTTGGGTATAAACAATTAAATTGCGGGATAGTCTGTGTCGGTACATGTGAGATACACCTTTCCAATTTTTGGGGTGCATCTCATACTGCCGAGGATTTGAGGGTGCTGCCTCTTCCGAACTCCTCCTACTCCTGATTCTGCCTTTGGGGGAACAAAAAATAGTAATTTGGGCCTAGTCTGGGTCTCTACGTGTGAGATACATACACCTTTTGATATCATAATTTCTATTCCGCTATTCAATCTACACCTTTGGGTATAAACAATTAAATTGCGTGATAGTCTGTGTCGGTACGTGTGAGATACACCTTTCCAATTTTTGGGGTGCATCTCATACTGCCGAGGATTTGAGGGTGCTGCCTCTTCCGAACTCCTCCTACTCCTGATTCTGCCTTTGGGGGAACAAAAAATAGTAATTTGGGCCTAGTCTGGGTCTCTACGTGTGAGATACATACACCTTTTGATATCATATTTTCTATTCCGCTATTCAATCTAAACCTTTGGGTATAAACAATTAAATTGCGGGATAGTCTGTGTCGGTACGTGTGAGATACACCTTTCCAATTTTTGGGGTGCATCTCATACTGCCGAGGATTTGAGGGTGCTGCCTGTTCCGAACTTCTCCTACTCCTCATCCTGCCTTTGGGGGGTACAAAAAATCGTAATTTGGGCCTAGTCTGGGTCTCTACGTGTGAGATACATACACCTTTTGATATCATATTTTCTATTCCGCTATTCAATCTACACCTTTGGGTATAAACAATTAAATTGCGGGATAGTCTGTGTCGGTACGTGTGAGATACACCTTTCCAATTTTTGGGGTGCATCTCATACTGCCGAGGATTTGAGGGTGCTGCCTGTTCCGAACTCCTCCTACTCCTCATCCTGCCTTTGGGAGTACAAAAAATAGTAATTTGGGCCTAGTCTGGGTCTCTACGTGTGAGATACATACACCTTTTGATATCATATTTTCTATTCCGCTATTCAATCTACACCTTTGGGTATAAACAATTAAATTGCGGGATAGTCTGTGTCGGTACGTGTGAGATACACCTTTCCAATTTTTGGGGTGCATCTCATACTGCCGAGGATTTGAGGGTGCTGCCTGTTCCGAACTCCTCCTACTCCTCATCCTGCCTTTGGGGGGTACAAAAAATAGTAATTTGGGCCTAGTCTGGGTCTCTACGTGTGAGATACATACACCTTTTGATATCATATTTTCTATTCCGCTATTCAATCTACACCTTTGGGTATAAACAATTAAATTGTGGGATAGTCTGTGTCGGTACGTGTGAGATACACCTTTCCAATTTTTGGGGTGCATCTCATACTGCCGAGGATTTGAGGGTGCTGCCTGTTCCGAACTCCTCCTACTCCTCATCCTGCCTTTGGGGGTACAAAAAATAGTAATTTGGGCCTAGTCTGGGTCTCTACGTATGAGATACATACACCTTTTGATATCATATTTTCTATTCCGCTATTCAATCTACACCTTTGGGTATAAACAATTAAATTGTGGGACAGTCTGTGTCGGGACGTGTGAGATACACCTTTCCAATTTTTGGGGTGCATCTCATACTTCCGAGGATTTGAGGGTGCTGCCTGTTCCGAACTCCTCCTACTCCACATCCTGCCTTTGGGGGTACAAAAAATAGTAATTTGGGCCTAGTCTGGGTCTCTACATGTGAGATACATACACCTTTTGATATAATATTTTCTATTCCGCTATTCAATCTAAACCTTTGGGTATAAACAATTAAATTGCAGGATAGTCTGTGTCCGTACGTGTGAGATACACCTTTCCAATTTTTGGGGTGCATCTCATACTGCCGAGGATTTGAGGGTGCTGCCTGTTCCGAACTCCTCCTACTCCTCATCCTGCCTTTGGGAGTACAAAAAATAGTAATTTGGGCCTAGTCTGGGTCTCTACGTGTGAGATACATACACCTTTTGATATCATATTTTCTATTCCGCTATTCAATCTACACCTTTGGGTATAAACAATTAAATTGCGGGATAGTCTGTGTCGGTACGTGTGAGATACACCTTTCCAATTTTTGGGGTGCATCTCATACTGCCGAGGATTTGAGGGTGCTGCCTGTTCCGAACTCCTCCTACTCCTCATCCTGCCTTTGGGGGGTACAAAAAATAGTAATTTGGGCCTAGTCTGGGTCTCTACGTGTGAGATACATACACCTTTTGATATCATATTTTCTATTCCGCTATTCAATCTACACCTTTGGGTATAAACAATTAAATTGTGGGATAGTCTGTGTCGGTACGTGTGAGATACACCTTTCCAATTTTTGGGGTGCATCTCATACTTCCGAGGATTTGAGGGTGCTGCCTGTTCCGAACTCCTGCTACTCCTCATCCTGCCTTTGGGGGTACAAAAAATAGTAATTTGGGCCTAGTCTGGGTCTCTACGTGTGAGATACATACACCTTTTGATATCATATTTTCTATTCCTGGGGAGTATAGCTGGGTGCCACAAAGGGGGTCTTTACAATAGGGTGCTTAGATATTATGTGGTGTACCAGATATAAAAAGAAAATATACCGAACATATATTAGAGTAAAAAAGGCAAAATATAACTTTATTGTGAACAACAATAAAAAATATACTGTGATTAAAGAAATCACAGTGTATTGTACAAAATTAAATTATATCACACCGACAATAAACAGCCATATAATTTCATACAAATATAGTCATACATATATTCTCCTAACACAAGGGTAAATGATGTGTATACTTTTATACCCAGTTGCATCCACAATGGATGGTCTTTGTGCAGGAGGCATGGTAGCCCACAACAATTAACCCAACATGTTTCGCAGCACTACCGCCGCTTCTTCAGGGGTATCTTTGAGGGTATCACATAAATATATTTGTCATGAAAGAAATGTAATAATAAGCTAAGATGATAAAGAAAAGAAAAATGAAATTAGTACAAAATCATGGTATACATATTTATAATAGCTTATATAATTGATGATATAATGTCAGAGCTTGTTCAAAATAATAACTATAGTAAACAAAAAATTATGTAATGTCCATGACACAGAGGTAGCGAAAGTAATATACACTATCCTACCTGTTTGGCATGCAATAGAGCACGCTGTAGTAGGAAGTACGACCACAAGGCCAGAGGGAAACCCCCCGGGGGCGGACACAGGAGACCGACCACAGATAGGGCATAAAAATGCAACTGAAGAAAAGTATGATCTAAAAGTTGAAAAAGAAAAATAAAAAATGTGCTTTTAATTTCATGTATAGCCATCCCATGTCTCACCTAGAAAGGGGAGACAGGAAGGGCACCTAGTGTTTTCAGCTTAGGCCGTAGCTCGTGGAGCTATGGTGGTTCCAAAAAGGGGGTTCTTACCTCAGTAATGCCCGGCCATGTATATGGGCGGGGACTGGGTAGAAGGAGAAAGTGGATCAAATAAAAGATCCCCAACAATGTTTCCTAGAAGAAACAAATATAAGATAATATATATCTAATATGTATCAACCAGGAGAAGTAATCTGGGATATTTAGGCAGATACATGTATCATATTATCTAGAGATTAAACTAATCATCCTTAACGAGGATCTAAGCCATTAGGTTGGGCTTACCCCTCGATGTAGATGTTACCGATAGAGGAATAAAATAATAAGAGCACAAGGCACCAGCATTACGTGATAACAGAATAAAGATCGCGTCCAGTCCCCGCACATTGCGGTGATGGACGCCAAGTTGCCGCTATTTATGTGTCCGGATAACTCCACCCGGGTGACGCACAGGACGTGCGTCTTGACGAACATCCGGGCTGACGTCAGGGATGCGCGCGCACCTCGCGCATGCGCATCAGCCGAAGGCCGGTCAACATCCAAAAGTCGTCCGCGGGAGCCATGGGAGTGGCCACCGCGAACGTGTAGAGGAGGGGCAAGCCAAACGACATACCAACATCAGTCCCCCGAAAGGGGGGAGGGGCAGTACCTGATGTCATGTGCCTGCCAATGGGGGAGCCCAAAGTAGTCGCATCAGAGGAGAGCAATCAAATAGCCCGTATTTGAACCTACAAAAACAGGAAAACCAGAGGGGAAAGTGTATACCGCTGGACATTGTGTCATGGACACGCAAATTTGTTACTAAAAAAGAGGAATTTATAAACAACTGTAAAGTTACAGAGAAATAAAGATCAATAATATTGGTAAACTTCATTAATAGGAAAAACCACAACAAATAAAATATACATCAACAACTTGCAAAATGTATAATCATATTAAGAAAAGAAAAAATTAATTAGTACATATATAGTGCACCACTATATATCGACAGCCCATTTGTCCATGGGGTATTTGAACTCCCCAGGAGGCTGAGACTGGTATAAATTGATGGATGGAGATGTCGCATGGATATGCTGGTGAAGTTGGACAGGGGGAGGACATGATCAATAGACAAACAGCAAGTAAGGACAATAATGACGGAGAGGAAAGGGAAGGGAAAAAAGGGGGGGGAAAAGAAGGAAAAGGAAAATGAAGAAAAAGAATAGAATAACTATACAAAAAGGGGGGAAGTAGACACAATTCAGTATGCATGACCTATAAAAATGCCTTATAAGAATGAGCTTCATTTAATCCTGGAAGTATAGTGGCGTTTAGCCTTTCTATCCAGAGGGTTTCACGCTGTAATATTTTCTGATCCCAGTTGCCCCCTCTGGGATCAGGGGGAATGATTTCCAGTACCCTGAATTTAACAACTGAGTTATCAAAGCTATGATGTAGCCCTATGTGTCTGGTAACCGGGGTGAGGATTTCCCCCCCCCCCCGGAGTGGTATATGTGGTCCCCCACTCGTTGGCCTAATTGTCTGATCATTTTGCCAACGTAGAAGGCGGAACACTGACATGTCATAAGGTATATCACACCCCGGGTCGCACAGTCTGCGGATCCCCGCAGTTTGTGAGAAGAGCCATTGGGTAACTGTGTAATCGGACCCTCCTCGATCCAGGGGCAGCGAGAGCAGCCACCACATCGGTATGTGCCTAGCCTGCCCACGGGTCGAGGTCTGTCCACAGTATAATGGCTTTTAATCAACAAATCTCTAAGAGATGTGGCTCGTCTGAACACAATCTCAGCGTATTCCTTGACATATTTGCCAAGAGTATTTTCCTCTTTGAGCAGATGCCAATGTCTCTGGAATATAGCTCTAAGTTGCTGATGATTATTGGAGAACTGGGTAATTATTTTTACAGTTGGATTAGAGTCTGTTTACTTTTTACGTTGTAACACATCGTCTCTAGCCAATTCCTTGGCCTTGTTAAAGGCTTTTCTCAGAATTGTACGAGAATATCCCCTTAAGAGCAATCTTTGTTGTAATTTTTTGGCTTCCCGAAGGAAGTCTTTTTCCAGAGAGCAGTTTCTCCTTATGCGCAAGTATTGCGCAAAGGGAATACTGTTCTTTAATGGGACCGGATGCGCACTGGAAGCATGCAGTAGCATGTTTCCTGCACTCGGTTTTCTGTACAGGCTCGTAGTGATATATCCGCTAATATCCTTCCTGATTTCAATATCCAAAAACACAATATGTTCTGGATGAAAAGTATAAGTAAATTTTAGGTTGAAATCATTCACATTAAGTGAACATAACATTTCCTCTAATTCGGCTTGAGAACCTGTCCAAATTAGGAACAAGTCGTCAATGTAACGAAACCAATATTTTACCTTTGTCAACCAAGATGCATAGGTGTCGCAAGAGGAAACGTGCTTCTCCCACCCCCCCAGGAATAAATTTGCATAGGAGGGGGCACAGCACGTTCCCATTGCGACACCCTGCTGTTGTAAATATGTGGTTTCCATGAACGTGAAAAAGTTATGCGTTAGAATAAATCTAAGGAGGGATAAAACGAAATCACTATGAGGCCATGTACGTTGGTGTTGACCATAAAGAAATGATCCAACCTGCCGGATTCCCTCCTCGTGCGGTATACTCGAGTACAAGGCCTCGATATCCACCGCCACGAGGAGGGCATCCGGGGGTACCTGGACACCATTGATACGTCTGAGTAGGTCAGGGGTGTCTTGAATGAAAGACGGTAGGGATTGGACAAAGGGACGCAAGAAAAAATCAACATATTTGCTTGCGTTTTCTGAGATTGACCCAATCCCAGACACAATGGGTCTACCAGGGGGTTTTTGAGAGTTCTTATGTATTTTCGGCAGGGAGTACATTGTTGGAGTCCTAGGATGTTTAATTATGATGAAGTCATGTACATCTTTATCAGTGATTCCAGATGAAAAGGCTTCAAAACATAAGTTTTTTAATTCATTTTGAAAATTTATAGTTAAGTCAGGGTGAATGGGAGTATACCATTGATGATTCCTCAAAATATCGAGGCACATCTCTCGATATTGGTCGTGCGTCATTATGACCACATTGCCCCCCTTATCAGAGGGCTTTATGACATAATGAGGGTTTTTTTGTAAATGCTGAAGAGCTATATTTTGCGATGCAGTAAGGTTTTCAGATGTGGATGACCAACGGGCTCTTTTTAAGTCTCTTATTGTCTCACAGACAAAAGACCAGACCTGAGGGCAAATAGTCAGGTCAGGGAATTTAAGGGATTTAGGTTTAAAAGGTTTTTTTGGAAGACTCAATGGGACATCAGGTCCATCGGGAGAGGGCGGGGGATCCACAGGATCGACCGACCCCTCCTCATAGAGGAGCATGAGGTCCCTCAGGGCCCGAAATTCCTCCATAGTATAATTTTTAAGTTGTTCCGTGAGTTCCAGTTCAAGTCTTTTCTGTTGTCTATTATCATCGAACATAAATTTATAGGTCAAATTTCGAGCAAACAGATAGACGTCCTTGATAGTGTCAAAGACGTCTATCTGTTGTGTTGGGCAAAAGCCCAAGCCTAGCTGTAGCACCTCAACCTGGTCGGGTGTGAGTGGGAATTGGGTGAGATTTATAATATTAAATGCATCAGAGTGATTGTCTAAGGGGCTGTGATGTTGTTGGAACTTTGGGTGACAAAACCTGTTAGTTTGGTCTGTTTCTTGGTAGTTCTTGGTCGGTCTCCTGTGTCCGCCCCCGGGGGGTTTCCCTCTGGCCTTGTGGTCGTACTTCCTACTACAGCGTGCTCTATTGCATGCCGAACAGGTAGGATAGTGTATATTACTTTCGCTACCTCTGTGTCATGGACATTACATAATTTTTTGTTTACTATAGTTATTATTTTGAACAAGCTCTGACATTATATCATCAATTATATAAGCTATTATATATATATGTATAACATGATTTTGTACTAATTTCATTTTTCTTTTCTTTATCATCTTAGCTTATTATTACATTTCTTTCATGACAAATATATTTATGTGATACCCTCAAAGATACCCCTGAAGAAGCGGCGGTAGTGCTGCGAAACATGTTGGGTTAATTATTGTGGGCTACCACGCCTCCTGCACAAAGACCATCCATTGTGGATGCAACTGGGTATAAAAGTATACACATCATTTACCCTTGTGTTAGGAGAATATATGTATGACTATATTTGTATGAAATTATATGGCTGTTTATTGTCGGTGTGATATAATTTAATTTTGTACAATACACTGTGATTTCTTTAATCACAGTATATTTTTTATTGTTGTTCACAATAAAGTTATATTTTGCCTTTTTTACTCTAATATATGTTCGGTATATTTTCTTTTTATATCTGGTACACCACATAATATCTAAGCACCCTATTGTAAAGTCCCCCTTTGTGGCACCCACCTATACTCCCCAGTATAACTTCTCACACTAAAATATTCAATAGGGACGTGGTGCTTTCCAAATTACTTCAAACTTATAGAGATAGTCCTCTGTTTATATTTTCTATTCCGCTATTCAATCGAAACATTTGGGTATAAACAATTAAATTGTGGGATAGTCTGTGTCGGTACGTGTGAGATACACCTTTCTAATTTTTGGGGTGCATCTCATACTGCCGAGGATTTGAGGGTGCTGCCTGTTCCGAATTCCTCCTACTCCTCATCCTGCCTTTGGGGGTACAAAAAATAGTAATTTGGGCCTAGTCTGGGTCTCTACGTGTGAGATACATACACCTTTTGATATCATATTTTCTATTCCGCTATTCAAACTACACCTTTGGGTATAAATAATTAAATTGCGGGATAGTCTGTGTCGGTACATGTGAGATACACCTTTCCAATTTTTGGGGTGCATCTCATACTTCCGAGGATTTGAGTGTGCTGCCTGTTCCGAACTCCTCCTCCTCATCCTGCCTTTGCGGTTACAAAAAATAGTAATTTGGGCCTAGTCTGGGTCTCTACGTGTGAGATACATACACCTTTTGATATCATATTTTCTATTCTGCTATTCAATCTAAACCTTTGGGTATAAACAATTAAATTGCGGGATAGTCTGTGTCGGTACGTGTGAGATACACCTTTCCAATTTTTGGGGCGCATCTCATACTTCCGAGGATTTGAGGGTGCTGCCTGTTCCGAACTCCTCCTACTCCTCATCCTGCTTTGGGGGTACAAAAAGTAGTAATCGGGGCCTAGTCTAGTTCTGTACGTGTGAGATACATACACCTTGTTTTTGATAATATTTTCTATTCCGCTATTTAATCTACACCTTTGGGTATAAACAATTACATTGCGGGATAGTCTGTGTCGGTACGTGTGATATTCACCTTTCCAATTTTTGGGGTGCATCTCATACTGCCGAGAATTTGAGGGTGCTGCCTGTTCCGAACTCCTCCTACTCCTCATCCTGCCTTTGGGGGTAAAAAAAATAGTAATTTGGGCCTAGTCTGGGTCTCTACATGTGAGATACATACACCTTTTGATATCATATTTTCTATTCCGCTATTCAATCTAAAATTTTGGGTATAAACAATTAAATTGCGGGATAGTCTGTGTTGGTACGTGTGAGATACACCTTTCCAATTATTGGGGTGCATCTCATACTGCCGAGGATTTGAGGGTGCTGCCTCTTCCGAACTCCTCCTACTCCTCATCCTGCCTTTGGGGGAACAAAAAATAGTAATTTGGGCCTAGTCTGGGTCTCTACGTGTGAGATACATACACCTTTTGATATCATATTTTCTATTCCGCTATTCAATCTACACCTTTGGGTATAAATAATTAAATTGCGGGATAGTCTGTGTCGGTACATGTGAGATACACCTTTCCAATTTTTGGGGTGCATCTCATACTTCCGAGGATTTGAGTGTGCTGCCTGTTCCGAACTCCTCCTAATCATCCTGCCTTTGCGGGTACAAAAAATAGTAATTTGGGCCTAGTCTGGGTCTCTACGTGTGAGATACATACACCTTTTGATATCATATTTTCTATTCCGCTATTCAATCTACACCTTTGGGTATAAACAATTAAATTGCGGGATAGTCTGTGTCGGTACGTGTGAGATACACCTTTCCAATTTTTGGGGTGCATCTCATACTTCCGAGGATTTGAGGGTGCTGCCTGTTCCGAACTCCTCCTACTCCTCATCCTGCCTTTGGGGGTACAAAAAATAGTAATTTGGGCCTAGTCTGGGTCTCTACGTGTGAGATACATACACCTTTTGATATCATATTTTCTATTCCGCTATTCAATCTACACCTTTGGGTATAAACAATTAAATTGCGGGGTAGTTTGTGTTGGTACGTGTGAAATACACCTTTCCAATTTTTGGGGTGCATCTCATACTTCTGAGGATTTGAGGGTGCTGCCTGTTCTGAACTCCTCCTACTCTTCATCCTGCCTTTGGGGGTACAAAAAATAGTAATTTGGGCCTAGTCTGGGTCTCTACGTGTGAGATACATACACCTTTTGATATCATATTTTCTATTCTGCTATTCAATCTAAACCTTTGGGTATAAACAATCAAATTGCGGGATAGTCTGTGTCGGTACGTGTGAGATACACCTTTCCAATTTTTGGGGCGCATCTCATACTTCCGAGGATTTGAGGGTGCTGCCTGTTCTGAACTCCTCCTACTCCTCATCCTGCTTTGGGGGTACAAAAAGTAGTAATCGGGGCCTAGTCTGGTTCTGTACGTGTGAGATATATACACTTTTTTTGATAATATTTTCTATTCCGCTATTTAATCTACACCTTTGGGTATAAACAATTAAATTGCGGGATAGTCTGTGTCGGTACATGTGAGATACACATTTCCAATTTTTGGGGTGCATCTCATACTTCCGAGGATTTGAGTGTGCTGCCTGTTCCGAACTCCTCCTCCTCATCCTTCCTTTGCGGGTACAAAAAATAGTAATTTGGGCCTAGTCTGGGTCTCTACGTGTGAGATACATACACCTTTTGATATCATATTTTCTATTCTGCTATTCAATCTACACCTTTGGGTATAAACAATTAAATTGCGGGATAGTCTGTGTCGGTACGTGTGAGATACACCTTTCCAATTTTTGGGGTGCATCTCATACTGCCGAGGATTTGAGGGTGCTGCCTGTTCCGAACTCCTCCTACTCCTCATCCTGCCTTTGGGGGTACAAAAAATAGTAATTTGGGCGTAGTCTGGGTCTCTACGTGTGAGATACATACACCTTTTGATATCATATTTTCTATTCTGCTATTCAATCTAAACCTTTGGGTATAAACAATTAAATTGCGGGATAGTCTGTGTCGGTACGTGTGAGATACACCTTTCCAATTTTTGGGGTGCATCTCATACTTCCGAGGATTTGAGGGTGCTGCCTGTTCCGAACTCCTACTACTCCTCATCCTGCCTTTGGGGGTACAAAAAATAGTAATTTGGGCGTAGTCTGGGTCTCTACGTGTGAGATACATACACCTTTTGATATCATATTTTCTATTCTGCTATTCAATCTAAACCTTTGGGTATAAACAATTCAATTGCGGGATAGTCTGTGTCGGTACGTGTGAGATACACCTTTCCAATTTTTGGGGTGCATCTCATACTTCCGAGGATTTGAGGGTGCTGCCTGTTCCGAACTCCTCCTACTCCTAATCCAGCCTTTGGGGGTACAAAAATAGTAATTTGGGCCTAGTCTGGGTCTCTACGTGTGAGATACATATACCTTTTGATATCATATTTTCTATTCCGCTATTCAATCTACACCTTTGGGTATAAACAATTAAATTGCGGGATAGTCTGTGTCGGTACGTGTGAGATACACCTTTCCAATTTTTGGGGTGCATCTCATACTTGCGAGGATTTGAGGGTGCTGCCTGTTCCGAACTCCTCCTACTCCTCATCCTGCCTTTGGGGGTACAAAAAAATAGTAATTTTGGCCTAGTCTGTGAGATACATACACCTTTTGATATCATGTTTTCTATTCCGCAATTCAATCTAAACCTTTGGGTATAAAAAATTAAATTGCGGGATAGTCTGTGTCGGTGCGTGTGAGATGCACCTTTCCAATTTTTGGGGTGCATCTCATACTGCCGAGGATTTGAGGGTGCTGCCTGTTCCGAACTCCTCCTACTCCTCATCCTGCCTTTGGGGGTACAAAAAATAGTAATTTGGGCCTAGTCTGGGTCTCTACGTGTGAGATACATACACCTTTTGATATCATATTTTCTATTCCGCTATTTAATCTAAACCTTTGGGTATAAACAATTAAATTGCGGGATAGTCTGTGTCGGTACGTGTGAGATACACCTTTCCAATTTTTGGGGTGCATCTCATACTGCCGAGGATTTGAGGGTGCTGCCTGTTCCGAACTCCTCCTACTCCTCATCCTGCCTTTGGGGGTACAAAAAATAGTAATTTGGTCCTAGTCTGGGTCTCTACGTGTGAGATACATACACCTTTTGATATCATATTTTCTATTCCGCTATTCAATCTAAACCTTTGGGTATAAACAATTAAATTGCGGGATAGTCTGTGTCGGTACGTGTGAGATACACCTTTCCAATTTTTGGGGTGCATCTGATACTTCCGAGGATTTGAGGGTGCTGCCTGTTTCGAACTCCTCCTACTCCTCATCCTGCCTTTGGGGGTACAAAAAAATAGTAATTTGGGCCTAGTCTGTGAGATACATACACCTTTTGATATCATGTTTTCTATTCCGCTATTCAATCTAAACCTTTGGGTATAAACAATTAAATTGCGGGATAGTCTGAGTCTGTGCATGTGAGATACACCTTTCCAATTTTTGGGGTGCATCTCATACTGCCGAGGATTTGAGGGTGCTGCCTGTTCCGAACTCCTCCTACTCCTCATCCTGCCTTTGGGGGTACAAAAAAATAGTAATTTGGGCCTAGTCTGTGAGATACATACACTTTTTGATATCATGTTTTCTATTCCGCAATTCAATCTAAACCTTTGGGTATAAACAATTAAATTGCGGGATAGTCTGTGTCGGTGCGTGTGAGATACACCTTTCCAATTATTGGGGTGCATCTCATACTGCCGAGGATTTGAGTGTGCTGCCTGTTCCGAACTCCTCCTCCTCATCCTTCCTTTGCGGGTACAAAAAATAGTAATTTGGGCCTAGTCTGGGTCTCTACGTGTGAGATACATACACCTTTTGATATCATATTTTCTATTCTGCTATTCAATCTACACCTTTGGGTATAAACAATTAAATTGCGGGATAGTCTGTGTCGGTACGTGTGAGATACACCTTTCCAATTTTTGGGGTGCATCTGATACTTCCGAGGATTTGGGGGTGCTGCCTGTTCCGAACTCCTCCTACTCCTCATCCTGCCTTTGGGGGTACAAAAAATAGTAATCTGGGTCTAGTCTGGGTCTCTACGTGTGAGATACATACACCTTTTGATATCATGTTTTCTATTCCGCTATTCAATTTAAACCTTTGGGTATAATCAATTAAATTGCGGGATAGTCTGTGTCGGTACGTGTGAGATACACCGTTCCAATTTTTGGGGTGCATCTCATACTGCCGAGGATTTGAGGGTGCTGCCTGTTCCGAACTCCTCCTACTCCTCATCCTGCCTTTGGGGGTACAAAAAATAGTAATTTGGGTGTAGTCTGGGTCTCTACGTGTGAGATACATACACCTTTTGATATCATATTTTCTATTCTGCTATTCAATCTAAACCTTTGGGTATAAACAATTAAATTGCGGGATAGTCTGTGTCGGTACGTGTGAGATACACCTTTCCAATTTTTGGGGTGCATCTCATACTTCCGAGGATTTGAGGGTGCTGCCTGTTCCGAACTCCTACTACTCCTCATCCTGCCTTTGGGGGTACAAAAAATAGTAATTTGGGCGTAGTCTGGGTCTCTACGTGTGAGATACATACACCTTTTGATATCATATTTTCTATTCTGCTATTCAATCTAAACCTTTGGGTATAAACAATTAAATTGCGGGATAGTCTGTGTCGGTACGTGTGAGATACACCTTTCCAATTTTTGGGGTGCATCTCATACTTCCGAGGATTTGAGGGTGCTGCCTGTTCCGAACTCCTCCTACTCCTAATCCAGCCTTTGGGGGTACAAAAATAGTAATTTGGGCTTAGTCTGGGTCTCTACGTGTGAGATACATATACCTTTTGATATCATATTTTCTATTCCGCTATTCAATCTACACCTTTGGGTATAAACAATTAAATTGCGGGATAGTCTGTGTCGGTACGTGTGAGATACACCTTTCCAATTTTTGGGGTGCATCTCATACTTGCGAGGATTTGAGGGTGCTGCCTGTTCCGAACTCCTCCTACTCCTCATCCTGCCTTTGGGGGTACAAAAAAATAGTAATTTGGGCCTAGTCTGTGAGATACATACACCTTTTGATATCATGTTTTCTATTCCGCAATTCAATCTAAACCTTTGGGTATAAAAAATTAAATTGCGGGATAGTCTGTGTCGGTGCGTGTGAGATGCACCTTTCCAATTTTTGGGGTGCATCTCATACTGCCGAGGATTTGAGGGTGCTGCCTGTTCCGAACTCCTCCTACTCCTCATCCTGCCTTTGGGGGTACAAAAAATAGTAATTTGGGCCTAGTCTGGGTCTCTACGTGTGAGATACATACACCTTTTGATATCATATTTTCTATTCCGCTATTTAATCTAAACCTTTGGGTATAAACAATTAAATTGCGGGATAGTCTGTGTCGGTACGTGTGAGATACACCTTTCCAATTTTTGGGGTGCATCTCATACTGCCGAGGATTTGAGGGTGCTGCCTGTTCCGAACTCCTCCTACTCCTCATCCTGCCTTTGGGGGTACAAAAAATAGTAATTTGGGCCTAGTCTGGGTCTCTACGTGTGAGATACATACACCTTTTGATATCATATTTTCTATTCCGCTATTCAATCTAAACCTTTGGGTATAAACAATTAAATTGCGGGATAGTCTGTGTCGGTACGTGTGAGATACACCTTTCCGATTTTTGGGGTGCATCTGATACTTCCGAGGATTTGAGGGTGCTGCCTGTTTCGAACTCCTCCTACTCCTCATCCTGCCTTGGGGGGTACAAAAAAAATAGTAATTTGGGCCTAGTCTGAGAGATACATACACCTTTTGATATCATGTTTTCTATTCCGCTATTCAATCTAAACCTTTGGGTATAAACAATTAAATTGCGGGATAGTCTGAGTCTGTGCATGTGAGATACACCTTTCCAATTTTTGGGGTGCATCTCATACTGCCGAGGATTTGAGGGTGCTGCCTGTTCCGAACTCCTCCTACTCCTCATCCTGCCTTTGGGGGTACAAAAAAATAGTAATTTGGGCCTAGTCTGTGAGATACATACACTTTTTGATATCATGTTTTCTATTCCGCAATTCAATCTAAACCTTTGGGTATAAACAATTAAATTGCGGAATAGTCTGTGTCGGTGCGTGTGAGATACACCTTTCCAATTATTGGGGTGCATCTCATACTGCCGAGGATTTGAGGGTGCTGCCTGTTCCGAACACCTCCTACTTCTCATCCTGCCTTTGGGGGTACAAAAAATAGTAATTTGGGCCTAGTCTGGGTCTCTACGTGTGAGATACATACACCTTTTGATATCATATTTTCTATTCCGCTATTTAATCTAAACCTTTGGGTATAAACAATTAAATTGCGGGATAGTCTGTGTCGGTACGTGTGATATACACCTTTCCAATTTTTGGGGTGCATCTCATACTGCCGAGGATTTGAGGGTGCTGTCTGTTCTGAACTCCTCCTACTCCTCATCCTTCCTTTGGGGGTACAAAAAATAGTAATTTGGGCCTAGTCTGGGTCTCTACGTGTGAGATACATACACCTTTTGATATCATATTTTCTATTCCGCTATTCAGTCTAAACCTTTGGGTATAAACAATTAAATTGCGGGATAGTCTGTGTCGGTACGTGTGAGATACACCTTTCCAATTTTTGGGGTGCATCTGATATTTCCGAGGATTTGAGGGTGCTGCCTGTTCCGAACTCCTCCTACTCCTCATCCTGCCTTTGGGGGTACAAAAAAATAGTAATTTGGGCCTAGTCTGTGAGATACATACACCTTTTGATATCATGTTTTCTATTCCGCTATTCAATCTAAACCTTTGGGTATAAACAATTAAATTGCGGGATAGTCTGTGTCGGTGCGTGTGAGATACACCTTTCCAATTTTTGGGGTGCATCTCATACTGCCGAGGATTTGAGGGTGCTGCCTGTTCCGAACTCCTCCTACTCCTCATCCTGCCTTTGGGGGTACAAAAAATAGTAATTTGGGCCTAGTCTGGGTCTCTACGTGTGAGATACATACACCTTTTGATATCATATTTTCTATTCCGCTATTCAATCTACACCTTTGGGTATAAACAATTAAATTGCGGGATAGTCTGTATCGGTACGTGTGAGATACACCTTTCCAATTTTTGGGGTGCATCTCATACTGCCGAGGATTTGAGGGTGCTGCCTCTTCCGAACTCCTCCTACTCCTCATCCTGCCTTTGGGGGAACAAAAAATAGTAATTTGGGCCTAGTCTGGGTCTCTACGTGTGAGATACATACACCTTTTGATATCATATTTTCTATTCCGCTATTCAATCTACACCTTTGTGTATAAACAATTAAATTGCGGGATAGTCTTTGTCGGTACGTGGGAGATACACCTTTCCAATTTTTGGGGTGCATCTGATACTTCCGAGGATTTGAGGGTGCTGCCTGTTCCGAACTCCTCCTACTCCTCATCCTGCCTTTGAGGGTACAAAAAATAGTAATTTGGTCCTAGTCTGGGTCTCTACGTGTGAGATACATACACCTTTTGATATCATATTTTCTATTCCGCTATTCAATCTAAACCTTTGGGTATAAACATTTAAATTGCGGGATAGTCTGTGTCGGTACGTGTGAGATACACCTTTCCTACTTTTGGGGTGCATCTGATACTTCCGAGGATTTGAGGGTGCTGCCTGTTCCGAACTCCTCCTACTCCTCATCCTGCCTTTGGGGATACAAAAAAATAGTAATTTGGGCCTAGTCTGTGAGATACATACACCTTTTGATATCATGTTTTCTATTCCGCTATTCAATCTAAACCTTTGGGTATAAGCAATTAAATTGCGGGATAGTCTGTGTCGGTGCGTGTGAGATACACCTTTCCAATTTTTGGGGTGCATCTCATACTGCCGAGGATTTGAGGGTGCTGCCTCTTCCGAACTCCTCCTACTCCTCATCCTGCCTTTGGGGGTACAAAAAATAGTAATTTGGGCCTAGTCTGGGTCTCTACGTGTGAGATACATACACCTTTTGATATCATATTTTCTATTCTGCTATTCAATCTAAACCTTTGGGTATAAACAATTAAATTGCGGGATAGTCTGTGTCGGTACGTGTGAGATACACCTTTCCAATTTTTGGGGTGCATCTCATACTGCCGAGGATTTGAGGGTGCTGCCTGTTCCGAACTCCTCCTACTCCTCATCCTGCCTTTGGGGGTACAAAAAATAGTAATTTGGGCCTAGTCTGGGTCTCTACGTGTAAGATACATACACCTTTTGATATCATATTTTCTATTCCGCTATTCAATCTACACCTTTGGGTATAAACAATTAAATTGCGGGATAGCCTGTGTCGGTACGTGTGAGATACACCTTTCCAATTTTTGGGGTGCATCTCATACTGCCGAGGATTTGAGGGTGCTGCCTGTTCCGAACTCCTCCTACTCCGCATCCTGCCTTTGGGGGTACAAAAAATAGTAATTTGGGCCTAGTCTGGGTCCCTACGTGTGAGATACATACACCTTTTGATATCATATTTTCTATTCTGCTATTCAATCTACACCTTTTTGTATAAACAATTAAATTGCGGGATAGTCTGTGTCGGTACGTGTGAGATACACCTTTCCAATTTTTGGGGTGCATCTCATACTGCCGAGGATTTGAGGGTGCTGCCTGTTCCGAACTCCTCCTACTCCTCATCCTGCCTTTGGGGGTACAAAAAATAGTAATTTGGGCCTAGTCTGGGTCTCTGCGTGTGAGATACATACACCTTTTCATATCATATTTTCTATTCCGCTATTTAATCTAAACCTTTGGGTATAAACAATTAAATTGCAGGATAGTCTGTGTCGGTACGTGTGATATACACCTTTCCAATTTTTGGGGTGCATCTCATACTGCCGAGGATTTGAGGGTGCTGCCTGTTCCGAACTCCTCCTACTCCTCATCCTGCCTTTGGGGGTACAAAAAATAGTAATTTGGGCATAGTCTGGGTCTCTACGTGTGAGATACATACACCTTTTGATATCATATTTTCTATTCCGCTATTCAATCTACACCTTTGGGTATAAACAATTAAATTGCGGGATAGTCTGTGCCGGTACGTGTGAGATACACCTTTTCAATTTTTGGGGTGCATCTCATACTGCCGAGGATTTGAGGGTGCTGCCTGTTCCGAACTCCTCTTACTCCTCATCCTGCCTTTGGGGGGTACAAAAAATAGTAATTTGGGCCTAGTCTGGGTCTCTACGTGTGAGATACATACACCTTTTGATATCATATTTTCTATTCCGCTATTCAATCTACACCTTTGGGTATAAACAATTAAATTGCGGGATAGTCTGTGTCGGTACGTGTGAGATACACCTTTCCAATTTTTGGGGTGCATCTCATACTTCCGAGGATTTGAGGGTGCTGCCTATTCCGAACTCCTCCTACTCCTCATCCTGCCTTTGGGGGTTCAAAAAATAGTAATTTGGGCCTAGTAACGTGTGAGATACATACACCTTTTGATATCATATCATATTTGATATCATATTTTCTATTCCGCTATTCAATCTAAACCTTTGGGTATAAACTATTAAATTGCGGGATAATCTGTGTCGGTACGTGTGAGATACACCTTTCCAATTTTTGGGGTGCATCTCATACTGCCGAGGATTTGAGGGTGCTGCCTGTTCCGAACTCCTCCTACTCCTCATCCTGCCTTTGGTGGTACAAAAAATAGTAATTTGGGCCTAGTCTGGGTCTCTACGTGTGAGATACATACACCTTTTGATATCATATTTTCTATTCCGCTATTCAATCTACACCTTTGGGTATAAACAATTAAATTGCGGGATAGTCTGTGTCGGTACGTGTGAGATACACCTTTCCAATTTTTGGGGTGCATCTCATACTTCCGAGGATTTGAGGGTGCTGCCTGTTCCGAACTCCTCCTACTCCTCATCCTGCCTTTGGGGGTACAAAAAATTGTAATTTGGGCCTAGTCTGGGTCTCTAGCTAGTGTTGAGCGAACACGGACTGTATTATTCGTGTTCGTACCGAATAATTGGATTTTTTTTACCCGAACACGGACACGGACACTTTACTGTATGTTCGGGTAAAAATCCGTGTTCGGTCGTTTTATTTCCGGGTTTTGCATGCTTTGGCGCTCTTTTCATGGCGGGCTTTCAACAGCCAATCAACAATCGTTTAACTGGTGTGCCTTAAGCCATCCCAGCCATGCCTGCAAATGTCTTAGTAGCTGTGATTGGCCGTCTGAAGCATGTGACCAAGTCTTTATAAGTTCGAGGCAGCCGCCGCAGCAGCGTCATTCTGCTGCTTAGCTAAGGGACAGAGCACACATCAATGTGCTGGCTGCTGATTAGGGAAAGATAGGCAGGAAAAAACCATTTGTGTCCGGATAGAATTGAGGGACAGGTCGGAGTGTTTAGGCAGGGCGAGTTGTAGGCATTTTAGGGATAGAGTCTGCTGAATTATAGGGTCAGTGTCTTCTACAAACTACAATCGATATTGCTGTGTGGGGGGTGGGGTGAATCTGCACTCAATCCTGATCTACGATCTCTTCTCAATCCTGTTAGGGACAGAGTCTGCTGAATTTTAGGGAAACTGTGTTCTACAAACTACAATCGATATTGCTGTGTGGTGTGGGATTGGAGATAGGCAGGTGTCAGTGATCCACATCCATTTTTCTGTGTGTGAGCTGCAGTGAACACAATCTTTTTGGGCTGCAGTGAACACAATCTTTTTGGGCTGCAGTGAACACAATCTTTTTGGGCTGCAGTGAACACAATCTTTTTGGGCTGCAGTGAACACAATCTTTTTGGGGTGCAGTGAACAAAATCTTTTTGGGGTGCAGTGAACACAATCCTTTTTGGTGTGCAGTGAACACAATCTTTGTGGGGTGCAGTGAACAAAATCCTTTGTGGGGTGCAGTGAACACAATCTTTTTGGGGTGCAGTGAACAAAATCCTTTTTGGGGTGCAGTGAACAACATCCTTTTTGGGGTGCAGTGAACACAATCTTTTTGGGGTGCAGTGAACAAAATCCTTTGTGGGGTGCAGTGAACACAATCTTTTTGGGGTGCAGTGAACACAATCTTTTTGGGGTGGAGTGAACAACATCCTTTTTGGGGTGCAGTGAACAAAATCCTTTTTGGGGTGCAGTGAACAAAATCATTTTTGGGGTGCAGTGAACACAATCTTTTTGGGGTGCAGTGAACACAATCTTTGTGGGGTGCAGTGAACACAATCTTTTTGGGGTGGAGTGAACAACATCCTTTTTGGGGTGCAGTGAACAACATCCTTTTTGGGGTGCAGTGAACACAATCTTTTTGGGGTGCAGTGAACACAATCTTTGTGGGGTACAGTGAACAGAATCTTTGTGGGGTGCAGTGAACACAATCTTTGGGGGGTACAGTGAACACAATCTTTTTGGGGTGCAGTGAACACAATCTTTGTGGGATGCAGTGAACACAATCTTTTTGGGGTGGAGTGAACAAAATCATTTTTGGGGTGCAGTGAACAACATCCTTTTTGGGGTGCAGTGATCAAAATCCTTTTTGGGGTGCAGTGAACACAATCTTTTTGGGGTGCAGTGAACAAAATCCTTTGTGGGGTGCAGTGAACAGAATCTTTGTGGGGTGCAGTGAACACAATCTTTGGGGGGGTACAGTGAACACAATCTTTTTGGGGTGCAGTGAACACAATCTTTGTGGGGTACAGTGAACAGAATCTTTGTGGGGTGCAGTGAACACAATCTTTGGGGGGTACAGTGAACACAATCTTTTTGGGGTGCAGTGAACACAATCTTTGGGGGGTACAGTGAACACAATCTTTTTGGGGTGCAGTGAACACAATCTTTGTGGGGTGCAGTGAACACAATCTTTGGGGGGGTACAGTGAACACAATCTTTTTGGGGTGCAGTGAACAACATCCTTTTAGGGTGCAGTGAACACAATCTTTGTGGGGTGCAGTGAACAACATCCTTTTAGGGTGCAGTGAACACAATCTTTGTGGGGTACAGTGAACAGAATCTTTGTGGGGTGCAGTGAACACAATCTTTGGGGGGTACAGTGAACACAATCTTTGTGAGGTGCAGTGAACACAATCTTTTTGGGGTGGAGTGAACAACATCCTTTTTGGGGTGCAGTGAACAACATCCTTTTTGGGGTGCAGTGAACACAATCTTTTTGGGGTGCAGTGAACACAATCTTTGTGGGGTACAGTGAACAGAATCTTTGTGGGGTGCAGTGAACACAATCTTTGGGGGGTACAGTGAACACAATCTTTTTGGGGTGCAGTGAACACAATCTTTGTGGGGTGCAGTGAACACAATCTTTTTGGGGTGGAGTGAACAAAATCATTTTTGGGGTGCAGTGAACAACATCCTTTTTGGGGTGCAGTGATCAAAATCCTTTTTGGGGTGCAGTGAACACAATCTTTTTGGGGTGCAGTGAACAAAATCCTTTGTGGGGTGCAGTGAACAGAATCTTTGTGGGGTGCAGTGAACACAATCTTTGGGGGGGTACAGTGAACACAATCTTTTTGGGGTGCAGTGAACACAATCTTTGTGGGGTACAGTGAACAGAATCTTTGTGGGGTGCAGTGAACACAATCTTTGGGGGGTACAGTGAACACAATCTTTTTGGGGTGCAGTGAACACAATCTTTGGGGGGTACAGTGAACACAATCTTTTTGGGGTGCAGTGAACACAATCTTTGTGGGGTGCAGTGAACACAATCTTTGGGGGGGTACAGTGAACACAATCTTTTTGGGGTGCAGTGAACAACATCCTTTTAGGGTGCAGTGAACACAATCTTTGTGGGGTGCAGTGAACAACATCCTTTTAGGGTGCAGTGAACACAATCTTTGTGGGGTACAGTGAACAGAATCTTTGTGGGGTGCAGTGAACACAATCTTTGGGGGGTACAGTGAACACAATCTTTGTGAGGTGCAGTGAACACAATCTTTTTGGGGTGGAGTGAACAACATCCTTTTTGGGGTGCAGTGAACAACATCCTTTTTGGGGTGCAGTGAACACAATCTTTTTGGGGTGCAGTGAACACAATCTTTGTGGGGTACAGTGAACAGAATCTTTGTGGGGTGCAGTGAACACAATCTTTGGGGGGTACAGTGAACACAATCTTTTTGGGGTGCAGTGAACACAATCTTTGTGGGGTGCAGTGAACACAATCTTTTTGGGGTGGAGTGAACAAAATCATTTTTGGGGTGCAGTGAACAACATCCTTTTTGGGGTGCAGTGATCAAAATCCTTTTTGGGGTGCAGTGAACACAATCTTTTTGGGGTGCAGTGAACAAAATCCTTTGTGGGGTGCAGTGAACAGAATCTTTGTGGGGTGCAGTGAACACAATCTTTGGGGGGGTACAGTGAACACAATCTTTTTGGGGTGCAGTGAACACAATCTTTGTGGGGTACAGTGAACAGAATCTTTGTGGGGTGCAGTGAACACAATCTTTGGGGGGTACAGTGAACACAATCTTTTTGGGGTGCAGTGAACACAATCTTTGGGGGGTACAGTGAACACAATCTTTTTGGGGTGCAGTGAACACAATCTTTGTGGGGTGCAGTGAACACAATCTTTGGGGGGGTACAGTGAACACAATCTTTTTGGGGTGCAGTGAACAACATCCTTTTAGGGTGCAGTGAACACAATCTTTGTGGGGTGCAGTGAACAACATCCTTTTAGGGTGCAGTGAACACAATCTTTGTGGGGTACAGTGAACAGAATCTTTGTGGGGTGCAGTGAACACAATCTTTGGGGGGTACAGTGAACACATTCTTTGTGAGGTGCAGTGAACACAATCTTTTTGGGGTGGAGTGAACAACATCCTTTTTGGGGTGCAGTGAACAACATCCTTTTTGGGGTGCAGTGAACACAATCTTTTTGGGGTGCAGTGAACACAATCTTTGTGGGGTACAGTGAACAGAATCTTTGTGGGGTGCAGTGAACACAATCTTTGGGGGGTACAGTGAACACAATCTTTTTGGGGTGCAGTGAACACAATCTTTGTGGGGTGCAGTGAACACAATCTTTTTGGGGTGGAGTGAACAAAATCATTTTTGGGGTGCAGTGAACAACATCCTTTTTGGGGTGCAGTGATCAAAATCCTTTTTGGGGTGCAGTGAACACAATCTTTTTGGGGTGCAGTGAACAAAATCCTTTGTGGGGTGCAGTGAACAGAATCTTTGTGGGGTGCAGTGAACACAATCTTTGGGGGGGTACAGTGAACACAATCTTTTTGGGGTGCAGTGAACACAATCTTTGTGGGGTACAGTGAACAGAATCTTTGTGGGGTGCAGTGAACACAATCTTTGGGGGGTACAGTGAACACAATCTTTTTGGGGTGCAGTGAACACAATCTTTGGGGGGTACAGTGAACACAATCTTTTTGGGGTGCAGTGAACACAATCTTTGTGGGGTGCAGTGAACACAATCTTTGGGGGGGTACAGTGAACACAATCTTTTTGGGGTGCAGTGAACAACATCCTTTTAGGGTGCAGTGAACACAATCTTTGTGGGGTGCAGTGAACAACATCCTTTTAGGGTGCAGTGAACACAATCTTTGTGGGGTACAGTGAACAGAATCTTTGTGGGGTGCAGTGAACACAATCTTTGGGGGGTACAGTGAACACAATCTTTGTGAGGTGCAGTGAACACAATCTTTGTGGGGTGCAGTGAACACAATCATTGTGGGGTGCAGTGAACTCAATCTTTGTGGGGTACAGTGAACACAATCTCATACTTCTGAAGATTTGAGGGTGCTGCCTGTTCCATACTCCCCCTACTCCTCATCTAGCCTTTTAGGGGTACAAACAATAGTAATTGGGGCCTAGTGTGGTTGTGTACGTGTGATATACATACACTTTTTTTGGATCATATTTTCTATTCCGCTATTTAATCAAAAACCTTTGGGGATCAGTTAAATTGGGGGATAGTCTGTGTTGGTACGTGTGAGAGAGATCCACCTTTCCAAGTTGTTGGGGTTCATCTCATACTTCTGAAGGTTTGAGGGTGCTGCCTGTTCCATACTCCCCCTACTCCTAGCCTTTTAGGGGTACAAACAATAGTAATTGGGGCCTAGTGTGGTTGTGTACGTGTGATATACATACACTTTTTTTGGATCATATTTTCTATTCCGCTATTTAATCAAAAACCTTTGGGGATCAGTTAAATTGGGGGATAGTCTGTGTTGGTACGTGTGAGAGAGATCCACCTTTCCAAGTTGTTGGGGTTCATCTCATACTTCTGAAGGTTTGAGGGTGCTGCCTGTTCCATACTCCCCCTACTCCTCATCTAGCCTTTTAGGGGTACAAACAATAGTAATTGGGGCCCAGTGTGGTTGTGTACGTGTGATATACATACACTTTTTTTGGATCATATTTTCTATTCCGCTATTTAATCAAAAACCTTTGGGGATCAGTTAAATTGGGGGATAGTCTGTGTTGGTACGTGTGAGAGAGATCCACCTTTCCAAGTTGTTGGGGTTCATCTCATACTTCTGAAGGTTTGAGGGTGCTGCCTGTTCCATACCCCCCCTACTCCTCATCTAGCCTTTTAGGGGTACAAACAATAGTAATTGGGGCCTAGTGTGGTTGTGTACGTGTGATATACATACACTTTTTTTGGATCATATTTTCTATTCCGCTATTTAATCAAAAACCTTTGGGGATCAGTTAAATTGGGGGATAGTCTGTGTTGGTACGTGTGAGAGAGATCCACCTTTCCAAGTTGTTGGGGTTCATCTCATACTTCTGAAGGTTTGAGGGTGCTGCCTGTTCCATACCCCCCCTACTCCTCATCTAGCCTTTTAGGGGTACAAACAATAGTAATTGGGGCCTAGTGTGGTTGTGTACGTGTGATATACATACACTTTTTTTGGATCATATTTTCTATTCCGCTATTTAATCAAAAACCTTTGGGGATCAGTTAAATTGGGGGATAGTCTGTGTTGGTACGTGTGAGAGAGATCCACCTTTCCAAGTTGTTGGGGTTCATCTCATACTTCTGAAGGTTTGAGGGTGCTGCCTGTTCCATACCCCCCCTACTCCTCATCTAGCCTTTTAGGGGTACAAACAATAGTAATTGGGGCCTAGTGTGGTTGTGTACGTGTGATATACATACACTTTTTTTGGATCATATTTTCTATTCCGCTATTTAATCAAAAACCTTTGGGGATCAGTTAAATTGGGGGATAGTCTGTGTTGGTACGTGTGAGAGAGATCCACCTTTCCAAGTTGTTGGGGTTCATCTCATACTTCTGAAGGTTTGAGGGTGCTGCCTGTTCCATACCCCCCCTACTCCTCATCTAGCCTTTTAGGGGTACAAACAATAGTAATTGGGGCCTAGTGTGGTTGTGTACGTGTGATATACATACACTTTTTTTGGATCATATTTTCTATTCCGCTATTTAATCAAAAACCTTTGGGGATCAGTTAAATTGGGGGATAGTCTGTGTTGGTACGTGTGAGAGAGATCCACCTTTCCAAGTTTTTGGGGTTCATCTCATACTTCTGAAGATTTGAGGGTGCTGCCTGTTCCATACCCCCCCTACTCCTCATCTAGCCTTTTAGGGGTACAAACAATAGTAATTGGGGCCTAGTGTGGTTGTGTACGTGTGATATACATACACTTTTTTTGGATCATATTTTCTATTCCGCTATTTAATCAAAAACCTTTGGGGATCAGTTAAATTGGGGGATAGTCTGTGTTGGTACGTGTGAGAGAGATCCACCTTTCCAAGTTGTTGGGGTTCATCTCATACTTCTGAAGATTTGAGGGTGCTGCCTGTTCCATACCCCCCCTACTCCTCATCTAGCCTTTTAGGGGTACAAACAATAGTAATTGGGGCCTAGTGTGGTTGTGTACGTGTGATATACATACACTTTTTTTGGATCATATTTTCTATTCCGCTATTTAATCAAAAACCTTTGGGGATCAGTTAAATTGGGGGATAGTCTGTGTTGGTACGTGTGAGAGAGATCCACCTTTCCAAGTTGTTGGGGTTCATCTCATACTTCTGAAGGTTTGAGGGTGCTGCCTGTTCCATACTCCCCCTACTCCTCATCTAGCCTTTTAGGGGTACAAACAATAGTAATTGGGGCCCAGTGTGGTTGTGTACGTGTGATATACATACACTTTTTTTGGATCATATTTTCTATTCCGCTATTTAATCAAAAACCTTTGGGGATCAGTTAAATTGGGGGATAGTCTGTGTTGGTACGTGTGAGAGAGATCCACCTTTCCAAGTTGTTGGGGTTCATCTCATACTTCTGAAGGTTTGAGGGTGCTGCCTGTTCCATACCCCCCCTACTCCTCATCTAGCCTTTTAGGGGTACAAACAATAGTAATTGGGGCCTAGTGTGGTTGTGTACGTGTGATATACATACACTTTTTTTGGATCATATTTTCTATTCCGCTATTTAATCAAAAACCTTTGGGGATCAGTTAAATTGGGGGATAGTCTGTGTTGGTACGTGTGAGAGAGATCCACCTTTCCAAGTTGTTGGGGTTCATCTCATACTTCTGAAGGTTTGAGGGTGCTGCCTGTTCCATACTCCCCCTACTCCTCATCTAGCCTTTTAGGGGTACAAACAATAGTAATTGGGGCCCAGTGTGGTTGTGTACGTGTGATATACATACACTTTTTTTGGATCATATTTTCTATTCCGCTATTTAATCAAAAACCTTTGGGGATCAGTTAAATTGGGGGATAGTCTGTGTTGGTACGTGTGAGAGAGATCCACCTTTCCAAGTTGTTGGGGTTCATCTCATACTTCTGAAGGTTTGAGGGTGCTGCCTGTTCCATACCCCCCCTACTCCTCATCTAGCCTTTTAGGGGTACAAACAATAGTAATTGGGGCCTAGTGTGGTTGTGTACGTGTGATATACATACACTTTTTTTGGATCATATTTTCTATTCCGCTATTTAATCAAAAACCTTTGGGGATCAGTTAAATTGGGGGATAGTCTGTGTTGGTACGTGTGAGAGAGATCCACCTTTCCAAGTTGTTGGGGTTCATCTCATACTTCTGAAGGTTTGAGGGTGCTGCCTGTTCCATACCCCCCCTACTCCTCATCTAGCCTTTTAGGGGTACAAACAATAGTAATTGGGGCCTAGTGTGGTTGTGTACGTGTGATATACATACACTTTTTTTTTTATCATATTTTCTATTCCGCTATTTAATCAAAAACCTTTGGGGATCAGTTAAATTGGGGGATAGTCTGTGTTGGTACGTGTGAGAGAGATCCACCTTTCCAAGTTGTTGGGGTTCATCTCATACTTCTGAAGGTTTGAGGGTGCTGCCTGTTCCATACTCCCCCTACTCCTCATCTAGCCTTTTAGGGGTACAAACAATAGTAATTGGGGCCCAGTGTGGTTGAGTACGTGTGATATACATACACTTTTTTTGGATCATATTTTCTATTCCGCTATTTAATCAAAAACCTTTGGGGATCAGTTAAATTGGGGGATAGTCTGTGTTGGTACGTGTGAGAGAGATCCACCTTTCCAAGTTGTTGGGGTTCATCTCATACTTCTGAAGGTTTGAGGGTGCTGCCTGTTCCATACCCCCCCTACTCCTCATCTAGCCTTTTAGGGGTACAAACAATAGTAATTGGGGCCTAGTGTGGTTGTGTACGTGTGATATACATACACTTTTTTTGGATCATATTTTCTATTCCGCTATTTAATCAAGAACCTTTGGGGATCAGTTAAATTGGGGGATAGTCTGTGTTGGTACGTGTGAGAGAGATCCACCTTTCCAAGTTGTTGGGGTTCATCTCATACTTCTGAAGATTTGAGGGTGCTGCCTGTTCCATACCCCCCCTACTCCTCATCTAGCCTTTTAGGGGTACAAACAATAGTAATTGGGGCCTAGTGTGGTTGTGTACGTGTGATATACATACACTTTTTTTGGATCATATTTTCTATTCCGCTATTTAATCAAAAACCTTTGGGGATCAGTTAAATTGGGGGATAGTCTGTGTTGGTACGTGTGAGAGAGATCCACCTTTCCAAGTTGTTGGGGTTCATCTCATACTTCTGAAGGTTTGAGGGTGCTGCCTGTTCCATACTCCCCCTACTCCTCATCTAGCCTTTTAGGGGTACAAACAATAGTAATTGGGGCCCAGTGTGGTTGTGTACGTGTGATATACATACACTTTTTTTGGATCATATTTTCTATTCCGCTATTTAATCAAAAACCTTTGGGGATCAGTTAAATTGGGGGATAGTCTGTGTTGGTACGTGTGAGAGAGATCCACCTTTCCAAGTTGTTGGGGTTCATCTCATACTTCTGAAGGTTTGAGGGTGCTGCCTGTTCCATACCCCCCCTACTCCTCATCTAGCCTTTTAGGGGTACAAACAATAGTAATTGGGGCCTAGTGTGGTTGTGTACGTGTGATATACATACACTTTTTTTGGATCATATTTTCTATTCCGCTATTTAATCAAAAACCTTTGGGGATCAGTTAAATTGGGGGATAGTCTGTGTTGGTACGTGTGAGAGAGATCCACCTTTCCAAGTTGTTGGGGTTCATCTCATACTTCTGAAGGTTTGAGGGTGCTGCCTGTTCCATACTCCCCCTACTCCTCATCTAGCCTTTTAGGGGTACAAACAATAGTAATTGGGGCCCAGTGTGGTTGTGTACGTGTGATATACATACACTTTTTTTGGATCATATTTTCTATTCCGCTATTTAATCAAAAACCTTTGGGGATCAGTTAAATTGGGGGATAGTCTGTGTTGGTACGTGTGAGAGAGATCCACCTTTCCAAGTTGTTGGGGTTCATCTCATACTTCTGAAGGTTTGAGGGTGCTGCCTGTTCCATACCCCCCCTACTCCTCATCTAGCCTTTTAGGGGTACAAACAATAGTAATTGGGGCCTAGTGTGGTTGTGTACGTGTGATATACATACACTTTTTTTGGATCATATTTTCTATTCCGCTATTTAATCAAAAACCTTTGGGGATCAGTTAAATTGGGGGATAGTCTGTGTTGGTACGTGTGAGAGAGATCCACCTTTCCAAGTTGTTGGGGTTCATCTCATACTTCTGAAGGTTTGAGGGTGCTGCCTGTTCCATACCCCCCCTACTCCTCATCTAGCCTTTTAGGGGTACAAACAATAGTAATTGGGGCCTAGTGTGGTTGTGTACGTGTGATATACATACACTTTTTTTTTTATCATATTTTCTATTCCGCTATTTAATCAAAAACCTTTGGGGATCAGTTAAATTGGGGGATAGTCTGTGTTGGTACGTGTGAGAGAGATCCACCTTTCCAAGTTGTTGGGGTTCATCTCATACTTCTGAAGGTTTGAGGGTGCTGCCTGTTCCATACTCCCCCTACTCCTCATCTAGCCTTTTAGGGGTACAAACAATAGTAATTGGGGCCCAGTGTGGTTGAGTACGTGTGATATACATACACTTTTTTTGGATCATATTTTCTATTCCGCTATTTAATCAAAAACCTTTGGGGATCAGTTAAATTGGGGGATAGTCTGTGTTGGTACGTGTGAGAGAGATCCACCTTTCCAAGTTGTTGGGGTTCATCTCATACTTCTGAAGGTTTGAGGGTGCTGCCTGTTCCATACCCCCCCTACTCCTCATCTAGCCTTTTAGGGGTACAAACAATAGTAATTGGGGCCTAGTGTGGTTGTGTACGTGTGATATACATACACTTTTTTTGGATCATATTTTCTATTCCGCTATTTAATCAAGAACCTTTGGGGATCAGTTAAATTGGGGGATAGTCTGTGTTGGTACGTGTGAGAGAGATCCACCTTTCCAAGTTGTTGGGGTTCATCTCATACTTCTGAAGGTTTGAGGGTGCTGCCTGTTCCATACCCCCCCTACTCTTCATCTAGCCTTTTAGGGGTACAAACAATAGTAATTGGGGCCTAGTGTGGTTGTGTACGTGTGATATACATACACTTTTTTTGGATCATATTTTCTATTCCGCTATTTAATCAAAAACCTTTGGGGATCAGTTAAATTGGGGGATAGTCTGTGTTGGTACGTGTGAGAGAGATCCACCTTTCCAAGTTTTTGGGGTTCATCTCATACTTCTGAAGATTTGAGGGTGCTGCATGTTCCATACTCCTCTTCCTCATCCTCCCTTTAGGGTAGGAAAAAATTTAATCGGGCCTAGTCTGTGTTTGTACGTGTGAGATACACAGTTTTTTATCCTATTCCGCTATTCAATACACACCCTTTTGGTGTAAAAAACATTAAATTGCGGCATAGTTTGCATATTTGACATTTGCATATATTGTGCCTTGTTGCGCTGTTTTGGGTACTCCACCAACATGGCCAGTGGCAATGACGCCATTCTCAGCTTAACTATCCCACTTCTATGCCTCCTTGAAAAAACAATTTGGGCGATGATGGAAGAGGATGTGGCACAGGATGAGGAGGAGGAGGAGGAGGATGAAGAGGTAACATTTCAAAGGCTTTCAGGGCAGTCATTCGCAAGGGGCTCCGAGGGTGGGTTCCTGCACACACAAACGCCAGGGACACAATTGTCCAGCAGGGGCACAGTTCTGGAGGATGAGGAGGATGAGGAGGAGGAGGAGCTGGAGGAGGAGATGGAACCATGTTCACAGCAGGGTGGCACCCAGGCCAGCTCATGGCCATCACTGGTGCGTGGCTGGGGGGATACAGAGGACACGGACGATACACCTCCCACAGAGGACAGCCTTTCGTCGCCTCTGGGCAGCCTGGCACACATGAGCGATTACATGCTGCAGTGTCTCCACAACGACCGCCGAGTTGCCCACATTCTAACTTGTGCTGATTACTGGGTGGCCACGCTGCTGGATCCCCGTTACAAGGACAACGTACCGTCCTTAATTCACTCACTGGAGCGCGATCGCAAGATGCGCGAGTACAAGCGCACGCTGGTAGACGCCATGCTGCTGGCATTCCCATCTGACAGCGGGGCCACAGTGGAAGCACAAGGCAGAGGAGGAGGAGGAGGAGGTCGCCAACGCAACCAGGGCACCGCCAGCACCTCAGAAGGCAGGGTTAGCATGGCCGAAATGTGGAAAAGCTTTGTCAGCACGCCACAACAAACAGCAGCACCAGCAGCTCAGATGGAACGTCTTAGCAGGAGGCAGCATTTTACCAACATGGTGGAGCAGTATGTGTGCACACGCCTACATGTAGTGAATGACGGGTCTGCCCCCTTCAACTTCTGGGTCTCCAAATTGGGCACATGGCCTGAGCTTGCCCTTTACGCCTTGGAGGTGCTGGCGTGCCCTGCAGCCAGTGTATTATCTGAACGGGTATTTAGCACGGCTGGGGGCGTTATAACAGACAAGCGCAGCCGCCTGTCCAGAGACAATGTGGACAAGCTCACGTTCATTAAAATGAACCAGGCATGGATCCCACGGGACTTTTCCGTACCTTATGCAGAATAGCAATGGATACCGACCTTACCCACCCATTGTTCCATTTTTGCTCTTTCTCACTCTTTTGGGGTGTACCCTCATTTAATATTTTTGAAAAGAAGCAGTGTTGGCTACCTCGTCCTCCTCCTCAGGGCCAGATTAATGTAGGGGCTATTGGAGCTGCAGCTCCAGGCCCCTACCTTTTATATAGGCCCCGGGTTGGCCATATTCACTGTTACCGCTCTTCTGTCACTTGTAAACACAGAAGTCTGGCTTCTATGCTCGCTTCCCCAGGCAGCACCCTCAGAACCTCCCCACACAGCGTGAAGGCCGGACAAGGAGGGACAGTTGGCGATGCATGGATGTGTTTATGGGCTTCAGAGACAGCATCCCATGTTGAATTAGGCATGCATGGCTGCACCCTTCCTCCTCTGGGTGCATGGCAAGGCACGGCCCTTAAGGCCCTTCAAAATCCTCAGCACCAAGCCCATGATGCTGTTAATCCGGCCCTGGTCCTCCTCCACCGCCGCTTCCACCTACACCGCCCATAGGTGTGCGCAGCCTATTGCATTAAGGTGTGCACCCCAAAGTTGAAATACACATGCATGTGTTTGCCAGCAGGGAGAGTAATGTATCGGGGCCATGTACCTGTAGGCAAGGAGAAATAGAGCAGAGCAGGTCCCAGGGAGATCTTTCCCATCTCCTCACTGGCAATGCTATGTGCCCTAGGTGATTAGGGTGTGCCCAGGCACACCCAGCACACCCTGTGCGCACGCCTATGTCACCGCCACATCCACCACCACCTCAACCTCCCTCCTACTCCATATGGGCCTCGTCCTTCAGAGATGAAGAAGAACATTGTTTTATTTTTCTGTTTTTTTTTGTTGTTTTAAGTTATTTCCCTATCCACATTTGTTTGCAGAGCACTTGCCATGCTCTTAATTACGTTTTGCTGCCATTTGCAGCACTCTAGCCCTTTCCTTTGGTGTTTTAGAGCCATTTTAGTGCCTTAAAGTTCGGGTCCCCATTGACTTCAATGGGGTTCGGTGTCCGGGAAAAGTTCGGTAAAAGTCCGGGACACGGACCCGGACTTTTTTTTAAAGTTCGGCCGAACCCGTCGAACACGGACATCTAGGTGTCCGCTCAACCCTAGTCTCTACGTGTGAGATACATACACCTTTTGATATCATATTTTCTATTCCGCTATTCAATCTAAACCTTTGGGTATAAACAATTAAATTGCGGGATAGTCTGTGTCGGTACGTGTGAGATACACCTTTCCAATTTTTGGGGTGCATCTCATATTGCCGAGGATTTGAGGGTGCTGCCTGTTCCGAACTCCTCCTACTCCTCATCCTGCCTTTGGGGGTACAAAAAATAGTAATTTGGGCCTAGTCTGGGTCTCTACGTGTGAGATACATACACCTTTTGATATCATATTTTCTATTCCGCTATTCAATCTACACCTTTGGGTATAAACAATGAAATTGCGGGGTAGTCTGTGTCGGTACGTGTGAGATACACCTTTCCAATTTTTGGGGTGCATCTCATACTTCCGAGGATTTGAGGGTGCTGCCTGTTCCAAACTCCTCCTACTCCTAATCCTGCCTTTGGGGGTACAAAAAATAGTAATTTGGGCCTAGTCTGGGTCTCTACATGTGAGATACATACACCTTTCGATATCATATTTTCTATTCCGCTATTCAATCGACACCTTTGGGTATAAACAATTAAATTGCGGGATAGTCTGTGTCGGTACGTGTGAGATACACCTTTCCAGTTTTAGGGGTGCATCTCATACTGCCGAGGATTTGAGGGTGCTGCCTGTTCCGAACTTCTCCTTCTCCTTATCCTGCCTTTGGGGGTACAAAAAATAGTAATTTGGGCCTAGTCTGGGTCTCTACGTGTGAGATACATACAGCTTTTGATATCATATTTTCTATTTTGCTATTCAATCTACACCTTTGGGTAAAAACAATTAAATTGCGGGATAGTCTGTGTTGGTACGTGTGAGATACACCTTTCCAATTTTTGGGGCGCATCTCATACTGCCGAGGATTTGAGGGTGCTTCAGTCTGCCTCCTGCCTGTTCCGAACTCCTCCTACTCCTCATCCTGCCTTTGGGGGTACAAAAAATAGTAATCGGGGCCTAGTCTGGGTTTGTACGTGTGAGATACACCACCGTTTTGTAAAATTTTTCCTATTCCGCTATTCAATATACACCCTGTTTGAGTGTAAAAAATGAAATTGCGGGATAGTCTGTATCGGTACATGTGAGATACACCTTTTAAAATTAGTTTGCTGCATCTCCTTCCACCGCAGAGGATTGCAGGGTGCTTCAGTTTGCCTCCTGTTCCCAACTCCTCATCCGGCCTTTAGGGTACAAAAAATAGTAATCGGGGCCTAGTTTGTGTTTGTACGTGTGAGATTTACCGTTTTGTAAAATTTGTCCTATTCCGCTATTCAATATACACCCTGTTTGAGTGTAAAAAATTAAATTGCGGGATAGTCTGTATCGGTACATGTGAGATACACCTTTTTAAATTTGTTTGCCGCATCTCCTTCCACCGCTGAGGATTGAAGGCCGCTTCAGTTTGCCTCCTGTTCCCAACTCCTCCTACTCCTCTTCCTCATCCTGCCTTTAGGGTACAAAAAATAGTAATCGGGGCCTAGTTTGTGTTTGTACGTGTGAGATACACTGTTTTGTAAAATTTGTCCTATTCCGCTATTCAATATACACCCTGTTTGTGTGTAAAAAATTAAATTGCGGGATAGTCTGTATCGGTACATGTGAGATACACCTTTTTAAATTTGTTGGGCGCATCTCCTTCCACCGCCGAGGATTGCAGGGCGCTTCAGTTTGCCTCCTGTTCCCAACTACTCCTACTCCTCTTCCTCATCCTGCCTTTAGGGTACAAAAAATAGTAATCGGGGCCTAGTTTGTGTGTGTACGTGTGAGATACACCGTTTTGTAAAATTTGTCCTATTCCGCTATTCAATATACACCCTGTTTGAGTGTAAAAAATTGCAATTATCTTGTCTAAAAGCGGTGTTTTAAGACCCTAAAAGACAAAAATACAGTCATTTTGGCAAAAAAAAGTGTTTCAGACCTTTGGTGACCAAATGCATTTATTTTGATTAAAATAGGCTTTTTAGACACTTGGAGACCAAATATAGAGTAATTTTGACCAAAAACATGTTTTCAGGCAATTGGTTACCAAATGTAGTTTATGTTGTCTAAAAGCGGTGTTTTAAGACTCTAAAAGACAAAAATACAGGCATCTTGGCTTAAAAAAAGTGTTTAAGACCTTTGGTGACCAAATGCAGTTATTTGACTAAAAAATGATTTTTAGACACTTGGGAGACCAAAATATAGTCATTTTGACCAAAAACATTTTTTCAGGCCTTTGGAAACGAAATGAAATTAACTTGTCTAAAACAAGCATTTTAAGACTGTAAAAGAAAAAAATACAGTAACTTTAGCTAAAAAAAAGTATTTCAGACCTTTGGTGACCAAATGCCGTTATTTTGACTAAAACAGGCTTTAGAGACCTAAATAGAGTCATTTTGACCAAAAACATTTTTTCAGGCCATTGGTTACCAAATGTAGTTTATCTTGTCTAAAAGCGGTGTTATAAGACTCTAAAAGTCAAAAATACAGTCATTTTGGCTAAAAAAGGTTTTTAGACCTTTGGTGACCAAATGCATTTATTTTGACTAAAATAGGCTTTTTAGACACTTGGAGACCAAAAATAGAGTCATTTTGAACAAAAACATGTTTTGAGGCCATTGGTTACCTAATGCAGTTATGTTGTCTAAAAGCGGCGTTTTGAGACTCGAAAAGACAAAAATACAGTCATTTTGGCTAAAAAAAAGTTTTTCAGACCTTTGGTGACCAAATACAGTTATTGTGACTAAAAAGTGCTTTTTAGACACACGGAGACCAAAATAGAGTCATTTTGAACAAAAAAATGTTTTCAGATCACTGGTAACAAAATGCAATTATCTTGTCTAAAACCGGCTTTTTATGACTCTAAAAGACATAAATACAGTCATTTTGGCTAAAAAAGTTTTTCAGACCTTTGGTGACCAAATGCAGTTATTTTGACTAAAAAAGGCTTTTTAGACACTTGAAGACCAGAATCGAGTCATTCTGACCCAAAAAATGTTTCAGGCCATTGGTTACCAAATGCAATTATCTTGTCCGAAATCGGCTTTTTGAGACTATAAAAGAAAACCCTTTTTAGCCAAAAATACTGTATTTTTGTCTTTCAGAGTCTTAAAACGCCGCTTTTAGACAAGATAACTGCATTTGGTAACCAATGGCCTGAAACATTTTTTGGTTAAAAAACATCTTTTGGTCAAAAAGACTCTACTAGTCTCCAAGTGTCTAAAGAGCCTTTTTTAGTCAAAATAACTGCATTTGAAAACCTTTTTTAGCAAAAATGACTGTATTATTGACTTTTAGAATCTTAAAACAACCGATTTTAGACAAGATAAACTACATTTGGTAAGCAATGGCCTGAAAAATGTTTTTGGTCAAAATGAATCTATTTTGATCTCCAAGTGTCTAAAAAGCCCTAAAATATTTAGTTCTCCAAAGCCTGCTTTAGTCGAAATAACTGCATTTGGTCACCAAATGTCTGAAATACTTTTTGTTAGCTAAAATTATTGTATTTTTGTCTATAACAGTCTTAAAACGCCGGTTTTAAACAAGATAATTGAATTTTCGTTACCAGTTATCTGAAAACATATTTTTGGTCAAAATTTTGGTCTCCAAGTGTCTAAAAGCCCCTTTTTAGTCAATATAACTGCATTTGGTCCCCAAAAGTCTGAAAAAAAATATTTAGTCAAAATGATTGTATTTTTGTCTATTAGAGTCTTAAATAGCCGGTTTTAGACAACATGACTGCATTAGGTAACCAATGGCCTGAAAACATGTTTTTGGTCAAAATGACTCTATTTTTGGTCTCCAAGTGTCTAAAAAGCCTATTTTAGTCAAAATAAATGCATTTGGTCACCAAAGGTCTGAAAACCTTTTTAAGCCAAAATGACTGTATTTTTGTCTTTTAGAGTCTTAAAACCCCGCTTTTAGAGAAGATAAACTACATTTGGTAACGCATGGCCTGAAATCATTTTTTTGGTCAAAATGACTCTATTTTGGTCTCCATGTGTCTAAAAAGCTTTTATTTTAGTCAAAATAACTGCATTTGGTCACCCAAGGTCTGACAAACTTTTTTAGCCAAAATGACTGTATTTTTTACTTTTAGAGTCTCAAAATGCCGCTTTTAGTCAAGATAAACTACATTTTGTAACCAATGGCCTGAAAAAATGATTTTGGTCAAATTGACTCTATTTGATTAAAGCCCTTTTTAATCAAAATAACTGCATTTGGTCGCCAAAGGTCTGAAAAACTTTTTTAGCCAAAATGACTGTATTTTTGTCTTTTAGAGTCTCAAAATGCCGCTTTAAGACAAGATAATTGCATTTCGTTACCAGTGATCTGAAAACATGTTTTTGGTCAAAATGACTCTATTCTTGGTCTCCAAGTGTCTAAAAAGCAATTTTTAGTCAAAATAACTGCATTTGGTCACCAAAGGTCTGAAAAACTTTTTTTAGCCAAAATGACTGTATTTTTGTCTTTTAGAGTCTTAAAACCCCGATTTTAGAAAAGATAAACTACATTTGGTAAACAATGGCCTGAAAAAATGTTTTTTGTCAAAATGACTCTCTTTAGGTCTCCAAAGCCTGTTTTAGTCAAAATAACTGCATTTGGTCACCAAAGGTCTGAAATACTTTTTTAGCTAAAATTACTGTATTTTTGTCTTTTACAGTCTTAAAACGCCGGTTTTAGACAAGATAATTGCATTTCGTAACAAAAGGCCTGAAAAAATGTTTTTTTGTCAAAATAACTTGCATTTCGTTACCAGTGATCTGAAAACATTTTTTATGTCAAAATAACTCTATTTTGCTCTCCATGTGTCTAAAAAGCCCTTTTTAATCAAAATAACTGCATTTGGTCGCCAAAGGTCTGAAAAACTTTTTATAGCCAAAATGACTGTATTTTTGTCTTTTAGAGTCTCAAAACGCCGCTTTTAGACAACATAACTGCATTAGGTAACCAATAGCCTGAAAACATGTTTTTGGTCAAAATGACTCTATTCTTGGTCTCCAAGTGTCTAAAAGCCATTTTTAGTCAAAATAACTGCATTTTGTCACCAAAGGTCTGAAAACCTTTTTCAGCCAAAATGACTGTATTTTTGTCTTTTAGAGTCTTAAAACCCCAATTTTAGACATGATAAACTACATTTGGTAACCAATGGCCTGAAAAAATGTGTTTGGTCAAAAATACTCTATTTAGGTCTCCAAAGCCTGTTTTAGTCAAAATAACTGCATTTGGTCACCAAAGGTCTTAAATACTTTTTTAAGCCAAAATAACTGTATGTTTGTCTTTTAGAGTCTTAAAACACCGCTTTAGACAAGATAAACTACATTTGGTAACCAATGGCCTGAAAAAATGTTTTTGGTCAAAATGACTTTATTTAGGTCTCCAAGTGTCTAAAAAGCCCTTTTTAGTTAAAATAACTACGGTTGGTCACCAAAGGTCTGAAAAACTGTTTTAGCCAAAATGACTGTATTTTTGTCTTTTAGAGTCTCAAAATGCCGCTTTTAGACAAGATAATTGCATTTCGTTACCAGTGATCTGAAAACATGTTTTTGGTCAAAATGACTCTAGTTTTGGTCTCCAAGTGACTAAAAAGCCTATTTTAGTCAAATTAAATGAATTTGGTCACCAAGTGTCAGAAAACCTTTTTTAGCCATAATGACTGTATTTTTGTCTTTTAGAGTCTCAAAACGGCGCTTTTAGACAACATAACTGCATTAGGTAACCAATGGCCTGAAAACATGTTTTTGGTCAAAATGACTCTATTTTTGGTCTCCAAGTGTCTAAAAAGCATATTTTAGTCAAAATAAATGCATTTGGTCACCAAAGGTCTGAAAACCTTTTTTTAGCCAAAATTACTGTATTTTTGACCTTTAGAGTCCTAAAACACCGCTGTTAGTCAAGATAAACTACATTTGGTAACCAATGGCCTGAAAAAATGTGTTTGGTCAAAAATACTCTATTTAGGTCTCCAAAGCCTGTTTTAGTCAAAATAACTGCATTTGGTCACCAAAGGTCTTAAATACTTTTTTAAGCCAAAATAACTGTATGTTTGTCTTTTAGAGTCTTAAAACACCGCTTTAGACAAGATAAACTACATTTGGTAACCAATGGCCTGAAAAAATGTTTTTGGTCAAAATGACTTTATTTAGGTCTCCAAGTGTCTAAAAAGCCCTTTTTAGTTAAAATAACTACGGTTGGTCACCAAAGGTCTGAAAAACTGTTTTAGCCAAAATGACTGTATTTTTGTCTTTTAGAGTCTCAAAATGCCGCTTTTAGACAAGATAATTGCATTTCGTTACCAGTGATCTGAAAACATGTTTTTGGTCAAAATGACTCTAGTTTTGGTCTCCAAGTGTCTAAAAAGCCTATTTTAGTCAAATTAAATGAATTTGGTCACCAAGTGTCAGAAAACCTTTTTTAGCCAAAATGACTGTATTTTTGTCTTTTAGAGTCTCAAAATGCCGCTTTTAGACAAGATAATTGCATTTCGTTACCAGTGATCTGAAAACATGTTTTTGGTCAAAATGACTCTAGTTTTGGTCTCCAAGTGTCTAAAAAGCCTATTTTAGTCAAATTAAATGAATTTGGTCACCAAGTGTCAGAAAACCTTTTTTAGCCAAAATGACTGTATTTTCGTCTTTTAGAGTCTCAAAACGGCGCTTTTAGACAACATATCTGCATTAGGTAACCAATGGCCTGAAAACATGTTTTTGGTCAAAATGACTCTATTTTTGGTCTCCAAGTGTCTAAAAAGCATATTTTAGTCAAAATAAATGCATTTGGTCACCAAAGGTCTGAAAACCTTTTTTTAGCCAAAATTACTGTATTTTTGACATTTAGAGTCCTAAAACACCGCTGTTAGTCAAGATAAACTACATTTGGTAACCAATGGCCTGAAAAAATGTTTTTGGTCAAAATGACTCTATTTAGGTCTCCAAAGCCTGTTTTTATCAAAATAACTGCATTTGGTCACCAAAGGTCTGAAATACTTTTTTAAGCCAAAATAACTGTATTTTTGTCTTTTAGAGTCTTAAAACACCGCTTTTATAGACAAAATAAACTACATTTGGTAACCAATGGCCTGAAAAAATGTTTTTGGTCAAAATGACTATTTTGGTCTCCCAAGTGTCTAAAAAGCTCATTTTAGTCAAAATGAATGCATTTGGTCACCAAAGGACTGAAATTCTTTTTTAGCCAAAATTACTGTATTTTTGACTTTTAGAGTCTTATAACACCACTTTTAGACAAGATAACCAATGGCCTGAAAAAATGATTTTGGTCAAAATGAATCTATTTAGATCTCCAAAGCCTGTTTTAGTCAAAATAACTGCATTTGGTCACCAAAGGTCTGAAATACTTTTTTAGCTAAAATTACTGTATTTTTGTCTTTTCCAGTCTTAAAACGCCGATTTTAGACAAGATAATTGCATTTCGTTACCAGTGATCTGAAAACATTTTTTGGTCAAAATGACTCTATTTTTGTCTCCATGTGTCTAAAAAGCCCTTTTTAGTCAAACTAACTGCATTTGGTCACCAAGGGTCTGAAAAACTTTTTTTAGCCAAAATGACTGTATTTTTGTCTTTTAGAGTTTCAAAACGCCGCTTTTAGAAAACATAACTACATTAGGTAACCAATGGCCTGAAAACATGTTTTTTTGGTCAAAATGACTCTATTTTGGTCTCCATGTGTCTAAAAAGCTTTTATTTTAGTCAAAATAACTACATTTGGTCACCCAAGAACTGACAAACTTTTTTTAGCCAAAATGACTGTATTTTTTACTTTTAGTGTCTTAAAACAACGCTTTTAGACAAGATAAACTACATTTGGTAACCAATGGCTTGAAAAAGTGTTTTTGGTCACCAAAGGTCTGAAATACTTTGTTAGCCAAAATTACTGTATTTTTGTCTTTTAGAGTCTTAAAACCCCGCTTTTAGAGAAGATAAACAACATTTGGTAACCAATGGCCTGAAATCATTTTTTTTGGTCAAAATGACTATTTTGGTCTCCCAAGTGTCTAAAAAGCCCATTTTAGTCAAAATAACTTGTTTGGTCACCAAAGGTCTGAAAACCTTTTTTTAGCCAAAATGACTGTATTTTTGACTTTTAGAGTCTTAAAACACCGCTGTTAGTCAAGATAAACTACATTTGGTAACCAATGGCCTGAAAAAATGTTTTTGGTCAAAATGACTCTATTTAGGTCTCCAAAGCCTATTTTAGTCAAAATAACTGCACTTGGTCACCAAAGGTCTGAAATACTTTTTTAAGCCAAAATAACTGTATTTTTGTCTTTTAGAGTCTTAAAACACGACCCTTAGACAAGATAAACTACATTTGGTAACCAATGGCCTGAAAAAATGTTTTTGGTCAAAATGACTATTTTGGTCTCCCAAGTGTCTAAAAAGCTTATTTTAGTCAAAATGAATGCATTTGGTCACCAAAGGTCTGAAATTCTTTTTTAGCCAAAATTACTGTATTTTTGACTTTTAGAGTCTTATAACACCACTGTTAGACAAGATAACCAATGGCCTGAAAAAATGATTTTGGTCAAAATGACTCTATTTAGATCTCCAAAGCCTGTTTTAGTCAAAATAACTGCATTTGCTCACCAAAGGTCTGAAATAATTTTTTAGCTAAAATTACTGTATTTTTGTCTTTTCCAGTCTTAAAACGCCGATTTTAGACAAGATAATTGCATTTCGTTACCAGTGATCTGAAAACATTTTTTGGTGTCAAAATTACTCTATTTTGGTCTCCATGTGTCTAAAAAGCCCTTTTTAGTCAAAATAACTGCATTTGGTCACCAAAGGTCTGAAAACCTTTTCTTAGCTAAAATGACTGTATTTTTGACTTTTAGAGTCTTTATAACACCGCTTTTAGACAAGATAACCAATGGCCTGAAAAAATGATTTTGGTCAAAGTGACTCTATTTAGGTCTCCAAAGCCTGTTTTAGTCAAAATAAATGCATTTGGTCGAAAAAGGTCTGAAAACCTTTTTTTTTAGCCAAAATGACTTTATTGTTGTCTTTTAGAGTCTTAAAACACCGCTTTTAGACAAGATAAACTACATTTGGTAACCAATGGCCTGAAAAAATGTTTTTGGTCAAAATGACTTTATTTAGGTCTCCAAAGCCTATTTTAGTCAAAATAAATGCATTTGGTCAAAAAAGGTCTGAAAAACGTTTTTTTAGCCAAAATGACTGTATTTTTGTCTTTTAGAGTTTCAAAACGCCGCTTTTAGACAACATAACTGCATTAGGTAACCAATGGCCTGAAAACATGTTTTTGGTCAAAATTACTCTATTTTTGGTCTCCAAGAGTCTTAAAGGCCTATTTTAGTCAAAATAAATGCATTTGGTCACCAAAGGTCTGAAAACCTTTTTTTAGCCAAAATGACTGTATTTTTGACTTTTAGAGTCTTAAAACACCGCTGTTAGTCAAGATAAACTACATTTGGTAACCAATGGCCTGAAAAAATGTTTTTGGTCAAAATGACTCTATTTAGGTCTCCAAAGCCTGTTTTAGTCAAAATAACTGCATTTGGTCACCAAAGGTCTGAAATACTTTTTTAAGCCAAAATAACTGTATTTTTGTCTTTTAGAGTCTTAGAACACCGCCTTTAGACAAGATAAACTACATTTGGTAACCAATGGCTTGAAAAAATGTTTTTGGTCAAAATGACTCTATTTAGGTCTCCAAATGTCTAAAAAGCATATTTTAGTCAAAATAAATGCATTTGGTCACCAAAGGTCTGAAAACCTTTTTTTAGCCAAAATGACTGTATTTTTTACTTTTAGAGTCTTAAAACACCGCTGTTAGACAAGATAAACTACATTTGGTAACCAATGGCCTGAAAAAATGTTTTTGGTCAAAATGACTATATTTAGGTCTCCAAAGTCTGTTTTAGTCAAAATAACTGCATTTGGTCACCAAAGGTCTGAAAAACTTTTTTTTAGCCAAAATGACTGTATTTTTGTCTTTTAGAGTTTCAAAACGCCGCTTTTAGACAACATAACTGCATTATGTAACCAATGGCCTGAAAACATGTCTTTTGGTCAAAATGACTCTATTTTGGTCTCCATGTGTCTAAAAAGCTTTTATTTTAGTCAAAATAACTACATTTGGTCACCAAAGAACTGACAAACTTTTTTTAGCCAAAATGACTGTATTTTTTACTTTTAGTGTCTTAAAACAACGCTTTTAGACAAGGTAAACTACATTTGGTAACCAATGGCTTGAAAAAGTGTTTTTGGTCAAAAAGACTCTATTTAAATCTCCAAGTGTCTAAAAAGCCCATTTTAGTTAAAATAACTACGTTTGGTCACCAAAGGTCTGAAAAAATTTTTTTAGCCAAAATGACTGTATTTTTGTCTTTTAGAGTCTCAAAATGCCGCTTTTAGACAAGATAATTGCATTTCGTTACCAGTGATCTGAAAACATGTTTTTGGTCAAAATGACTCTATTTTTGGTCTCCAAGTGTCTAAAAAGCATATTTTAGTCAAAATAAATGCAATTTGGTCACCAAAGGTCTGAAAACATTTTTTTAGCCAAAATGACTGTATTTTTGACTTTTAGAGTCTTAAAACACCGCTGTTAGTCAAGATAAACTACATTTGGTAACCAATGGCCTGAAAAAATGTTTTTTGTCAAAATGACTCTATTTAGGTCTCCAAAGCCTATTTTAGTCAAAATAACTGCACTTGGTCACCAAAGGTCTGAAATACTTTTTTAAGCCAAAATAACTGTATTTTTGTCTTTTAGAGTCTTAAAACACGACCCTTAGACAAGATAAACTACATTTGGTAACCAATGGCCTGAAAAAATGTTTTTGGTCAAAATGACTATTTTGGTCTCCCAAGTGTCTAAAAAGCTTATTTTAGTCAAAATGAATGCATTTGGTCACCAAAGGTCTGAAATTCTTTTTTAGCCAAAATTACTGTATGTTTGACTTTTAGAGTCTTATAACACCACTGTTAGACAAGATAACCAATGGCCTGAAAAAATGATTTTGGTCAAAATGACTCTATTTAGATCTCCAAAGCCTGTTTTAGTCAAAATAACTGCATTTGCTCACCAAAGGTCTGAAATACTTTTTTAGCTAAAATTACTGTATTTTTCTCTTTTCCAGTCTTAAAACGCCGATTTTAGACAAGATAATTGCATTTCGTTACCAGTGATCTGAAAACATTTTTTGGTCAAAATGACTCTATTTTGGTCTCCATGTGTCTAAAAAGCCCCTTTAAGTCAAAATAACTGCATTTGGTCACCAAGGGTCTGAAAAACTTTTTTTTAGCCAAAATGACTGTATTTTTGTCTTTTAGAGTTTCAAAACGCCGCTTTTAGAAAACATAACTACATTTGGTAACCAATGGCCTGAAAACATGTTTTTTGGTCAAAATGACTCTATTTTCGTCTCCATGTGTCTAAAAAGCTTTTATTTTATTCAAAATAACTACATTTGGTCACCCAAGAACTGACAAATTTTTTTTAGCGAAAATGACTGTATTTTTTACTTTTAGTGTCTTAAAACAACGCTTTTAGACAAGATAAACTACATTTGGTAACCAATGGCTTGAAAAAGTGTTTTTGGTCAAAAAGACTCTATTTTAATCTCCAAGTGTCTAAAAAGCCCATTTTAGTCAAAATAACTTGTTTGGTCACCAAAGGTCTGAAAACCTTTTTTTAGCCAAAATGACTGTATTTTTGTCTTTTAGAGTCTCAAAATGCCGCTTTTAGACAAGATAATTGCATTTCGTTACCAGTGATCTGAAAACATGTTTTTGGTCAAAATGACTCTATTTTTGGTCTTCAAGTGTCTAAAAAGCATATTTTAGTCAAAATGAATGCATTTGGTCACCAAAGGTCTGAAATTCTTTTTTAGCCAAAATGACTGTATTTTTGACTTTTAGAGTCTTAAAACACCGCTTTTAGACAAGATAAACTACATTTGGTAACCAATGGCCTGAAAAAATGTTTTTGGTCAAAATGACTCTATTTAGGTCTCCAAAGCCTTTTTTAGTCAAAATAACTGCATTTGGTCACCAAAGGTCTGAAATACTTTTTTAGCCAAAATTACTGTATTTTTGTCTTTTAGAGTCTTAAAACACGACCCTTAGACAAGATAAACTACATTTGGTAACCAATGGCCTGAAAAAATGTTTTTGGTCAAAATGACTATTTTGGTCTCCCAAGTGTCTAAAAAGCTTATTTTAGTCAAAATGAATGCATTTGGTCACCAAAGGTCTGAAATTCTTTTTTAGCCAAAATTACTGTATTTTTGACTTTTAGAGTCTTATAACACCACTTTTAGACAAGATAACCAATGGCCTGAAAAAATGATTTTGGTCAAAATGACTCTATTTAGATCTCCAAAGCCTGTTTTAGTCAAAATAACTGCATTTGCTCACCAAAGGTCTGAAATACTTTTTTAGCTAAAATTACTGTATTTTTGTCTTTTCCAGTCTTAAAACGCCGATTTTAGACAAGATAATTGCATTTCGTTACCAGTGATCTGAAAACATTTTTTGGTCAAAATGACTCTATTTTGGTCTCCATGTGTCTAAAAAGCCCTTTTTAGTCAAAATAACTGCATTTGGTCACCAAAGGTCTGAAAAACTTTTTTTTAGCCAAAATGACTGTATTTTTGTCTTTTAGAGTTTCAAAAAGCCGCTTTTAGACAACATAACTGCATCAGGTAACCAATGGCCTGAAAACATGTTTTTGGTCAAAATTACTCTATTTTTGGTCTCCAAGTGTCTAAAAAGCATATTTTAGTCAAAACAAATGCAATGTGGTCACCAAAGGTCTGAAAACCTTTTTTTAGCCAAAATGACTGTATTTTTGACTTTTAGAGTCTTAAAACACCGCTGTTAGTCAAGATAAACTACATTTGGTAACCAATGGCCTGAAAAAATGTTTTTGGTCAAAATGACTCTATTTAGGTCTCCAAAGCCTATTTTAGTCAAAATAACTGCACTTGGTCACCAAAGGTCTGAAATACTTTTTTAAGCCAAAATAACTGTATTTTTGTCTTTTAGAGTCTTAAAACACGACCCTTAGACAAGATAAACTACATTTGGTAACCAATGGCCTGAAAAAATGTTTTTGGTCAAAATGACTATTTTGGTCTCCCAAGTGTCTAAAAAGCTTATTTTAGTCAAAATGAATGCATTTGGTCACCAAAGGTCTGAAATTCTTTTTTAGCCAAAATTACTGTATTTTTGACTTTTAGAGTCTTATAACACCACTGTTAGACAAGATAACCAATGGCCTGAAAAAATGATTTTGGTCAAAATGACTCTATTTAGATCTCCAAAGCCTGTTTTAGTCAAAATAACTGCATTTGCTCACCAAAGGTCTGAAATAATTTTTTAGCTAAAATTACTGTATTTTTGTCTTTTCCAGTCTTAAAACGCCGATTTTAGACAAGATAATTGCATTTCGTTACCAGTGATCTGAAAACATTTTTTGGTGTCAAAATGACTCTATTTTGGTCTCCATGTGTCTAAAAAGCCCTTTTTAGTCAAAATAACTGCATTTGGTCACCAAAGGTCTGAAAACCTTTTCTTAGCTAAAATGACTGTATTTTTGACTTTTAGAGTCTTTATAACACCGCTTTTAGACAAGATAACCAATGGCCTGAAAAAATGATTTTGGTCAAAGTGACTCTATTTAGGTCTCCAAAGCCTGTTTTAGTCAAAATAAATGCATTTGGTCAAAAAAGGTCTGAAAACCTTTTTTTTTAGCCAAAATGACTTTATTGTTGTCTTTTAGAGTCTTAAAACACCGCTTTTAGACAAGATAAACTACATTTGGTAACCAATGGCCTGAAAAAATGTTTTTGGTCAAAATGACTTTATTTAGGTCTCCAAAGCCTATTTTAGTCAAAATAAATGCATTTGGTCAAAAGAGGTCTGAAAAACGTTTTTTTAGCCAAAATGACTGTATTTTTTTCTTTTAGAGTTTCAAAACGCCGCTTTTAGACAACATAACTGCATTAGGTAACCAATGGCCTGAAAACATGTTTTTGGTCAAAATTACTCTATTTTTGGTCTCCAAGAGTCTTAAAGGCCTATTTTAGTCAAAATAAATGCATTTGGTCACCAAAGGTCTGAAAACCTTTTTTTAGCCAAAATGACTGTATTTTTGACTTTTAGAGTCTTAAAACACCGCTGTTATTCAAGATAAACTACATTTGGTAACCAATGGCCTGAAAAAATGTTTTTGGTCAAAATGACTCTATTTAGGTCTCCAAAGCCTGTTTTAGTCAAAATAACTGCATTTGGTCACCAAAGGTCTGAAATACTTTTTTAAGCCAAAATAACTGTATTTTTGTCTTTTAGAGTCTTAGAACACCGCCTTTAGACAAGATAAACTACATTTGGTAACCAATGGCTTGAAAAAATGTTTTTGGTCAAAATGACTCTATTTAGGTCTCCAAGTGTCTAAAAAGCCCTGTTTTGTCAAAATAACTACGTTTAGTCACCAAAGATCTGAAAAACTTTTTCAGCCAAAATGACTGTATTTTTGTCTTTTAGAGTCTCAAAATGCCGCTTTTAGACAAGATAATTGCATTTCGTTAACAGTGATCTGAAAACATGTTTTTGGTCAAAATGACTCTATTTTTGGTCTCCAAGTGTCTAAAATGCCTATTTTAGTCAAAATAAATGCATTTGGTCACCCAAGGTCTGAAAACCTTTTCTTAGCTAAAATGACTGTATTTTTTACTTTTAGAGTCTTAAAACACCGCTTTTAGACAAGATAAACTACATTTGCTAACCAATGGCCTGAAATCATTTTTTTGGTCAAAATGACTCTATTTTGGTCTCCATGTGTCTTAAAAGCTTTATTTTAGTCAAAATAAATGCATTTGGTCACCAAAGGTCTGAAAACCTTTTTTAGCCAAAATGACTGTATTTTTGTCTTTTAGAGTCTCAAAACGCCGTTTTTAGACAACATAACTGCATTAGGTAACCAATGGACTGAAAACATATTTTTGGTCAAAATGACTCTATTTTTGGTCTCCAAGTGTCTATAAAGCATATTTTAGTCAAAATAAATGCATATTTGTTCACCAAAGGTCTAAAAACCTTTTTTTTAGCCAAAATGACTGTATTTTTGACGTTTAGAGTCTTAAATCACCGCTTTTAGACAAGATAAACTACATTTGGTAACCAATGGCCTGAAAAAATGTTTTTGGTCAAAATGACTTTATTTAGGTCTCCAAATACTGTTTTAGTCAAAATAACTGCATTTGGTCACCAAAGGTCTGAAATGCTTTTTTAGCTAAAATTACTGTATTCCTGTCTTTTACAGTCTTAAAACGACAAGATAATTGCATTTCGTAACCAGTGATCTGAAAACATGTTTTTGGTCAAAATGACTCTATTTTTGGTCTCCGAGTGTCTAAAAAGCATATTTTAGTCAAACTAAATGCATTTGGTCACCAAAGGTCTGAAAACATTTTTTAGCCAAAATGACTGTATTTTTGTCTTTTAGAGTCTCAAAACGCCGCTTTTAGACAACATAACTGCATTTGGTATCCAATGGCCTGAAATCATTTTTTTTTGGTCTTCATGTGTCTAAAAAGCTTTTTTTTTTTAGCCAAAATAACTGCATTTGGTCACCCAAGAACTGACAAACTTTTTTAGGCAAAATGACTGTATTTTTGTATTTTAGAGTCTCAAAACTCCGCATTTAGACAAGATAACTGCATTTGGTAATCAATGGCCTGAAAAAATGTTTTTGGTCAAAATGACTATTTTGGTCTCCCGAGTGTCTAAAAAGCCTATTTTAGTCAAAATGAATGCATTTGGTCAAAAAAGGTCTGAAAACCTTTTTTTTAGCCAAAATTACTGTATTTTTTACTTTTAGAGTCTTATAACACCGCTTTTAGACAAGATAACCAATGGCCTGAAAAATGATTTTGGTCAAAATTACTCTATTTAGGTCTCCAAAGCCTGTTTTAGTCAAAATAACTGCATTTGGTCACCAAAGGTCTGAAATACTTTTTTAGCTAAAATTAATGTATTTTTGTCTTTTCCAGTCTTAAAACGCCGGTTTTAGACAAGATAATTGCATTTCGTTACCAGTGATCTGAAAACATGTTTTTTGGTCAAAATGACTCTATTTTTGGTCTCCAAGTGTCTAAAAAGCCTATTTTAGTCAAAATAAATGCCTTTGGTCACCAAAGGTCTGAAAACCTTTTTTTTTAGCCAAAATGACTGTATTTTTGACTTTTAGAGTCTTAAAACACCGCTTTTAGACAAGATAAACTACATTTGGTAACCAATGGCCTGAAAAAATGTTTTTGGTCACAATGAGTTTAGTTAGGTCTCCAAAGCCTGTTTTAGTCAAAAAACTGCATTTAGTCACCAAAGGTCTGAAATACTTATTTAGCCAAAATTACTGTATTTCTGTCTTTTAGAGTCTCAAAATGCCGCTTTTAGACAAGATAATTGCATTTCGTTACCAGTGATCTGAAAAAAATGTTTTTGGTCAAAATGACTATTATTGGTCTCCAAGTGTCTAAAAAGCCTATTTTAGTCAAAATAAATGCATTTGGTCACCAAAGTTCTGAAAACCTTTTTTAGCCAAAATGACTGTATTTTTGTCTTTTAGAGTCTTAAAACACCGCTGTTAGACAAGATAAACTAAATTTGGTAACCAATGGCCTGAAAAAATGTTTTTGGTCAAAATGACTTTATTTAGGTCTCCAAAGGTCTGAAATACTTTTTTAGCCAAAATTACTGTATTTTTGTCTTTTAGAGTCTTAAAACCCCGCTTTTAGAGAAGATTAACTACATTTGGTAACCAATGGCCTGAAAAAATGTTTTTGGTCAAAATGACTCTATTTTTGGTCTCCAAGTGTCTAAAAAGCCTATTTTAGTCAAAATAAATGCATTTGGTCACCAAAGTTCTGAAAACCTTTTTTAGCCAAAATGAATGTATTTTTGTCTTTTAGAGTCTCAAAACGCCGCTTTTAGACAACATAACTGCATTAGGTAACCAATGGCCTGAAAACATGTTTTTGGTCAAAATGACTCTATTTAGGTCTCCAAGTGTCTAAAAAGCCCTTTTTAGTTAAAATAACTACGGTTGGTCACCAAAGATCTGAAAAACTTTTTCAGCCAAAATGACTGTATTTTTGTCTTTTAGAGTCTCAAAATGCCGCTTTTAGACAAGATAATTGCATTTCGTTAACAGTGATCTGAAAACATGTTTTTGGTCAAAATGACTCTATTTTTGGTCTCCAAGTGTCTAAAATGCCTATTTTAGTCAAAATAAATGCATTTGGTCACCCAAGGTCTGAAAACCTTTTCTTAGCTAAAATGACTGTATTTTTTACTTTTAGAGTCTTAAAACACCGCTTTTAGACAAGATAAACTACATTTGCTAACCAATGGCCTGAAATCATTTTTTTGGTCAAAATGACTCTATTTTGGTCTCCATGTGTCTTAAAAGCTTTATTTTAGTCAAAATAAATGCATTTGGTCACCAAAGGTCTGAAAACCTTTTTTAGCCAAAATGACTGTATTTTTGTCTTTTAGAGTCTCAAAACGCCGTTTTTAGACAACATAACTGCATTAGGTAACCAATGGACTGAAAACATATTTTTGGTCAAAATGACTCTATTTTTGGTCTCCAAGTGTCTATAAAGCATATTTTAGTCAAAATAAATGCATATTTGTTCACCAAAGGTCTAAAAACCTTTTTTTTAGCCAAAATGACTGTATTTTTGACGTTTAGAGTCTTAAATCACCGCTTTTAGACAAGATAAACTACATTTGGTAACCAATGGCCTGAAAAAATGTTTTTGGTCAAAATGACTTTATTTAGGTCTCCAAATACTGTTTTAGTCAAAATAACTGCATTTGGTCACCAAAGGTCTGAAATGCTTTTTTAGCTAAAATTACTGTATTCCTGTCTTTTACAGTCTTAAAACGACAAGATAATTGCATTTCGTAACCAGTGATCTGAAAACATGTTTTTGGTCAAAATGACTCTATTTTTGGTCTCCGAGTGTCTAAAAAGCATATTTTAGTCAAACTAAATGCATTTGGTCACCAAAGGTCTGAAAACATTTTTTAGCCAAAATGACTGTATTTTTGTCTTTTAGAGTCTCAAAACGCCGCTTTTAGACAACATAACTGCATTTGGTATCCAATGGCCTGAAATCATTTTTTTTTGGTCTTCATGTGTCTAAAAAGCTTTTTTTTTTTAGCCAAAATAACTGCATTTGGTCACCCAAGAACTGACAAACTTTTTTAGGCAAAATGACTGTATTTTTGTATTTTAGAGTCTCAAAACTCCGCATTTAGACAAGATAACTGCATTTGGTAATCAATGGCCTGAAAAAATGTTTTTGGTCAAAATGACTATTTTGGTCTCCCGAGTGTCTAAAAAGCCTATTTTAGTCAAAATGAATGCATTTGGTCAAAAAAGGTCTGAAAACCTTTTTTTTAGCCAAAATTACTGTATTTTTTACTTTTAGAGTCTTATAACACCGCTTTTAGACAAGATAACCAATGGCCTGAAAAATGATTTTGGTCAAAATTACTCTATTTAGGTCTCCAAAGCCTGTTTTAGTCAAAATAACTGCATTTGGTCACCAAAGGTCTGAAATACTTTTTTAGCTAAAATTAATGTATTTTTGTCTTTTCCAGTCTTAAAACGCCGGTTTTAGACAAGATAATTGCATTTCGTTACCAGTGATCTGAAAACATGTTTTTTGGTCAAAATGACTCTATTTTTGGTCTCCAAGTGTCTAAAAAGCCTATTTTAGTCAAAATAAATGCCTTTGGTCACCAAAGGTCTGAAAACCTTTTTTTTTAGCCAAAATGACTGTATTTTTGACTTTTAGAGTCTTAAAACACCGCTTTTAGACAAGATAAACTACATTTGGTAACCAATGGCCTGAAAAAATGTTTTTGGTCACAATGAGTTTAGTTAGGTCTCCAAAGCCTGTTTTAGTCAAAAAACTGCATTTAGTCACCAAAGGTCTGAAATACTTATTTAGCCAAAATTACTGTATTTCTGTCTTTTAGAGTCTCAAAATGCCGCTTTTAGACAAGATAATTGCATTTCGTTACCAGTGATCTGAAAAAAATGTTTTTGGTCAAAATGACTATTATTGGTCTCCAAGTGTCTAAAAAGCCTATTTTAGTCAAAATAAATGCATTTGGTCACCAAAGTTCTGAAAACCTTTTTTAGCCAAAATGACTGTATTTTTGTCTTTTAGAGTCTTAAAACACCGCTGTTAGACAAGATAAACTAAATTTGGTAACCAATGGCCTGAAAAAATGTTTTTGGTCAAAATGACTTTATTTAGGTCTCCAAAGGTCTGAAATACTTTTTTAGCCAAAATTACTGTATTTTTGTCTTTTAGAGTCTTAAAACCCCGCTTTTAGAGAAGATTAACTATATTTGGTAACCAATGGCCTGAAAAAATGTTTTTGGTCAAAATGACTCTATTTTTGGTCTCCAAGTGTCTAAAAAGCCTATTTTAGTCAAAATAAATGCATTTGGTCACCAAAGTTCTGAAAACCTTTTTTAGCCAAAATGAATGTATTTTTGTCTTTTAGAGTCTCAAAACGCCGCTTTTAGACAACATAACTGCATTAGGTAACCAATGGCCTGAAAACATGTTTTTGGTCAAAATGACTCTATTTAGGTCTCCAAGTGTCTAAAAAGCCCTTTTTAGTTAAAATAACTACGGTTGGTCACCAAAGATCTGAAAAACTTTTTCAGCCAAAATGACTGTATTTTTGTCTTTTAGAGTCTCAAAATGCCGCTTTTAGACAAGATAATTGCATTTCGTTAACAGTGATCTGAAAACATGTTTTTGGTCAAAATGACTCTATTTTTGGTCTCCAAGTGTCTAAAATGCCTATTTTAGTCAAAATAAATGCATTTGGTCACCCAAGGTCTGAAAACCTTTTCTTAGCTAAAATGACTGTATTTTTTACTTTTAGAGTCTTAAAACACCGCTTTTAGACAAGATAAACTACATTTGCTAACCAATGGCCTGAAATCATTTTTTTGGTCAAAATGACTCTATTTTGGTCTCCATGTGTCTTAAAAGCTTTATTTTAGTCAAAATAAATGCATTTGGTCACCAAAGGTCTGAAAACCTTTTTTAGCCAAAATGACTGTATTTTTGTCTTTTAGAGTCTCAAAACGCCGTTTTTAGACAACATAACTGCATTAGGTAACCAATGGACTGAAAACATATTTTTGGTCAAAATGACTCTATTTTTGGTCTCCAAGTGTCTATAAAGCATATTTTAGTCAAAATAAATGCATATTTGTTCACCAAAGGTCTAAAAACCTTTTTTTTAGCCAAAATGACTGTATTTTTGACGTTTAGAGTCTTAAATCACCGCTTTTAGACAAGATAAACTACATTTGGTAACCAATGGCCTGAAAAAATGTTTTTGGTCAAAATGACTTTATTTAGGTCTCCAAATACTGTTTTAGTCAAAATAACTGCATTTGGTCACCAAAGGTCTGAAATGCTTTTTTAGCTAAAATTACTGTATTCCTGTCTTTTACAGTCTTAAAACGACAAGATAATTGCATTTCGTAACCAGTGATCTGAAAACATGTTTTTGGTCAAAATGACTCTATTTTTGGTCTCCGAGTGTCTAAAAAGCATATTTTAGTCAAACTAAATGCATTTGGTCACCAAAGGTCTGAAAACATTTTTTAGCCAAAATGACTGTATTTTTGTCTTTTAGAGTCTCAAAACGCCGCTTTTAGACAACATAACTGCATTTGGTATCCAATGGCCTGAAATCATTTTTTTATGGTCTTCATGTGTCTAAAAAGCTTTTTTTTTTTAGCCAAAATAACTGCATTTGGTCACCCAAGAACTGACAAACTTTTTTAGGCAAAATGACTGTATTTTTGTATTTTAGAGTCTCAAAACTCCGCATTTAGACAAGATAACTGCATTTGGTAATCAATGGCCTGAAAAAATGTTTTTGGTCAAAATGACTATTTTGGTCTCCCGAGTGTCTAAAAAGCCTATTTTAGTCAAAATGAATGCATTTGGTCAAAAAAGGTCTGAAAACCTTTTTTTTAGCCAAAATTACTGTATTTTTTACTTTTAGAGTCTTATAACACCGCTTTTAGACAAGATAACCAATGGCCTGAAAAATGATTTTGGTCAAAATTACTCTATTTAGGTCTCCAAAGCCTGTTTTAGTCAAAATAACTGCATTTGGTCACCAAAGGTCTGAAATACTTTTTTAGCTAAAATTAATGTATTTTTGTCTTTTCCAGTCTTAAAACGCCGGTTTTAGACAAGATAATTGCATTTCGTTACCAGTGATCTGAAAACATGTTTTTTGGTCAAAATGACTCTATTTTTGGTCTCCAAGTGTCTAAAAAGCCTATTTTAGTCAAAATAAATGCCTTTGGTCACCAAAGGTCTGAAAACCTTTTTTTTTAGCCAAAATGACTGTATTTTTGACTTTTAGAGTCTTAAAACACCGCTTTTAGACAAGATAAACTACATTTGGTAACCAATGGCCTGAAAAAATGTTTTTGGTCACAATGAGTTTAGTTAGGTCTCCAAAGCCTGTTTTAGTCAAAAAACTGCATTTAGTCACCAAAGGTCTGAAATACTTATTTAGCCAAAATTACTGTATTTCTGTCTTTTAGAGTCTCAAAATGCCGCTTTTAGACAAGATAATTGCATTTCGTTACCAGTGATCTGAAAAAAATGTTTTTGGTCAAAATGACTGTATTAGGTCTCCAAGTGTCTAAAAAGCCTATTTTAGTCAAAATAAATGCATTTGGTCACCAAAGTTCTGAAAACCTTTTTTAGCCAAAATGACTGTATTTTTGTCTTTTAGAGTCTTAAAACACCGCTGTTAGACAAGATAAACTAAATTTGGTAACCAATGGCCTGAAAAAATGTTTTTGGTCAAAATGACTTTATTTAGGTCTCCAAAGGTCTGAAATACTTTTTTAGCCAAAATTACTGTATTTTTGTCTTTTAGAGTCTTAAAACCCCGCTTTTAGAGAAGATTAACTACATTTGGTAACCAATGGCCTGAAAAAATGTTTTTGGTCAAAATGACTCTATTTTTGGTCTCCAAGTGTCTAAAAAGCCTATTTTAGTCAAAATAAATGCATTTGGTCACCAAAGTTCTGAAAACCTTTTTTAGCCAAAATGAATGTATTTTTGTCTTTTAGAGTCTCAAAACGCCGCTTTTAGACAACATAACTGCATTAGGTAACCAATGGCCTGAAAACATGTTTTTGGTCAAAATGACTCTATTTAGGTCTCCAAGTGTCTAAAAAGCCCTTTTTAGTTAAAATAACTACGGTTGGTCACCAAAGGTCTGAAAAACTGTTTAAGCCAAAATGACCGTATTTTTGTCCTTTAGAGTCTCAAAACTCAGCATTTAGACAAGATAACTGCATTTGGTAATCAATGGCCTGAAAAAATGTTTTTGGTCAAAATTACTCTATTTTGGTCTCCCAAGTGTCTACAAAGCCTATTTTAGTCAAAATTAATGCATTTGGTCACCAAAGGTCTGAAATTCTTTTTTAGCTAAAATTACTGTATTTTTGTCTTTTACAGTCTTAAAACGCCAGTTTTAGACAAGATAATTGCATTTTCGTTACCAGTGATCTGAAAACATTTTTTTGGTCAAAATGACTCTATTTTGGTCTCCATGTGTCTAAAAAGCCCTTTGTAGTCAAAATAACTGCATTTGGTCACCAAAGGTCTGAAAAACTTTTTTTTAGCCAAAATGACTGTATTTTTGTCCTTTAGAGTCTCAAAACGCCGCTTTTAGACAAGATAACTGCATTTGTTAACCAATGGCCTGTAAAAAAAATTTTGGTCAAAATGACTCTATTTTGGTCTCCATGTGTCTAAAAAGCACTTTTTAGTCAATATAACTGCATTTGGTCCCCAATGGTCTGAAAACCTTTTTTTAGCCAAAATGACTGTATGTTTGTCTTTTCGAGTCGTAAAACACCACTTTTAGGCAAGATAAACTACATTTGGTAGCCAATGGCCTGAAAAAATGTTTTTGGTCAAAATGACTCTATTTGGTCTCCCAAGTGTCTAAAAAGCCCTTTTTAGTCAAAATAATTACGTTTGGTCACCAAAGATCTGAAAAACTTTTTTAGCCAAAATGACTGTATTTTTGTCTTTTAGAGTCTTAAAAAGCCGGTTTTAGACAAGATAATTGCATTTCGTTACCAGTGATCTGAAAACATTTATTTTGGTCAAAATGACTCTATTTTGGTCTCCATGTGTCTAAAAAGCCCTTTGTAGTCAAAATAACTGCATTTGGTCACCAAAGGTCTGAAAAACTTTTTTTTAGCCAAAATGACTTTATTTTTGAACTTTAGAGTCTCAAAACGCCGCTTTTAGACAAGATAACTGCATTAGGTAACCAATGGCCTGAAACATGTTTTTGGTCAAAATGACTCTATTTAGGTCTCCAAAGCCTGTTTTAGTCAAAATAACTGCATTTGGTCACCAAAGGTCTGAAATACTTTTTTAGCCAAAATGACTGTAATTTTGTCTTTAAGAGTCTTAAAACACCGCTTTTAGACAAGATAAACTACATTTGGTAACCAATGGCCTGAAAAAATGTTTTTGGTCAAAATGACTCTATTTAGGTCTCCAAGTGTCTTAAAAGCCCTTTTTAGTCAAAATAACCACGGTTGGTCACCAAAGGTCTGAACAACTTTTTTTTAGCCAAAAATGGCTGTATTTTTGTCTTTTAGAGTCTCAAAACTCCGCATTTAGAAAAAATAACTGCATTTGGTCACCAAAGATCTGAAATAAAAATTTAGTCAAAATGACTGTATTTTCGTCTATTAGAGTCTTAAAAAGCCGGTTTTAACCAACCGCCTGAAACATTTGTTTGGGTCAAAAGGACTCTATTTTGGTCTCCAAGTGTCTAAAAAGCATTTTTTTTGCATTTGATCACTAAAGGTCTGACATTTTTTTAAATATTTATTGAGTGCATTGAATAAATAACATGAATGGTAGACATAATCAGTTACAGAACCATTGTTCGGAAAAATATAAAAATATATAAAGGATATAACAGCAACAGTACAGGAAAACGTCATCCATAAACCATCGCATTCAGGTGAAAATTACAGCCAAGTTAACAAACCTGAGCATGTGCCCATGTGCATAAGAGGATAAATAAAAACATTCAGTTATTCCCTCCCAATAGTAATAGGACCATGAACATCTAGCACACACCTCCGTAAAGTTAGTGACAAAAAACCCCCTTGAGGAATGGTTGGGACTTTATAGGTAACTATATTTGACTCTCATGACAGAGATTTATGAATAAAACGTGTCTTTTATTTAAAGGAAGTGAAATAATTGAAAAACCATCAAAACAAAAAGAACATATGTTGGACAGTATGCATGGACATTTATACAATACAGTCACAGGTTACAGCAGAATCCAACGTGTTTCAAAATGTAGTATAATACATGAATCTTCCTCAGGGAATCTGCATATATTCCTGAAAAAGTAACCACATACAAAATAAGTCCCAAAAGAGGGGCATAGTTCAGTATATACAGTTTACAAATATATGAATAATCTTGAAGTTGCGACCATGTATTCTCGAGAAAAAAAAAGGGGGGGAGGGGGGGGGGAAGAGAAAAGAAAAACTTCCAGATGGAATACCACTGATTAGGAGGTCACATACCTGCAAGAAATGGGAAAGCCCAACAACCCTGTCCCAATAGGGATATGTTCAATTCCCACAAGGTGAGAGCTAGAGTCAGGTGTGTGTATTGTTGGCCTTAACCTAGAAACAATGGTAAATGATCAGAAAACCAAAAATGTAGAGTGCAAAACTGCACTATGCAAAAAAGTATAATTCACCTGGTTCGATGATTTATCACAAGTAAAGATGTGAAAAAGAGAAGTAAAAGGTTTTCCCTGAGGTAAAAAAAGGGGATAATGTTCCTGGAAAGTTCCAATTGGTTATCCCATAATATAAGTATCTCCAGAATTTGATAGGTCCTATATTAGGAAAAGAAAAGGAAAACTAAGCCATACATAGATGTTAGTGACCGTCATATGAAATATGGCGGACATATTTAGTTTGGGGTACCTTACCTCAGTAGCGGTGAATCATTTATGGTGTTTCCGTCAGTTCAATACATGTATATAGTCCCTCGGGATATATATAAAAATATATTCCAAAATCCTTGGTGAGAAATGCACCATTACTTGCCTAAGATGAATGTAAAGAAAATACATACATCTATGTCAATGTATATAGAGATATCGACTAGAATAAATAATCAATGTCTCCAGTAAAGTAGAAAAAAATATAATACCATTAAATGTAGGGAAGGCAGTGAACCATGGAGTCACGCTATCCACCAGGGCTGACAGAATCCAATTCTATGGTACCTTGATAGAGCCGCAATGGCGTCCACCACGTGTATCCTAATAGACTGGAGGGAGGAGATAAAGGACCTCCTTAACCAGGTCAAAATGACTCTATTTTGGTCTCCAAGTGTCTAAAAAGCATTTTTTTTGCATTTGATCACCAAACGTCTGAAATTTTTTTAAATATTTATTGAGTATAAACAGTGCATTGAATAAATAACATGAACGGTAGACATAATCAGTTACAGAACCAGTGTTCGGAAAAATATAAAAATATATAAAATATATAAAGGATATAACAGCAACAGTACAGGAAAACGTCATCCATAAACCATCGCATTCAGGTGAAAATTACAGCCAAGTTAACAAACCTGAGCATGTGCCCATGTGCATAAGAGGATAAATAAAAACATTCAGTTATTCCCTCCTAATAGTAATAGGACCATGAACATCTAGCACACACCTCCGTAAAGTAGCAAAAACCCACCTGAAATACTAAGTGCAAAGGAGAAGGGAAGGGAAGGGAAAAAAGGAAAACAGTGGCAGAAAACTTAAGGGAAAGGATGGGAGGACTCTGCACGCTAGACCTTCTCAAGAAATGCTACCCTATCCAATGAGCAGCCGATCCATACCCAACTGGGGGGAGCCAAGGCCGGGTCATCCAACCAAGGTTGCCATAACGAGGCAAATTTTTTTGTGAGCATTTTGATGCTGGTATGTCAGCTTTTTCCTGATTAAAGAGGCATTGACCTGTGTTATCCACTGGCCCCTGCTCGGCACCCTGGAGGCGATCCAAAATCTAGCAATTAATTTGCGAGCAATATACAACAATCACAACACGGCAACGTGAGCATTTGGGGTCAGAGTGTCCACCTCCAGAGCACCAAGCAGACAGACCACAGGCTCCTATATTAGCTGAAAATTATACACTTTAGAGATCGTGTCAATTACCTTCCCCCAGTAGCGAAACAGCTTGGGACATCTCCACATCATGTGTATAAGTGTACCCTGGTCACTCTCACATTTGGGGCACAAGGGAGTAGATCCCCAACGGTACAGCTGCATCGGTGTTCTGTATGCTCTGTGAAACAGAAATAAGTGACACCAAAGGGATCGATGAGAGCCGACACCAAAGGGATCGACCAAAGCAAAGATCCCACGTCTCCCCATCTATGGGTCCAAGATCCCCCCTCCCACCCCGCACGAGCAGGGAAGGAAGAGGGGTCCTGCACGGATCACAACAGAAGGACATAAACCTGTGAGATCATACCCTTCTTGTCCGAGACCCGAAACACCTCACCCAACAGGCAGCGAGTGTCGGGTGTCAAAGAAGCCAAGCCTAACGTCCTGAAGAAGCGTGCTGCGTCACGAGAAACGCGTTGACGTCACACGCACCAAAGGCCTCACGACGATAGCTCCACCCACCATACCCGGAAGGCACGCCGCTACTATCCATGAGCGAGGGAGACCAAACCAGCCTTACAGCCTCATAGCTGACAAATGCTACATCCAACCACGGGGAGTTGATCGGCTATCTCCCGCCTCTCTGGCGAAGACATGTATCTAATTATTGAGCACACATACTAAGGATTATCGGACAATCTGGCACAAGAGACAGAGACATATGGAAGGACTCACCACGTACACATCCATCTAGACACGTGAGTTAAGGATACTTATATCCAACTAACCAGTCCTGTCAGCCGCTTGCAAAGTTTGTCTGCTATATTAGACTGCTTCTGATATATCCATCAAACATATGTGCAGCCTCCTCTCCATGGCTCTAAACTAAACTGAGGGTCCTCATATCTTCAAAATGTCCGTGGAATAATACCTCTCTACAGACTATCTTCAAACCGGGAGAGTAGTAAGGCAACACAGAGTTTGAATAGCTACTCGCTTATTATATGTGCTTCATGTGCTGCTGCATTCATGTTGTCAGTTTGTCCTGCAAATCACCTGTTAATTGCTGCATTTCAACTTTGGTGAACTTCCTATGAATGGTCCATATACGGAGGGTCCACACTCATATATGTCTCTATAGTTTGGTGGAATATTTCCTCCCAATGAACTACTGTCTTCATATAGCCTGAAAGAACACCAAGTTTACTCTCAAACTGCATACTAATATAAAATATGTGATATCAATGCTGCTATAAACATGCCATGAGTCAGCTTAATATATGGAAAAATTCCCTGACATAATCTGCTGCATATATCTTCCATACTTTTCTTTGAACTTTTATACCCGGAATGTATTATGATACTATGCTATAGCCAGCTGGTGATACGGTTGAGGAATACAGCCAATTATATCAATCCTATGGATGGAAGAATCTACTTCTAAAAATTAATCACCTCCCATTGTCTTCTCTTGATTCCCCCTCCCCATCCTGTCTTATGCCAATTGATGCTTTCAAGTATCACCATAATATATCAAGATTCCAAGTTAATCATATGTGATTTAACTTATGAATATACCCAAGCATTAGGCGGTCATCACATGTAAGGATGGGCATTATTAGTATTCAATAACACCAAGGGAATTCTGGTAGGTGGGTGGAGTTTCAGTGAGGTACTTTGTTGTCATCAAGGCGGACCTCTTACATACATGTATGTGTTTTATCTCATGACACATCTCCTTTTGAAAGTGTTTTTGTATTGTGTTGAATTTTATCTTTATCTTCTTCAATAAAGTAATTCCTTTTAACCATTTACCAGTGCTTGAGCCATACATGCAACTCCTTTTTTTCTATTTTTCTTCACATGTTCAACAGTTGCTTGGCTCACCGGCAACACGCCGTTTGGTAATTCTGGTATTGTTTGGAATCGATGTCACATCCCACCATACCCTCGATATATTGAGGAATTATAGGGGATTTTCTATGGTCCTTTCTTATTCCCCCCCTCTTTCCCCTCCATTTTGATTTTCAAAGAAGCCAAGCCTGCCTGGGCCATCATCGCATGTCTAAATTGTAGGTAGCGAAAGAAACAGTGCCTAGGTACATCAAACTCCCTCTGTAAGTCTTGAAAATATTTCAGTACCCCAGCTCTGAACAATTGTGCTATAAAATATACACATCTCCGCGCCCTCTAGACGAAACAGTTCCGAAAAGTTGCGATTATGCCAAATCGGAGTCTGAGGAAGGTAACCCGTGATCTGCAACATCCCCTTGACACAGCGCCACACCATGCGAATCAAGGCGAGTGTGGGTAACTGAGTCCCCATATTGGAGAACCCAGCTTCAAGGTGTACAAGGACAGGGTGAGGCGAGTCAGGAGGGACCAATAAGGACCCAATAGGATCGAATGGATCCAAAAGACCCCAGCCCCCCATATGCTGAACCTGGAAGGCTAGAAAATATACTCTGGGGTTGGGGACTGCCAAGCCACCACTATCCTTGCCCATCTGAAGGGTAGCCAATTTATTCCTAGCCACTTTTTTGCACCAGATCAGTTCTCGGAACTGGGAGTCAATCCTATAGAACCATTTCCTGGGTATCCAGATTGGGGAGTTGTGCAAGACATAAAGAAGTTGAGGAGCCCGCACCATCTTAATTAGATTGACTCGCCCAGCCACCGACAAGGGAACTTTGCAGCAGAGGTACGAGGTTCAGTGTGATATACTGGGTAGGATCAGGAGACACCTGGATCCCCAAATATGTGAAGGAGTGAACCACTCGCACTGTGGATGCACAGTCCGGAAAAGGGCTGAGTTATGGGATCAAGGGGCATTAAAACTGATTTATCCCAATTTATGGAAAATCCCGACAGGGACCCAAAATAGTCAATAAGGGACATTACCGCCCGCAATGATTCCCCTGTATTACCTAGGTAGAGCAGTGTGTCATCCGCATAGAGTGAGATAACGTCTGCATTGGAGCCCCTTCTGAACCCCACTATGTTATTGGAGGACCGAATCCGCGCCGCTAAGGTTTCCAGTGCCATGGCAAACAGCAATGGAGATAGCGGGCAGCCCTGTCTAGTCCCCCTGTGCAAACAGAAGGGTCCAGAAAGCTCACCCTCAGTCTGGCCGCGGGGGCAGCGTACAGTACCCGCACCCAGTTCAGAAAGTTCTCTCCCACACCAAAGCGCTTGAGAACTTCCCATAGGTACACCCATTCAACACTATTGAATGCCTTAGCGGCATCTAGCGAAAAGACTGCCCGGTTCCCAGGGTTGTCTACTGGGATCTGAAGGTTCAGAAATAGTCGGCGGAGATTAAGTGCCGTCGATCTGGTCAGGATAAACCCCGATTGATCCCTATGGACAACCCCCTGGACAACAGAGGACAGCCTAGTGGCCAGTATCTTAGCTAGAATTTTAACATCCGTTGTGAGTAGAGATATGGGCCTTTAGGAATCCGCCAAAAGCAGATCCTTGCCAGGCTTCAGCAGGAAAACAACTATAGCTTCAGACATAGAGGCAGGAAGGCGGCTGTTAGGGATACAAGTGGTAGCCTGATGGCAGAGGAAGGCCCCACGTGTGCTAGATGGCGGTGCTTAGACGGGAATCCCCAAGGTAAGTGACACAGGCTAACCTGAGGTGCGGAATCTAAGTATCCACCGGTTTTCACCAGAGCCTCTAGTGGTGAGGATGGATTTTGCTGCGTGTGGATACCAGGTCGCAGTCCTCAGGGTCACCCCACCAAGGGAGAAGCCAGTCAAGATCCGAAGGCAGATAAGCAGACAAGGGAGATCCGAGAGAATGGCCAAACAAGCCGGGGGTCAGGACGGGCAGCAGGTCAACAAGGTCAGGAACAAGCCAAAGGTCAAAACGGATATCAAACAGGTAACAGGAAGCAGGCTTCAGGAACACAGGAAGAGCTGCAGACAAGTCAGCAAAGACACAGTGCTTCTGAGCTGTTTAAATAAGGCAGCCTCTTTGCCAATTACTGCAATTAATCTGCTCTAGGTTAACCTTTTAGATTGCAGATTCATGACAGCACATCAGTGTGCTCAGGAAGCATTCCTAACATTGCCCCCCCCCCCTTAAGGGCAACCTCCGGGTGCCCAACAAACTGCTTTTCTGAGGATGGGCAAGAAAAAACGCCTGGATCAGGTCTGCGGCATGAATGTTACTCTCAGGTTCCCAGGAATTCTCTTCCGGCCCATAACCCTTCCATTTAATAAGGAACTGAAGCTGGTTACCTCTTTTCCGGCAATCAAGTACAGCCTCAACTTCGTACTCCATGTCGCCATCCACCATCACTGGTTCCGGAGGTCCAGGGCTTCTGCCGGGGAAGGCGTCAGGAACCGCAGGTTTTAAAAAAAAGTGACATGGAACACAGGATGGATCCGTAGGGTATCAGGTAAGGATAACTCATAGGACACGGCATTGAGTCTTATTTTAACGGGGAATGGGCCGATAAACCTGGAAGCCAACTTCTTGGATGGGCATGCCAAGCACAGGTTAGCTGTGGATAAAAAGACCTGGTCTCCTGGTTGGAGAATCAGTTCTCTCCTCTTTTTCCCATCAAAGATTCTTTTGGACGCTATCTGAGCCTTGGCCAAGGTGTCCTGCAGAAGTTTGTTGTTACTCGTGAAGAAGTCAATGGTGACCTGAACTGCGGGCACTCCGGAATCAGATGGGACGTCGGGCAGAAAGGAAGGATGAAAACCATAATTGGCAAAGAAGGGAGATTGCCTGGTAACGGAATGTCGTGAATTATTAAAGGCAAATTCCGCAAATGGTAGTAATGCTACCCAGTCGTCCTGGACGAAGGTGGTAAAGCACCGGAGATATTGTTTCAGGGTCTGGTTTGTCCTCTCTGTTTGCCCTTTCGTCTGCGGGTGTTAAGCTGAGGACATAGATAATTAAATTTTTAGTAGCTTACACAAGGCCCTCCAAAAGCGGGACGTGAGCTGTACCCCTCTGTCCGAGATAATGTTTGTGGGTACCCCGTGGAGTCGCACAATCTCCCTAATGAAGACTTCTGCAGTTTCTTTTGCAGAGGGGGTACCTTTGAGGGGTAGAAAGTGGCCCATCTTAGTAAGCCGGTCTACAACCACAAAAATGGCGGAGCACCCGGCCGAAGGTGGAAGTTCCACGATAAAGTCCATGGCGATAGTTTGCCAGGGCCGGTCAGGGATTGGAAGTGGTCTGAATAGACCCCACGCCCTACTTCTGGTGGTTTTACTCCTGGAGCAAGACACATAACTTCTGCAGTCTTTTCCCATCTCAGGCCACCAGAAGGTGCGATGCATGAGGTCAAGGGTCCTATGAACACCAAAATGGCCAGCCAGAGGGTGGTCATGGCAGGCAGCTAGAACCGAAACTCTGACTCCCTCCGGGACAAATATTTTGTCCTTAGCCCACAACAAACCATCCTTGCGTGACAGGGGTATCCCAGGTGGACCGGAAATTTTGGCAGAGGCTTGCTCAAGATGGGATTTCAGGCTAGTGAGCAGGAAGTTTTTCTCTGACAGGATAGTGTCAGGTACCAACTCTTCTTTAGTATTATCAAACATCCGGGACAGGGCATCCGGTTTGACATTTTTCGACCCGGGCCGATAGGTGATATGGAACGAGAATCTGGAGAAGAAGAGTGCCCATCGGGCCTGGCGGGGTCTAAGTCGCTTTTCAGATCTTAAGTACTCAAGGTTCTTATGATCGGTAAATATAAGAATCGGGCGTGATGCTCCTTCTAGTAGATATCTCCACTCTTCGAGAGCGGCTTTGATAGCCAAGAGTTCCCGGTCCCCGACATCATAGTTTTTCTCAGCGGGAGAGAGTTTCCGGGAAAAGAAGGCTATTGGGTGAGTTAAGTCTCTAGTTCCCTGTCTTTGGGAGATGACTGCCCCGACCACAACGTCCGATGCGTCTACCTCCAGGAGATAGGGTAAGGCAGGATCCGGGTGACTTAGGATAGGGGCAGAGGTAAAATGTTTTTAAGAACCGAGAAGGCGGACTGAGCTTCTGGGGTCCACTGGAAGCGGACGTTCTTCTTAGTAATGTGAGTAATAGGGGCTATGATGTTAGAGAACCCCTTAATGAACCTCCTATAAAAATTGGCGAAGCCAACGAAGCGCTGTACTCCCTTTTTGTCTGATGGAGGTGGCCAGTCCAGAATGGCAGAGACCTTCTGAGGATCCATCTCTATTCCTTCTGTGGAAATTATTAACCCCAGAAACGGGATACTGTTCTGCTCAAAAACGCACTTCTCGGCCTTGGCGTAGAGACCATGCTGGCGAAGGCGACCGAGGACATTTCGAACGTGCTCGCGATGCTGCTCTAGGGATGTTGAGAAGATTAGGATGTCATCCAAGTATACGATGATGAAGATATCCAACCATTCCCTGAAGATGTAGTTCACAAAGTGTTGGAATGTGGCAGGAGCATTACAAAGGCCAAATGGCATTACCAGGTATTCGAAATGTCCGAATCTAGTGCGGAAAGCAGTCTTCCATTCGTCGCCCTCTTGGATGCGCACCAAGTGGTACGCCCCACTAAGATCCAGCTTAGTAAACAGGATGGCAGATCTGAGTCTCTGAAAGAGTTCGGGGACTAGAGGAAGGGGATAACGGTTTTTAATAGTAACTTTATTTAAATCCCTATAATCTGTGCAGGGTCGGAGGGTGTGATCCTTCTTCTCTACGAAGAAGATACCTGCCCCTGCTGGAGAGGTAGAGGGACGGATGAACCCCTTCTTCAGACTTTCGTCTACATAGTCCTTTAAGACGTCCAGCTCACGTTCAGAAAGTGGGTAAATCCGGCCGAACGGGATTTCGGCTCCTGGGAGCAAGTCGATGGGGCAGTCATATGGACGGTGGGGGGGCAAGGTCTCTGCTCCCCGTTTGCTGAATACGTCCAGGAAATCATGGTATGCTTTGGGCACCACAGAACACACATCAGGTTCGGATTCAAGACAGAACAGAGTCTTGGGGAATTCAGGAGAAGCGGGTAGACAGGAATTCTTGCAGTAAAGAGATGGGAACTGGATGGTGCCTGTGATCCAATTGACTTGCGTGTTATGTGCTTGCAACCACGGTAATCCCAGGATAATGGGAAATAAGGAGGATGTGATAACATCCAGGCTAATCAGTTCCTTATGGCCGGAGGAGGAGACCATAGGAAGGGGAAAAGTTTCTTGGGTCACGGGCCCGGATTTGATGTGGGAGCCATCAGCCAGGAAGATGGTGAGGTCCTGAGTCTTGAGACGGAGAGGTACGCCATGTTGCAGGGCGAACGAGCGATCAATGAAACAACTGCAGGCTCCCAAGTCAATGATCGCAGTAACTGGGACGAGTCCTTCCGGAAGCTGTAATGACACAGGAAAGGCTAGGTGGGAGGAACTGGCAACAGATGGTGAGGCCGGCATGAACTTATGGTATTTTGCCGGGCAGGAGCGCACATAGTGGCCAGCTTCACCGCAATACAGGCACAGGTTACCCAACTGGCGACGGCATCTCTCCTCCGGGGACAAAGCAGGCCGTATGATCCCAAGTTGTATAGGTTCAGGCGTATCTGAGGCGACTCCAGCGGGAGCGGGGTTGGTAAGAGCTGACCCAGTAGAAGAAAAGTATGCAGGATGAGCAACTCGTGGTAGCGTCCAGGCTGGTCTGAACTGCTGCGGAGATCATTCTGCTCTGCGCTCCCGTAGCCACCGGTCGATTTGAATGGCCTGGGAAATCAAATCTTCCAAGGCGTTGGGGACACCTACCCGCACCAGCTCGTCCTTCAGTCCTTCTGACAAGCCGAGACGGAACTGATACCGGAGTGCTGCTTCGTTCCAGGACGTATCGGAACTGATGGGGCGGAAGTTAGTGACGTAGTGTTCTACGGGCCTGCGACCCTGCTGAAGAACATGAAGCGCAGCTTCTGCCGTGGAGGATCGCTGCGGGTCATCATAGAGCTGTGCCATGGCCTCAAAAAATGACTGTAAGGAGTTTAATGGGGGCTGCACTCTTTAGGAGCCGATGAACCCAGGACTGGGGTTCGCCTAGGAGCAGGGAGATAACAAACCCCACCTTGGTGGTCTCCAAAGAAAAGGTTCGAGGTTGCAGGGAGAAATACAGCTGCCAGGCGTTGCGAAAGGCGCAGAATTTACCGCGATCCCCGGAATATTTTTCGGGAGCAGGAACTCGAGGTTCTGGTGGCAGCATCACTACGGTAGGGCCAGAAGCAGGTGCAGAGAGTGCTGCAGCAGGAGAGGAAGCAGATAATACAGGAGGATCCCCCTGAAGTGTCGTAGAGCGCAGCCGTTCCTCTAGCTGTGTGTAGCCATCTTGAAGCGACTTTACGGTTTGAGACAGGGCTGCGAGGTGTTGGCAGATCTCTTCCAACGGTGAGGCTTCTCTTGCAGGCTCCGTCATGGCTGATTTGTACTGTTAGGGATACAAGTGGTAGCCTGATGGCAGAGGAAGGCCCCACGTGTGCCAGAGGGCGGAGCTTAGACGGGAACCCCCAAGGTAAGTGACACAGGCTAACCTGAGGTGCGGAATCTAAGTATCCACCGGTTTTCGCCAGAGCCTCTAGTGGGGAGGACGGATTTTGCTGCGTGTGGATACCAGGTCGCAGTCCTCAGGGTCGCCCCACCAAGGGAGAAGCCGGTCATGATCTGAAGGCAGATAAGCAGACAAGGGAGATCCAAAAGAATTGTCAACAAGCCGGGGGTCAGGACGGGCAGCAGGTCAACAAGGTCAGGAACAAGCCAAAGGTCAAAACGGATATCAAACAGGTAACAGGAAGCAGGCTTCAGGAACACAGGAAGAGCTGCAGACAAGTCAGCAAAGACACAGTGCTTCTAAGCTGTTTAAATAAGGCAGCCTGTTTGCCAATTACTGCAATTAGTCTGCTCTAGGTTAACCCTTTAGATTGCAGATTCATGACAGCACATCAGTGTGCTCAGGAAGCATTCCTAACAGCGGCCAATACGGAAGGCTTCGTTATATACCCGCAGCAGCACGGGTACCAACTGTTCAGCGTATCGGCTGTAAACCTCCGACGGGATACCATCAGCCCCCGGAGATTTACCAGGCTTAGTAGATTTCAAGGCTGCATAAAGTTCGTTTTCCGTAAGGGGGGCCCCAAGCACAGCCACGTCCCTGGCATACAGAAAAGGCAAATCGCAGGAAGCCAAAAAAATCGGCAATTTCTCGTGAGTCAGCCGAGATCTTAGAGGAGTAAAGATCAGCATAAAACTTCCCAAGTACTCTCCGTATGTCAGCCGTGGCGTGCCAGAGCACCCCCTGAGGATCCTTAATCTATGGTATAAATGCCGCAGGCTGCTGCGAGCGAACCAGCATGGCCAACATATGACCCGTGTTTTCTCCCTTCTCAAAATACCTCCGCTGCAAGAAGAAGCGCTTGTTTTCAGCCTTTTGAATCGAGACCGACTTGGCCATAGATTGGGCAGCCAGCCACGACCTCTGAGTATCATCTGACGGGTCCCTAACATAAGTTTCCTCCGCTCTAGTCACTGCGTCCAACACAGTATTCTCCCATTGCCTGGTGTCCGTTTTAATGACATTAACCGTACGTATAAACTGACCTCCCATGAATGCCTTAGCCGCATCCCACACCACCCCCACCTCTGCGGATTCCAAATTGTCAGCAAAAAAGGACGTTAGTTTGGGTGGCAGGGGATCAGGACTAGGAAAGAGCGTCAGCCAGAATGCATTGAGTTTCCAAAGGGATTTTCCCGCCACGACCACCAGAGGCAGTAGCGAACCATTACCCAGCCCCAGATCTATCCTAGACAATCCCGAGTGTGACGCCGAGAAGCACGAAAACTTTTGTACCTCAGGGTGGCCCATCCTCCAGACATCTGTCAGTCCGAGTTCACCCACCAACCGAGCAAGGGGCATAGCCCCCCCGGCCAGCATAGGTCCACCGGAGTGAGAGTAAAACCTATCCCAGGCAGAGTCAAGTACAGCAGTAAAGTCCCCCAACATCAGCAGGGGCACATCAGGAAGTTGAGAAATATGTGGCACGATAAGTTTAAGTTCCCCTGCAGAATACGGGGGGGGGGCACAAGTACACACCTAAGGCTTGCTAGTTGGCAGGATAAAACAAACTGGCCCTCAGGGTCAATCACAGACTTTGAGCATAGAAACCGTACCCCCTTCTTAATCAAAATACACACCCCTCTCGAATAAGTGGAGTAAACAGAGTGGAACTGGTGACTAAATACGCTAGGAGCTAGACACAGGGAAGTGGAAGGAGACATATGGGTCTCCTGCAGGCAAACCACATCTGCCTGTAGGCGTTTGATGGTGCGGAGCACTGCCGTCCTCTTTACCGGGTTGCAGAGGCCCCGCACATTCCAGGACATCACACAAATATTATCAGCCATAGTCAAAATGTAGCCATACACGGAGCGTCAGGCAACCCGGCCAGGGAGGCGAAAGAGGGCACCCAGAAAGGGTGAACCCACTACACCCCATCAGCACAGCCCAGCTATATAGAGAGAGCCACAGGAGAGAGCCCAGCCCACACAGTACCGGTGCAGCCCCAGCATAGAGAACAGTCAATAGGAACATCCACAGCATAGGGTAAAATAATAGCAGTAGAGCGACAAAGAACATGCAGGAAAAGCAAAAATCGAACCAAAGTCCAGGACCAGAAAAAAGGCAAAAAGGGGGAACAAAAAGGCAATACACGTCTGCCACGTGTGGGGGAAGGGACGAGTCAATAGGGCATGTCCAGTCACGACCAAGGGGGGAAACCGGAGAGGGACCACCGATGCCAGTGTAGTCTCCTCAAAATTAGCAACCATGTGAGAGGTAGCAAGCATTAGTGCAGCAGAAGAGCTCCCATCATAACAGGAAAAGTGTGTGTAACATCAAGTGCCAAGTATAGGCAGGAGAACCGAAAGGATCCATGACCGGCCGAAAAGAGTACAAAAGTTCCAAAAAGTAGAAACGATCCTCAAAGGTCTTCTCGCCTGGGGGAAGTGGCCGCCCGCAGGGCCCCACCATTAGCATCCAGCCATTGAACAGCAGCAGAAGGCTTGTCAAAGAACAGCACCTCATCCTGGACCACTACCCAGAGCCTGGAAGGGTACAGCATAGCGTATTGAACATTCAAGTCCCGCAATCTCCTCTTGACCTCTACGAATTTCACACGCTGTTTCTGCACCACCACAGAGTAATCGGGAAACAGGGAGATCCTTGAGTTGTCAATCTTGAGCCTCCCCTGCATTCCCCTGGCTTTAGTAATTGAGGAATTTGAAGATGAAAGTGCGTGGGGGGGGGGGCTCCAGGAGGAAGAGGTCGCATAGGCACCCTATGAGCAAGTTCCACCGAAAACATGGAAGTATAGGATTCTTGCCCAAAAGTAGAGAGCAGCCATTGTTCAATGAAAGCCACAGGATCTTTACCTTCCGCCCGCTCAGGGATCCCAATTGCTCTGATATTACTCCGTCTCATCCTATTCTCTAAGTCATCCAGACGTGCAGCTTGCTGGGCTGAGAGCAGGGCAGTATGTTTCACTTCCCTTTGCAAAGGCGCCATGTCATCCTCCAGGGAGCTGACCCTGCCTTCCACTGCCACTGTCCTCTCCCTCAATTTCTGCATATCATGTCTCATGAACGATATCTCAGCCTTGACCCCCTTTAACTCCACTGTCAGGGCTGTAATTGAGGTGGTACAGGTGGTAACCGCAGCCATAATGTCCCGCAACGTGGGTTCTGTGTCCGGGGTAGGAGATGATTGCCTCGGGGCCTGGTCTGCATCTGCTGCCTCCCAATCAGCAATCTGGCGGGAGAGATCTCCTAAAGGAACAGTGTCATCCGTGTCTGAATGCGACCCCGGTGAGCCGGATCGATGGTCCTCAGATAGAGTTTGGGGGTCCCGGGCAGCAGGCTTAGCAAAAAGCTTTTGAGCAGCCTCCAGATATGTGGCCTTCTGTGCTGCGCGCTGCGAGGCGCCGCCATCTTGGATCGGGCCGGCCTGTGCGGATTTCCCTCTTTACTCTTCTTAGACATCACGGAGAGAAGATGGAGGACTCACCTGGTGATCACCGCACTCCAGGGAACACAGGGCACCGACTGACGGTAGAAATCGGAGCAGGATAAGGAGTTACACAGGATAACTAGCAGGATCAACAGCGGAGCTCACAGCATGCACGTCCGCTCACACCCGCAGCTCGGCCACGCCCCCCCTCAAAATGACTGTATTTTTGTCTTTTAGAGTCTTAAAAGGCTTGTAGGCTTTTTAGACACTTGAAAACCAAAATAGAGTCATTTTGACCCAAAAAATTTTTTTTCAGGCTATTGGTTACCACATGCAGTTATCTTGTCTAAAAAGGGGCTGTTTAAGACTCTAAAAGACGAAAAGACGAAAATTTTGACAAAAAAAATGTCAGACCTTTGGTGACCAAATGTAGTTATTTTGACTAAAAAAGGCTTTTTAGACACTTGGAGACCAAAATAATGTAATTTTGACCAAACAAATTTTTTTCAGGCCATTGGTTTACCAAATGCAGTTATCTGGTCTAAAACCGGCGTTTTAAGACTCTAAAAGCCGAAAATACATTCATTTTGACTAAAACATTTTTTCCAGATCTTTGGTGATCAAATGCAGTTATTCTGACTAAAAAAGGCTTTTTTGACATTTGGAGAACAAAACAGAGTCATTTTGATCAAAAAAATATTTTTCAGGCCATTGGAGACCAAATGCAATTATCTTGTCTAAAACAAGCGTTTTAAGACTATAAAGACAAAAATAGTCATTTTGACTACATTTTTTTCAGACCTTTGGTTATCAAATGCAGTTATATTGACTAAAAAAGGCTTTTTAGACACTTGAAAACCAAAATAGAGTCATTTTGACCAAAAAGATTTTTCACGCCATTGGTTACGAAATGCAATTATCTTGTCTAAAACCGGCTTTTTAAGACTCTAAAAGGCGAAAATACAGTCATTTTGACTAAAAACAATTTTCAGACCTTTGGTGACCAAATGCAGTTATTTTGACGAATAAAGGCTTTTTAGACACTTGGAGACCAAATTAGAGTCATTTTGACCAAAAATTTTTTTCAGGCCATTGGAGACCAAATGCAGTTATCTTGTCTAAAACAAGCGTTTTAAGACTCTAAAAGACAAAAATAGTCATTTTGACCAAAAGCATTTTTTTAGGCTATTGGTTACCACATGCAGTTATCTTGAAAGCCAACGAATAAAGGAAAAGCCAAAAGCCTACAGCACCTGGTATTCCCAGCTGGTCTCCCATCCAGGTACTAACCAGGCCCGACCCTGCTTAGCTTCCGAGATCAGACAGGATCGGGCGCGTTCAGGGTGGCCGTAGGCAATCACCACTGCCACCCTCGACCCCTTTGAACTTGGCCATGGCAAGATGGCACCTCAGGAGAAACAAAAAAAAGCCAACGAATAAAGGAAAAGCCAAAAGCCTACAGCACCTGGTATTCCCAGGTGGTCTCCCATCCAGGTACTAACCCGTAGAGATGATCGAACGGTTCGGGTCGACCATCGGTTCGACCCGAACATTGGGTGTTCGAAATTCGGCCGAATTCCGAACTTTTTGCGGTAAAAGTTCGGAATTCGGCCACCAGAACCGCCCAAAATGCACTGGTACAGGAACTGGGCTTTAAAAGCCCATGATTGGCCCAGAAACATCAGCAAAAGCCAATGAGGGGGCAGGAGTCTTCTGGGAACGTGATTGGAGTGACTACGGAGACCAGGTTCCAATCAGAAGTGAATACGCCCCACAGTATATAAGATAGCCCCGCCTAACCCCTAGCACAGTGATACAGAGTCTGTTGAAGAGAGTGGAAGCATTTCTCTTACTCCTGCTTTGCTACACTATGTTTTCTGCATAGGCGAGTGCTTCTAAAGCTCCATATAGCAGAATTGCATTCAGCTTACAGCCAGTCAGTGTAGTTAGAAATACAGCGATTGTGCTGGTTTTTTGAGTTAGAAAAAAAAATAAAAATTAAAGGGACAGTGTCAGTCTTCTGCTGTATGGAGCTGTTCTTTTAGTGTGAGGAAAGGGATATCTAGTGTAGTTAGGGAACTTTGTACCACAGTAGTTAGATGTAATTATCTAGTTTCTGTAGGGAAAGTGAAAGTGAAAGTGTGAGGGTTCTGTGTAGTGAGCACGTTCCACAGTGCTGATATATCTACAGCAGGTATACGTGCTTGCTAGTCAGCAAAATACATTGCCTCAGTGACAACTTAACGCCTGTTCTTGAAAGCGTTAGGTCCACTGTGCAAAAGGCTTTGCAACTGTGCGTGACACGCATCTGCTGTGCTGTATTCAGCGACAACTGTGGGTCGCATAGCAGTGTGCGTTTTTCACTGCACAGAGTTGCCAACGCCTCAGTGACAAATATGCCAGGTAGACCAAGAAAAGGCATACGTGGCCCTGCTGCGGAAAGGGGCACAGCTTCTATGGTGTCTAGAGGCAGGGGTGGACGTGGTGGTCAGTCCTCAGCCAGGCCACCATTTGCATTGTTCTCCGGCAGTGGCCAAGCTATATGTCCACAGTACGTACAGGAGGTGGTGGACTATATTACCAAACTCTCATCATCGGCATCATCTGCAACTACAGTGACCCAGGCAGAGAAAAGTGGTCAGTCTTCTGCAGTTGGCAGAACAAATAGAGATGAGTCCATGTCCACCTCACGTCCTCCCTTAGACCCAACTTCAGACATGGCAGAGGAGTCAGCTGAGCTGTTTGACCACAGTGTCGGCCATCTACTCCAGCCTGATGCTCAGTCCTTTATGGAGTCTGATGTTGGGTCTGAGGTTGAGGAGGAGGCAGAACAAGCAAGAGGGGAGAGCAGACAGCCAGCTCCATCTAAGGCCGCACCTGTTGTCTCCCGGGCCACGCCTGATGCTCAGTCCTTTATAGAGTCTGATGTTGGGTCTGAGGTTGAGGAGGAGGCAGAGCAAGCAAGAGGGGAGAGCAGACGGCCCGCTCCATCTAAGGCCGCACCTGTTGTCTCCCGGGCCACTATACACACCTCTTCTTGATGGGCCTTTTTTGAGACATCCCATGCAGACCGAACAGTTGCGATCTGCAAGATTTGTCAGAAGGGTATAAAACGTGGCAAAAATGTCAACCATCTGGGTACAAGCTGCCTAAACAGGCATTTGACAACCCACCACTTGGCCTGTTGGCAGGAGCATTTGAAGAACCCACAAAAGGGCCAAAGATCGGTCAGTCGGCCTCCTAGTCCTCCTCGCACTGCTCCTCGTGCTCCACCTGCACATCAGTCTATTCCTGGCCCTGCTATAGTCACTCATCACCTGTTGGCAGCCTCCATTGACAGGGATGATGATATAGCAGGCAGTGTCGCATCTACCTCCAGCACACCACCAGCTGTAACATCTAGATGCCAAATTTCGATTCCACACATGCTGGAACGAAAAAAAAATGTATACTCCCCGCCACCCACATACCCAGCATCTAAACAGTAGTTTGGCAAAACTACTGGCTCTGCAACTGTTACCATTTAACCTGGTAGAGTCTGCTCCCTTCCGTGACTTTGCAAAATGTGCAGTTCCACAGTGGCAGGTGCCAAGTCGGCATTACTTTGCCCATAAGGCCCTGCCATCCCTATACCAACATGTGGAAGGCAATGTAGTGTCGTCCCTGGCCACGTCAGTCAGCCGTAAGGTACACCGGACGGCTGACACTTGGTCAAGCAAACATGGGCAGGGACGGTACATTTCTGTCACTGCTCATTGGGTGACACTGCTTGCCAGCGGAAGGGATTTTAGCCAGAGCTCGGTGCTGCAGCCAGGTTGCCCCCACGTCTGCAAACAGCTGGTGGTGTCGCTGATCCGGGTAGATCGATCACTTCTACCCCCTTCTGCTCCTCCTCCTACTCATCCTCCTCCATGCCCTCCTCTGCAGAATGGTCCTTTGAATATGATGAGGTACTACGTAAGCGTTCAAAGGGCTATTCTATGTCTCAGGCCAAAAGGTGTCACGCAGTGCTGCAGCTTGTGTGTCTAGGGGACAGGCAGCATACTGCCCCTGAGATTCTTGGGGCTCTGCAGGCACAGGCCCAGAGGTGGTTGACACCACGCCAGCTGCAGCCAGGGATGGTGGTTACCGATAATGGGTCAAACCTCCTGGCCGCACTTCGTCAGGGAAAGTTAACCCATGTGCTATGCCTGGCGCATGTCCTGAATCTCGTGGTACAGCAGTTTTTGAACTCATACCCGGGAATGCAGGATGTGCTAAGGATGGCAAGAAGGGTGTGCAATCACTTCAGGCGGTCGTACAGTGCCACTGCACGTTTGGCTGAAGTGCAGCACGAGTTTCACCTGCCGGTACACCGCCTTGTCTGTGACATGCCCACCCGCTGGAACTCCACCTTGGCTATGCTGCAGTGCCTGTACATGCAGCAGAGGGCCCTCAATGAATATCTCTGCGAGTAAAGCACCAGCACTGGCTCAGCGCGCCTGGGCTTCTTTTCACCACGGCAGTGGCTTTTGATTAAGGATGCATGTGCTGTCCTCTCGGCATTTGAGGAGTCCACAAGGATGGTCAGCCGGGACAGCGCATGCATCAGTGACACCCTACCGGTACTGTTTTTGTTGGAGCACACTCTGCGTGGCATTATGGACAGGGCACTGGAGGCAGAGCAGCAGGAGGAAGAGGAGGACTTCCTTGCCTCTCAAGGCCCCCTTTATCCTGAGAATCCTGACCCCATTATGCCTAGCTCCCAGAGGCCCGAGCAGGATCCAGGGGTGGAAGAGGAGGAGGACGATTCTTCGGGAACTTTTGCAGGCTTTGAGGAGGAGGAGGAGGAGGAAGACATGCGGCAATCTGCAAGGCCTAGTTTGACTCCCTCGATGGTGGAGATGGATTTTGCTGCGTGTTAGTACCAGGTCGCGGTCCTCAGGATCGCCCCACCAGGAGGTGAGCAAGCCAGGGTCCAGTAGCAGATACAGCAGGTCAGGATCAAGCAGAAGCGTAGTCTAGGAATAGCCAAAGGTCGGTAACAAGTAGTTGCAAGTCGGGATTAGGCAAAAGCATAGTCGAGGAACAAGCCAAGTGTCGATAATGGTTGGTAGCAAAGATACGGATGGCAGCAGGAGAGACAAGCGAGATATCGGCTCTTGAAGGCACAATATTCTGCCAACCAGGAAGTGCAAAGACATGGCTTAAAACAGGAAGTTCATGGGAGGAGCAAAGGGTTCAAAGTTCAAGGCAATAAAGATTCACAGCAGGGTCATTCAAGGATTTGTCCAAGGAGCTGTCCAAGGAGCTGTCCAAGGAGCTGTCCAAGGAGCTGTCCAAGGAGCTGTCCAAGGAGCTGTCCAGCATTCCAGGTGGCTCAGCAAGTAGAGTCACTGGCAGACACACTGGAGGTCCCAGGTTCAAGTCTGGTCCCTGACATTGTGAAAATACACCTGTTAATTATATGCACATTTTAAGAGACAGCACCTTTTAAAAAAAAAATCTCTAATCTTGTTCCCAGTGCACTGCATTATGTCCCCATCATACACATTGGCTGTACAGTTGATTAGGAGCAAAAGAAAGGCATGGTGTAGGAGGAGGAGCAGAAGGGGGTAGAAGTGATCGATCTACCCGGATCAGCGACACCACCAGCTGTTTGCAGACGTGGGGGCAACCTGGCTGCAGCACCGAGCTCTGGCTACAATCCCTTCCGCTGGCAAGCAGTGTCACCCAATGAGCAGTGACAGAAATGTACCGTCTAATCGAAATTTGGCGTCTAGATGTTACAGCTGGTGGTGTGCTGGAGGTAGATGCGACACTGCCTGCTATATCATCATCCCTGTCAATGGAGGCTGCCAACAGGTGACGAGTGACTATAGCAGGGCCAGGAATAGACTGATGTGCAGGTGGAGCACGAGGAGCAGCGCGAGGAGGACTAGGAGGTGTGTATAGTGGCCCGGGAGACAACAGGTGCGGCCTTAGATGGAGCGGGCCATCTGCTCTCCCCTCTTGCTTGCTCTGCCTCCTCCTCAACCTCAGACTCCATAAAGGACTGAGCATCAGGCTGGAGTAGATGGCCGACACTGTGGTCAAACAGCTCAGCTGACTCCTCTGCCATGTCTGAAGTTGGGTCTAAGGGAGGACGTGAGGTGGACATGGACTCATCTCTATTTGTTCTGCCAACTGCAGAAGACTGACCACTTTTCTCTGCCTGGGTCACTGTAGTTGCAGATGATGCCGATGATGAGGGTTTGGTAATATAGTCCACCACCTCCTGTACGTACTGTGGACGTATAGCTTGGCCACTGCCGGAGAACAATGCAAATGGTGGCCTGGCTGAGGACTGACCACCACGTCCACCCCTGCCTCTAAGACACCCTAGAAGCTGTGCCCCTTTCCGCAGCAGGGCCACGTATGCCTTTTCTTGGTCTACCTGGCATATTTGTCACTGAGGCATTGGCAACTCTGTGCAGTGAAAAACGCACACTGCTATGCGACCCACAGTTGTCACTGAATACAGCACAGCAGATGCGTGTCACGCACAGTTGCAAAGCCTTTTGCACAGTGGACCTAACGCTTTCAAGAACAGGCATTAAGTTGTCACTGAGGCAATGTATTTTGCTGACTAGCAAACACGTATACCTGCTGTAGATATATCAGCACTGTGGAAGGTGCTCACTACACAGAACCCTCACACTTTCACTTTCACTTTCTCTACAGAAACTAGATTATTACATCTAACTACTGTGGTACAAAGTTCCCTAACTACACTAGATATCCCTTTCCTCACACTAAAAGAACAGCTCCATACAGCAGAAGACTGACACTGTCCCTTTATTTTTTTTTTTTTTCTAACTCAAAAAACCAGCACAATCGCTGTATTTCTAACTACACTGACTGGCTGTAAGCTGAATGCAATTCTGCTATATGGAGCTTTAGAAGCACTCGCCTATGCAGAAAACATAGTGTAGCAAAGCAGGAGTAAGAGAAATGTTTCCACTCTCTTCAACAGACTCTGTATCTCTGTGCTATGGGTTAGGCGGGGCTATCTTATATACTGTGGGGCGTATTCACTTCTGATTGGAACCTGGTCTCCGTAGTCACTCCAATCACGTTCCCAGAAGACTCCTGCCCCCTCATTGGCTTTTGCTGATGTTTCTGGGCCAATCATGGGCTTTTAAAGCCCAGTTCCTGTACCAGTGCATTTTGGGCGGTTCTGGTGGCCGAATTCCGAACTTTTACCGCAAAAAGTTTGGAATTCGGCCGAATTTCGAACACCCAATGTTCGGGTCGAACCAATGGTCGACTCAAACCGTTCGATCATCCCTACGGGTTAGTACCTGGATGGGAGACCACCTGGGAATACCAGGTGCTGTAGGCTTTTCCTTTATTCGTTTCCTTTATGACTATTTTTTTCTTTATAGTCTTAAAACGCTTGTTTTAGACAAGATAATTGCATTTGGTCTCCAATGGCCTGAAAAATATTTTTTTGATCAAAATGACTCTGTTTTGGTCTCCAAGTGTCAAAAAAGCCTTTTTTAGTGAGAATAACTGCATTTGATCACCAAAGATCTGGAAAAAATGTTTTAGTCAAAATGACTGTATTTTCGGCTTTTAGAGTCTTAAAATGCTGTTTTTTCTAGATAACTGCATTTGGTAAACCAATGGCCTGAAAAAAAATTTTTGGTCAAAATTACATTATTTTGGTCTCCAAGTGTCTAAAAAGCCTTTTTTAGTCAAAATAACTACATTTGGTCACCAAAGGTCTGACTTTTTTTTTCTGTCAAAATTTTCGTCTTTTCGTCTTTTAGAGTCTTAAACAGCCGCTTTTTAGACAAGATTGTGGTAACCAATAGCCTGAAAAAAAATTTTTGGTCAAAATGACTCTATTTTGGTGTTCAAGTGTCTAAAAAGCCTACAAGCCTTTTAAGACTCTAAAAGACAAAAATACAGTCATTTTGACTAAATTTTTTTTCAGGGGGGCGTGGCTGAGCTGCGGGTGTGAGCGGACGTGCATGCTGTGAGCTCCGCTGTTGATCCTGGTAGTTATCCTGTGTAACTCCTTAGCCCTGTGTTCCCTGGAGTGCGGTGATCACCCTGTGAGGGAAATCCGCACAGGCCGGCCCGATCCAAGATGGCGGCGCCTCGCAGCGCGCAGCACAGAAGGCAACATATCTGGAGGCTGCTCAAAAGCTTTTTGCTAAGCCTGCTGCCCGGGACCCCCAAACTCTATCTGAGGACCATCGATCCGGCTCACCGGGGTCGCATTCAGACACGGATGACACTGTTCCCTTAGGGGATCTCTCCCGCCAGATTGCTGATTGGGAGGCAGCAGATGCAGACCAGGCCCCGAGGCAATCATCTCCTACCCCGGACACAGAACCCACGTTGCGGGACATTATGGCTGCGGTTACCACCTGTACCACCTCAATTACGGCCCTGACAGTGGAGTTAAAGGGGGTCAAGGCTGAGATATCGTTCATGAGACATGATATGCAGAAATTGAGGGAGAGGACAGCGGCAGTGGAAGGCAGGGTCAGCTCCCTGGAGGATGACATGGCGCCTTTGCAAAGGGAAGTGAAACATACTGCCCTGCTCTCAGCCCAGCAAGCTGCACGTCTGGATGACTTGGAGAATAGGATGAGACGGAGTAATATCAGAGCAATTGGGATCCCTGAGCGGGCGGAAGGTAAAGATCCTGTGGCTTTCATTGAACAATGGCTGCTCTCTACTTTTGGGCAAGAATCCTTTACTTCCATGTTTTCAGTGGAACGTGCTCATAGGGTGCCTATGCGACTTCTTCCTCCTGGAGCCCCCCCCCCCGCGCGCACTTTCATCTTCAAATTCCTCAATTCCAGGGGAATGCAGGGGAGACTCAAGGATCTCCCTGTTCCCCGATTACTCTGCGGTGGTGCAGAAACAGCGTGCGAAATTCGTAGAGGTCAAGAGGAGATTGTGGGACTTGAATGTTCAATACGCTATGCTGTACCCTTCCAGGCTCCGGGTGGTGGTCTGGGATGAGGTGTTGTTCTTTGACAAGCCTTCTGCTGCTGTTCAATGGCTGGATGCTAATGGTGGGGCCCTGCGGGCGGCCACTTCCCCCAGGCGAGAAGACCTTTGAGGATCGTTTCTACTTTTTGGAACTTTTGTACTCTTTTCGGCCGGTCAGGGATCCTTTCGGTTCTCCTGCCTATACCTGGCACTTGATGTTACACACACTTTTCCTGTTATGATGGGAGCTCTTCTGCTGCACTAATGGTTGCTACCTCTCACATGGTTGCTAATTTTGAGGAGACTACACTCTCATCGGTGGTCCCTCTCCGGTTTCCCCCCCTTGGTCGTGACTGGACATGCCCTATTGACTCGTCCCTTCCCCCACACGTGGCAGACGTGTATTGCCTTTTTGTTCCCCCCTTTTTGCCTTTTTTCTGGTCCTGGACTTTGGTTCGATTTTTGCTTTTCCTGCATGTACTTTGTCGCTCTACTGCTATTATTTTACCCTATGCTGTGGATGTTCCTATTGACTGTTCTCTATGCTGGGGCTGCACCGGTACTGTGTGGGCTGGGCGACTACTCCTGTTGCTCTCTCTATATAGCTGGGCTGTGCTGATGGGGTGTAGTGGGTTCACCCTTTCTGGGTGCCCTCTTTCGCCTCCCTGGCCGGGTTGCCTGACGCTCCGTGTATGGCTACATTTTGACTATGGCTGATAATATTTGTGTGATGTCCTGGAATGTGCGGGTCCTCGGCAACCCGGTAAAGAGGACGGCGGTGCTCCGCACCATCAAACACCTGCAGGCAGATGTGGTTTGCCTGCAGGAGACCCATATGTCTCCTTCCACTTCCCTGTGTCTAGCTCCTAGCGTATTTAGTCACCAGTTCCACTCTGTTTACTCCACTTATTCGAGAGGGGTGTGTATTTTGATTAAGAAGGGGGTATGGTTTCTATGCTCAAAGTCTGTGTTTGACCCTGAGGGCCGGTTTGTTTTATCCTGCCAACTAGCAAGCCTTAGGTGTTTACTTGTGCCCCCCCCGTATTCTGCAGGGGTACTTAAACTTATCGTGCCACATATTGCTCAACTTCCTGATGTGCCCCTGCTGATGTTGGGGGACTTTACTGCTGTACTTGACTCTGCCTGGGATAGGTTTTCCTCTCACTCCGGTGGACCTATGCTGGCCGGGGGGGGGGCTACGCCCCTTGCTTGGTTGGTGGGTGAACTCGGACTGACAGATGTCTGGAGGATGGGCCACCCTGAGGTACGAAAGTTTTCGTGCTTCTCTGCGTCACACTCGGGATTGTCTAAGATAGATCTGGGGCTGGGTAATGGTTCGCTACTGCCTCTGGTGGTCGTGGCGGGGAAATCCCTTTGGAAACTCAATGCATTTTGGCTGACGCTCTTTACTAGTCCTGATCCCCTGCCACCCAAACTAACGTCCTTTTTTGCTGACAATTTGGAATCCGCAGAGGTGGGGGTGGTGTGGGATGCGGCTAAGGCATTCATGGGAGGTCAGTTTATACGTACGGTTAATGCCATTAAAACGGACACCAGGCAATGGGAGAATACTGTGTTGGACGCAGTGACTAGAGCGGAGGAAACTTATGTTAGGGACCCGTCAGATGATACTCAGAGGTCGTGGCTGGCTGCCCAATCTATGGCCAAGTCGGTCTTGATTCAAAAGGCTGAAAACTAGCGCTTCTTCTTGCAGCAGAGGTATTTTGAGAAGGGAGAAAACACGGGTCATATGTTGGCCATGCTGGTTCGCTCGCGGCAGCCTGCGGCATTTATACCCCAGATTAAGGATCCTCAGGGGGTGCTCTGGCATGCCACGGCTGACATACGGAGAGTACTTGGGAAGTTTTATGCTGATCTTTACTCCTCTAAGATCTCGGCTGACTCACAAGAAATTGCTGATTTTTTTGGCTTCCTGCGATTTGCCTTCTCTGTCTGCCTGGGACGTGTCTGTGCTTGGGGCCCCCCTTACGGAAAACGAACTTTATGCGGCCTTGAAATCTACTAAGCCTGGTAAATCTCCGGGGGCTGATGGCATCCCGTCGGAGGTTTACAGCCGATACGCTGAACAGTTGGTGCCCGTGCTGCTGCGGGTATATAATGAAGCCTTCCGTATTGGCCGCTGTTAGGAATGCTTCCTGAGCACACTGATGTGCTGTCATGAATCTGCAATCTAAAGGGTTAACCTAGAGCAGACTAATTGCAGTAATTGGCAAACAGGCTGCCTTATGTGGGACATTATGGCTGCGGTTACCACCTGTACCACCTCAATTACGGCCCTGACAGCGGAGTTAAAGGGGGTCAAGTCTGAGATATCGTTCATGGGGCATGATATGCAGAAATTGAGGGAGAGGACAGTGGCAGTGGAAGGCAGGGTCAGCTCCCTGGAGGATGACATGGCGCCTTTGCAAAGGGAAGTGAAACATACTGCCCTGCTCTCAGCCCAGCAAGCTGCACGTCTGGATGACTTGGAGAATAGGATGAGACGGAGTAATATCAGAGCAATTGGGATCCCTGAGCGGGCGGAAGGTGAAGATCCTGTGGCTTTCATTGAACAATGGCTGCTCTCTACTTTTGGGCAAGAATCCTTTACTTCCATGTTTTCGGTGGAACGTGCTCATAGGGTGCCTATGCGACCTCTTCCTCCTGGAGCGCCCCCCCCCCGCGCACTTTCGTCTTCAAATTCCTCAATTACTAAAGCCAGGGGAATGCAGGGGAGGCTCAAGATTGACAACTCAAGGATCTCCCTGTTTCCCGATTACTCTGCGGTGGTGCAGAAACAGCGTGCGAAATTCGTAGAGGTCAAGAGGAGATTGCGGGACTTGAATGTTCAATACGCTATGCTGTACCCTTCCAGGCTCCGGGTGGTGGCCCGGGATGAGGTGTTGTTCTTTGATAAGCCTTCTGCTGCTGTTCAATGGCTGGATGCTAATGGTGGGGCCCTGCGGGCGGCCACTTCCCCCAGGCGAGAAGACCTTTGAGGATCGTTTCTACTTTTTGGAACTTTTGTACTCTTTTCGGCCGGTCAGGGATCCTTTCGGTTCTCCTGCCTATACTTGGCACTTGATGTTACACACACTTTTCCTGTTATGATGGGAGCTCTTCTGCTGCACTAATGGTTGCTACCTCTCACATGGTTGCTAATTTTGAGGAGACTGGTATCGGTGGTCCCTCTCCGGTTTCCCCCCCTTGGTCGTGACTGGACATGCCCTATTGACTCGTCCCTTCCCCCACACGTGGCAGACGTGTATTGCCTTTTTGTTCCCCCCTTTTTGCCTTTTTTCTGGTCCTGGACTTTGGTTCGATTTTTGCTTTTCCTGCATGTACTTTGTCGCTCTACTGCTATTATTTTACCCTATGATGTGGATGTTCCTATTGACTGTTCTCTATGCTGGGGCTGCACCGGTACTGTGTGGGCTGGGCGACAACTCCTGTTGCTCTCTCTATATAGCTGGGCTGTGCTGATGGGGTGTAGTGGGTTCACCCTTTCTGGGTGCCCTCTTTCGCCTCTCTGGCCGGGTTGCCTGACGCTCCGTGTATGGCTACATTTTGACTATGGCTGATAATATTTGTGTGATGTCCTGGAATGTGCGGGGCCTCGGCAACCCGGTAAAGAGGACGGCGGTGCTCCGCACCATCAAACGCCTGCAGGCAGATGTGGTTTGCCTGCAGGAGACCCATATGTCTCCTTCCACCTCCCCGTGTCTAGCTCCTAGCGTATTTAGTCACCAGTTCCACTCTGTTTACTCCACTTATTCGAGAAGAATGTGTATTTTGATTAAGAAGGGGGTACGGTTTCTATGCTCAAAGTCTGTGATTGACCCTGAGGGCCGGTTTGTTTTATCCTGCCAACTAGCAAGCCTTAGGTGTGTACTTGTGCCCCCCCCCCCCGTATTCTGCAGGGGTACTTAAACTTATCGTGCCACATATTGCTCAACTTCCTGATGTGCCCCTGCTGAAGTTGGGGGACTTTACTGCTGTACTTGACTCTGCCTGGGATAGGTTTTCCTCTCACTTCGGTGGACCTATGCTGGCCGAGGGGGCTAAGCCCCTTGCTCGGTTGGTGGGTGAACTCGGACTGACAGATGTCTGGAGGATGGGCCACCCTGAGGTACGAAAGTTATCGTGCTTCTCGGCGTCACACTCGGGATTGTCTAGGATAGATCTGGGGCTGGGTAATGGTTCGCTACTGCCTCTGGTGGTCGTGGCGGGAAAATCCCTTTGGAAACTCAATGCATTCTGGCTGACGCTCTTTCCTAGTCCTGATCCCCTGCCACCCAAACTAACGTCCTTTTTTGCTGACAATTTGGAATCCGCAGAGGTGGGGGTGGTGTGGGATGCGGCTAAGGCATTCATGGGAGGTCAGTTTATACGTACGGTTAATGTCATTAAAACGGACACCAGGCAATGGGAGAATACTGTGTTGGACGCAGTGACTAGAGTGGAGGAAACTTATGTTAGGGACCCGTCAGATGATACTCAGAGGTTGTGGCTGGCTGCCCAATCTATGGCCAAGTCGGTCTCGATTCAAAAGGCTGTAAACAAGCACTTCTTCTTGCAGCAGAGGTATTTTGAGAAGGGAGAAAACACGGGTCATATGTTGGCCATGCTGGTTCGCTCGCAGCAGCTTGCGGCATTTATACCCCAGATTAAGGATCCTCAGGGGGTGCTCTGGCATGCCACGGCTGACATACGGCGAGTACTTGGGAAGTTTTATGCTGATCTTTACTCCTCTAAGATCTCGGCTGACTCACGAGAAATTGACGATTTTTTTGGCTTCCTGCGATTTGCCTTCTCTGTCTGCCTGGGACGTGGCTGTGCTTGGGCCCCCCCTTACGGAAAACAAACTTTATGCGGCCTTGAAATCTACTAAGCCTGGTAAATCTCCGGGTGCTGATGGTATCCCGTCGGAGGTTTACAGCCGATACGCTTAACAGTTGGTGCCCGTGCTGCTGCGGGTATATAACGAAGCCTTCCGTATTGGCCGCTGTTAGGAATGCTTCCTGAGCACACTGATGTGCTGTCATGAATCTGCAATCTAAAGGGTTAACCTAGAGCAGACTAATTGCAGTAATTGGCAAATAGGCTGCCTTATTTAAACAGCTCAGAAGCACTGTGTCTTTGCTGACTTGTCTGCAGCTCTTCCTGTGTTCCTGAAGCCTGCTTCCTGTTACCTGTTTGATATCCGTTTTGACCTTTGGCTTGTTCCTGACCTTGTTGACCTGCTGCCCGTCCTGACCACCGGCTTGTTTGACCATTCTCTCGGATCTCCCTTGTCTGCTTATCTGCCTTCGGATCATGACCGGCTTCTCCCTTGGTGGGGCGACCCTGAGGACTGCGACCTGGTATCCACACGCAGCAAAATCCATCCTCCCCACTAGAGGCTCTGGCGAAAACCAGTGGATACTTAGATTCCGCAACTCAGGTTAGCCTGTGTCACTTACCTTGGGGGTTCCCATCTAAGCTCCGCCCTCTGTCACACGTGGGGCCTTCCTCTGCCATCAGGCTACCACTTGTATCCCTAACAGTACAAATCAGCCATGACGGAGCCTGCAAGAGAAGCCTCACCATTGGAAGAGATCTGCCAACACCTCGCAGCCCTGTCTCAAACCGTAAAGTCGCTTCAAGACGGCTACACACAGCTAGAGGAACGGCTGCGCTCTACGACACTTCAGGGGGATCCTCCTGTATTATCTGCTTCCTCTCCTGCTGCAGCACTCTCTGCACCTGCTTCTGGCCCTACCGTAGTGATGCTGCCACCAGAACCTCAAGTTCCTGCTCCCGAAAAATATTCCGGGGATCGCGGTAAATTCCACACCTTTCGCAACGCCTGCCAGCTGTATTTCTCCCTGCAACCTCGAACCTTTTCTTTGGAGACCACCAAGGTGGGGTTTGTTATCTCCCTGCTCCTAGGCGAACCCCAGTCCTGGGTTCATCGGCACCATTAAACTCCTTACGGTCATTTTTTGAGGCCATGGCACAGCTCTATGATGACCCGCAGCGATCCTCCACTGCAGAAGCTGCGCTTCATGTTCTTCAGCAGGGTCGCAGGCCCGTAGAACACCACGTCACTAACTTCCGCCGCATCAGTTCCGATACGTCCTGGAACGAAGCAGCACTCCGGTATCAGTTCCGTCTCGGCTTGTCAGAAGGACTGAAGGACGAGCTGGCGCGGGTAGGTGTCCCCAACGCCTTGGAAGATTTGATTTCCCAGGCCATTCAAATCGACCGGTGGCTACGGGAGCGCAGAGCAGAACGATCTCCGCAGCCGTTCAGACCAGCCTGGACGCTACCACGAGTTGCTCATCCTGCATACTTTTCTTCTGCTGGGTCAGCTCTTACCAACCCCGCTCCCGCTGGAGTCGCCTCAGATACACCTGAACCTATACAACTTGGGATCATACGGCCTGCTTTGTCCCTGGAGGAGAGACGCCGTCGCCAGTTGGGTAACCTGTGCCTGTATTGCGGTGAAGCTGGCCACTATGTGCGCTCCTGCCCGGCAAAATACCATAAGTTCATGCCGGCCTCACCATCTGTTGCCAGTTCCTCCCACCTAGCCTTTCCTGTGTCATTACAGCTTCCGGAAGGACTCATCCCAGTTACTGCAATCATTGACTTGGGAGCCTGCCGTTGTTTCATTGATCGCTCGTTCGCCCTGCAACATGGCGTACCTCTCCGGCTCAAGACTCAGGACCTCACCATCTTCCTGGCTGATGGCTCCCACATCAAATCCGGGCCCGTGACCCAAGAAACTTTTCCCCTTCCTATGGTCTCCTCCTCCGGCCATAAGGAACTGATTAGCCTGGATGTTATCACATCCTCCTTATTTCCCATTATCCTGGGATTACCGTGGTTGCAAGCACATAACCCGCAAGTCAATTGGATCACAGGCACCATCCAGTTCCCATCTCTTTACTGCAAGAATTCCTTTCTACCCGCTCCTCCTGAATTCCCCAAGACTCTGTTCTGTCTTGAATCCGAACCTGATGTGTGTTCTGTGGTGCCCAAAGCATACCATGATTTCCTGGACGTATTAAGCAAACGATGACTGCCCCATCGACTTGCTCCCAGGAGCCAAAATCCCGTTCGGCCGGATTTACCCACTTTCTGAACGTGAGCTGGACGTCTTAAAGGACTATGTAGACGAAAGTCTGAAGAAGGGGTTCATCCGTCCCTCTACCTCTCCAGCAGGGGCAGGTATCTTCTTCGTAGAGAAGAAGGATCACACCCTCCGACCCTGCATAGATTATAGGGATTTAAATAAAGTTACTATTAAAAACCGTTATCCCCTTCCTCTAGTCCCCGAACTCTTTCAGAGACTCAGATCTGCCATCCTGTTTACTAAGCTGGATCTTCGTGGGGTGTACTACTTGGTGCGCATCCGAGAGGGCGACGAATGGAAGACTGCTTTCCACACTAGATTCGGACATTTCGAATACCTGGTAATGCCATTTGGCCTTTGTAATGCCCCTGCCACGTTCCAACACTTTGTGAACGACATCTTCAGGGATTGGTTGGATATCTTCATCATCGTATACTTGGATGACATCCTAATCTTCTCAACATCCCTAGAGCAGCATCGCGAGCACGTTCAAAATGTCCTCGGTCGCCTTCGCCAGCATGGTCTCTACGCCAAGGCCAAGAAGTGCGTTTTTGAGCAGAACAGTATCCCGTTTCTGGGGTTAATAATTTCCACAGAAAGAATAGAGATGGATCCTCAGAAGGTCTCTGCCATTCTGGACTGGCCACCTCCATCAGACAAAAAGGGAGTACAGCGCTTCGTTGGCTTCGCCAATTTTTATAGGAGGTTCATTAAGGGGTTCTGTAACATCATAGCCACCTTACTAAGAAGAACGTCCGCTTCCAGTGGACCCCAGAAGCTCAGTCCGCCTTCTCGGTTCTTAAAAAACATTTTACCTCTGCCCCTATCCTAAGTCACCCGGATCCTGCCTTACCCTATCTCCTGGAGGTAGACGCATCGGACGTTGCGGTCGGGGCAGTCATCTCCCAAAGACAGGGAACTAGAGACTTAACTCACCCAATAGCCTTCTTTTCCCGGAAACTCTCTCCCGCGGAGAAAAACTACGATGTCGGGGACCGGGAACTCCTAGCTATCAAAGCCGCTCTCGAAGAGTGGAGATATCTACTAGAAGGAGCATCACACCCGATTCTTATATTTACCGATCATAAGAACCTTGTGTACTTAAGATCTGAAAAGCGACTTAGACCCCACCAGGCCCGATGGGCACTCTTCTTCTCCAGATTCTCGTTCCATATCACCTATCGGCCCGGGTCGAAAAATGTCAAACCGGATGCCCTGTCCCGGATGTTTGATAATACTAAAGAAGAGTTGGTACCTGACACTATCCTGTCAGAGAAAAACTTCCTGCTCACTAGCCTGAAATCCCATCTTGAGCAAGCCACTGCCAAAATTTCCGGTCCACCTGGAAAACCCCTGTCACGCAAGGATGGTTTGTTGTGGGCTAAGGACAAAAATATTTGTCCCGGAGGGAGTCAGAGTTTCGGTTCTAGCTGCCTGCTATGACCACCCTCTGGCTGGCCATTTTGGTGTTCATAGGACCCTTGACCTCATGCAACGCACCTTCTGGTGGCCTGAGATGGGAAAAGACTGCAGAAGTTATGTGTCTTCCTGTGTTTCTTGCTCCAGGAGTAAAACCACCAGAAGTAAGGCTTGGGGTCTCCTCAGACCACTCCCAATCCCTGACCGGCCCTGGCAAACTATCGCCATGGACTTTATCGTGGAACTTCCACCTTCGGCTGGGTGCTCGGCCATTTTTGTGGTTGTAGACCGGCTTACTAAGATGGCCCACTTTCTACCCCTCAAAGGTATCCCCTCTGCAAAAGAAACTGCAGAAGTCTTCATTAGGGAGATTGTGCGACTCCACGGGGTACCCACGAACATTATCTCGGACAGAGGGGTATAGTTCACGTCACGCTTTTGGAGGGCCTTGTGTAAGCTACTAAAAATTGAATTATCTATGTCCTCAGTTTACCACCCGCAGACGAACGGGCAAACAGAGAGGACAAACCAGACCCTGGAACAATTTCTCCGGTGCTTTACCACCTTCGTCCAGGACGACTGGGTAGCATTACTACCATTTGCGGAATTTGCCTTTAATAATTCACGACATTCCATTACCGGGCAATCTCCCTTCTTTGCCAATTATAGTGCACATTCAGGGTGATGTGGCCGTAGGCGATCACCACTGCCACCCTCGACCCCTTTGAACTTGGCCATGGCAAGATGGCACCTCAGGAGAAACAAAAAGAAAGCCAACAAATAAAGGAAAAGCCAAAAGCCTACAGCACCTGATATTCCCAGGCTGTCTCCCATCCAGGTACTAACCAGGCCCGACCCTGCTTAGCTTTCAAGATCAGATGAGATTGAGCGTGTTCAGGGTGATGTGGCCGTAGGCGATCACCTCTGCCACCCTCGACCCCTTTGAACTTGGCCATGGCAAGATGGCTCCTTAGGAGAAACAAAAAGAAAGCCAATGAATAAAGGAAAAGCCAAAAGCCCACAGCACCTGGCATTCCCAGGCGGTCTCCCATCCAGATACTAACCAGGCCCGACCCTGCTTAGCTTCCAAGATCAGACGAGATCAACCATGTTCAGGGTGATGTGGCCGTAAGCAATCACCACTGCCACCCTCGACCCCTTTGAACTTGGCCATGGCAAGATGGCACCTCAGGAGAAACAAAAAGAAAGCCAACGAATAAAGGAAAAGCCAAAAGCCTACAGCACCTGGTATTTCCAGGCGGTCTCCCATCCAGGTACTAACCAGGCCCGACCCTGCTTTGCGTCCGAGATCAGACGAGATAGTGCACGTTCAGGGTGATGTGGCCGTAGGCGATCACCCCTGCCACCCTCGACCCCTTTGAACTTGGCCATGGCAAGATGGCACCTCAGGAGAAACAAAAAGAAAGCCAACGAATAAAGGAAAAGCCAAAAGCCTACAGCACCTGGTATTCCCAGGCGGTCTCCCATGCAGGTACTAACCAGGCCTGACGTTGCTTAGCTTCCGAGATCAGACGAGATTGGGCGCGTTCAGGGAAGAACGTAGTGCATTTGATGGCTGGAGGTACATTAGGCATTCACACAGTATACAGAAGACAAAAAACATTTCAGACCATTGGAGACCAAGTGCAGTTATCTTGTCTAAAACTGGCTTTTTAAGACTCTAAAAGACAAAAATACAGTCACTTTGACTAAATTTGTTTTTAGACCTTTGGTGACCAAATGCAGTTATTTTGACTATAAAAGCCTTTTTAGACACTTGGAGACCAAAATAGAGTCATTTTGACCGAAAATTTATTTTCAGGCCATTGGAGCCCAAATGGCCGGTTTTAGACAAATCTTGTCTTAAACCGGCTTTTTAAGGCTCTAAAAGACAAAAATTAGGTCATTTTGACTAAAAAAAATTTCAGACCTTTGGTGAGGAAATGCAGTTATTTTGACTAAAAAAAGGCTTTTTAGACACTTGGAGACCAAAATAGAGTCATTTTGACCAAAAAAAATTTTCAGGCCATTTGAGAGCAAAATGCAGTTATCTTGTCTAAAACCGGCTTTTTAAGACTCTAAAATACAAAAATAGTCCTTTTGACTAAAAGTTTTTTTTCATTCACAGAATACAGAAGTAAGTGTCGGCCGTAAAATGCAATGCAGGTGAGGAGAAAGACCAGCGCTATGGATAAATTCTCAGAGACTTTATTGCATAAAAATAGGTTGCAGCCACCAACCAAACCCTAAAACATAAGGGGTCAAGTATCATATGGGGGGGAGGTAGTTGGAAACGGCGCTACCTTTTATATATAACGTAAAACCAACAGTGTATCCAGACCGTGGGGTAACTTTTAAGATATGTGTAAAATAAAGTGCCAGTGCAAAGAACATGTTTCGGCCGTAAAAGGCCCCAAAAATTAGCCCACATGGGTTTACCTAACAGCTAAGAACGTAGTAATTGGTGGCTGAAGGTACATTAGGCATTCACAGGATACAGAAATAAGTGTCGGCCATAAAAGGCCGATCCCGGCGGCATATTAAACCTCTCACACAGCCCATCCGAGCCCGCAAACCTCACGGAGCCCAGGCATCCACCCTCCGGAAGGTACCTCTATGGATAAATTTGTCCTCCATGGCCCGCCGCCGAGCTACCAAGCCCCCCGGGGCGACGCGGCTGACCAGGCCTCATCTGAGGCAAATATGGTGGACGTCTCACAGCATCATGTTCCCCCCCAGGGTATACCTGCATCGGTCTTCCCCGAGGCGCAGATAGCCACACTAGCACAAGCAGTTGCCGCCCTGCTATCGCCCACTATTACCGCAGCGGTGGATAAGGCTATAGCGCAGGGCCTCACTCACCTCAAGAAGGAGCTGGGGGAACAGGCAGGCAGACTTGCTGAGCTGGAGCACCAAGTGTCTGATATAGAAGATAAGGTCCAGAACTCTTTTACTCATGACCAGCAGGCCCGGCAAACGCAGAGTTACATTCTAGAGAAGCTGGACGATTTAGAGAATCGGTCCATGCGCAATAATCTGCGGGTCATAGGTTTGCCTGAATCTTTCAATATGGAAAGTGGGTTTCTGCCAGCGGTTCAATAATACATCAGCATGGAGTTTGATCAGGTCAAAAGGCGTTCTGCAAAGGGGGTAATACCAGGTGAGGACCCAGCAGGGGTCCAGGGAAACACATAAAGGGGTACCTGTTAGAGGAAGTCTCGACTTCACTTCTTTCCTCATGTAAGTCTCGCTATCGCCCAGAGACAGCGTTACCGATAGTCTGCCGTTGGCGCCCAGCTTAACCACACATACAATTTTGCAAAAAATTAATTTTTCTTCATACATTTGGGCCAAAATTTATACTTCTACATATCTCTGGTAAAATTAACCCAAATTAGTGTATATTATTTAGTCTGTGTGAAAGTTATTGAGTCTAGAAGCTATGGTACCAATTACTGAAATTTGATCACACCAGATGTACTGATGGCCTATCTCCTTTCTTGAGGCCCTGAAATGTCAGGACAGTACAAAAACCCCAAATTGTAGAGGTACATCAGGCATTCACACAGTATACAGAAGTAATTGTCGGCCTGTATAGGCCCCAAAAATTAGCTCACATGGGTTTACCTGACTGCAGTATTCTGTGGCTAAAGGTACATTAGGCATTCACAGGATACAGAAATAAGTGTCAGTCATAAAAGGCCCCAGAAATTAGCCCACATGGGTTTACCTGACACTTACCTTCAGTCACAGAATACTACATTCTTAGCTGTCAGTTAAACCCATGTGGGCTAATTTTTGGGGCCTATACAGGCTTACTTCTGTACCCTGTGAATGCCTAATGTACCTTCAGCCACCAAATACGACGTTCTTAGCTGTCAGGCTAATTTTTGGGGACTTTTATGGCCGACACTTACTTCTGTATCCTGTGAATGCCTAATGTACCTTCAGCCACAGAATACCAAATACATTCATTTTGACAAAAAAAAAATCAGACCTTTGGAGACCAAGTGCAGTTATCTTGTCTAAAACTGGCTTTTTAAGACTCTAAAAGACAAAAATACAGTCACTTTGACTAAATTTGTTTTTAGACCTTTGGTGACGAAATGCAGTTATTTTGACTAAAAAAGGCTTTTTAGATACTTGGAGACCAAAATTTAGTCATTTAGACAAGATAACGGCGCTCCGTCTCGAACTTATAAAGACTTGGTCACATGCTTCAGATGTCCAATCACAGCTACTAATACATTTGTAGGCATGGCTGGGATGGCTTAAGGCACACCAGTTAAACGCTTGTTGATTGGCTGTTGAAAGCCCGCCATGAAAAGCGCGCCAATGCATACAAAACCCGGAAATAAAACGACTGAACACGGATTTACAGTAAAGTTTTCGGGTCCGTGTTCGGGTAACAAAAAAACAATTATTCGGTACGAACACGAATAATACAGTCCGTGTTTGCTCAACCCTACCCATATGGGCTAATTTTTGGGGACTGTACAGGCCAACACTTACTTCTGTATCCTGTGAATGCCTAATGTACCTACAGCCACCAAATACTACATTCTTAACTGTCAGGTTAACCCATGTGAGCTAATTTTTGGGGCCTATACATGCCGACACTTACTTCTGTATACTGTGTGAATCAGGCTCGGACTGGGACAAAAAATAGGCCTGGGCACTTTGGACTGAGCAGCCCAGGAAGGGGGGGGTGTGACGGGGGCGTGACTGGGGCGTGGCGTTCGTCGGGATGGTTGATGACAGAATTTAATGTTCCAGGATGTGTGGATTCGATTACGGTACCTTTTTTAGATTAATCTGATAAATTGGGTCCAATTTAGATCAGAGCTGCCATATGATGCTGTTTTTTTTTTTTTTTGTCTTACTTTAAATCCTGTTTTGATGGTTGAGTCCTAAAAATAGTATGAAGCAGCACAAGATGAGGGCTACTCTAATCAAGGGGTAGACCACCTTTTTTGCACAGTGTGCCGAAAAATGGTTTCAAAGAAATTGGGAGTGCCAGATACATAAAAAACAACTGTCAGCTTCATATAAAGTAACTGCTGTAAACCGCTTGAATAATAGTAAGAAATCAAGTGAGCTTTGCACCTTGACACATCAGATCAGCCCCAATTCCTGCACCTTCACACCTCAGATCACCCCAATTCCTGCACTATCACACCTCAGATCACCCCAATTCCTGCACTATCACACCTCAGATCACCCCAATTCCTGCACCTTCACACCTTAGATCAGCCCCAATTCCTGCACCTTCACTCCTCAGATCACCCCAATTCCTGCACTATCACACCTCAGATCACCCCAATTCCTGCACCTTCACACCTCAGATCAGTCCCAATTCCTGCACATTCACACCTCATATTACCCCAATTCCTACACTATCACACCTCAGATCAGCCCCAATTCCTGCACCTTCACACCTCAGATCACCCCAATTCCTGCACTATCACACCTCAGATCAGCCCCAATTCCTGCACTATCACACCTCACCTCAGTCATTGTATTTTATTAATCATTTGAAATTATATACATTTATGATAATAAATGATACAATGAATGCAATACATTAAGTGCAAAATTTTTAATGAACGATTCAATACAAAAAGAAATAAATAACCAAATATATTAGATTTTTTGGCATATATTTTTGTTATCTTTAAAATAACAGAACAAAATAACTGCACTATGGATTCAGCAAGTTTCATAGAAGTTCACTGGTTTCTGCAACACTGTCAATGACATCATCAGAATCAAGGTTCATTAGTATATCCTTTTCGATTGCCATTAGCATCAAAGAGCTCAAATGCTCGTGAGATACAGAGCTTCTTAGACGGGTCTTAATAAATTTCAACGTGGAGAAATTTCTTTCACAGGCAACTTGAATTTTTGTTAACTTTAAAATAACAGAACAAAAGAACTGCACTATGGATTCAGCAAGTTTCGTAGAAGTTCACTGGTTTCTGCAACTCTGTCAATGACATCATCAGAATCAAGGTTCATTAGTATATCCTTTTCGATTGCCATTAGCATCAAAGAGCTCAAATGCTCGTGAGATACAGAACTTCTTAGACGGGTCTTAATAAATTTCAAAGTGGAGAAACTTCTTTCACAGGCAACTTGAGTAAAGGATAGTGTGAGCAAAAACTTGTAGGCTAAACCAATGACATTATAGGCATCAGTTAACAAATTAAAGCGCTGCAGTATCTTATAGCAGCAAATAGCACAGTTCTTACATGCCATGCAAGATTTGTTCACCAGTTCTGTTTCTGGCAATACGCTTTCCTGGATTTCCAATAGATACATCTTCTTGTACAATATATTCATCAAGGGGTGATGTTTTCAGTCTGGGCCACTGCATTGCAAAATTTGCCAGTTGGGAACGCAAATTTTCTGATGTTGCTCCGTCATCAAATCTAAGTAATCGTTTGCTGAGTTCATCCATTGCTGGTGCCTGAAGTCCAGATTTTGTTATATCTGAGAAGCTGTTTGGTTCCAAGCAAGCTAAGTCAGCATAGAGAGTCCCACAAGCGAGAAAGCGGCGATTCATGCTCTGTGTGACTGTATCCAATATTACACTGTGCACACGGATTGTATAGGCTGAAACAGCATCACAAACTGCTACATCGTCATCTGTCTCATCTGGCATTCGCTTTCTTCTTATTATTCTTTTTTCAGGCAGAGTGGTCTGTACTTCTAGGTGGTAACTTTCTTCTTCTTGCATCTTGTCATTTGCCCACTTATCAAACTTATCAGCAGTCATTTGTATGGAATCAAAATCTCTCGTAATTGTTTTAAGTGTTTCATAGGTTCCCTGTACCATTTGCATAGCTTTTGAGATATCCATCTGAGTTGTTTGCAGATATTTGGACAATGGTGTTGTCAATTCAAATATTCTCAAAAAAATTTGTGCCGTGAGTATGGTTTCATATTTGAGCAAGGATTCAGCATAGTATTTTGCTCTAATACGCACCTCAGGTTTCGATGACACGTTTTCTTCAATTCGGCTCAAAGTGCACAGTAGACTAAGAAACAAAGCAGAATCAGGATTTGAAAATTCCCCAAAGACTTTTCTTAAAGCGACATCTTTTGACCACCAGCGTGTTTCCCCAATTACTGAAATTCTGCGACGATGAGGGTCCTGGCTAACTTGTTCCCAGGTATTCATGCGCTGATAAGAATCCCGAATAAAGACAGCGATGTCATTCAACAAACTGAAAAGTGATGCACTTTCAACTACCACCTTTGTTGTATCTGCAAGTACTAAATTCAGAATGTGTGCATAGCGCCAAATGTGAATTTCCCCTGGTGATTCAGTTGACAGCCATGAAGAGAAACCATTGTATTGGCCTTGCATATTTGCTGCTCCATCAGTTGAATTGCCAATGCAATTTTTGATATCAAGCTTGCATGATTTTAAGACTTCCGTAAGCAAATTAAAAATGTTTTTTCCTGTTGAAGATTCACATTCAACAACTGCAAGAAGCTTTTCATTGATACAATCAGTCACATAGCGAACAATTATGGAGCATTGATCTTTGGAAGTGATGTCTTGAGTTGGACCAATTTGAATTGAAAACATCCCGGCTTCCGTTACTTCTTTTGAGATATTTTCCTCGATAAGCATCCGAATAGCTTGTATAACTTTGTTGACAGTTGTTTTTGAAAGCAAGGTTATCAAAGATCATCTTCCTTTCCCTCCAGAAGAGTGCAATTTCTTGCTGTTTTCAATACATGATGGGTTACATGATCTTTCAGGCAAATGTCACACTTGCTGACGAGAAGAATGAGTTCTAAAAAATTTCCATGGTCTTTCGTTATGTCCTCTAAACTATAGGCAGCCTCATCTTTATCTCCCATATAACTCAAACCCTGCTTTCCTATAACCTTTACTACATCTACAATCCGCTGCAGTACTTGTCGTCTGTTTCTTACTTGTTCTCGCCGTACAGACATTTGCTTATACATAAGTAGATCATCAACACCAGCACTACTTGATTTCAGAAAAAAGGCTTCGGCACACACGTTGTGCATTGCACTCTTCTCATGTTCTTCAATTCTTTGATTCTTTGATTCTTCAATAAAAGAATTTGTTTCTTGAGACTTTGCAAAAGCCAGACAAACAGAGCAAAACATAGCTTTTTTTTCATTGCAGTAGGTGAGCCATTTGCGACTTGTTCCATCTTTACGTTTTGTCGCCTTTTTAGTATTGGATCTGGAATATCCTGCCGTGGATGATAATTGAAAAAGACAGCAAACTCATTTTTATTTGGACGAGCAAAATAATTAATCGGTTTATCTGTCTTCTGTTTGGCACTCTGAAACATCCATAATAACTTGTTTCCAGGGTAATTCTGTGTGCCCCAAGTCTCTATGCTCTTCAGTGGATAATTCTGAGGTCTCTTCGAAACATTCCACTAAATCATCTTTTGTTATTTGTTCTCTGTTTGTTGCCTCTCTACTGGGCCCTGCCATGGGATCACTGGAACTCTGTGCATGAGAAGGACTGAACATATCTGAAATTTTAGCACATTTCAGAGCATCACGTTCCAAAGACTTCTTAGATTTCTCTCTGATTTTTTCCGCTCCTCATTTTTGTTTTTTTTGCAGACATCTGAGTAAATTGAAAATTGAAAAAGACAATAAAATGTCACTAATTGTGGGCAGTAGGGCTGCACGATATTGAAAAAAAAAATGACATTGCGATACTTTTTTCCCAATGATATACAGTGCCTTGCGAAAGTATTTGGTGTATTTGTTTGGTGTGTCTCCCAAGTGGCTTGTGGCAAACTTTAAACAACACTTTTTATGGATATCTTTAAGAAATGGCTTTCTTCTTGCCACTCTTCCATAAAGGCCAGATTTGTGCAGTATACGACTGATTGTTGTCCTATGGACAGAGCCTCCCACCTCAGCTGTAGATCTCTGCAGTTCATCCAGAGTGATCATGGGCCTCTTGGCTGCATCTCTGATCAGTCTTCTCCTTGTATGACCTGAAAGTTTAGAGGGACGGCCAGGTCTTCGTAGATTTGCAGTGGTCTTCCATTTCAATATTATCGCTTGCACAGTGCTCCTTGGGATGTTTAAAGCTTGGGAAATCTTTTTGTATCCAAATCCAGCTTTAAACTTCTCCACAACAGTATCTCGGACCTGCCTGGTGTGTTCCTTGTTCTTCATGATGCTCTCTGCGCTTTAAACGGACCTCTGAGACTATCACAGTGCAGGTGCATTTATACAGAGACTTGATTACACACAGGTGGATTCTTTTTATTATCATTAGTCATTTAGGTCAACATTGGATCATTCAGAGATTCTCACTGAACTTCTGGAGAGAGTTTGCTGCACTGAAAGTAAAGGGGCTGAATAATTTTGCACGCCCAATTTTTCATTTTTTTATTTGTTAAAAAGGTTTGAAATATCCAATAAATTTCGTTCCACTTAAAGATTGTGTCCCACTTGTTGTTGTTGCTTCACAAATAAATTACAGTTTTATATTTGAAGCCTGAAATGTGGCAAAAGGTCGCAAAGTTCAGGGGCCGAATACTTTCGCAAGGCACTGTATATTGCGATATTTTTGTGTAGCGGATTCTCTTCGTCGTGCATTTTTAGTGGTGCAGAGTTAATACAGCGTGCCCCCATTCAATGCAGAGTTACTACAGCATGCCCCCATTCAGTGCAGTGACCAGCGTGCCACCCATCAATGCAGTGACCAGCGTGCCCCCCATCAATGCAGTGACCAGCGTGCCCCAAATCAATGCAGTGACCAGCTTGCCATGTCCCCTTCAATGCAATGACCAGCGTGCCGTGTCCCCTTCAATTTAGTGACCAGCATGCCCCCCATCAATGCAGTGACCAGCATACCCCCATCCATGCAGTGACCAGCATGCCCCCCCATCAACCAGCATGCCCCGCATCAATGCAGTGACCAGCATGCCCCCCATCAATGCAGTGACCAGCATGCCCCCCTTCAACGTAGTGACCAGCATGCCCCCCATCAACGTAGTGACCAGCATGCCCCCCCCATTAATGTAGTGACCAGCATGCCGTGTCCCCTTCTCATATACAGAAACATGTTGAAACATTTTGTAAAAATAAGGATTTCTTCTGCAAATAGGCTGGCATCAGATCAGACAATTACCAAAACCAATATCATCAGACACATGATCAAAAAATTCAGAAAAATAAGGTTTTCTTCTGCAAATAGGCCTGACAGTGGCATCAGAGCAGACAATTAACAAAAACCAATCTATATTATTCTACTTGTGACTCACACCCCCCCTGAGCAGAAGGCTGATAAGCCGCAGAGCCGCAGTGAGGGAAGTCAAGTCCACAGTCAAGTAAATGTTCCCCGCTCCTTCACGCGTCACGTCACGATATCAGGCAGAAGGGGGTCCCTCTGCTCTGCTCCACCCTCTTTGTTACCAGTACCACCCCCTGAGGCCTGGCTGTGCAGCATCGATTGGCCGCGCCGCAGAGCTGGGCTCAGCATCAGCCCGCTGCACGGCTGACAGTGCCGTGTCTCAGTGACAGAATATATATATATATATATATATATATATATATAGATATACACACACAAAAAAGATGCCTGCATTTAAAGTGTATATATGTTTTTTTTTTTTAACACCGCACTTACCCATCCAGTACACCGCAATTACAAACACACACAAAATATATATATATTTAGTATGTGTGTGTTTGTAATTGTGGTACATTTAATACTGGCTTGGTAAGTGCAATGTTAACAAAATCCTATATATATATATATAGTCACTTAAAAGCAAAAACAAGGAAGAAAGCCGCTCAGGTGCAAGTTCAGCACTCGGTGCAGGTCAGATCCGCCATCCAGGCATGTAGACATCCAAAAGAGAGAGACCGCACTCAAAGATGTTAAATAAAAATCCTTAGGACTCCTTTATTCTCCATAAATCCAACAGACAGCAGACAGACAGTGCAATACACGGACAGACGTGTCGGGTTGACGCGTTTCACGATAAAAATCGCTTATTCATAACCACACACCTTGAGACTGTGGATGCCAGCAACCTTTTGTAGATAAACCAAGTAAAAGGTGGATAGGAATGTAATTGCTTACACCCTGAGTTAATTGGTACGAAAAGGCACACAGCTGTTCATTTAGCAATCCACAGTCTCAAGCTGAAGACATTTAGTTACAAAACATGTCTCCCTCCCTGCAGGGGGAGGGAGAAGGGTACATACAAACAATATAAAAACACATGTTTTAATAGAAAAAATACATATAAATACATGTATATATATATAGCGGGCTGAAAGAATCAAAGAAATATAACAAGTAACACATGACATGTATACTTATAGGGCTTGTCCTCTGGTAGTCAATAATAGCTACATAAAAGTTGTCTTTATCCAAAAGTAATTCTTAAAAAATAATTTCTCCAAGTAATCCATCGGCAGCGGTGTAGAGTCGGTGCAATAAAATATAAAATATAAATGAAGAGACACAGATATCCATATGAAATAAAAGATCTCCTGTCCATAAATGTTACCTGTAAAAAACTGAAAAATAGGAAAACACATTGCCGAAGCGGTGAAAAAGGAGATTGTAATTATACGTAAGTATAAATAAGTGAGCGTATCAATGAATGAAGAAAAAATAAATGAAATAAGTATAAAAGTATGAGCATGAAACCTCCCAATGATACACATATATTCATAAAATTGTGAACAATATATGATCATGTGAAAAAATAACGTGGAGATGTGGTGACATTATAAAGAACATGATGTGTTAATAAAATATGAAAATGTGGGCAAAATTATGTCGACCAAAAATGTGAGCCTGGTTTCACTTGTGAAATATTAATTAAAAATAATAATAATAATAGTAAATGAAACCTGGCATATGGAGTGAATGTGAGGATAAAAGATAAAATGAAAGTATGAGGATGTATAAAATTTATATGAAAAAAGTATGAGTATGTGAATAATACGAAAGAGGAAAAATAAGTGATATAAAAATTAAAACAAATAATGATAATTAGATGAAAATATAATATAAAAGTTATTATGTAGGAAAAAATGACACCAGAGGACAGACACCTACGAAAACAGCCCATATATAAATTGTATAATATCTACATTGACACCGATCTCTAATATATAAAGTAATATAAAGTAATATAATGTGGTTTGATTAGCATCCACATGAATAATGCAAAAAGAAGGCGCGATCATGGGGACCAGAAAACATATATAAAAATGTTGTTCATTGTAATTAGAGCGTCCCATGGTCGCACTGTGCTCATAGCATACAGGAGCTGATGCACATATCAAAAAACAACGGATGAATAATCAAAAATGAAATGAATATAAAGATGAACAAGATTAAACATGATATAGGTGCATCCATAGTAAAGTCCTGTAGAGCAGAAAAATATATAAATAAATAGAACATAAGAGATCGGTGTCAAGAAAGTGGGAAACAACCCCAACCATGAAATATTAAAACCTGAAAATTCAATAGTGTGACACTCAGACACTCAATGAAAAACGACAACAATATGCAGCCAAGGTATAAGATTATGCATATATATGGCCCATAGAAAGCTAGTTGCCTAGGAGACACGATGACCACAACATTGTCAACTGGAACACAGCAAATGGTCAAATGTATATCAGTATAAGATGGAGCTATGACCAGAGGAGAACAAAAAGCAAAAAACAAAAGATAAAAAAGGGAAAGTTCAAAACTCAATGAACTTGCGAGGACACTCCAAGACGGAGATGTATATAAAGAACAGCAAATTTGGAGGCAAACAAGACGGTCTATTGGAGGATCAAAGCCACCCAAAGACTGTGTTGTATTGCAAATAATGCAAGCATATAATCCGAATTTTGAGGTGAAGTTCATAGATATAATTACATGTGCAAATAGAGACCATCAACCATGTATATGCATATTAACTGGAATTAGGTAGTATTTCACAAGCAGGGAAAAGAAGGGGAAACTCACTCATAGAAATGAGTAACGTCCCATTCGAAGTTAAGTCCCTGCGGTATACGAGTTTGTAGTCTAAAAATCCAAGAGACTTCTTTCTTACACAACAGGTGAAATATATCTCCGCCCCTAGTTGGTTTAGTGATGCGCTCTATAACTTGGACCTGTACCAAGGTAGAATCCCCTCCATGATGATTATTAAAGTGACGTGCCACATTCGTGGACTTTAATAGTCGAATGTCACTTAAATGCTCTCTGAACCTATCTTTCAATCTGCGGGTAGTCCTACCCACATATTGTATTAAACAGGCTTTACAGGTTATGAGATATACAACATACTGTGTATTACAGTTAAAAAACTTATCCATATGGAAGATTTTTTTATTAGCAGAAGAGGTGAAAACACTCTTTTGAATAATGTGGGGACAGGTGACACAGTCGGTCATGCCGCATTTGTAATTACCCCTGCAGTGTAGCCAAGTTAAGGACTGGTTATTATTTTTTTTGTTGGATTGATATAGGCTAGGGGATAACGAGTTACCTAGAGTTGTTGCCCTTTTTGCCACTATATTAACCCCTTCGTTTAGAATATTGGCACAGATATCATCAGTGCTCAGAAGTGATAAATGTTTGTAAATAATAGCTTTGACTTTCTGAAACTCCAAACTATAGGGAAGGGATAGTGTGATGGAAGGAACTGGTCTGATAAATTTGATACATGTTTTGGATTTTTTGTTTGCTTTATAGTTGGCATGTTTGTGGGACATGAGATTACGGGTTTTAACCCGATAGTCTCTGGAATTAGAGGATCTATTATTGTCCAAGAGGTCATTGCGGTCACTGTTAAGGGCTATGATGTAAGCTCTATCAATCATCCATCTCGGGTATCCCCGGGCAAGAAACCTAGCTTGTAGGGAAACAGCCTCCAGTTTGAAATCTGAGATGTTACTGCATATCCTGCGTAATCGTAGGAACTGTCCCACAGGTATTCCTTTAACTGTGTGTATAGGATGACTGGATTTAGCATGTAAAAGACTGTTCCCTGAAAGTGGTTTTCTATACAAATTGGTAATGACCTTGTCATTAGAGTGGCTCAGGGCAACATCCAGGAACTCAATTCTATCTGGACTACTATGTCCCGTAAATTTAAGGTTCAGAGAGTTGTTGTTAAGGTATTCCAGGAATGCCTCTATACTGACGTCCCGATGGCAGACAAAGATCAGATCGTAAATGTATCTAAGAAACAGAGCGATCTGATCTCTGAAGGGATTTCCACCTCCAAAGATGTGGGGTCTCTCCCACCAGCCCATATAAAGGTTGGCGAGAGAGGGGGAGAACTTGGCTCCCATCGCTGCCCCACATCTTTGGAGGTAGAAATCCCCATCAAATGAAAAGTAATTATGTGTCAGAAGAAAATTTAGCACTTCAAGGATATAAGCTTGAACATCAGTGGTGAGATTGGTACTCTGCGATAAAGTAATTTTAATAGCCTGTAGTGCCAGACTATGAGGTATAGACGAGTACAGGCTCGTTACATCGCATGTGATCCACACATAGTGTTCCTTCCATACAAAATCATCCATGACATTCAATAAATGTTTGGTGTCTTTCAAGAAACCTGGAAGATTTTGAACTAGATATTGTAGTTGCCCGTCCAACCATTCCCCAAGTTTCTCACAAAGGGACCCGATACCTGAGACAATGGGTCGTCCCAGGACCGGATCTAAACCCTTATGGACCTTTGGGAGATGGTGGAAAATGGGCGTGATGGGAAACTCTGGAACAAGTTTATCAATATCCTTGGTGGAAAAAATACCTAAAAAGACACCTTCCTCTATCAAGGCTATAAGCTCTTTTTTGAAGCTATTGGTGGGATCACCTTTTAAGAGGAGATATGTAGACATATCTCCAAGCTGTCTAAGGGCTTCTTGTTTATACATCTCACTATCCAATACGACCACTGCTCCCCCTTTATCAGCATTTCTGATGACAATAGACTTATCCCCTTTAAGGGATTTCAAAGATTCCCTTTCTTTTATGGTAAGATTGTCTACAGATTTAGAAATGGCGGGTGGAGTGGTTGCCGCCAGTGCAAAAAGATCTTTTTCTACCAATTTCTGGAATAAATCCATGACGGGCGATCTAGATTGTATTGGATAGAAATTGGAGGAGGTAGATGTAACAATTTTCTTGGTTTCTTCTGTGTCTACACCATGTATAAATTCGTTATTCTCAGCCGCCAGATCCTCCAATTCAATTATGGCACATATTTCCCGAAATGTAGATGTACACTCATTTGGAGTATTGGGATGATTGGCAGGCATCTGGTTATAGTCAGTAAAGGGGATATCGTCATGGGCATATGTCTGGTTTTCACTGGTGGAGGAAATTTCATCCTGGTCAAAAAAGTGTCTCTTCAATGTCAGGTTGCGAACAAACCTATTTATATTAAGTACAGTTTCAAAAGGGTCAAAGTGAGCGTGAGGGCAGAAATTTAAACCCTTAGATAAGAGGCTGATATCTTCTGTGGTAAGCGGTCTCTTAGATAAGTTAATGACATTGTTAACAGATGCAGTTGAGTGTGTATCTATTTCCGATGAGGTCTGAGGCGGTATTGGCCATCTGTATGACCTGTGGTGTCTCCTTCCTCCCCGTCTGGTTGCCTTTTGCCTCTTTTTCGGGTAAATCTCCTGTTTCTCTTGGGAATCTCGTTTTTTGGAGCCGATTGGGGATTGGTGTTGTTTCCTGATCGTGATGACTGTGAATACTCCATAGATGTATCGGATGTAAGAGGTATGGAGGTGTCAGTAACACCAGTCTCCGGATCGGAGAAGCTGACTCTTTTTTTGGGGTAATGGCGATGCCAAGTGTTGGTTTTCTTCCATGTGTAAACGTTCTTTGTCTCATAATCTATTTCATCCCTGAGTAGCTTCTCCTGTTTGCCTTTTATAGTGTCGGTCTCCAATCTATCTATTTTATCATTTAGATGTTGGTCAAACTCAACGAATGAAGTCGTATCCTTGAATGGTAACAAATCCGCTTGTAGTTTAGAGATATCTTCATGTAATTTATCCAATTCAAGGGACTTGGAACTGACAATAAGTTTCATCAAATCAAACGAACATTTTGAAAGAGTGTCAGTCCATTCTTGTTTTAGATCTTCATTATATAATTCGAATGTTGGAAATTTTTTGATGCGGAGGCCTCTAGGGATTCGTGCAACGTCAATATATTCATTTAGGGTGGTTTTCTCCCAATATGCCTTCACTTCTTTCACCATCAATTTTTCCAGTTTGTGAAAGGTAGTCTTGACCGAACAAGAAGTGTCATCCTTTGTATTTTTTAAAGTGGCTTGTGCATCATGTCTGAGGGGGTTATTGTTTAGCTGTCTGAGTGTCCGACTAGGAGGGGGTTGTTCCATGTCTGTTAAAGGTGCAGCCTGTCTGTCTTGCATATACAGTCTTAGTATAACCGGAGAATATATACTTAGGAGATATTCAAAGGAACTCACCGGGCTGGCTGTATATCGCGGAGATGCAAGCAAAAACAAGGAAGAAAGCCGCTCAGGTGCAAGTTCAGCACTCGGTGCAGGTCAGATCCGCCATCCAGGCATGTAGACATCCAAAAGAGAGAGACCGCACTCAAAGATGTTAAATAAAAATCCTTAGGACTCCTTTATTCTCCATAAATCCAACAGACAGCAGACAGACAGTGCAATACACGGCATAGTCACTTACCTTGCAGGCAGGCCTTGGGTGGTGTCTGCGGTGCGACTGCAATCAATAACCTAGGAGCCACAGAGAAATATATATTTACTGCCTGCACACGTAGTAAAATTTCAAGCTGCCGGGCCCCCGTGTCCAATTGATAGGGCCCCGAACCCCTCCCAGCGGTGTTGTCGTGTTTGTTTTGTGCCCTTTCCTTACATGTAGGGATGCACCGAAATGAAAATTCTGGGCCGAAACAGAAACCGAAAATGCAGGATGCCCTTTGCCGAAAACCGAAAATTACTTTTTTCCCCCAAATGATTTTAAAATAGTAGGCAAGGTTAATTACCAGTGGTATTTGTTTAATGAAGCATGAGGAGGTTAATGTATTGCCACTGATGCATTAGTGACAGACCAGTGGCAGTTAATTAACCCCTTTGTGCTGCATTAGTGGCACCAGTGTCAGTGTTTGCACTGATACTGGTTGCACTTATGCAGCACAAAGGGGTTAATTAACTGCCACTGGTCCGTCACTAATGCATCAGTAGCAATACGTTAACCCCCTCATGCTGCATAATACAAATACCACTGGTAATTAACCTCGCCCCCCCCCACAAAGAGTTAATGATGGCAATCTGCTTACTTGTGGGACAACCTTTTGTTATGTATATAATTGATGGGTAGTGTCAAGGCATGCTGGGATGTGTAGTTCTTGCGCAGTTAGAGGAGCAGCAGCTTATCCCCCATCATGCTGGTAGTAGACTGAATGAGATGGCTTTTACCTATAGGAACTTATGCTCTGCTATCTGTATAATAACTTTGGAGTAGTGACGGGACCTGCTGGTACTTGTAGTTCTTCTGGAGCAGCCCTATGTACTTCCTTATTAGAGGATGCAGGTTGTAGACTAGAGAGAGAGAGAGAGATGCTTTTGACTTGGATCTACTAGCAGGTTGTGCTGCTGCAATTAAAAGGGGGTGAGCTCCAATGCCAAGCTGCACTGGCTGTGATTGGAAATTGAATCTTTTTATTTGAAGGAAAAAAAAAAGGGGACAAAGTTTTTTATTTTTTTTATTTATTCATACTGGGGATAGGGGTGCTTTATTTATTGCAGCCTTTACATTTAATAACAGTGCTTCTCTCTTATTTGTAGCCGTTGAGGGTTAACCCTTGCTGCCTCCTATACACCTGTATAGGCTGCACTGTGACTGCACAAGTACATGTATGGCAGAGAGAGAGAGAGAGAGAAGAAAAACAACACAGCAGACAGCCACATGCCACATTATTTTCCTCCGCAGCTTACAGCACATGAAGGAAGGAGGTGGGTGGAGGGATTGAGTAAAAGGCGCAGAGGACGAGATCCTCCTCTGCTGTGCATGCTGGGTCTTCTCTCTGGGATGTCACTGGTTGCTAGATGCCATTCGGCCAGCCATCCTAGCAACCAGTGTAGCTCACAATGAAGCGCCCAGCGCCGGAAGAGGATCAGATCAGATTGGTCAGCAAAGATACCCAGAGATGACAGGGAAGTGAAGGGCTCAGTTTTTACACATAGTAGCGGCCATACATTTTCGGCATCTTTAACTTCTTATCGGCCGAAATGGGATAGGCTCATTTTCGGCCGAAAATATCGGTTGCCAAAATTTCGGTGCATCTCTACTTACATGGCACATGTTCTAGCAGTGACAGTGTGTAGCTGTTTTGAAAACAGCTAAACACACACTGTCACTGGCTGCTGCTAGAAAACATGTGCCATGTGGCATGCCAGTTTGCTTGTTACATGTGATGTGACAGCCAGGTGCACATTTTCAAGTTGAAAATGTGCACCTGGCTGTCACATCACATGTAACAAGCAAACTGGCATGCCGCATGGCACATGTTTTCTAGCAGCAGCCAGTGACAGTGTGTGTGTAGCGGTTTTGAAAACCGCTACACACGGTCACTGCTAGAACATGTGCCATGTAAGGAAAGGGCACAAAAACAAACACGACAACACCGCTGGGATTTGTGGTTCTGGCATCCGGCAGAGCATGGTTCACTTCTGGCTTAGCAGCAGGCAGGCAGGCCGCAAGTGTAAAAAACAGATAACAGTCAGCTACAACACTGTCACTGCTAGAAAACATGTGCCATGCCAGTTTGCTTGTTACATGTGATGTGACAGCCAGGTGCACAATTTCAACTTGAAAATGTGCACCTGGCTGTCACATCACATGTAACAAGCAAACTGGCATGGCACATGTTTTCTAGCAGTGCTGTGACAGTGTGTAGCTGTTATCTGTTTTTTACACCTGTGGCCTGCCTGCTGCTAAGCCAGAAGTTCCAGACCAGAACACTGCTCTGCCGGAGGCAACCCAGAACCACAAATCCCAACGGTGACAGTGGTGTGTGGTCTGTGGTGTTGTCACTGTGTTTGTAAATTGTGCTGCTGGCCTGCTGCCATTCTTTCCTTACCTGTTGTTGAGGCCTTGGCTCCTGTCCTGGTCGTGGGTGGTGGTGTTAATGCAGCTCCAGGGCAGGCACTAACTTGACTTGACACTCTGATCTCTGACGACTCCTCCACACTCTGACTCACTGTCTCAGACTCAGACACACTGTCAGTGTCTGTCTGCGGTGTGCGGCGCCGGCGACTTCTCACTTCCCGCTTCTTCCTGTGACAAGGCAGCATGGGGTCCCCGCCGGCCTCTAGCTCCACTCTTGGCCTTAGTCACATGACGGTTCACTTCACAGTCACACGGTCCACCCACCGACTCCACCCCCTCCTGAGCTACGCTGGAGCCTGGATGCCGCTGCGGAGCCGGCTGCCAGCTGAGCAAAGTTAGCAAGGAGTGGGGAGTCGGGGATAGCAGCCGGCGGGCGGCCAGATTGCCATAATGCGGGGTCCGGGCAGTCGGGGACAGTGGCGGGGCGGGCGGCCAGGTTGCGGTAATGCGGCGGCCGCGGCCCTCAGACTCAGCGGAATCGGCCGCGGAGAGGCAAGCAACGGCCGGACACTGTCTTCCATTTTAATATGCCCGCTGTGCCCTATGGTCAGTCCGGCCCTGGTGTGAATGCCTAATGTACCTCTAGCCATCAAATACTACGTTCTTTGCTGTCAGTTAAACCTATGTGAGCTATTTTTTGGGGCCTATACAGGCCGACACAGACTTCTCAAAAAGAAAGCCAACGAAAAAAGGAAAAGCCAAAAGCCTACAGCACCTGGTATTCCCAGGCAGACTCCCATCCAGGCCCGACCCTGCTTAGCTTTCAAGATCAGATGAGATTGAGTGTGTTCAGGGTGATGTGGCCATAGGCAATCACCACTGCCACCCTCGACCCCTTTGAACTTGGCAATGGCAAGATGACACCTCAGGAGAAACAAAAAGAAACCCAACGAATAAAGGAAAGCCAAAAGCCTACAGCACCTGGTATTCCCAGGCGGTCTCCCATCCAGGTACTAACCAGGCCCGACCCTGCTTTGCGTCCGAGAACAGACGAGATAGTGCACGTTCAGGGTGATGTGGCCGTAAGCGATCACCAGTCCCACCCTCGACCTCTTTGAACTTGGCCATGGCAAGATGGCTCCTCAGGAGAAACAAAAAGAAAGCCAACGAATAAAGGAAAAGCCAAAAGCCTACAGCACCTGGTATTCCCAGGCGGTCTCCCATCCAGGTACTAACCAGGCTTGATGTTGCTTAGCTTCCAAGATCAGACGAGATTGGGCGCGTTCAGGGAAGAACGTAGTGCATTTGATGGCTGGAGGTACATTAGGCATTCACACAGTATGCAGAAGTAAGTGTCGGCCTGTATAGGCCCCAAAAAATAGCTCACATGGGTTTAACTGACAGCAAAGAACGTAGTATTTGATGGCTAGAGGTACATTAGGTATTTACACTGTATACAGAAGTAAATGTCGGCATGTATAGGCCCCAAAAATTAGCTCACATGGGTTTACCTGACAGTTAAGAATGTAGTATTTGGTGGCTGAAGGTACATTAGGCATTCACAGGATACAGAAGTAAGTGTCAGCCTGTATAGTCCCCAAAAATTAGCCCACATTGGTTTTACTGACAGCTAAGAACATAGTATTCTGTGGCTGAAGGTACATTAGGCATTCACACAGTATACAGAAGTAAGTGTCGGCCTCTTTAGGCCCCAAAAATTAGCTCACATGGGTTTAACTGACAGCAAAGAACGTAGTATTGGATGGCTAGAGGTACATCAGGCATTCACACAGTATACAGAAGTAATTGTCGGCCTGTATAGGCCCCAAAAATTATCTCACATGGGTTTAACTGACAGCAAAGAACGTAGTATTGGATGGCTAGAGGTACATCAGGCATTCACACAGTATACAGAAGTAAGTGTCGGCCTCTATAGGCCCCAAAAATTAGCTCACATGGGTTTACCTGACTGCTAAGAATGTAGTATTCTGTGGCTAAAGGTACATTAGGCATTCACAGGATACAGAAATAAGTGTCAGTCATAAAAGGCCCCAGAAATTAGCCCACATGGGTTTACCTGACACTTACCTTCAGTCACAGAATACTACTTTCTAAGCTGTCAGTTAAACCCATGTGGGCTAATTTTTGGGGCCTATACAGGCCGACACTTACTTCTGTACCCTGTGAATGCCTAATGTACCTTCAGCCACCAAATACGACGTTCTTAGCTGTCAGGCTAATTTTTGGGGACTTTTATGGCCGACACTTACTTCTGTATCCTGTGAATGCCTAATGTACCTTCAGCCACAGGATACTAAATACATTCATTTTGACAAAAAACATTTCAGACCATTGGAGACCAAGTGCAGTTATCTTGTCTAAAACTGGCTTTTTAAGACTCTAAAAGACAAAAATACAGTCACTTTGACTAAATTTGTTTTTAGACCTTTGGTGACGAAATGCAGTTATTTTGACTAAAAAAGGCTTTTTAGATACTTGGAGACCAAAATTTAGTCATTTTGCCCAATTTTTTTTTTAAGGCCATTGGAGCCCAAATGGCCGGTTTTAGACAACTCTTGTCTAAAACTGGCTTTTAAGGCTCTAAAAGACAAAAAATCCATTAATTTTGACTAAAAAAAATTTCAGACCTTTGGTGAACAAATGCAGTTATTTATACTAAAAAAGGCTTTTTAGACACTTGGAGACCAAAATAGAGTCAATTTGACCAAAAAAAATGTTCAGGCCATTGGAGCCAAATGTCTAAAATCTTGTCTAAAACCGGCTTTTTAAGGCTCTAAAAGACAAAGATATAGTCATTTGGACTAAAAAAAATTTCAGACCTTTGGTGACCAAATGCAGTTATTTTGACTATAAAAGGCTTTTTAGACACTTGGAGACCAAAATAGAGTAATTTTGACCGAAAATTTATTTTCAGGCCATTGGAGCCCAAATGGCCGGTTTTAGACAAATCTTGTTTTAAACTGGCTTTTTAAGGCTCTAAAAGACAAAAAGTGGGTCATTTTGACTAAAAAAATTTCAGACCTTTGGTGAGGAAATGCAGTTATTTTGACAAAAAAAAAGGCTTTTTAGACACTTGGAGACCAAAATACAGTCATTTTGACCAAAAAAATTTTTCAGGCCATTGGAGAGCAAAATGCAGTTATCTTGTCTAAAACCGGCTTTTTAAGACTCAAAAATACAAAAATAGTCCTTTTGACTAAAAGTTTTTTTTCATTCACAGAATACAGAAGTAAGTGTCGGCTGTAAAATGCAATGCAGGTGAGGAGAAAGACCAGCGCTATGGATAAATTCTCAGAGACTTTATTTAAAAAAAATAGGTTGCAGCCACCAACCAACCCCTAAAACATTAGGCGTCAAGTATCATATGGGGGGGAAGGTAGTTGGAAACGGCGCTACCTTTTATATATAAAGTAAAACCAACAGTGTATCCAGACCGTGGGGTAACTTTTTAAGATATGTGCAAAATAAAGTGCCAGTGCAAAGAACATGTGTCGGCCGTAAAAGGCCCCAAAAATTAGCCCACATGGGTTTACCTAACAGCTAAGAACGTAGTATTTGGTGGCTGAAGGTACATTAGGCATTCACAGGATACAGAAGTAAGTGTCGGCCATAAAAGGCCCCAAAAATTAGCCCACATGGGTTTACCTAACAGCTAAGAACGTAGTATTTGGTGGCTGAAGTTATATTAGGCATTCACAGGGTACAGAAGTAAGTGTCTGTATAGGCCCCAAAAATTAGCCCACATGGGTTTAATTGATAGTTAAGAATGTAGTATTCTGTGGCTGAAGGTACATTAGGCATTCACGGGATACAGAAGTAAGTGTCGGGCGTAAAAGGCCCCAAAAACTAGCCCACATCAGTTTACCTGACAACTAAGAACGTAGTATTTGGACTACCGGTTCCGGCGTCTCATGTGAGAAGACGCGCGGAATAGCGGCTCCGATCCCAGCGGCATATTAAACCTCTCACACAGCCCATCCGAGCCCGCAAACCTCACGGAGCACAGGCATCCACCCTCCGGAAGGTACCTCTATGGATAAATTTGTCCTCCACGGCCCGCCGCCGAGCTCCCAAGCCCCCCGGGGTGACACGGCTGACCAGGCCTCATCTGAGGCAAATATGGCGGATGTCTCACAGCATCATGTTCCCCCCAGGGTATACCTGCATTGGTCTTCCCCGAGGCGCAGATAGCCACACTAGCACAAGCAGTTGCCGCCCTGCTATCGCCCACTATTACCGCAGCGGTGGATAAGCCTATAGCGCAGGGCCTCACTCACCTCAAGAAGGAGCTGGGGGAACAGGCAGGCAGACTTGCTGAGCTGGAGCACCGAGTGTCTGATATAGAAGATGAGGTCCAGAACTCTTTTACTCATGACCAGCAGGCCCGGCAAATGCAGAGTTACATTCTAGAGAAGCTGGACGATTTAGAGAATCGGTCCAGGCGCAATAATCTGCGGGTCATAGGTTTGCCTGAATCTTTCAATACGGACTCTCTTCATGATATATGCATGGCCAGGATCCCTGCAGCCCTGGGAATTACTGCACCCTGCACAGTGGAAAGAGCCCATAGACTGGGAGCCCCCTCTAATGAACGCCGCTCTCCTCGCCCTGTCATTGTGCGCTATCTAAACTACATGGACAGAGTTAACATCTTGAAATCTTTCAGAAATTCTAAATCGATCCAACTAGATGGCCACAAAATCCTCATCTTTGCGGACTACTCGCAGGAGGTTTCTAAAGGGAGGAAAGCTTTCCAACCGCTCTGTCAGGCGTTATACCAGAAGGCTATCAAGTTTACTCTGGCGTACCCTGCCACCCTACGCTTCTCAGATGCGGCAGGTGTCCAAAAATCATTTACTCACCCTGAGGAGGCAAGCCATTACCCCAGAACTCTGGACGGGCATGAGACACACGGCAAGGCTGTAGCTTGAGATAGAAGAAAAAGATGGAAAAACAGCATTAATTAATTAAATCCGTAGGCCTGAATTAATACCTAGGAGGCGTAAACATCAAGCACTGTGTAAGTGCCTAAAACTTCAAAAACAATAAAAGCCTCAAGCATTAAACAGCTATCGCCATCTAGAGGCAGCAGCAGGGCGGTGTCCACAACCATAGAATCCCATGGAGCCAGGGAATCAGCATAGTGCACAGCGATTGAGTACGCAGTGCTGAAGCAGAACACAGTAGAAAACTTAGGAGGGTCCTAGGAAGTCCGATCACGGGCGACCAAAAGGTCCGGTCAAACGTTGCTTTTTAGCAGGATCCTTTCTCGGGCCACGTTGCTCTCTGGGTCCTGGGGAGCTGTGACTGGGCCAGCGAGATATGAAGGTAGGATTGTAGGTAATGGCTTGCCTCCTCAGGGTGAGTAAATGATTTTTGGACACCTGCCGCATCTGAGAAGCGTAGGGTGGCAGGGTACGCCAGAGTAAACTTGATAGCCTTCTGGTATAACGCCTGACAGAGCGGTTGGAAAGCTTTCCTCCCTTTAGAAACCTCCTGCGAGTAGTCCACAAAGATGAGGATTTTGTGGCCATCTAGTTGGATCGATTTAGAATTTCTGAAAGATTTCAAGATGTTAACTCTGTCCATGTAGTTTAGATAGCGCACAATGACAGGGCGAGGAGAGCGGCGTTCATTAGAGGGGGCTCCCAGTCTATGGGCTCTTTCCACCGTGCAGGGTGCAGTAATTCCCAGGGCTGCAGGGATCCTGGCCATGCATATATCATGAAGAGAGTCCGTATTGAAAGATTCAGGCAAACCTATGACCCGCAGATTATTGCGCCTGGACCGATTCTCTAAATCGTCCAGCTTCTCTAGAATGTAACTCTGCGTTTGCCGGGCCTGCTGGTCATGAGTAAAAGAGTTCTGGACCTCATCTTCTATATCAGACACTCGGTGCTCCAGCTCAGCAAGTCTGCCTGCCTGTTCCCCCAGCTCCTTCTTGAGGTGAGTGAGGCCCTGCGCTATAGCCTTATCCACCGCTGCGGTAATAGTGGGCGATAGCAGGGCGGCAACTGCTTGTGCTAGTGTGGCTATCTGCGCCTCGGGGAAGACCGATGCAGGTATACCCTGGGGGGGAACATGATGCTGTGAGACGTCCGCCATATTTGCCTCAGATGAGGCCTGGTCAGCCGTGTCGCCCCGGGGGGCTTGGGAGCTCGGCGGCGGGCCGTGGAGGACAAATTTATCCATAGAGGTACCTTCCGGAGGGTGGATGCCTGGGCTCCGTGAGGTTTGCGGGCTCGGATGGGCTGTGTGAGAGGTTTAATATGCCGCCAGGATCGGCCTTTTATGGCCGACACTTACTTCTGTATCCTGTGAATGCCTAATGTATCTTCAGCCACCAAATACTACGTTCTTAGCTGTTAGGTAAACCCATGTGGGCTAATTTTTGGGGCCTTTTACGGCCGACACATGTTCTTTGCACTGGCACTTTATTTTGCACATATCTTAAAAGTTACCCCATGGTCTGGATACACTGTTGGTTTTACTTTATATATAAAAGGTAGCGCCGTTTCCAACTACCTCCCCCCCATATGATACTTGACCCCTAATGTTTTAGGGGTTGGTTGGTGGCTGCAACCTAGTTTTATGCAATAAAGTCTCTGAGAATTTATCCATAGCGCTGGTCTTTCTCCTCACCTGCATTGCATTTTACGGCCGACCCTTACTTCTGTATTCTGTGAATGAAAAGAAACTTTTAGTCAAAAGGACTATTTTTGTATTTTAGAGTCTTAAAAAGCCGGTTTTAGACAAGATAACTTGCATTTTGCTCTCCAATGGCCTGAAAATTTTTTTTGGTCAAAATGACTCTATTTTGGTCTCCAAGTGTTTAAAAAGCCTTTTTTTAGTCAAAATAACTGCATTTCGTCACCAAAGGTCTGAAATTTTTATTAGTCAAAATGACCCAATTTTTGTCTTTTAGAGCCTTAACCACTTAAGCCCCAGAAGATTTTACCCCCTTCCTGACCAGGGGGTATTTTGCGATTCGGCACTGCGTGACTTTAACGGGCAATTGCGCGGTCGTGCGACGCTGTATCTAAACGAATTTGGCGTCCTTTTTTTCCCACAAACAGAGATTTCTTTTGGTGGTATTTGATCACCTGTGCGATTTTTTGATCATGCGCTATAAACAAAAAAAGAGCGACAATTTTGCAAAAATAACAATATTTTTCACATTTTTTAATATGAAATTCCCCCCAAAAAAATGTAAAAATCAAAATTTTTTAACATTTTCAGCCAATTTGTTTTATGCTACCTATGTTTGGTAAAAAAAATCGCAAAAAGCGTATTTTGATTGGTTTGCGCAAAAGTTATCGCGTTTACTAACAAAGGGAAAGATTTTTGTCATTTTTGTTGTTTTTTTTTAACGCATAATGCCGGCGATCTGCGATTTTTTTGCGGTACTGCGACATTGCGGCAGACAGATCGGACCCTTGACTGACATTTTTGACACTTTTGGGGTTACCAGTGACATTTCTACAGTAATCAGTGCTATACATATGCACTGTTACTGTAAAAATACACTGGCAGTGAAGGGGTTAACTTTTTGAGAGGGAGGGGTTATGTGTGTCCCTAGGGGCGTGCTTTCTACTGTGATTGGCTGTGGCTTCAGATGTATGAACAGTGATCAACGGTTCTACATAGTAGAACCGTATGATCATCCTTCATACACCAGGGAGAATGACAGGCAGCTTGTTTACACAAGCCGCCTGACTTTCTCCCTCTCCCCCGCCGATCGCAGAGTGACCGGTGGACATCGGGTCCGCCGGTCACACGCGTGGGGGGGTGCGTGACCGCACGGGAGCGGGAGCGCGCCTCCGGAGGCGCGCGCTCGCTCCCTAGACCCTCACAAGCTAGTGACGTAGCCCTACGTCACTTTGCCTGTGAGGGGCTGACTGCCGACGGAGATCGGTGTTAGGCAGTAGGCAAGTGGTTAAAAAGCCGATTTAAGACAAGTTTTGGCTAAAACCGGCCTTTTGGGCTCCAATGGCCTGAAAAGAAATTTTCGGTCAAAATGACTCTATTTTGGTCTCCAAGTGTCTAAAAAGCCTTTTATAGTCAAAATAACTGCATTTGGTCACCAAAGGTCTGAATTTTTTTTTAGTCCAAATGACTATATCTTTGTCTTTTAGAGCCTTAAAAAGCCGGTTTTAGACAAGATTTTAGACATTTGGCTCCAATGGCCTGAACATTTTTTTTGGTCAAATTGACTCTATTTTGGTCTCCAAGTGTCTAAAAAGCCTTTTTTAGTATAAATAACTGCATTTGTTCACCAAAGGTCTGAAAATTTTTTTTGTCAAAATGAATGTATTTTTGTCTTTTAGAGCCTTAAAAGCCGGTTTTAGACAAGAGTTTTCTAAAACCGGCCATTTGGGCTCCAATGGCCTTCAAAAAAAATTTTGGTCAAAATGACTAAATTTTGGTCTCCAAGTATCTAAAAAGCCTTTTTTAGTCAAAATAACTGCATTTCGTCACCAAAGGTCTAAAAACAAATTTAGTCAAAGTGACTGTATTTTTGTCTTTTAGAGTCTTAAAAAGCCAGTTTTAGACAAGATAACTGCACTTGGCCTCCAATGGTCTGAAATTTTTTTTGTCAAAATGAATGTATTTAGTATTCTGTGGCTGAAGGTACATTAGGCATTCACAGGATACAGAAGTAAGTGTCGGCCATAAAAGTCCCCAAAAATTAGCCTGACAGCTAAGAACGTCGTATTTGGTGGCTGAAGGTACATTAGGCATTCACAGGGTACAGAAGTAAGTGTCGGCCTGTATAGGCCCCAAAAATTAGCCCACATGGGTTTAACTGACAGCTAAGAACGTAGTATTCTGTGGCTGAAGGTACATTACGCATTCACGGGATACAGAAATAAGTGTCGGCCGTAAAAGGCCCCAAAAATTAGCCCACATGGGTTTAACTGACAGCTAAGAATGTAGTATTCTGTGACTGAAGGTAAGTGTCAGGTAAACCCATGTGGGCTAATTTCTGGGGCCTTTTATGACTGACACTTATTTCTGTATCCTGTGAATGCCTAATGTACCTTTAGCCACAGAATACTACTTTCTTAGCAGTCAGGTAAACCCATGTGAGCTAATTTTTGGGGCCTATAGAGGCCGACACTTACTTCTGTATACTGTGTGAATGCCTGATGTACCTCTAGCCATCCAATACTACGTTCTTTGCTGTCAGTTAAACCCATGTGAGCTACAGGCCGACACTTACTTCTGTATACTGTTTGAATGCCTAATGTACCTTCAGCCGCAGAATACTATGTTCTTAGCTGTCAGTAAAACCAATGTGGGCTAATTTTTGGGGACTATACAGGCTGACACTTACTTCTGTATCCTGTGAATGCCTAATGTACCTTCAGCCACCAAATACTACATTCTTAACTGTCAGGTAAACCCATGTGAGCTCATTTTTGGGGCCTATACATGCCGACATTTACTTCTGTATACAGTGTGAATACCTAATGTACCTCTAGCCATCAAATACTACGTTTTTGCTGTCAGTTAAACCCATGTGAGCTATTTTTTGGGGCCTATACAGGCCAACATTTACTTCTGTATACTGTGTGAATGCCTAATGTACCTCCAGCCACCAAATACTACGTTCTTAGTTGTCAGGTAAACTGATGTGGGCTAATTTTTGGGGCCTTTTACGGCCGACACTTACTTCTGTATCCCGTGAATGCCTAATGTACCTTCAGCCACAGAATACTACATTCTTAACTATCAATAAACCCATGTGGGCTAATTTTTGGGGCCTATACAGACACTTACTTCTGTACCCTGTGAATGCCTAATATACCTTCAGCCACCAAATACTACGTTCTTAGCTGTTAGGTAAACCCATGTGGGCTAATTTTTAGGGCCTTTTATGGCCGACACTTACTTCTGTATCCTGTGAATGCCTAATGTACCTTCAGCCACCAAATACTACGTTCTTAGCTGTTAGGTAAACCCATGTGGGCTAATTTTTGGGGCCTTTTACGGCCGACACATATTCTTTGCACTAGCACTTTATTTTGCACATATCTTAAAAGTTACCCCACGGTCTGGATACACTGTTGGTTTTACTTTATATATAAAAGGTAGCGCCGTTTCCAACTACCTCCCCCCCATATGATACTTGACCCCTAATGTTTTAGGGGTTGGTTGGTGGCTGCAACCTATTTTTATGCAATAAAGTCTCTGAGAATTTATCCATAGCGCTGGTCTTTCTCCTCACCTGCATTGCATTTTACGGCCGACACTTACTTCTGTATTCTGTGAATGAAAAAAAACTTTTAGTCAAAAGGACTATTTTTGTAATTTAGAGTCTTAAAAAGCCGGTTTTAGACAAGATAACTGCATTTTGCTCTCCAATGGCCTGAAAATTTTTTTGGTCAAAATGACTCTATTTTTGTCTCCAAGTGTCTAAAAAGCCTTTTTTTAGTCAAAATAACTGCATTTCGTCACCAAAGGTCTGAAATTTTTTTAGTCAAAATGACCCAATTTTTGTCTTTTAGAGCCTTAACCACTTAAGCCCCGGAAGATTTTACCCCCTTCCTGACCAGGGGGTATTTTGCAATTCGGCACTGCGTGACTTTAACGGACAATTGCGCGGTCGTGCGATGCTGTATCTAAACGAATTTGGCATCCTTTTTTTTCCACAAACAGAGCTTTCTTTTGGTGGTATTTGATCACCTGTGCGATTTTTTGATCATGCGCTATAAACAAAAAAGACCGACAATTTTGCAAAAATAACAATATTTTTCACATTTTTTTATATGAAATTACCCCCAAAAAAATGTAAAAATCAAAATTTTTTAACATTTTTGGCCAATTTGTTTTATGCTACCTATGTTTGGTAAAAAACAATCGCAAAAAGCGTATTTTGATTTGTTTGCACAAAAGTTATCGCGTTTACTAACAAAGGGAAAGATTTTTGTCATTTTTGTTGTTTTTTTTAACGCGTAATGGCGGCGATCTGCTATTTTTTTGCGGTACTGTGACATTGCGGCGGACAGATCGGACCCTTGACTGACATTTTTGACACTTTTGGGGTTACCAGTGACATTTCTACAGTAATCAGTGCTATACATATGCACTGTTACTGTAAAAATACACTGGCAGTGAAGGGGTTAACTTTTTTTGAGAGGGAGGGGTTATGTGTGTCCCTAGGGGCGTGCTTTCTACTGTGATTGGCTGTGGCTTCAGATGTATGAACAGTGATCAACGGTTCTACATAGTAGAACCGTATGATCATCCTTCATACACCGGGGAGAATGACAGGCAGCTTGTTTACACAAGCCGCCTGACTTTCTCCCTCTCCCCCGCCGATCGCAGAGTGACCAGCGGACATCGGGTCCGCCGGTCACACGCGCGGGGGGGTGCGTGACCGCGTGGGAGTGGGAGCACGCCTCCCGAGGCGCGCGCTCGCTCCCTAGACCCTCACAAGCTAGTGACGTAGCCCTACGTCACTTTGCCTGTGAGGGGCTGACTGCCGACGTAGATCGGCGTTAGGCAGTTGACAAGTGGTTAAAAAGCCGGTTTAAGACAAGATTTGTCTAAAACCGGCCATTTGGGCTCCAATGGCCTGAAAAGAAATTTTCGGTCAAAATGACTCTATTTTGGTCTCCAAGTGTCTAAAAAGCCTTTTATAGTCAAAATAACTGCATTTGGTCACCAAAGGTCTGAAATTTTTTTTAGTCTAAATGACTATATCTTTGTCTTTTAGAGCCTTAAAAACCCGATTTTAGACAAGATTTTAGACATTTGGCTCCAATGGCCTGAAATTTTTTTTGGTCAAATTGACTCAATTTTGGTCTCCAAGTGTCTAAAAAGCCTTTTTTTTAGTATAAATAACTGCATTTGTTCACCAAAGGTCTGAAATTTTTTTTAGTCAAAATGAATGTATTTTTGTCTTTTAGAGCCTTAAAAGCAGGTTTTAGACACGAGTTGTCTAAAACATTGGAGCCCAATCATTTGGGCTCCAATGGCCTTAAAAAAAACTTTTGGTCAAAATGACTAAATTTTGGTCTCCAAGTATCTAAAAAGCCTTTTTTAGTCAAAATAACTGCATTTCGTCACCAAAGGTCTAAAAACAAATTTAGTCAAAGTGACTGTATTTTTGTCTTTTAGAGTCTTAAAAAGCCAGTTTTAGAAAAGATAACTGCACTTGGTCTCCAATGGTCTGAATTTTTTTTTGTCAAAATGAATGTATTTAGTATTCTGTGGCTGAAGGTACATTAGGCATTCACAGGATACAGAAGTAAGTGTCGGCCATAAAAGTCCCCAAAAATTAGCCTGACAGCTAAGAATGTCGTATTTGGTGGCTGAAGGTACATTAGGCATTCACAGGGTACAGAAGTAAGTGTCGGCCTGTATAGGCCCCAAAAATTAGCCCACATGGGTTTAACTGACAGCTAAGAATGTAGTATTCTGTGACTGAAGATAAGTGTCAGGTAAACCCTGGCACTTATTTCTGTATCCTGTGAATGCCTAATGTACCTTTAGCCACAGAATACTACTTTCTTAGCAGTCAGGTAAACCCATGTGAGCTAATTTTTGGGGCCTATAGAGGCCGACACTTACTTCTGTATACTGTGTGAATGCCTGATGTACCTCTAGCCATCCAATACTACGTTCTTTGCTGTCAGTTAAACCCATGTGAGCTAATTTTTGGGGCCTATACAGGCCGACAATTACTTCTGTATACTGTGTGAATGCCTGATGTACCTCTAGCCATCCAATACTACGTTCTTTGCTGTCAGTTAAACCCATGTGAGCTACAGGCCGACACTTACTTCTGTATACTGTTTGAATGCCTAATGTACCTTCAGCCACAGAATACTATGTTCTTAGCTGTCAGTAAAACCAATGTGGGCTAATTTTTGGGGACTATACAGGCTGACACTTACTTCTGTATCCTGTGAATGCCTAATGTACTTTCAGCCACCAAATACTACATTCTTAACTGTCAGGTAAACCCATGTGAGCTAATTTTTGGGGCCTATACATGCCGACATTTACTTCTGTATACAGTGTGAATACCTAATGTACCTCTAGCCATCAAATACTACGTTCTTTGCTGTCAGTTAAACCCATGTGAGCTATTTTTTGGGGCCTATACAGGCCGACACTTACTTCTGTATACTGTGTGAATGCCTAATGTACCTCCAGCCATCAAATACACTACGTTCTTCCCTGAACGCGCCCGATCTCGTCTGATCTCGGAAACTAAGCAGCATGAGGCCTGGTAAGTACCTGGATGGGAGACCGCCTGGGAATATCAGGTGCTGTAGGCTTTTGGCTTTTCCTTTATTTGTTGGCTTTCTTTTTGTTTCTCCTGAGGTGCCATCTTGCCATGGCCAAGTTCAAAGGGGTCGAGGGTGGCAGTGGTGATCGCCTACGGCCACATCACCCTGAACGTGCACTATCTCGTCTGATCTTGGACGCAAAGCAGGGTTGGGCCTGGTTAGTACCTGGATGGGAGACCACCTGGGAATATCAGGTGCTGTAGGCTTTTGGCTTTTCCTTTATTTGTTGGCTTTCTTTTTGTTTCTCCTGAGGTGCCATCTTGCCATGACCAAGTTCAAAGGGGTCGAGGGTAGCAGTGGTGATCGCCTATGGCAACATCACCCTGAACGCGCCCGATCTCGCCCGATCTCATCTGATCTCGGAAGCTATGCAGTGTCGGGCCTGGTCAGTACCTTGATGGGAGACCGCCTGGGAATACCAGGTGCTGTAGGCTTTTGGCTTTTCCTTTATTCGTTTGCTTTCTTTTTGTTTCTCCTGAGGTGCCATCTTGCCATGAGCAAGTTCAAAGGGGTCGAGGGTGACAGTGACAATCGCCTATGGCCACATCACCCTGAACGCGCCCGATCTTGTCTGATTTTGGAAGCTAAGCAGGGTTGGGCCTGGTTAGTACCTGGATGGGAGACCGCCTGGGAATATCAGGTGCTGTAGGCTTTTGGCTTTTCCTTTATTCGTTGGCTTTCTTTTTGTTTCTCCTAGGTTGCCATCTTTCCATGGGCAAGTTCAAAGGGGTCGAGGGTTACAGTGATAATCGCCTATGGCCACATCACCCTGAATGCGCCTGATCTCATCTGATCTCGGAAGATAAGCAGGGTCGGGCCTGGTTAGTAGGGATGATCGAACTTTTGAAAAGTTTGGTTCGACCAGAAGACCCGAATTTCCCGAAAGTTCGGTTCAGATTCCAGAACCCCATTGAAATCAATGGGACCCAAACTTCGGTAATTAAAAAACACAATTTTGAAGCCCTAAAACCCAATAAATGCCCTAAAAAGTGCCTAGGGTTCTGGGTCATGCCCCAGGGACTATTAATCACACAAAAAAAGTTCTTAAAAATTGTCGTTTTTGATAGAGAGCCAATTATTGAAAAAATTATTGGGAAAAAAAAAGATTTCTTTGGATTTTGTGTCTGTGGGGTCTAAAAGGTGTACCTGTGACGTTTCAGCTCTGTAGCATGTCCAGAACCAGAATTATAGCATGCCAAACCTTCAAAAATGACTTTTTTGCTCAACCGTGCCTTTCTTTTGCTCCTAATCAACTGCACAGCCAATGTGTATGATGGGGACATAATGCAGTGCACTGGGAACAAGATTAGAGTTTTTTTTTTTTAAAAAGGTGCTGTCTCTTTAAATGTGCATATAATTACATAGGGGCATTTATTGGGTTTTAGGGCTTCAAAATTGTGTTTTTTAATTACCGAAGTTCGGGTCCCATTGATTTCAATGGGGTTCTGGAATCTGAACCGAACTTTCGGGAAATTCGGGTCTTCTGGTCGAACCAAACTTTTCAAAAGTTCGATCATCCCTACTAACCAGGCCCGACCCTGCTTATCTTCCAAGATCAGATGAGATCAGGCGCGTTCAGGGTGATGTGGCCATAGGCGATTATCACTGCCACCCTCGACCCCTTTGAACTTGCCCATGGCAAGATGGCACCTCAGGAGAAACAAAAAGAAAGCCAACGAATAAAGGAAAAGCCAAAAGCCTACAGCACCTGATATTCCCAGGCGGTCTCCCATCCAGGTACTAACCAGGCCCGACCCTGCTTAGCTTCCAAAATCAGACGAGATTGGGCGCGTTCAGGGTGATGTGGCCATAGGCGATTGTCACTGCCATCCTCGACCCCTTTGAACTTGCTCATGGCAAGATGGCACCTCAGGAGAAACAAAAAGAAAGCCAATGAATAAAGGAAAAGCCAATACCCTACAGCACCTGGTATTCCCAGGTGGTCTCCCGTCCAGGTACTAACCAGGCCCGACCCTGCTTAGCTTCCGAGATCAGACGAGATCGGGCGTGTTCAGGGTGATGTGGCCATAGGCGCTCACCACTGCCACCCTCGACCCCTTTGAACTTGGCAATGGCAAGATGACACCTCAGGAGAAACAAAAAGAAAGCCAACGAATAAAGGAAAAGCCAAAATGCTACAGCACCCTGTATTCCCAGGCGGTCTCGCATCCAGGTACAAACCAGGCCCGACCCTGCTTAGCTTCTGAGATCAGATGAGATCAGGCGTGTTAAGGGTGATGTGGCCATAGGCGATCACCACTGCCACCCTCGACTCCTTTGAACTTGGCCATGGCAAGATGGCACCTCTTCTTGATGGGCCTTTTTTGAGACATCCCATGCAGACCGAACAGTTGCGATCTGCAAGATTTGTCAGAAGGGTATAAAACGTGGCAAAAATGTCAACCACCTGGGTACAAGCTGCCTAAACAGGCATTTGACAACCCACCACTTGGCCTGTTGGCAGGAGCATTTGAAGAACCCACAAAAGGGCCAAAGATCGGTCAGTCGGCCTCCTAGTCCTCCTCGCGCTGCTCCTCGTGCTCCACCTGCACATCAGTCTATTCCTGGCCCTGCTATAGTCACTCGTCACCTGTTGGCAGCCTCCATTGACAGGGATGATGATATAGCAGGCAGTGTCGCATCTACCTCCAGCACACCACCAGCTGTAACATCTAGACGCCAAATTTAGATTCCACACATGCTGGAACGAAAAAAAAATGTATACTCCCCGCCACCCACATACCCAGCATCTAAACAGTAGTTTGGCAAAACTACTGGCTCTGCAACTGTTACCATTTAACCTGGTAGAGTCTGCTCCCTTCCGTGACTTTGCAAAATGTGCAGTTCCACAGTGGCAGGTGCCAAGTCGGCATTACTTTGCCCGTAAGGCCCTGCATCCCTATACCAACATGTGGAAGGCAATGTAGTGTCGTCCCTGGCCATGTCAGTCAGCCGTAAGATACACCTGACGGCTGACACTTGGTCAAGCAAACATGGGCAGGGACGGTACATTTCTGTCACTGCTCATTGGGTGACACTGCTTGCCAGCGGAAGGGATTGTAGCCAGAGCTCAGTGCTGCAGCAAGGTTGCCCCCACGTCTGCAAACAGCTGGTGGTGTCGCTGATCCGGGTAGATCGATCACTTCTACCCCCTTCTGCTCCTCCTCCTACACCATGCCCTTCTTTTGCTCCTAATCAACTGTACAGCCAATGTGTATGATGGGGACATAATGCAGTGCACTGGGAACAAGATTAGAGATTTTTTTTTAAAAGGTGCTGTCTCTTAAAATGTGCATATAATTAACAGGTGTATTTTGACAATGTCAGGGCCCAGACTTGAACCTGGGACCTCCAGTGTGTCTGCCAATGACTCTACTTGCTGAGCCACCTGGAATGCTTGACAGCTCATTGGACAAATCCTTGAATGACCCTGCTTTGAATCTTTAGTGCCTTGAACTTTGAACCCTTTGCTCCTCCCATGAACTTCCGGTTTTAAGCCATGTCTTTGCACTTCCTGGTTGGCAGAATATTGTGCCTTCAAGAGCCGATATCTCGCTTGTCTCTCCTGCTGCCATCCGTATCTTTGCTACCATCCATTATCGACACTTGGCTTGTTCCTCGACTATGCTTTTGCCTAATCCCGACTTGCAACTACTTGTTACCGACCTTTGGCTATTCCTAGACTACGCTTCTGCTAGATCCTGACCTGCTGTATCTGCTACTGGACCCTGGCTTGCTCACCTCCTGGTGGGGCGATCCTGAGGACCGCGACCTGGTACTAACACGCAGCAAAATCCATCTCCACCATCGAGGGAGTCAAACTAGGCCTTGCAGATTGCCGCATGTCTTCCTCCTCCTCCTCCTCAAAGCCTGCAAAAGTTCCCGAAGAATCGTCCTCTTCCTCTTCCACCCCTGGATCCTGCTCGGGCCTCTGGGAGCTAGGCATAATGGGGTCAGGTTTCTCAGGATAAAGGGGGCCTTGAGAGGCAAGGAAGTCCTCCTCTTCCTCCTGCTGCTCTGCCTCCAGTGCCCTGTCCATAATGCCACGCAGAGTGTGCTCCAACAAAAACAGTACCGGTAGGGTGTCACTGATGCATGCGCTGTCCCGGCTGACCATCCTTGTGGACTCCTCAAATGCCGAGAGGACAGCACATGCATCCTTAATCAAAAGCCACTGCCGTGGTGAAAAGAAGCCCAGGCGCGCTGAGCCAGTGCTGGTGCTGTACTCGCAGAGATATTCATTGAGGGCCCTCTGCTGCATGTACAGGCTCTGCAGCATAGCCAAGGTGGAGTTCCAGTGGGTGGGCATGTCACAGACAAGGCGGTGTACCGGCAGGTGAAACTTGTGCTGCACTTCAGCCAAACGTGCAGTGGCACTGTACGACCGCCTGAAGTGATTGCACACCCTTCTTGCCATCCTTAGCACATCCTGCATTCCCGGGTATGAGTTAAAAAACCGCTGTACCACGAGATTCAGGACATGCGCCAGGCATAGCACATGGGTCAACTTTCCCTGACGAAGGGCGGCCAGGAGGTTTGACCCATTATCGGTAACCACCATCCCTGGCTGCAGCTGGCGTGGTGTCAACCACCTCTGGGCCTGTGCCTGCAGACCCCCAAGAATCTCAGGGGCAGTATGCTGCCTGTCCCCTAGACACACAAGCTGCAGCACTGCGTGACACCTTTTGGCCTGAGACATAGAATAGCCCTTTGAACGCTTACGTAGTACCTCATCATATTCAAAGGACCATTCTGCAGAGGAGGGCATGGAGGAGGATGAGTAGGAGGAGGAGCAGAAGGGGGTAGAAGTGATCGATCTACCCGGATCAGCGACACCACCAGCTGTTTGCAGACGTGGGGGCAACCTGGCTGCAGCACCGAGCTCTGGCTACAATCCCTTCCGCTGGCAAGCAGTGTCACCCAATGAGCAGTGACAGAAATGTACCGTCCCTGCCCATGTTTGCTTGATCAAGTGTCAGCCGTCAGGTGTATCTTACGGCTGACTGACGTGGCCAGGGACGACACTACATTGCCTTCCACATGTTGGTATAGGGATGGCAGGGCCTTACAGGCAAAGTAATGCCGACTTGGCACCTGCCACTGTGGAACTGCAAAGTCACGGAAGGGAGCAGACTCTACCAGGTTAAATGGTAACAGTTGCAGAGCCAGTAGTTTTGCCAAACTACTGTTTAGATGCTGGGTATGTGGGTGGCGGGGAGTATACATTTTTTTTTCGTTCCAGCATGTGTGGAATCGAAATTTGGCGTCTAGATGTTACAGCTGGTGGTGTGCTGGAGGTAGATGCGACACTGCCTGCTATATCATCATCCCTGTCAATGGAGGCTGCCAATGACTGACTATAGCAGGGCCAGGAATAGACTGATGTGCAGGTGGAGCACGAGGAGCAGCGCGAGGAGGACTAGGAGGCCGACTGACCGATCTTTGGCCCTTTTGTGGGTTCTTCAAATGCTCCTGCCAATAGGCCAAGTGGTGGGTTGTCAAATGCCTGTTTAGGCAGCTTGTACCCAGGTGGTTGGCATTTTTGCCACGTTTTATACCCTTCTGACAAATCTTGCAGATCGCAACTGTTCGGTCTGCATGGGATGTCTCAAAAAAGGCCCATCAAGAAGAGGTGTGTATAGTGGCCCGGGAGACAACAGGTGCGGCCTTAGATGGAGCGGGCCGTCTGCTCTCCCCTCTTGCTTGCTCTGCCTCCTCCTCAACCTCAGACCCAACATCAGACTCTATAAAGGACTGAGCATCAGGCATGGCCCGGGAGACAACAGGTGTGGCCTTAGATGGAGCTGGCTGTCTGCTCTCCCCTCTTGCTTGTTCTGCCTCCTCCTCAACCTCAGACCCAACATCAGACTCCATAAAGGACTGAGCATCAGGCTGGAGTAGATGGCTGACACTGTGGTCAAACAGCTCAGCTGACTCCTCTGCCATGTCTGAAGTTGGGTCTAAGGGAGGACGTGAGGTGGACATGGACTCATCTCTATTTGTTCTGCCAACTGCAGAAGACTGACCACTTTTCTCTGCCTGGGTCACTGTAGTTGCAGATAATGCCGATGATGAGGGTTTGGTAATATAGTCCACCACCTCCTGTACGTACTGTGGACGTATAGCTTGGCCACTGCCGGAGAACAATGCAAATGGTGGCCTGGCTGAGGACTGACCACCACGTCCACCCCTGCCTCTAGACACCCTAGAAGCTGTGCCCCTTTCCACAGCAGGGCCACGTATGCCTTTTCTTGGACTACCTGGCATATTTGTCACTGAGGCGTTGGCAACTCTGTGCAGTGAAAAACGCACACTGCTATGCGACCCACAGTTGTCGCTGAATACAGCACAGCAGATGCGTGTCACGCACAGTTGCAAAGCCTTTTGCACAGTGGACCTAACGCTTTCAAGAACAGGCGTTAAGTTGTCACTGAGGCAATGTATTTTGCTGACTAGCAAGCACGTATACCTGCTGTAGATATATCAGCACTGTGGAACGTGCTCACTACACAGAACCCTCACACTTTTTCACTTTCACTTTCCCTACAGAAACTAGATTATTACATCTAACTACTGTGGTACAAAGTTCCCTAACTACACTAGATATCCCTTTCCTCACACTAAAAGAACAGCTCCATACAGCAGAAGACTGACACTGTCCCTTTAATTTTTTTTTTTTTCTAACTCAAAAAACCAGCACAATCGCTGTATTTCTAACTACACTGACTGGCTGTAAGCTGAATGCAATTCTGCTATATGGAGCTTTAGAAGCACTCGCCTATGCAGAAAACATAGTGTAGCAAAGCAGGAGTAAGAGAAATGCTTCCACTCTCTTCAACAGACTCTGTATCACTGTGCTAGGGGTTAGGCGGGGCTATCTTATATACTGTGTGGCGTATTCACTTCTGAGTGGAACCTGGTCTCCGTAGTCACTCCAATCACGTTCCCAGAAGACTCCTGCCCCCTCATTGGCTTTTGCTGATGTTTCTGGGCCAATCACGGGCTTTTAAAGCCCAGTTCCTATACCAGTGCATTTTGGGCGGTTCTGGTGGCCGAATTCTGAACTTTTACCGCAAAAAGTTCGGAATTCGGCCGAATTACGAACACCCAATGTTCGGGTCGAACCGATGGTCGACCCGAACCGTTCGATCATCTCTACGGGTTAGTACCTGGATGGGAGACCACCTGGGAATACCAGGTGCTGTAGGCTTTTGGCTTTTCCTTTATTCGTTGGCTTTTTTTTTGTTTCTCCTGAGGTGCCATCTTGCCATGGCCAAGTTCAAAGGGGTCGAGGGTGGCAGTGGTGATCGCCTACGGCCACATCACCCTGAACACGCCCGATCCTGTCTGATCTCGGAAGCTAAGCAGGGTCGGGCCTGGTTAGTACCTGGATGGGAGACCAGTTGGGAATACCAGGTGCTGTAGGCTTTTGGCTTTTCCTTTATTCCTTGGCTTTCAAGATAACTGCATGTGGTAACCAATAGCCTAAAAAAATGTTTTTGGTCAAAATGACTATTTTCGTCTTTTAGAGTCTTAAAACGCTTGTTTTAGACAAGATAACTGCATTTGGTCTCCAATGGCCTGAAAAAAAATTTTGGTCAAAATGACTCTAATTTGGTCTCCAAGTGTCTAAAAAGCCTTTATTCGTCAAAATAACTGCATTTGGTCACCAAAGGTCTGAAAATTGTTTTTAGTCAAAATGACTGTATTTTCGCCTTTTAGAGTCTTAAAAAGCCGGTTTTAGACAAGATAATTGCATTTCGTAACCAATGGCCTGAAAAATCTTTTTGGTCAAAATGACTCTATTTTGGTTTTCAAGTGTCTAAAAAGCCTTTTTTTAGACAATATAACTGCATTTGATAACCAAAGGTCTGAAAAATAATTTAGTCAAAATGACTGTATTTTTGTCTTTTAGAGTCTGAAAACGCTTGTTTTTAGACAAGAAAACTGCATTTGGTAAACCAATGGCCTGAAAGAAAAATTTTTTGGTCAAAATTACTCTATTTTTGTCTCCAAATGTCTAAAAAGCCGTTTTTAGTCAAAATAACTGCATTTGATCACCAAAGGTCTGAAAAAAATTTAGTCAAAATGACTATTTTTGTCTTTATAGTCTTAAAACGCTTGTTTTAGACAAGATAATTGCATTTGGTCTCCAATGGCCTGAAAAATATTTTTTTGATCAAAATGACTCTGTTTTGGTCTCCAAATGTCAAAAAAGCCTTTTTTAGTCAGAATAACTGCATTTGATCACCAAAGATCTGGAAAAAATGTTTTAGTCAAAATGACTGTATTTTCGGCTTTTAGAGTCTTAAAACGCCGGTTTTAGACCAGATAACTGCATTTGGTAAACCAATGGCCTGAAAAAAAATTTTTGGTCAAAATTACATTATTTTGGTCTCCAAGTGTCTAAAAAGCCTTTTTTAGTCAAAATAACTACATTTGGTCACCAAAGGTCTGACATTTTTTTGTCAAAATTTTCGTCTTTTCGTCTTTTAGAGTCTTAAATAGGGTTGAGCGGACACCTAGATGTCCGTGTTCAACGGGTTCGGCCGAACTTTAAAAAAAAGTCCGGGTCCGTGTCCCGGACTTTTACCGAACTTTTCCCGGACACCGAACCCCATTGAAGTCAATGGGGACCCGAACTTTAAGGCACTAAAATGGCTCTAAAACACCAAAGGAAAGGGCTAGAGTGCTGCAAATGGCAGCAAAACGTAATTAAGAGCATGGCAAGTGCTCTGCAAACAAATGTGGATAGGGAAATAACTTAAAACAACAAAAAAAAACAGAAAAATAAAACAATGTTCTTCTTCATCTCTGAAGGACGAGGCCCATATGGAGTAGGAGGGAGGTTGAGGTGGTGGTGGATGTGGCGGTGACATAGGCGTGCGCACAGGGTGTGCCGGGTGTGCCTGGGCACACCCTAATCACCTAGGGCACATAGCATTGCCAGTGAGGAGATGGGAAAGATCTCCCTCGGACCTGCTCTGCTCTATTTCTCTTTGCCTACAGGTACATGGCCCCGATACATTACTCTCCCTGCTGGCAAACACATGCATGTGTATTTCAACTTTGGGGTGCACACCTTAATGCAATAGGCTGCGCACACCTATGGGCGGTGTAGGTGGAAGCGGCGGTGGAGGAGGACCAGGGCCGGATTAAGAGCATCATGGGCTTGGTGCTGAGGATTTTGAAGGGCCTTAAGGGCCGTGCCTTGGCATGCACCCAGAGGAGGAAGGGTGCAGCCATGCATGCCTAATTCAACATGGGATGCTGTCTCTGAAGCCCATAAACACATCCATGCATCGGCAACTGTCCCTCCTTGTCCGGCCTTCGCGCTGTGTGGGGAGGTTCTGAGGGTGCTGCCTGGGGAAGCGAGCATAGAAGGCAGACTTCTGTGGTTACAAGTGACAGAAGAGCGGTAACAGTGAATATGGCCAACCCGGGGCCTATATAAAAGGTAGGGGCCTGGAGCTGCAGCTCCAATAGCCCCTACGTTAATCTCGCCCTGAGGAGGAGGACGAGGTAGCCAACACTGCTTCTTTTCACAAATTTTAAATGAGGGTACACCCCAAAAGAGTGAGAAAGAGCAAAAATGGAACAATGGGTGGGTAAGGTCGGTATCCATTGCTATTCTGCATAAGGTACGGAAAAGTCCCGTGGGATCCATGCCTGGTTCATTTTAATGAACGTGAGCTTGTCCACATTGTCTCTGGACAGGCGGCTGCGCTTGTCTGTTATAACGCCCCCAGCCGTGCTAAATACCCGTTCAGATAATACACTGGCTGCAGGGCACGCCAGCACCTCCAAGGCGTAAAGGGCAAGCTCAGGCCATGTGCCCAATTTGGAGACCCAGAAGTTGAAGGGGGCAGACCCCTCATTCACTACATGTAGGCGTGTGCACACATACTGCTCCACCATGTTGGTAAAATGCTGCCTCCTGCTAAGACGTTCCATCTGAGCTGCTGGTGCTGCTGTTTGTTGTGGCGTGCTGACAAAGCTTTTCCACATTTCGGCCATGCTAACCCTGCCTTCTGAGGTGCTGGCGGTGCCCTGGTTGCGTTGGCGACCTCCTCCTCCTCTGCCTTGTGCTTCCACTGCGGCCCTGCTGTCAGATGGGAATGCCAGCAGCATGGCGTCTACCAGCGTGCGCTTGTACTCGTGCATCTTGCGATCGCGCTCCAGTGAGTGAATTAAGGACGGTACGTTGTCCTTGTAACGGGGATCCAGCAGCGTGGCCACCCAGTAATCAGCACAAGTTAGAATGTGGGCAACTCGGCGGTCGTTGTGGAGACACTGCAGCATGTAATCGCTCATGTGTGCCAGGCTGCCCAGAGGCAACGAAAGGCTGTCCTCTGTGGGAGGTGTATCGTCTGTGTCCTCTGTATCCCCCCAGCCACGCACCAGTGATGGCCATGAGCTGGCCTGGGTGCCACCCTGCTGTGAACATGGTTCCATCTCCTCCTCCAGCTCCTCCTCCTCCTCATCCTCCTCATCCTCCTCATCCTCCAGAACTGTGCCCCTGCTGGACAATTGTGTCCCTGGCGTTTGTGTGTGCAGGAGCCCACCCTCGGAGCCCCTTGCGAATGACTGCCCTGAAAGCCTTGGAAATGTTACCTCTTCATCCTCCTCCTCCTCCTCATCCTGTGCCACATCCTCTTCCATCATCGCCCGAATTGTTTTTTCAAGGAGGCATAGAAGTGGGATAGTTAAGCTGAGAACGGCGTCATTGCCACTGGCCATGTTGGTGGAGTACTCAAAACAGCGCAACAAGGCACACAGGTCTCGCATGGAGGCCCAGTTATTGGTGGTGAAGTGGTGCTGTTCCGCAGAGCGACTCACGCGTGCGTGCTGCAGCTGAAACTCCACTATGGCCTGCTGCTGCTCGCACAGTCTTTCCAGCATGTGCAAGGTGGCGTTCCACCTTGTGGGCACGTCACATATGAGGCGGTGAGCGGGAAGGCCGAAGTTACGCTGCAGCGCTGCCAGGCGAGCAGCAGCAGGGTGAGAACGCCGAAAGTGCGCACAAACGGCCCGCACTTTCTGCAGCAGCTCTGACATATCGGGGTAGTTTTTAAGGAACTTCTGCACCACCAAATTCAGCACATGCGCCAGGCAAGGGATGTGTGTCAAACCGGCTAGGCCCAGAGCTGCTATGAGATTTCGCCCGTTATCGCACACCACCAGGCCGGGCTTGAGGCTCGCTGGCAGCAACCACTCATTTGTCTGCTGTTCCATGCTCCTCCACAACTCCTGCGCGGTGTGTGGTTTGTCCCCCAAACAGGCAAGTTGTAAAACTGCCTGCTGTCGTTTACCCCTGGCCGTGCTGAAGTTGGTGGTGAAGGTGTTACGCTGTCCGGATGAGGAGGCGGTAGAGGATGAGGAAGCGGAGTAGGAGGAGTTAGGAACAGGAGGCAAACTGAAGCGCCCTGCAATCCTCGGTGGTGGAAGGACATGCGCCAAATTGCTATCCGCCTCAGGCCCATCCGCCACTGCATTTACCCAGTGTGCCGTTAGGGAGATATAACGCCCCTGACTGTGCTTACTGGTCCACGTATCGGTAGTTAGGTGGACCTTGGCACAGATGGCGTTGTGCAGTGCACACCTGATTTTTTCCCCCACTTGGTTGTGCAGGGAAGGGATGGCTTGCCTGGAAAAGTAGTGGCGGCTGGGCACGACGTACTGTGGGACAGCCACCGACATAAGGTTTTTAAAACTGTGCGTCTCCACCAGACGGAATGACAGCATTTCAAAGGCCAATAATTTTGAAATGCTGGCATTCAGGGCCAGGGATCACGGGTGGGTAGGGGGGTACTTCCTCTTCCTCTCAAGTGTTTGGGAGATGGAAAGCTGAACGCTTCCACGGGACATTGTGGAGATGGTTGTTGGTGACCCAGGTGGTGGTGTTGCTGACAGATCGTCTGTTTGCGGGGTGGCAGGTGCCGGTATCACTACAGATGTGGCTGGAGCGGCCGAGACTGCAGCAGAAGAGGAAGCAGGATGAGCCAGAGACGTTTCTTGGTTTTGAAGGTGTGTACTCCACTGCAGCTCGTGCTTTGCACTTAGATGCCTGATCATGCAGGTTGTGCTCAGGTTGAGAAGGTTTATGCCTCGCTTCAAGCTCTGATTGCACAGGGTGCAAACCACTCGTGTCCTGTCATCAGCACATTTTCTAAAGAACTTCCACGCTAGAGAACTCCTTTGAGCTGACTTTGGTGCGCTCGTTCCCTTGCTGCATTGGGCAGTAGCGGGCGTAGTGTCTAGGGCACGGCCGCTCCGCTTCTGCACCCTGCTCCCTCTTCTGCTGTGCTGGTGGCTCTGTGCGACCACCGCCTCTTCCTCCAAACTACTCAGGTCACCTGCATGACGTTCATTCCATGTGGGGTCGAGGACCTCATCGTCCTCCACATCATCTTCCACCCAGTCTTCACCCCTGCCCTCCTTGTCTGTCTCCACAATGCTGAACGCCGCAGCAGTTGGCACCTGCGTTTCGTCATCATCAGAGACGTGCTGCGATGATCCTTGCATGTACTCATCTTGAGCAATAAGTGGTTGGGCATCGCTGCACTCAATCTCTTCCACTTCTGGGGCAGGGCTAGGTGGATGGCCCTGGGAAACCCTGCTGACAGAGTCATCAAAAAGAAGAAGAGACTGCTGTATGGCTTGGGGCTCAGACTCCTCCCTGATTTGCAAGGGGGTGAGGTGAAAGACGGTTGGACATCGGCTGCAGGTGCCAACTGTGACCTTTCTGCAGTAGACTGGGTGGGAGACAATGTGAAGGAACTGGAGGCACTGTCAGCAGCAAACCAATCTACTGTCGCCTCCACTTGTTCTGGCCTCATCACTTCTAGGGGCGTATGATGCCCTACCAAATACTGATGCAGGTTCTGTCGCCTACTCACACTTGAGGAAGGTGTTTCACTTGTGCGTGTAGCTTGCACAGATCGACCACGTCCTCTCCTTGCAACAGGAGCTCTACCAGCAGCACCACGACCCAGGCCACGGCCCTTATTTGACGGTCTCCTCATATTTCTGTAATTTAAGATCTTGCCCTAGAAAGGTTTTTATTGAATAGCGGAATAGGAAATATGATCCAAAAAAGTGTATGTATCTCGCACGTACAAAACCACACTAGGCCCCAATTACTATTGTTTCTACCCCTAAAAGGATGGATGAGGAGTAGGAGGAGTATGGAACAGACAGCACCCTCAAATCTTCAGAAGTATGAGATGAACCCCAAAAACTTGGAAAGGTGGATCTCACACGTACCGACACAGACTATCACGCAATTTAATTGATCCCCAAAGGTTTTAATTGAATAGCGGAATAGAAAATATGATCAAAAAGAAAGTGTATGTATCTCACACGTACACCACCACACTAGGCCCCAATTACTATTGTTTGTACCCCTAAAAGGATGGTTGAGCAGTAGGAGGAGGAGTATGGAACAGGCAGCACCCTCAAATCTTCAGAAGTATGACATGAACCCCAAAAACTTGGAAAGGTGGATCTCACACGTACCGACACAGACTATCACGCAATTTAATTGATCCCCAAAGGTTTTAATTGAATAGCGGAATAGAAAATATGATCAAAAAGAAAGTGTATGTATCTCACACGTACACCACCACACTAGGCCCCAATTACTATTGTTTGTACCCCTAAAAGGATGGTTGAGCAGTAGGAGGAGGAGTATGGAACAGGGAGCACCCTCAAATCTTCAGAAGTATGAGATGAACCCCAAAAACTTGGAAAGGTGGATCTCACACGTACCGACACAGACTATCACGCAATTTAATTGATCCCCAAAGGATTTAATTGAATAGCGGAATAGAAAATATGATCAAAAAGAAAGTGTATGTATCTCACACGTACACCACCACACTAGGCCCCAATTACTATTGTTTGTACCCCTAAAAGGATGGTTGAGCAGTAGGAGCAGAAGTATGGAACAGGCAGCACCCTCAAATCTTCAGAAGTATGAGATGAACCCCAAAAACTTGGAAAGGTGGATCTCACACGTACCGACACAGACTATCACGCAATTTAATTGATCCCCAAAGGATTTAATTGAATAGCGGAATAGAAAATATGATCAAAAAGAAAGTGTATGTATCTCACACGTACACCACCACACTAGGCCCCAATTACTATTGTTTGTACCCCTAAAAGGATGGTTGAGCAGTAGGAGCAGGAGTATGGAACAGGCAGCACCCTCAAATCTTCAGAAGTATGAGATGAACCCCAAAAACTTGGAAAGGTGGATCTCACACGTACCGACACAGACTATCACGCAATTTAATTGATCCCCAAAGGTTTTAATTGAATAGCGGAATAGAAAATATGATCAAAAAGAAAGTGTATGTATCTCACACGTACACCACCACACTAGGCCCCAATTACTATTGTTTGTACCCCTAAAAGGATGGTTGAGGAGTAGGAGGAGGAGTATGGAACAGGCAGCACCCTCAAATCTTCAGAAGTATGAGATGAACCCCAAAAACTTGGAAAGGTGGATCTCACACGTACCGACACAGACTATCACGCAATTTAATTGATCCCCAAAGGATTTAATTGAATAGCGGAATAGAAAATATGATCAAAAAGAAAGTGTATGTATCTCACACGTACACCACCACACTAGGCCCCAATTACTATTGTTTGTACCCCTAAAAGGATGGTTGAGCAGTAGGAGGAGGAGTGTGGAACAAGCAGCACCCTCAAATCTTCAGAAGTATGACATGAACCCCAAAAACTTGGAAAGGTGGATCTCACACGTACCGACACAGACTATCACGCAATTTAATTGATCCCCAAAGGATTTAATTGAATAGCGGAATAGAAAATATGATCAAAAAGAAAGTGTATGTATCTCACACGTACACCACCACACTAGGCCCCAATTACTATTGTTTGTACCCCTAAAAGGATGGTTGAGCAGTAGGAGCAGGAGTATGGAACAGGCAGCACCCTCAAATCTTCAGAAGTATGAGATGAACCCCAAAAACTTGGAAAGGTGGATCTCACACGTACCGACACAGACTATCACGCAATTTAATTGATCCCCAAAGGATTTAATTGAATAGCGGAATAGAAAATATGATCAAAAAGAAAGTGTATGTATCTCACACGTACACCACCACACTAGGCCCCAATTACTATTGTTTGTACCCCTAAAAGGATGGTTGAGCAGTAGGAGCAGGAGTATGGAACAGGCAGCACCCTCAAATCTTCAGAAGTATGAGATGAACCCCAAAAACTTGGAAAGGTGGATCTCACACGTACCGACACAGACTATCACGCAATTTAATTGATCCCCAAAGGTTTTAATTGAATAGCGGAATAGAAAATATGATCAAAAAGAAAGTGTATGTATCTCACACGTACACCACCACACTAGGCCCCAATTACTATTGTTTGTACCCCTAAAAGGATGGTTGAGCAGTAGGAGGAGGAGTATGGAACAGGCAGCACCCTCAAATCTTCAGAAGTATGAGATGAACCCCAAAAACTTGGAAAGGTGGATCTCACACGTACCGACACAGACTATCACGCAATTTAATTGATCCCCAAAGGTTTTAATTGAATAGCGGAATAGAAAATATGATCAAAAAGAAAGTGTATGTATCTCACACGTACACCACCACACTAGGCCCCAATTACTATTGTTTGTACCCCTAAAAGGATGGTTGAGCAGTAGGAGGAGGAGTATGGAACAGGCAGCACCCTCAAATCTTCAGAAGTATGAGATGAATCCCAAAAACTTGGAAAGGTGGATCTCACACGTACCGACACAGACTATCACGCAATTTAATTGATCCCCAAAGGTTTTAATTGAATAGCGGAATAGAAAATATGATCAAAAAGAAAGTGTATGTATCTCACAAGTACACCACCACACTAGGCCCCAATTACTATTGTTTGTACCCCTAAAAGGATGGTTGAGCAGTAGGAGGAGGAGTATGGAACAGGCAGCACCCTCAAATCTTCAGAAGTATGACATGAACCCCAAAAACTTGGAAAGGTGGATCTCACACGTACCGACACAGACTATCACGCAATTTAATTGATCCCCAAAGGATTTAATTGAATAGCGGAATAGAAAATATGATCAAAAAGAAAGTGTATGTATCTCACACGTACACCACCACACTAGGCCCCAATTACTATTGTTTGTACCCCTAAAAGGATGGTTGAGCAGTAGGAGGAGGAGTATGGAACAGGCAGCACCCTCAAATCTTCAGAAGTATGAGATGAACCCCAAAAACTTGGAAAGGTGGATCTCACACGTACCGACACAGACTATCACGCAATTTAATTGATCCCCAAAGGATTTAATTGAATAGCGGAATAGAAAATATGATCAAAAAGAAAGTGTATGTATCTCACACGTACACCACCACACTAGGCCCCAATTACTATTGTTTGTACCCCTAAAAGGATGGTTGAGGAGTAGGAGCAGGAGTATGGAACAGGCAGCACCCTCAAATCTTCAGAAGTATGAGATGAACCCCAAAAACTTGGAAAGGTGGATCTCACACGTACCGACACAGACTATCACGCAATTTAATTGATCCCCAAAGGATTTAATTGAATAGCGGAATAGAAAATATGATCAAAAAGAAAGTGTATGTATCTCACACGTACACCACCACACTAGGCCCCAATTACTATTGTTTGTACCCCTAAAAGGATGGTTGAGCAGTAGGAGGAGGAGTGTGGAACAGGCAGCACCCTCAAATCTTCAGAAGTATGACATGAACCCCAAAAACTTGGAAAGGTGGATCTCACACGTACCGACACAGACTATCACGCAATTTAATTGATCCCCAAAGGATTTAATTGAATAGCGGAATAGAAAATATGATCAAAAAGAAAGTGTATGTATCTCACACGTACACCACCACACTAGGCCCCAATTACTATTGTTTGTACCCCTAAAAGGATGGTTGAGCAGTAGGAGCAGGAGTATGGAACAGGCAGCACCCTCAAATCTTCAGAAGTATGAGATGAACCCCAAAAACTTGGAAAGGTGGATCTCACACGTACCGACACAGACTATCACGCAATTTAATTGATCCCCAAAGGATTTAATTGAATAGCGGAATAGAAAATATGATCAAAAAGAAAGTGTATGTATCTCACACGTACACCACCACACTAGGCCCCAATTACTATTGTTTGTACCCCTAAAAGGATGGTTGAGCAGTAGGAGCAGGAGTATGGAACAGGCAGCACCCTCAAATCTTCAGAAGTATGAGATGAACCCCAAAAACTTGGAAAGGTGGATCTCACACGTACCGACACAGACTATCACGCAATTTAATTGATCCCCAAAGGTTTTAATTGAATAGCGGAATAGAAAATATGATCAAAAAGAAAGTGTATGTATCTCACACGTACACCACCACACTAGGCCCCAATTACTATTGTTTGTACCCCTAAAAGGATGGTTGAGCAGTAGGAGGAGGAGTATGGAACAGGCAGCACCCTCAAATCTTCAGAAGTATGAGATGAACCCCAAAAACTTGGAAAGGTGGATCTCACACGTACCGACACAGACTATCACGCAATTTAATTGATCCCCAAAGGTTTTAATTGAATAGCGGAATAGAAAATATGATCAAAAAGAAAGTGTATGTATCTCACACGTACACCACCACACTAGGCCCCAATTACTATTGTTTGTACCCCTAAAAGGATGGTTGAGCAGTAGGAGGAGGAGTATGGAACAGGCAGCACCCTCAAATCTTCAGAAGTATGAGATGAACCCCAAAAACTTGGAAAGGTGGATCTCACACGTACCGACACAGACTATCACGCAATTTAATTGATCCCCAAAGGTTTTAATTGAATAGCGGAATAGAAAATATGATCAAAAAGAAAGTGTATGTATCTCACAAGTACACCACCACACTAGGCCCCAATTACTATTGTTTGTACCCCTAAAAGGATGGTTGAGCAGTAGGAGGAGGAGTATGGAACAGGCAGCACCCTCAAATCTTCAGAAGTATGACATGAACCCCAAAAACTTGGAAAGGTGGATCTCACACGTACCGACACAGACTATCACGCAATTTAATTGATCCCCAAAGGATTTAATTGAATAGCAGAATAGAAAATATGATCAAAAAGAAAGTGTATGTATCTCACACGTACACCACCACACTAGGCCCCAATTACTATTGTTTGTACCCCTAAAAGGATGGTTGAGCAGTAGGAGGAGGAGTATGGAACAGGCAGCACCCTCAAATCTTCAGAAGTATGAGATGAACCCCAAAAACTTGGAAAGGTGGATCTCACACGTACCGACACAGACTATCACGCAATTTAATTGATCCCCAAAGGATTTAATTGAATAGCGGAATAGAAAATATGATCAAAAAGAAAGTGTATGTATCTCACACGTACACCACCACACTAGGCCCCAATTACTATTGTTTGTACCCCTAAAAGGATGGTTGAGCAGTATGAGCAGGAGTATGGAACAGGCAGCACCCTCAAATCTTCAGAAGTATGAGATGAACCCCAAAAACTTGGAAAGGTGGATCTCACACGTACCGACACAGACTATCACGCAATTTAATTGATCCCCAAAGGATTTAATTGAATAGCGGAATAGAAAATATGATCAAAAAGAAAGTGTATGTATCTCACACGTACACCACCACACTAGGCCCCAATTACTATTGTTTGTACCCCTAAAAGGATGGTTGAGCAGTAGGAGCAGGAGTATGGAACAGGCAGCACCCTCAAATCTTCAGAAGTATGAGATGAACCCCAAAAACTTGGAAAGGTGGATCTCACACGTACCGACACAGACTATCACGCAATTTAATTGATCCCCAAAGGATTTAATTGAATAGCGGAATAGAAAATATGATCAAAAAGAAAGTGTATGTATCTCACACGTACACCACCACACTAGGCCCCAATTACTATTGTTTGTACCCCTAAAAGGATGGTTGAGCAGTATGAGCAGGAGTATGGAACAGGCAGCACCCTCAAATCTTCAGAAGTATGAGATGAACCCCAAAAACTTGGAAAGGTGGATCTCACACGTACCGACACAGACTATCACGCAATTTAATTGATCCCCAAAGGATTTAATTGAATAGCGGAATAGAAAATATGATCAAAAAGAAAGTGTATGTATCTCACACGTACACCACCACACTAGGCCCCAATTACTATTGTTTGTACCCCTAAAAGGATGGTTGAGCAGTAGGAGCAGGAGTATGGAACAGGCAGCACCCTCAAATCTTCAGAAGTATGAGATGAACCCCAAAAACTTGGAAAGGTGGATCTCACACGTACCGACACAGACTATCACGCAATTTAATTGATCCCCAAAGGATTTAATTGAATAGCGGAATAGAAAATATGATCAAAAAGAAAGTGTATGTATCTCACACGTACACCACCACACTAGGCCCCAATTACTATTGTTTGTACCCCTAAAAGGATGGTTGAGCAGTAGGAGGAGGAGTATGGAACAGGCAGCACCCTCAAATCTTCAGAAGTATGAGATTGTGTTCACTGTACCCCACAAAGATTGTGTTCACTGCACCCCACAAAGATTGTGTTCACTGCACCTCAAAAAGGATTTTGTTCACTGCACCCCACAAAGATTGTGTTCACTGCACCCTAAAAGGATTTTGTTCACTGCACCCCAAAAAGATTGTGTTCACTGTACCCCCCAAAGATTGTGTTCACTGCACCCCACAAAGATTCTGTTCCCTGTACCCCACAAAGATTGTGTTCACTGCACCCCACAAAGGATTTTGTTCACTGCACCCCAAAAAGATTGTGTTCACTGCACCCCAAAAAGGATGTTGTTCACTGCACCCCAAAAAGGATTTTGTTCACTGCACCCCAAAAAGATTGTGTTCACTGCACCCCACAAAGATTGTGTTCACTGCACCCCACAAAGGATTTTGTTCACTGCACCCCAAAAAGATTGTGTTCACTGTACCCCCAAAGATTGTGTTCACTGCACCCCACTAAGTATTTTGTTCACTGCACCCCAAAAAGATTGTGTTCACTGTACCCCCCAAAGATTGTGTTCACTGCACCCCACAAAGATTCTGTTCACTGTACCCCACAAAGATTGTGTTCACTGCACCCCACAAAGGATTTTGTTCACTGCACCCCAAAAAGATTGTGTTCACTGCACCCCAAAAAGGATTTTGTTCACTGCACCCCAAAAAGGATGTTGTTCACTGCACCCCAAAAAGATTGTGTGCACTGCACCCCACAAAGATTCTGTTCACTGTACCCCACAAAGATTGTGTTCACTGCACCCCACAAAGGATTTGGTTCACTGCACCCCAAAAAGGATGTTGTTCACTGCACCCCAAAAAGGATTTTGTTCACTCCACCCCAAAAAGATTGTGTTCACTGCACCCCACAAAGATTGTGTTCACTGCACCCCACAAAGGATTTTGTTCACTGCACCCCAAAAAGATTGTGTTCACTGTACCCCCCAAAGATTGTGTTCACTGCACCCCACAAAGATTCTGTTCCCTGTACCCCACAAAGATTGTGTTCACTGCACCCCACAAAGGATTTTGTTCACTGCACCCCAAAAAGATTGTGTTCACTGCACCCCAAAAAGGATGTTGTTCACTGCACCCCAAAAAGGATTTTGTTCACTGCACCCCAAAAAGATTGTGTTCACTGCACCCCACAAAGATTGTGTTCACTGCACCCCACAAAGGATTTTGTTCACTGCACCCCAAAAAGATTGTGTTCACTGTACCCCCCAAACATTGTGTTCACTGCACCCCACAAAGGATTTTGTTCACTGCACCCCAAAAAGATTGTGTTCACTGTACACCCCAAAGATTGTGTTCACTGCACCCCACAAAGATTCTGTTCACTGTACCCCACAAAGATTGTGTTCACTGCACCCCACAAAGGATTTTGTTCACTGCACCCCAAAAAGATTGTGTTCACTGCACCCCAAAAAGGATTTTGTTCACTGCACCCCAAAAAGATTGTGTTCACTGCACCCCACAAAGATTGTGTTCACTGCACCCCACAAAGGATTTTGTTCACTGCACCCCAAAAAGATTGTGTTCACTGCACCCCAAAAAGGATTTTGTTCACTGCACCCCAAAAAGGATGTTGTTCAATGCACCCCAAAAAGGATTTTGTTCACTCCACCCCAAAAAGATTGTGTTCACTGCACCCCACAAAGATTGTGTTCATTGCACCCCACAAAGGATTTTGTTCACTGCACCCCAAAAAGATTGTGTTCACTGTACCCCCCAAAGATTGTGTTCACTGCACCCCACAAAGATTCTGTTCACTGTACCCCACAAAGATTGTGTTCACTGCACCCTAAAAGGATTTTGTTCACTGCACCCCAAAAAGGATGTTGTTCACTGCACCCCAAAAAGGATTTTGTTCACTGCACCCCAAAAAGGATGTTGTTCACTGCACCCCAAAAAGATTGTGTTCACTGCACCCCTCAAAGATTGTGTTCACTGCACCCCACAAAGGATTTTGTTCACTGCACCCCAAAAAGATTGTGTTCACTGCACCCCAAAAAGGATGTTTTTCACTGCACCCCAAAAAGGATGTTGTTCACTGCACCCCAAAAAGATTGTGTTCACTGCACCCCACAAAGATTGTGTTCACTGCACCCCACAAAGGATTTTGTTCACTGCACCCCAAAAAGATTGTGTTCACTGCACCCCAAAAAGGATGTTGTTCACTGCACCCCAAAAAGGATTTTGTTCACTGCACCCCAAAAAGATTTTGTTCACTGCACCCCAAAAAGGACGTTGTTCACTGCACCCCAAAAAGATTGTGTTCACTGCAGCCCAAAAAGATTGTGTTCACTGCAGCCCAAAAAGATTGTGTTCACTGCAGCTCACACACAGAAAAATGGATGTGGATCACTGACACCTGCCTATCTCCTATCCCACACCACACAGCAATATCGATTGTAGTTTGTAGAACACAGTTTCCCTAAAATTCAGCAGCAGCAGCCTCTCCCTAACAGGATTGAGAAGAGATCGTAGATCAGAGTCACCCCACCCCCCACACAGCAATATCGATTGTACTTTGTAGAAGACACTGACCCTATAATTCAGCAGACTCTATCCCTAAAATGACTACAACTCGCCCTGCCTAAACACTCCGACCTGTCCCTCAATTCTATCCGGACACAAATGGTTTTTTCCTGCCTGTCTTTCCCTAATCAGCAGCCAGCACATTGATGTGTGCTCTGTCCCTGATCTAAGCAGCATAATGACGCCGCTGCGGCTGCCTCGAACTTATAAAGACTTGGTCACATGCTTCAGATGGCCAATCACAGCTACTGAGACATTTGCAGGCATGGCTGGGATGGCTTAAGGCACACCAGTTAAACGATTGTTGATTGGCTGTTGAAAGCCCGCCATGAAAAGAGCGCCAAAGCATGCAAAACCCGGAAATAAAACGACCGAACACGGATTTTTACCCGAACATACAGTAAAGTGTCCGTGTCCGTGTTCGGGTACAAAAAATCCAATTATTCGGTACGAACATGAATAATACAGTCCGTGTTCGCTCAACACTAGTCTTAAACAGACGCTTTTTAGACAAGATAACTGCATGTGGTAACCAATAGCCTGAAAAAAATTGTTTTTGGTCAAAATGACTCTATTTTGGTGTTCAAGTGTCTAAAAAGCCTACAAGCCTTTTAAGACTCTAAAAGACAAAAATACAGTCATTTTGACTAAATTTTTTTTCAGGGGGGCGTGGCCGAGCTGCGGGTGTGAGCGGACGTGCATGCTGTGAGCTCCGCTATTGATCCTGCTAGTTATCCTGTGTAACTCCTTATCCTGCTCCGATTTCTACCGTCAGTCGGTGCCCTGTGTTCCCTGGAGTGCGGTGATCACCAGGTGAGTCCTCCATCTTCTCTCCGTGATGTCTAAGAAGGGTAAAGAGGGAAATCCGCACAGGCCGGCCCGATCCAAGATGGCGGCGCCTCACAGCGCGCAGCACAGAAGGCCACATATCTGGAGGCTGCTCAAAAGCTTTTTGCTAAGCCTGCTGCCCGGGACCCCCAAACTCTATCTGAGGACCATCGATCCGGCTCACCGGGGTCGCATTCAGACACGGATGACACTGTTCCCTTAGGTGATCTCTCCCGCCAGATTGCTGATTGGGAGGCAGCAGATGCAGACCAGGCCCCGAGGCAATCATCTCCTACCCCGGACACAGAACCCACGTTGCGGGACATTATGGCTGCGGTTACCACCTGTACCACCTCAATTACAGCCCTGACAGTGGAGTTAAAGGGGGTCAAGGCTGAGATATCGTTCATGAGACATGATATGCAGAAATTGAGGGAGAGGAAAGTGGCAGTGGAAGGCAGGGTCAGCTCCCTGGAGGATGACATGGCGCCTTTGCAAAGGGAAGTGAAACATACTGCCCTGCTCTCAGCCCAGCAAGCTGCACGTCTGGATGAGTTAGAGAATAGGATGAGACGGAGTAATATCAGAGCAATTGGGATCCCTGAGCGGGCGGAAGGTAAAGATCCTGTGGCTTTCATTGAACAATGGCTGCTCTCTACTTTTGGGCAAGAATCCTTTACTTCCATGTTTTCGGTGGAACTTGCTCATAGGGTGCCTATGCGACCTCTTCCTCCTGGAGCCCCCCCCGCGCACTTTCATCTTCAAATTCCTCAATTACTAAAGCCAGGGGAATGCAGGGGAGGCTCAAGATTGACAACTCAAGGATCTCCCTGTTTCCCGATTACTCTGCGGTGGTGCAGAAACAGCGTGCGAAATTCGTAGAGGTCAAGAGGAGATTGCAGGACTTGAATGTTCAATACGCTATGCTGAGGTTCATTAAGGGGTTCTCTAACATTGTAAGAATATTTAATAATAAATATCTCGCGCTCGTACTTATGTCAGAATATTTATACTGCTCTGAATATAGCAGTGTATTTATTCATGGTTAACAAGCAAAGATCTGTGAAAAAGGAGAGTCTTCACCTATTGCCATAAATCAATGTTGTGAATTCTTTTTAATTGATTAATTTCTTTTTAAAAGCATATACCAATCTTAGTGAGTACAGTCTACAGTATGGAATATATATAAAAATATTTATTCTCAAGACATGCAAACACGATATATGATCAAACAAAAAGTGACACATAAAAATAACTCTACAGAAAAATACTAACTTCAAATAATCAATGCAATGTGATGTTTAGCTCAATAATGAAAGTGAAACTAAAACAAAGTGAAATAAAACGAAACGAAAGCAAGATTACCATTTCTTCCCAGGTATAGTATAAGCCATAAATTAATATCCTATATAAACAGACTACAATGGTCTGCGCAATGCATAGCCAAAAGTCACTCACTGCAGATGAGTGAGAATAAGCCATGCAAAACGGAAGACTTAAAATTGCAAATAATGCACTTAATCTGATATTAATAAAAATGTATAAAAACAAAAATCAGCTTTTTAGAGAAAAATCTACCATGGCTTATACGGCTGGGATTGTAATCTCATTACCTTTAAATATGCAATATAAAACATATAAGGAAGGAATAAACAATTGTTGAATAAAATCAAATAACATAGCAAGGCATATTTACCACACTTAAGATGGTGTTACCAGAGTCCTAAGATGGATGCCAGTGAGGGAGGAGTTTCCTCCAAGTTTCAGATGAATGATGGACAAGATGGAGTATGTCTGGATGAGTCTGTCGAGGAATGTAATAGCGTGTGTGGTGTAAGTGTGAGGTGTGTTGTCAGTAGTGTAAAGTCTCCTATCTCTCATCTGGGTTGGTCTTTTATATGGTAAGAACAAAGAGCTATAAAAATTACCATAAGTAAAACCCAGAGGGATGAAACATTATCCCAATTGGTCGGGATATTCTATACCTAAACTGGTGAGGTCTTAGACACACCTCTTTTGATAATTAACCCATACCTGGTATAATAAAGTTAAATGATGATTTCTCTATATGTGAGAGTAATCATAAAACACAACATAAAACTTTGTCCAGACTCCCAGTACATACATAAATGTCCACCTGTATCTCCATCATTCACCTTGGCAAGTAATGCCATTTCAATAATTATATTATTTAACACAATATAATATTTTTATATGGGAATTTCTCAAATTATCTCAAAACTGGTATTTTGTCTCCAGAGGGCAGTATCGTACCGTTCATTAGATTTTGTATGTTAACATAATTAAAACATTTACCCATCCTTCTTATCTAATGACTTCTGACCTGTCGGCTAGTGAGAAGCCATTACTTATTTGGATTGTGACACAACTGTCAGACATCTATACTAGGTTGGTAATATTTACGACACCTTTGAGCACTTAAACGAGACTAAAGCAATTCTTATATAAACACTCCTACCACATGCCATGCCTTGAAATGAAGTAATACGTTTTTAAGACGCACAAGTCCTTACACATCATAGAAAAGTATACTTATGTATATATATATATTATATATCTAATACTATATAAGTATCAAGTTCACACTTCTATATTAATAAGAATACAATGTATTATCGGTAATATACATCTTACATATGATGATGTTTTCTAAAACTTATTTTTAAATAATCCTTTAAAAGAAATATACTGACTATATTGTTCAGTTATATATACAGATAAGATTACAGGCCAGACTAGCCATGAGTGACTAGTACGATGTCTCGACAATTGATTCTTATCTGATGAAATGTATTACCTTATTTACGATTGCATAGATACAAAGATCTCTGTTGAAACTATAAGACCCTATTGTTGAAATTCTATGCTCTCTTGTAAGCTTGTAAGAGACATTTTGTTTAACAAGTACGTATGTGAACTTTGTTTCACCCTGAAAACAAAATGGAGGCTGCACCATTCAGAATCTCTTATGCATGATATGAAATACATGGCTTTTAAAATCATTTTTCTTTTTACCTATTATTATTTTAATCAACCCCCAATAACCCCGACATATCCCCCCCCCCTTTCTTCCCAGTAGACAAGTGAGCAACTTAGGCCTATCTGGAAAGAAAGATTTTTAAGGAGTAGTAAAAGGAAAAAAAAATGTCTTGTTCTCTTTTTTTAAGAGAATAGTTCATATTGGGAATTGTTCATAACTTTTAAGTAAAGCGGTAAAAAAAACAATTTGAGAAAAAAAAATCAGTTCAAAATGTCAGTTCGTAGCGACTTTGCTAGTGTTAGCTATGTCACAAACTGTTCCTTATTAGTGTCTTTGAATTCTGATCTCCTGGAAAAGAAACTCAAATGTTCCTTGAAATTTGCATCTCCAGCTTGTAAAGTTTTGATGGAGACAGAAATTAACTGCTGCAATGGCAGTAAAACAATGTTTGCAATCAGGAATCTGAGAAATCGGTTTGGACATTCAACCTTGGATGTTGGTTGGATAATGAATGGTTTCAGCATGGCCTAGAGTGTCATATATCTAGACTGAGGTTTGCTCACATGTGCAATGCACCATTCTCACATCTCCTTCAACTGAAAACAGGAGGTAGTGTGATTCCTCTTAATGGATTTCCTCGGATCAAATGCACAAAGATCTGTTGAAACAAATCTTCCTCTCCGTCAACAAGAATCTGTGGCGTCTCGCAGCTTGATTCCTGAAGAGGGACCTGATGCAATGAGGGGTTCCGTCCTGAGCTGGACTCTAAGGAGAGATGACCCATCCGATCGCTGTGCTTTTGGCAAACATCATCGTCTGTACCAATCAACGACCTGGCATGGAAGGTTAATCTCTTCCTATTAGATGAAACATATAGTATGAATATACATTCTTATCAATTGATATTTCAATGCGATGTTGGTACCTTAAGCTTTCTCAGAGTTCTCCTTTAATCCACCGTGTGATCAGTCTTTTATATGAGCACCACGGAAGGTGAGACTATATATGCGACCTTTCCTAGGGCGACTGACTTCTGGGGCTTATTAACATGGAGATGTATCCATCGCCATGGATACTACACATTGGACAATTGTATAGTAATACAATATTTTGTTTAAAATTTACCTACTACTTAGGGAAAAAATATATCTCCCCCTATGGGGCATCAATGCAATTTATTGGAGGCAATAAAACTACCTGGCATTGAGGATTCCTTCTTGGTTACCGTATACAACCTTTAACCTCTTGACTGCATTACGTCATTAGGGTTTGATCCTCCTTGATATCACCATCATTGGCGATTTTCCAAAATGTATCCGCTTTGAGCGACCTGTTTGAGTCAGAGGGATGAAGTGACCACTGAAAAATAGGAGGGTAGTTAGTATCTAACAACCAAGATTCCCTGGCAGGGATTTCAGGATCCTCAATGTTGTGACCTGAGAATAAAATGGTGTTAGAACCTCTGTATCCTATGCCTCTATTCAGTGTATCCCTTCTGATTCCTGCCATTTGGGCATTTAAGGATTTTGTGGCCTTTGGCTGGCCACGGGATTTGTTCCTAAAGAGGAATTATTTTGATTATGGGCTACAGTGCACTGAGTGAACCCAGTGATCAACTGATTAATTTGGTATCTACTCAGCTGAAAACTTTATAGAGTTAAATTATTGGCTCCGCCTCCTGCGGTGCCTATGTCTCTCGGGTTCAGACATATGGGACAGATCCCCATCAGGACCAGTTACTCGGTTCTGGCATGAGGTCTGGGCCTTAATGTCACTTTAACTTCCCGAGGATTTTGGGGAACCCTAGGATGGGGCAAATCCCTACTTATTTGTGGGTGCCCCCCCCTTGTTAATTGGGTGTCCGGTGTCCTCCTTAAGGTATCCGGTGTTCCCCTTGGGGCCTAGGTGGCATATCTTGCTCCTTTGCCAAACTTTTTATTTTTATATGCATGGGCAATGCCTCAAAGCACAGGGATTTAAATTCCGGATGGTTGTACTCAGCTCCTTCATTGAAGGGTGTTAGGCACTTTTGAGTACAGACAAAAAAAAAAATTCAATGGGGCTTTGGTGCTGTGTACATTTTAAATTGTAGATAACAGCTCTAGCAGCAGTGAGGTTTTTGTAAGGGCTGACTTTTAAATGACACCCTGCAGGCACAACACAGACAGTTGTTTTCATAGGCCTCAAGATGATCAATAATGTTTAAGGACTCTTTTCATGACAAAAATCATTCAGGACAGTACTCTTTTTTAAAAAAATTTTAAATTCTGGAGGTGCATGGCGTCTTTTTAGGGATGCTAGTCTTTTTGCAGTGACCTTGATATGACTCATACCTATTTATGCATGGCTGCCCAATTTCTGCCCTCCTATATTAGGAATATGGCTGGGGTAGGACATGGACTCTTTGCCTGACTATCCCCCCTTTGTCTGGGTCATAACCAACAGACTGGGAATCATATCTGGGTCTATGAATAATTACATCATATATAAAATGCAGGACTAATAAAGCATTGCCCTTTTGTATGGACACCATGACCTTTTGGAACTCTCCTATGTATTTACTGATGAGTTCCTGTCATGAATTTGAACTGTTACATTTTTATTTATTTATTTTTTTTTTTTAAATTTTCAAAATTTTCCACTGCTGGTTACTCGGCAACTTTTTGCTAGAAAACATTTTTCCTTGCTCAAAACTTCCTAAATTTTGCATTAATCATTTACATTTCTCTTTTACATGGTTACTTTCATTACAGGTTACTTGTGATAAGACTTCTGCCACAATTCTACTTCATTTTGCAGTTTCACGCTACATTCTCTTAACTGATGTGTCCCGACAGAGGTCACTTTCACCTGCTCAAGGAGGTTCCTAATCTCATTCTCTCATTTATTTGGAGTGGAGATTGAAACTTTACTAAACTCCTTTTTGCTGAGCCTTCTGGTGCAGTTCCTCATAGAAATACAGTAAGATTGGCCATGACAAAAAGTATGTGATTACACTTCCTGATGTCTTTGGTGTTAGATAAGCTTATTGGTGAGTTCATACATACAGGTCGTCCTCTACCCATGTCAGATGCCCTTTATTGGCCCGACATTCTGAGGATTTTGATATATGACTCTAACCAGCATTTCATATTCCACCATTTCAGACTCAGAGAGGTGTTTCCACACATTTATGATCTGTGCCAAATCTACTGGAGTTGTGGCAGTACCACTAGGAACTCACACCTTGCCACCTTGGCAGCGTGAACATACCTGCTATAGACATTTTAAGGCATTTCTATCACATTCACAATTAATAAAAAAAAATTCCAAAAAAAAAAAAATTTTTTTTTTTCAAAGTTATTGATTATGTCACCTGATCAATATTATGATTGGCATATGTAAGAAATCAATAATTATCTCAGCAGTGCCTCCATTATATGTAAGAATATTTAATAATAAATATCTCGCGCTCGTACTTATGTCAGAATATTTATACTGCTCTGAATATAGCAGTGTATTTATTCATGGTTAATAAGCAAAGATCTGTGAAAAAGAAGAGTCTTCACCTATTGCCATAAATCAATGTCGTGAATTCTTTTTAATTGATTAATTTCTTTTTAAAAGCATATACCAATCTTAGTGAGTACAGTCTACAGTATGGAATATATATAAAAATATTTATTCTCAAGACATGCAAACACGATATATGATCAAACAAGAAGTGACACATAAAAATAACTCTACAGAAAAATACTAACTTCAAATAATCAATGCAATGTGATGTTTAGCTCAATAATGAAAGTGAAACTAAAACAAAGTGAAATAAAACGAAACGAAAGCAAGATTACCATTTCTTCCCAGGTATAGTATAAGCCATAAATTAATATCCTATATAAACAGATTACAATGGTCTGCGCAATGCATAGCCGAAAGTCACTCACTGCAGATGAGTGAGAATAAGCCATGCAAAACGGAAGACTTAAAATTGCAAATAATGCACTTAATCTGATATTAATAAAAATGTATAAAAACAAAAATCAGCTTTTTAGAGAAAAATCTACCATGGCTTATACGGCTGGGATTGTAATCTCATTACCCTTAAATATGCAATATAAAACATATAAGGAAGAAATCAACAATTGTTGAATAAAATCAAATAACATAGCAAGGCATATTTACCACACTTAAGATGGTGTTACCAGAGTCCTAAGATGGATGCCAGTGAGGGAGGAGTTTCCTCCAAGTTTCAGATGAATGATGGACAAGATGGAGTATGTCTGGATGAGTCTGTCGAGGAATGTAATAGCGTGTGTGGTGTAAGTGTGAGGTGTGTTGTCAGTAGTGTAAAGTCTCCTATCTCTCATCTGGGTTGGTCTTTTATATGGTAAGAACAAAGAGCTATAAAAATTACCATAAGTAAAACCCAGAGGGATGAAACATTATCCCAATTGGTCAGGATATTCTATACCTAAACTGGTGAGGTCTTAGACACACCTCTTTTGATAATTAACCCATACTTGGTATAATAAAGTTAAATGATGATTTCTCTATATGTGAGAGTAATCATAAAACACAACATAAAACTTTGTCCAGACTCCCAGTACATACATAAATGTCCACCTGTATCTCCATCATTCACCTTGGCAAGTAATGCCATTTCAATAATTATATTATTTAACACAATATAATATTTTTATATGGGAATTTCTCAAATTATCTCAAAACTGCACCTGGTATTTTGTCTCCAGAGGGCAGTATCGTACCGTTCATTAGATTTTGTATGTTAACATAATTAAAACATTTACCCATCCTTCTTATCTAATGACTTCTGACCTGTCGGCTAGTGAGAAGCCATTACTTATATGGATTGTGACACAACTGTCAGACATCTAGACTAGGTTGGTAATATTTACGACACCTTTGAGCACTTAAACGAGACTAAAGCAATTCTTATATAAACACTCCTACCACATGCCTTGAAATGAAGTAATACGTTTTTAAGACGCACAAGTCCTTACACATCATAGAAAAGTATACTTATGTATATATATATATATATATATATATATATATATATATTATATATCTAATACTATATAAGTATCAAGTTCACACTTCTATATTAATAAGAATACAATGTATTATCGGTAATATACATCTTACATATGATGATGTTTTCTAAAACGTATTTTTAAATAATCCTTTAAAAGAAATATACTGACTATATTGTTCATTGTTATATATACAGATAAGATTACAGGCCAGACTAGCCATGAGTGACTAGTACGATGTCTCGCCAATTGATTCTTATCTGATGAAATGTATGTATTACCTTATTTACGATTACATAGATACAAAGATCTCTGTTGAAACTATAAGACCCTATTGTTGAAATTCTATGTAAGCTTGTAAGAGACATTTTGTTTAACAAGTACGTATGTGAACTTTGTTTCACCCTGAAAACAAAATGGAGGCTGCACCATTCAGAATCTCTTATGCATGATATGAAATACATGGCTTTTAAAATCATTTTTCTTTTTACCTATTATTATTTTAATCAACCCCCAATAACCCTGACAACATCATAGCCCCTATTACTCACCTTACTAAGAAGAACGTCCGCTTCCAGTGGACCCCAGAAGCTCAGTCCGCCTTCTCGGTTCTTAAAAAACATTTTACCTCTGCCCCTATCCTAAGTCACCCGGATCCTGCCTTACCCTATCTCCTGGAGGTAGACGCATCGGACGTTGCGGTCGGGGCAGTCATCTCCCAAAGACAGGGAACTAGAGACTTAACTCACCCAATAGCCTTCTTTTCCCGGAAACTCTCTCCTGCGGAGAAAAACTATGATGTCGGGGACCGGGAACTCTTGGCTATCAAAGCCGCTCTCGAAGAGTGGAGATATCTACTAGAAGGAGCATCAAACCCGATTCTTATATTTACCGATCATAAGAACCTTGAGTACTTAAGATCTGAAAAGTGACTTAGACCCCACCAGGCCCGATGGGCACTCTTCTTCTCCAGATTCTTGTTCCATATCACCTATCGGCCCGGGTCGAAAAATGTCAAACCGGATGCCCTGTCCCGGATGTTTGATAATACTAAAGAAGAGTTGATACCTGACACTATCCTGTCAGAGAAAAACTTCCTGCTTACTAGCCTGAAATCCCATCTTGAGCAAGCCTCTGCCAAAATTTCCGGTCCACCTGGGATACCCCTGTCACGCAAGGATGGTTTGTTGTGGGCTAAGGACAAAATATTTGTCCCGGAGGGAGTCAGAGTTTCGGTTCTAGCTGCCTGCTATGACCACCCTCTGGCTGGCCATTTTGGTGTTCATAGGACCCTTGACCTCATGCAACGCACCTTCTGGTGGCCTGAGATGGGAAAAGACTGCAGAAGTTATGTGTCTTCCTGTGTTTCTTGCTCCAGGAGTAAAACCACCAGAAGTAAGGCGTGGGGTCTCCTCAGACCACTCCCAATCCCTGACCGGCCCTGGCAAACTATCGCCATGGACTTTATCGTGGAACTTCCACCTTCGGCCGGGTGCTCCGCCATTTTTGTGGTTGTAGACCAGCTTACTAAGATGGCCCACTTTCTACCCCTCAAAGGTACCCCCTTTGCAAAAGAAACTGCAGAAGTCTTCATTAGGGAGATTGTGCGACTCCACGGGGTACCCACAAACATTATCTCAGACAGAGGGGTACAGTTCACGTCCCGCTTTTGGAGGGCCTTGTGTAAGCTACTAAAAATTGAATTATCTATGTCCTCAGCTTACCACCCGCAGACGAACGGGCAAACAGAGAGGACAAACCAGACCCTGGAACAATATCTCCGGTGCTTTACCACCTTCGTCCAGGACGACTGGGTAGCATTACTACCATTTGCGGAATTTGCCTTTAATAATTCACCACATTCCGTTACCGGGCAATCTCCCTTCTTTGCCAATTATGGTTTTCATCCTTCCTTTCTGCCCGACGTCCCATCTGATTCCGGAGTGCCCGCAGTTCAGGTCACCATTGACCTCTTCACGAGTAACAACAAACTTCTGCAGGACACCTTGGCCAAGGCTCAGATAGCGTCCAGGTGACCAGGTCTTTTTATCCACAGCTAACCTGTGCTTGGCCTGCCCATCCAAGAAGTTGGCTTCCAGGTTTATCGGCCCATTCCCCGTTAAAATAAGACTCAATGCCGTGTCCTATGAGTTTTCCTTACCTGATACCCTACGGATCCATCCTGTGTTCCATGTCACTCTTTTTTAAAACCCACGGTTCCCGACGCCTTCCCCGGCAGAAGCCCTGGACCTCCGGAACCAGTGATGGTGGATGGCGACATGGAGTACGAAGTTGAGGCTGTACTTGATTGCCGGAAAAGAGGTAACCAGCTTCAGTTCCTTATTAAATGGAAGGGTTATGGGCCGGAAGAGAATTCCTGGGAACCTGAGAGTAACATTCATGCCGCAGACCTGATCCAGGCGTTTTTTCTTGCCCATCCTCAGAAAAGCAGTTTGTTGGGCACCCGGAGGTTGCCCAAAAGGGGGGGGGCAATGTTAGGAATGCTTCCTGAGCACACTGATGTGCTGTCATGAATCTGCAATCTAAAGGGTTAACCTAGAGCAGATTAATTGCAGTAATTGGCAAAGAGGCTGCCTTATTTAAACAGCTCAGAAGCACTGTGTCTTTGCTGACTTGTCTGCAGCTCTTCCTGTGTTCCTGAAGCCTGCTTCCTGTTACCTGTTTGATATCCGTTTTGACCTTTGGCTTGTTCCTGACCTTGTTGACCTGCTGCCCGTCCTGACCCCCGGCTTGTTTGACCATTATCTCGGATCTCCCTTGTCTGCTTATCTGCCTTCGGATCTTGACTGGCTTCTCCCTTGGTGGGGTGACCCTGAGGACTACGACCTGGTATCCACACGCAGCAAAATCCATCCTCACCACTAGAGGCTCTGGTGAAAACCGGTGGATACTTAGATTCCGCAACTCAGGTTAGCCTGTGTCACTTACCTTGGGGGTTCCTGTCTAAGCACCACCCTCTGGCACACGTGGGGCCTTCCTCTGCCATCAGGCTACCACTTGTATCCCTAACAGCCTCCTTCCTGCCTCTATGTCCGAAGCTATAGTTGTTTTCCTGCTGAAGCCCGGCAAGGATCCGCTTTTGGCGGATTCCTAAAGGCCCATATCTCTACTCACAACGGACGTTAAAATTCTAGCTAAGATACTGGCCACTAGGCTGTCCTCTGTTGTCCAAGGGGTTGTCCATAGGGATCAATCGGGGTTTATCCTGACCAGATCGAAGGCACTTAATCTCCGCCGACTATTTCTGAACCTTCAGATCCCAGTAGACAACCCTGGGAACCGGGCAGTCTTTTCGCTAGATGCCGCTAAGGCATTCGATAGTGTTGAATGGGTGTACCTATGGGAAGTTCTCAAGCGCTTTGGTGTGGGAGAGAACTTTCTGAACTGGGTGCGGGTACTGTACGCTGCCCCCATGGCCAGACTGAGGGTGAACGGGGAGCTTTTTGGACCCTTCTGTTTGCACAGGGGGACTAGACAGGGCTGCCCGATATCTCCATTGCTGTTTGCCATGGCACTGGAGACCTTAGCGGCGTGGATTCGGTCCTCCCCTGACATAGTGGGGTTCAGAAGGGGCTCCCATGCAGACGTTATCTCACTCTATGCGGATGACACACTGCTCTACCTAGGTGATACCGGGGAATCCTTGCGGGCGGTAATGTCCCTTATTGACTATTTTGGGTCCCTGTCGGGATTTTCCATAAATTGGGATGAAAATCAGTTTTAATGCCCCTTGATCCCAAAGCTCAGCCCTTTTCCGGACTGTGCATCCACAGTGCGAGTGGTTGACTCTTTCAAATATTTGGGGATCCAGGTGTGTCCTGATCCTACCCAGTATATCACACTGAACCTCGTACCTCTGCTGCAAAGTTCCCTTGTCGGTGGCTGGGCGAGTCAATCTAATTAAGATGGTGTGGGCTCCTCAACTTCTTTATGTCTTGCACAACTCCCCAATCTGGATACCCAGGAAATGGTTCTATAGGATTGACTCCCAGTTCCGAGAACTGATCTGGTGCAAAAAAGTGGCTAGGATTAAATTGGCTACCCTTCAGATGGGCAAGGATAGTGGTGGCTTGGCAGTCCCCAACCCCAGAGTATATTTTCTAGCCTTCCAGGTTCAGCATATGGGGGGCTGGGGTCTTTTGGATCCATTCGATCCTATTGGGTCCTTATTGGTCCCTCCTGACTCGCCTCACCCTGTCCTTGTACACCTTGAAGCGGGGTTCTCCAATATGGGGAATCGGTTACCCACACTCGCCTTGATTCGCATGGTGTGGCGCTGTGTCAAGGGGATGTTGCAGATCACGGGTCTGTCTGCTTGGTGCTCTGGAGGTGGACACTCTGACCCCAAATGCTCACGTTGCCGTGTTGCGATTGTTGTATATTGCTCGCAAATTAATTGCTAGATTTTGGCTCGCCTCCAGGGTGCCGAGCAGGGGCCAGTGGATAACACAGGTCAATGCCTCTTTAATCAGGGAAAAGCTGACATACCAGCATCGAAATGCTCACAAGAAATTTGCCTCGTTATGGCAACCTTGGTTGGATGACCCGGCCTTGGCTCCCTCCAGTTGGTTATGGATCGGCTGCTCATTGGATAGGGTAGCATTTCTTGAGAAGGTCTAGCGTGCAGAGTCCTCCCATCCTTTCCCTTCCTTTCCCCCCTCCCCCTCCCTTTAAGTTTTCTGCCACTGTTTTCCTTTTTTCCCTTCTCCTTTGCACTTAGTACTTCAGGTGGGTTTTTGCTACTTTACGGAGGTGTGTGCTATATTGCTAGCATGGTCCTATTACTATTGGGAGGGAATAACTGTATGTTTTTATTTATCCTTCTCTTATGCACATGGGCACATGCTCAGGTTTGTTTACTTGGCTGTAATTTTCACCTGAATGCGATGGTTTATGGATGACGTTTTCCTGTACTGTTGCTGTTATATCCTTTATATATTTGTATTTTTCCGAACACTGGTTCTGTAACTGATTATGTCTACCGTTCATGTTATTTATTCAGTGTACTGTTTATACTCAATAAATATTAAAAAAAATTTCAGACCTTTGGTGATCAAATGCAAAAAAAATGCTTTTGACTAAAAAGGGCTTTTTAGACACATGGAGACCAAAATAGAGTCATTTTGACCAAAAAACATTTTTTCAGGCCATTGGTTACATAATGTAGTTTATCTTGTCTAAAACCGGCGTTCTAAGACTCTAAAAGACAAAAATACAGTCATTTTGGCTAAAATAGTTTTTCAAACCTTTGGTGACCAAACGTAGTTATTTGAACTAAAAAGGGCTTTTTAGACACTTGGAGACCAAAATAGAGTCATTTTGACCAAAAACATTTTTTCAGGCCATTGGTTACCAAATGCAGTTATCTTGTCTAAATACGGAGTTTTGATACTCTAAAAGACAAAAATACAGTCATTTTGGCTAAAAAAAGGTTTTCAGACCTTTGGTGACCAAACGTAGTTATTTTGACTAAAAAGTGCTTTTTAGACACTTGGAGACCAAAATAGAGTCATTTTGACCAAAAACATTTTTTCAGGCCATTGGTTACATAATGTAGTTTATCTTGTCTAAAATCGGCGTTCTAAGACTCTAAAAGACAAAAATACAGTCATTTTGGCTAAACTAGTTTTTCAAACCTTTGGTGACCAAACGTAGTTATTTGAACTAAAAAGGGCTTTTTAGACACTTGGAGACCAAAATAGAGTCATTTTGACCAAAAACATTTTTTCAGGCCATTGGTTACCAAATGCAGTTATCTTGTCTAAATACGGAGTTTTGAGACTCTAATAGACAAAAATACAATCATTTTGACTAAATTTTTTTCAGACCTTTGGTGATCAAATGCAGTTATATTGACTAAAAAGGGCTTTTTAGACACTTGGAGACCAAAATAGAGTCATTTTGACCAAAAACATTTTTTCAGGCCATTGGTTACCAAATGCAGTTATCTTGTCTAAATACGGAGTTTTGAGACTCTAAAAGACAAAAATACAGTCATTTTGGCTAAAATAGTTTTTCAGACCTTTGGTGACCAAACGTAGTTATTTGAACTAAAAAGGGCTTTTTAGGCACTTGGAGACCTAAATAGAGTCATTTTGACCAAAAACATTATTTCAGGCCATTGGTTACCAAATGTAGTTTATCTTGTCTAAAAGCGGTGTTTTAAGACTCTAAAAGACAAAAATACAGTCATTTTGGCTAAAAATGGTTTCAGACCTTTGGTGACCAAATGCAGTTATTTTGACTAAGAATGGCTTTTTAGACACTTGGAGACCAAAATAGAGTCATTTTGACCCAAACAAATGTTTCAGGCGATTGGTTACCAAATGCAATTATCTTGTCCAAAACCGGCTTTTTAAGACTCTAATAGACAAAAATACAATCATTTTGACTAAATTTTTTTCAGACCTTTGATGACCAAAATGCAGTTATATTGACTAAAAAGGGCTTTTTAGACACTTGGAGACCAAAATAGAGTCATTTTGACCAAAAAAAAATGTTTTCAGATCACTGGTAACGAAATGCAATTATATTGTCTAAAACCGGCTTTTTAAGACTCTAAAAGACAAAAATACAGTAATTTTGGCTAAAAAAAGGTTTTCAGACCTTTGGTGACCAAATGCAGTTATTTTGACTAAGAAAGGCTTTTTAGACACTTGGAGACCAAAATAGAGTCATTTTGACCCAAACAAATGTTTCAGGCGATTGGTTACCAAATGCAATTATCATGTCCAAAACCGGCTTTTTAAGACTCTAATAGACAAAAATACAATCATTTTGACTAAATTTTTTTTTCAGACCTTTGGTGACCAAACGTAGTTATTTTGACTAAAAGGGCTTTTTAGACACTGGGAGACCAAAATAGAGTCATTTTGACCAAAAACATTTTTTCAGGCAATCGGTTACCAAATGTAGTTTATGTTGTCTAAAAGCGGTGTTTTAAGACTCTAAAAGACAAAAATACAGGCATCTTGGCTTAAAAAAGTGTTTCAGACCTTTGGTGACCAAATGAAGTTATTTTGACAAAAAAATGCTTTTTAGAGACTTGGAGACCAAAATATAGTCATTTTGACCAAAAACATTTTTTCAGGCCTTTTGTTACGAAAAAAAACGGCATTTAGACAAGATAACTGCGCATTTCGTAACCAGTGGCCTGAAAACATTTTTTTGGTCAAAATGACTCTATTTTGCTCTCCAAGTGCCTTAAAAGCCTATTTTAGTCAAAATAACTGCATTTGATCACCAAAGGTCTGAAATTTTTTTTTACCCAAAATGACTGTATTTTTGTCTTTTAGAGTCTCAAAACGCCGCTTTTAGACAAGATAAACTACATTTGGTAAACAATGGCCTAAAAAAATGTCTTTGGTCAAAATGAATCTATTTAGGTCTTCAAAGCCTGTTTTAGTCAAAATAACTGCATTTGGTCACCAAAGGTCTGAAATACTTTTTTTAGCTAAAATTACTGTATTTTTGTCTTTTAGAGTCTTAAAACGCCAGTTTTAGACAAGATAATTGCATTTCGTAACAAAAGGCCAGAAAAATGTTTTTGGTTAAAATGACTATATTTTGGTCTCCAAGTGTCTAAAAAGCCTTTTTTAGTCAAAATAACTGCATTTGGTCACCAAAGGTCTGAAAAACTTTTTTAGCCAAAATGACTGTATTTTTGTCGTTTAGAGTCTCAAAACTCCGCATTTAGACAAGATAACTGCAATTGGTAACCAATGGCCTGAAAAAATGTTTTTGGTCAAAATGACTCTATTTTGGTCTCCAAGTGTCTTAAAAGCAATTTTTTAGTCAATATAACTGCATTTGGTCACCAATGGTCTGTAAAAAAAAACAATTTAGTCAAAATGACTGCATTTTCGTCTTTTAGAGTTTTAAAAAGCAAGTTTTGGACAAGATAATTGCATTTGGTAACCAATCGCCTGAAACATTTGTTTGGGTCAAAATGACTATTTTGGTCTCAAAATGTCTAAAAAGCCTTTTTTAGTCAAAATAACTGCATTTGGTCACCAAAGGTCTGAAAAACTTTTTTTAGCCAAAATGACTGTATTTTTGTCTTTTAGAGTCTCAAAACGCCGCTTTTAGACACGATAACTGCATTAGGTAACCAATGGCCTGAAAACATGTTTTTGGTCAAAATGACTCTATTTTTGGTCTCCAAGTGTCTAAAAAGCCTATTTTAGATTAATATCAGTGTAAGATCTGGTACGTTGCTTCAATAAATTATCTTTTTCATATATATGATTTTTTATATAACCACTGACTACATCTGAGAGATCCTTTCCATACATTGGACGACCACTTTTTACATATATTTGTTTCTTATTTATTATGTCCTTGCCACCAGAGTTTAAAGCATTCAACGATGGGGTTTTTTATTCACTCATGTATGACTCATTTATTTATTGGTTCCTATTTTTTCACCTATTGCATTATATCTTTGTATTAGTCACACATATGGTTTTATATTGTTTGTATGTATATCTCCATTCCCCTATGTGGTGAAGGAGTTTTGTATCTAATTGTCTTTCACTGTGGAACTGTGGACTTGCTGAACCTACACCTGTTTCTTATCAATCAATTAATTCAAGGTGCATGCAATTACATTCTTCGGTCACCTCCCTTTTTTGGTTTACCTATAAATGTATGTCGGCTTCCACGGTTCCATAGTGTGTGGTTATGAGTAAGCGATCTACATCGTGAAACACGTCAACCCGACATGTCTGTTATGTGCATTGTATTGTCTGTCTGCTGTACCGAAGAAGAATAAAGGAGTTTTGATTGTTTTCATCTTACATTTCCTGAGTGCGGTCTACTTTCTTGGATTTTCTATTGCTTGGACGGCGGATCTGACCAGCACCAGCCATTGAACTGACACCTGAGCGGCTCTGCTCTTTGTTGTTATTGGCAGGTGTGGTTGCCTATGGCCACATCCCCTGAACATGGCCGATCTTGTCTGATCTTGGAAGCTAAGCAGGGTCAGGCCTGGTTAGTACCTGGATGGGAGACCGCCTGGGAATACCAGGTGCTGTAGGCTTTTGGCTTTTCCTTTATTTGTTGGCTTTCTTTTTTTTCTCCTGAGGTGCCATCTTGCCATGACCAAGTTCAAAGAGGTCAAGGGTGGCAATGGTGATCGCCTTACGGCCACATGATTCTGTACGTGCCTGATCTCAGCTGATCTTGGAAGCTAAGCAGGGTCGGGCCTGGTTAGTACCTGGATGGGAGTCCGCCTGGGAATACAAGGTGCTGTAGGCTTTTGGCTTTTCCTTTATTCGTTGGCTTTCTTTTTGAGAAGTTTGTGTCGGCCTGTATAGGCCCCAGAAAATAGCTCACATGGGTTTAACTGACAGCAAAGAACGTAGTATTTGATGGCTAGAGGTACATTAGGCATTCACACCAGGGCCGGACTGACCATAGGGCACAGCGGGCATATGCCCGGTGGGCCGCCGAGGCCTCCGCTCCGAGTCCGGGCACATTATAATGGAAGACAGTGTCCGGCTGTTGCTTGCCTCTCCGTGGCCGATCCCACGGAGGCTGAGGGCTGCGGCCGCCGCATTACCGCAACCTGGCCACCCGCCCCGCCACTGTCCCCGACTGCCCGGACCCCGCATTATGGCAATCTGGCCGCCCGCCGGCCGCTATCCCCGACTCCCCACTCCTTGCTAACTTTGCTCAGCTGGCAGCCGACTCCGCAGCGGCTCCGCAGCGGCTGTAGGCTTTTGGCTTTTCCTTTATTTGTTGGCTTTCTTTTTGTTTCTCCTGAGGTGCCATCTTGCCATGGCCAAGTTCAAAGGGGTCGAGGGTGGCAGTGGTGATCGCCTACGGCCACATCACCCTGAACGTGCACTATCTCGTCTGATCTCGGACGCAAAGCAGGGTCGGGCCTGGTTAGTACCTGGATGGGAGACCGCTTTGGAATACCAGGTGCTGTAGGCTTTTGGCTTTTCCTTTATTCGTTGGCTTTCTTTTTGTTTCTCCTGAGGTGCCATCTTGCCATGGCCAAGTTCAAAGGGGTCGAGGGTGGCAGTGGTGATCGCCTACGGCCACATCCCCCTGAACATGGCCGATCTCGTCTGATCTTGGAAGCTAAGCAGGGTCAGGCCTGGTTAGTACCTGGATGGGAGACCGCCTGGGAATACCAGGTGCTGTAGGCTTTTGGCTTTTCCTTTATTTGTTGGCTTTCTTTTTTTTCTCCTGAGGTGCCATCTTGCCATGGCCAAGTTCAAAGAGGTCAAGGGTGGCAATGGTGATCGCCTACGGCCACATGATTCTGTACGTGCCTGATGTCGGAAGCTAAGCAGGGTCGGGCCTGGTTAGTACCTGGATGGGAGTCCGCCTGGGAATACAAGGTGCTGTAGGCTTTTGGCTTTTCCTTTATTCGTTGGCTTTCTTTTTGAGAAGTTTGTGTCGGCCTGTATAGGCCCCAGAAAATAGCTCAAATGGGTTTAACTGACAGCAAAGAACATAGTATTTGATGGCTAGAGGTACTTTAGGCATTCACACCAGGGCCGGACTGACCATAGGGAACAGCGGGCATATGCCCGGTGGGCCGCCGAGGCCTCCGCTCCGAGTCTGGGTGCATTATAATGGAAGACAGTGTCCGGCCGTTGCTTGCCTCTCCGCGGCCGATTCCGCGGAGTCTGAGGGCCGCGGCCGCCGCATTACCGCAACCTGGCCTCTCGCCCCGCCACTGTCCCCGACTGCCTGGACCCTGCATTATGGCAATCTGGTCGCCCACCGGCCGCTATCCCCGACTCCCCACTCCTTGCTAACTTTGCTCAGCTGGCAGCCGGCTCCGCAGCGGCATCCAGGCTCCAGCGTAGCTCAGGAGGGGGTGGAGTCAGTGGGTGGACCGTGTGACTGTGAAGTGAACCGTCATGTGACTAAGGCCGGGAGTGGAGCTAGAGGCCGGCGGGGACCCCATGCTGCCTTGTCACAGGAAGAAGCGGGAAAGTGAGAAGTCGCCGGCGCCGCACACCGCAGACAGACACTTACAGTGTGTCTGAGTCTGAGAAAGTGAGTCAGAGTGTGGAGGAGTCGTCAGAGATCAGAGTGTCAAGTCAAGTTAGTGCCTGCCCTGGAGCTGCATTAACACCACCACCCACGACCAGGACAGGAGCCAAGGCCTCAACAACAGGTAAGGAAAGAATGGCAGCAGGCCAGCAGCACAATTTACAAACACAGTGACAACACCACAGACCACACACCACTGTCATCGCTGGGATTGAGGTTCTGGGTGGCCTCCGGCAGAGCAGTGTTCTGGTCTGGAACTTCTGGCTTAGCAGCAGGCAGGCCACAGGTGTAAAAAACAGATAAAAGCTACACACTGTCACAGCACTGCTAGAAAACATGTGCCATGCCAGTTTGCTTGTTACATGTGATGTGACAGCCAGGTGCACATTTTCAAGTTGAAAATGTGCACCTGGCTGTCACATCACATGTAACAAGCAAACTGGCATGGCACATGTTTTCTAGCAGTGACAGTGTTGTAGCTGACTGTTATCTGTTTTTTACACTTGCGGCCTGCCTGCCTGCTGCTAAGCCAGAAGTGAACCATGCTCTGCCGGATGCCAGAACCACAAATCCCAGCGGTGTTGTCGTGTTTGTTTTTGTGCCCTTTCCTTACATGGCACATGTTCTAGCAGTGACCGTGTGTAGCGGTTTTCAAAACCGCTACACACACACTGTCACTGGCTGCTGCTAGAAAACATGTGCCATGCGGCATGCCAGTTTGCTTGTTACATGTGATGTGACAGCCAGGTGCACATTTTCAACTTGAAAATGTGCACCTGGCTGTCACATCACATGTAACAAGCAAACTGGCATGCCGCATGGCAC